>NC_141696.1:1578297402-1579497402 GCF_964263255.1 Lissotriton vulgaris
ATGGACCAAGGACAGTCGATGGAAATCTGGAGAATCAAGATCATCAGGAGTGAGACGGACACCATTCACAATATCAAAAACCTGCGACTAAAACCCACCCCGCCCAAGAGAGAAACAAAGGCAGTCAAAGGATACTTCCTAATTACATGTGCTTTACACTTAACAGCTCGAAACAGTGGCATGTTTGGCTGCCAAGCTTCTTCATATGTTCTTTTTCAAATTATTTACATATTTGTGACAGACTTCATTTCTATCCAGGTCCAAAAGCAAGAACTGTTCAAAGCCTATGACTATCAAATAACAACCCAGGACTAAAAATACATTGTGTCTAATCCGTACGTCTAACACACAGTGATTTATGGTAACACTTGTTGCGAGACAACGTGGCTGTGCAATCTAAGCTGTGGCTTTCGGCTGAATCCGATATTTCTTTTTTGCACAAGTCCGGTGGATGAAATGTGAAGTGTTGCATAATCGTTTTTATCTGCATGTGCTACAGCACTAACCCATGTACTGATGCTCATGAAGCGATGCGAGGACGTGATGCACTTTATATCAAATAGTGTCAGCTAGAAATCACAACAAATCTGCATGAATGTCCTTCCCATACCAAGGCATTTAACGGAGCAGTGGGAGAAGCATGGCAGCTTTAGGTTCCAGATACTACAGTATAGTGAACAGTGTGGATCAAAATGGGGGACAGTAAGAGTAATATTTCCAGAAAGATGTGGATACCCTGACCCCGCCACCTAGTCCAGGCCAATCTTGACCCTTAGCATGTGGCATCTGGGCTTCTCGCCACAGTCCGTGCTAAAGTGAGCCCGTAGGCCCTGGCAAAACGTCTTCCCCTGGTACTCGCTTCCCTCCCCCAGAGCGGATTGCACTGCCCCCACCAGCCTTTGTCACATCTCTCATCCACCTGTCCTTGTTTTATCCTTCCGGAGGTCAAGCCGCACCCCCTAACCCAGCCACTCTCCCAATTACCCCCTCCCCACTATTTCCATCCAGGCTCTACTCCACTAAGTCCTGGGCACACTGTTCCTCCCCAGGCTCTAGCAAACCTTCTGCCCTTAACCTTGACAATCTTTTCTCCGGGCCCTCTCTGAACTCCCATTCCCTTCTGAGTCCTGTTCATATTTTACTTCACCCCACCCACACCTCACAAAACAAACTTTGCTCAAACCAGACCTCGCCGAACATTGCTCCAACAAGACCTCGCCGTACTGCACCCCAGCCAAACCTCAGTGTACTGTACCTTAACCAGAAAACCTCGCCGTACTGCGCTTTCACCAGAAGACTTTGCCGTATTGCGCCTTCACCAGAAGACTTCGCCGTACTGCGCCTTCACCATCCTCATCCTCGCTGCATTTTGCCTCCCCTTTCTCCACCACCACACATCCTGTCAATCCCTTCGGCATTCTCAGTTCTACCACATACCTTTTGATCAGCAGTGGCCATGCTGCTCTCGCTTCTCTTGCTCGCTCTGCGTTTCTGGGGCAACTCTTCATCGAGCGTTTTCTCTTCCTCCTCCGCACAGACCGTTGTGGCCAGAAGGTGGCAGATTACTTCCAGTTCAAATTCAATGATGTGGTAGGCAGGAGCCAGAGGTAGGGTAATGCTGGTCACCTTCTCTGAAGACTGGATCACCAGGTCAGATTCAGAAACTTTTTCTATACAAGAGAATTACAGATAATGAGGTTAGTCAGAGAGAGTAGACCTAATCAATTAGCCCCATTACTAAAAGTGGTTAACCTCAAACCAGTTTTCACAATCACATCAAATGTGCATTTTTGTTTTAACAAACCAGGCAATAGTTGTCATGCTTGGTACCTTACATTCTAGCAAATGTGAGAGCAACAACCAGGTGAATGTTGTCAGTGAAACAGGAAACAAGTGAAATCCGGGGCGATATACAGCCAGGTATAGTGCTGGTTTTACAGCAGTCCATATGGCAAGAAAGGTGCAGATCAAGGACTGTTTCCACACAGTTATTACCCAAGGGATTACCGGGGTGGAAACCACCGAATCATCAGAGTTACTCACAAAGCACTCTAAGACTATACTGGGAGCAGACTCCACATTCTATAGCATTTCCTGCTGCTTCAGAAATGTATAGTTGTGTTTGGCAGCAGATATCACTGTTGTGAGCTTATAAAGAATAAATCAGACTTGTGCTCATTCGGGCCATTCGTTACTGTAAACTTTCCTCGTGGCTTGAGGCACATAGTTGAAAAATTGTAACTTGAAAAGCAACAAGTTTTAAATCATTAGTTCAAAAACATTTGGTTTGAAAATATTTAGTTTAAAGAAAACATTTTGAAATTGAAACTTCAACAATTACTGCATCTTAGCAATGCGATTCAGCACCAGCAATGAAACCAACTAGGACTGGTATCTGTGCCATTGTAATGGCGAGTCAAGGCTAAGGCCAAAATCAAAGTTAGTTCCAGGCTAAGGATGCTAGAGATTAATGAATAAAGATAAAAAGTTCTTTAAACATTTGCTTTTTTCCATAGATGCTAATGAATTTCTAACTAAAGTTTCTCTTCAAACTACATTTATTTCAAACAAACAACTTAGAACTTTCAATGTAGATAAGCTCTAGGACCCAATTGCCAGATGCATCTCCTTCGTGAAAGTAAAAAAAAAATATTTTTCACGGACAAGAACTGTTGGAAAATATCACCCACACACACCTACACACACCACACCACCCCTGCTATCACCCAGGAAGCATCTGGAGTACATTTTCAGTGTATATACAGAGGTCGCCTGTGCACCTATTGCCAAGAGCTAGGTCCAACCTCTGCCTGAAAGAGAGACCGAGGCCGATGGGCTGCGCTGGGAGAAGAGCAGAGACAGTCCTCAAAGCCTACCCATTGTGTTGGTGAAGATGGTAGCGGAGCCCCGAGAATGATGGAGGATAGGCATGGCCTCAGCATTGCTGAGCTGCAGCGTGTCTCCATTCTTTATGGTGTAATGTCCGGTTGTCACAGTAAACTTCACCGTCTGCGGAATCCCTGCCAGAAGGCTGTCTGAGAAAAAGAAACGAAGGGTCCATAAAACATCACAACGGTAAATGTCAGCATTCGCTACCTTACCCAGACCCTTGAGTGTTGGTACAGCTTTCGCCAGAATGCATACACAGCAATAATTCACGATACAGAAACCTACCCATGACACCCTCTTCATCGCTTCCCCCATTTATTTGTAATGAAGTTGGCAAGGTTAAGCTGGTATTTTACTGACCTTTAAATCTTTAATGCTCAAATGTTTAGTTTTATCTGACGAATGTCGTTCAGTCCTTAACCGACATTGTGAGGTTCAACAAGCAGCATTTCTCATTGCTTCCTGGTTAATGAGCTTGGTTGTTTGCTCTAGTAATACAATGTACATACAATGCTCTTTAAGCTCCTTTTATCATTCTGTAATATCAAGGACTGGGAAATGCACACTGCGATCTCGGAGTGTCCTCGTTAGACCAGAGCATTTCATGTCCCAAGTTCTGCCCAGGCCCTCCTCGTAATAAAAGCTTATTTATAGAATACTAAATACATCACTTGAAAATCTGAACCAGCCTACCCTTGGTGGTCAGGAGAAAGGCCTTATATCGTTAAACGAATTACTCACAACTCCAACAGACTGATGTGGAGCCTGGTCTGTGCCGGATATCAGAGTCCTTTCATCTCCACGTTTACCAGATGATCTTTCCAACTTAACAATGATACATCAATCATGATCGTCAAGTTTGGGTAGGGGAGGGGTCTACCGCCGACCCAACTGTGTTTGACCACCCAACACTTCAGATCTTTCCCAGTCACCTCTAAAACATGGATGAGTCCAACAGGTTTCCTTGGTGCTGAGCTCAGGGAGACTTCAGATCCCACTGGCATGTTCCACAAGCAGGATGTAGAGCTGGAGAAGGGCAAGAAGCCTCAGAGCAACTCTTGCAGAAATGCAGGACAGAGACTGAAACATCGGGACTTCTGCACGTTGATGAAGAACCCCAAAGATGTGAGAAGGTTAGCCGTCATCTGGAGATGGTCTACGTCTGGCAGTAGCAGGCGCACTCCGGCCATCATCTCCTTGTGTTTGCTTTGTTTGCCATAAGTTGGCAGGGTATGCCCAGACGTGAGTCCCCTGCTCTCTTTGCCACTGGATTCAAGCTAGCTTGGCTGATGAGGGGTTATACCCAGAAACCGATCCCAGGATGCTCGTTTCCGGTTTAGGGAAGACCAGGCTTGGCAGTTAGGGATGGACTGTTCCCATGAGGCACAGGGTCAGACTGATTTGCATATAGCTGGGTCTGAACTGAGGTGGTGAAGTGAGCTAAAGAATGATGATGGATTCATCCCAGATCTGTGACTGGGGGTGGGCGTCTGAAAAGTGTCAGCACTCCGTCCATCATCTCCTTGTGTTTGATAAGGTAGGGAGCTATTAGAAAAGTAACAACTAAAGAGAAGTGCCTTAAGGCGTATGACTATGAAGTGTGCAATCACCAACATGTATCAAACAATACAGAAACTTAAAGAGCAACATGGGTACTTACAGAGAAGCATGGGAATAGGTGCGGGGCTTTCACCTCGATAAAGGTCAGTGGAAGGATGTTCTCATTAGAAACAGAAGACGTGCTAGTCTTGCCAAGGGCAGGGAAAGGCTGTTCAAAATACTATATAGATGGCATTGTACCCCTGAGAAAGTCCATATAAAAGACCCATGCAGGTCATATATCCAGGGGGATGTGGAAAGTCTATGTTTCTGTGGTGTTAATTTTGTGCTGGGAAAGACCAGTTCTGTGGTTCCAACCGATTTGCACTGAGACAATAACCAAATACAGTGCTTGTAGATGAGCAGAAGGCAAATACGTTGTGAGCTAGTCATATGCCAGAGACCCACAAATACAAGATAAACCTCTCATGGAAAACCATACTACCACATTCGTAAACAGCATCTCATGCCCAGGCTCTTAATAACCAAATCATACAGTGTCCTAACAATTAACCAGAGCAGGATGTCTACGTCCAGTGTCTACTCACCATTCAGCGGTTCCACCTTCAACAGGGGTTCCTGGCAGTAGACATCATACTGCACAACAGGGTAGATATGAGGGAGAATGAACTGCACCCCGCCCAGCGAGGCACCTAATTGCCGTAGTGTGTACGTCCCTGGTTCTTTGGCCTTGATAAAGCAGAAAAAATAGTTACCTTAACAGACTTTCAGACAAGGAAGCATTTCATATCAATGGTTTGTCTTAAAAATCAACTAATTTATGTTACGAGCCAGCACCATGTGCAATCTAGGATTTAATAGCCATAACATTTGTTTAAACTGACGCATCAATCTAAAATGGATATGGTTGGGAAAAGCACAGGCATTTAACGTGGTCTCCTAAGACAGACTAATTTCCAGGTAAAACAAAAGTCAGAGGGAATACACAGCATAATTCATTCAACTTTAAGAGGCTGACAAAGAAGAAAGAAGGAAAACTAAAGTAAAGGGAGGTTATCTGACTCTCCAGGAGAAAAGCAGATGGACAGAGCGAGTGAAGGTTACAGTACGATGCGTGTGGGCAACAAACTCAAACAGACACACCACAGGGAAAGACACTAAGGCAGACGGAGTAAGCGATCAAGTACAGTAAGGCAAGATGCAAGGGCAGAGATTCGAAGAAGAGACAGAGCACAGAGATGAAGAATAACAGGGAGGAGCTTGTGTTACAATGAAGTAAACTACAGAGGTTTAAAGAGGAATGGGGTAAACAAGTCAGGGGAAAGACATCGCGTTGACATATGGTATAATACTGACCTATAAAAAGGAATGGGGCATATAAAGAAACAGAATAAGATGAGGGAAAATATTTAACAAAATATACATCGATGAGCCCAGTAAGGGTTAGGATTAGGGATAAACACAGCAGGGATGATACATTTGAATGTTTCAAAACCAATTCCAAGCCCTCTGCCACATTCCAAATGACTGCCATAAAAAATAAAGCCTCCTCTGAAGGAGGGCCAGAGGGGCAGAAAGCGTCCCCTCCTAGTGAAGTATCTAGGCCACTGGTACATCCAAGCAGCTGCCAGCATCAGTATTGTAAGGTGCAGGGGGTTATCAGCCTCTGAGTCTCTACTATCCCCGCTGCCGCAGCACTGATCCTCCATAACAAAGGATCTGAAACCTTTCCCGCAAATCCAAACTAAAAGCTTTTAGGCAGGCAAACAATAGCGCCTTGAAGCGGGGCTCACAGTAGGGCTCATCATTAAAATGACCTTTTCCGTTGCATCATGGCTGATACTTTCCCAACTTCTTGGTCAGCATCGCAGTTAGCTTTAAAATCTGCTCCGAAGAGGAGCCTAATTGAATGCGGGCACCACCCTTAGCAGTGTCTTCTTTGCTGCAGGTCTGTGGACTCAAAGCTAGTGGAAGCGCAGCATCAGGGCAGCCGGAGTCGCCACGCCTGCAGGAAAGGACTCTCTACTTGGCCAGTTGTCCATTGGGCGAGGGACCGTACAGAAAAGATCAAGCATCACTTGCCATAATGCCTCAATTTCTGCTGAGTCGTCTGAAGGACCATGAAACCCCGATCTCCTCTGTAGGGGGCGGTCTCACCAACATCAGAGGATGTCGCCCGACATCAGGGGAATGTGTTGCCACTCTGAACGATCCCAAAGAAAAAACTCCTTCTTGCTATGGCACTTATTATATTTTTAGTGGGACCATCCATTAGAACATTTCCTGGACGGTGACTTACCTTTAAGAGAAAGAGACTGCTTTGTAGTCTCCAAGCAAACTTAGCCAAAGAATTCCAAAAAAGTTACTTACCTGTAACTACAGTTCTTCAGCATTGGCATCTTTCATAGATTCACATTATCGAATACAGTCCCTGTAATAAGACTGAGAACCCTTGGTAACCTATGTTCAATCGCAGTACAAGTGTTTTTAAAACCATAGAGCTGTAGACAAAAGCAATAGACCACATCGACCCACCCACCATGTAATGAGATCCGAACTTCCGGCCAATCAAAGGGATCGTAACCCATTCCTATTCCCCTCAGATGCTCAAAGTGTCAGATATTTCCAGGCTCCTAAGTACTGAATGAAAGAACAATTAAGCCTCATTGAAAAAAGGGCGGAGGGAGGGTCGCTTTTGACATGTAGAAGATCCCAATGCTGAAGCGCTCTAGTTACAGGAAAATCCATGTTTTCTACTTCTTCAATGGATGGGACTTTAGAGCAACAGTTCATAGAAATACACATTTACGGCCACAGTGTAAAGTTGAAACTCATAATTATCATGTTACAACAAAGCTGGCATGAGAAGTACACTGTTTACTGCCTCAGAGATTGCAAGTTACAACGACTTCAGACCGAGAAACGCATCTCCTAATATGTAGGAGGTCTCATCAACATCCTTGTTTTGATTAAATACATTTGTTTTTAGTAATACACAATGAAATGCCATGGCCTAAACCATATATGCAGATTAGCAGAGTGTAATACGCTATTCATTAGCCCCAGCTCTGGCGCAAGACCGGACAAAGCATAGGGGGTGTAACCACCCCCCTTCCTGGTCCCACCCATAAGAGGGACCTAGTGATAGTACAGCCCCCTTTAGGAGAATAAAGGTAGGAGCTGGTCCCATTCCAAATTAGATTAATCCTGAACTGAAATTCTGCAAGAAGAAACTCTGGACTTCGACTTTCTACATAGAAGACTGAAGAAATCTCCCTTGTGGGCAAGGAGTGTCCACCCTGCACAAGCAGGCACCATCAAGCGTCCAGCGGCTTCACTTTGTCGTCTTCCCTCGAGGATCCAGACTTCAGAGCCCGACGAGACCCGGATTCCCAGACCTCTCCGACCTCAACTCACATCTGCAGCACAGCTGAGATCCGTGGGTGCGACGAGACATGTGGGACCGACCATCTTGGAGAAACTGCACTTCGCTTCCAGCACGACTTCTGAGGTAACCTCAACGAAGTGCTTTGGGGATTGAGAAGCCCCAGCCCTGAGCAGCTCCTGCACCGAAGACCAGCCCTCCAGCATCCACGAGATCTGCGTGGGGCCCTTCTGCCTGTTTGCTGCTCGACGCGTTGTGTGGTCACTTGCCGGCTGGCTAGTGACCTCCTAGACGACGATCCACGACATCAACGCTGCTGGTCTGGTTGCTCGAGACTGGCCCTTGCTTCCCTCCTGGTCCGCACCAGACGTCTTTTCCACTCACCGCGTGGGTTGCCTTTGCCAAGGCCTGTTGACGCCGAATCCGGAACCAACACCGCCAACAGCGAGAGCCTGCGTGGGACAGCTCGTGCCTCCATCCTGGTCGTCGAAGACACCTCCTGGTCCACGTGGCTGCAGAGTCAAGCGTCCACTCTTCACCTGATCGCGACGACAGCATCTGGTTCCACTCCAGTCACTGGCTAGTGACTTTGAACATTGTCCCCTCTGCTTTCAGGTCTTCAGCATTTCTGATCCACCCTTGGATCACACCGGACATCTTCCTCCTGGTCGCCTGCAGCATCTTTTCTATCAGGCTCCATAGACTTCAATGCACAAACCCGACACAACTTCGCACCTATGCACCCGCAACCCGTGGGAGAGGTAACAAGAGCATTTCGGTGCTCAAGGGTAGATTGACTCTCCTAGTGTCCAGTTTCACAGTTGTTTTAGTCCTATCTAGTCAGGATTGTCCGTACTCACCTTTTTCTTGAACTGTACTGTCCATAGACGTTGTTACGCATCTCGCGTGCGAGTTCACACTCTGCACACGCGTTCCGTGGGCCTCCTATTACTTACCTAAAGTTAGGGTAGTGTAGTCCCAGCGATCCTACAGCCTCTGGACTGCTCCACTCCTTCTATTGACTTCCTTATACCACTTGTTTAGTTTATGGTTTGTTGCGCCCCTATGGCAACATTGTAACTCGTGCAACTTAACGTACTTTTCTTAAGAGTCTTGTCATGTGCTTAGCCCTCTGATCTCATAAAGAGTTCATAGTTGTTTGTTAGTTAATAAATATCTTGTTTATTTTCATAACTACCTGTGTGGTGTCCTTTCATTTGGTATTCAAGGGGTTATATGTGGTAAAACAGCTGGCTTCACATGCCAAAAGAGTTTAGCCTAAGAGTGCTTTGTCATGGTACCATTAGGATAGCTGGTCTATAAGGTTGACTTACAACCAATCACCATAAGGGTTGTTTGGACTGATACAAGGTGATCACTAGAATTAGCGAACATCATATATCAGGCCAACTTCTCACAAGTTGTAGCCCACACCAAGTACACCTTACCATTCCAGTGTAAAGAGGGAACCATTTGATGAAGCATGTCACCTTTGGGTGAGTGAGGGTTCCTGCCCTATTAACAATGTGTTCTCTTTATATCACATGTGCATATCCTATGAACATATATCCTCCATACAAAAGGATATACATGTTCACTTAGGGAATAGTGTTCATGCAAATATACTAGTGCACAGGTGACACGTTTCGTCCTTGATCACATGACTCCCATGTTGTGAAACACCATATATAGTTCATAAACAAAGGACAAATGAAAGAGCAACACTGTGGGCACCATCTTAGAATATGCAATTTGTGCATCAGAAAGCAAGTACTCATTTATAAATGTCAAAATAAATCAACATGCATTTAAATAAAAAGTACTACATTGTGCTATGCGTAGTGCTTTAACACGTTGAAAAGAAGGGGGAGAACGTATGTTACACAAACGGTAAAAGCCATC
The DNA here is from genome assembly GCF_964263255.1 of Lissotriton vulgaris. Classification (NCBI taxonomy): domain Eukaryota; kingdom Metazoa; phylum Chordata; class Amphibia; order Caudata; family Salamandridae; genus Lissotriton; species Lissotriton vulgaris. The sequence goes on from NC_141696.1 coordinate 1,578,307,139, forward strand.
CATAAGCTCAATACGGCCCAAGTGGGCAAATTGAAGTGCATCATAAATATCTAATGCAGTCTTCACTGTACTAGCGTTCATCCTGTATCGTAAGGTTATTGCATGACCCCATAAGTGAAAGTTTCGAAATCCTGCTGCCAGCAGGTTCCAGCCATGTGGGGTATGCGTCCTGAGTAAATCCAATGTTACACTTGAGCCTAGGTCCAACTTCTGAAGGCAGAAAAGAAAATCCCACAGTGAGCAACCAATCATATTTCTTACACCTCAAATGACAATATTTTCAAAAGACATAAAAATCTTATCAGTATTGTAGATCCATCACCACCAATAGAAAACAATGAAGAACAAGAAAGAGTAGAAAACAAAAGTTGAAGTGAAGTTATAGTTAGGTGAAAATGTCTGTTCAAAAACATTTGAAACAAAAAAAAAAACTGAAATTCACGAGTAATAGTTCACTGAAGAAACTGCAAGTCACGCCACGGCTATGCAGTGTTGTCATCAATTATATAATGTCAGAGGTAATAAGTGATCAATATATGATTTCATATCAGTGGCAGGGGCGCTAATTATAGTTTCATTAGTTAACTATAACTGGTGAATTTCAGTGCATTTTTTTAGTTTAAAACACTAGGTTTTAACTGACATTTTCACATAACTATAACGTCACTAACCTTTCTTTTTTTCCAATTAATTTTTAACTAATTTTAGCGTTGAGTAATATTTTATTACTATAGCCTACTATACGAACCCTGCGCACAGTCTTTGACATGCACCAACCCCTGACTGTGAGTGACAACCCTCTGCAGCGCCCTACCTCCATTGCTGGGTAACCCCCATGGTCATGGATATGGATATGTATATGGATATGCTCTTATATAGCGCACGGCTACCCGGAGGTATCCCAGCGCTGCGGACGTGCAGTGAGGAACAGGTGCAATGCACGAAGGCCCCCACTATATATTTTTTCTATATGCTGTACTTTTACTATATTTTTTTTCTCCAGTGGTACTTTTGCCAAATTTCAAGGAGGAGTAGGGGCCCTATTGGGAGACAAAAAATATAAATATTTTTATTTGACCACACAAAGCCCTCAGCGTCAGGGACCCCACCTGGGGTATATATTTACCAACATTCCACAGTAGCGCGGGGTACTCGGCAAGGGTGCCCGCTCTCACCTTTGCTTTTCATTATAACCCTAGAACTACTCGCTATCAAACTACCCACTATGGCGGAACACACGGGAATACGATTGGGAAATGACCTGCATATGCGGAAGAATTAATATTATACTCCAATAATCTTAACGACGACCTTGAGCCGGCTCCCACTATATTCAATAAATTCCAAATGCTCTCAGGGTTCTCTATTAATGAGTCCAAATCGTATGCCTTCTGTTTTACTGACTATACATAGACTGACCCCTTACGCTTTGGCCAGTGGACGTTTCAACCAGTGACGGTCACCTTTAGGTACCTTGGCATTCAAGTATAGAGAGAGACAGGAGATATATGAGAGGACAACTTGACCCGGGCTATTACAACACTCAAAGCGCAAATACAATTCTGGACATCCTTGCCGTTGTCTGCAGCCCAGTTGCAAAATTTGGAGGATCCATCTGTGGGAAGTGACGTCTTGCCAGCCCTGAAGAAAACCGCAGATCTTCCCTCATATGTGGTGGCTGTGTGTTGCAAAGGACACACTAAAGTGGTTTTGAAGTTTTTGTTGGAGGGGACAGGGAACAAAGCTGTTTATTTTACCTACTGCCCTGGACATTGTCTCTGGGAGCCGTATCCCTAACCACGAAAAGCCTGACGGGCTTGCAGCGCTGAAGTTTTCTATAGGTCAAACCCCTGGAATATCCTTATAAGGGATTACATTGTTGGGGAAACTGCCTGGCAGGCATGGAGAGACCCAATGAATGAGCTGTGGCGTGACTCTGAACCTCCTTCTCACCAAAGAGGTGAGAGCCATTGAATGGCATATCCATCAAGATACTTGGACATCTCCTGATAAATCTGTTGACCTCATCTATGCGTGGCACCAAAGCACTGCACTCGTGCTAGCTGCCTGACCCAAGAGGCCAGTCGCATCCACAATACAAGGGGACAAGGACAACCTTGGGAACACAAACTGTGAAACACAAATATCAAGTAAAGCAGATTCCCGCTGCAGTCTTCCTAAAGTTCTGGTTATGGTAACCAGGAGATGACTGGAAGCTGTTCCATTGAGCTCTTGTGATTACGCCCAATTCAAAGGGATACCTTGTCATTAGTCTAGTATGATGCCAAGATCCGTAGATGATTTCGGTACTACTCCTTCTCAAATTCATAAAGTTGTTTGGTTAGCTCCCACTATAGTTTTCTGCTTGGGAAAGAAAGGGAGTTGTCAAATTGGGTCCACAATTGGGTTTTCCAGAAGTAGGACGATTATGGCTTTCTTCGTATCGACTGGGAGAGATCCTTGATGACTCAAAGTTGGGAGAATATCTCTGAGACTGGGTTCTATGGACATGTGATGCTTTGTTTGATGTCAGAGGAATAAAGAACGAAACAGAGCAGAGATAGTTAGAATATGTACCGTACAGAGAAGTATAATGAGGCAGATAAAGAGTTGGAAGAATTTACTAAGGACTGGATGGAGGAGTTTTAGAATTAGGTACAGTACCAAAAATTATGAAAAGTACAATCCAAATAAAAGCGAATGAGCATGTGGTGCTGTGCAGGAAGGTATAAAGAGGAAGTGAAAGGAAATGACATAGCTAAGGTACAGTACAGATTATGAGGGATGCGCAGAACTTTGTTACGGTGCATGTCCGTTAAGTTGTAAATAGGGTGTGGGCCTAGCTACAGCTATAGTATGGCATAGTATAGATAAACAAAGAGGGATGAGAAGAGTTATGGTGAAAATACCATTGGATGTAATGAGGTGCTATAGACGCAGAAGAGCTAGTGTTGGACAGTAGCACTAATGTATGTCTCTTATAGATGCATCGTTACCTAAGGTAAGTAACTTGTTCATATGAAAGAGACCATTAGTTATACGCTCCTTACCTTAGAATAGATACCCCAGCAATGCCAACTCCGTAGATGGGTCTGCAAATTAAGTTCATATCAGAAATTCCTGGAGAACAGTACGGCCGAAAAAAAAGTCTCTCTGGACTTGAATATCCACGAAGTAATATCTTGTGAACATGTGCAGTGATGCACACGTGGTTGACTGGCAGATGTAAATCAGCGGAACTCCACGTCCCAAAGCAGTAGAGGCTGCCGTCACCCTGGTGGAGTGGGCGCGCAGTCCTACTGGAGGTTCCTTTTCCGCCAAAGAATAGCACATTTTAATATATAGGAGAACCCACCAAGAGATGGTACGTTTGTGCACGGCCCAACCTTTCTTGGCGCCCACATAACCCACAAAGAGTTGATCGTCCACCAGGAAGGCTTTAGTCCGGTCACGGTCGAAGGACAGCGCACGTTTTGGGTCCAGACGGTGGAATCTCCCATCTTTGGAAGGGTGCGGAGGCGGGAAGAAGGTGGACAATGTGATGGTCTGACCTATGTGGAAGGATTAACCACTTTGGGCAGAAAAGAGTGCCTAGGGCGAAGGACCACTTTGTCTGTATGAACTGCAAGAAAAGGAGGCTGGGAGGACAGAGCCTGGAGCTCACTCATCCTGTGAGCAAAGGTGATGGCAAGCAGGAAAGCGGTCTTCAAAGTAAGACGACAAAGAGGACAATTATGTAGTGGCTCGAAGGGAGCACACAAGAAAAATAAGGACAACATTCACATCCCACTGGGGCATTAGGAAAGGAAGGAGATGAGTAATGCCCTTTAAAAATCTATTGACAACCAGGGACTTGAAAAGAGAAGGTGATCAGGAAGGTGAAGAAAGGGAGAGATGGCCAAAAGGTAGCTTTTAAGAGTGCCCAGAGCAGAGCCTTGCAGGGACAGATAGAATGAATAGGAGGACCTCTGAAAGAGGGGCGGAAAGGGGATCCATAGCCTTTGCTGTGCACCATGCCACAAATGTGTTCCATCTACAGGCGTATACCGTCTTAGTGGAGGGACGCCTGGCTGCCAAGATGACGCTACAGACTTCGGATGGAAGGTCGAAAGCTGTCAACTGTCGCCGCTCAATCTCCACGGAAGGAGGTGGAGGCTGGACAGGTTCGGGTGGAAGACCGTCCCCTGCTGCGACAGAAGATCCTCCCGAAGAGGCAGACTGATCGGAGGTTAAATGGCTATGCTCAAGATATAGGGGTACCAGAGTCTTTGTGCCCAGTCTGGGGCCACAAGAATGACTTGGGCCTGGTTATGCTTGATCTTCCGCAGTCTGGGTAGAAGTTGTACAGGCGGAAAGACGAACAGGAGGCCACAATTCCACTTGTGACTAACAGCGTCGTCGAGCGAGTGTCGCCTTGGAAACTCCAACATGCAGAATTGCGGACACTGCGCGTTCTCTTCGGTGGCAAACCGATCTAACCAAGGCTCTCCCCACTCCTGAAAAAGACCTTGTACCACCTCCGAGTGAAGATGCCATTCGTGATCCATCATGCAGCAGCAGCTAAGTTTGTCCGCCCTGGGGTTCAAAGACCCTGCCAGGTGCTGAACCACCAGGGATATGCCCTGATGTTCCAGCATGTCTAAAGGCGAAGAGCCTCTTGATATAGGGTCCATGACCCCACCCCTCCCAGTTTGTTGCAGTACCACATTGCAGTGGTGTTGTCTGTGAACACCTGCACTACTCTTCCCTGTTGACAAAAGGAAGGAATGCTTTCAGTGCAAGTCTGCTTGCCCGGAGCTCCAAAAGGTTGACGAGGAGCCCGGACTCTGCCAGAGACCAGAGACCCCTGATCTCTGCCTCTCCCATGTGGCAGCCCCATCCCGGGAGTGACACATCTGTCACCACTGAGAACTCTGGTTGGGGAAGGGAGAAGGATCTGACGCTGACCCAATCCTGGTTTGTGAGTTACCACTGCAATTGACATGCAGTCTCCTCCGAGACCTGGACTACATCAGAAAGATTTCCCTGATGCTGCACCCACTGGAACTTCAGGTCCCACTGAGGAGCCCATATCTGCGACCTGGCATGATCCACCAGCAGGATGCAAGAGGCCAGGGTTATTCTCACTGAAATCCGGTAGGAAGCTGAAACCTCGGTATAGAGCCTGAATATACTGGACTCGCTGCTCGGGAGGATAAGCCGGAAACTGCGGTGTATCAAGAACTGCTTTTAGGAAAAGGAGCTTCTGAGAAGGAATCAGGTGTGACTTAGGCACGTTGTTAGTGAACCCCAGTGAATGCAGGATGTCCGATGTAGTCCCGGAGGTGGGAGACAACAGCCTAGGGCAAGCCTGCCTTCAACAGCCAGTCGTCGAGATAGGGGAAGACTGGCACTCCTGATCTGCACAGATGAGCTGCGACCACCGCCAATACTTTTAAGAACACCAGAGGGGCGCTGGTAAGGCCAAAGGGGAGCACAGTAAACTGAAGGTGCGTGTGGCCTACCGTGAACCGTAGGTAATGCTTGTGGTCTGACAGGAGGGGGATGTGGAAATAGGCGTCCTACAAGTCAAACATTATCCTGGATGGTAGTGTTGGACTTGTAGGCCTTTGTCCTTCTTGGGTACCAGAAAGTAATGGAAATAGCAATCACAACCTACTTCTGGCACAAGGACCCTTTCGACAGCTCCCTTGGCCAAGAGAGCTGCAAATTCCTGGCAGAGAAGGGCCAAGTGATCCTCCGACATGTGATGGAAGGATGGTGGCATGGAGGAAGAGGTAGTCTCGAAGGGGAGGGAGTAGCCCCTTCGGACTATCCCACCAGTCCGATGTGATATTTTGCTAGTGGGGAGGTGACGGCAAATCCTACCGCCCACTGGCTTCTGGTGGCCGTGAAAGGTCAGACTAGGAGGGTTTGGAGGCTTCTGCAGGGGGGTATGGGTGGACTAGCCCGCCCGCTGGCCCCCAGACCCGCATCGCTAGTTCCCATGTCCGCGGCCACGCATTGCCTGGGTAGCTTGCATGGCCTTGTGGCTTGATTGGGTGGAACGTGGTTGGGCACCCCTTCTGTAGCCACGAAAGGCAGATTGCGTGAGGCGAGAGGTTGCCGCGAGGCCAAGCATCTGGCCGCAGCCTTAGAATCCCTGACGCGCTCGACTGCGGAGTTCACCTTATTACCAAACAGGGGACGGCCATCAAAGGGTATGTCCAGAAGGGTGGATTGGACCTCCCAGAGAAGCCAGACGTTCACAACCAGGCATAGCAGCCCTCCTTTCCTGGTATCCTCCTTTGCTCCCATTCCATATGGTGCTTCCTTCCTTCAGTTAGCAGTAGTCCGGCTCCTCAAGCTTTCAGCCCCGGGTGAGTTTCTATTGCCCACACTGTTGTGATTACCGCGACCGCGTGCATTCCTGCTTTAGTTAGCGCGGTCGCTCGTTTCATGCCCTCAGGCTTGTTTAGATAGGCACCGCTCCCGCTAGTCATTTTGTGGCTTAGCCTGTAGTGATGTTTTCTTATGCTCCGCGACCACGAGCATTTTCCTTTTCTGGCCACAGGGTTGTTTCATTAGCAACTGCCATGTCTGTTAGACATCTTGTTGCATTCTGGGAATTGTAGTTGTCCAGCTATTTTGAGTTATACGCGCGGTTCGCGTTTCATGCTTCCTTTCTGTTTTTGAGCAGCATTATAAGTTTTTTTTATCACACGTTTGGTGTGAAAGTTTTGTCGGACTCTAGTCTGTATTGGAGTTACTTTGTGATATATCTGCCTTCTCTGTGAAGTGTAATTCGAATTCCGACACGTGTTTTAGTCACCTTTCCCTTTCTCTTTGGTGTTCTGAAGCTGTATTTACCCTGTGCTATCTGCCTTGAATTCTGCTGTCAAATTGCTGCTCATGTGTTATTTTAACACCTGGAGATGTCCAGCTGGTAAGAAAGCGTGCGTTTTCCATAAATCTAGTTTCTCAGTTATTTGGGATTAATAGCAGTGACTGGAGGGTGGGTTCTGTACTAATCTTGTCCCTATTATTTTTCCCTGTAGGTACCTTTCGTCTTGGTCATTCCGAGGGAACCAGCTGGGGGATTTGAGGTCTCTGCCTTGTTGGCTTCTTATCCCCACATCTCCGAGAGTCCATTTGGGGGTTTAAGTGTTTCTTCTCTTTGCACCCATAGATGGGGTCTCGGAGTGTGGGGAATTCACGTCGCTCCTGGCCTGGAGATATATCACAGGTTAGTGGTATCAGCAACATAGGGAATGTGCCCTAGAAGACGAGGCTTGGACCACCAAGCTCTCGGGGGTCAGTGTTGGGAGAGGAAAAGTGGGTCGCTCGGGCCGGGTGGTGGCGCCGAGCAATCATCATGTCCACAGGAGCCCCTGTGCTGGCTTGGACCAAGTGCCCAGACGGACGTCAATGAGGGCCTCATTAAAAGGCAGCAGGGGCTCCAAAGAGGCAGCTGCCGGTTGAAGTACTTCTGTCAGGAGGTTAGTCCTGACTGCCACCGTAGGAAGCTCCAGGGCCAAGGCCTCAGACCGCCATACGCAACACCACTGCGTACGAAGCTCCCTCCTCCGTAGCCACAGTAGGGGTGGAGAGCATGGCAAGGTCTGGGGAGGTATCCAAACCACTGGCATAACCCAGTTCCTCTCGACAGTCCGGCTCTTCAAGCTGGTCAGTTAAAGGGTCTACAGACCCCTCCCAGTCCTCCTCACCCTCCGCTGGTTGCCACTCAGGGCGATAAGGAACGCCAGGAATGAACAGAGGTACAAACGTACCTACCGACATCGGTTCGGTGCCATGTCGAAGTCAGGGGTGAGGCTGGGGTCGACGCCGGTCGGCGGCACAACAGGCACCGAGGGCCTAGTCTCTGGAATCGGCGCTAGGGAAGGTACTGTGAGGTTGACCGGCGTCAATCCGGAACCAGGCCTGGATCCTCGGGGGCCCTCTAATGGCAGGGCCGGAGACACCTGACAATGCTGGACCACTCAGCGGCCTTTCACAATCGATCATTCCACCCTCATACGCACCCTGGAGTTTCGAGTAGGATTCACTAACAGGGTTCTTCACTGGCTCTTCTCCTACCTTTCCAGCTGACACCAGCTTGCTCATGTGCGCACCTCTGGGACACAAAAGATCCCGGTCATATGTGTAGTCCCCCAGGGTTCCATATGGTCTCCTGTCATCTTCAACCTTTACATAGGTCCGCTGGCTGGTCTACTCACAAATAGCATCAAGATTCAACAAATGCTGGCGATACACAAGTCTACTAGAAGGTCTCCTCCCCTTATGACATACGCCTCACACAATGCTTGCACATCAAGCAGACCTGGATGTCCACCCAAACAAGGAAGAATTCCTGCTATTTGCCAAAAACACCAAACCAGAATCAGTACAAACCTGGTTCAATGGCATGAACCTTGACAACTCCGAACCCCGACTTTAGCCAAATGCCAATTCACTTGGATTCACCCTGGACACAAACCTCACCTTCAAGGAAACAAAGACAGCCTTGTACCAGCTCTCTCAAAGAAAGTCTAACAATTTCTTCCAGAAAATAACTTCAGAACATCTACCAGACCTCCCATAAGAACCCCTAAGGGGCATCCTACATGCCATAGGAGATCTTAACGAAGGCCGGAATAAAGATGATCGCGTCCCCCTCATCCTGATGGAACTCCACAGGCTTCATGTGCCGCCTGGACCATCTTCAAAACCAGCTGCATATTTTCAGAACTATCCTGACCAGTACAACCACTTATTCTGCGGAGAAGCACACCGTCTTTGGTGGATCTCAAAGACACCGCAGGATACAGCACACCATCACACTGCAGACTATGAAGCATAAAAAATAAAATACAAGGCCATTTGCATCTCTGCACCCAGGATTTGGGGAACAGATCCCCTGGTCTATCAGGACTGCCCCAGAGCTGCTCAGTTAGGAAAGAGTGGAAGACTCACCACTACATCATCACAACGCATGAAGCATCCACAGCCCAGCTTCCTCTTCTATTACTTGTTAAATTCATGCTGGTCTTTGAGCATGTACAGCACTATATACAAGCAGAAGCAAAGGTGAGCTAATGTTGCGCATCTTCTGTAGCTTCTTTGGGACACTAGGGAAATACTGAAGAATAGGAAAAGAAACATCTTCTAGCATTCAAGAAAGGGACCAGACCAGAGTTTGGAAAGAAAAAGGTATTACTCTGGATATTCCAGGGCTGGAAAGAGTAATTAAGGCAAATACACAGTTAGAATTCACTCATGTTTACCTTAAGGGAGCCCAAAGCCTAGTACTTCATGTAATATAACATTGCATTTACAGATATGTGCCATTCTTTCTTGTTTCCCAACAGGATTCCACTACATTTCCAATCTGATTTCCAAAACCACATTTATTAGTTTTACCAACGAGCTATCTTTAATTGGATGCTATATAGCCTGAGTAGTACATCGACTCCTTCAAAGCGTCCGCAAGTGACAAGACTGCTCCATTCCATTACAAATATTAAGTGTTGTCACCTAAAGCTTATCAAGGAACTTGTCTTAAATTAGAAAAATACAGATTTTTCTTATTAATGGAGGATCTACCTGCACCTCTTTACATCTCAAATATACTCCACATGTATACCCCTCCATACTTCCCAGCCATCATTCTATGCACTGGTTGCCTCATACAATCTTGCACCCAATATGGAACTTGCAAATCAAATTTCAGTTCCTTTTAATTCAAGTAGAAGTATTCAATAGTCGAGAAAACGCATCTCATCCATTCCATTCTTCCCACACTCCAGCTGGCTCTCCTATAAAAGTAAAAGGCTCACCCGACCGTTCGCCTGCAACATGCACACATTGCGTCTGATTGATATGGGGCAGTCATCTATCTGCACTGAAATACAAGGTTAAAGTACGCAATCTGTTAATCCATAGCATTATTCTGAAAATCAACAAGGAGAGTACACCGAGGTATTCTATGTTCAATCGGCCATACAAATCAGACCACTGCATATCCACACATGCATTCTCCAATCCATCAAAAAACATCCTCAACTATTAATAAATTCTACTCATCAACTCCACTTGAAAGACATTCCCAGTGCACTTTCTCTCCGTTATTTGGGACAGTTTCACGAAGCTTTCTCTAGGAGCACTAATGACCTTCTCCCAACTTTCAGGGATAATGACAATCATACTAATAGGTAAAAAGTGTCCTGTTCAAGACTGCTAAAGACTGCCTCAATGTCCCAGAACCCACAGTCTCTGCTTCAGTAGACATATGCAACGCCAACAATCTCTTCAGCACCATGAAGATCAACAAAATGAGATTGAACGTCATTACCTCTTCCACAGCCCCCTCAATTCCACACTATTCCCATTGCCTCACCACCAAACACTCCTCCTTCAATCCAGGCTAGCACATGCATCTCTCTCATGAAGTCTCGTAAGGCAACAGGTATGAAGAGGGAATGTATGACGCGATCTCGCGGTCATAGATATCACGCGCATTTACATCCCAGCTTTTAAATCGCAACGGCGATGACATCGGCAACTTAAACATTGCGCGTTGTTGCACCGCTAAAGCGGCCTTTTAATTGGATCGCGTGTTACATCGCCGACATTACATCGAGCGACATAACCACGCACTAGCAACACCATCATGGTTTTTAACATTTATGCAATTATTTGTTTGTTTATTAGTTTTTTTTGTCCCATGATGCTTCATAACATCAGCAATGCAGTGCAACATCAGAAAAAAGTGTTGTGGGCCGGAGAATAAAGTGCATAATGTAATCACATCAGGCTTAGCGAGTGTGATGAGAGCGGCCTTCTGAATAAAGTGCAAATACAGTTGCAGGTCAATGAGACAAAGAAAGGCCAAACACTAAAGACATTTGCAAATTGGGAGGACAGGCTTATGTTTCAAACATAAAACAGAAACTTACGAGAATTGAAGAAACCTTTCCATTCATTCCCCCCACCCATCCATCCACCATTCATCCGTCCATTCATCCATCCCCCTCCATGTGTCAGGCGGTCCGCCATCATCCATCCATCCATCCATCCATCCATCCATCCACCCAAGGTGGTCCGCCATCATCCATTCATTCATCCATCCATCCATGAACCCACCTACCCAGCACCCATCCATTCATCCATCCCCCTCCATGTGTCAGGCGGTCCGCCATCATCCATTCATCCATCCATCCATCCACCCACCCAAGGCGGTCCGCCATCATCCATCCATCTACCCACCCAGCAACCATACATGCATCCATCCATCCATCTGCCAGCACCCATCCATGCATTGAAGAATTTTCTGTTTTAAAAAAGCAACGGTTTGCATGTTTGCGTTTGTTTTGCGTGATGGAAAAGCCCATTTCTGAATGCCACATTAACATCGCATGCCTTCCATTAAGCAACTGTTTCCATTTTTAGCACCCACACCCCCCACCCAGCACCCATCCATGCATCCACCCATATACCCATCAATCCATCCATCCATCCATCCCCCAGCACCCATACATGCATCCATCCATCCGCCAGCACTCATCCATGCATTGAAGAATTTTCTGTTTTAAAAAAGCAACTGTTTGCATGTTTGCATTTGTTTAGCGTTATGGAAAAGCCAGTTTCTGAATGCCACCTTAACATCGCATGCGTTGTAATTGCATGCGTTGTAATTGCATGCGATGTTAATGGCCTCGCGCGGTCGTAGCATGCATAGTAATAGCATGCGATGTGAACGACCATGCGATGTCAAAGTCGCAGTGCTTGACCCCGATGTGTTGGGTGTTTCCCATGAAGAGGACACTATTATACTTCTATCATCAAATCACACCAATAAGATGTTCTCAAATCTTCACATTATGAATGCCTCCGCAAGCAAGGAACGCTGCCAGTAGCCCTTAAGTTGTCCTGCTAAAGAAACAATGCCTGCACCCAGACAAAATCTCCAACCTTAGACCTGTCACCCACCTTCTACTCACAGAAAATCATTCAAATAGCAGTTGCCACCCAGCTACAGATCAGCAAGGATAACCGTCTACAGGAAAACTAATCAGGCATCAGACCACACGCAGCACTAAGACATCCATACACCAACTAGTCCATTATAAACTTCGGTTTCCTGGTCCTGTTTGCCCTCTACACCTGAAAAACATGGATGGAATATTTAGGCATTATCTTGAAATGGTTTGCATCCTACCTCACCAACCAGTATTATCTTGTGTAACGTAGGTTCCACAAGAGCCCAGACTCTTCCAGGCTTTGTGAAAATGAAATGAAATACCAGCATTTGAAAAGCGCACAGCTACCTCCGGAGACGTGTCCCGGCGCTGGGGTCCATCAGGAAGATTAAGCAAGCTATTGCCAAGAGTCACAAGGTGCTGGACTAACCTGCCACCGGCGATCGTAGTCAGCCCCAGTGTTCCGGAGTCAGCCGCCCTGGCCGCTGCACCACATCTCTTCTCCTCTCATCTTTAACCTCTACAGGGAACCTTTGCATCCAGTCTTGCAGAGCGAAGCTTCAAGATTCATCAATAACCAGAGGATACCCAACTCAATCTAAACAGGTCTTCACCTTTCAACATACAAAGACTCCAATCCCGCCTCAAGCTCATCCAATCTTGGATGTGAACTAAAGGTCTCGAAAAATCCACTCGACCGCTCACATATGCAAGCTAAATTTAACGAGGTCGAGCTGTTTTTAGGTCCTACATGCCTTTTCTGGCGAGTAGGAAGACCAACTAACTTTTGTCCTCGGTCTGTAAAAACGGAGCAAATGTGACAAGATAACCAGATTTAAAGGCATTTTTATTGCTCACAAAGTTAATAAGCAATAAAGATGCCTTTAAATCTTGTTATCTTGTCACATTTGCTGCACTTTCAGAGACAGAGGTCAAGTAGGTTGCAGTTAGGTCGAGGACATTTTTCAAGTGACTAGTCCTGCAGGACTAGTACCATTTTTTAGATTTTTCGAGCCCTGCACTAACTTCCTGAGGCTAAACCTCAGAAAGGCTGAATTCCCCCAGTTTGCCAATAGCACCAATCAACCCCAATTTACCAGCCCTTCCCGACTATGTCAGAAGACACACCAGTGCACCTCCGAAATAGTCTCTTTGATCCCTTAGCTTATTTAGCATTTCATCTGTAATCCATATCCTTGGTCAAACAGTCAATTTCATCACACCAGACGTTGTAAAGAATTCAAGTCTTTATTTATCAAACTTTATGGTCCACAGCCGACGCGCGTTTCGCCCCCTTTGGGCTTTTTCAAGGCTGTCAATCATACATGTAACAAGAAAAGAAAGGTACATATGCTAAGATCTATGTGTTCGCTTAAGAGTCTGCCTTGTTGGTGTGTGGTTTGATGTTATCAAACTTTCTAGCGAACGTGTAGACTCTCCCATTGCGGTAGTCACGCTCATCTCTTTATCTTTTGGGATTTCTTTTCTCGCAAGTACATTTGATGTTTGTGTAACTCATCCTTTAAAATAGCCCAATTGCGATCTGCTACTTCAGGTAGATTGATGTCCTGTATTTCTTTTTCTAAATTGGCTATTTCTATGAATAGTTTCTCCCTTTTAAGTTCTGCATCCCTTATCAGTATTGTCCATCATTCCCAATGAGGACTGTAATAGTAGTTTCTCCCACTCTTTTAGATGTCCCTTGTCCAAGTCCTCAAAAGAAGGGAAGATTAATACACGCAGACCTCTAGGTACTTGTTCTTTAGCAATGTATTTGCGTAGAACTGTTGCGTCCCACCAACGAGAGAGTTCTTGTTTTTTCACTCGTTCTAATCTGATAAATTTTTGACGCAAGCCTTCATTTATGGTTGTCCTAGGGGTGGTATTACTTTTGCTGGGGTTTGTGTTGAATAAATCCTCCAATAGAGCATCCCTATTGTCATCAAAGGTGGCCATTACTTCAATAACAAATAGTACAACTTATGTGATTCTTTTAACGGTTTTATACTATAGGGCCATTGATGAATATACAACAAACTCACATGGTGAATTTTTAAGATGGTCATTACGTCAAGCATGTTACATGACTAAGATGTAAAAGATGGAGTATTTAGTGCTTATGTGCTTAAGCGAACACATAGATCTTAGCATATGTACCTTTCTTTTCTTGTTACATGTATGATTGACAGCCTTGAAAAAGCCCAAAGGGGGCGAAACGCGCGTCGGCTGTGGACCATAAAGTTTGAAAAATAAAGACTTGAATTCTTTACAACGTCTGGTGTGATGAAATTGACTGTTTGACCAAGGATATGGATTACAGATGAAACGCTAAATAAGCTAAGGGATCAAAGAGACTATTTTGGAGGAGCACTGGTGTGTCTTCTAATATTGCAAGGACTTCCATTCTGAATGAACTTTGGGAAGGGGGTCGTGGTTTGATGCCCGAGGTGGATGTGCATCTAACGCCAAGTAGCACTCCATATTGTTCAGTGTGCCTAGTGTATTTTGTTTTGATATATGACTATTGAGAACTAAGGTTGATGTGCAAATCAAAATAGCAAATCCACCATTCTTTAGGTCCTTCCCGACTATGTTGTAGCTCACTATGCAACAGTGATTCAACCTGGAAAGAAGCCTCTCATTCAAGCAACATGCCACCAAGAAGGCTAGGACTGCTTTGTTACACTCTCCCTCTTGAAAAGGAGAAACTGTTTCTCCTAGGAGATAACTTCATAACAACTGTACAGTCCTTAGTCCTCTCCCATCTGGATGGAGGCATGTCTTGTTCAGCAGTCTCCCAAGTATCACCCAAGCACCCCTGAAAGGTATCCTTCACGAAGCAGCACAACGCATCTAGGGCTTGAAGAAATTGGACCATGTTGCATCAACCTTAAAAGACCTGCACAGGCTAGAGTTTGAACCAAGATCATTTTCAAAACTAGCTGTCCTCCGCACCAAGACCGCAGCTTACTTGACTAACAAACTAGACACATCTAGGGGACAAAGCAAGACCAGGAGTCTGGATATTGACAGACTGGAGACACAACATTTCAATAAAGGAAAATCCAGAAAGCAGGCCTTCTCCGTTCATGCTCTGAGAATCTGGAATAGAATCCTGTTCTACATCAGATCAGCACTGACTCTTCCACAATTCAGAAACAGCTGAAGACCGACCTGCTCAGGGAGCACCAAATATGACCTTCAACCAATGACTATCTTCTCAAGTCTCAGGCCCCTGTTCAGTGCGCTTTTACTTTCGAGCTAGCTTTGCGGTTTACAAATACCAACATACATTAATCTTACTATTTCTCCAAATTTATACAGGCGTAACAACATAGTTTTCAACTACCTGTTTGGTAGAATCATATTTAGATTGTTACCAAGAAGGTCAGTGTCATCTATAAACTTTGTACGACTTCCTATAAAACCTCCAACCTGATTCTTAACACTACCCTTGTGTAAAGTCTCAACTAACACTTGTATACAACCTCCCATCCTTATGATATCCATTATTGTTTCGATTACAGTACCCATCTAGTACTGACCGAAATCCAATACTTAGCCCATTACACACTTTAATTTTGTGTTGGACTCTGCATCCAGGTACTACAGCTTTCTTTGTGAGCTTTTTTAATGGCTGTACCTCTACTGCACTTTTCCTCTAATAATTTATTAACTCTTTAAACTTCTCTACCTTTAAGACCACTATTTCCATTATTACATTTTCATACATATATAATTATAACTATTTAGTATAAACAACTCATCGCATCGTCCTCTGAAGGTACTGAGGCCAAGCATACTCATTTGGATTTGAAGCTGTGACCATCAATTTCCTCACACACAAACATGTGCCTACCTGACATATTTGTTCATAATGCTAGAATACTCTGTTTCTTCCCTTTTGTGAAACCAATTCAATTGTTTCCATGTCCCAGATCACTCTTCAGTAGCCACTTTAACATATCTTTTTCCATCGAACTGAACTTCAAGTTTATCAATTATGGATCCTCCAATTTTAACCACTAGAAAATAACCACTCAGAAGGATACTTAACCTTAATCAAATGCAATCTTCCCATCTTATCTACTGACCCTACAATGAGATCATTATAAAAACAAAGTATTCATAGTTGTGCATTTTTCTACTCCTATACCAGAACTATTGTTTCTTATGCTTACTTTATATGTAGGTCCGATCAAAACCACAGACCAATCATGAAATATCAACGCCCCTTTACATGCATTGTGCTTGACCACCTCCCACATCTTGCATGGATTAGTGTCTCATAACCACAAATGTACATTTTCCATGATATGTGTCACTGCAGCCTGAACTGCAATTAAACACTTGATTATTCTTCCCGGCCGTTAGTTTCTCACGTCCTCCATTTCAAAGATGTCATCCTTTGGATAACTACATCGCTTTCTCACCTACACTTGTGTACTGCACCTACACGTCAAAATGCCAGCAGCCCCCAGTATTGTGATCCTTTAACAATGACATTTTTATTTATCACACAGAGTCTACAATTCTTAGATTCTGAGCACATTCTGATGTCTCAGCCGCTACATACCAAACACTTTGCCCACAAACCCACAGATAATGCCGCACTATTTAAAATTTTAAACGGAAAGTGCCTTGATGGACTTACCCACCATCATATGTTAACAGGGTGCAGCCTCACTGCATACCTTTGACAATAAATCCTTTATCTGTAGGAACACTTGATAATTGGACATCCCGGTTTCTAGTGTTTGGACTTAAAATAATTTGTATCTACAATATTTGACCAAATAATGCCAGAACCCACAATCCGCAACAGGTACCGCCTCAACATGCTTTGTGATGGTATTGAGCCATCTAACATTTAGAAGGCTGGAAAGTGAGGAGTGCTTGGTGGGCATCAAGCAGCTAAAGTGCCACAAACTGTTTTTTCACTGATTACTGTAATCTTACCTTTGCAACGGCTTTCTTTATGCATCATTACCCAATGTATTGTAAAATGTCTGGTCCTGCCACCAGGAAGGGCAAGCAAAAGAACCCCCGCCAGGCAAATGCAGCACTTTTCACCAGTACCAAGCATAAATTCCTTGCCCATACCTGTGTCCTAAATGTTAACACGTTGACTCCAGGTTGCAGTGCGACATTGCTACATTTTAAGGTGTTGGCGCCCTCTTCCAGTGACACTCCAGATGGCAGGTCCAAAGAGGAGTTGCTCTCCTGGTGTCGCAGCAGCATGTGGGCGTTCCTACAGATAATCCCGGTCGTGTTGAGAGAGCTGTCCGAAGGGCTTTTCTCGTACATCTCGTACAGCTCTATCGTAGGCACATTGTTCTGGGAAGAGGGGAAGACCGACATCTCACTTGGGAAACTGATGATGCCATTGGAGGTCTTGTGCTTGGTTAGCCACTCGGCTGTTTTGCGGTAGCTGTTCTTCTCAATGCTGAAGTGAACCAAGATGCAGACACTGTCCACCTGCACTGCAACGGGCATGTGGCTCTGCAAAGTCAACTCCAGAGACAGCCACCCTCCAACATGCACCACAGCATTTGGGGGGTCAAAATGTAAATTCTTCAACTGTGCAAATGAGTTCAAGGAAAGGATCACTTTAGAACCTGAAAAAGAGCATATGAGAAACAGTTTCAAATAAAATGTGATGACAAGAGTGGAGTCACTCAGACAAGCCCCAGTTGCAGTACATTACTGAACTATTCATTCAAGGAAGAAACTAACCTCTCACACTACCCAAACGTATTCCACTCTGGAACCCAAGCCGCTCCGATTGCCACATGGGAGGATATTAAAAGTACAGTTAATTCCTAATGGAGCAGGGTCACTCTTATTACGCACCTCTGCCTTTGTTACTGGTTATCTGCCTACTCTTCTACAGAGATCTGAGAACCCAATGCGAGTGCGGTGCATTGCTGCCCTCCTATCAGAGACAGGTCCCTCATCATCATCCCTCTCTTCTCACAGGCTCCATTCAATTCCAGGGCTATCGCACCTCCAATATGAACTACGGCAACACTCCGCTTCAGCTCTTGAGCTCTACCAGACATAATCTGCTCCTTTAATCTCAACTTTTACAACTAAGCCAATGACATACGAATTAGTCTTGAGCTTAAAAATCCACCCAACCTGGACACATGCTCGATTGGCTCATGCCTCCCAGGGGCCAAGTAATGGATGATACTGAACCACCCCGTGGGACAAGTCAATCAAATATCACCCATCAACAACAATAATATTAAACTTTAATCAGCATAAAAATATAGCCACAAAAGAGGCAGTGTAAAAAGAAACATACAAATGTGTGCGTTCGCTACAAAACAACTCATTGTACAAAATTAGCAAACCAAGAGTCCATTAAATCTTTATCAGGGCTGATTTCTTAGGTTCCCTAAACTACCTGAAAACATTTGTTATGATAAAACAGGATCAATCCTAGCCTAGTCAACATTTATTAAACAGGACACAACAACACAGATAATCCAGAAAATCACCGTCAGTTCATTACATTTATAGCAGCATAACAATGCGCAAAACTCGCAAGTACTCTAGTGGCCTTCAGTCGCCTCAAGTATTTCTTATCCTTAAAGCAGATATCAAAAATGTAAAACACAAAAAAGTGAAACATCAGGTGCGCGCTGTAAAAACAATAGGGCAACATGAGCCTGCCTAAATCTAAGATCTTTTAAAAGCCCATTAAGGAACACTTGTCTGGGGTGTGAGTCATATTTACAAAGGAAGACAAACTGAAGTGTGTCCTGTGGAGACCTATTGTCGCAGCCACATGGACCTCTGTCTTCTATATATAAGGCAAAACATGGGGGTGAAGCCAGTAAATGTTGAAATAGTTTCAATCTTAAACCAGTGATTACAAATCTGTCTTGTGCAATTATTAGAAGAGATAGATAGGGTTCTACACCCTGTACCGATTTTACTCAAATCTGTGCTCGGACCGTGGGTTTCCTGAGCTCCTTGTCCTCTCGGTGTGCCGTGACGTGTGTAAGAAACAATCCTTTGCTAATAGCCCTGTCTTGGCATTTTTTCTTATCATGACTAGTAAACAAATCTTCTCTTCCTAATGTGGTGAAGGTATCCTTAACATATTTTAGCCATGGGATTTTTAGCGCATGATCAAGGGAGAGGCAGTCCTGGATTACTAATCTGTTAAAACCGGCCTCCTCATTGGACCCGATCTTCACCCAGCAGAGCAGGCGTTTGAAAGTCACCATATCCGTAACCTACTTAAACCCCTATTCCTCATGTAGCTAGTACGAAGGAGTACTCGCATGGACTTTCAGAATCCTTCTAAAATACGGGTTTTCTGCAGTTTGCAAGTTATTGGCCACCATGTACCCCATACCTCGCTGCCATATAAAGCTTTAGAAATACAAAAAGAGTTATATAGCTTAAAAATTGTCCCCGCTGACCAAGTACCCAATCTGTGAGCATGAATTGCGATTGCTCCCATTGACCTAGTCGTTTCTAAAAACTCCTCTAATAAATATTTAAAAACGTTTCTCATCAAATAAAATGCCCAGGCAACAAAAGGCCAGAACGTCCGCTAAACTATGTGTGCCTAATTTATAGGTCTTAGGCCTCCTACTCTGTGTGCCAATATCCATAATATAGGATTTGGTTATGTTTGGTGACAAATCCATCTTATTCATAAAAGACACACACCCATCAAGTACAAGCTGCAAGCCCTTCGGGGAACGTGCAAGACGAAAACCGGTCTTGTGTATTTCCGGGGAGCATCAGCCAGTAGGGCCATCAGGGGGTAATCTAGATTTTTAATATATAATGTAAATAACAAAGGTGCTAATATACATCCCTGTCAGACCCCACTTGAGCATTTAAAATGATCTGTAGTATTCCCATCCTGTGTGTATCTAATTACAGCAGTGGTGTTAAAATGTAGGGTCATTAAAAAATTGGTTATCGCCGGGTCAACCCCAAGGTCCCCAAGCTGTTTCCCGGGTTTACAACAGTTCACTCAGTCAAAGGCAGCGGTGCGATCCATGAAGCCCAGAAACAGCGCCCCAGGTTTGGCTAGTGTATTTCGTAATTAGAAGGTAAAGATTGAGACACTGACCTGTGGTGGATTTACCAACACGGAACCCATATTGTACCTCCGATATTATTTGATTGGAGTCCGCCCATACGGACAGGCTGTTAAGTAAGACCTGACCCAAGACTTTCACTGTAACATTAATGAGGGATATGGGACGATAACAATGTGGACTGTCCTGATCTCCTTTCTTAAAGATCGGTGCAATGGTGGCAGTAGACCATGACGCAGGCATTACTGGTGCTGCTGCTGCGTTTAAAAGCCTAACTAGGAGTGGAGTCCATACCTCTGTATTGTAACAGAAAAGGTCGGGAGGGATCCCATCGAGTCCCGGTGCCTTGTTCTTGGACAGTCCCTCAATTCCCAATCCAACCTCATCCAGAGTTAAGGTAATGGTTTCAGATCTATGCTGAAAATGTAGTTCCCGTGAGGGTTGACTATAAACTGCCTCAAATTGAGCCCGTCATTGCTCTGGCAAAATATTAGGAATTCGCCCTGGTATATCTGGCTCTGTAAAACAGGCGTTATTAATAACCCTCCAAAAGCACGTACAGACCTTTTGCTCACTTTTTTTTTTTGGATGTTCTTATATAGCGCTCGATCACCGGGGAGGTATCTCGGCGCTTGCCTTGGGAACCCGTCCTGGCTTTTTCCCTGTGAGATAGCCCCTACAGGGCATCCCCAAGGTGAAAGCCAGGCATCCCGCCGCGGGGGGGCGTTGTGGAGATTAAGCAAGCTATTGCCCAGAGTTGCAGAGTGTGAACCCATGATTCGAGTAGGCACCGTAGCGAGAATTATCGAGTCCGTGGACATTTGAGCTCAAAACCCTGCCGCGTCGGGAATTGAACCCTGGTCCCGGGTCTGACCTCTGCTTCAGGGTCTGCCTGCTCTAACCAGTGAGCCACACTTCTCCACATGCCTCTGCCAGATCCTCCCCGGCACTTTTTTTGCAGTGAGAGCTTCCGCCCCTTGACCACCCACTTGTAATCGCTGCAATAGGCCACCAGCCAGTATCTCTCAGGGACTGTTTTAGGGCCTTCTTGAGATCTCCAAGGGCCTGTGAACAGTCCCCATCAATGCATCTTGGGACGTCTGCACAGAAGACTCAGAACTGGTAACAAACCATCAACTACTTGTGTGAAAGTGATAAATGCCCGAATAGTTTCTTCCCCCTGAGCTTGCGGGTCTAGACAGGTCAGGGTCTCCGGCTTGCTTATGCTAAACAAAGATTTATTAAAAGCAGTAGTATGGACTTGTGACCACCTTTAACGCCTTCCTTGATCAGTAGCAGAGATCCTAAAACAATCTATTTTTCTAAATTGGTTTGGGATTTTTCTTGTGTTGTGTTTTCACTTTATTACAGTTTGTGCGCTGCACAAAATACCCGACACATTGCCTGTAAATTAAGCGTGACTGCGTTTGTGCCAAGCTACCAGAGGGTTAAGCAGAGGTTGATTAAGTGAGTTTTAGACAAGGATTATGGTTGTTGCTTGAGAAGGTTTACATCCCACTCAACCAATAGCCCTCTTTCCAACAGTCAGTTTTAAATATAACTGTATTTAACTTAAAAATGTAAATACAGAATATGCGACAGGTTAGATAAGTATGTTTTTTTTATCAAATGTATTTTAAAATTGAAACATTGCAGTATTTAAAATGTTTTCCAGGATGTTTTCCAAGATCTTGCTCATAGGGAGCTATCTCCATGCTTCTGAATGAAAGAAACCAGGACTAGTCCTATTCGGTCAGTTGTGTCTCCAAGCCCATCCGTGGTGTTGGGCTAGAGTTTACTCGTGCTTCTGGCTCCCTGAGAATTCCTGGGCAAGACTGAAGCCTGCTTTCAGGATCAGTACATTGCATCAAAGTAAAACATACAGGTCGAGGTGCAGATGCAAGGAGTGAAGCCTTTGAGGAATCTGGATCTTCTTGGAATTGGACCTCTGAAGCAAAAAGTGTAAGATGTAAAAATCTCAACAATGACTTCTACTTAATGGGGTTTTCGCACAAAGCAAAACAAACTACATGAATATTGGCACTAAGCTGCCTCAGGACGAGGGATCAACAGCACACTTACCTTGGTTATGAGCATGCTGGTTGGCAAAGTTGAGTATTTCCGAACAGAAGTGAGCACGTTCACTCTCTGTCAGATGAGTATCGCCAGCTAGGAGGCTGCTAGTCTGAAGATAGCTAATGTGCCAGGTTAATGGAAATAAACAAAGTATCAAAAAAAGACATTTGTACAAGCAGATTAGGTGGACATTGTTTCATGTGCCAGAGCACACAAATACATTCCTACCCGCAGAGAGGGGAGAGAGAGAACAGGAAAGTATAAGAGAAGAGGACCAGAAGATGGATATCGAACACTTTCAGGTATTGTTGGAAAGTATAAAACAGAATACTCCTAGAATCCATAAAGTAAGAGCTGGGGGAAAAGCAGAACATTAGTCAATCACAAACAACCTAGGGTATGCATGTTAATCACCATTCAATAGACATTTATTATTTTTCCTTTTACAAAGTTTGCCCCTAACATAATCGGCAACTTAGTAAAATGCAATTATAAAGCTGTTCTGACTTGCCTTACTGGCCCAGTCTGCATGTTAGCATAGCTTAGGGTGTTAAGGTACCTAAAAGAAAGGCCTGTGTATCCAGCCAGTATCAGGGTATTTAAATGTCATATGGCCATCGGGGTCATTGTCGACATTGCTAAGTTAGCATGAGCTCTGCTGCCATGATGCTGCTTTTGGGCACATTACTACATGACTTTATTTTCCAAGACTCTGTTTGTGCCTTTCACATGAGAACCGTCTGCTTTCTGCATTCTCTGCCTGTTCCTGGAGTTTAGTCTGAACACGGAGTGCAAGGTCGATATACAATGCCCCTTGTTATTCTGTTTTGGTAGCTCGGACTGTTAAATCACTACCTACAAAGAGCAGTGTGTAATCTCAGTTTACAAGTTTCAATCATCATAAAATAGATTGGAGAATTAACTGGCAGCAGAGATTTGCCTCTAACGCTTATATTGCAAGCTTGTATTCCAATTAAGATAGGAAAGTGGACTAATGAACCTTGCAACAATACACGGACCAGCATAACCCATTAAAGCGTCAGCATACTGCGGGCCATAAACTGTGCATTGGTATCTCTCACAGTTCGTCATCCATCGAACCAGTAAATGTTGCATCCAGTAAAATGGCAACTGTTCTCTTTCTTATGTGCAAGATGCCCATAAAAGGCCTCTTTTCACAACAGAGCCCCCTAAATCCTTGCGTGAAAGTAGTAAGGCCCTTTTACTCTTCCTGTAACTCCACTCTCCTAACACATCTACTCGTGGATGACCTACACTCATCTTAATTGCTCTTATTCGGAATGCACGACCCCTGGTTTAAATGCATCTCCTGTTAATTGCTCATCTGTCAGCCCTGAGATAATAAGCCGTCCTACGGCTTAGATTGGACATTGCATGACTGTTAGATGTCGATCATCTAAATTCATCTAGTCTCTCACCCCACAGCTACACTGCATACATTCACAAACGTCCTGCTAACTTACGTGCCATTAATATCACTTCAAAGAAACAAGCCTTCACACATAGAACAATTTGAGAATGCATGACTGAAACCAATAATCACTGAATTAACCTCTAACACTGGGTTTTAGAATAGCGCACTACTTCCCACAAAGCACTTCAATGTCTCGTCCAGGGTGATAAGCGCTATATAAATGCCCACATAATACAATGCAAAAAAGAGGAGTACAGTAAGGGGGGTTAGGGAACTGCCAAACTATGAAAGCGGAGGCAAAATCTTGCGTCTTGATTAGAGTGCGTCTTCTCAAATAGGAGAGCAATAGCTTCCCGTATTTCAACCAGTAGGGAAGCACGGTCATCTTATAAAAGGAGAGCCCGATTTTTGTGATTGAACTAGAGGTTTAGGGGATTGGATAACAGAAGATTTCCAAAGAGGATACTTTTCAGTTTGGCCAAGTTGCTTCTGACATTCGGCAAGTTGTTTTCTTGTGTGCGTGATGGGCAGCGCCCAGCCCTCGGCCAGGTAGGTTTTCAGAGCTCCTTGAAGGTAAGCCTCTGCTTTTTGAGGACCCTTTTTCCTCCTGTTAAAAACAAATAGAATTGTCGATATTAATACCACACTACGATGTTACCCGGTTAAGTGCTTAGAAATGATTAGATTGCAAATTCCATCCATACAAGCAGCCCACAATCATTCACTACAGACACGTAACATCTGTACCTTGTGTAACTAACAAAGAGGAAACTATTACTAGCGAGCTTCTGGGTTCTGAGAACAGCCATTGCTTGCACACTTGGTAGTTAGAAAGCAGCACACACTTGTTTACCAGAGACTCTAAAAGTCATGAAGTGCAAGGTCCAGGTTCAGAATCAGATTTTTGAGACCAAACTGACTGGTCTGAATATATGGCACTTGGATTCAGAGTATAATGTAAGCCTAGGCAAACAGTGCAATTCAGTTATTGCCACTTTTTAAAATTATTTTTAACCTATTTAAATTATTCTCTATTTTAAGGCTCTTAGATTTCGATACAAAATTAATACCAATACGTTACGAAATACAGATCTTCAATCTGGTTTATTCTGGCCAGTCCAGGTTGCTTCAACATATGTCCCTCAAGGTCAATGTGAGGTTACTGGAAGCATGCCTTTCACAAATTAAGACTACATGGTTATAAATGGCTGCTAATAGAACATCAAGATGTAACAGGCATTGAAATTTCAAGTAAAACCAAAGATTTCAAGGATCAAAAACATCTCCAGAGGACTGCTGCATAAACTCATGAACTGCCAACTAGACCACAACATTTCAGATGTGGACACACCAAGGACTGTGCTTTGAATGCACTAGCCACATAATGAAAACTAGGTAGCTACTAACAGCTATCTAAAGCAGCATTCACATTTTTTCAGGACGCGTTATACTTAACTTCAGAGGTCTTCGAGCTAGATTTTGTTTTTCCTAAATCTACTGAATCTGCGAATGGTAAATAATATGAAATATCCTAAATTATGCAGCTATCTTGCAGCTGTAAAATTATATGATTCAAACTGCTCTGTTCCTTCCGACTGAAGGCCTTATGGATACTAGGATGCCTACAGTCACAACACGAGGCGGGTCGGTGCAGAAACATCCCATCCTTTTAAAATAGGATTGACTGCACATACCAGCTTTCTAAAATCCCACTTTTGTATAAATACAAGTTCTAGAGCAGATAATCATAGCACTTGCATTTCTAGGGTATGCATGTTTGTTTTGTCTTGAGAGGTTTAGGTAAGCAGGAAAAACCAAACACTCTGACACGTAATTTCGTGCTCACTGATACTGACCAGGGGAAGACAGAATAGCATTTTCGGTCCTTCTTAAATGCATATTGAGAATTGTATTAAATGTTTGTAAATCATTTGTATGTCAATATTGTACTATGTACAAGGTAGAAAGATTGTTTAGACTTCATCCTAAAGGCATTTTAATGGATTTTTAGAAGATTAGTAATAACTCACTATGTCTTTAGTTCTGTTAAATCTGACTTTGTCTCGTTTGGGACAAATGGAAACTGTTACCGGAGAAAGTATGGTTAAGATTGAGTCCAAAAAGATTATTTTCCCAATATACTCCAAACAGATCTTCAATAACGTTTCAATAAATGTCTGAATTGGTCTAGTAGTGGAAAACCGAGCAAATGTACCATCTTGAACAATATAATTTCTCATATCAATTACAAAAAAGTTCTTATCCCTCATGACTTTTTAGGATGAACATATATGTAGCTTTTAAAATCTTTCTATTCTCTCCGGCCAAATTGACAAACGTGATGATAATGCCAGGAGAATTTGTATTCTGTCAGACAATAAATAGACCAGACTAGCGAGGAATCTAATTTCACACAAAAATATTCCTTCACAAGGCCAATCCACCACCTTTATCTGAGTCTAACCACAGTCCCTCATACCCGCCTTTAACATGTGATTTACTCCCTCCTTGATGCAAGGCACACAACATATACTGGATGCTTGTGCTTCGCCACCAAACAGGCACAGTCTATAACCTAAGGCAAAAAATGAATCACTAAATAGCTGGTGAACTGAACACAGGAAAGGGAGGTTCCATTTACATGTAGAATTCTGCCAAGTCCTTCCCCACAAGTCTGGCGGAGCGCATGCGTCCAATGCTCGTGTACATCTCGATTGTTGCATGTGACAGATCCTACAAAGAAGCAGAAGACAATAAGAACAAATGCAAGGGGTAAAAGGCAGCACACAATTAAAAGAAATATACTGACATGAACCTGCTTTAGACACCATGCAGCTGAGGGGGAGGTTTATGGACCTGTAAAGTTAATAGGGCTCTGTCTTTCATGCCATGTCTTAGACAGGACGCTAGACTTGACCCTTTTGCAAGTCTTTTGTGAACAAATTCATTTACTAGAGTACTTTTGGGAGAGGGGGACAGGAGGTGCCTTGGCTGATTAGTTGGTTTTCTCTCATATCTTGAGAAGATTTTCAGATTAAAGCACTTGTGAGCGAGCCGTACTAGGTACACGGAATGCGTCTTTTACCAGTAGCACTGAACAAATTCAAAGTCTTTGTTCCTACAAGTGCACTGACCCTGAATAGTTGGTCTACGAAACAGCCAATAGATCAGTGTCTCCAACTAGCCTAAATATTCATACGGTTGTTTCATGAGGTACAAAATCTGAGGTCCTTGTGCTGTTCTTGTAGTTAGAAAACTATTTATATTTTCTATGGCAACCGTGCACTGAATCTTGCTTCTGCAGGAGTTCTGTGCCAAGTGGGTGCTGTATGTTAATTACATGGAGATTATGGCAAGATCAGCTCTTGTTCATCCTCCTTAACAAATGGTTGGGAATCAGATTCAGTTCCAGACAGGACAATGAAAAGCTTTTCAAAAGTAAATGTAATTTTGAAGGCTTTAGTGGACCTCAGACTTGAGTAACTACACACATGCCATCTCCACTAGCTATTCCCACCCAGTTTCTGCTTGCTTTATCAAACATGCAAGGCTGAAGCACAGCACAGGATCAGACAGGAGCAAATTGGTAGGTGGATGTTGTGAAGGTGAGAGACCAAGGTCTAACAAGAACAGAATCATCACAAAGGTAGTTTCCCCTTATTTGTTTCTGCCGTTAATCTTCCTTTTCATCAGTCTGGTAAAAAAAAAACATCCTTTCTAGAAGATGGATGAAGGAAATAGTGCTAACAAAGACCATGAGACCAACCATGCCCACCTTGTTGCCCTACAGATGCCCGCTGTGAAATGTACACGTATTTCAATGTTGTTTATTCTCATGCAAAATCTGCTTTAAGTCGGGCAGGAGTTTGTACTCCACCAGCCATGCTATATTTTGAGATACAAGAGGCTCTCTACCAGGTAATAGTGACCTTTGTGACTCTGGTTTTAATGAGACCACGGGTATCTAGAGAGAGGGTACCCCACTTTCACCAGTGAACAGGGTACAGAGACAGCAAGTCAAGGGGAAATCCCTGGGGTGTGCTCGTTACACTTCCATACCTTTATGGATACACACACAAACTTAAACAAGGTGGAATAGTCTATTGTACTGCAAGGAATATATATTAATGTCCACAACCAAATAGAATCGTTCACAATCTATTTTTAATAAAAAACCATAGACAAACATAAGCGCTTAAACAACACAATTAAAATTTCAAAGAAGTATTCTTTGAAAAGAAGAAGTAAAAACAATTAATCACAGCAAATAACAACTCAGAGAATTTTTACAATTTAAAAACAAAGGAAAACATGTATATGACATCTCAATACATCATACGCAAAAGCAATGAACAAGGACCTATTAGTAAACAAACCCCTAGTTTGACTATGGCCTCTTGATGTTTTAGCCAATGTTTGTCTTGGGATCCAAAGGCCTCTATTTCTTTTGTCAATATAAACAACAGTGACAACAATACATGTACATCAATTGTTTACTGGGCCCTGGTTGGATTCTTTGTGTGTACAAAATGCGTCGACGCGTTTCGGTGCGGTACAAGTGATTCTGTGGCACCTTCTTCAGGACTTCTTAGATTGGGGTTTCTCGCTTCAAAGAGTGGTGGCTTACACCTTCTCCCTTATATCTGTTGGAAAAGGTCCAGGATGGGACATGTGTGGCATTCAGTGGAATTTTTCAGTCTTATATTTCTTAATCCTCTCTTTTCAAAGAAGAGCTACTTATATTGGGATGTCTTTGCTTGTTGTTCCAATCTTTTGTACAGCTTGACTGTATATCTTAAAATATTATAAAATTCTGCTCGAACGGGCATAGACTAGTCGGTTTCCTTCTCAGAACTGGATAGGTTCTCGGATTTACTGGAAACTCGTCTCTGCCTCGTTCCGACACACAAAGAATCCAACCAGGGCCCAGTAAACAATTGATGTACATGTATTGTTGTCACTGTTGTTTATATTGACAAAAGAAATAGAGGCCTTTGGATGCGTATGATGTATTGAGATGTCATATACATGTTTTCCTTTGTTTTTAAATTGTAAAAATTCTCTGAGTTGTTATTTGCGATGAAATGCTGTGATTAATTGTTTTTACTTCTTCTTTTCAAAGAATACTTCTTTGAAATTTAATTGTGTTATTTAAGCGCTTATGTTTATGTATATGGTTTTTTTATTAAAAATAGATTGTGGACGATTCTATTTGGTTGTGGACATTAATATATATTCCTTGCAGTACAATAGACTATTCCACCTTGTTTCAGCTTTAATGAGACCACAACATGTAATGAACAGATGGAAAAAATGCTTGGAAATTGCAGATTTCTTCCAACTATAAATGTAGGTCTCTGGATAAATACTAAGTCTCTTCAGCAAACCCTGCTTTATGTGCATTAGTAAAGACCATCACAAAATGTTATTATTATTGCTTCAGTCCGGGTATCTAATTTTATTATTACTAGGAAACTAGAAGTTTAATCAAATTACTACTGATCTGGATTGGTTGCAATAGTGGCGGAAATTACAGTTTCTTTTCCATTAGATGGCTACTTGACAAATATTAACATTTTGTGAAGACATACATACTTAGAAGCGGACTTTAAGGTCACACTAAAAAGTTTTGCTTTGACCACTCAAAATATGCTCTTTTACAGGATGCCACAAATAGCAGGAGAAATGTTTTTTGGTCAAACCAAGTCAAATACTATTCCTTGTATGTGCCAGTTTCATTTTCAGAGTCACAAGCAAGCCTTGGTTTGTTCATCAAAGGGCCCAGCCCTGAGGTTTAAGGTTAGTTCATGAGGATTTGTGTACAAGACAGGCTGTTACAATACATACAATGCATGGAGAACTTGTTGGTCCCTGAACCATAATAATGCTTTCAGATTGTACATGCCAAATTTTATACCACCCTTGGTTTATGCAGACAACATTAGGCCACCCACTAAGCAGACTGCTCAGTAATTTGCTACAGAACGGGGCACTCATCATACCATCCTGAATGGTATGAGGCCAGATTTTCAATAGATTAACAAGAGCTAGGCCTTTCCTATGGGGTGCAGGATCTGGGGAGTAAGGATTAATTGGTTCAGACTCAGGCATAGCTAGAGATATGTCAATTTCAGTTGGAGTAGCATCTCTTTCCTAAGATGGAGCAGAAACAGTTTCCCTCTTTTTAGAAGGGTTCTTGACACCAACACAATCATTATTTCAGAAGCATTTAGTCAAATCAAACGTGCTGAAGTGAGTGGTTGAAAATATGGTCCACCGTGCAATGTTTCAGAAAGAGCTGCACGCAAAGTTTATCAGGCTCAGTTATTTTAGTTACATTTCAAATATTTAGGAGAGCCCGGCAGATTAAGGTAGAGGGGTAACAGGTGGATAGTAATGGACACCCACCAAAGATTTGCAACTATATGTCCAACAAGCTATCGCATATCTCATTTCAAAGGCAGAACCAACCATAGTACAACCAATGGGAAAACCATCTCAGCAGACAATGTCAGCAAGAGTGACTTGTGGGTCTGCCCTACTTAGAGCATTTTTTCCATTCCCAGACTGCCACAAAAGTCATAGCTGTCCTGGGCAGGTAAAAGCCCACAAATGTCTTCCATGCACTGGGGAAAACCACCAGTGTATGAGGGTACGTTTCCTTTTGTTTGTTTTTTTCTTCAAAGACACAGCCTCAATTTGGGGGTCTGTCTACAGAAAAATAATTAAGTGACAACAAGTCTGTCATATCTTCATAGCATGGGAGACCTGCGGTTATTGCTTTACGTCCCCACCAAAGCAGTTGCCACCATTGATGTTGTAATCTCTTTGGGGAGATGGTAAGAAAGACTGCCAATAGGATGGCCGAATCTAAATGTGGTGTTACAGCAAACAAATGATGGACGGAATGCTGACAATGCAAACATTCTCCCCCAGTCAAAAGATCTGGGTTAAATTCATCGTTCTTTTGCACACTACGCCAACCTAGTTTGGACCCAACCAAATGCAAATCAGGCTAGACCCTGTGCCTCATGGGAACAGTCCAGACCGAACTGCCAGGCCAGGTCCTCCCTGGACTGGAAACAAGCATCCTGGAACCGGTTTCAGGGTATGTCACCCTTCTTCAGCCAGGCTAGGCTTGCTTGCAATGTTCAACACTCCGTCCATCATCCCTTTGGTTTTGCTTTGTTCGCCCTAAGTTGGCAGGGTATGCCCAGACATGGGTCCCCTTGCTCACTTTGTCACTGGATTCAATATAGCCCTACTGATGAGGGCTGTGAGCCCCAAACCGGTCCCAGGATGCTTGTTTCTGGTCCAGAGAAGACATGGCTTGGCAGTTCGGGCTGGACTGTTCCCATGAGGCACAGGGTCAGACTGATTTGCATATAGCCATGTCTGAACTGGGGTGGCGGAGGGGGCTAAAGAAGGATGATGGATTAAACCCAGATCAGTTGACTGGGGGTGAGTGCTTGCAATGTGCAACACTCCGTCCATCATCCCCTTTGGTTTTGCTTTGACTCTAAATGTGGTAGCAGGTGGCAAAGATAATAATAATATTACAAGTCTCAAGATGAATAGAGCGCTGTTGATGGTTTGAAGATTTTATCAAGTGAGGAAAGTGCTCAATACTTCCTGCAATGAAGGTATCTGGTAAATAAATGGGACACTACCTCAGATCTCTATGTCAGGACGGAATCCGAATTATACCAGAGCAAATCTCAAATATGATACAACACAAAAGATAATTATTTTTGTGAAAACCAAAATCTATACTGAACACAGTATCCTATTTGCAGAGCCAATACTAAAAAGAAAATACAAAAAAGTCTTACAATTACAAAGAGGACATGAAATGAAACATTAACTGAAAATAAAAATGTAAAAGGCAAAGAGAGGAGGGTATAATCCTAAAAGTCTATAAATAGAACAGGACGGTTACTTGATTATTATGTCTACCATTAGCCGAACAGAAGAAAGGGTGAGAGGACAAGACCTAAGGAAGGAAAGCAAAAGAAAAAATTGATAGAGAAACAGATAAAGTGGGGCTCAGGTGCAGGAGGTCTGTCCCTGAAAAGATATTCCTAGAATGGGAGAAGAGTAGCAGAGACAATAGAGAATGAAGTAGAGTTGAAGGGTGGAGGCTGCAGCTGGACAGAAAGTTGAAAAGAACGGATTGAAAACAATTGAGCTGTATAATGCAATGAAAATAAATAGGAAAAGGAAAAATTGGGCTAAGAAAGAAAAAAAGTATAAGACAATAATCTTGGGGAAAGGGCTAGGTTTTGTCCAGGTGTACAGGGACCCTCGCTAATGGAATGGTTTCAGTGAAAAGGGCATTTTGTTGAACCAAAGAGGGCAGTGAGGTGGACTATGTTGCGTCTGAAATTAGTTTTCTAAAACAGTATTAGAACTAGATGATCTTCCAATTGAGGATTTATAAGGCCAGCGTTCAGAAGGATAAGTTACTTACCTGTAATCCTAGTTCTCTTCCAGGGGTATACTCATCAAAGTCATAAGCACTGAATATTCCCGCCCATGTGCGGGACCCCGGAAACAATGTAAAAAACACATATCTCGCTCCGTATATATGTACGTACATATATCATTTTTCTCACACCAGAGCAGCCCCAAAACCAAGGTTAGACAATGTATACACTTGTATATGTACAGCAATTAGTAAGGAACAAAAAACACATTCGGTCAAATAGTCCTTGAACTTTGTGTTTTAATGAGTAAAAACACTCATAAATCATGAAAATTGCTCATAAAAGACATTGTCAGCCATAGGCTGCATTGAGAAGCAATAACACAGAAACTGAAAGCATTTTCAGCTAAAAACTGGCACCGTGCCTTTAAGGCAGCCATGACCCCAGGCTTCCATCATGCCTCAGGGGTGACAGGTCAGTTCTTTGCGTAACCCTGAAGTCAGGGCTAAACCACAAGTCAGAGACGTACAGCTCTCATTTACCTTAGGAGGCGGGTGGGTTGCTTATGACTTTGATGAGGATACCTCTGGAAGAGAACTAGGATTACAGGGAAGTAACTTATCCTTCTCTTCCAGGGGATCCTCATCAATAGTCATAAGCACTGACTAGAATAGCAAGCCCATCAACCACCTGCAGGTAAATGAGAAGAACATGACCCAACCGAAAAAGACCAATCATAGCAGCCCAAAACTTAGCTGTTAAACAGATTCCGCAAGGAGGCCTGGCCTACCTGGGTATCTGCTCTAGTGTCTGAATAAAGACAGTAATGTCTGGTAAATGTATGGACGGACCGCCAGGTCGCCACCTTACAGATCTCAGACATGGGCACATTATGGAGCAAAGCCGCAGTCGCAGCTCTACCTCTGGTGGAATGCGCTTTAGGAGAAAACCCAAGAGTTTTCTGCGCTAACTGGTAAGCAAGCTTGATACACGAAACGATCCATCTGGAAATAGACCGTTTCGAGGCAGCATGACCTGTTCCGATCGATCCATAGTTTACAAACAGTTGATCAGAGTGGCGAAAACCTTGGACCTATCCAGATAGAATTTCAAAACTCTTTTCAGGTCCAAAGAACGCAGAGCCCTCTCAGCTGGAGTAGAGGGGTTGGGAAAGAAAGAGGGCAGAGAAATGGTCTGATTTACATGAAAATCTGACCCCACTTTAGGCAGAAAAGATGGATGCGTCCGTAGCACCACTCTAATCAAATGGAACACCGTATAGGGTTCAGAGCTTGAATCTCGCTCACCCTGCGAGCTGACGTGATTGCCACCAAAAAAGCTGCTTTCCAGGAAAGATGTTGTAAAGTAGCTTTATAAATGGGTTCAAAAGGCGGGCCCTTTAACTTCGATAGCATCAGGTTCAACTCCCAGGGATGAGAAGGAGGACGTACTGGATGGTATACTTTTACCAACCCTTGCAGGAAGTCCTTGACAAATGGTAACTGGAAAAAAGAGGTTTGAGAAGGTGACCGCCTATAAGCTGTTATAGCAGCACCTTGATGGAATTAAACTTTAAACCTGCTTTAGCCAGATATAACAAATAAGGAAGAACTGCCTCTTCCTGACATTGAACAGGATTATGATCATTCTGTATACACCACATATAGAATCGCTTCCACTTGCATGCATAAGAATGTCTTGTGGAGGGACGTCTTGCCTCTTTCAGGATGAACATGCAGTCCTCTGGCAACCGTAGATGGCCATATTGTATGACCTCAGGAGCCATGCTGCCAAACTCAGAGACGGAAGGTTGGGATGGTGGATCCTCCCGTTCATCTTGGACAACAGGTCCGAGAGCCTCTTGTGAGGAGTCACTGACAGGTGAAGCAGGTCCGTGTACCACCATTGCCTAGGCCAGTCTGGGGCGATGAGGATCATCTTTGTGCACGAGTGTGTCAGCTTGCTCACCACCTTCGGAATCAACGGAAGGGGTGGAAAAGCGTACACAAATTGCCCTGACCAGTCGATCAAAAGAGCATTCCCTCTCGATATTGGCCGGTAGAACCTGAAGGCGAAGTGTCGGCATTTGGTGTTTTGGTCGTACGCGAACAGGTCTGTGGTGGGACAACCCTAGGATTGAAAGAGCTCTTCTACTACTGCATCGTGGAGGGCCCAGTCGCCCCTGTCGTCGAAATGACGGCTTAGAGTGTCCGCCCTCACATTTTGCTCTCCTGGGAGGTGGACTGCTGTGATGGACAACTTGCGAGCCAGAAGCCAATGCCAGATCCACTGTGCTTCTAACGCAGAGTACGTGAGCGTGTTCCCACCTGCTTGTTCAAGTACTGCATTGTGGTGGTGTTGTCAATCTGTACTAGTACTGAAGGTTCTTGAAGCGAGGGAAGTAACTGAGAGCTAGGTGGACTCCTCAACTCCAGCATGTTGATGTGGTAGGTACTTTCTTTGTGAGACCACAGACCTTGCACCTGTAGTTGACCCATGTGCGCTCCTCAGCCCAGAAGGTAAGCGTCCGTGATCAGTGTCTGTACAGGGGGAGGTTGATGGAACAGGACTCCCACCTGCATATTTTGCTTTTTGGTCCACCATGGAATGGAGGCTCGAGCTGCGTCTGAGATAGTGATGTGATCGTCCCAGCGAGCCGATTGTTGGTCCCACTTGTCCTCCAGATCCTGCTGAAGAGGATGCATTTGAAGTCTGGCATTCAGGACCAGGTAGATGCATGTCGCCATCGACCTTAGCAGGGATCCTGCGCACTTACTGAGCCTTGTTGCAAAGAACCAGCTGACAATTCTGGGTTATCGAAAACTGTCTCTCCTCCGAAGGAAACACTTTTCCTACTTCGGAGTCTAGCAGAGCTCTTAGGAAGTGAATCATCTGGGTGGGCTGCGAGGCTGATTAGCTGAAGTTGACATGTAGCCCTAGTCGTTGGCAGAGCTCTATGCAAGTCTGGAATTGACTTCTTAAGCTGACTGGGGAAGGACCTTTCAACAGCCAATCGTCCAGGTATGGGTATACGAAGACCCCTCTGCGGCGTAGAGCGGCTGCTACTACTGCAACACATTTTGTGAACACCCGGGGAGCCGACTTCAACCCAAACGGCATGACTTTGAACTGATAGTGGTAGGTCCCCACCCTGAACCGAAGAAATCTTCTGTGACTGGGGTGTATCGGAACATGAAAGTAAGCATCTTGAAGGTCCAGCAAACACATCCAATCTCCCCTCCTGAGATGTGGATATATTTGGTGCAGCGCCAACATGCGAAACCTTTCCTTTTTGACATGCAGATTGAGTGTTCGCAAGTCCAGAATGGGTCTGTATTCGGCCTTTTGGCCCTTTTTTCTGACCAGAAAATAACGGGAGTACACTCCTTTTCCCCTTTCAGACCCTGGCACTCTCTCGATGGCTGACTTCGAGGAGAGTGGCGACTTCTTTTTTCAGAAGGTGCAACTGATGATTCGATGTAGCCATCGGGGGGACTGGTGGAGGCAGATGACTGAAACGAAGACAGTATCCATTCTGAAGTGTAGACAACACCCATCTGTCTTTTGTGATGTTTTGCCACTCTTTCACATGACCCGCCAGGCTTCCCCCCACTGGAGTGGTCCACGGCGCTGGGAGAAGGAAAGACTCATTGCTTTGACAGGGCTTTGCCGGTATTGTTGCTCTGGCGTTGATTCCCTCCTCCTCTGGAATTACGCTTTCCTCTATATTGGGACTTTTGCTGTCCCTGCTGGTCTTGACTCTTCTGCCAGTGAGGGGTTTGAACCCGCTGTTTTGAAGAGCCCTTGTTGTAGGAGCGATATTTCTTTTTGAACTCCTGTTTCTTCTCAAGCCCTACAACCTACAACCTTGAGAGTGTCCATCTCTGCTTTCATGCACTGCATCTCTTCGTCCGTGCTCGCTCCAAACAACAAAGTCTCTGAAAAGGGCAAGTTCTATATGCTCGCCTGAGCTTCTGGTTTTGAAGCCGTTAGGTGCAACCAGGACGATCTTCTTGCCGATATTCCATGGGCATATCCATGCGCCGCCAGGGTAGCCCGTCCGCTGCAGCACTTATAACCTGGTTGGAGACTTGACTGCCTTCCAGAAGGATTTCCTCAAAGTCTTTACGGTCTTCTTGAGGGAGTTTCTCTACAAACCGCTGTAGAGAATCCAACAGGGACCCATCGTAATGCCCCAAAAGGGCTTCCGCGATGGAAACTTTGAGAAAAGATGCTGACGTACTACAGACTCGTCTCACCCACGAGTCTTGTGTCTTGCTGTCCTTGTCTGGAGGTACAGTGACGGAGGAGGAGACCGCATTGGACTTCTTCGCTGCTGCGATAATTACTGAGTACGGGGGCGAATCAGCTCTGAGAAACAGAGGGTCCTCCTCTGGAGATCTGTATTTCTTAAGGATCCTCGCCGGAGACGCTTTGTTCGTTGCTGGGGTGAGGAATACCTCCATCACTGGATCTATAATCTCAGGCACCAACGGCAAAAGGGGTTTGGGTGCAGAACTGTGATGTAGTGTTTTCAAAAATCACGGAGGTGTTGTTAGGGGAACTCCCAGTTTCAGAGGCCCTCTACCCAGTATGTCCTGCAAGGTGAAGATATCATCGATCGGAGATATCCTTGATGGAGGGGAGTCCGTCAAAGTGGGCGAGTAGTCTCTATGGGAGTATGTCGGAGAAAAAGAGGTAGTAGGAGATATTCGTTCTCCCCTTCTGCTCCTAGATCTTGATCCTGCTGTCTCGCACCCTGGAGCGTGATCTTTCCTTATGGCGAACCGGGGAGCGTGATCTTTCTCTGGGCCTCACCGGAGAGAGTGACCGTTCAAGGCCCAGAGATCGGCTGCTGTATTCGAGACGCTGTCTCCTTGTCTGTAGCCCAGTGATGTAGTGGTCTATACCATCGCGGTGAAAGTCTGAGGGCAGGCGACTTGTGTGGAGTCTCTCACTGGAGAGCGTGGAGGAGGTGTTACATCCTTTTGCCCATGTGGAGGAGGTGTAGGAGAACGCCTTGATCCCTCGCTGCCCGATGTATAAATGATCACATCAGGACCAGAAGATGAGCCTGACGAGGAAGACAGGCTCACAGGATAAGCCGAGGATCTTGTGCGACTGCAAGACCCACGATGCTCTGGTGTTCTCTTCCTCTTGGCAGCCTGACTGATGCTCACTGGAGAGCCCTGGTCACCTTCCGCAGCTGAAGCTGACCTTGAGGACCTCTGAGATGTGGGCCCATGACTCGAAGACAGAGCCGGCCGGCTCGACGTCTCGGTGTGCTGCGCCACCACTGGCTGAGGCTGAGCTGAGGAATGGTGAACTTGTGGAGACTGCACTGGAGTCCCATGCCTTGACGCCGATCACTGGGCGCCGACGGAGGATGCTTGGATGCTGAATGCCCTCGACTGGACTGCGATGGATGTCTCGACGTCGAGCGTCGATGTCCTGTGGACGACAGTGAACGCCTCGACGTCGAGCGTCGATGGCGAGACGCCGACGGAGGGTGCCTCAAAGTCGATGACTTGGCGATGACGGAGGATGCCGATGACTAGGCGTCGACGGAGGTTTCGACGACGGAGGTCTCGACATCGAGCTGCTATGCTCCAACGTCGACCTCTCTCTCGACGCTGCACGTCGCCCGGTTGACGGCAGCGGAGGTACCTTGACTCTCGACGCTGAAGTCTTCACCGTTGAGGGGAGTTGACTCGTCGTCGGTGGAATCTTCTACGCCGATCCCGATGCCGAAGGAGAGCAGGACATGATAGCAGGTCAGGACCTCTTTCGACGTCAACCGCGTCCTCCGCTTTTTCTGTCTCTTTGGAGACCTACCTCTTTCAGAAAGTCCATACATTCTGGTTCTTTCTCTGTCCTTGAGACTTCTTCTTGTCAAGGACTTCCAGTGATCACAAGTTTCTGCAGGATGAGAGTCAGGGAGACAGAGGATACACACAGTATCAGTCCTAGGCGCCTTCTTCCCACAGGAAGGGCAGGAGTCAAAAAGCAAAGGCATTTTGACAAAATAAATTAACCTTTTTTGAGCTAAAAAAGGTAGCACTATCTCTCCAAGGCAAAAAAACGTCGAGTGAATATAAAAATTTAAGAAAATCACCAAGTATTTTTGACAGAAAGTCTAAAAAAAGGTGGGAGCTGTTAAACCAGGGTCCTGACAGAAGGAGCCGGAAAGAACAACTGCCCTAACTGTCACCCCTGAGGCATGATGGGAAGCCTAGGGTCATGGCTGCCTTAAAGGCACGGTGCCAGTTTTTAGCTGAAAATGCTTTCAGTTTCTGTGTTATTGCTTCTCAATGCAGCCTATGGCTGACAATGTCTTATGAGCAATTTTCAGGATTTAGGAGTGGTTTTACTCATTAAAACACAAAGTTCAAGGACTATTTGACCTAATGTGTTTTTTGTTCCTTACTAATTGCTGTGCATATAGAAGTGTTTACATTGTCTAGCCTTGGTTTTGGGGCTGCACTGGTGTGAGAAAAAGGATATATGTACGTACATATATACAGAGCAAGATATATGTGTTTTTTACATATATATTTTTATATTGTTTCCGGGGTCCCGCACATTGGCGGGAATATTCAGTGCTTATGACTTTGATGAGGATCCCCTGGAAGAGAAGACTTTTCTTCAGTCAGGATTATGTAGATGCAGAGGTTGAACATAAGTACTTTGTACTAGAATTCCACAGCACACGGGTGCAGTCTGTTACAACTGACAGACAGATTAATTCCGTACTCAATCAAGGCTTAGGTGATAAAGAATAAAGCAGTGAAACTAAAAGTGGATGGAGGATTAGAAGAAGAACTGGATTCAATGTTTGCAGAAACAGGCATCACCAAATAAAAGTGTGTTGAACAGCTTATGGTTTCATTGTCTTCCTGAGGAGGGGCAGCAAACACCTCAAAAAGTGGTCCTGGCTGCTCAACACTCACTTTCTCTGTTCACACAAAGGACAGAGACACTCAAGGGTTTTAGACTGACTGAGAGATTATGATATCAGTGGATGTGAGAACTACCCTGGCTGTTTCCTAATTTCCCAATCTTAGAGCCGAGGAACTCACTGTGCTTTAATTTCCAGGCCAGTTGACAGCGTTATTTATGGCCATCCCTAGTATTGCCAAGTGTTACATGCTCCAGTCTGGTCTCCCTCTTTAGCTATTCTTTATCCCCTTATCTCTATTTAGTTTCTTGTATATTAACAGTCCAGTTGGGAACCCACAGTCACTTCACTTCCAATCTTCACTTTGCATTTCTCAATTCTCCAAAAACCTTAGTATCGGACATACAGGATTCTACTTTTGCCAGTGAGCTGGTATTTTTAATAGTTTCCATATGTACGCTTGGAAAGGCCATTGAGAAATGTAACATGAAAATGTTAAACTCTACGATTGGTGCATGTAGGTGGCCAGAAATAAAAAATGTTTTAATTACAACCAAGTACAATGTGAGTATGGAATAGAGCAGGGTTACATTATTCAAAGGCGCAATCCAATTTTGAAAATAATAAATCTGCTTTGTCCTCGCGACCAATTTTTCAGAATCTCCTGGATTTCCAATTAGCTTTGCTTCACACTTTGAAGGCATTTTCTTCACTTGGGCTTCCCATCGATCTGAGCCACCTTGAACTCTTGGCTCAGTGAGAGTGCACGAGGGCTTCAAGTCAGGAAGTCCTTTAGAGCAGTGAGACAGGCTTTATTTCCTTTCTTCATGTGACTAATGTTGATACTTGTGTTGAGGTTTGATCTATGGCTTCTACAGCTTTTCATATGAATTAGTTGCATGACGACTTAAATTCTTCTTTATGAACATGCACTTG
The DNA here is from genome assembly GCF_964263255.1 of Lissotriton vulgaris. NCBI lineage: Eukaryota > Metazoa > Chordata > Amphibia > Caudata > Salamandridae > Lissotriton > Lissotriton vulgaris. The sequence goes on from NC_141696.1 coordinate 1,578,346,939, forward strand.
TGATTAATCAGCAAAGTGAAACCTGCAGCAGATACAGCACCTGAGCTCACACAACCAATGCAGGTACTAAGGAGCACACATTGGAATCACTTTGGGAAAACAAAGGCACAGAAGCTCATTGCAAAAATAAACAAAAAGAACACAATTGTTTTAGTTAGCTACATGGACACCTGATTTACACCACCACTTCTTTAACATTAAGATATAGGATTAGCAATAGAGAATGTCAGAAAGCAGTTAAACATTTTCATGTGGCTTATCCACAGAATAAAGCTCTGGACTATCAAGTGATGCCAGGCGACATCCAAAGTGAATCATCTATAGGACCAACATGACAGGAAGACCAATCAGACACTAAGAAGGATCCATGTGTCGGTAGAGGTAAAGAGGGATCAGAAAGAAACTGGGCCAACACATCATGCATCAGAGAGATGGACTGGGGCGCTGTGGAAAGTAAGAACTACCCTGGGAACCAGCTAACAAGACAACAGTTAGCTTTAGGAAGTGGCAGACTGTTTAATGTGTTCTAAAATGTAGTATCCTGAAGAGCAGATAATATATCCTAAATAAACCAGCTTGCTCTGTCTGGAGTCATTCTTACCAAGTAGTGTTTCTCAAACGCGTCCACAGATGACAAGGCTTCCTTCAGCTTCTTGTACGGACTCTGGGCGGTGTTTACTGTAAAACAGAGGAGTGGAGAGGAAAATGTGAGCTGCATCTAACACCACAGACAGTGAAGTTTGATTAATTTTAAGAACCCCAAGCACAGCCTCCTCTAGAAGAGGTCATTCAGAGACCAGAGTTGGAGACAGACCGATCCAGTTACACCAGGAGAGCCGTGCTTTACGTGGAGCATTAATCATGACCTCAGCAGCTCCAAGTACAGCAGGAGACACAAGTGTTATGAGATGGGTGCTCCAGTTAAGCTAGGAGGTGCCAAGTGTCACATAGGGCCTTATTATTAGAAAGGAAGCACTAGTTACAATAGGAGATTGCAAACATCACAGAGTATGGTTTCTGAGCGGAGGGGCTCCTGCTACACTAGGAAGCATCAAACTTTACCTAGACCTTCAAGCAATGATTACACCAGGAGACTGCAAGTGTCACACAAGGCTTCAGTTTAAGAAACCAAAGACAACAATAAAAGAGGTCAAATATTGTGCAGAGCTTCGGTTCCTGAGCTCGGAGGCTCCAGGTACACCACAAGGCACAAAGTGTCATGCAGGGCCTCAGTTCATGAGACCGGAGGTTACAAATGAAGATATCAAACACTGTATAGAGCTTCGGCTCGAGTCTGACCGCCCCAAATATACAATGGTTTCCCAAGTGTCACCCTGGGCTTCATATTTGTGAGACTAGCAGATTTTACTTACAAGACCAGGAGCTGAAGTTACACTAGGAGATGCCAGGTACTAAACAGAGACTTGGTTTAAGATTCCTTAATGTTATTAAGCAGGGGAGCTGTTAGAAATTGGGCAGCTGGTTTACTGGGATGTCAGCAACAGTCCCAATCCCATGTAAGGTGAACCACAAAAGCCACTTCATTACCTGTGCTTAAACCCTGGGTAACCTGGCAAAAAAACAGTCAGGCTTAACTGGGAGGCAATATAGAAAGTATTTAAGTAGCACATCAGCAGCAATAAAGTGAAAACAACACAAGAAAAATCCCAAACCAACTGAGAAAAAAACGATAATTGTAATACATTATTTAACACCTAAAAGAAAAGGAGTAGAATCGAGGTTATGAATTTAAGTTTTTATAAAAAATAGCGCCCCAAAAAAATAGAAGCGCGAACTGTGGACATCTAGTTGCGCAAGACCAGGTCAACATCGAAAAATATGGACAACTGCAATGGAGAGCGGTTCGGATACAAGGAGTGGATTGGGCCCGGTCAGCACTTACCGTCGGAAAACTTCTGAAAAGTTATAGTTCAGAGGGCAAGGCTGCAGAAGGTGTCTGAAGAGGGAGCGCCATCGCCAGATGGACTTGAGTCGAAGATGCGGTGAAGATTTTTATGTTCAGACTTAGTCTCTGAAATAGAAGTCGTAAATATCCAGCAGAACGAGGCAGAGAGCTGTAGCCCAAGATAGTTCAACAAGATTGAATATCCCTTTGGCAAGGCTCCTCTGAAACAGATTTGCTGCTGTGGAGAAGAACACAGCGGAGAAGCAGCAATGTCAATCCAACCGGCGATGCACCTCGGGTGGGTAGGCAAGCAGGTTGTTCCTTGTCTCCGATTGGTTCTCAGAGCAGTTTTCCGCCAAAAGGTTTCAAAGTTCCACTTTGGCTACCTGGGCACCTTTAGCACCACTTTTAATGGTCAAAGACCATAGAATCATATGCTAATGACACCCAGCTGTTGATCACATTTGGTCCGGAGCCTATAGATACAATGGTCTGGTTTATAAACTGCCTGACCCACATTAACAGCTGGATGGGCTATAACAAATTACAGCTAAATGGCAGTAAAACAGAGATCATTCTGTTCGGCAGGACTGAAGAGTATTGGTCTAGCAGCTGGTGGCCTCAGACATTTGGTCCATGTCCGTCCCCAAAATAAGCAGTCTGCAACCTTGGAATAACGATCGACAATAAGCATGCCATGAAAAACCATGTCAATCTTGTGCTAGTACCTGTTACGGGATCTTGCAGAAGTTACGTAAGATCTTTAAATGGCTACCTATTGAATCCAGGAAGCCATTGGTCCAGGGCCTAATTGTAAGCCGCATGGATTACGAAAATGCTTTGTTAGCCTCCTTAAATGAAGACTTCTTTTCCAAATTGCAAATCTTGCAGAATACTGCAGCCAGATTGATCCTAAATTTACCTCCAAGATCCCTGTCCGTCCCTAGTCTGAGGCTTCTCCACTGGCTTCCAGTTAGGAAAAGAGGTAATTTTAAAATCCTGTGCGTAACACAAAGAAGTATCGATGGCACTGGGCCTGGCTACTTAGCAAAAAAACTCAAAAGATAACAGCCTGTAAGAACATTAAGGTCCAGTTCAAAATCTCTTCTTAACCCACTACAAGTCCGCACCGTATGAAACGAGGGTCGATCTTTTTCTTTTCTCGCCCCTAATCTCTGGAACAAGCTGCAGTTTAATCTTTCGTCTACAGATAACCAGCGTTTCCGCAAAGAATTGAAAACGTGGCTGTTTTGACCAGAAATAACGGAACTAGATACGACCCTTAGTCTCTGGAATCTCCGCAAGCGCCATGAGACCTACCGGTGATATGTCCGCTATACAAGATTCTTTGACATGACTTGAAATACAGGATGGGCACCAATTGGAGGGTCAGAAGACTCACTCAGCCTGAGTCCAGGTGCGGGTTCAAGAGGGAGTCCCTGTGGTTCTGAACAGGGGTCACTCTGGCAGCCCTGAGACAGTTGAAGATGTAGTCCTTGCCTCTAGGCAAAAGCAGTGGCATAGCTAAGCACTTTGCCGCCCGTGGCGGTCCATGCCTTTGCCGTACCGCACTGAAGAGCGGGGGTGTGGATGAGGGGAGTGTTTGTTGGCGATGATCCTCGCTTGCCATGCATGGCACCGGCTGCATTCACAAGCAGGTCCTACACCATTCAGTATCCCCCAGCATGACAGGATTTGCATGTCCCATTAGGGCAGACACACACCCCCTTTAGCCCACCCCCACCCCCTCCACCCACAGCCACCCAGAATCACGTTTGTTGCTGACAAATGCCCGAAGTCTCTACCGGGACGCTTCTCTGTTTGCACACTGATTCAAGTACTTCCAAATAACAGTTAATTGACACACATCCTTCGCTGATTCCTAACTTTGTCCAACAGACATCCTAGTCGCACTTACGCTCCATCTTTGAATGCATCCCCCGGGATCTCTTGTTTTTAATACCATATGCCTCCCTTTGGCAGGTTTTGGTGGACATACCGCATGGTTAATATGCCCGGACAGACGTGGTGAATTCAGCAACCAACAGTGGTGAGTCACGCGTCTTTCATGACTACACATTGATCTAACATGTACATGTGTTCGAGAAAATGATCACTCAGTAGGTTTTTAAACTGTTTGTCTGACTCATGCAATTTGTACATAGCATATGTAACCGGTGACAACATAACTTTTTGTCTTTATTATAGGTTGTATGCAGTACTTACTGAACAGTCAATGACACTGGTTCAGTATTATACTCTTGATTTAATCACGTCTTTTATATGTTTTTTTCACATGGTTGCACTTAGTTTATTGCAGTAGCTGAAAGACTGACCCTGAAGAAGGCAGTGACACTATCCAGGTCTCTGTGGCAGAAACAGGTTCGTGAAGTGATTTACACATCTGTCTCTAATCTCGGCACTTGTGTTATCAACTTCTCACTTTTTTAAATTCTGACACAGGGTAGCCGAATAAAGTTACATATAGCTAACCCTTTAGCCAGTTTTAAACCCTCACATCACAGCACTACACTTTATTACACACATGCCAGCCTTACATAGGGGTTTAGTACATCCCGCCCATCTCAACAAAAACATCCCCGAGCTCCTCCCTCGTAGAGAGTGGGTTGTAGCCCACGTGAAGACTAGGTCCATAATGTGAGGAGGCACCCCTAAGATGAAGCATGACACCTCTGGTGTGTGAGGGGAATCGTCCTGAAAAGGGAAACCCCCAGTTCTTGCATGATGAAGTACATTCAGACAGTCAAAACAACCTCCTTCAAGTCCGGACCCGTAATCCCTTTTTAGGTCTCGCGCCTAGCGTTGCACTGCGCAGCGCAGCAGTGCTTCGCGCAGCGCGAGGCATTTAGTAATCGAAAAAGGGGGATTCAGCAGCCACCTAGGAATTGCACACGCACACGCTCGTGCTTTTCCTTTTCTGCTACCCCATTGGCCTTTGCATGCGTCTTTTTATAAAAGACTGCATGCAATTGGCCAAAGACGGGCGCATTGCTCCACTCATGGCCTATTGGCGCCCGCGATAATTGAAAGCATATGGGTTGCAGTTGAGCGCGTGCGCGCACCACTCATTTAGCACGTCAAGAATAGTTTTGTTTCTCATTTTTAACTGAAGGAGCCTCATTACCAGCCCCTTGAACTCACCCCTGACAAGTTTACAGCACTCAGCCACAAACGCGACAATTTCTTGTTTTAAAGAGCATCCGTGCCTCGCTTTTAATGGCAGCCGCGCACTATTATTAGCGGCTCGGGTATTTACATTAGTTATTTGTTTTTAAAAGTGCATCCATTCAGCTCTTGCTCTTTTACTTTAATATCGGACATTATTGGCGGCTGCACCCCGTAGAAAGCCTAGCAGAAGTGAGAGAAAATTGAAAGAAAGTGGCATGCTAATACGCATGTGCGCAATGGGGCACATGAACAGTATTGACGACGGACAGATACCTCATAAGCACCTCTCCCACTGCTTTTAACTGCATCAGCACTGCAGGTGTACGACAAGCCGCCAGCCACTCAAAGTCCACTAAGGTGCCACTCAGTAACCCAGTTGCAGGGTCCAGCGAGAAGAAGCCTGGACATCGAGGCAGGACACAAAGTAGTATCAGGGAGCGAAGGGGCTTTATCTCAGACAGCAGCTCTTAGCATGCTGGGACTTGCAGTTTCACTTCTGTCACAAGTGTGGACGTACTCCTCCCAGCATGCCTCACGCAACTGACTGCTCATCGCTGACCTACACCCCACTTTATGGAACACGACGGAAACGGTGTGCATGAGCCTCCAGCCTACTGGTTGCCCTCGTCCTCAGGATGAATAATACATTTTAACTCTGCAGCAGTGCCACACTTCACTGGCTTTGATGTAACTTCGTTCTTTCAGTTTCTCATCATTTCAGAACGGAAGCATTTTCAATGTTATATACAATGAAGCCATAGTTCCTGCTTATTTATCTTATGCAATGAACAACCATTGGCAAAGCCAAGTCCTGGCTTGCTGAAGGTGTAATGTTACTTGTATTATATATCTGGATGCAGTGACAGAAGCAGCAAAATACCAGTTGGGCGGCACACTATGCTAAGCACAGAATTTTATTTTGTATGTTTTTAATGCACGTCCTTAATCACATCGGCTACACCCCTTTGAGAGACCCTCCAGTTGTTTTCATCCCACTTAAAGCCCTGCTTATTCTACTCAGCACCTCTGCGTCCCTTCACTGCCTCTCTACAGGGTGTCAATACACACTTAAGTGTCTATAAAACAGCACGTTGCCGCTATACAGCGCACCAAAGTAGGCATATAAGTACGTGTTACAATTCCGGTTCCACCAGTGCTTCAACTGGAAAAATGTACTGCGGGAAACCACAAACTGAGGATCAAGGTATGTCAGAGGAAAGTGGGTGGAGTCACCAGGGGCGGAGCTTGAAAAACAGAGTCTGACGGTGAACTCGGGCAATCATTTTTTTTTTAAACACTGCCACAAAGAAATTAGCAATAAGAACAAACCTTACAGTAAATCTATTCTGCTTTACTCAATATTTTCCAAAGATGCTGCTTTTAAGATATCTTGTGGGGTTAAATCACCTGCTGCACAGATCTGTGTACGCCCAGAAAACTTCAGTGGATAATAACGATAATAGTTATGATTATTTTTAAAGATGACTCTGGTGGTTATTGCCCTTGCTGGAGAGAGCTGTGTTTTATGTAATCGCCACTTTGACTCATAAGCTAGCACAGATGGTTAAAATACATGCTGCACTGCACACTGTAACATGCAGGTCACAGATCTATATTTTATTTAGATAGGTAAGAGGGTTCCAGTTTTGATACACAGGTAGTTTTGTTACTTACTGGTAATGTAGCACAGTGAGCTATGAACCACCCTCAAACTACATCAAACTGCAAGGCATTGGTTTAGAACTTATTTTTTTCTGTATTTGTGCAACTTCTTATACAAACCAATACATCTGACATTCTTACAGTGCATGCATACCTCGATATACAGGAATACAGCAGAGTCAAATCCTGCCTCCATATATTAGCTTCTCTTAAGTACTTGCGAAAGGACAACAAGCTGTGTGGCATCCAAGTGTTAGGCTCAAGGTAGGACCCAGCGAGGGTTATACTCGAGGAAAAGAAGCGCTGTTGGCCCTTTAAATCAGGTCTTTTATTTGGACCCAGCTGGAAGAGAAAATAAGAATCCCTCTCGCCACCTTCAGCTTGCTGCTCCGAACAGAAAACAGGCAATGATGATTCTACCCAGGCGTCGGAAAGTTAAACTGGAACAATTTCAGCATATTTCCCTGCGACCAGCACGGATCCCAGATTCTTGTCAATAATAGCTGTCGGATTCAACCCGGATTAGCCTAATTTCTTTCACTGGGTTGCACTCCAATGGCCGGATCAATGAAATTGTTTATTCCATTCTAGGTTTATGGAAGAATACATTAATAAGTAAGAGGTTACATGGTTCCAGAATGACACACTCGTGGTCCCAAACCACTCCTTAATGCTGCAGGCTTTCAGGTTTCATCCAGCTTTTCCTTCCCTTGTATAAGAGCAGTCCACGTGGGAATAATTCTAGCTCAGATTCCACTGGTGCATGTTCATTTAGGATATCTACCCGCGGGGGTGTCAGCTAGGAAATGGGAATGGAGCTCTGGGGTTGTCACAAATGGTGATCCCTGGATTTAACTTTTGGAATAGAAAGCTCATTAGGTCACACCAGGTCCGGTAGAGTGAAGGTGGTGAGGTCACAGCCCACACCTAGTCCATTAAAATTTATATAATTATATAGCGCTTCAGACACTTGATAAAGCTCATCAGTGGACAAGTAAGACACAACACCATGATAAGACCTTGATTTGTAGAATGTTGACTGCAATGTGGCCTATCCGGGACGTATTCACGTGTTGTGTGTGGGTGAGCAAAACATCGCTCATATGCTGAGGTCGGTTGCAGCACATGGGCCAAGGAAAGGACTGGTACACTCTGCAGGAATATTTCCAGAGGAAACTCATTGAGTAAAACAACATTTCACAATTTAATGTTACAAAATCTGTTCATTTTGTGGCGAACCAACCTTTGCCTACTTAGTTACTGCCAAATGGAGGAATGTTCAGCAAATGATGTATAGTCGTTCAGAGAATGCGTCTGACCAACAGATTCCAGAGAAGAGCGCTTTGGTAGATGGGTTCTAGGACTTGCTTTTTCGTCACTTTGGCATTTTTGTTTGAAGACTTGTACTGGTATCCAGGCAATTGCGGAAGTGGCATATTCCTGATTGATAAGTTCATTCTTCATCCCTGGGGTCCGGTCCCTGCCGCTCGCCGCTCCCTATTTGGCATTAGCCCCTCCAACGTGGAACGCTCTGGTGCTAGGGTGCAAGGCATACTATTTGCGAGACCTATTGGCTTTGCCAATGCTGGTTTCTGTGAGACATTTTTTTATTTTTATTTATTATATTTCTTATATAGCGCCAGAATCGACCCCCGAAGGGGTATCTCCGCGCTTGCCTTGGGAACCCGTCCTGGTTTTTCCCTGTGAGATAGCCCCTACAGGGCATCCCCAAGGTGAAAGCCAGGCATCCCGCCGCGGGGGGCCGTTGTGGAGATTAAGCAAGCTTAATGCCCAGAGTTGCAGAGTGTGAACCCATGATTAGGTCAGGCACCGAAGCGAGAATTATCGAGTCCATGGACATTTGAGCTCAAGACCCTGCCGCGTCGGGAATTGAACCCTGGTCCTGGGTCTGACCTCTGCTTCAGGGTCTGCCTGCTCTAACCAGTGAGCCACACTTCTCCACATTAATACAGCAGGTCATCAGTCCCTTGGAGCAGAGTGGCAGTCCTTTCAGCAGCACACCAGTCCTTCTTCCTGGCACTGTATCTACAAGTCCAGATTTGTACTGAAGAGTTGGTGTCTAAGGTCCTACTTTTATACTTTGTTGCCCTGGTTCTGAAAGGTGGGACAAGCTTCTAGACAGTGGCTTTGAAGTGCATGGAATGTCCTGCCTTCTAAGCCCTGGCGCCAAGCTGGCTACGGTAATAATGTGGGGCTGTTGGGCCCTTTCTGTTAAGGCAGATCACAGGCTATTCAGCTGCAAGTAGGGCTGTGTTCAGCTCTGCCAGCAGATACCTATTCCCTCTAATGTGTGACTGTCTGGGAGGAATTCACAAAGTTACACTCAGTAATGTGACCCAGGCTAAGCCACATGAACAAAAGAGATAACGGCAGAAAATATCTAAAAGTGACATTTTTATAACAGTGATCACCACCCAGACTTTACCATTAAATAAGGCTCTTCATCACAATCCCAAAGAAACCAAACATGACATAGCTACTAGTTTTTGGAAATTACAGCTTATTAAATGTAACAAGGAATCCCCAATGTTATCCTATGGGAGGGGTAGGCCCCCAGTAGTGAAAAACGAATTTAGGAGTTTTTCACTACCAGGACATGTAAAACTTAAAAGAACATGTTCAACATTTTAATTACGCAGGGGTGACATGTAATAAAAGGGAATGTAAGGCTTGGCAGGGTGGGGGGGCTTTAACGCCAAGTTGGTATGGTATTTTGAATGGATTAAGGGTGCAGTGGCTGGCCTGGGCATGTTTTAGGGTGCTACTTAAGTGGGTGGCACAATAAGTACTGCAGGCCCACTAGTAGCATTTAATGTACGGTATATCACTCTACAATAACCTACAAATGAATTAAATATTTAAATTGGATATAGGCCAATATAACCATGTTTGGGGGGAGTGAGCATAAGCACTTTAGCACTGGCTTGCAGAGTTCTAAGGCCAACAAAAACAAGTCCAACAGAAATAGAGGAGGTGAGGCAAACAGTTTAGGTTGGGGGGTCCTAAGGCTGACGGGTCTAACAGGAGCTATGGCCAGAAACTAGATCAAAGTACATTCGCTAACTTGAGTAGGTAAACCCCTAAAAAGGTCAATTTTATTTATTAACCTGCATTCAGCTGTAAAAGTCTTTTGCATAAGATCAGCAAACAAAAGTAAGGGAAGAAAGAGGAAAAAAAGAGCAAAGAGGGAGAGAATAAAAACAGACATGAAGGATTCTTAAAAACTTTCTTATGGAGTGTTTTTTCCGAAGTAGTGTCCGTAGTTCAAGTTTATTGGTTTGCCACCTTTGTTACTAGTTGTCCCACTTAATGGCTTTCACGTCTGCGTCTCTTTAACATTTGTTTCTCTTATGTTCCAGCTTTTCAACACTTACAAGCCCATAAGTCTGATGGTTTCAGAGATGATGCGGAATAGGTAGAATATGTTGTGAGCATTAGTCTAGAATTGTTCTTTGATTAAGCAGTGCTCTATTGTTCTTCCGGTTAGTGCTTTGAGGTGTACAGAGGACAACAAGAAATAAGGCAGTTCCTTCTGTCTGGCTACAAGCACAAGTTGCTGAGATTCTTGTCATAATAAACGTCATCAGCTGGAAGGCTCCACTTCTGGCCAAGACAAACAATTTTCTTTCCCTAGAATTTGTCAGAACGGTCCATGTAGAGAAACATCAAAGAGTCCAGCTTACAGGCTGAAACTTCTCCAGTGCTTTGTTCTTAGAAAACAGATGATAAACCCAATATTCTGGGGTCATGAGACTCACATTTGGTATAGCACTGGGTAGTTTGAGACACTGAGCTTCTTTTTCATAGGTCAATATGTATTGAACATGTAGCTAGATTCCAAGCACAAGGCGAAATGTTCCTTCCAGTCTATAACGAACCAATGTTTTTTTTAGATTTAAATCTATTCATCCCACATTTGAATGCAGATATTTGGTATCTGTTTGAGATAAAGTTGTAATGAATAACATTCTAGGGCTCTGGAGGGAAGAAGCATGCTGTAGTTGGGTTTTCCAAATGTTTCCTTTACACAGACCTATTTTGGTTGCATCGGTATCTGGTCACCCAAGTTAAGACCATATCAGATCTGGCTATATGCATTTGGATACACCGTTTAAAATATGTTTTGAGGATCAGTCACCGTAGGAGCGCACAGATCTGAAGTTAGCTTTCGGTGCAGCCTTGAATTTCTCAAATGCTTTTTGAATATGCAAAGTACATGTTACAGTGTATGTTATTGTCAAACAAGGATATGTAAAACTGTTGACTTCTTTGAGGGATGTTCCTCCAATAATGAACGTTTTTTTTGCCCATGTTTATTGAATTTAAAAAACTATTGATCTTCAAGCAATTTTCCAGGCAAACTTTTCCCTGGCTGAGAGTTAGGCCTGCATCCCTTTCAGTGGGTGTATAATAAGGATCAGGTTATCAGCGTATAAAAGGAAAAGCAGCTGTAAACCTTTGATTGACGGAACGTCCTGAGAGCATTAATGGCTTCTTGGTAGATATCCTTGGAATGGAGGGGCAAGCAGGCCCTGCGATTCGGACCTGTTGGCTGAAAAGACCACTGTGGTTCAGCCCCATTTGTGGTGTTGCATCACTGTACATACTTTGTATTGATGAAAGTAGGGCCCAGTCCTGCCCTGGTCCATCTTTGCAGCTTGCCCCACAGTTTCTGCATTGGTAAAATGTTAAAGGCAGAAGTGAAGTCCATGAAGGCAACACAAACCCGATTCGTATTTAGTAAGCTATATTTATATCAGCTCTCCCTGAAACCTCCTAGTATAGGGTTAAAGATGTTTCCTTTTACCATCTAAACCTCTGTGGCCCCAACAGCAGGTGCGTGTATATCTTGCAATCAATATTGATGAGACTGGTAAGCTAGTAGGAATTTTGAGTATTTTTAGGTAATTTTTTGTAGAGTGGAACCATTATACTGTTCTGGCAGGGAGGAGAACATGCTTCAGTGATGGACATCTCTACAAAGTTTGGTGCCACAACTTCGGCCCAGCATGCAGAGAACTGCTTCAATACTTGATTTGATTTGATTTAGACTTGTAGAGCGCATGGCTGCCCTAGAGCGTCCCAGCGCTAATCCTAATCTGAACCAGGTGAACTCAAGCGAAAGCAAGATTAGAAGGTGGTAGGGAACAAAAAGGTTTTAAGTGCTCTTCTGAATTTCTGATGATCCGGTTCCATTCGGAGTTCTCTAGGGAGGGCATTCCATTTGTTTGACACATTCAGAGAGAACCGTCGGCCTCCTGTTCTCGCTTTCCTCACTCGTGGGACAATGGCAAGATTTTCTCCATCCGAGCGGAGGGCCCTGGACGACTTGTAAGGTCGGATCAATCCTCTCAGGGCTGGAGGGCCTTTGCCTTGCAGGGTCTTGTGTGCAATACAGAGGGATTTGAAAGAGACCCGCTCTTGGATGGGGAGCCAGTGCAGGGCTTTCAGCAATGGTTTGGCTGAGGCCCTTTTTGGCGCCCCCATCAGCAGCCTAGCTGCGGCGTTCTGAGCTCGCTGAAGAGTCTTGATTGTAGCAAGGGGGGCTGCGAGGAAAAGGGAGTTACCGTAATCCAGTTTGGACAAAATCAAACCCTGGATTAACAGCTTTCTTGATTGAAAGAGAAGGAGAGGAAGTACCTTCCGGGCTGCCCGAAGCAGGCCGAAGCAGCCTCCAACCACTTTCTGCGCATGAGTCTTGAATGTACGTTGGGGTTCGAACCAAATCCCTAGGCTTTTTATTTGCTGCTTAGGGGGTGGAAGATCTCCCATACAAGCAGGCCACATCTCAGGGGGCAGAGAGGTAAATTGATTGCCTAGGAGCATGATCTCCGTCTTAGATCCATTTAATTTAAGTTTTGAACTGGACATCCAGGAGGAAATGGCTGTGAGACAGTCTGGGAGATCAACCAAGCTGCCCTCATGTTGCGACAGCGAGACGACAAGCTGCGTGTCGTCGGCATAACTTATAGCTTTAACCCCAAATGGGGCTATCACCTTCTCCAACGGGGCCATGTAGACATTAAACAGTGTGGGGCTGAGGGAGGAGCCCTGCGGCACCCCACACTGAAGAGGGAAGGGCTCTGACATGGACCCATTCTCCCAAATCCTAAAGGATCTCTCCTCCAGGTAGGACTGCAGCCATTTGAGGGCTGATCCTGTAATGCCCAGCAGGGCCAGTCGTTGGGCCAGGACAGTATGATCCACAGTATCGAATGCAGCGCTCAGATCCAGGAGGATCAGAGCAACTGATCCCCCTGCATCCAAGATGCATCTTACCTCTTCAGTCACCGCCAGAAGGGCGGTGTCTGTGCCCTGACCCGGGCGAAAACCAGTCTGAGAGTCACTGAGGAGATGGTTAACCTCTAGGTACTCGGAGATCTGCTTATTCACCACTTTTTCGGCCACTTTGCTCAGACCAGGTAGAAGCGAGATCGGGCGAAAGTTGGCCAGATCGGAGATATCTAGTCCTGGTTTCTTTAAGAGAGTTTTGACCCTAGCCTGTTTCCAGCTCGAGGGCACTATGCCTGAGGATAGCGACGAATTGAGTAATTCCGTGGCTACCGGGGCAATGATGTTCAAAATTTGCTTTAAAATGTGCATCGGAGCTGGGTCTGAGGGAGAGCCGCTTTTAATAGTGGAGAAGATATTACAAAAATCTTCTTTAGAAATGGGACTGAAAGCCTCCAGTTGAGGACAGGTAGGGTCAGAGGCTGGGATCTCGACGGGTTCAATGATGGAAGATTGAGGAAGGCTGTCTAGAATTTTCCGGATTTTGGAGTCGAAAAATTCTGCTAGCTGATTGCATCTCAGTACTGGGTCATTCTGAACCAAAGAGGGAGCTGGGACTTTAAGAAGCATGTTTACAATTTTGAATGTTTCTCTGGAAGAATTTGAAGAGAGACGAATTTTTTCTTCAAAAAAAGCAGCTTTAGATTTTTGTCGTCCTAGTTTGTAAAGTTTAAGGGCTTCTTTATATGCAGTTTTATGAATAGGTGCCCAATCTTTGCGCCAAGTGCGCTCAGCTCTTTTGCACTCCTTCCTGAGTTCTCTTAGTTCAGGCGAGAACCAGGGAGATTTAAACGTATTGCTCTTTTTTGTACAGGGCTTAGGAGGCAGAACCGAATCCAGGGAATTAGAGAGCCAGTCTCGAAAGTTTATGTCTGCCTGTAGAGCATCCACTTCTGTAGGGGGAACAGATTTTTCAAGAACAGTTGACCAATTGTCTACTGACAACCTTGGCCATGGCCTTTGAAGCGTACGGGAACAGGGGGCTTTAATTCCCACTTGATGAAATTCCCATGAGAAAGGCACTAGGAAGTGGTCTGACCATAGTAGGGGCAAGGGGGGTTTAGCTATAATCTGGGGGATGTTGGAAAAGATCGGGTCCAACAAGTGACCTTTATTATGGGTGGCTTCCTTATTTTTAAGTTCAAGATCAAAGGATCTAAGGTTGGTAATCAGTTCAGCCCCAGCGTTGTCCTTGGGGTCGTCGAAGTGTATATTCAAGTCGCCCAGGATCAAAAAATTCGAGGCCTGAGAGGCAGCTGATAAAGAAATTTCCAACAGGGAGTCAGGGAAGTGTTTTAGGCTCCCCGGGGGTCTATAGATGAGAAGACCTGATAGGGAGTGGGTGGGTGTAAGCTGAATGTTAAAACAAGCGCTTTCTGCATCCAAAATTCCGCCCTCCTGCAGTCTGCAGGTCAGGGACTCCCGATGGATTATGGCAAGTCCCCCCCCCATACCTTTGTCACGGTTCACACATTGGATATTAAAGCCACTGGGGAGCGCCGAAACAATATCAAAGTCTGAGTGAGGGGATAGCCATGTCTCCGTCAAGAAGAGCAGGTCGAGCTTGCTGTCTTCTAACAGCAAGTGAATCTCGACCGCATGCTTCGGAAGCGATCTACAGTTCAGGAGAGCCATCTGCAACGTTCTGCCCGCCTTCTTATCGACCCATTCCCCACTATAAGGGGCCGGACAGGCAGGGCATCGGCAGAAGGGAGGGCTAGAACCCACCCAGTGCGGGCATCCAGGATGGGCCATGAGTCGAAATGACAGAAGCTCCTCCTTAGAATACCTTCTGGGTCCATGGGGAAACACGGGCATAGTGGCTGGCCCTAGGCCCAGTCTGGCCCGGACGGGCCCAGACGGGCTTGCCTCTGGCGCGCCTCCGGCGCGCCCGCCCGCTGCGCGGACGGAAGTCAGGCTTCATAAGTAGCGCCCGGGCTGTGATTCGCCCGACCGCTAGAGCGCTGACCGCGTTTTTCCAATTGCAATGGCGGCCAAAGTCGTCGCCCTTTGCAAGACAGTTGTTCTACCGTGAAGACCCTTAAATCGGCCCCCGGTTTGTGAAGTGGAGAGGGAGGAAGCGCCCTGCTGTAACAAACAGCGTGAACGCGAAGCACAATTACACAGGTAAATTACGTGGCTGACACAGTTAAAGATTAAAAACGCGATAGTATTTCATAAAAGAAAAGAATAAAACAGAGTAAAGTGCCTAGCTCCCGGCTTTCCGCCTCAGGAGCGCTTATGTTCAAAGGTGCAAATTAGCTTCAGGTGAATCATATTGGTGTCTGGTATTTTCTCTTTTGCAAAGTCCTCAAAGGCAGACTTTCTTTACATTGACATATTTGGCTTCCTTTACCCTTTACTGAAATGTTATTTAGGAGACAAAGGTAATGTTATGTTATCAAAGTTTTCTAAAGCGTTCGCACACCCAAGGGTTTCATGGCGCTAACCAACAGAACACTAACTCTACTAAGGAGGTCATCATGCCTTAGGCCGTAGTCTGAGTAAACAGCCATGTCTGTAGAAGCTTCCTGAAAGGAAGGAGATCAATGCAGGAACGAGTCTCCAAAGGGAGGGAGTTCCAAAACATAGGAGCGAGGGTAGCGAACCTGCGGCCTCCCTTGCGAGATAACTTGTAGCGAGGAACAGTCAAGAAAGCTTGGGAAGCAGACCGAAGGCTGCGAGAGGGGGTGTATCTGAGCAAGAGTTTGTGAATAAACTGGGGACTACGAGTATGTAGGGATTTGAAGATTATACAGGCCACTTTGAAGGTGACACGGTGTTGAATCGGAAGCCAGTGAAGTTGCCTCAAAAGAGGTCTGGCTGACTGCCATCGTGGAAGACGGTATATAAGTCAAGCCGCCTGGTTTTGTGCCATCTGCAAACGTCTGCTGAGGCCCAGATAGATGGCATTGGCGTAGTCTAAATGAGACAACACCAATGCTCTAACAACCTTTGTCAGAGCTGAGTGCGTGAGCATCTGGCTGATCTTTTTTATTTTTCTCAATTGGAGGAAGCAGGAGGACAACTGAATTGACCTGTGGTTTTAAAGAAAGCTCACCATCAATATGTACCCCTAAGCTTTTAACTGATTTCGATGGTACAGGTGGGGGACCCAGTGTAGATGGCCAGTAGTGAGGGCCCCAAACCAGTTGACTATTAACAAACAGAACCAGTTCAGTCTTTCCCGGATTTAGCTTAAGTTGGTTCTCGTCCATCCACTGACAGATATGAAGCAGGGGATCTTGAAATTGATGGATCGAGTCGGGGGAATCATCAATAGTAAAGGTGAGTTGTAGGTCATCCGCGTAGTTGAAGGTGGTAACTTTAAAGGATTTGAGGGAATGGAGCAGCGGGAGCCTGTAAATGTTGAATAGCAAAGGTGACAGTGACGAGCCCTGGGGGACTCATGATGGCTTGAGTTCAGGAAGAGTGTATCTACACAGCTAAACATCACTTTGAAGTCTTTTATCTAAGCCTCTACAGTTTTGTTTGCCTCTAGTATGTTCTTTCTAGAGGCTAAGCCTTCGCTGAGTCCTTTTCTATGGCTGCGTTCTCCAGAGTGTTCCAACGGTTTAGTATTGCTTCACCTTTAACACCTTAAAGTTTTGTAGCACTTTCTTGCTTTTTTTGATTTTGTTTGAAGTAGCTGCAGTGTTTTCAGCTCCTCTTTCGCCTTTTCACAGCCAATGTCAAACAAGGTCTGTGGACTCCTTACTTTGGTTTTCTGGACCTGTTTCTGCACGATGTGTGTTGCTACTATGGGCGACTAGGAGACTTTGATAGCTGGGCAACCATTTGCTATTGCAGTGAATTCAGTTTTTTTGATTCTGTGGTATTTCTTGGGTTTTGGGGTTT
Source organism: Lissotriton vulgaris (assembly GCF_964263255.1). Lineage (NCBI taxonomy): Eukaryota > Metazoa > Chordata > Amphibia > Caudata > Salamandridae > Lissotriton > Lissotriton vulgaris. Next base: position 1,578,363,866 of record NC_141696.1, read on the forward strand.
TCTTTGCATTTCTCCGATTGCGATTTTATCGTCTTGCATCAATTCAGCCTTATCTTGGAACACAGATTGTTGGACCCGGCCCTTTTGGCAGGTTCACCCGAGACTTTTTGCTATTTCCTAGCCTGTTTCTGGAACCTGGTGGTGGTGGTGATTTTTGGCCTCTGCGCACTTTTTCACTGTGGTACAGTGTAAAGTGCTTGAGCTCTCTGTGTATGTGTGGTGAGTGACCTGCCCTCCCATAGGAATGAATGGGGAATATGTATGCCCATGGTAGTTCCTGATGTGTGGGGAGTGCAGGGGCGAGTTTGATATGTGCGAACTCGTGAAATTGAATGCTGCGTAATGATATATGCGGCATGACTGTGTCTAGTCTAGAAGTGCCCCTTTTAGAAGTTGGTATATTTGTGTAATTTGTGTCTGGCGTGTGATTGGCTGGTGAGCCTGGTCCAGGAGTGCCTGGGCCTGCTGTGGATTGACTGTCTGGTTTGAGGGTGACAGGGGCTGGAGAGCCCAGGAGGTTGTCTGAGTCAGCCCGTGGATGAAAGGCAGCATCTGCTGCCAGGGAAGTGGGAGGAGATAGCACCTGATAGTGAAGGGCTGTGCCTGCCTGACCACAATGCTGGCTCCACCCCCCGCTGGGCGACTGTCACCTCTGTCCCTGATACTGACAGGACTTCCCTATAACCAGTTCTAGCTGGTTCTCACACTGCCTACACAAAGACTTCAAAGACTTTTCTGTGTATAAGAAGGGGCTGTGTCCCCTTCCAAAATGTTCTTGGTTTCAACTTGAATCTGCCAGGGGCGTGCTGCTGCTTGGGCCCAGGGGAATCCCTGGGCCCTGCCCAGCCCCTGGACTCCTGAAGGACTTTGCTTTGGCCTGGATACCTGATGGACCTATCTTGGACTTTGGGGACCTTTTGCTGGGTCCCCTTTGCTTCCCTTTGCTGCTGGACCTTGCTGGTAGCACTGGTGGAGTGCTTTATTTGAGGCAGAGACCTTCTTTTTGCTGTTCTAGCGCCTGGGAGCGCTGTGTTTGCTTCCTAGCACTGAGAGCGCTGTATTTTTAGCCCCTAAGCACCTGGAAGCGTTTTATTTGCTTATAGTGCCTGGAGCGCTTAATGGATCCTTAAATCCGGTGCCCACCCGGCATTTGTCGCGGATTTCCCGTGGTAGCGAGTGCCCACCTCGCTTTATATTTAAATGGTGTTGTGGCCGTAAATATCACCGCCGCTGGCCCGGAGATCGAGAAAGAGGCGTTGCGCCCGCCTCCCTGCCCGGGGCCGCGCTGCCATTGGCGGCCCTCAGACCCAGGAAGTTTTGCCTGGCGGCGGGCGGGACATCAGGTTTTGCAAGGGGAGTCTCGCGCCCGCCGCCGGCACCCGAAAGGAGGGGAGGAAGAAGCGTTGCGGGGCTCCCATGAGCTGGAGGAGCCCTGTGGTGTGATGAGGATCCCCGGGTCCCAGGAGGGGGCCCGGGTGAAGCACCGCCGTGAGTGAAGCAGGGGCCCTCGCCAGAGGAACAGCCCGGTGAGTGAAAAGGGCTGGGGGCTCCGAGGGGGCTGCTGTTGGTGCCGAAGAGAGGCACAAGGACTAGAGTGGAGGTAGGGCGGCCCCAGATGGCAGTGGGCCGCCCCAACGTTTCGGTGGAGCCTGAAGCTCCAATGCCCATATTTGTTTTGAGAGCCCCGTGGGGCACAGTGTTGGCGGTGCAAGAAGGGCGGCCCCGGTTGGCAGCGGGTCGCCCCAACGTTGTCTAGAGCCCAGAGAGGCTCCCTGGGGGCATGTTTGTTATGAGCCCAGCGTGGCTCAGAGGGCCATTTTTGTGTTTAGAGCCACGGAGGCTCTAGGGGACATACATGATTTACGAGCCCAGCGAGGCTCGAGGGCCATATTAGAAAGAGGGGGCGTTGGGGCACATTGCCGGTGCCCGCCCTCTCCTGCCTGCGAGGAATGTGTTTTTAGAGCCTGTGTGGCTCCCACAGTGGGTGCAGTTTGCGCCCAAGGGTCAGTGAGGACCCTGTCGCAGTTTCTTTGATGATTCCCAGCTGCCCAGCAATTAGTGGCCAGCTGCACCGTTTAGGTCTTGGGATTGCCCAGGTGCCCAGCAAGTAGTGGGCACCTGCTACGTTTAGGCTTGTGCTTGGACTGGCGCTGCATGGCAGCGCACCCTGACATTTGGACACAGGGCGTCTTAGCCCCAACAAGGCCAGTTGGCCTAGGGACTGCCACAGAGGGTGGCTTATGTAAGTTTTGCGCAATTGTATGGTTATTGCACCTCTGAATGTGTTTTCTTGCATCATGTGTTATTCCTGCACCTCTGAATGTTTTAGGCATCATGTGTCTTCTTGCGCTGCACCTCTGAATGTATTTTATTGCATCATGTGCTCTGTTCTGAACACCACTGAATGTGTAGGTTTATGCATCATGTGTTTCCCTTGTCTTACACCTCTGAATGTTTTTAGGCATCATGTGTTTCCCTTTACTACACCGCTGATTGTGTTTTCATGCATCATGTGAAATGTGTTGTGCTTATACCCCTAAATGCTGTGTGATACTTAGGTGGTTGTTCGTTTTAGTACAGGTGGTCCTAGTAAGGTCCTGGTTCCCTGCGTGACATTCTCCTAAGGTGTTTAGGGTTGCGTAGGTGGTATTCACCTGTTACCCGTAGATACTGGTTGTGATTTCTAACTGTTACTTTGTGCTACAGTAATTTTATATCCTTTTATTCTAATTTCTGACAGTATTTCTATTACTAAAAAGTGTTGATTAGGACAGTGGCCCATGTGGCCCTGTCTTGTAAATAATCCCTTGTGAATATTGCCCGTGCCAGTTGGTACCATGCATATTGTGTGATCCTATCTGATGTATTTTGACAATACAAAAGTTATTTTATAATAACCTTGTGTGGAGTTCCTTTTGTGGTGTGCCTAGGATGTTGTTGCTGTTGTGTGCTGGCCCAAATGCTTTACACATTGCCTCCGAGTTTAGCCTTACTGCTCGTGCCAAGCTACCAAGGGGGTGAGCAGGGGTTATCTTGGCGTGTGACTTTCTTGCCCTGACTAGAATGGTGGTATCTGCCTGGCTTTGGCGTCAGCCTTAGCCTACCAGAAATAGCCAGTTCTCACACTGATCAATTAAGAATTTAGCTCCTGCATTTAAGTGGGCTCACTAGAAACCTTGTCCACTGTTGTCCAGTCAGTGGGCATTGTAGATTCTCTCCGATCTCCTCCTTAACCTGAAATATATGTACCTCCCCCAATCTTCGGCCCTAAAGAAAATAGTCACTGAATGTCTGGGCTCTTCATGCACTGTAGGTTGGTGTGAGGATATTTTCATTTTCTAATTAATTGAGAGCAGATATCTGACTTTTTTCACAAAAATCTTAGTTGCCCTTTGCCTACGTGTTGAGGTAAATGGAGGGGATGTCTAGCAGGGTTTTTAGGTCAAAAGTGATGGCATCACATTCTCATTTTCCCACCTTACAATTAATATGTGTCCACATATGAGGATTAAGGGCTTATACTTGGCCTCTCCAACTGCATTAAGGAGTTTGAGGTACTCATCTGTTCTTTTCTGTTGTGCATATACATGGACAACTTGCATGATGGTCTTTGCAAAAGGAAGAGGTCACACTTGTGTACATTTTTATGTAGGTTTTCCTAGAAGGCCACCATTATTTCTTGTGATAATCAGCTGTGACACATTTGGTGTGATTGCCCTGTACAGATATTCGTTTTTTAGATCTCCGTTTGATAACATCGGGGCAACTTCAGGGCGATTTTTCGAAGTTGAGCCACAACTTTTTGACCCCCAATAGAGCCTTCACCTCGTCTCCTAAAGAATCACTTGCACCAGGAGTTGGTGGAGATGTTTTCTTAGGCAACGGTGGAGCCAAATTCCTCTTCTTGGATTTACCCCCTACTAGCCCCTCTGCAGCCTTACAATTTGCCCATATTCGGCCTTAATTAAGTACGCAGATGAAGAGCTTTATCAGAAGGGCAAACTTGCAGACATGCACTGGGGATACAGTAGATAATTAAAAGAAAAAGTACCCACCGCAAATGGGCCATTAGTGCCTCTTCATTTGACTTGTCTTCTACCTCAATGGCTCCAGACAAAAAGGTTGACATGTAAATCAGAGGGGTATGGCCCTAGCCAGGCTCTTCCTGATGGGCGCAGGACGGGTCTGTCCTTAGCCCAGGCACAGGGCGGGTCTATTCATGGCCCAGGCGCAGCCCGCACAGCGGGTTGCTGGGGGTGCTTTGTAGCATGAGTAGAACAGGTCAGACCCCCTCAATACTGCATGTGCAACCACGTCTCCTGGCGCGTTGCCTGTTGGTTATTGGAGTCTTCTGGGGTCCTGGTGGGCTCCTTAAAAAGCCCCCCCCCCCCAAAGATGCTGGTTGGCAGTTCGTTGGCTTAATGAGATTGTTGTATCCTGGGATTATCCACAGTAACAGTCCAGGTTTCTCTGAGTAATATGATTTCATGAATGGTTTAGAAACACAGTAGGTCTTGGTCTACTAACTTTTGTGGGATGCCTGCCATATTGTATGACGAGAGTAGTTGTCCTTCCCAGTCAATTTTATCTGTATTTGTCTCGTCATGGCCAACTGCTTGTTACTCCAGGATTGGTTTTGTGCATACCGTTTTTGCTGCTACCTCCACGCGTGCTCTGGAAGAGATTACTTTTGCTGATCGGTGTAGCTCTTTTCTTTTCCCTGAGATGAACTGAAGATATAGTTGGGTCAGAGGAAGCCTTTCTTGCAGGGTGCTCTTCATTCACAGGTCTGCGGTCTCATTTGGCTTGCCTCATTTTGTCTCACCGTTACCCTCCTCTAACTCCTTGTGATCGCTTAATGCCCCTCGCAGCTCCTACCAGTCCCACCATTTGCTCTGCCACTCTGAGCTCAGGGCTCCAGTCCACTGCAAGATACAACTCCGGACTGTTTGGACCGAACTGTGAGTGTGTAGCTGTGACTGTGCCTTGATTTGTGGTGCCACAAAAAATAGAGCTTAAGCAGCCCCCCCACCCCATCCAGCTTGCTCCGGTCCCCTGAATCAGGTGCTGAGTCACAGCTTTGCATGGTCATGCTCCTCTATCTCTCTCCTCTCCCCACACCCCCGCAGCCTTGGAACCTGGTAGTTATCTCGCGACCGGAGACTCATGCAGGCTGACTCAACTATCTACAATGGAGCAGACAGTCTGGCTCCGGTCCAATGAAGCATGCTACAGTAAAGTCTGGGAAATTGCAAGGAAACACCAGTGAGTGCGAGGTACACTGGCGGCTCCATTGGCGGCTTCCACTCTGCATGGGATTCTTCATTTGAGACACCTCTGGAACTGACCCTTTCTCTTCTCAAAAGAATAGGCTTAATAGAAAATAGGATCAACTTCTGATCTCCCAATGGGCTAACGGTTTTGAAAGGATGGGGGAACACCAATCACTCGTCTTTGCATGACAAGTGCTCCATACATGCTTCCCATATGATAGTCAATCCCTATCTAAAAGAGTTGAAAACACCGGAACATTTTTGTACACATAATATTGTTTAGATTCTGGATAGTGTCAGCACGCTGCATCATTTTGGAACAGAAATAAATACGCAGCTACGTTGCTGCAAAGAAATGTGAAGAGACTGATGATCTTGAGATGGACACCAGTACTAGATATTCCAAAGCAAGTAAAGTAACACGTGTTGTTGGCAGTGCTATGACCCAGAATAAAATTGGTGATATAAAGTGAAGAAAAAACTATAGAAAAATCTATTGATCTATTATCCTAGTTCTCAGTCATAGCTCTCTTCACTGACTTATCTATTTTTAACATTTCCTTCGTGCATTTTTTGGCATACAGGCATCAAATTTACAACATGCTTTTTACGCACTGATAAATGATAGTATAGCCATGGCAATCAAGAATACCGACGGATACACAGAAACAAAAGAGGAGACGTATCCATCGTACGATGCAACGTTAACACTCATTTGGCGAGGTCACGGTCTCCGTAGAGTCTGCAATGAAACATTAACAGCCAGGCCGAGCAAGTGACTGCTTCCAGTAAATGTAGGGATTAGGGCAGTGGCCCAGCATTTGACACAATAGAGAAGCGAGTACTATGTAGCAAGGTACACTCGCTCTAACACTTTTGTAGTTAAGCAGAAGGGAAAAGAGAATCACTCAGCAGATGTTCGGGGTGGGGGAGTGAACACAGATACAGTGGCCCGGAAGAGTGCCAATTAGAGGAGAGGTGAGGACGGTGCCAGCTTGCTATGGTACCAGAATTGGCTGGATCCAAGTGTATAACAAGCGGTACCTTATTTAGGGAGAGAGGAAGTCACACTTGATCTCTGCTTTAAAAATAAAACAAGCCATACAACAAACAAGGAAAAGGAGTGCTCTATAAATGGGTTAAAATGTAGCCCCGATATACCTCGAGCACGAAGGATAGAGGTTTGCAAGGGTGGCTGCGTAGGATCCTTGAAGGATCATCAAAGGCGTGTACCACTCCTTAATTAGACTTTAGTGGCGCCTTGCTGTCTGTGACTGCCCTTTAATGTCACTTAATTTAACAAACCGACAGATGGAATGCGGAGTTGATCTAGGCACGATTTAAACTTGAGACTTGCTCATCACAGCACACGTCACCCGCAAGTATTTAATCGTTTAGTCATCCTGCCTGCAAATCATCAGGGACACAGCTGTACTTCACATACACTATACCTCATCTACATTTCCCACACACGCTATTGCCACTCCCCCCTACAGCTTACCAAGCTGAAGACAAGCAAGTGAGGAGGTGAGCATTTCACGGTCAGGCTGGCCGAGCTATCCTATTTTACTGTGGAAAATAAGGTCCGTAACCATTTTCAATCTGGCTTTAGACCTGTGCCCAGCACTGAGACGGCGGTCACAGCTAGTTCTAATGATATTTGCATGATCCTAGATGATGGACACTCGGCGGCCCTCTTACTCTTCGGTCTCTAGGCAGCGTTCCACGCGGTCACACATGCGATCTGCTGAAAAAAGTTAGCTCTACATGCATTCAATTAAATGTCTTGCAATGGTTTGAATCTGTTTGGCAGAACAGAGCACAGGCTGTCCAGACGGTTTGTGATGAACTCATTTTACAAATCTTCATTGTGGAGTCGTACAGGGATCCACTCCTACTGCTACCCTTTAATAGCCGTGTTGCGCCACTGTCTGATTTGATTGCCTCTTTAGGCTTGCAGTTCTTTAGGTACTGAGAGGATATCCAAACAATCGGAATGAAATACAATCTTAGCCATTTAAAAGGTCAGTTTAAATACTGTCTTGTGCATGTGGCTTGCTGGATGAATAACATCTCACTCCTACTTAACTCGGCTAATACAGAGGGATTGGTATCTGGCAATCCTTCTGTTGGAAGAGGGTTCTTTCGATGAAATGATCGTTCTTCAGCGAGGTTAGGTTTGAACACCTTTATTAGCTACATGCGTGATGTATAGTATAACAAAAACCCACAACTGCTCATCCCGGTATCCCCGTAGTAACTGCCACTTACAGAGCAGCAGAGTTCGAACGAGAACTCCAGGATAAGTGACGTGCCACATAACAATAGCGCATGAGGGCAGGCGCGCGTAACACACAAGGTGTCCTTGTAGAAACAAGGACAACATGTGACTCTAACATCACCCTCTTTTTTTTGACAGAAAAGAAAAAGAGCATTATTGGCAAGCAGTGCAAAAGTCAAATTTAACTAAAAGCACAGAGCAGACATGCAATGAAATGAGAACAGAAAAGAGCAATGGAACAGAAATAGCATATGAGAATAAAAAGAGTTTATGAAAATGAAAGAAGAAAAGCAGGAAAGATAAAACAACAAACTCATGTATCTTTCTCACAAAAGAGAAGCACCCACTCCCTCACACAAATAAAATAAAACAACGACCGGAGTACAAACATAATGAAAGCTGATCAGGCCGACAAGAGTAAAGTACAGGGTTGAGACAATATGTTGAAGGAGCGATCAGATGAAATGAATACTGGATGCAATTAAAGAGTGGAGGACTGGCGTGGACAGAACAAGTGAAAAGAAGTAGTGTTAAGCAGCAGCAAACAACTTAGTTGCACAGAAAAACACTGTAAAGTAAAGTGTAATAAAAATTAAGGTCAAAATGACGAATCCACAAGAGAGTAGAGCGGTCAATAAAATAGATGAATCCACAGAGAGGTGGAACGATCAAACTAGTAGTGCACCATGAAACAATGTGAAATGCACAGATGTGTTAATGAAATGGATGAACCCACAGAGGGGTACATAGCGCACAGAACACAACAAAACGTATATATGAAGTGTGAGCATGGCACACAGCAAAACGTATATATGAAGTGTGAGCATGGCACAGTGAACAAAACAAAAATGTGTATGAGCATATGACTACCTATGAAGTGTGAACATAGCGCACAGAACACAGCAAAATGTATGTATGAAGTGTGAACATGGCACACTGAACAAAGTAAAAAGTACATATGAAGTGTGAACATGGCACACTGAACAAAGTAAAATGTACGTATGAGCGAATATGTAGGTGTGTTATACAAACCACACGGTACGAAACATTATATGCATGCTGTAAAACTGGGTGTAAATGCACGCCATAATAAAATAACATAACTGTAATTTTTAAGTAGGTGTAGCATGTGGTATATAGTGCCACACAGTATAATGTAACCCCGTAGAATTACACCAATACTAAACAGAAAAACTGAGCATGCAACTCATGTGATTACTTATTTAACATCCTTTTGAAAATACCAAAATAAGATTGTGTAAGGAATAATTCCACATGTACAATTAGGTTAACTGCTAAAAATATCACTCCAATGGAAAATACCTAAATAAGATTGTAGTAAGGAATAAATCCACATGTACAACTATGCTTCCTGAACAATAAAATTACAGCAAATACATAGGGATGAAAAAATACTGTCCCAAGAAAATAATAAATTAAAATAATTAAAGTGGTCACCGTGGTCTGGTGTCTGGATACTAGTGGAAGACATTAGTTTCAAATGGAACTGCTGCTGTCTCAGTAAATGTAGTAGTAGTCATTGAGGGAAGCAACAGAACAGAAATGGAAGGTATCAGCAGGAAATACCTTGAGATCATGAGTTCCTTCGAGAGATCCATAACTGCTAAAGTGCAGAACACTACTAAGATCTGTAAAGCAAATCTGCTGGTTGTGAACGCTGTAGAAAACAGTGCAGAAATAAGCGATGGGAATGCCGTGGCTGTAGACTCCGGTGACTGTAATTGCCTGAGGTGATCAGCTAAAACAGACGCAGAGTAAAGTTGTTGCTCGTGATAAGGTGCAAGTTCAAAATGGAGGGACGTACAGCACGCAGTGCCGGATGGCTCACAGGACGTTGAATCCTCTAAGCGTCCCTCAGCAGTAACAAGAACTGAATCACAGACGTAACTGAAGGGCGAAGCAGGCAGCATGAGCAAGGTTTGAAGGTAAGCGGTACAACTGTCAAAGTGCAACAGCAGATAGATGAGACACCGCAACACCAAAATAAAGGGCCCATGCCCACCACACAATGTGTAAAGCTGGATTCTGGTGATCTGAAATGTACATCGTCTAACCAAAGATGTCGCATCACACACGAGAAGACACTGTGACAGTCACTCTAGGGAGGAAGAAACGCTCACGTATGGTAACTTCTAGAAACAAATAGTCAGGTTGAAGTCCAATGAGCTATACTGGTTCACTGCCCGGGTTCCGATACTACAGAAAGCGCTGGAAATGCCTTCGAATTGCGTGGACAGCAAGAGCAGGAGCGTTTATATACTCGGTCAATGAGTAGTGGCAGACAAACGGGAGGCAATTTAAAGAAAACTGTATGCTTGAGTTAAAGCAATAAATGAAGTGGTCAGCGTTGAGGCGGCAGTGCGAAATCCTTAGTAATGGTCATGTAAAAATGTCTCTAATAGTTTTCACAGTTACTTAACGTTGCTTAGAGTAAGTTGCTTGAAGATGTTTAAAATGAGCGTTGGAGTCGGTCGGTGGGTTGTGATGAGTGAGATACCAGGATTTTTAAATGCGCAGCTCAAAGTAAGAAAATGATTTACCTCGTGAGTTCTTTAGCTTCTGATTTTCCGTGGTAACATAGGTGGCAAGAGATGATTCTCTCGTCAGTATCGTCGCCAAATGTTGGAAGAGGGTTCTTTCGATGAAATGATGGTTCTTCAGCGAGGTTAGGTTTGAACACCTTTATTAGCTACATGCGTGATGTATAGTATAACAAAAACCCATAATCGCTCATCCCGGTATCCCCACAGTAACTGCCACTTACAGAGCACCAGAGTTCAAACGAGAACTCCAGGATAAGTGACGTGTCACATAACAATAGCGCATGAGGGCAGGCGCGCGGAACACACAAGTTGTCCTTTAAGAAACAAGGACAACTTGTGACTAACACCTTCACGTTGGCCTTCTTAGTGGCATCAATCTTGTAAAATATTCTGCCTTACATCCCACAGCTGCCTAGGAAACATTTGATTCAAGCTTTGATCAGTAACCGAAAACTATGGTACTCAGCTAAACTTCGGGGCATATACCAAGCTTATAAGAAGCTTGAGAGAGACTGGAGGAAAAACTTCTCTAGCAATAGGAAACTTAAATATAGAGAAGCTATCAATTTATACAAAGCTGAAATCAAACTAGCCCAGGCAGCTTTCTACGAAAATAAAATCTTATCAGCAGCTAACACCGCTCGTGAGATCTTTCGTATTGAAAAAACTCTCTTTAGAGTTCCCTCTCCTAAGGCTATCCCCGACCCCTCAGGCGCACACTAACAATTTAGCGGAATTCCTTTTCAATAAAACTATTTTCACCTCATTTCCTCCCCATTAAAGATCGTACATCATCCCTTCACACTCATAGCAACCAGCCTCTTTTGGAAACTATCCCAGTGATGGAAATGCCAGTACTGGAAAGCCTCCTGACTCAGGTAAAAAGGGGGTCGCCCAAAGATCCAGCCCCTCTAAAGATACTGAGGCAAGTGGCAGGAGTTGTTTCCCCTTTTATTTTAGTGTTGATTAATACCTCTTCTTCTGTAGTGGTCCCTCCCCTATGGAAGGAAGCTCTGGTAAAGGCACTTTTTAAAAAACATAGCCTTGATCCTTCGATTCTGGGGAAAGTACCGCCCCATATCAAGTCTCCCAGGGGTCAGCAAAATTGCTGAAAAATACTACTTTCCTAGAGACCCACAAACTCCTCCACCGGTCCCAGACAGGTTTCTGACCTTTCCAGGGAACTGAAACGGCTTTGCTATCAGTTGTGGACGAGTCAAGAAAGATAGTGGACGCTGAGGTCCTTCTGGACCTCAGGGCGGCCTTCGACACAGTAAACCATCTTATCCTGGTCCATAGACTCAAAAAACTGGGAGTTACCGGAACTGCTCTGTCATGGCTACAGTCTTTCCTGAGTAACAGATCCTTTCAGGTCTTTGACAACAAGGTGACCTCTGAGCAGACGCCCCTTTGTTGCGGAGTACCGCAGGGATCATCCCTGAGTCCCACCTAATTTAACGTTTACACATGCTCCCTAGCAGAGGTGGTATTACCTTTGGGGATACACAGTCACCTACGCAGATGACACACAACTTGTGATTGGGCTTAATAGAGCCGAAAGTTCTCCCATAGTCTGCGCCCATGCTTAGAAGAAGTTGCCAACTGGATGAATGAGTCCTTCTTGAAACTGAATGGGGAAAAAAGAGAGGTAATGATCTTGGGGATCGCTCCCCCCTTGATCTAAACTCAATTTGGCCGACCACTCTCTGTTCGGCCCCCACCCCAAAGACTCAGTTAAAAAGCCTGGGTGTCTGGCTGGACCAAGACCTCACCTTTAAGGTATAAGCATGGAAGACGGCGGCGACGTGCTACAGTATCCTGAAATCGATTCGGAAAGGACTTCCCCCTTATTCATTTCCAGGCAAGAAAAATGATGGTCCTGGCCCGTATCCTGTCCCGGTTGGACTACTGGAACGCCTTTATCTAGGTGCTCCTATCCTACGAGTTACTTACCTTCGGTAACGATGTATCTGGTAGAGACGATTCTAGCCGCAGATATCTTCACATAGAATTATCCCCAGGAGTGAGACTGGATCCGAAAAACTTTTGCCACAGCATCCCTGTGCGCTGGGTTGACACCACGCGACTGCGTGCAGGCGTCGTCCACGTACTCTACGTCAGCGAGGTCACATAAGACCCACCCCTGGCGCGCCTATTTTCTTCAGAGAAATTTTCCATACCACAATGCAGAGCCACCAGACAAAAAACTGTGGGAGCATGGGAACAGTGTGGCAAAGAGTAGAAAAAAGGAGAGACAAACAACACCATAAGGAACAGTGCAACACTGCTGTGTCCAAACGCAGGAGAAAAAGAAAGAACAGAGCAGAGCCCTGAGCAGCCACCCTGCCAGTACATAGACAACCTTCCCCCTGATACAAGGAACATGTGTAAAAAGCCATAATACAAGTAACAGGTCCACCACCCCCATCCAGAATAAGGAAGGGGAGACAGTCCCAAGACAGACAGACAAACACAAACCTCCTAAACACCTCAGCATAGAGGGAAACCACCCCCAAGGAATAAGGACAAGGAATAACCAGATGGCCGCTATTCATAGGTAAGCAGAGGGGCCAGGACCCTCAGCAGCAACAGGAAGGTAAGGGAGGGAAGGACATAGAATGAAGGTAAAACACCCCCAAACCATGGAGTAAGCAGAGCAGCGGGGCACAGTAGCACCGTAACCCCATCCTCCAAGGAACTAAGAGGAGGAATGAACCGCAACCAGATGGAGACACCCGTCGGGAGCAAAGAAGGCACTCACAGGAGGCACAGCCCCCGTCGGGAGGCGAGTACCGAAGACCAACCCAAGGGTCCTCGCAATATGCGGAGGAAGGGCGGGCTGTGAAGGAATCTGCGGCTAGAATCATCTCTACCAGATACATCATTACCGAAGGTAAATAACTCGTACATCTGATAGAGACTATTTGCTACAGATTCCTTCACGTAAAATAGATACCCTAGCAATACCCATGGGGAAGGAGTGTCTGCGAAAGGACCCCACCAGTCTGGACGGAGCAGAAGGTCCCACAGAGGACCAAATCTGCAGGCTTGAAGAGAAACTTCATCCCTGCCAGGCAAGAGGAACCCTCACAAGGAGAACACCACCGACCCCAGAGGATGTATGAGGAAAAAGACTGAAGAGGCCCATACCCTCACAGCAGAAGAACCAAGGGCAAGGCTAGAGGGGCCGAAGCACCCAACTCCCTCACAAGTCGACAGCTTCCATCCAATGCCAAGACAGGAAGAGGAGGAAGAAGCAGAAGAAGAAGTCCAGAAAGTCCAAGGAAAAGAGGTAAGGAAGGCAAGCTCCCTCTAGATGGAAGGCAACAGGCCAGCCATAACAGCGCCAACAGCCATAAGCTGCCAAAAGAAAGAAGAACAGCCCGAGCCCCAGAAAGACCGGGCAGTCTACGTCCGACAAGGGAGCATTCAGAATCACCCCTGCCCTCAGGACAAGGGCAGGAAGGTGAGAAAATGCTCGGCCCCAACACTACGAGGGGCCTCACACACGACCTCAAAAAGCAAAAGCAACATACAGAAACGCCACGGAGAACCGGCACCCGAAGGCGACCAGAACTCCCTAGCAGAGCGCAAGCTATATAACAGCTACCACTACCCCACATAGGGTACGTTTAGTCTCAAGATATGGGAACCCTCTTCAGAAGAACTTTCGCAACAGAGGAAAAAAACAAAAGGACCATGGGGAAAAACACCCCGCAGAAGGCTTGACAAGCAGCCCAAGCAAAGCAGAAGTCCTAATCTCAGGGCTGAGTCTGCGTAACAACTCCAGCAAACACACACACAAAGGCAACAAAGGGCCGTCCAGCAGCCAACAATGCCAAAACCCCAAGGAGGACTCAATGGCCAGAAAGCACACACCACAGTCAGAAAAAGTGGCCTAAGAAGGCCCAGAACCAGTTCAACTCAGCAGTCACTGAGGAGGGGAAGGAAGAGGAGGATAAGGTGGAGGAGGAGGAGGAGGAGGAGGAGGACGGAGCCATGCCAGTAACCTTTGGATTGCGGCGTCAGCCGGGGCATGGAACAACAGGCTGCCATCAAACTGAAGATCAATGAGCTGCTCCCGAATATTTTCAGGTAACACGCCATCCCGAAGCCAAGCAGGCGACTGAGGGCGGCTGAGGAAGCCATGGCCCGGCCCGGCCCAGCACCTCCGAGATGTCTAGAGCGGAGCGGAGAATAAACACCGCTAGCTCCCGGCAATCCACAGCATGATGCCGTAAATCCACCTGGACCGTCTCTCGGGAGGCTGCGGATCCCAGAGACTCAGCCGAGTCCCACAAACAAGAGGAGGCCTGTGCCAAAATACACAAGGTGTAAGGGCCCGCAGGTCAGCGCTGGTCGAGGCGAACATGTTGCGCCCCCAAAAATCCAGCCAACGGGCCTCCTGGGAAGGCAGAGTCAACAGTGGGGGCAGGGAGGGAAAGGCGGTCCGCAAAAGCGGACTGGCAGCAGAGGGGTGGAGGGAAAGGCACGCCGGGTCACTTGGCGCCGGTGCAGAAGGTGGTGAGGCACCAGATCCCCTGAGGCGGGAAGCCTCCAAGCCCCCATCAGGGAAGAAAGGATCGAACCCTCAAAGGGAAGTAAGATCTCCCTCCCACCAGAGCCCTGGTGGAGTACCTCCAAGTGATGGTCTGCCGTAAAGTGAGCAACCGGGTAACCCATACACAAAATGCCCATGGCCGTGGACACCGCATGAGCACAAGCCGCACTATCCTCCTTACGGCCCCCCGGTGGAGAAAGCAGCTTCTCCGTGGGTGATGGCAGCAAACTAAGGCGGCCGTCCCCGAAGCCAAGCAGGACGAGCAAGGGCCAGACCTGGAAGTCAGAAGGAGCGCAAGAATGAGTGACCTGCCACTCTTCCGACGAACAACTCTGTCTAAGGAAAGGTGGGGAACCGTCCTTCGACAAAGCCGGTGAAAAAGATACTCCCCGGCGACCAGTCTCCGGGGAAGACGACACCAATAACCAGCCTGCCTCCGGAGAAGACTGAGCGTGCGAAGACTAATCCGCAGCACGACTCCTGCGCGGAGCCGTAGAGTCCGCCGCCGGAGGCAAAATGTCAGCATCACCCGGCGTCGCCGGACAGGGTTCCTTCCAGTCACACCGCACCGGGGACCAGAGTGAAGCCGGAGCTGAACTGGCCTCGGGGCGGCGCCGGAGCAACGCCAACTCGAACCCCGCTGAGGCAGCCGCCTGCGCGGAGGAACGAGACGGGCCTGGGGAATGACACGAAGCCTTCCGCCAGCCCTGGCCCAGAATGTGGCAGAGAATGTCTGGCAACCCATGTGGCCCATGTTCAACCTCCGACTCGCCCTCCGACGAGGCAGCCGCCCGTGGGGAGGGACGAGAGGGTCCTGAAGAGGGACGAGGGTCCCCACCCAGCCACGACCCGGAGCGGGACAAGGATCCACGGACTCCTGTGGCTTCGCACGGTCCAGCCATTGCAAGAGCCGTAGCGGTGTCACCTCAGCCTTAGACAGGACCACCCTGTCAAAGGACCGAGAGGGGCTCGGGGATGCAACCTGAGCCCCGGCGACCTCCTGCGACACCACAGGGACTCCCGAGTTTATGGCAAGGCAGAGACGACGTGGCTTGAAGGAGGTAGCCCAGAGGAGCGGCACCCCAACAGCACCACATCCTAAAAGCCTGGATCTGGACCAGTTGGCGCCGGGGCCGGAGCTGCCGGCAGCGCCGTGGAGGGCCCCACGCAAGGCAAGATATCCGCTGACGCCCCAGGAAGAGAAGTAGGAGAAGACGCCAGCGAGGCCTGCAAAGCCGCCGCGTATGTCTCCATCTGGACTCTCGACGCCCCAACACCGGGGAACAGTGGATAGGACAACACGCGGGGCCGCATCACCCGCGGAGAGGCCACGACCCTGGCAGGCCGGAAACCAGCCGCCGGGGACAAACTGCAAAACTTACCCACCAGGGAACGACGCTCAAGTGACATCGGAGAAGGGCAAGGACCACGACCACAGTCGTATCTGAAGCCGTCCGCCGAAGCAGACCGAGGGGAGGACGTAGACCTGGAGAGCCGCGCCAATAGAAGTTTTATCCGGCGCTCCCGCCTCGACTTCAACTGTTGGCATGCCGCACAATCAGTGGTGCTGTGATCCTCCCCCAAACACCACATACAAATGAGGTGAGGGAGGGTCCGTCGCAGACAAAAGACGCCCACACAACGTGTAAGTCTAGAAGCCTGAAGGCATTCGCACACTGTTCCACAAAAAAGGCACAATGGAAGGAAAAAAGAGGTCCCAAACAGGCCTGTAGAAAGGACCGCATAAACGTTACACGCGGAAAAGGAAAAAATTACGTAGGCGCGCAGGGGTGGGTCTTATGTGACCTCCCTGACATCAAGTACGCAGACGACGCCTGGGCGGAGTCGCGTGGTGTCAACCCGCCCCCGGCGGGCAGGGATCCTGTAGCAAAAGTTTTCCGGATCCCGTCTCACGCCTGGGGATAATTCTACGTGAAGGAATCTGCGGCTAGTAGTCTCGATCAGATGCAACCCTTTCCAAACTGCAGACTATGCAAAACTGGCCAGCAAGACTTCTACTAGGCACTCCTAAACATCATTCAGCTAAACCTGCTTTGAAATCACTCCATTGGCTCCCCATCCGGGAGAGAGTTAATTTCAAAGCTTTGTGCATTGTCCACAAGTCTTTAGCAGGAAAAGGCCCGCCATTCTCCACACCACCATTCAGTCCTACCGCCCCAACAGAAGCCTTCGCTCCGAGATGATGAACATTGTCACTGTCCCGAGGATCAAGAAAGCCAGAAGCGGGGGTCGGCTGTTCTCATTTAATGCAGCCAAGCTCTGGAATTCCCTCCCACCCCATCTACGAAAGGAAACTGGCCTTCCGTAAACTGCTGAAGACCTTGTTATTCCCTTAGCTGGTGGAACTCCCTACAACTGCTGCTACCAGCGCTGGGATGCCTTCGGGTAGCCATGCGCTATACAAATGCTTTTGACAAGCAGGCTGGATTATTGTAATGCACTATATGATTATCTTCCAGGGCATCGGATAGAAAAAGCGCAATTAATCCTGAAGGAGACTGCCTGACGGATTTTTAGTTTTGGCAAATTTGAAAAAGTATCCATGTACCGTATAAAAAAGAATTGGCTCCATGTTCGGGAAAAAAACTATTCAAGAACATATACTCCTCCTAAAACGCTATGCTCATCCTCTCCCAACTTAGAAGATGTGCCTAAGTTCGGTATAGTAAGACTGAGGGTCTTGCCTTTTCTGTGGTCACAGCTCAGGCTTGGAATAAACTCCCTATTTAGCTACGGACAGAGTCGAATCAGCTGCAATTTCAGAAGGCCCTCAAAACATATCTGTTAAAATAATTTGGGTTGATCTCTATTACTGATTTTCTTTTTTGGAGCCAGGATACCTCTGGTTAATTGTACGCTTAATAAACTAATAATAATCTCCATCAACCTGCAACGGAAACTGGAAGGAAAAAGGAAATAGGAAAGAAAAAGGAAACTGGAAGGAGGGAATGACGGACAGACCGATAGATACACTCCACCAAAGTATCTCCTAATTTAGAATTCACCTCTGGAAACAAGAAGCGGTCAACCATTCTGCCAAGAAGAACAGCAGGAACAGAGTGAAAGTTCAAACATTTTGCTCTTTCACAGCCTATACACGAGGCAAACCCACAGACGGTCTCTTGATGTTAGTGTGCTAAGGGTGAGGACCACAAACCAAGGTTCGGTTGGAGGAACAGTGCCAGATGATGACGCTAGCATGCACGTGCCCAAATTAGCCCACATATATTTAAGGCATACTGCTGCATATTTAAAGAGAAGGAATGCATTATTTACATTACAACTGTCCAAGTAGAACACATTATGAAAGATGTGGTCTTATGGCAGCCCTGCGCCACAAGCACACTCAGATGGTCACCACTACCTCAAAGACAAATAAAGAACTAATAACCACAATGCAAGCTACTCATAAATAATCCATGCTTTAAACCATTCTGGTCTAGCAGTATAGACTGAAGAGGAAGATACAAGCAGAGAGCATTCCTTTCCAGATTCAAAACCAGCTAACACACTTGAGCTGATTCAGCATACAATATCAAGACATGCTGTGCTGAACTGCAAGAAAAGAGGCAGCAAAGAACAAACACTCATGAGGAGTTGGGACCCATCTTGGACTTTCAAAGAACAGAGCCACATCCCCCTCTGAGGGGCTCTAAGCGTGTCCCTCTAGATTGTCATTAGGTTGGTCTCTGAATTCACTAACATCTGTTCTGGTTTTCTGAAAGTCTACGAATTAGGGAGATGAACAAGTTACTTACCTTCGGTAACGATATATCTGTAAGAAACATTAGTTAGTGTTAGATTCCTTACCTTAGAATATCCCCAGGCGTCAGTCTGGATCCGGAAACTTTTGCGTAGCAGTACCCCTGCGCGTCGGTAGGCGTCGTCTGCAGGCGTCCCCTGCGGCTCCGCGTCCGTCGTCGGCGTCGTGCGCCGTGATGACGTCGCTGGAGTATATAGACGCCGCCTCCGCGCGCTGACGTCAGTTCTTTGCACACAGCATTTCCGCGCCAGGAGACGCAGAGCCATGAGAGAACCAACACTGGTGCCATGTAAAACTAGGGCCCTGAAAGGGATGTCCTTAACCCTAGGTATCAGTTCGCAGAACGGGGAGGATCGGTGGGATCGGTAAGGAATCTAACACTAACTAATGTTTCTTACAGATATATCGTTACCGAAGGTAAGTAACTTGTTCATCTGAAAGAAACACGTTAGTGTTAGATTCCTTACCTTAGAATACATACCCCAGCAATACCAACCCCGGTGGTGGGTCTGCGAACTAATACAAACTACACCAGAAAGTCCTGGAGGACAGAACGGCCAAAGAAGCCATCCCTCCGGACTTGACTGTCCAGGCAGTAGTGCCTCGCAAAGGTGTGCAGCGAGGCCCACGTAGCCGCTTGGCAAATGTCCTGCAAGGGGACTCCCCGGCCCAGGGCAGTGGTAGCCGCCGTGGCCCGAGTGGAATGGGCCCGCAGCCCAACAGGAGGCTCCTTCCGAGCCAAAGAGTAGCACGCTTTGATGCAGAGGACGACCCATCGAGAGATGGTTCGTTTACAGACCGCCCGTCCCTTCTTCGCACCCACGTAGCCAACAAACAGTTGGTCATCCACCCGGAACTGGCGTGTGCGATCCATGTAAAATGAAAGCGCACGTTTTGGGTCCAGACGATGGAGCCGCTCTTCATCCTTTGAAGGATGCGGAGGCGGGAAGAAGGAAGGGAGGGTGATGGACTGCCCGATGTGAAAGGCCGAAACAACCTTGGGCAGGAAAGAAGGTCTAGTCCTCAGAACCACCTTATCAGGATGAATGGACAGGAAAGGAGGTTGGACAGAAAGAGCCTGGAGCTCACTCACTCTCCTGGCAGAGGTGATGGCAACCAGGAAAGCCGTCTTTAAAGTCAGGAGACGGAGAGGACAAGAATGAAGGGGCTCAAAGGGAGCACACATTAGAAAGGTCAGAACCAGGTTCAAATCCCAGTAAGGCATCACAAACGGAACAGGTGGAAACATGTGAGTGATGCCTTTCAAGAATCGAGTTACAATCGGGGATTTGAACAAAGAAGGCTGATCAGGAAGCCTCAAAAAGGCTGAAAGGGCAGAAAGGTAGCCCTTGATAGTGCCCAGAGCAGAGCCCTGCTGGGCAAGAGAAAGAAGAAACAGAAGAACCTCCGAAAGAGGGGCAGAAAGAGGATCCACAGCCTTTGCTGTGCACCATGCCACAAATCTGTTCCACCGACAGGCGTATACCGACTTAGTGGAGGGACGCCTGGCTGCCAGAACAACATCACAGACTTCAGGAGGCAAGTCAAATGGCCTCAACTGCCGCCGCTCAATCTCCAAGCATGGAGGTGGAGACTGGACAGGTTCGGGTGGAGGACCGTCCCCTGCTGCTGCGACAGAAGGTCCTCCTGAAGGGGCAGGCGGATCGGGGGACCGACTGACATGCTGAGTAGCTCGGGATACCAGTATCTTCGAGCCCAGTCCGGAGCCACAAGGATAACTTGGGCCCGGTCGCGCCTGATCTTCTTCAGCACTCTGGGCAGAAGTGGTATAGGCGGAAAGGCGTATAACAGACCGCAACTCCACTCGCGCCGAAAGGCGTCGCCGTGCGAGTGCCGTCTTGGAAACTCCAACGCGCAGAACTGATGACATTGCGCGTTCTCTTCGGTGGCGAATAGATCTAACCAAGGCTCTCCCCATTGCAGAAAGATGCCTTGCGCCACGTCCGAGTTCAGACGCCATTCGTGATCCATCGAGCACCGACGGCTGAGTTCGTCCGCCCTGGCGTTCAGAGAACCTGCCAGGTGTTGAACCGTCAGAGTCACGCCCTGACGTTCCAGCCATTGCCAGAGGCGCAGAGCCTCCTGGCAAAGGGTCCACGACCCCACACCGCCCTGTTTGTTGCAGTACCACATGGCGGTGGTGTTGTCGGTGAACACCTGCACCACACTCCCGTTGACAAAGGGGAGGAATGCCTTCAGTGCCAGACGAATCGCCCGCAGCTCCAACAGGTTGATATGGAGCCGGGACTCCGCCGGAGACCAGATGCCTCTGATCTCTGCCTCTCCCAAGTGGCCACCCCAGCCCTGGAGGGACGCGTCCGTCACGACAACGTGCTCCGGTTGGGGAAGGGAGAGGGACTTGCCCCTGACCCAATCGCGGTCCGTAAGCCACCACTGCAGTTGTCTCGCAGTGCCCTCCGAGATCAAGACGTGGTCGGACAAGTTGCCCTGATGCTGGGCCCACTGAAACTTCAGGTCCCACTGCAGAGCCCGCATCCGCCACCGAGCGTGATGCACCAGAAGGATGCAGGAAGCCATCAGTCCCAGCAGCCGCAGCGTCAACCTGACCGAAACCCGGGATAGCGGCTGAAAGATGGGAATCAAAGCCTGAATATCCCGAACCCGCCGTTCCGGAGGATAAACCCGAAACTGCGCCGAGTCCAGAACCGCTCCGATGAAAAGGAGCTTTTGAGAGGGACACAGGTGTGATTTCGGCACATTGATGGAGAACCCCAGGTCGTGCAAGAGGTCTGCCGTCATCTGAAGGTGGTGGACGACTGTCTGGGGCGAGCCCGCCTTCAACAACCAGTCGTCTAGGTAGGGGAAGACTGAAACCCCCAACCTGCGCAGATGGGCTGCGACCACCGCCATCACCTTTGTGAACACCCGTGGGGCGCTGGTAAGGCCGAAGGGAAGCACGATAAACTGAAAATGCTCCTGGCCTACCGTGAACCGCAGGTAACGCCGGTGGGCCGGCAGGACGGGGATGTGAAAATAGGCGTCCTGCAAGTCCAACGCTACCATCCAGTCTTGTGGGTCTAGAGCAGCCAAGACCTGAGCTAACGTCAACATCTTGAACTTCTCCTTCCGGAGGAAGCCGTTGACGTTCCTTAGATCCAAGATAGGACGTAGGCCCCCCTTGTCCTTCTTGGGCACCAGAAAGTAGTGGGAATAACAACCACGCCCTACTTCTGGCCCAGGAACGCGCTCGATGGCCCCCTTGGCCAAGAGGGCCGTAACTTCCTCCTGCAGAAGTGTCAAGTGGTCCCCCGACACACGGTGGTTCTGCGGTGGCATGGCTGGAGGAGAGGTCTCGAAGGGGAGGGAGTAGCCCCTTCGGACGATTTGCAGCACCCACCTGTCCGAAGTGATCGTGCGCCAGTGAGCGTGGTGATGGCGAACCCTGCCACCCACTGGCGTCACATGGGGCCGAAAGCACGGACTAGGAGGATTTTGGGGTAGATGCTGCGGGGGGAAGGTGTGGTCTGACCCCGCCGTTGTCCCCGACCGCCGCCACGGCGGTTTCCACGGCTGCCACCGCGTTGAAAGGATTGTTGCGGCGCGTGGCTGGCAGCACGTGTGGGGGCGCCCCTTCCTTGGCCACGAAAGGGACGAAACGAACCCGTTTGCTGACGCTGGGTCGAGAGACCCAAGGACTTGGCCGTGACCCTGGAGTCCTTGAAGCGTTCCAGCGCGTGGTCCGCCTTGTCACCGAAGAGGTGACAGCCATCGAACGGCATGTCCATCAGTGTATTTTGGACGTCTGCCGAAAAATTGGCGGATCTCAGCCAGGCGTGGCGACGAATCGCCACTGTCGTCGACATAGCTCTGCCCAGCGAGTCGGTCGTATCAAGACCACACCGTATCGAATATTTCGCTGCATCTCGGCCCTCAGCCACAGCCTGACCGAGTTTTGCCCGCACCTCCATGGGGCATTCTGGCAGCAGTTCCGCGACCGTATCCCACACAGAGTGGGTGTAGCGGCCCAAGAGGCAGGCGGTGTTTCAAGACCGCAGGCCCAAACTAATGGACGAGAAGACCTTCTTGCCAAATTGGTCATACCTCTTGGATTCCCGGTCGGGCGGGGCCGACGGGAATGCGGACTGGGAGGTCGAGGCCTGGATCACCAGACTCTCAGGAGTGGGGTGGGTAGACAGGAACTTGGGGTCGTCCGGACAAGGACGGTGGCGCCTGGCCACGTTCCGATCAACAGGCGGACCTGAAGCGGGCCTGGACCAAGTGCCCAACAGAACGTCTGACAAGGCTTCATTAAACGGCAGCAGTGGCTCCTGTGGGCATGACTGCGGTTTGAAGACCTCGGTGAGGATGTTAGGCCTCACGGCCGCGACGGGGAGCTCAAGGTGTAAGGCCTTGGCAGCCCTCATCAGCACCACAGAATAAGCAGCTCCCTCCACCGATGCCACGGAAGGAGGAGAGATCAAACCAGGGTTAGGAGAGTCGTCCAGACCACTGGCATCCCCCAAGTCATCTGTCCAGTCCGGGTCACACTGGCACTCGCGTGACAGAGGGTCCTCGGACCCCTCCCAACCTTCACCGAACTCTTCATCTTCTCCGTATTCGGAGTCAACGATGTAGACCGGCTCCTCGGGGTTCATGGGCCCCATCGGCGCCGGGACCGGCGTCGAGCGACGCCCGTCCGGCGCCGCGTCCGGCGTCGGGGAAGGTAAGGGGACGGCGCCGCCCGGAGCCGGCGCCGGAACCCCGGAGCCGGCCGGAGCCGGCACCGGAGAACCGGCGTCGCGCGGGGGCGGCGTCGGGGGTAACCCCGATGGCAACGGCGCCGGGGAGGCCGGAAGACCAGCCGGCGCGATCCCGAAGGCCCTTGCGGCGCCGGGGTCGGAGCCGTCGGCGGCGCCAGGGCCGGAGCACCCGACGGCGCCGAGGCAGGGACACCCGAACCGCCAGGACCCCCAGACGGTAGCACTGGGCCCGAAGGCACCGTAGGCCCCGTCGGAGAACCGAGCGCCCTCATGGCCATGAGGAACACCTCGATCTCCTCAGGCGTCGCACCGTGCCCAGGGACCGGAGGGTATGAGGCAGGCCGCGCCGGCGACTCTCGCGGAGCCGCGGGGTTGGGGTCACCCGAGCCCCCGGCCGCATCGCGCGAGCGTCGGGGGGAGTCGGGGGTACGATGACGACGCCCCGACTTCTTATGCTTCCTACCTGACGAGCGGTGTCGACTTCCGGAACGCTCGGCGCGGCTCCGCGATCGTTCCCTCGAACGCTCTCTCGACCTCCGGCCGGACCGGGACCGCTCCCGGTCCCGACGTGGGGCCGACACCCGGAGCTCCAGTAGCTTGCGGGACCGCTCCCGCCTAGCCTTGTTGGTGACGGCCCGGCAGTCGACGCAGGAGTCCACGTCGTGGTCGGGGCCCAGACACCGGAGACAGAGGCGGTGATGGTCTGTGACCGACATCGTGCGCTCACAGTCATCACAGTGCTTGAACCCAGGCATCCTATCAGGCACAAGTGAGTAATTAACTTCGAAAAACTTGGTCAAAGACCGGGATACTGCTCTTCAGATCTGCGTCCACTGGCGCGGAAAAAAGAAGAACTGACGTCAGCGCGCGGAGGCGGCGTCTATATACTCCAGCGACGTCATCACGGCGCACGACGCCGACGACGGACGCGGAGCCACAGGGGACGCCTGCAGACGACGCCTACCGACGCGCAGGGGTACTGCTACGCAAAAGTTTCCGGATCCAGACTGACGCCTGGGGATATTCTAAGGTAAGGAATCTAACACTAACGTGTTTCTTTCAGATATAGCAATGCTAAGGAAAGTGGATGCCGGATCATTACATAGCCCACACCCTCTCACGGACTGATTTCCAGGCTCAGCACCAACTCAACCAGACAAAGCTTTCAGAGAGTAAGGAGAGTAGGCACAAGTCTCCTACAGGCAAGCCATGTATATATATATATATATATATATATATATATCCTTAGATTCCTGATGCAAGTAAATCTCTTCAGTACAGACTTAATAGTAAACTGAAGGACACAATCTAAAATAGTTTTCAATCATAAACCCATTGTGTTAACAGAGTTCACCCTGCTGCAGAACGTTCCACACAAAGTACACTCTTCACACAATTCACAAATTCGTAATATCTTGGCTTACATGTTCAACTGTGGAAGGAAAAATAGATAGACATATCTACAGAGGTTAAGGAATGAGAACTAACCCCCAGTATTACATTTGTTAGTGTCACAGTAGAAAACACATTTTATTAAAGGTATGTTGATTGAAGTTAGTTTTAGCCTGTTTATACAAGAGATTTCTTTTCACTGTAACACTGCACACAAGCACATGGGGCACTTCAATTTAAATGTGATGATATTAGAAGAGGTAAACATGAACTGATGCTTTCGTCTCAGTACAAAACTTCCAATTAACAAGGCACAGCCCCACAGATGTGTGGAGGCTATAGCTACTCCCTCCTTGCCAAGAGAGATTAAACCATTGTTGTGCTCAGCTTTCGGGTACATCGGAAAAAAGCTCCATATTCTGATAGGTTGCCAGAGGCAGACTCCTGCACCCTGCGAGCCCTGTCCATTGTGCAAGACTTTACCCCGTTGTTGGTTTCTAACCTGTGCTGTGCTCCAGCTAAGCCAGAGGAATGTGACTGAGCAATCTGCGTCAGTCACATCTGCGTCAGTCACATCACTCCTTAATGACGTCCAGCAACTATCATCCAATTCGGACCATGAGTGGCCCAAGAGCTGCGCGCCACCAAAGGAAACTTACCAGTGGTTCTAAGCCCGCGCATAGGGCAAAGATACACATTCAGCGTCTGGATCAGCAGTGCAATATTCAAATTAATCAGACTGTTTTTAGACACTGCAAGTAAATAAAGAGGGTACTAAAGTACACGTACAAAACACACCTTCAGAGCAGAGGAGTTTCATACTTTTAAAGTGTCTTGATCTGAAAGGTAATCTGGACAGTTCATTGCAAAATAGTTAAAAATCACGAACTTTATACACACATAGTGCCAATCAATGATGATCCACAGAATCTGCCACCATTGGAAGGAATCTGCGAAGTTTCATCATCTTTCTCTTAAGCCTGCTGCGTTACCTTGAGACTTTGCTGAAATGCAACTTTTGGGACTTCAGCTGCTTGCTCTTGGTCTCGGGGTATTCATTCCCTTGCCTGCTAGGTCAGGCTCAACAAAGCTTTAGGGATTCTGGTACATTTCATGTCAACACAAAATAAAACAGAGGGGCTTTGGGTTAGCCCCCTTCGGCCACTGGCTTCTTTGGTTCAACCCAATAGTCCACAGCACATTCACAGTGCCATTCAGATTAAGAATCAAGCCATAGATAAAAATTACCTTTTCGCACCCTGCTGCCGAATGAGTGGTGCATTAGGTGAATAAGAGTGTTAATCAGTGCTCTGCATTCAGGACTTCACCCCAAGCACAGACAAACTGAGTCTGTCTCAGCAGAGAAACAATGAAACTGGGGCATCCTGCTCTCCAGTACCACTGCTCGGCACCAACACCTTCTCTGCACGGACACGGCCATTGCTTCCTGGTCGGGTGCATACCACTGTGATGACACTTTTGCTACGGCCAAAAGCCCAAGCCTCTTGTCGAGGCACTTCTCCGCTGCAGGTGGTGAGGCAAGCACAGTTACTGGGACAGGGTCGGGCAGTTGCATGAGGCTGTCTGACACTAAAAAGGCTCCGGGTATCACAAGATGACACTGGGCTACCATTGGCTGGCTCCACAGCAACCTTTCAACTTTTTTCATATCACTGGTTCTTTAGGAACTTTGAGAGTTTCACATGTTTAGGGCTGAATTCACTTTAATTGACAGCGTGGCTCCTGAGTTTAGAGAGTTCCAGGGTTTGAATCTTCCACA
This sequence comes from Lissotriton vulgaris, assembly GCF_964263255.1. Lineage (NCBI taxonomy): Eukaryota > Metazoa > Chordata > Amphibia > Caudata > Salamandridae > Lissotriton > Lissotriton vulgaris. The sequence goes on from NC_141696.1 coordinate 1,578,390,243, forward strand.
AGAATGTAGAGACATGTTATCCCAGGCCAGAGCGCAGAGGACGAATAAAACCTATTGGGCGAAGTGGAAGAGGTTCTGCCTTTGGTGTCAGAGACAAGGTCTACATCCATATACTTCTGCACCGCACAAACTCTTGCCTTACATCCTTTCTCTTGCAAAGTCTGGATTGGCTCCTTCTTCTGTAAAGGTTCATCTGGCGGCCATTTCTAGATTTAGACGATCATCATCAGGTCCTTCCCTTTGGTCTGCGAGGATTGTTAAACAGTTCCTGAAAGGCTTGTTCAGGGTTTTTCCTCCAGCCTGGTATCTTAATTTGGTCCTGTCACATCTGATGAAGGCTCCGTTTGAGCCTATTAACAGGGCCGATATGAAGTTTGTATCATGGAAACTAGCTTTTCTCTTGGCCCCGACATCGGCTAGAAGAGTTAGTGAGCTCCAGGCATTCACAATTGAGGAAACCTTTCTACAATTCAAGAATGATGCGGAATAATCCTAAATTTATCCCAAAGGTCCCCTCAGAATTCCATCTGAATGAGCCGGTGATCTTAAAGTCCTTCTTCCCGCGGCCCTCCACGCCAGCAGAGGGGGCGTTGCATTCTTTGGACATTCATAGATGTCTCAAATTCTACTTGGAGCAGACAAAACTATTCAGGAAGTCTTCCCAGCTTTTTGTCTCATACAGTGCTCCGCGAAAGGGTTGTCCAATTTCGAAACCCTGTATTTCCAGCTGGATATCAAGTGCAATCCAGTTTTGCCATCAAGAAGCAGGCAAGCCGCTTCAGCGAGCAGGTCGTGCTCATTCTACGAGGTCGATGGCTTCATCGGTGGCTCTATTCTCAGGTGTCCCGATTAAGGACATATGTAGAGCGGCGACATGGAGCAGTGTCCACACCTTCACTCGCCACTTCTGCTTGGATTCTTCTGTGAAAGAGGATGCGGCCGTGGGCCAAGCGGTCTTGAGGAACCTTTTTCAATAAGTCGGTGAGCTTTCCTTTCTATCCCGCCTTCCTGTATTGCATATTTTGTATTACTTGTGGTTGTTCTGCTTTGTGATGCCAATGTGTATCTGTTTTTTCTTATCAGGATTATGTATGACATTTACAGATTTACAAATGACAAAATATGCTTTCTCTTTACTGCTAGCTATTCTAATACAAAGCATGGGAATCTATGAAAGTTCCAATACTGGGACAAGAAAACAAGTTAATTACCTTTAACTTTGTTTTCCCAGTATTGGTAACTTTCATAGATTCGCATGCGCCCACCCTCCTCCCCTGGGAAAGCTCAGCCCTATTGTACAATGATGTTGCTGTTCACAACGACTACGAAAATCTGAGGCTCTAAGGCTCTCTCAGGAAGGTTCTGTGGGGTGAGGCTGCTCTGATTGGCTATTGCAAGAATTATACTCCCTTTTCTCAAAATATTAGACACTGCGACAACAGTGCTAGCTTGGAATCGATAACAATTTGTTTAATCCTACAAATGTTTTTAAACTGTAATAGGAAAATATAAAAATTTGTATTTTAGTTCCTGCATACATTTTGTGTGTGCTGGAGCACAGTGATGTTCAAACATCAAATTAACTTTGTCTTTTGATTCTGAAAGTATAAAATGGGAGAAAGCCTGATACTTCGTGGAGTACCATGGTGAGGATTGCACAGGAGTAAAGGGGTCTGTCACGCAAACTCACCAGTCTCTGGCCGTTCTTCTCCAAGACCCGCTAGCAGATCCACTGTCCGTTGGAGATCTTCTGAGTTAGGTCCGTTTTCGGATGCCAGGCCACACAGGTAGCCCAGGGACTTCAACTGAGAAGAGAAGAAACGCAGGTCAACTACCTACCCAAGTACACACCTCGTCAGACTGTTCTTAATACATGGCAGATGTGGTGTGTGTTAACAAATCAAATATTCACGGTTGCGAGCTTCAAGAACCTTCCACTCATGCTATGCAATAGGTGACTCAATGAGAATGAAATGAGAGGTCACTGGAAAGGGAATAGAGAAAAGGAGAGAGACGAACCGAGAGAGAATGGAATGTAAGCGAAGTGGTCCGAAAGGGAATATAGTTGGAAGGAGGATAATAGGAAGGTGGGAAGAGATGAAGAAAGGGAGGAAGAATTACAGCTGATAAGCTGCTAAGTGTTAACAGCACAATAATGGAGTAAATGAGGCAAAGAAACAGAAAGGGAGAAAAGAAGATAGGTGTGGAAACGTAGTAAAGAGAAAATGACAGGGAAAGGAGATAACTACACTGAAGGGGAAAGGAAAAGAGGAATATGGGAGAAAGTCATGTAAGGAGAGAGGGGCTGTAGGCGAAAGAGAAATAAAGTATTAAATAAGGAGAAGGAGGGAAAAGAAAAACATAGGGACTTAAGAAAAACAGATAATGAAAGCGGAGAAGAGCAGAGAGGTGGAAGGAAAGAGACCAGGGCTGGAGAGTGAGAAAAGGGTTCGGCCGAAGCAAGAAGGGAAGGGAAAAGAGGAAGAGATATCAGTCTTCCTATTGAGCGTTTTAGCTCCCTATATTGCCCAGTCAGAGTTCTACCATAAAGTGTGGCTCTCCTTTGAAAGGTTGCCCAAATGAAGGGGGCACGGGCTGGAGGGTGATAGCTCATGGTTTCATGACCTGGCATCTGGAATAACCTAGCTCTGGAGCTTTGCGCCATCCCCAGCTTCATAGCTTTTAAACTAGAGTGAGATTGCATTTATGTTCATTGTTCTAAGTTTTATTGGGCAGCTTGCAAATGTGGTTAGGTGGTTGAACAACTGGTGTTTGCCTCTCCGTTCTTTGTCCTTTTAGGGCATTCGTTTTCTTTCTGCTATATATTTCTAATGCCAAAGTGTCTCAGCAAACATGTTTCAATTAATAATAATAAAAATAATGATTATAATAATAACAATAGAGAGAAAAAAGGAAGAAGAAAGGGAGCTATGAAATAGAGAAATGCAAAATGAGAAAAGCAGGGAAAAAGAAGGGCAGAGAAAGATGGGAAGGAGAAAAGAAGTAAAGTTAACAGTCCGACCATCTCAAAATTTGAGTGAGATTGTATTTTGAATCCAAACATTTCAGAGAGATTTTTACATTCATCTTTGTTTTTGTCTTTAAAACGCATACAACTGAAACACAATCGGAATGGGTCTGCAAATAATTGCCTTATTTTTCACACCCAATCCACCCCTTTTTCACTTTCAAAGGCTGGCAATATAAGGAGGAAGAAGGACAGGAAAACAAGAAATAGGATAACAGAGAAATTAAGGTAGAAAGAAAAGAAAGCTGATGGAGGCAAGGTGAGGTGGAGAAGAGTGCAGTATATTCTTGTTCCAGACCCACCTTCTCTGTGGCATAACTCCACAATCCCACCATATGGGAAATGTTGGAGTCAAGCTGCGCCCTATCGCAGCAGCCTTCTATCCTCTGCAGAACCTCCAAGCAGCTCAGGAACACCCAACAGTCCAGGGCTCCGGGTGGAATAGAGACCTGCACGCAGAATGGAGGAAGAACAGGTGCTGTTACCTATGCAGGACCACAAACAATTCTGTCCTGCAGCAAGAGACCCATGATCATACTGGAGTAACAGCAAGTGCGGTACCCAAGCAGGTTCAACAATCCAGTACAGGGTTAAAAGCGGCCCATATACAAACTTTAAGATGAAACTTTGGAAGAATCAGTAGAATCATGTACCCACAATGCAGAGTATTTATACAATTTTTACTTGAAGGGTACATGAGCAGCTGGAGAAAGTTCAACAAACCTGGTAGGACATGTCACTTGTGTGTTCTAGGAAAGAAACCTTGAAGCTCATACTAAGAATTTTCCCTGGTGTGAAACATCTACAAATTAGATATTTACGACCAGTTTAAAAGATATGAAATAAAATCATATGAAGTGTTTTTGGTTTGGCCTATAATGAAATACAAACACATGGTTGGCAGTTGAAATGGTTTATAACTGGGAGTATTTCACATTGATGGTTCTGCAGGAGCGACTACCAATCAATGATTCTTTAATCGGAGCCTTCTGTATTCCGTCAATTTAATTCACAAATGAGCTAATAAAAATGTATTATTTTAAATTGATGGCTGTGTAGAATGAACTTATAAACCTTTACATTCTGTTGGCCTTCAGTGCTGATATTTTTCATTTTTAACTCTATTCATTATGCACATTTATTTATAGGGATTGGAATTGTAATCACTGTGTAACAAACATTCACCCAAAAACTTGCTTCATAAACTAATTTACTTTCTTTTAATCTCACTAGTCCAATTAAGCTTATTAAATGCCTGCATTTTTCCAGGGCTCTAAATCAAAATGTGAGAGAGATACAACCTTTTGTAAATAGTCAACTAGCAATACAAGCAGAATTTTGGTGAACTTCGGGAATACATTACTGAGATGAAGTGGTAGGATGTTCGATAACCCTTGCTTGGATACAGACGTGCTGTATTACAATAAAAGTAGTTAAGGTGGACATTTTGTCAATTTTGTGGGCCAATAGTTCAACAAGTACTAGAGGAAGTAAAGGTAGATTGGTCAATGGCGTCAAGTGCCTGTGCTTACATAGATATTACATAGAAATGATCATTTAAATACATCAGTACTCGCTATCAGATCTACTAGACAATTTCATATCCCTATTTCACTCGTTACTGCCAGTGAAAAATTACAATTCACTTGAGCAAAGCCGTTTTAGCATCTAGGGTGATAAGTGTCTGTATATTCCTCTGGAACTGTGATGTCTGAGTCATATTAACATACTTTTGATTTAACAATGACCCCCTTGTACAGAAAACCCGTTCTTATCTAATTACAGTTAGAAGTGAACTACTAAACATCAACAGTGTTAACAAAATGTTCCTGCCAGAGACTGGCCTTGGTATGGATCAGTGAAGTGTGCGTAACCTTGGAGTCCAGTCACTGCATGAGCATACTGACATTTCACCTTATTACACATTAACAGCTTTGTTTTGTAGCCTACGTACATTTAAACAGGTAAAGTCTTACAACCGCTTACTATCACATAAAAACTAATTTGAAGTGTAAATGAATCCACAGGTTTATCATAATGATGCGTCTCCACCATGAAAGACCTTTTGAGCGTGTAAGTTACTTTTGTTAGCCCTACACCTCCAGCGTTTGTAACTTCCAATGATTTTAATGCTGTCCGATTATCACCCATCTGGAAATTGTTCAGTTTTAAAGGAAACAACTACCCTTTGTGTGCTTGCAAAACGCAATCTGAAAAGACACTGACAGTCTAAGTGCCTGATGTAGATCTCCATTACAGAAATGGGGTAACCCAATAGTGGTCACGGACCCGGGTTCAGTACCATACAAATACAATGGTCCTAGACATTAATTTGGAAAAAAACACAAGTCAAATATCCTGCTAGTATATTTGTTAGATAAGTTCATGAGCATCTGTAAAACGATTTAGCAGCTTCACAGTACTCAATACATTATTTATAAGTAAATGTAGAAGTGCAACAACCATGGTCTACTTCACCAAGCGTTCTCATATCATATGGTGAGTACTCCATAAATTGACTGTATAATATTAATATTAATATTAGGAGGAAAGGTAGGTTGCTCCAGAGGGAATGTGCAAAAAAGAAGGTGCTCTGGTGTAGAGGTAGTGAAAGAGAATATTCAAGCCAGTGACGTAAGAGAAAAAGTGTATACATTCAAAAGTTGGACTGGTTATAATTCAACGTCCTTCCTGGCCTGGCCACGTTTACAGTAAACCACCTTATTTATATACAATGTTGTTTTACACAGAAATGTATTCTTATGTGGCACGCTGGGGATGGGCTGTTGGTCAGGGCTATTAAAGGGGGCGTCGACGTTTCGACCAGTCTTATGGCCACGAGGGTGGTTTGAACCTCGGTCTTGCGGGTCTTCTTCAGGACAGTATTGTATCACAATGTAGATCTCGGCGGACGGGTTACTCCATCACAACGGTGACGGATATCCGGTCCACTGAAATATAAATCCCGTTTGATATAATGGGATTTACATTTTGCCAGATGGGATACCGGTCACGGTTGAGGAGTAACCCATCCACTGAGATCTAAATCAGGTCCCAAGTCCTCTGCAAAAGGTCCATCCACTTCTAGTCTCATATGTATAAAGCATTTCTTCTACTAAAATAAAACGCAGCCGAAGAACACCAGCAGCAAAACTGACAGGGTTGCAGTGAGTCAGAATCTTGGGTCTGAACTTAGGAAGCGTACGAGGCACTACTATGTTCATAAGAAAGTAAGTTGGAAAATTGATATTAGCCACAAATTGCACAACTTTGCATACCTTTATACCAGATATATAAAGGAAAATCCCCTTACAGGCAAAAAGTATAAAGTCTCAAGTACAAAGCACAGGCTCTAGGGTTGCTACAAAAATATTAAGAGTGTGATTTCCAAACAGCTGGAAGAAACTGCCTCTTGGACACTATTAAACTGTACACAATGTGAATTTAAAGTATTTCTTTCAGTTTGCAGCAATGAAGAAAAAACATTTCCTAACACAGTTAAGCATTGACACTACTTTCTCTACCTGGCAGTTTATCAAGTGTGTATCTCTATCTGTTGCATAACCCAAAGTAGTCTCTGAATCAAAAAGATACCGCTAGTTAACCCAGGTGATTTAATTGCATCCAAGTATTCATCATCCAAATTGATATTTTAAAATTCAATACTACAGGAGAAAGGCCATCAAGTAGCATGTTTGTGCCCTTGCACCTGGTAAGAATGTCTTTCAATGTTGGAGGCTTTCTCTGCATTGCCTGAGAAATGAAAATGTTTGTGCACTGTCCCTGTCGAGCAGTGGTTTTCACACTTTTAGAGACCAACTTTTCTCCTTCCTTCCCCCGTTTTTCTGCGTGCTTTTTCTTTCCTTTCCCCGTTTTCCGAGTGCTTTCTCAAGCTTTTCACTCGTTTTTCACTGCTTCTTCTTGTTTTTTCCTCATTTTCCGCCTCCTGCCCGTTTTCCCAATTCCCGCCTAGGCCATTTCCCCCACCTTCTGCCTAGCCCCGCTCACAGCCTCTCAGCACCCCTTCCTCCTCCCAGGACCATATTCCTCTCCCATACCACTGCACAGGTCTGCTTCCTCCCCGTCTCTGAGTGCTTTCTCCTGCTTTTGCCTTGTCTTTTTACTGCTTTCTCCTTTCTTATCCCGTTTTCTGATGCAAGACAGATAGCTCTTAGTTCCAACAGATTGATGTAGAGCTGAGACTCAGCCGGAGACCAGAGGTCTTTGATCTCCACATCCCCTCGGTGGCCGCCAAAACCCAAAAAATACAGCACGATTTTAGCAATGCGCTAGAACACACCTAGCAGCCACTGCTTAAAGATCCTATGATGAAGAACCTCATGCAGTGCAGAGGGGGACATGCAGCGTTAACTATCTGATGGGATGTGGCTTTAGATTAGCCACTTGTGAAATGTGAAGTAATAAATGGTTAAATAGTGAACAGGCAACTACCGCCTAATTACAGTTACATTTTTAAGCAGATTGACAAAATAACTGTTAACTAAGTCTCTCCCTTCAGTGTGGTCAGCTGTTGCCTAGGTTCCTGTTTCAAAGTGCCTGACTATTGACTAGGTCTCTGACCGCAAGAGTGTCTGATTGTAGACAAGGTCTCTGCCCTCAAAGTGCCTGATTGTTAATAAGGCCTCTGCCCTCAAAAGTCGCCAATAGTTGACTAGGTCTTTGCCCTCAAAGGGCCAGATTGTTGACTAGGTCTCTGCCATCAAGAGTGTGTGACTGTTAGATAGGTCTCTGCCCTCAAGGTGTCATTGTTGACAAGGTCTATGCCATCAGGAGGGAGTGACTATTGACTAGATATCTGACATCAGAGTGGCTGATTATTGGTTGAACTGGTTACTGAGTAACTCTACTCACAGCAGACTGGTTGCCTTCTTACCTCTAGTAGTTTCAGTTCCTGTATACAGTTGTGCAGAAGCTCCAGCGCTCGCTGTGATACCTCCCAGGGCCTTTGCAAGAAGATCAGGAGGGTGCACTGTCGTGAGAAAAGGTAACTGCGGAGGTCTAGCAGGCTAGCTTCACGCTTTTGGATCAGCTCCCGCTTTTCCATGTCGATTGGCTTTCGCAGGATCAGTCCGTCCCAACTCTGCACCGCCTGGCAAAAGGATGTCAGCCAGTTAGCTCCATCTAGAAAATGAATTTTAAAAAAAGGTACATTGATGACGTAACTATATTGCAAACAAAAAAAGGCTACGTTTGTGAGTTGAGGCCCTGCACCAATGGAAAAGAGGAAACCACATAAGCATTAGCATTATATGTATGTGGCAGAGCACAACACGTGAACAAGACGGAGGAACCAACAGGATATCACAGGAATTCTCCCAGCAGGAATCACCAAAATCCGCAGGACCGGGCCACATGGAAGAAAGGTGCTACAATTCCTTTTTTTACTGAACCTTCTTTTAATGAGTGCTATTGTTTCCTCACTGCACCTCAGAAGACAGACGACCGTAGAAGCTAATTTGATATATATATATTTTTTAAACTAAATGTCAATATTTTTTAAATAAATTGAAGAAATAGGATGTAAAAGTAGCTATTAAAACAAGCATTGGCATTGCCAATAGGTCTCGCCTTTGGGACCTTATAAGTGTTTAGCCATGCAACAGTTAATGTTGTTTCAGTAAGGATATTGTGCTGCATAACTAAACACTTATGAAGACCCAAAAGCGAGACCTATTGGCTATGCCAATGCTTGTTTGTATAATGCCTCTGTGTTACTTTTAAGAATTCTGAGAATATTTCATACTGTTAAGTACACTATGTGTTGAAATGGAACATGCAGCTGTTTACTATTATATCGCTGTTGTCTCTTTAAAATCATAAATAAAAATAAAAAATAAAAGAAGAAGTGCACAGTTGGTTGTCATGTTGTGCGCCATTACAGATTAGTTCTACGAGCGCAGCAATGCCAGACGATAGCTAGGCTGAATCAGATTGATGCACAACGTTCACCCTACACTGCACTGCACTGCTGGATGCAGTGTTTAGAGATGTAATGGGGAAAGGAAAATGACCACAGGATTGCAGGCATATTACCTGCACTGAGAGCGCACATGCTGTGGTGTGATTATGTGCTCAGGGGTTAGAGGCGGCAGACCTGGAGCTTGAGTTCGGCCCTGGACCAGGGTTCAATTCCCCGCCTCGCCGGGTCTTGGGCTCAAAAATTCCACGGACTCGTTAATTCTCGCTCCGGTGCCTTCTCGACTCACGGGTTCACACTCTGCGACTCTGGGCAATAGCTTGCTTAATCTCCACAACGGCCCCTCACATGGGATGCCTGGCTTTCACCTTGTGGATACCCTGCCAGGGTTATCTCACAGGGGAATACCAGGACGGGTTCCCTAAGCAAGCGCTGAGATGCCCCAGGGTAATTTGTGCGCTATATAAGATTCATTCATTTCATTTCATTTCATTATGCAGGTTTCGAAGGGGAATTAACATATATTACCACCTAAAAAAGAGATCTTTCGTTCACACAGTGCAGTCAAATTAAACTTCCTTGGTCCTTAGTGACTCCCTTCCAATCGGGTATTTGAGAGCCAACGCTTTGCAGGGAAAGAGTCAACCACCGGACCATTCCAAGGAGTAACCCCAAAATGCAAGCGACTTTAGTGAAAAATCATGCAGGTCCCTAAATCTGTATAAACATTTTTAAGGCAACAGGACTGGAGTGTGGGGAAAGCAACAAAGGGAAAACTGGCATAGGTTAGCTAGTAGGGGTACGCATGAAAGGGAGTGTTCAAGAAAGCTAAAAAAGAAGAAAAAGGAAGGGAAAGGAAAGAGCAGGAGGTGGGGGGGAATAGAGATAAATGAGGGGGTTGGTGAGTTAGGGACAGAGCACACTTTGTACATGCAACAATGGACCCATGCATACAAGAAATATGAAAGGAATAAATATAGACAGAGTCAATCTATATTACGAGTGACATTTCCAGCCGGACAGTGGTCTTCAAAGTTTACTCAATATACACTTTGTTATAACACAAGGAGTACCTTCTACAATTCAACCAGTGTGGAACACAAGCCTGTGCCCAGCACTTACAGAACGGGTACAGAAGGTGAATATAGAGAGCGAAGAAGGGCTTTTTAAGGCAAAGCACGTTTTCTGTCACTAATACAGTTGTACAGAATTTTTAAAAACAAAGCACCATTACATCAGATAGTAATCACGTTTAGTATTAGGTGCTAAATAGGTTGACGGCGTTTCGGACCCCCTAGTAAATCACGGGGACCATCATCAGGACATTTCAATGAAAGCCTTAACAATAATTAGCCTCTAATTGCCGATAAGACCCAATCGGGAACGGCAGTTGGAAGGTCTGGGATGTGCGCGCCCACAGTCGAGCGCATAAGTCCGCGGAACGAAATGGTATCCCTCGGAGCCTAGGGAAACCGGGTGAGTCGGTGGGACAGAGCACAGGCATGCTCTATACTCGGAAAACATACAGCAGGCAGCACAATAGGGCGATATAGGAGAAAAGGCAAAACAACACTAAACAAGCCGAAAATAAAAGTAGGAGGCATTAGAGTTGGTCCACGAGATGAAAGAACAACTGTTACTTACTTGTAAACGGGTGGTTCTCCAGTATTGGTGTCTTTCATAGATTCACATGCTTGAATATTCCCTGTCGTCGGAGTGGGAGTCCCACGGTAAATAAAATAGCAATAACACACTCATAATATGTATATGTAAAAACATAACAAATGAAATACACATTATAAAAGAGGCAGTAAATGCCTAGACATAATTCCACATAGGAATACATGGAGAGAGAAAAAACACCTGTAGTCTATTCCTGTCACTATGTTGGTCCAAACTGTAGCCAATCAGGCGCCAGCAGCCCTCCAGAACCTTCTCCTCAGAGCTCAGTACCTCAGATTTTCGTAACACAAGAGTGACCATAGAGTCTATGAGGAGAAGAGAGCCTCTGAGGGGAGGAGGGTGAGTCGCATGTGAATCTATGAAAGACACCAATACTGGAGAACCACCTGTTTACAGGTAAGTAACAATTGTTCTGCTCTAGCATTAGGGTGTCTTTCATAGATTCACATGCTTGAATATAGAATAGGAAGCAGTAATAACCGGAAAAGGCATCCATAGTCATAATACACATGAACAGACTTATAAGACACATATATATATATATATATATATATATATATATATATATGTCATAACAGTAAAATGGTAAACCATAATGGAGGAGGGAAGACCGAGGCTCACCTTATTGAAAAAGATTGCGAAGCACAGCCTGTCCTACTGCAGTATCTGCTTCGTTGATGGCACCCAGGCAGTAGTGTTTCGTAAACGTGTGCCTGCTGGACCAAGTGGCTGCTCTGCAGATCTGATGCAGCGGTACACCGGCGAACAAGGCAGTTGAAGACCACATCGCCCTGGTGGAATGGGCCCTCACTGAAGACTGTAAGGGCTTGCCTGCCTTTTGATGGCAGAAAGCAATGGCCGAGGAAACCCAACAAGCAACAGTAGGTTTGGTAACTGGACGCCCTTTGTGGAAGTGTCCATAAGCTATGAACAGTTGATTAGATTTGCGAAAAGGGGCCGTTCTGCTGATGTAGAACTTTAGGCACCTTTTAATGTCCAAGGAGTGCAAGCGCTGCTCCGCTGGAGACTGTGGGTTAGCAAAGAAAGTCTTTTAGAAAACAGGTTTGTTGATGTGGAAATCCGAAGGCACCTTAGGTAGGTAGGTGGGATTAGTGCGAAGCACTACACAGTCCGGCTGGAATTGAAGAAAAGGAGGATTTATAGTGAAGGCATGAATATCACTTATGCAACGTGAAGATGTCAACGCAAGGATTAGAGCAACCTTCCAAGTAAGAAACTTCAAGTCAGCCTTGTGTATAGGTTTGAATGGTGCCTTCGTTAGTTGTGCTAAGACAATGTTAAGGCGCCAAGGAGGAGGATGGCGTCGAATTGGTGGGAATTTATGAAACAATCCTTTGAAAAATTGACACATTATCGTGGAAGAAAAAAAGTGAGGTGGAGCCATCCTGGCGGAAGCAGGAAATTGCCTCCAGAAAAACTTTCAAAGTTGAATGAGAAAGTCCGGACTGAGCCAGTTGTAAAAAGAACGGGAGGAGCTGCGCAGGCGTTGAACGAATGGGATGGACACCAGCAGCTGTACACCAATGGCAGAATCTTTTCCATTTAAGCTTGTAGGTTTTAACAGTGGACGGAGCTCTGGCCTGAGCAAGAACGTCTCTACAGTCTGGCGGGATGGTTAGATGGGCAAATTTAAGGTGCTCAGGTTCCAGGCTGACAAATTCAGAGACGAGGGGTCCGGATGGCAAATCTGACCCTTGTCCATTAGAAGGATGGGCTCGCACTGGGATAGAAGAAGTAGCTCCGAGAACCATGCCTGTCGAGCCATCTGGGAGCGATCAGAAGAATGTGGCAAGGCTGTCTCCGCATCTTCCACAATACTCGAGGCACCAGAGGAATTGGAGGAAAAGCGTAAGCAAACAGATTGCACCAGTTCATCAAAAGGGCATTGCCCTGTGACCCTCGGTGGGGATGCCAGCTTGCGTAAGACAGGAATTTCCGGTTCTCTGGTGTGGCTAAGAGATCCAGTGACGGACGACCCCATCGCCGAAAAATTAACTCGGGTGTTGGTTGATGTAACTCCCACTCGTGAGTTAATGAAGTGGACCTGCTGAGGGAATCCGCTAGGATGTTGGAGACACCTGGAAGATGAAATGCGGTGAGAGTGATGTGGTGACTTAGAGCCCAGTCCCAGATGGACTGCGCCAGTTGAGACCAGATTGGAGATTTTGTTCCGCCCTGCTAGTTTATATAATGCATGCTGGTTGTGTTGTCCGTCTGAATAAGGACTGACTCCCCTTGAATCAATGGATGGAATGACTTGAGCGCTAGAAAAATGGCCATCAACTCCAGCCTGTTGATGTGCCAGGCTCTCTGAAGCAGAGTCCACTTGCCCTTTATGGACAGGCCTTGAAGATGTGCACCCCATCCTCCCAACGAGGCATCCGTCAGAGTAAGGTCCGGAGTGGTGGAAAGGAACGAAGTCCCTGCCGAAAGATTGGATGGCTGCGCCCACCATTTGAGAGCCGCCCTCATGCGAACAGTGACACAGACTATGTCGTTGAAGAAACCGGTGACTTGACGCCACTGTCCATCCAATTCTTCTTGAATGGGGCGTGTCCGTGGTCTTTAATTTGGGATCAGTGCGATGCACGATGACGCCATCCCTAGAAAGGACTTTAATAGTCGAACTGTTTTGTCCGTAGACGAGACACCAATTGAAGAATCTTTTGTTGACGCTCCCGAGACACAAATGCTTTTGCAAAAGTCGTATTCAATGTGGCCCCTAGAAAATTCTTGCAGGGAGCTGGATGTAATTGGGACTTTTCGGTTTTGATAGAAAGTCCGAGGGAGCAAAATACCTCCCGATAAAGGCGTGTATCCTGAAGCAGCTGCGTGCGAGATTGTGACTTTAGGAGACAGTCATCCAGGTATGGAAACATTTGTACACCCTGAAGACGTAGATAAGCTACCACAGGAGCTAACACCTTTGTAAAGACGCGAGGGGCAGAGCGTAGGCCAAAAGGCAGTACTTTGAACTGAAAGTCCCTTCGTCCCACGTGGAATCGTAAGTACTTCCGATGTCGCGGAAGAATAGGGACATGGAAGTAGGCGTCTTGGAGGTCGATAGTTGCAATGAAATCTCCCATTGAGTGTAAGAGCAAGATCTCCACCAGAATTAGCATGCGGAAGGATTGGCACTTGACATACTTGTTGAGTGCTCGCAAGTCCAATATTGGCCGCCAATCCCCGTTCTTCTTGATAAGGAAAAAACAGGAATAAAATCCCTTCCCCCTTTGAGACTTGGGCACCACTTCGACAGCACCCTTCTGTATCATAAGGCGAACTTGATGGAAGTTTGATGAACTCTAAAGCATGGCCCTTCTCTACAATGTCCAGAACCCAACGGTCTGAAGCGATGGAGGACCATTGAGAACAGAACAGGGAGATTCGACCTCCAACTCTTTGGGGCAAAGGCAAGTCATTGTCTCTTGGGAGCAGATCCTCTGTAAGAAGATTTCCCCCTATAGGTCTTAGAAGACTGCTGACGGGAGGACTGTTGCTGGTTATTGGAGTAGCGTTGGTTGCCTTGGTTGTAGGTGAGATATTGATTGCTTCCTCCTCGAAAAGTAGAAGCGGTGCCGCGTCTGCGTGCACCCCGAAAGGGCTGTTTCTGAAATTGTAAGGTTCCTAAAGAGCGAGCAGTGTCAGTGTCTTTTTTGATAGATTGCAATGCCTCATCAACATATGCTCCAAAAAGTGACTCACCGTCATACGGCATATCCAGGATCTTCGCCTGTACCTCTTGGCGAAAGGATGTGGAACGCAACCAACCTTGCCTGCGTAGTACAGCCGCTCCAGCGAGCTGCCGGAAACCAGTACAGGCAATATCCAACCGCACAGTCGATAATCTCCTCCGATGTTCTCTCCCCTTCTTGGAGAAGTTGCAAGGCTTCCGCCTTGGAAGCATCTGGAATCCAGTTTCGGCTATCCAATGAGGCACACTGGAGAGCCGACAGGCGCCTTATATTTCTTTTCCAAATCGGGGCATCTACGCCGGTAGTGAATTTGGGGTCTGCATCAATTTCACCTCTTCAGACCAGATAAAGTCAATAATTGGAACAGTATGGACTTGTTTGAACGGTTGGTTCTTAAAATCATAGAGGAAACAATCCTCTTCCCTCTGGACTGTTGGTAACTTGAAGCGTTGAGCCGCCCTATCCATCAGCTGATGGAAAGTCTCAATGTCCACAGGAGGAGAATCTCCTGGCGTTACCGGAGAGGGGGACGGTGTCTGAACTTGATAGTCATCCCACTCCGCAATATCCTCATCATCTCGAACCTCACCATCTTCGCGGTCTGGAGGAATTTCATCCTCGTCGTCAGCATACACAGTCGTGTGTATCCGAACTGAAGTTTGTATTTGAGGAGCAGAAGTTGGCAGAGGCGACAGAGGAGCCGAAGCAGGTACTGCAACAGGCGTTGGGACAGAAGGAACTGCAGGTACCTGTGGAGACGGCGGGAAAAGCCTATTATAGTCGTCCAACATATGCTGGAGATTAGAAATGAGTGACACAGGCAAAGTCGCAGTAGGAACTTGAACAGGCGTTTCCTCTTGTTGGAAATATTGGTCCTCATCATCATTACTATAATCCTGGCACTTGATGACTAAATCAGATGGACTACGGGCCGCTCTAATGGACTCGTGTACATCTTCCTCCGGATCCTGGTCCGAGTCCGTGGCAAACAAGGGGGAAGGAGGCTGTGGATCACTGGTGATAGAAATCTGGTCAATAGGCACCCTGCGGCGCTAGTGAAGTGGGTCGACAGTGGCTGATCCAGTGGACGACAGTGGCAGCAAAGGCAGAGAGGCAAACGCAGAAGAAGTAGTCGACGGAGCCGATGACGACGATGGAGTTGATTGAACCAAACTGGAAGAATCCGTCGTCAACGGTATCGTCGTCGATGGCAATGGCGCCGTCGACGGAGCAGTTGTCGACGGAGCGTCGACGAGGCAGTCAGATGGCACAGTCTTGAAACTGAGGGTTACCTTCGTCGACGACGATGTCGACGAAACAGCCGTCGACGATCCTGAAGCAGAAGTCATCGTCACTGTCGTCGTCGACGAGCCGGAGACAACAGATTTCGTCGTCGGGACGACCGTCAACGCTCCAGTTGACGATGAAACATGTTTTCTCACAGGAACATGAGAAGAAGATGCAGAAGACGCCTGAGAGCCAGGTCTCTTGGGCATGGAAGTAGTAGGAAGAGGTGAAGACACCGCAGGGGCCAAAGAAAGAGACAATTTCTTCTTCTTAATGAATGGAGAGGGCAACTCCTGCACACTACTACGTTTTGAAGCTGCTTGGGAATGACCAGAAATGAGACTTTCAGCATCAGAAAGTACATTATCCTTAAGTCTCTGAAGCCACAGCAGGAGACGACGGCCTTCCCTGTCCTTTAGAGTCTTTGTAGAGTTACATTTACCCACATCATGGTTGGGGTAAAGACAGTAAATACACTTAATGTGTGGATCTTCTGAATAAAGGCGTAGCTTTCCACAAGAAGAGCAAGGTCTAAAATGAGACTTCTTACTTGAAGACATGCTGAACACCCAGGAAAACCTGAAGAAGTAGAGAAAACTGAGCAGAGCTCAGGGAGACTCCCTTTCACACGACGTGCGGTAGAAAATCTGAGCAACTGAGCTCTGAGGAGAAGGTTCTGGAGGGCTGCTGGCGCCTGATTGGACCAACATAATGACAGGAATAGACTAAATGTGTTTTTTTCTCTCTCCATGTATTCCTATATGGAATTATGTCTAGGCATTTACTGCCTCTTATAATGTATATTTCATTTGTTATGTTTTTACATATACATATTATGAGTATGATATAGCTATTTTATTTACCGTGGGACTCCCACTCCGACGAGGGGGAATATTCAAGCATGTGAATCTATGAAAGACACCCTAATACTGGAGAACAAAACCTCTGCATTAAGTGTTCTCCAATGTGACTCTCACTTCACTTTATAAGTGTGTGTGTGAGTGTATGTGAGAAAGTGTGTGTGTGAAAAAGTGTGTGTGTGAAAAAGTGTGTGTGTGAAAAAGTGTGTGTGAGAAAAAGTGTGTGTGTGAAAAAGTGTGTGTGTGAAAAAGTGTGTGTGAGAAAAAGTGTGTGTGTGAAAAAGTGTGTGTGTGAAAAAGTGTGAAAAAGTGTGTGTGTGTGTGAAAAAGTGTGTGTGTGAAAAAGTGTGTGTGTGAAAAAGTGTGTGTGTGAAAAAGTGTGTGTGTGAAAAAGTGTGTGAAAAAGTGTGTGTGTGAAAAAGTGCGTGAGTGTGAAAAAGTGCGTGAGTGTGAAAAAGTGTGTGAGTGTGAAAAAGTGTGAGTGTGAAAAAGTGTGAGTGTGAAAAAGTGTGAAAAAGTGTGTGTGAAAAGGTGTGTGTGAAAAGGTGTGTGTGAAAAAGTGTGTGTGTGAAAAAGTGTGTGTGTAAAAAAGTGTGTGTGTGTGAAAAAGTGTGTGTGTGTGTGAAAAAGTGTGTGTGTGTGTGAAAAAGTGTGTGTGTGTGTGAAAAAGTGTGTGTGTGTGAAAAAGTGTGTGTGTGTGAAAAAGTCTGAGGGTGAAAAAGTGTGTGAGAGTGAAAAAGTGTGTGAGAGTGAAAAAGTGTGTGAGAGTGAAAAAGTGTGAGAGTGAAAAAGTGTGAGAGTGAAAAAGTGTGAGAGTGAAAAAGTGTGTGAGTGAAAGAGTGTGAAAAAGTGTGCGAGTGTGAAAAAGTGTGCGAGTGTGAAAAAGTGTGCGAGTGTGAAAAAGTGTGCGAGTGTGAAAAAGTGTGCGAGTGTGAAAAAGTGTGCGTGTGTGAAAAAGTGTGCGAGTGTGAAAAAGTGTGCGAGTGTGAAAAAGTGTGCGAGTGTGAAAAAGTGTGCGAGTGTGTGTGTGCGAGAGAGAAAGTGTTTGTGAGTGTGAAAAAGTGTGGGTGTATGTGTGAGAGAGTGTGAAAAAGTGTGTGTTAAAAAGTGTGTGTGTGTATGAAAAAAGTATGTGCGAGAGAGTGTGTGCGAGAGAGTGTGTGAGAGAGAGTGCGAAAATACGTCCCTATAATTCTTCTAAACTGCCGTTCCTGAAAGGTTGCTTTTACCCGGCCCATGGCGAAGGTTTCTTCTAGCAATCTAGCTCAAGCGTGAGAGGAGAGAACTAAAAGAAGAAATGAGTAAATGCTTTTATACTCTCCTTAACAGGCTGTAGGCCTCGGATAGAAATGCAAATGTGTTAAACATAATGATTTGCAGTTTCTTCTGGAAAATATGGTTGGCAGTAGTTTGGGAAAGAAAGATGTACGAGGCATGGAACACAACTCGTTAGGTAACAAACCCGTATAGAGGTGAATATTACAGTCTGTTTGCTTGTGGTTCAATTGTCGTATAAAAAGGGCGGGAGGAAGGAGGAGAAGGTAGGCAAGCGGCAAAAGTGGTAAGGCGGCTCACCATGTAATGCCGGTGTTTTAACTAGATGATCTCCCCCGTTGGTTTGGTATCCTCCTACATCAGAGGGGAGCTTAATACGCATGCCCAGATGCGAAGGGGGAGATCATTCCGATGGGGAGATCAAAACTATGGAACACCTGTCCTACCCACATACTAGATCGAGGCTGGCAAGTGGTGAGCGATGTGAGGGAGGTAGGGGGAGAAGGGAGGCAAGCGGCGAAAATGAAAGTGATCGCCACAAAAGTGAAAGTGATCGGACGGAGGCAGAGGGGAAGGCACAGGAAATAAAAACAAGCAACTTCATGACCCATGATGGAGGAGACAGATGGTGGCTGCACGGGTGCACGCTCATGTGAATGCAAGCGCTAGGCCAGCCAGTAGCAGTTTGAAAACTCACCTACTAAATGTCTCTCCGAGCAGCGCATGCGCGCTGGCTCAGCGAGACCTAAAAAGGAGTAGAAAATGTTCCATGCATAAACATAATGAAAACTTAATTCTATAACAAACATTTGCTGAAAATAAGAATTGCTATGTTCCCTTCTTTGAAACAGGAGACGTGAATGGCAATGAACAACAGGCTTGGAGAGTAAACAGCTAATTTTGACTACATTTAACACCTTAGCTGCGTGTAAACATTTCTCCCCAGTGCTGCGCTGTCCATTAGAACTAGTGCTGAATGGACGTTCAATGGTCGTGCGCAGCACTGGGGAGGTAGCGCTGCTGACGACCATTGGCCGTCAGCAGCACTTAAGGGGTTAATAAGTGGCATAGTTGTGTTTGTAAACTTTATCTTTTTTGCAGAACGATATTCTAAAAATGAAAAAAACATGACACAATGTGAAATAGACATGTAACCCTACATGAAGACACGGAATCCAGACTCTCAGAATGCTTCATCAGTATGCTACATTCAGATTTTTGCCAACTATGAAAAGACTGCAATTGCTTTCTTCCTACTTGCATTTCTCAATTTCATTAGGAGAGATGGGTTGCTTATAATGTTGAGAAAGATATCAGTTATGGAAGAGGAGGACATATCCTTTTTTTTACTTCATCATAGAATCTTCATTAATCTTCCTGAGCAGTGAAAAGGATTGCAAGCTCATCCCTAAACAAAACAGGTGGGACATCTTAACATATGATAGGAGAGCCAAAGCAAAATTGATGCCAAGTAATTAAGCAAATAGTTGATCAGCACACGTCCTGTGACCGTTCTGAGGAGTAAGAGGCTGAGCAGCAGCACCGTACAGTCCCCAGCGGAATGTGGTCTAGGCCTGCTCAAAAGGGAAGCAAATAGAAATGCACAGCACTGTCCATCGATTCCAGGACTGTCTAGCAACTGTTTACAAACAGATGCTTGGGTCTTGCTATTCTACAAGCTTTTGCAAAAGTAGTACCCAATGGGTCTCTCTTTGCAGAGATCTATACAGAGATTTATCAGAGTAAAGATAAGGAAAAAAAAGTATGAAATCAATTAAACAAAAAAAGGCTAGGGGCCGGATGTACTATGGCTTTTTGCAATCACAAAAGGTTAGATTCCCAATATTCAGGACGTGTGCATGCACAAACAGATCTTTTGGTTTGTGACAGAAACACATAGTGAATCAGAAACGTGTTACCCAACCACAATTTGAGTCTGTGACTACATACCGAATCCGTATTTAGAAGGCAGCGTTTAGGTTGTCACATCTAAATAGCGATTCGGAATGGTATGTCTTGATGTTTTCGAAATCCGGTCACAAGCATTCATATTATACTGTTTACACAAAAGTAGAGGTAACCATTTGCAAACTGAAGGGGTCCCCAAGGATGAGGAAAACTGGCAGCATTTAAAAAATGTAAAAAAACAAATAAATAAAAGGATTGCTTCATTTTGAAGCAATGAGATATAGTGATCATCTGACCCCAGCAGGCTGCCACCTCAGAGAAGGCAGCGAATCGTAGTTGGTTGCAATTTGTGATATACTTCATTAATATTCATGACGTATCTCAAATTGCAACCCCCTACAATTCAGTATTTGGCAAACTGCACATTCAGCCACAATAGGATATTATATGGGGAAAAATCAATCCTATACGGAGTCTACTATTTAAAACAGGCCTTTTAGATACTGATAAATGCTGGAACTGCTCAGAGACAATTGTCACCCTAGAACACATGAATTTTCAATGTAAGAGCTTTGCATCCTTTTGGTCCGAAATAGAGAAAACTCTATAAAAGATATTTCATTCAATTTCAATTTCAATCTTTATTCGGTTTAAAAAACCTTGTAAGATACGATACATTAAAATCATAACACATCATTATAATACATAGTAAATAGCAGCAGTGGGTACAAATATCTCATCACATCTTATTTGTGCAAAGTACGCAAAAATCATCTAGACTGGGATTAACTAGATCCTGGTCGGTCCCTCTTCTATAAAGAACACTGAATAGATATACACAATAGTAAAATAATAAATTAAATATCTGTTTTGTTTAAAAAGGTGATATACACCATAACAATAAGACAGGCAGCACTATAACTAACAAACAGTCAATAACATGGTAAAATAGCCCATTACATATAAGTTTTCTGATTTTTCTTTCTCCTCATCAAGGCAACACATAGGAGAAAACGACTTAGGCTAAACACAAATCGGTTGTGCAGTATCTCCTTTGAATATTCTAAGTCCAACCTTAATTTGTCTGAGGCCTAACCTATTACAAATTGGCTTAAGCCATTTTTTCCTTGCTTTAAGGTATGCTGGGCATATAAATAAAACATGAGACTCATCTTCTTTCATCCCCATTTCACAGAACTCGCATGTATTAGAGCCAACAACCCCAGTCAACCCCTTATTAGAGTTCCAGCTAGTTGTTCTATCTTTTAATAGCAGAATGCTATACCGGAACTTTAGATATAGGCATTTAGCCAGTGGAGGGTGAATTTCATCCATGAGGGGCTCTAATTGCATATTCATTTTAATTTCAAAAAATTTCGAAGTTAGAGTCCCTGTTCTGGGATTTGCAAGCGCTGAGTCTCTAATATAGTCCCAGTACCTTTGCTTCAAGATGTTTTTTGAGCTATTTGTAAGGGAATCAGGGTCAAACCAAAAGTCACTTAACCCTAGTTTTTCGAACCATGTTTTGACGTACTCTAGCCATGGCAAGTGTGTAGTGTTCTTTATAGCCAATATCTCTTGCAATGCTTCTCTATAGTCAGCCAACTCTTCAGTGGACCATAGACGGACCCAGTAGAGTAGCGGGCGAAGAGAAGCATGATCATCAGTACGCCTAAAATTAAGGTCCCATAATACGGGTGTCAGTGGAGTTGACCCAGGTATCCCTAGAAGTTGCCTAATAAAGGAATTTTCCCTCACTCGAAAGTTATCCTTTGAAGCGTAGGCCCAGAGGTCCGCACCATAAAGTGAAGAAGATTGCACTTTATATTTAATATATAATATATATTTAGATATTTCATTCCAAAATTACCCTAAATCCCATAAACATGGCATTGGACTCAATGTCCTGCCAAACACTATTCCAGTTAATGACTTCCTTTTATTGGATCCACTATTAACAAGGTATCCAAACTAAATGAATGGAATTAATCCAAAAGCCTCTAATGGTGGGAATGGATTTGCCTTATCAAAAGCTGACCACTCTCTATACATTAATAAATGGAATCCAAATTCACCATGACAATTATGGGGCAAACCAGTTATTAATATGAAAAAAGTGAAACCTCCCCAGACAAAACTATGACAGTGCGCATCTCACTTTCACACACTAAGCATACCAGACTCGCAAACCAAATCTTTATCTAAACCGTAAACTACAACCTCATCCAATATCAGATTGTGTTTACACTAACTCTCTAAATTTTCTTAGGTCTGATTTCCGGAAGTCACCTTTTTTCTCGTGTCTCCTTTCTTTATTTTCTTTTATAATATAAACCAGCAATGCACATTTAAATACTATTTACACTGACCAAGGGTATTTTATTATATATGTATTGATAAACAAGGAGGATAGGAAAAGACATCACTGATTCAAAAAACGTAATTCATTGTAAGATCGCACTGCAGGATGCAATACATGATTTTTGTGTCTCATTTCCTATAAAAAAGAGATTGGATTTAAAGTGCAGAGCTAACAACCAATTCCTCCCTTGGTTCCTTTTTCATTTTTAGAATAGGGATTTACAAACTATTGGCAGCATCATAGTTGTATTTTTAGTTCAGTAAAAATTACCACTTTAAAAATAAAGCCATAATGTTTTTTATTGGAATTTCTTTATTTAAATTTCACCTTCTGAAAAAGGTTTAGCAATCTCTACCAAATGCAGCATAAACTGAGTGCTTAAAAGGAAAATGATGTTAAATGGGGATCTAAGCAGCGAAGCTTGTGGTAAGAAATAGGAATCAGTGCAGCGATGGACCTCTGCTTCCAAGAGCGCAGCAATATTCATGTCCACAGACTTCTGGCCAGGCCTTGTGTGGCTCGGCATACAGCTCAATCCAAGATATGTGGTGCATAGTGCAGGTCATAACTCATTCGACAACACAGTGCAATGGTCTGGCTTGCAGACATCCTTTCACGCATTTTAACCAATCAAATATGTTGCTGTGCTCCAAATGAGTTGCCAGATAAGGGTATACACCTCGTGCCCATGGAGCGCCATGCTGCCTTATAGAGCAAAACAAGATTAAATGCTTTACAACATGCTTAGCATGGTCTGCCAGATATATATTTAGGAACTTTACCCCAAGGGAATTTAATGAACAACTTACAAATTCGCAACTTACCTCCAGCACCGAAGTTGAGCACATACTGAGAGAAGAGGGCATCCAGCTCATCATACTGCACCAGGGCATCTTCAAACTGCTGCAGCATCTCAAATACAAACGCCAGCTCCTCCTGCACAACACAAAGACAACATCGTCACGCTGTAGTAGCCTAAGAGTCTAAATGACATCAATCAGATGAGGGAAGTGAAGGGAACTGCAAGGGTATAGAGGTGGAGTGATGTTGGTTGTGGTGTTACTGTAGATTTAATACTCTACATCAGCGGTTCTTAACCTTTTGACTTCTGTGGACCCTACTGAATAGTTACTGCAATCCAGGGACCCCCACTAAGTCATTATTAGAAGCTGTGGACCTCCAGCCTAAGCAATTTCTATGATTTGAGCTGCAAAACAATACATAAAAATGCAAAAATAAATATACACCAATTACTCAAATATTGAAATATAGTTTTTAAATTTACAATCAAATATAGAAAATATAGAAAATGTTTTCACAATTTCAATTTAGCTCCTTTATTTGTATATACTTTATTCATTTTAATGTATTCATTTCAAATTGATTTAATTTGGTAACAGTTCCAGACCACCCTGAGTAGGCCTCATGGACAACCAGGGGTCCTCGGAACAAACTATAAGAACAACTGTGCTACATAAATCTCAATATATCAAAGTCTTGAGCAATCCAGCTTTTTTATGAGAGCTACTCGCATCTCGGGAAACAAGACAACCTTAGAGCGAGAACCAGTGAGGGAAAGGATTTTTGCAGGTTCACTCCCACCTTTCGACTATTTGATACTTGTGTAATGACTCAGTGCACGGAGGCCCGCTGATCATATCACAGTGCCAGTGTTCTGGCCCTTGAATGTAAGTTTAGTTTGCTTATATCCAGTCAACATAGCTTACCTTACTTATAAGTTCCTAGTATATGGTACATGGGGTAACTAGGCCCTGTAAGTTAAAGTACCCCCATGGGCTAACCGATCTTATTGAGACACCATGAGTGCGACACAGTAAAAGAGGTGTCCCAGCCTGCCACTGCAGTTTGACAGAGCAGTTCTAAACTGCTAACTCGTATTTACCATTTGAACTAAGTCCAGATATTCCTTTTTAATATATATGTAAGCCATCCCTAAGTAGGCCTGTCGAGCTCTAAGAAAGGGTGCTGCATGTCAAAAATATAAGATTTTTTTTTCATGTCCTAACAGTAAAACACCAAATTGTTGTTTTTTGCTGAAGAAAGGTAAGTAACCCCAATGGCAAATACAGGGTTACACACTGACAACTCAGCAGTTCTAACTTCTGAATGATACTACTAAAGATGATTCTTCAAGGTATAAAACTAATTGTTGAATTAAACCAGACTGAATGCCAAAGTCCAATGTAATGCAACTTTTAAGTAAACAGCTATTTCAGAAAGTTACCACTCTTTGGTGCAAGTTTTCCAGTGGCCAATTGCAGTTGCTGGCCACAAGACTACCTTTTGTCCACCTGGGGAGAATTGTGAACGACTCCCAGGAAAGGATACAATAGAGCCTGCGTTGGAAGAGGCAGTACCGCTCCCTTGTAGGAAGCCCAAATTGTGTACAAGGGCAAATGGTGAACTTCAAAGGGAAGACCGCATTTGGAGGACAAATCGCGGACACACTAGATGGGCTGCTCTTTTGTTTTGGTAGACAGGTTGGTGCCAGGAAGAGAGGGGGGGAAAGAGTTGTCAAACAGTTGCATTAAGGCGTCACCAGGTGGGAAGGGAGCTGGTAACCCGCTGGCTAGTAGTCACAGCATCCCCAGAGGGCAAGTTGGAGGAATACAATTTGCACCCTGGCCACTCGGTCCCTCAGATTATGTCAGACAGGGGAAAAGAACGAAGAAGGACTTCCCTGCAAAGAGAGGTTGCACCAAAGACTGGACTGCACCTGATGACCCTTGGGCTAGAGGGGACTGTGCCTTTGTTGCCCAGCTCGAGGAAAGTTGTCCCCGAGCCTCATATAGAGGAGAAAAAGTCCACGAGTCAGACAGTTGACTTAATGTCAATCAATCTATAAAATCAAGGTTTTTTTTAAGCGCACTACTCACCCATGAAGGTCTCAAGGCGCTGGAGGAAGGGGGTGTAGGAAGGTGGATATCTGACTATATGGTTACCCCAACTTTTTGCCTAGTGTTTAGCTGGTTTTCAACTTAGTTGGCCTGGGATCCTCCAAATCAGGGCCCCAGGCTATTTGCTATCACTGTTAAAAGGACTCTATGTACTTTAGGTACATCTCCAATTGGATATTGGGTCACCTTATGAGCCCCTTATTATTATTATTATTATTATTAAAAACTCTTGTAGAGCGCGTAGTCACCCGAAGGTATCCCAGCGCTAAGAACCCTACCCTAAACCTGACAAGGGGGGCCGGAAGGAGGGGGGGGGTGAGGGATGGGACGGGGATACAGTGGTTCGCAGGGGAAGGGATCATTGGGGAAAAAGATAAGTTTTCAACCGCTTCCTGAAGCGAAGGTAGTGTGGTTCAGTTCTCAGGTCGCGGGGGAGTGCATTCCAGAGGCTTGCGGTATGGACTGTGAACCGCCTTCCCCCTGTGCGTGCCTTCCTGATTCTGGGGGCGCTGATGAAATTCTCCGTGTCCGATCTGAGGGATCTGCAGGATTTATAGGGTTTGATACATTTTCTGAGAATGGGAGGGCCTTGATTTTGTAACAGTTTGTGAGCGAGGCACAAGGCCTTAAATTTAACTCTCTCCCTTATAGGAAGCCAGTGGAGGAGTTTCAATGCTGGTTTGGCCGAGTCTCTGGCAGGGGTCTTAGTGAGAATCCGGGCGGCTATGTTTTGGATTCTCTGAAGTTTGTTCAGTGTTGCTTCCGGGGCGCCCAGATATATCACATTGCTGAAATCAAGCCTAGAAATTATCAGGCCTTGTATAAGCAGTTTTTGGGAGTTGGGTGGCAGAAGGGGCAGGATATTTCTCAGTGATTTCAGCAGGCCGAAGCATGTCCCGGCTACTTTTTTTGCTTGTGTGGAAAATGACAGGGTAGTATCTAGCCATACACCCAGGCTTTTTACTTCTTGTTTTGGTTCAGGAATGGGACCCAAACAATCAGGCCAAATATTCGGGGGGAGAATGATTCCTTTCTGACCAAGAAGAAGGACATCTGTCTTTGCTCCGTTTAGTTTCAAGGCTGAGCTGTTCATCCAGTTTTGAACCTGCGTAAGGCAGTTAAGTAGATCTGCTGGTTTTCGATTGGGATGGGATAGTGATACCACTAATTGTGTGTCGTCAGCATAGCTGACGACGCTCACTCCGAACGGGGTGATAACCTCCTCCAATGGGGACATGTAGATGTTGAATAATGTGGGGCTCAGGGAGGAGCCCTGAGGCACACCACATTGGAGGGGAGTTTCGGAGGAGCAGGTGTTGTTTTCCCAGATCTGAAAGGTACGCTGGTCCAAAAAGGAAGAGAGCCAGGATAGGGCAGAGCCTACCACACCGACTCTTTCGAGCCGTTTAATGAGGAGTTGGTGATTGACGGTATCGAAGGCCGCACTCAGGTCGAGGAGGATCACTGCCACTGATCCTCCCTCGTCTAAGAGTGTCCTGGCCTCCTCTACCGCCGCCAAGAGGGCGATGTCAGTGCCCTGCCCTGGCCGAAAACCTGTCTGAGAGTTTTTTAGTTTGTTATTGTCTTCCAGGAACTGAGACAGTTTTTTATTAACCAATTTTTCGGCAATCTTGCTTATCCCAGGGAGAAGGGAGATTGGCCTAAAGTTGGCCAGGTTTTCGGGATCAAGGGAAGGCTTCTTCAATAGAGCCTTCACAACTGCAGCCTTCCAGTTCAGGGGAACAATTCCCTGTTGGAGTGAGGCATTGATCAGGTGGGTAAGAGGGGGAACAATGATGGGGGTTACTTCTTTCAGGGTCCGAAGCGGGACGGGGTCTCTAGGAGATCCACTTTTAATGGATTTTAGAGTATTTTCCACATCTTCGGTGGTTACTTGACCCCAGGAGGGGAGACAACTGAGTGTCTGGGTGTTCGTAAGATCGTTATCTTCGCATGGACTGGCAGGGGGGATTGAATCAAGGATTTTTTGGATCTTTTCTTGAAAGAAATTAACCAACTGATGGCATTTTTCCTGATCCACAGTAGGGTCTGGGGGGCTTGTCGGTTCAGGAGCTGGGGGTTTCAGTAGCTCTTTTAGAATGGCATAAGATTCTTTGCTCGAGCATACTGCTTTTTCTATTCTTTGCTGAAAGAATATAGTTTTTTCCTTGCGGATGGATGATTTATAAGTTGCAAGGGAGGTGGAATACGCTCCTTTGTTTGTAATAGATTTATCTTTCCGCCACATGCGTTCGGCCCTCTTGCACTCCTGGCGCAGAGCTTTGAGTTCTGCGGTGTACCATGGAGCACAGGGCACTCTTTTGGTGTGTTTAAGAGTGACCTTTTTAGGGATTAATTTGTCAAGTGAGGAAGTAATCCAGGTGTTAAACTGTTCATTAGCCATATTGGGCTCGGAGGAAAGCTCAGGAATGGAGTTTGAAAGAGTGGTGGCCCATTCTGTAGATACAAGTTTGTGCCACCGTCTATCAGTGACTTGAGATTTCCTAGTTTGAGGGGTCTTAATGGGGACATCCCAGGAGATCGGGACTAGGAAATGATCGGTCCATGGTAAAGTCAGGGGTGGGTCTGTGGTGATATTAGTGACATTGGTGAGGACTGGGTCCAGCAGGTGTCCTTTATCGTGGGTAGGCTCGTTATTAATCAATCGAATATTAAAAGACGACAGGTCTTGAAGAAGCTCGACCGCTATCCGATCGGTGGGGTCCATGAAGTGCAAATTTAGATCGCCCACTATAAGAAAGTTAGAAGCAGAAGAGGCTAGTTGTGCAACCGCTTCAGTAATGGCATTAAGAAATTTCCCTGGGGCACCTGGGGGGCGATATATCAGGAGTCCCGACAGGGTGTGGACCGGGGAGGTTTGAATAGAGAATTTGCATCCCTCGCAGTCATCAATATGAGCATTAGAGGTTCTACAGATGAATTGTTGTCTGTGGATTAGGGCCAATCCCCCACCTCTCCCTCTGGGTCTATGAAGAGTTTGGCACAGATAGCCTGGGGGGAGGGCAGTGACGATGTCCGCATCAGAGTAGTCAGATAACCACGTTTCAGTAAGAAACAGTGTATCCAACTCCTGATTTTGTATTAGTAAATTGATTTCGTCTGCATGCTTAGGGAGGGAACGGCAGTTAAGGAGTCCCATCTTAAGCCTAGGTTTAGCTGGGCTATGGGTAATTGGGTTACATCGAGCACAGTGATGGAAAGGTTTACCTTCCGTGTGCGTATGGTAGCAGGGCAGAGATTTCGCCGGTTGCAAAGTTTGAAGCATTTCCCTTGAGAATACCCGACGTTCAAGAGAAGCATCCGGCATGATCCCTGGGCCTGGGTCCGGTCGGGCCCGGACGGGCCCAGACGGGCTTGCCTTTGGCGCGCCTTCGGCGCGCTGATGGCGTGCCCGCTGCGCCCGTCCGCTGCGCGTCCGTGGGGCACACATGTTTTTATGCAGAAGGTGAAAGGGATAGGCGTGGCTTCGTGGCTCGCCGGTAATGGCGTCGGGAAATGCAAGTCTTTCCCTCGCGTCAGCTGGTAATCAGCAGCGCATGCAGACTAGGACTGAGCTGTGTCCTGTCAGAAACGGCGAAGTGCAGTGATTTTAAAAGGATCTGCGAAGTGATGTGACAAATTTTAAAAAACCCTCCCGGCTTCCGCCTCAGGAGTACAGGTATGTTCTATCAGGCGCTAGCAGTCGCCGTCTATTTATATCCCAAGCAGGGGGGCGTGGCCTCCGAGGGGGCGTGTCTTCGTGGCTCGCCGGTAATGGCGTCGGGAAATGCAAGTCTTTCCCTCGCGTCAGCTGGTAATCAGCAGCGCGTGCAGACTAGGACTGAGCTGTGTCCTGCCAGAAACGGCGAAGTGCAGTGATTTTAAAAGGATCTGCGAAGTGATGTGACAAATTTTAAAAAACCCTCCCGGCTTCCGCCTCAGGAGTACAGGTATGTTCTATCAGGCGCTAGCAGTCGCCGTCTATTTATATCCCAAGCAGGGGGGCGTGGCCTCCGAGGGGGCGTGTCTTCGTGGGTCGCCGGTAATGGCGTCGGGAAATGCAAGTCTTTCCCTCGCGTCAGCTGGTAATCAGCAGCGCGTGCAGACTAGGACTGAGCTGTGTCCTGTCCGAAACGGCGAAGTGCAGTGATTTTAAAAGGATCTGCGAAGTGATGTGACAAATTTTAAAAAACCCTCCCGGCTTCCGCCTCAGGAGTACAGGTATATTGTACCATAGGTACCCAGGGCATAGGTGCACCCAAGAACTACCAGGGGCTGCAGCATGTATTATGCCACCCCGGGCTGGCCATCCACATTGACACAACTGGTTGATCACTCAGCTGGGGCAAGGTCGTGTAATCACCCCTTGCTTAGGTATAGTATTCCTATACCTACCATTATATATAGACACATATATACCTATAAGTCACTCCTATGGCAGGCCTTGAAAATCCTGAAGGCAGAGTGCTTGGTTTTGTGTGAGATGGTGCTCTAGCATGAGCTGAGCCTGTCTGCAGCTTTCGGAACCATGTCCTTATAGCCGTTCTACGATATAGCCATACCATATACTCTTAAGTGCATTACAATCCTCGCGGTTAATGCTAACTTTGGTTTGGCTTTATCAAAACATGCTGTGTAAGGTGTCATACGCTTTAGAATACTACCCCCCCCCCCGCCAGTCCTGGCGGCGGGGGTAGCGTTCCACCCTTCTAGCGGGAGAAGACATTTAGTTGTAGCTTTACCCAGTTAAAGTTAAACAGAGCCTCAGCATCACAAAATGGATGCTGCTGCCACAGACGCGAGTCTGACTTCCTGCTGCTGGACGAAACTCCAGCAGGGGAAGCCTGGATAATAGGTTTTCTGCCTTGGGAGGTGCTGGCACCTCCCCAGACAGGCTATAGTGTATTGGGGCAGGGTGGGTTGAATGAAATGAGACACTGCCTGGGGTACACAAGGATAATTAATCGTGAGTGAAGGTAAAACAATTTTTGGTCTTCAGTGTCTCAAAAAAATAAATGTTATTGCTTGATCACTTGGACAGGTTTAAAATTGGTGTAGAAACATGTTGACTGATTATTAACTTCTAGAAAAAAAAAACAATTTATTTGGTCTATTTTTCTACACCAATTTTAAACCTGTCCAAGTGATCAAGCAATAAAATTTATTTTTTTGAGGCACTGAAGACAACTTTTTTTTTACCTTCACTCACGATTAATTATCATTCACGTAACGCCTATTTCACAAAACCTGCTCTGCAGTAGTTCTGGCGTCGAAGCACACTGAAGAGGCACTCCGCCTCTTCAGTGGGGCCCAATAATCACCAACCAGGGTGGTGAGTGAGGGCTTTCTTCATTAACCCAAAAGGGGTCATATACAGCTCCATTTGTACGATAATTGTATTATCTTGGACACTCTTTTCTTGTTGATACGGTTCACCCATAGCGCCTGAAAATGGACTGGAGACTGCTTTGACTGTAAGGTTAACTGTCCAGCTAAGCCTTATTGGGGGGGCGTGCTCCCTGTTGGAGTTTGTCACCCAAAGCAGGCTAGAGTAACCAAACAGAACTTTACTAAAGTTTACAAGGCAACCACAGTAGTTGTCAATGCTTGTTTGCGAATGGCAAGAAAAAAGTGATTTACATTTTGCTTAGTAATTTACATCTCCGGAACCCTCCGATGTATTATTTGTTTGTTTTGTTGTCTCAAAATTCATATAAATAAAATCTACTTTTAGTAATCGATTTTCTTGGTGTCGTGTTTCTTTCTTGTTCACCTGTTTTTGTACTTCTAAATGCTTTACACTTGCTCCTGTGACAAAGTCTGACTTCTTGAACCAGAGCTTTCTAAACTACAGAGCATGAAGTCGCTCAAACCACACAATTCCAATCAACTTACCAAAGATCTTAGCTATCTATATCTATCCAAATAGTCACAATAAATCCTAGAGGAGCAAGAAGATAATCTGTCAACGGGTGACATTAAGCAGGGTGAGGTGTTACGAAGCAGAGAAAAAGAATAACTGTAGTTTAAGAGAGCCGGGACAAGTACCTGCACCATGAAATAATCACAGAAGCTCCACCCGGGCTCCGTTCTCTTCTCTCGCAGGGTTCTCATATCATCCTCAAATTTGCCAAGATTTTTGGTAAATGACATGAGCAGGAGAGTCCGCAGCTTAGTAAGAAAGGCACCCCAAGACTCCTGTGACCGGGATGAGTCTTTCAAGGGGTCAGTAAGCACTACACACCTGCAGGGATAAAGAAAACAAATGACAGAAGTGAATCCTTGGAGGAAGAAAATAATATTAAAAATGTCAGTTTTCCAGGTGATGGGAAAAACAGAACAAAACATGCGATCTACAGAACACCTAGAACCCGCAAGGACTTCAATAGAAGAAATATCAGCCATCATCACCTCTGCCTCCGTCCAACACTCCCACCCCACCTCCCTCAGAGACGTCCATCTGCCTGGTGGCTCCAGCACCTAAACGATGAAGGAAGTCCTCCACACTATAGGAATAAAACCAAACACAATCCAGAAGTACCACACTACACCCCAAAATCCGCTGCCAGCCCCCATATTCCTGGAGTGGACTCATCATCCTAGTCCCCCTTTACCATCATGACATCCCTACACACGCACACTTCGACACACACCCCGACACACACCCACCCCGACACACACACCCACCCCGACACACACACACACACACCCACCCACCCCGACACACACACACACACACAACCACCCCGACACACACACACACACACACCCCCACCCCGACACATACATACACACACACACAAACACACACACACCCACCCACCCCGACACACACAACCACCCCGACACACACACACACACACACACACACACCCACCCCGACACCCACCCACCCCGACACACACACACACACCCACACACCCACCCCGACACACACACACACCCACCCCGACACACACCCACACACACACACCCACCCCGACACACACCCACACACCCACACCCACCCGACACACACCCACACACCCACCCACCCCGACACACACACCCACCCACCCACCCCGACACACACACCCACCCACCCACCCCGACACACACACCCACCCACCCCGACACACCCACCCACCCACCCCGACACAGCCACCCACCCACCCCGACACACCCACCCACCCCGACACACACACCCACCCACCCCGACACACACACCCACCCACCCCGACAAACACACACCCACCCACCCCGACACACACACACCAACCCACCCACCCCGACACATACACACACCCGCAACAGCTTCTCATCCTTGGTTGGATGAAATAGCGGATAAATGGTGAGCAAAGTAAGAAATGCGTTACTTACCTGTAACAGCAGTTATCCAGTATTGGTGTCTTTCATAGATTCACATGCCTGAATCATTCCCCGTCGTCGAGACGGGAGCCTCCGGTAAATAAAAAAGTAATGTCCATAGACATACATAGAGAAAAAGGGTCTAAGGGCCTCCCCTTAGTAGCCTTTCCTTGTCCTTATGTAAAAAGGACCAAACTCTCACAGTCAGCCAATCAGCTCCGACCTCCCTCTAGAACCTTCCTGGGAGGAGCCTCAGTCCCTCAGATTTTCGTACGCACCCAGCTAGGTTGGCGTAATATAGTCCGAGAGGGAAGTGAGTCCTTCCAGGGGAGGCGGGAGGGTTGCATGGGAATCTATGAAAGACACCAATACTGGATAACTGCTGTTACAGGTAAGTAACGCATTTCTTATCCAGTATTAGGGGTGTCTTTCATAGATTCACATGCCTGAATCAGAATAGCTAGCAATCATAGTAGCACATTTGTAAAGTAGAGTTGCTCTGCCGTCATGTTAGATAATGCATATGATATCATACAACAAAGAGACAGCATAGATAGAACATCATCAGAGCAAGAATGTGCATACCTGGAAGGCGGGATGTAGGAAGGCTCACCTTACTGAAAGAGATGGCGAAGCACCGCCTGGCCCACTGCCGCATCCTTCTGGAGTTCGATATCCAGGCAGTAGTGTCTGGAGAAAGTATGCAGTGACTTCCAGGTCGCCGCTCTGCAGATGTCCAGGATCAGCACTCCAGCGAACAGTGCTGCTGACGTGGACATCGCCCTGGTGGAATGAGCCGTAACATGATCATTCAAAGGCCGGCCGGCCTTGTCGTGGCAGAATGAAATCGCAGAGGAGATCCATCTGGAGATGCTTTGCTTCGTGAGAGGCAGGCCCATTCGTGGTCTGCTGTATGCCCCGAACAGTTGTGAAGATTTCCTGAGAGCCTTAGTCTTGTCCAGGTAGAACTTTAGGCATCTCATAAGGTCCAAAGAATGCAGCGACCTTTCCGCTGCTGTTGAAGGGTTGGCAAAGAAGGACCTAAGGACTATTGGTTCATTGAGATGAAAGTCCGAAGGTACTTTTGGAATGAACTTAGGGTTTGGTCGCAGTATCACCCTGTCATGTCTGAATTGCATATATGGTTCCTGAATGGACAAAGCTTGCAGCTCGCTAACCCTTCTGGCAGATGTTAGAGCGAGCAAGAGCGCTGTCTTCCATGAGATGTGTTTAAGAGATGCCCGATGAATGGGCTCAAACGGGTGACGCATGAGTTGGTTGAGTACCAGATTAAGCTGCCATGTAGGAGGTACTTTCCGAGGCCTCGGAAAGGATCTGTATAGCCCCTTGAGGAATTGCTTGACTAGCCGACTTGACCACAGAGAAGGTCCTGTGACAGTTCTGGTGAACCTCGAGATAGCTGCCAGGTGAACCTTGATGGACGCATGCGCCAGTCCCGACTGAGCCAAATGCAGGAGGTATGGTAATATCTGTTCAGGTGTGATGGTGAGGGGCCGTAGGCCCTGGTCGGAACACCAAATGCAGAACCTCTTCCATTTGAGAGTGTAGGTTTTGTTCGTACTGTCTGCCCTTGCTTTGGCTAATACATCCCTGCAGTCTTGTGGGATATTCAGGCCACCGAACTCTCTGTGCTCAGGAGCCAGGCTGATAATTTGAGCGATTGGAGGTTCGGGTGCTGCACTTGCCCGTTGGACATCGTCAGGAGGGCCGGGTGTTGTTTCAGGCGAATCGGTGATCTGATGGAGAGTCGAAGCAGATCCGAGAACCAGTGTTGCCTCGGCCAGAACGGGGCAATTAGGATCAGGGTACATGGTTCCACCTTCATCTTCCTGAATAGCCGTGGGTCATCGGGAATGGAGGAAAAGCGTATGCAAAGGCGCTGAACCATCCGATGGAAAATGCATTTCCTAGTGATCCTTGTTGGGGATGCCAACTTGCGTAGCTTGGGCATTTGGCGTTCCTCTTGGTGGCAAAGAGGTCGATGTTCGGGACTCCCCATAGAGAAAAGATGTGAGTGAGGGCGCTGTCTGAAAGTTCCCTCTCGTGGGAGAGGGATTTTTGCCTGCTCAGGGCGTCCGCGATGGTATTGTCCTTTCCTGGGACATATTCCGCTTTGAGCGGGATTCCGTGCAGCACTAGCCAGTTCCAGATCTTTTGCGATTCGCGTGAGAGAGAGAGCGAACGCGTTCCCCCCTGTTTGTTGAGATAGTGCATCGTCGTGGTGTTGTCTGTCCTGACGAGCACCGGGGAGTTCTGGATGCGTGGCAAGAAGGCCTGGAGAGCCAGATACACGGCTCTTAGCTCCAAAAGGTTTATATGGAGCGATGTTTCCTGAGCGTCCCATTTCCCGCTGATCTGAAGGTCCTGGAGAACAGCGCCCCATCCCTCTAGGGAGACGTCTGTGGTTATCACTAGAGGTGATGCTGGAAGGAGAAACGGTAACCCTACAGTTAGATTCTGGCGACGTTTCCACCATTGCAGAGCTTTGGACATTTTTGGTGTGATCCGAATAATGTCTTCGAAGGAGCCAGTACTTTGAGTCCATTGGTTCGTGAGTGCCTCCTGCAAGGGTCGCATTCTGAGTCTGCAGTGCGGGATGAGGAGTATGCAGGAAGACATCATCCCCAGGAGGGAGGTGTAAGTCCGAACTTTTAGGTGCGTTTTTGCTGCCACAGCCGTGGCCAGGGATAAGATCTTGTCCGTCCTCTCCTTCGAGGGGAAGGCTCTTGTGCACTCTGTGTCCAATGTGGCCCCTAGGAAGGTAATTTTCGTTGCGGGGACCATGCAGGATTTTCTGAGATTGAGCGTCAATCCCAGTCTCGAAAAGAGATTGGTGCAGGGGTTGGAGGATGTGACTGCTTCTCCAGGTGAGGGTGCTTTCACCAGCCAGTCGTCTAGGAAGGGGAAGACTTGGTGGCCCAGTTGACGCAGGAAGGCTGCCACTGGCGCAAGGCACTTCGTGAAAATCCGCGGCGCAGACTTGAGGCCGAATGGCAGGACTTTGAACTGATAGTGACGGCCCGCCACCTCGAATCTCAGGAATTTCCGGTGATTTCTGAGGATGGGGATGTGGTAGTAGGCATCCTGGAGATCTAATGATGTCATGAAATCTCCCTGCTCTAGAATGCCCAGAATTTCTTGAATCGTCACCATCCTGAACGATTGGCTCCGTAGGAAGGTGTTGAGTGCCCGGAGATCCAGGATGGGCCTCCACTTGTTCTCTTTTTGCTGTACAAGAAAGAAGTGGAGTAAAATCCTTTCCCCTTCGAGGATGCCGGCACCCTTTCGATTGCCCCTTTCTGCAGCATTGTCGAAAGTTCCTTGAGAAGCAGGCGCGGGTGTTTGTGCGTCCGTCTGCGTGGAGGGGTATTGGGAGGGATGGAGGTGAATTCGAGAGAATGGCCGAATCGAATAATTTGAAGGACCCACCGGTCCGTGGTGATGTACTGCCAATTGGTGAGGAAATGGGTCAGTTTTCCTCCAATTTGAAAGGATGGAGAGGGTGCGTGGACTGGCTGGAGTAATCGGTCACTGGCGGCCGCCAGCGCCCCTCTTGGTATTTTTACCTCTGTAGCTAGATCTTCCAAACGAAGACTGGCGGCCTTGTTGCTGTTTGTTTTGGTATTGGCCTTTGTGATTGTATGAAAACGAGGACCTGTTCTGATAGGAGCCTCGATAAGAGGACTGACCTCTGGGTCTGTTGCCCCGAAAGGACTGGTTTCTGGACTGCAGAGTGCCCAGTGCCCTTGCCGTGTCTGTGTCCTTCTTAATGGTCTGCAGTGCCTCGTCGATTTTTTCTCCAAAAAGGTGTTGCCCGTCGAAGGGCATGTCCAGAACCTTCGATTGTACTTCCTGGCAGAATGATGTCGCTCTCAGCCATCCTTGGCGTCGCAGGACTGCAGCCCCCGCAAGTTGACGGAAGCCTGTCATGGCTGCGTCGATAGCACAGTCAATTAGTTCCGCTGCTGAAGATTGACCTTCCACCAGGAGCGCCTTCACCTCACCCTGGACTGCGTCAGGTAGTTCCTTCACGTAAGGGGCTATGTCCTCCCAGAGCTGGCGATTGTAACGCCCCAACAAGGCAATGGAGTTGGCCACCTTGATGGTCATGGCCGATGTGGATGTGAAACGTTTTCCAATCGTTTCAAGTTTCCTGCCCTCCTTGTCCGGGGGAGCGGACAGTGGTGAGGAAGGGTTGCGGGAGTGTTTCTGGGCCGCCTGCGTCACCACCGAGTCTGGTTTGGGGTGACCATTGAGGCAAGCCGCCGCAGTAAGTGGTGCTCTGTATTTCTTGTCTAGGCGTGGAACAACCGCCGGTACAGAAGCAGGTGTCAGCATTAATTTCTTTCCTTGTTCCCACAAAAATTCTATAATTGGAATAGCCTTTGCGGACTTTTGAGTCTGTTCCTTAAAATCGTGCAAGAAACAGTCCGTTTCTGTTGATTCCACAGCCATATGGAATCTCTTCGCTGCTCTCTCCACAAGCTTATGGAAGCCGGCAATGTCCACAGGCGGGGAGTCCGCTTGACGTGGTTGTGGTGAAGCTGGGGATGATGCTACATATTCATCCTCTTCATCCTGGTCTGAGTGGTCCGAGTGTACCTCCTGGACCTCTCCTTCCTCTAGTTCCTCCTCCTCCTCATCATCGTCCGAAGAGACCACCACCTGAGGCTGGACGTCATGGTGGGTTTGAGGGTGATGCTGAGTTTGTTTTGGTGCGGACACTGGTACTTGGACTGTAGGTGTCTGATTCCCCTTGTCCTCAGGCGCATGAATCTTAGGTGCTTGACCGCCTCTGTCCGCCTCTGGAAAGCGTTGCTTGTAGTCTTGTACAAGGAATCTTAAGTCATCAACAAGGGTCGCCGGTAAGCATATCATGGGGGTGACTTCCGTGCGGACACTAGTATGGACAGAGTGTTCCTGATAGGTGAAGTCTTCCTGCTCCTCATCAGTGCTTTGGCATTTGATGTTAAGGTCCGAGACCGAAGTAGCGGGATCCAGATGGTCATCCTCTTCGGATTCTTCGCTTTGGAAGATTTCCTGAGGTGGTTGCTTTTCCACTTTGCTCGGAGACGTTGTTTCCGGGGTAATCTGTGGTTTGTTAGGCTTGCCAGACTGCACATCAGAGCCTGTCGTCTTCGAGGGAACCGTCGACGGCGGCAGCATCAGGGTCGATACCTCTACCAGTTTCGATTTTTTCCATGGCTCCAGTGCCCCCTTCGACGACGAGCCCTCCGTCTTTGGTGTCGTCGTCGAGTCCTTCGTCGACGGAGTCTTCGTCGACGGGGTCATCGACGACGAGCCTTTCGTCGACGGAGTCGTCGACGAGGTCCTCGTCGACGGTGGAGTGGGCGATGGGATCTTGGTCGTCGACGAGTGCGAAGTCGTCGTCGACGTCTTCGTCGACGGTGCTTTCGTAGACGACGTCCTCGTCGTCGAGTCTCTCGTCGACGACGGTGGGATCCTTTGTAGCGCTTTCGACGACGATGGGCTCGACGGTGTAGTCTTCGTTGTCGACATGGTCTTTGTCGTCGACGACGATTTTAGAAGAATAATAGAAGAAACAGGTCTACCTGAAGATGAGGAGGACGTAGTCGTTGTCGTCGACGCTGAAGGCGACGACGCTGATGTGGTAGACACTGTGGTCATGACTGAGGTAGTCCTCTGGGCTTGTCTAGAGGACGGAGCAGGCTTCTTAAAGGTTTTATCCTCCTTAGCAGACACTGAAGATGTCGCAGATCTCGCCTCTGAAGACTTTTTGTGGGTCTTCGTAGGAGGAGTGTCTGAGGGGCCAGGGGAAGACACCCTAGGCCTCTTTTGAGAGACAGCTGAGGTCCTGGAAACACTGCTCACAGAGGAGTCCAGATTGTCTCTGTCCTTAAGCCTGTCCAGCCAAATAAGAAGGCGACCTTCCCTATCTCTCACGGTCTTTTTTGGAAAAGACCTACAAATCTTGCATTTGTCTGAGTTATGGTCCGGGTAAAGGCAATACAAGCACAGGTCGTGCTGATCATCCACATGGATTCTTTTCTTGCTACAGGAAGAGCAGGCCCTGAACAGGGCTTTCTTCTTCGAATCAGACATGGAAGAAGCAGTGGAAAAAACCACACTTACTGTCAAGACAGTGTAGTGAAGTAGTCCTTGAAGAGTTGAGGGTTCAGAGAACACTTTCCAAGAAAGTTTGATGAATTTTGAGTAATCCTGAGGAGAGCTCAGGCTGGAGACTCCCTAGCACAACGTGCGGTAGAAAATCTGAGGGACTGAGGCTCCTCCCGGGAAGGTTCTAGAGGGAGGTCGGAGCTGATTGGCTGACTGTGAGAGTTTGGTCCTTTTTACATAAGGACAAGGAAAGGCTACTAAGGGGAGGCCCTTAGACCCTTTTTCTCTATGTATGTCTATGGACATTACTTTTTTATTTACCGGAGGCTTCCGTCTCGACGACGGGGAATGATTCAGGCATGTGAATCTATGAAAGACACCCCTAATACTGGATAACTAGATGGAATGAGGACACAATTTTAGGTAGGAAAGCCTCCTTAGTTAAGTGAACTAGTTTATTTGGTAAGAGGCAAGGGAAAGGAGGGATTACACTCACACGCTGAAGCTCACTAACTTAGTGAGCCAAAGCAATAAACACCCCAAAAATACAGTCCTAAATGTAAGAAGTGTCAACTGACAACTATGCAGAGTCTCCAACAGAACATCCATCAAAAAGGGAAACACCAAATTAATGTCCCATTGCAGCATAGTAAATGGGGATGGAGAAAATAGGTTAGTTACCTCTTTCAAAAATCTGACCACTACTGATTACTTGAACAAGGAAGCTAGGTAGACAGACAGAAAAATGCTGACACAGTCACAATGTATCCTTCGAAAGTGGGAACAGCACAGCCTTTCTGCGATAAGGATAGAGCAGACTGCAAAATATTTAAAGGAATAACACTGTGATCTAAACATCAGGTGACAAACTTGTTCCATCTTCCTGCGTAGACCAATTTAGTATAGGGCAATCGATGTTGCAAATCTCATCCAAACAGTCCAGTCAAAGACCATTGTGTAGCAGATTTCACTGGTAATGAGGAGTAAACCGACATTAGGAGATCTAGCTCATGATGTCTTGGTTCATGAAGAATGGAAAATTAGACTACTGGCTGGGTTAGACAGCAATCACACAGAGATGCTAGCTAGTCTACAAAAAGCAATCTTTATTGATAATTTAGCAAAATGCCATCTAGGACACAGGAGACAAAACTATGCAGGGCTCGAAAAATCCCCCAAAATTGTACTAGTTCTGCAGGTCTAGCACCTTGAAAAATCCCTTGACCTAACTCCAACCTACTTGACCTCAGTCTCTGAAAGCGGCGCAAATGTGACAAGATAACAAGATTTAAAGGCATCTTCATTGCTCATTCACTTTGGGAGCAACAAAAATGCCTTTAAATCTTGTTATCTTGTCACATTTGCTCCGTTTTCAGAGACAGAGGACAAAATTAGTTTGTCTCCCTACTAGCCAGATAGTGGGGAGTAGGACCTAAAAACAGCTCACCCTTGTTAAATTTAGCTTGCATATGCGAGCGGTCGAGTGGATTTTTCGAGCCCTGCTATGTGAGGAAGGACCTTTTGGGATTCAGTGTGCATGAAGGTGAAAAGGTTCGGCAAGTGAGCCGATAGATGCAGACATAAGGGTAATGAAGAGTCATGTCCAGTGCCCACTAACATCCATGTTTTCCCAAAAAAAAACGATACTGCAGGGTTCAAGCCATGGAGGGTCCCCCACACCAGTTGATCAAGCCTCATTAAACGGTCTGTGAAAACTTTAAGTGCACTCAATTCTATATCTGGGTTAATATTGTGGTGTCTGTTGTAGTATTACTTATCTGGATACCAATGCAGCTGAAGAATTAGAGCCCTCAGTGAAGATTTCAAGAATCAGACAATGGTGAACATTTATGACTTGATCTCAGTCTATTCTCAGCCCCAACACATACCTACGTTTAGTGTGGCCACAGGAGAACTGGCAGTCAATCCTACCCCATTCGCCTGCCACACACACCACACCCAGCAATCAATCTAAGGCTTGTATAGGTTATCTAGCACACGTAGAATATTAGAACAGATAGCAGGATCTGTGGGGACAAAGAAATGTATGCTTAAAACATACACACTCCGTGATGAAAGAATAATGCAAATGAAGCAATAGTTTCACATATGGCCAATGTTTAGAGCAACGTGAAGACCATGAGGGTACAAGTGTATGCTACAGACAATCAAAAAATACATGTACAATGGGACTCGTGCACAAGCCATATTAGCAAGGGCTGAGTACATCAAAATAAGGGTTTTGAATGTGCCATAAAGCAAACCCTTGGGTGGAAGCTGCATCCAGCCAGAGACTATTCGGGACTGAATGAAAGCTACAGGGTGTATGGAATGAGTGCGCTAGTTGGGCCTTGTGGGGTTTTGACATCGTAATGCATGGGAAAATGAAGGGGTCATATTAACAATCCAATCATGCGCAGACTATAGGACAAGTGCAGTAGAATAGAGTTCAGACTGGAGGGTAAATGCGGTTAGTGCCTCATAGCATCCCTGTCTCGACAAAAAGTCAGTACGAGGGGAACAGTGGTGGATTTAGTACATGTACTGGATGGAGCTTAACACAATCAGAAGAAAACTCGGTTCAAGAGAGAGATTCCATATGCCCACTGGTGAGTGTACAGCATTACTGGCACACAAACAGAATGAGAAAAGACTGAAAATGACAGATTTCAAGTCGGCACCAACAAGGGAAAGCAGCTTCAATGCTGTATGCTGGGCACAGAGGCTCAAACAAATGTTATGTTTGGGTCTAAGTTCATTTAAGGCTTTTTTGCCATCAATGCACTGTGCCGACTGTTACACACAAGAAAAGGGTGACCACTAATGCTCTTTGTTAACCCCAGTGCTCGCTTTTCTTCCCTTTGCAATGACAGATGGAGGGAGACTGATGCAAGTAGGTGGTGCAGGGCATAGATCAAGACATGGAACGCAGTGTGACTAGATAGAAGAGAAGGAAATAAAGCTAACTCGCTGCCAGACTAAGGTCTAACTGCTCAGTGGGCCGGGCTCAACTTCAAATTGAAGTGATCTCGCTGAAGAGCCCTCTCAGTTCTGGGGGCTTGCTTTTTGAACATGTTCAAACTTGTGCATAAGTTCCTTGGTACCTTTACATCCTTGTGAAGAGTGAAGATTTCGCATGGTACCAATGAAGGCCAGGTCTTGTGACTCCCACCAAGAGGTATTGCTAGCATGTGGCAGTTATGAATGGATGGTTTCGACTCCATGTCATGATGAAGTCATGGGCTTCCTTCAGGACCAGTCCCTTCCTTAGGAGTTAGATTCTAAGCGACCACTTTCCAATTCCGGGACAAAGGGGACAAAAGTACAAGGCGCCAAAGTTCCTCATTGGAAAAGAAGGGCTTCGGAAGGGTATTCGTCAAGGATTGAATATAACAATTCACAAATTGCTTAACGAATGTCAGACGTAGAATGGGCAGGAGAAGAGACAGAAATGCATTGTATTTTATAGCCAATTCCATATAACAAAGTGCATAAAAGCCTGCTCTCCGATGAAAGGGAGCCAGTGAAAAATGTACGGTGTTGCCGCACGCATCATTCTCTGCACTCTGCTGATATAGTGGGAAAACCGTAAGTGCACTCTGGTGATGAACAGACAACAGGCAGGGCACAGGAGCAGCACAGTCCTGCTCAGGGGCAGCTCAGCTCCTCCAGATCTCCCAGTCTACATCTGAGGGTTTAATACTCAGAGTTTCAAAAAAAGAAAATCTAAAAACCCATTTAGTCATAATCTTCACTTCTGGGCAACCTGGAATTTCTCTGTAACTCCGCTCGTCTTCCACAGTCACTAAGACATGCCTTATTCTTGATCTTCCGGCCCCTGCCTGATCCCAGTACCCAACATTGAAGTACTCTGTTTATTGATGGTTACCAGTTCTCTGTAAGAATGCAAATTAAAAAACAAAATAGATGTGAAGAGGGCACGATCACACTGTAGCCCTGTCAAAGTTCATAAAGAAACAGCATTCCCTGAAAAAAGCTCACTCTGGGTTTCCTGTAGGCACTATCAATTTCCCAGCAGTTGGACCTGGGAGCGGTGGGGGGGACTGGGAGAAGTAGAGTAGTGCAACAGAGTATTCATGTAACAAAAATGAGAACAAATTAGCTCTTCCAATTTCAAGATAGAGCACAACTGCAGAACTAGCCCTGATTCTTCCAAAGAGTATGAGAATTGACCACTGAATTAAAACAGCTGTAAAAACTCCACCACTTCAAGTCTTAAAGATTATGATGCCCATCCCAGCAGCTCATAAAATACCTCATCAGCAGCACCTAACCCATCTACCATGACT
The DNA here is from genome assembly GCF_964263255.1 of Lissotriton vulgaris. Taxonomy (NCBI): domain Eukaryota; kingdom Metazoa; phylum Chordata; class Amphibia; order Caudata; family Salamandridae; genus Lissotriton; species Lissotriton vulgaris. The sequence goes on from NC_141696.1 coordinate 1,578,432,995, forward strand.
ACCCACCAGCCACTGGGGCTACCACAGATCGTGAAAGAGCAGCTCACCGGTCACTTTGCTTGTTGCAAAAGTCATTCCTGATTTTGTCCACAATAGATGTTCGTGGCAGGATGTTGGTCTTATTCTTCTTCTTCGCTTCGTTCTCCACCAGGACAATGAGCCAATCAACTGTGCTGTGGGTCTTCAGGATGTTCTGCCACTTGGAAATGTCATCCTTTGTGGAAGCTTTGTAGACTTCTGTGTCCTGCAGGGCCAAGAGACAATTAAGAATCAGTTCGGCCTGGAGCTCTGCACGGGTTCTCATCTCCCTCATGTACTTTGTCCTGAACAGGGATAGGTTGTACCCCAAAACATGCCAGCTCTGTAGGACCCTGAACACTTCAGAGGGGTCAGTAGAGTACAGTATGCAGCAGACAGTTTAGTATTTAGTTCACTTATGATACAAAACAGTCTTTATTGGATATTAGATTACAGACAGTGTAATGGCAAAAGCATACTGCTTAGCAGCCAATAGGTGGAGGAGGTAGATGGTGTTATGTTTCTGGGCTCTGCTGATGCATAGAAGTAAATAATCCTTCCTACGAACTGATGTGTGACCACCAACAGAACAATGAATGTCAGGGAAATAGTCAATATTTTTAGAACTAAACTAACATCAACACACTTTTTTGTTGAAGGGGCATTATATAATTTTACCCTCCAAATTCTTTAAAGCTCAGAAACCCATCGGGTATGGTAGGCACTCGACTGTAAAGTAACCCTCTTCCCTGCGCTGCTCAAGACATCACAGATGACATCTAATTAGATCAACAGCATCACTAGTAAGATAAGATAGCATGTGACCAATAGAATAAGGGCTGCCACACAATCTGACCAGGGGGAAGAAAGATCATCACTGACACATCCTCTCCTCAGAGGTAAAATGAATAACAAAAGCTGCAGTTCCAACGAAAGTAAGGGCAATACATCTATATGAATAGCTGAAATTCTGCAGAACTATCTAAATACATTAAATAAATGTCTGGTTATAAGCGTTTAGATTTCTAAATAGGTTTGTGCATCCTAAATACGCTGAAACATTTTGTTTGTAATCTGTTATATTCAGCAATTACACAACAGCAAAATGACTCACTGTAAGGAAAGAATGTATTTAGATTCCTCCATTAAAAACACAAAACATCTGTGCATATAAAATTTACATTCACAGCTTAACCAACAAAACAAAATAAACTACTTGCCTGTAACTGCATTTCTCCAGCATTGATAACTTTCATAGATTCTTCCGCTTGGATCATTCCAGCTCTCGAGCTGGGAGTCGCAAAGTCGCTTAGCCATACCAGTATAAGCTCAAACTGTGCAGCAAAAAAAGGCAGTGTAACACAGCCAACTCAATGGCAACAACCTCACTGCGACCCAATTAGGCAAGAGCGTGCTGTGTGCCAGAGCTCCTAGAGGCCACCATCCTTCAGATTTCGAAGCAGAAGGGTCAGGGATGCAAAGGGTTCCTTACAATTCCACATAATGGAATCAGAAAAGCAAGTAGTACACCCACATTACAATGTAGTAGATAGAAGCAGCAAGAGAAAAGCAGGCTCATCTGGTTGGGAGGAATCAGTGAACCAGAGCAGAGTGCCTTCAAGCCTCCATTACAAGCGACAGCTTTTTGTGAAGGCAGGCAGCTCTTCCAGGCTACCGTCTTGTGAAGGTCCAGTCCTCACACTCCATTCACAGAGGCTACCGTCCTGTGAAGGTCCAGTCCTCACACTCCATTCACAGAGGCGCCGTCCTGTGAAGGTCCAGTCCTCACACTCCATTCACAGAGGCGCCGTCCTGTGAAGGTCCAGTCCTCACACTCCATTCACAGAGGCGCCGTCCTGTGAAGGTCCAGTCCTCACACTCCATTCACAGAGGCTGCCGTCCTGTGAAGGTCCAGTCCTCACACTCCATTCACAGAGGCGCCGTCCTGTGAAGGTCCAGTCCTCACACTCCATTCACAGAGGCGCCGTCCTGTGAAGGTCCAGTCCTCACACTCCATTCACAGAGGCGCCGTCCTGTGAAGGTCCAGTCCTCGCACTCCATTCACAGAGGCTGCCATCCTGTGAAGGTCCAGTCCTCACACTCCATTCACAGAGGCTGACAGTACTGCCAGTGCCACCCTTCAATTGACTGCAAGGTCATGGAAGTGCAGAGTGGATGTCTAGCTCTAGCATGACCAAAAGTAGCCCCTAGCAATAACTTGCTTACAGAGAGGGCGACATTTTAGGGTCTGGCAGAATTAGATGAATAACTGGTCTGTCCACCTGAAGTAAATCTTTAAACACCTTCAAATAGGCAGCAACTTCTCTGCTGCACTGAAGGGCTCAGGGAAAGCGTCTAGCATTACTGGCGTGTTCAGTTGTAAGTCCCTTAGTACTAGGATTAGTGCACAAAGCAACCTGGTCTCTGTGGAGTCTTAAGAACGGATCCAAAGTTGCAAATGCCTGAAGCTCAGCATCTCTTTGCACAGAGGATAGAACTATCAAGAGAGTTAACTTCACAGATAGAAATCTAACGCCCACTCTGAGATTGGCCTCATATGGGCTTTCTTGAGTTGACTCAGGACTGTGTTGAGTTCCTACTTTGCCATCATACCGGCAGGTGAGGATAAACTCACCACTTGCTAGAAATGGTCAAATACTATAGTCAGCACTATAGTCCCCTCGAGGTCCAGTCTAGAGCCTTCTCTTTGCTTCTCCTCCATAAAGTGACACGCTAACGGGAGCGGGGGAAATGTGGACCGCAATCAAACATCTGAGAGCAGTGACCCAGAGAAACTGATACGAAAACATCTTAATAGTTTGGAGCTCTTGTCTTCTCCCAAGCATTGTGCAGCTTGGATCAGGATTTTACAGGAGCAGAAGGCTAGATCTCTTGATGACTTCCTCAGTCCTGGATTGCCCAAGTCCATCAAGATCATGCAGCCCTCGGATCTTCTACTTGGGTCTGGTGATGTGCCTTTATGGGTTTGGCCACGCTGATGAGGTCAATATATGTTCTAGACCTTGACACATTAACAAGGCTTGTGTTAAAGCTTTCACATAGCACAGGGCACGCTAGGTCTCAATGCTAGACCACAACAATGACTTGAGTTGTAACTGCTTCTGCCGTTTGTATCATACAGTTGTTTTCTTTTCATGCTCACATTGTCACATGCCTTCAGCTCGAGCAAGAGGAAGGAGACTTCCACAGCAGTATTTTTCTATTATTTAACAAGCAGCCAGAAGACAGAACATCTTTGTGCAGAAATGACCTCGTTAAATCTCGGATTTCCTTGCTAAAATAGTTATGAATATAGCTTGTGTTAACCTGCATTAATGCGGAGTGCTTTGAATAAAGGCATTATTTGAAGCAGAACATTGCTACTTGCGTAAATTGGGGTCCAAACCAAGAAGGTGGCCCCAAGTAGGGAGGCTGTAGAATTTAGGTTATAATCAAACTCCTTAATGAATGAAAAACGATAGAAGGGAATGAGAGCTGGAGTGCTGGGAGGCACAGAGCTCAGCAAGACGGAGTCTGAATAATGCATTAAGGATGATTTTGGTAAAAAGAAGTCTGCTCTTTGGGACTATGCGAGGTTTGTACACGACTCAGCAATCAGACAAGAGAATGAAATAATGGCACAGGCTAATTAGGCTTTATGGATGTGGGATGAACAATATTTGGCCTATAGCCTATTTATTCTAACATTCACAATTGTGGAGTTATCCATCATTATGGTGATAATCTAAATGTATATGATTTATAATATATAAGCATACAATAACGCCTTATTCTTACAAACTAATATGCATGTCTGATTTCAGGGTACCGCTCCATGTACATGTTGTATAATATTTTCAGGTAGGTCAGTCATATTCATAACATCCCATATTTACTGAGCATAGCTCCATGGCCTGGCTCCAAGGAGGGGCTGAAAAGTACCAGTGAGCATTCCAGAGCTAAGGCTGTGTATCTCCTTCTGGGGTGTTAGGAAATCTATCCATGTGCGACCCCCTAGAATATCCGGGAACATAAAAGCCTCTTTAGTGATGTGGACCACCCACAGGATTGCAGAATAATCCAAAAGGACCTTAGATTTCCAAGAACTTTAATACAGTGCCCATATTGTCCCCTTCCAGCAGCCATGACTCGAGTATTCAGTTCCTGGACGCTCTTTCTGACTTTTCAAGGTCTTCCACGCTTTTTTCTAGGAGCACCCGACACTGCGTAGCCTCAAAACCTTATGCGAGTGAAAGTCTTCTTTATATTTCTGGACTCAAGTTTAGTACTTCTAATCTATGAGCAGACGCCCACCGAACGATGTTCCGCGGATGGCATCCTGCAAGTAGCTGCACTTAAATCTTTAAGGAGTTCGGGGTTCTTACACCTCACCAGGGAAAGTCCGCTGATCGCGGTCTATTGGTCTGATATATTTGACACAATGGTAAGTATCACAGACCTACGAACACCAGATCACTCCTTACAGCCATGCTGGGACGGGTCCTTGATGTTCCCATCACCTACTGCCGGTTCATGTCAATGCTACTTCTCCTGGCCAAATGTAAAGTGGCAATTCACTGGGGTAGAACCGCGATTCCTACGCAGCAGGACTGGATAAGTGAGGGTACATACTGCCATGAACAGCTAGAATGGTATGGGGATCTCATGCCGAACGCGTCCCAACACGCAAATATATGGGGGCCTTTTGCCACATACCTTGTATCTAAGTAGTTAAGAAGACCGTACAGAATCCGATACTACATAATTAAGTGCCGTATGGAACTCCTTCACCCTGTTGGATAGATTCCCGTCTCGTCTCCCCTCATGCTGCAACAGCAATGACTGTTACGGATTGACATGCACGGATCCACACGTGTTGTCTGCACCCTGAATCCCCGTAAATGCCCTCCCACGCACACTACACCTCCTCTGCTACATCTCACCTGCAGTGGATCTACCAGCACTGCTCTGTGCAGACACATTTAGACAACACCCACTCCCTTGCAATATGTGTAGACTTGTGCGATTTGTACGTTTCATGTAGTTTATTGCTGGTGACTCGAAATTATATGGAAATATGTTAGTTAAGCTTCAAAAATAAAGTTAAAAAAATCTTTTAGGAGTTACACGTTTAGTGACTACCCACCAGTCATAATGGTCCCATTGCAGATCTGTTTGTACCTCAGCAAATTCGGTGTCGTTTGACCAATCTTCGGGACATATTCCCCCCAAAAGTGTCAAGGTGGGTTCTACTGTTAAGGAAAGTTTTGGGGTGATCTGTGTAGTGGGGATAGAGAATATGGGGCGCAAAATAAGGTTTGCATTTGTAATGTTAATTCCCGTAGGAACCTTTAGCCACACCTACAGTCCAAACCGCTCAACAGACTTAAACCAAATTGGGCAGGGACATAGATGTCGGTTCAAGGAAGTGCCTTTTACTTATTTGGTGTAAATCCATTCAGTAGTTGAGAAACGCAAGTTTAAAATTATAGTGATATCTCTGGCAGCCGATATTTCGATGTGGTTTCGAGATGAATGGCAAATGCACGGGCCAACGGGAATGCTCCGATTGACTGGACGCAATCTAAACAGAAAGTCGCAGCTGCCATTTTATCTATCGGGAACCCGAATGTTTTTATAGAGTTATTTATATAGTGAGTTATCTACTGAGATGGCTAGTATTAATTATATAGTTCTAATTCTTGGATGTGTTTGTGGCCATTGAATGTCTGCGGACTCACCGCGAAAGCAGAGAATAGGTTTTTAGATGGTTCCACTAGAAATATACAAGAAAAACAGGAGTTTGAAGTGCACAGTAATAAACCCCTAGTTTGTAAAATACTGTAATGTGTGCGCATATATGTGGTTTCACTATGGAAAAGGTGTGATTGTCACAGTTAACGGCAACATTCCGAATAACAGCAAAAAAGGAAAATATGTCTAAAAGATGGTTTTTAAAGAAACTTAGTGTAAAAATAGAAGATTAAACATGCTTTGAAAGAAGTATGTACATAGTCATATGAGCAGTGCAATGTTCACAATGGATTTTTTAAAACCTCATTTTGGATGGGTTGGTGGCCATTGAATGTCTGCTTTTTTTAATCGCGTTCGCGATGTGTCAACGGGCACCACGATTACAGAAGTCATCGCAACCTCCGGCATCACAGAGAAAACATAAAATAGGTTTTAGAGATGGTTTTTATAGAAACTCTCTATAAAAACATAACTTTAGAGAATACTGTAATAAAAACCTTCAGTGTGTAAAAGGGAGGGGGAGAGGGAGGGGGAGAGGGAGAGGGGGAGAGGGGGAGAGGGAGAGGGAGGGGGGAGAGGGAGAGGGGGAGAGGGGGAGAGGGGGAGAGGGAGAGGGAGAGGGAGAGGGAGAGGGGATTTTAAAGGCACGTGAAGACACCTTTGAGGTTGTCCCGAAGTCCTTGTAGTGGCAACAAAATGTAAATAACCTTCAAGATGATGGATTTCACACATTCCCGGCTTTACAATGCCTCAAATTTCAGGGATGTCTTTAACCCTGATCAGTTTGCTGGTTCTTGGAATTTTCCATCACACGTTTAGGAATGCTTTGCGCCCTTGAATGACAAAATTACTTTTTCCCCTGCCTGCAACATCCAAGAACCTTATGAATTTCCTTAGCAAACCACAGCAAGGCCCATCCTTCTATATGACGCCCTGGAATGGCAGATCTTGCTGTATAACATTCTCTGCTGAGCTTTTCAAACTCTTGATTGACAAATGTGCTCAGCATTCTCATCTCAGTAGGATTGCAGCAATGGAATGCTCAGCTCCCTTGCCTACCCCAGTATTCCACACCTATTACCTCTCCATGAAAGGCTTAACGCAGCCCGCATATTTCAAGTACTCGCCTTATTGGTGGGCTCTTCCTATAAGGCCATGGAATACTCTACTTACCTGCACATCTCCACTTTTGCCCATCTGGTGCTCTATGAGAGTACATAATATAGTTCCAGAGTTCCTAATCTCAAGTCGCCTCTCCCTATGAGGTCATGGAATGCTAAGATTGCCTGCACAACCGCGGGGGTTTTCAACCAGCTGCCTCGCCCTGTGATGACATGCTATGTTTAACATCCCTGCACTCCCTCAGTTCCTTTTATTTGCCTCCATTCTCTCACCTATGATTAAAAACCCAAAGGAAACTCGCCCGGGCGTTGGGCTTGGTGGAACCGGGTCCGTCTAGCATAGGACGAGTGGACCGCCCTCAGCAACTTCCTTAGTTCTCGGTCTATATAGCAAGCTTTTCCCTGCTGAGCTTGACGCCGCCACAATGGTTGTCCTCCCAAAAGCAGGGCGGACACACACCCACTGCTCGTCCTATTAACTGATCTCCCTGAAAAATGCAGAGATCAATATCTATGCCAAAATACTGGCCAACCGTCTTTAACGAGCCCTCCCCAGTCTTGCCATCGGAATCAAAGAGGCTTTATGACCGATAGAAGAACTTGCTGTCTATCTTATATCCTTTATTTATTTTCATTATTTGCATACAATGTTATGTTTTATGAATCGTCATACTCCTTTTCCCCTTTTATTTTGTCTCTTGCTCCCTCCCCTGTTTTTCTTTCTCAGGACTTAGCTATAGATGTTTATTGATTCGGTTTCAATATACCTGCTTAACTTTTATTGTGTAGCTTTTATATCTCTCATGATTGATTGTATTACTGTTCTATATTTTATGCTATGTTTTTGGTTTCAATAAACTTGAACTTAAAAAGAAGAACTAGGCACTGCATAGGCTGTGTGTAGGCAGCCTCAGCGTATGCCCCAACCCTACCGTACCCATGCACTCTTCTCTTAATAGACTTTGAGAGCGCTCCATATGTCCTTCTTATTCGAAGTCCTGGAACGCATCTGGTTTAGCCCCAGATTTGGAACCTATATACAGCTTTTATATAACACCTCCACCATCCAGGTGCCGGCTAAGGGGGCAGTATCAGACAGGGGTGCACATTATCATGGCTTCCCTTTGCCCTCTTCATTGAGCCCCTGGCAAGACTACTTCAATGTGATGTGTGAGTCCAGGGCAGGCAATGAAGTGAACAAATGAAAGACAACATTGCTCTCCATGCCGATGACATTATCCTCTTCCTGTCCAACACACACCTTTTTCCGATGGACTGGGGATGGCACACTTTATACAATGCAGCCCACTTAATGGCGATTAATAAATGGTTGTCTGTTGGGTGAGACGAACCCAGCCTACCGACTGGAGCTTTCCCACCTGGGTCTAGAAGCCATTATGGGTCTGCTCTATGCTATCCCGATCCCTACTCATCTCCTTGAGCTAACTGTAACAGTTGTCGAGGTCTGGTGCGCGGCGTTGCGCTTCACAGGCTGGGACAACAGACTCACACAGAGGACCCCGCTTTAGGAGGGTTCAGTCACACTACTCATCTCGACGGCTTCCAGCACTGGAACAGAATTGGGATTACTACCTTGGGAGCTGTTTGGGAGGGCGGAGGATAGGGAACCACCTGCAATCCTCCCAGGATCTACGGCAACATTCTCTTCATTTCTTACACAGTTCAATACATTTCTGCAAACTCCACCATGCCCTGTCATATCACATATGAGCCCGATCGTACTACCAGAGTATAGCCCTATCAAGGCTAAACGTCTATTGGGCCGCCTCGGCAAAGGTGTAGTATCATTGATAAACCACACACTGGTGAACAATGCCCAGGGGGGTCTTCATACCTCTTCAGCAGAAACGGGAGGGATGGATAGGTCCACTAGAGGACAACTGGTAGGAGCGTGGATGGCACCCCACGAATTAGCCATTTCCTCCAGACGGTGTCTGATCCAACTAGAGTATCTTCATGCCACATACTTTACAACCACATGCGTGTGGAAGATGGGAATCTGGCACAACAAACTTTTTGAAGTACTCAATCGGATGCCGACTTCTTCATTGTGGAACGGGCATGTCCTTGGAAAGTAGCCCTTTGGTTGGGAGGATGTTGTCCCGAGTATTAAAACAGATTTGTGGTGTTAACCCAGTGTTAACCCAGAAAATGGGACTTCTTGGTATTCTGGAAGAGCTCGGTGGACCCCACTGAAGCCGATAATGGTGTGGGTGGCAACAATGGTTTTCATTTATGAGCAGTATCTCGTTTGGGGGGGCGTGGCTTGGGCGCCGATGGCGATGGTCGCCTGAAAGCTCGGCTCCGGGACTAAGCCCGAAATTATCCTGAACATCGGAGGCTGAGGGGCGCCCCAGACCCCGCATTCGGTTGAGCGAGGCGACGACAATCTGCCGGGGGCCTTGGTGGAGTTCGGACGGGGGTGGCCACGAAGAAATGCCGAAGTTTGCGAAGTTGCGGAGTGCGACCCAACATGGCGCCCGGACCCCTTTGTCCCCTTGATCGAAACTACGGAGTTGAAGAGGTCTCGCGGGTGTCGACTGGCACCCGGCTTCACCATCCTCGGTTGTTTTAGACATTGGACATTGGCAGGCTCGGACCTTCTGCAACGGGTTCATACTCGATTAGACGACCGGGCGGGTGCCCACGCACTAGAGGGCACCGGGTGCGGGTGCCCTCTGTTCCAGGCGGCGGTCTGCACCGCGACTCCGCAACTAGCTACGATTTCCTGACCAGCCCAACTACATGGGTGGCGCGACACCCTGGCGCCACGGATCAACCGAGGGAGTTGGTGGCCCTCGCCCCGGAGCTATAGGGGGTGAAAGGGCCTGCCCGACTCGGCGACGGTTGTCTCCGCCCCCTCATCGGTACCCTCGGACGCCGTGGCGGTGGCGTGAGCCGAAGCGGCGGAGTCTACACAGGCTCTGGAGAAGGAGATCGCCCATACCCGACTTGAGAACGAACTCCCGGGAAGGTCGTGCTGGACACCTGTACACGGAGACGCCTACTCCGGGACCCTCACGGAGAGCCCCTGGCAGCATGGGGAAACCTAAAGGAGCCAAGGGATCCAGCCAGACCACCTCGGACTCTGAAGCCCAGGACAAGGAAGAGCATGGAGACCCTAAAAGACCCGGTGGCGCACCACTGCAGCAACAATTCGACCGTGTACTGGAAGCGATAGAGGCAACTCGGTCGGCCCTCCAACAAGACATTGCCCAGGTGGCGACTGGCCTGGGCCTCCTTAGGGCAGACCATGGTAAACTCTCAGACCGGGTCAAGGAGGTGGAGGGCACGGTGAAAACTTTAGAACCGGCGCAGAGAACCCTGGCTGCGACGATAAAGGATGCCATGTCCCGAATTGAGACCCTCGAACGGAGGGCGGAGGATGCGGAAGGCCGCAACAGGAGGAATAACATTCGGGTGGTGGGCCTGCCGGAAAAAATCGAGGATGGCGATATGGTGCGATACTTGGAGACCTGGCTCCGAGACACGGTGGTCCCGGAGGGCCTGTCCTCCTTTTACACTCTAGAACGGGCCCACAGAGTCCCAGCACGGCCCCCACAACTGGGACGAGCCCCAAGGCCGGTGGTGGCGCGGTTGCTACATTTCCGGGACAGAGACCTGATCCTAAATGCCGCCAGGCACAACGGCCCGTTCCAGGTTGCAAACAGTCAGGTGAACATCTTCCCTGACTACACCTACGAGACGCAGCGCAAGCGGTTCTCCTTCCTGGCGGTTAAGCGTGAACTCAGAAGTGAGGGCATCCAATATTCACTCCTATTTCCCGCAAGGCTCCGCGTCATTGTTGACGACAAAACCCAGTTCTTCGACACCCCAGAGGAGGTCTGTGACTGGCTCGAACTGTACCGGACAGGGAAAGATGGTTACAGCGCCTCGACCCATCAGGCGGAGGAACCGGAACAAAGGAGGCGATCTAAGAGGGTCAGGAACCGCCGCGGCCGCACGGGAGGGCCCTCGACTGCGGAGACATCATCGGAGCGGAGAGGAGTGTTGGAAGTTCTGTCGGAACTGTCGGGAGCAAGAGGCGAAGTCATCGAGGAGGAGGAAGAAAACCCGGGTGATCAGGGGGCACCTTCGGACTCGGAAGATTCGGTGGCGGACAGTACCCATACACCGGTGATCACACCGAAATCGGTGGAGGACCTGTTGGACGGACAAGGGTAACGGGGTATGCTGCCTTGTTTTGGGTGGGGGCCCGGCAGGGGGGAGGCGGTTGCCGTTCTTTATTGCCGACAACGAAGGAGAGAGGGTTGGGGGGCTTCTGCTGTTGCCCCGGAAGGTTGTGACACCGGAGGGGGTTTACTATAGTCCTGGTAGCCTGGGCGACGAGGGCCCACTGCCTCCGCCCAGCCCGCACCTGGCCCATAAGGCCTTCCTACGGTGGCGACCGTAGGACTAGTGGGGATTTTGGGTTGATCTCCGTAGAGGTTTGGATGGGATCTAGATGGTGCAGTTTGGGTCCTGTTCTGGGGTGGTTGGGGGGGGGCTTTGTTGGTTTTTGGGTGATTTGGTTCTGGTTGGGGAAAATGGCCGCCGTCAGCGCTGGGAGGATTGTTGCTTTTTCTTTGTGGGGACCCGAACGGGGAGACTGTGCAAGAACACTCTGGGACAATGGCTGATGTTGCTAACTTGAAATGTGTTACATGGAACGTGAGGGGGCTTCACACTATGTCCAGGCGTCACAAGGTCCATGCTTACTTAGTGCGTAGGGGAGTGCAAATGGCGCTGCTGCAGGAAACGCATCTGAACAAGGCGGAAGGGGCGGCGCTTCAGCGTAGGTGGCGAGGGCAGGTCTTTTACACGGCGTACTCTGCTTATGCCAGGGGGGCGCTAATATGGATTAGGGCAGGAGTCCCCTTCCAGGTCACGAGGACAGTGTTGTACCCAGAGGGGCGTTTCGTGGCCATCTCAGGCACTCTAGGAGGGAGGGACCTGAACGTTTGCTGTGTGTATGCTCCTAATGTGGACCAGACTGCCTTCCTTTCCAGGTTATCGGGCTCGCTGGCCCACTTTTTCGCCGGGCCCCTCCTGCTGGGGGGAGACTTTAACTCCGTAGTGGATGTAGACATAGACCGCTCACATCCCCCGCTCCCTGATTCCCCGGTCCGGCGGACGGCTAAGGGTCGTCAAGATTGGCAGACCCGCTGGGGTTTGACGGACATCTGGAGGGCGCATCACCCTACGTCTAGAGATTATTCATATTTTTCGAGCCTTCATGAGCTGCATGTCAGACTGGATGGCTTTCTTGGTTCGTCCGAATTGGTTTCGGCAGCGGTCCGATCGGAGTACTTATCGCGGACCATCTCGGACCACAACCCCCTCCTGTTGGACATTCGCTGGTTCCCTGGGACGCCGGCAGTACCCACCTGGAAGATGCGCCCCGAGATCCTCGAGGACAGTGTCTTCAAGGCGGACCTAGGGGAGAGAATCACGGATTATTTTGCGTCCAACGGCGGCTCCGCGAGTACTAGGGCGTTCGAATGGGACGCTTTCAAGGTGGTGGTGAGGGGCTACTGTATCTCTAAGAAGGTGGGCATGCGGCGTGTTATCCTGGCTGAATTAGACACAGCGGACCGAGCACTCCGCGAGCTCGAAATTAGCCGCCCCGGACACCCGGAATTGCAAACACAAACGATGGAGGCGAGGGAGAAGGTAGCGGTGGAGGTCGAACGGCTCCGCTGTTTCGATTATCAGGCCTATACGGTCCGGTCTATTGCGGAGGGCGACCGGTCGAGCGCGTTGCTGGCGTGGTTGGCCAACCCTACGCGCCAGTCCCAAACGACGACAAATATGCGTAGGGCAGATGGGACCGAGGTGTGCACCCAACCGGAGATTCTTAGTTGCTTCCGGCATTACTACGAAAGTTTGTACCGCAGTCGCTCCGCACGAGACCCAGACCGGCTTGATAACTATCTTAGCCCACTGGAACTCCGCACAGTAGGACAGGAAGTGGCGGAAACCCTGGGTTCTGATATTGACTTGGGGGAGATCCGCGGGGCCATCAAACGGATGGCGAGGAACAAGACCCCGGGCCTAGATGGCCTTCCGGTGGAGTTCTATGCAGCTTACGCTGACCTCTTGGCCCCTCGATTACTGGTGGTCTACAGGGAGGCGAAGAGGTTGGGTCGTCTCCCTGGTTCGATGTGTGAGGCATTGGTGGTTCCTCTCCTCAAACCAGGCCGAGACTCGTCTGACCCGGGGTCCTACCGTCCCCTTTCAATGCGGACGGTGGACTACAAAATATTGAGCAGCATCTTGGCCTCGAGGCTGCTGGGACATATGAGTTCCCTAGTGCATGAGGACCAAGCCGGTTTCATTCCACGGCGGAATACGACTATGAACATCCGAAGGTTGTTCCGCTTGCTTGGGGAACCATTCGTGGATGCCCCGTCCCCGGTAGTCTTGTCGGTGGACCTGGAGAAGGCTTTTGATAGCCTGGAGTGGGACTACCTATGCACGGTGTTACGGAAATTCGGCCTCGGGGAGGGATTTATCAAATGGACAGCAGTCCTCTACGCTTCCGCTTCGGCCAGGGTTAGATCGGGCCCTTTGATTTCATCGCGATACCCGGTGGAGCGTGGCACGCGGCAGGGGTGCTCCTTATCCCCGCTTCTTTTTGCACTAGCGGTGGAGCCACTGGCGATGCATCTGCGCTCGGGAGCCCACTATACGGGCTTATGGACAGCGGCGGGCCCGCATTACGTCTCGCTCTATGCGGACGACCTGTTGCTCTTCCTGGAGGATCCGATCGACGCGTTGCGGGGAGCGGAATTAGCACTAACGGAGTTCGGTGCGGTCTCAGGCCTCCAAGTGAATTGGTCTAAGACCTGCCTCTTCCCGATGCGTAGGGGTACCCCCACTCCTGCGCTAAGTAAGGAGATCAGATGGGAGCCCGACTGCTTTAAATACCTTGGGGTATTTGTGTACCACGACCAACCCGACCTCCTAGATGGAAACATTGCCCGTGGCATGCGAGCACTCCGAGGTAGCATGGACTTTTGGGCCACGCTGCCGCTCTCCGTGGCGGGACGCATCGCCCTGCTCAAAATGGTGGCGCTCCCACGGCTATTGTATTACTTTCGGACTTTGCCGATCTGGGTCCCACCGGCTACGTTTCGTCGCTTGCGTTCTATGGTGGTTGGGTTCCTCTGGGGAACGGGCCGGCGGCGGGTGGCCCTCAATACCCTGATGAGGCCGAAGGACGAGGGGGGGCTCGCCGTGCCGGACTTCGAGAAATATTACCTAGCGGCGCAGCTCCAGACCTACACCCAGGAGATAGCCAGGGAATTCAGAGGCCCGGAAGACGGTAGAGGGACGGGTATGGCCAGGCACGTCCTCTCCTTTATCGCGCTGCGACAGCGCTTGGTCCTACGGGACCTGTCGATGGAGGAGCGGACTATCCGACTCTGTTGGAATCGGGCTCACAACAGAGGCCGCCTACGGACGCCATATGCGCCTGAAATACCGTTGGGGATGCTGACGGCCCTCCCCCACGGAGGAGATTGGTCACGACTGGCGGACTGGGAGGATTCCGGGTTACAGCTCGTCGGGGACCTGTACGAGGACGGAGCGCTCTTGTCCTTTCAGGATCTCATTGACCGCTTTGGAATCCCCCGGGGCGACTTTCTGCTGCACTCGGCCATTGTGCGAGGGATCCAGGCGCACTGGCAAAACGGGCTAGAGGAACCTCAATTGTCTCAGGTGTGCCAGTACGTAATGATGTCGGCGGGCACGGTGAAGGCGGTCACTTGCCTCTACGGCAGGTTGATTACCGAGGGGTTGGTTCCTCTCACCACATTGAAGTCCCGCTGGGAAGAGGACATTGGTAGGGAGATCCCGGAGACGACCTGGTCCCAGCTGGTGAGGCGTGCCTGGAAGGGTACACGTAGCGCCCGTTTCCAACTGGTCCACTATTATGTTCTCCATAGAGCGTACCTGACCCCGGTAAAGATCAGGCGTTATTTTGCCACGGCTTCGGCGGAATGCCCTAGGTGCCCGGCTCAGGAGGCGGACCTCCTACACATGCTATGGGCCTGTCCAGGACTGACGTCCTACTGGCAAGAGGTGGCGACGACTTTGGAAGAGGTGACGGGGAGGCACTCATCATTCGATGTGGCGGTAGGGCTCTTGCACTGGTTCCCCCATACCCCCCGGAATAAAATCACCAGTAAATTTATCGACCTGGGGCTCCTACTTGCTAAGCGAGAGGTGACCAGGAACTGGAAGGCACGAGCTGGTCCTACAGGCAGCAGATGGCACAGTGAGCTTTTGAAATGGGCGGCGGGTGAGAGCGCGCTAAAATATCAGTTGGCTTGGAGGCAGGGCAATGAGAAGGCACAGGAGGCCGCGTTAGAATGGGAAACGCTGGTGCAGGCCCTCCGAGATCATTGTACCCCCAGCGACTCTGAAAGTGAAGAAGCAACTCGACCCGAGTCCCGTTAAACATTAGCATTGACAGCACTATTACCTTCCCCGTGGGTCAAGCAGTGGATCCTATGTTGATGAGCTCCCTGACGCTGATGGTGGGGGGGGGGGGGGGGGAAGGGGGGGTTTCACAGTTACTGGGAATTCTGAGGGGGGGGTTTCTTTTTGGGGTTTTGGGTTTGTTTAGAAAAGCAGATGACGGACAGTGTGTTATCCGGACCAGCTCCAGCATCCTACTGACCCCAGCTGCGTTTGCCGCCCAACCTCAGGCATATGGGCTGATTGGCTGTATAACAACGTTATGGAAGGGGGTCGGTGGGCTATACTTAGTATAAGTTGTTTATACTTCGATACTGGTCGCTACTGTATTGTTTTACTGATTCCTGCAATAAAAATATATTTAAAAAAAAAAAAAAACAAATGAGCAGTATCTCGTTTGACTATCACCCTAGCCTACTCCCTGGCGAAATGGGTACACAAAGATGGAAGAACCAGTATACCACGTCAGGGGCTGTCCCTGAAAACACGCCAAGATTTGGAGTAAGTGGTGGATGTATCATGGGCTGGGAAACGAGGAGTGAAAGACTTTTGTCGTGGGAGATGCAGAGTGGGAGGTAAACAATATTGCTGGGTTACAATTGCGATGAACTGTCATGCTTGTTATCAAGAAAAAATAACATTTGTTTATCCCCCCAAAAACAACACACACAAAGGAGGCCAAACGTTTTGCCATATCGCCAGATTCTGACAATTACAACTACATTCCAACTCAAAGTATACCCAACACCATGCGCGTGCTCCTCGGTTTCAAATATCTGCAGCCACTGAAGCTCTTTTAGGTAGAAAGAGCTGATTTATACAGTAAACATCCAAGGACACAAAGTTCCAATAACTGGACTTCAATGTGAATCAATTCCTGGCAGGCAGCCTGCTCCTTCCATGCACTGCGTTTCCCCAGAGAGATGTGGGCTCAGAGGAGGGTCTAAGAGCTGTCTACGCACACAGACAGAGAATTTCACGACGTGACATCACAGCCTTCATGACTCCCTCCCTTTCAGGTCCATAACTTCTCAGGGGATACTGAGGGACATCTGAAGCAAGGGTAGGCTGACGCGAAGCACTTTTTTCACAAGCAGCAGCTCCAATTTACTCCACTGACAGACAGAGGAAGTTTAACAGGGTCACAGCCCCTGGCAACAATCCCAGAAGTGAGAAAAGAAAACAGTACACTGAAGGAACGTCAGAAAAAAAAAAAAGAGTAACAGGCTTCTCCCTTAAATCATACACTGAAGCTGGAATCACACGAAGAAATTCACATTACATTTAAGGTGAACTTTTAGCTCAAACAGCTCATTTTGGAATAGACTTCAAAACAGACACAATTCTGAACTCACCGTGACAGACCGAGATAAGTTACTCCTACTATGTATTCTGCATCGTGAACCGGCTCCAGAGTGGCATGAACCTGCTCCCCAGACCTCCCGTCTCTTCTCATAAATACTATGAGCTCAGGAGGAGTGTACAGCAGGGCACAAGAGACGCAATGGGTGGATACATATCTAATGGTAAGAGCTAAAGAATTGACCTCATTCTAGAGCAACAACAGCAGACCAGTTAGAACTGGATGTCGCGTCTGGGTGAATGGAGAATAAGGCAGAAAGCTGAAAAGAGAATGCAACACTTGTGAGCCTCTATACCTCTGTACCCGGGCTTCTAACACTATACCGCTGTACCTGGGCCTCTAACTATCCACCTATTCATTCATGACTACCAATATATATTTCTACATTCATTGAAAAAAACAAAGGTTAAAGCTTAGTTATAGTTAGTAAAACATTTTCTCTAGACAGACCAAGTTTCAATTAGAGACACTTTGAAAAATTCTAAAGTTCTAGTTCTAACTTTCATTTACAATTTATCCACCACCTTCAAATAATTATAATTAACGGACCTCCAAATACACTTTTCAGCTCGCTCTACGCAACTATAATTCGAAAGTCTATCATGCACTGTGGTGACACAAATAATGTAATTTGAGAAGTTATAAGTGCTGTTATGAATGCTGTGGTTTCACATGCTCTCAGTGATTTAGTATGCAAAGGTATAAAATAGTATATGGGAAAGGCATGAGTTGTACTTTGGCCTTTGAGATGACAAGACTGTTCGGAGGTGCGCGACTTACAGTAAGTTGAAGGTGGACCATAAATTATACATTGAAGTTATATAACTTAACAAGTTTGAATGTTTGTGTATTTTAAGTTGGGTTTGTACAGTAAGAATACACAAGGTATTTCTAACTCTACACTTTCCTTACTCTTTGTTTTTTTCATTGTATGTTAATGAATTTTATTTTTTAATAAAAATGTGTTTGAAATCGCAGTGTGGAGTATCAAAGTGGAGTGTAGTACAAAACAGTGAAAGAAAGTGTTGTAGAGTCTGGTGACCAAGTTGACTACTGTTGAGTGGAATACAGTGGAGTCGGTGGAGTGACGTAGCATACAGTGGTGTGGTGTATCCCATTGTGGAGTGGAGTATCGTAGTGTGGAGCGGCGTGTTGTACAGTGTAGTGGCATGTCAAACCAGTAGAGCTGAGTGTTGTACAGTGGAGTGTCTTTGACTGGAGTGTTATGAAAGAGTGGAGTGTCACTGTATAGAGTGTCGTAGAATGGCAGAGTGTAGCACAGTGTTGTAGAGCATAGTGGTATAGAGTTGAGTTTAGCGGAGTAGAGTGTCATAGTTCAGTGCTCTGCAGTAGAGTGGCAAAGAGTCTCATGCAGTGTAGTGTTGTACAGAAGAGTATCATTATTTGTGAAAACACAGTGCATGGTAGAGTGGTGTGTTATAGTTAGCGTGGTCTGGTTAGCGAGCTGAAAAGAGAGTAACAAGGTCCGCTACTTATAATAATTTGAAGGTGATGGATAAATTGTAAATGAAAGTTATAGCTATAACTTTAGAATTTTTAAAGTTTGGGCAGTTTAAACTTGGTTTGTATAGAGAAAATAAGTTTTCTTAACGAGAACGAAGCTTTACCCATAATTTTTTTCCGTTGAATTTCAATTTGTTTTTTACATGTTCAATAAAATGTGTTTTAAATTGTAGAGTCCAATTTCACAAGTGGAGCTTTGTTGTGTGGAGTGTCTTACAATACAGCAGTGGTAAGTTTTGTAAAGTCAATTGTCATAGCCTGGAGTTTAATCGAGTAGTGTGTAGGGTAGTAGCGTATCATACAGAATAGTAAAGTGTTATATGCTGTAGTGGCATGGGGTCTCATAATGGAGTCAAATATCACAGATTGGAGCAGAGTTGTACACTGGAACAGCGTGTTCAACCAGTAGAGTAGAGTATCAGAGTGAAGTAGTGTGTTTTAGAGTGGAGTAGGGTGAAGAAGAGCATCACTGAGTGGATTAATCATCAAGTTGAATGTCGTGGAATACAGTTGAGGAGAGTAGCATAAAGTGGAGTACTGTGTAATATAGTGTAGTGGCGTATCATAGAGAGAAGTTGAGTGGAGTGGCGTTTAGTATCATACAGTGTAGTACAGTGACGTACAGGGGATACCTATAAAGGGGAGTACAGTGTTCAAGTGACAGAGTGTATTACTGTGTTGTAAAGTGGAGTTGCATACAGTAGCTAAGAGTGTAGAGTGGGCTGAAGTGTAGTAAAGTGGAGTACATCGGAGTGTGTTAGTGTAGAGTGGAGTAAAGTGTCGTAGAGTGTAGTAGAGTGTAGTAGAGTGGTGTAGCATACAGTCGAGTAAAATGTCAAACTGAAGTACTGTGTTATACAGTACTGGACAGTGATGTGCAGTGGCATAGCCTAGTTGATTGTAGTGGAGTGGGGTACAGTACAGTGTTGTAAAGTGTGGTAGAGTGGACTGGCATACAGTGTTAGAGAGTACAATGGCATTGAGTGACCTGGAGTGGTGCACAGGGGAGTAGAGTGCAATACTGTGTCAGAGTAGAGTGTAATAAAGTGGGATACAGTGACATACAAAGAGTTGCGCAGGGTGTTGTATAGTGGACTTGAGCATCGTAGAGTGAGGAAGAGTGTTGTAAAGTGGCATACGATATAGTACAGTTGAGTGATAGGGTATCGACTGGAGTAAAGTGGTGGAGTGTGGCATACAGTGTAACAGAGTGCTGTACAGTGAAGTTGCATAGAGCACATTAGTGTGTGAAAAAGTGGAGCTGCACAGACTGGATTGTTGTAGAGTAGAGTGAGGTACAGTCTTGTACAGTGGAGTATAGTCAAGTGGAGTTGTGTAACGTAGTGTAAAGTACAATGGAGTATTATAGTGTTGAAGAGTGGCATGAAGTGAAGTGTACTGGAGTATTATAGGTAGCAAACTGTTATACATTGGAGTGGGGTCTCATACAGTAGAGTGGTGTGCTGCGTCATATAGAAAAGTATTATACTGTGGAATAAAGTGTTGTACATGTGAGTGTACGGGCATAAAGTGAGAGTATGGAGCTGGACAGTGGAGTGTTTGGGGATTAGGTGGAGTACAATGTTTCAGAGTGTCATGAAGTGTGGTAGGCTTTTATAGAGTGGAGTGATAACGAGTGAAGAGGAGCGCCAAACAATGGGAAGGCACAGAGAGGAGTGGAGTGCACCTTAGTGCTGTAGAGTGGATTACCGTAAAGTGGAGTAGCATACAGTGGGATACAGTACCATGGAATGTAAAAGAGTGGAGTGGCGTAGAGTAGGGTACAGTGGATAAGCCTAGAAAGGGGTGGCATACAAAGAAATGGCATAGCATACAGTCAAGGAAACAGATTGGAATGATGTCTCATACAGTAGAGTGTGAGTGGGGTCTCTGAGAAAGCACAATTTAACTACTCAGATTGACCGCTAACCTCTTCAGCGCAGCACGAATTTTCGCGCTGTGCTGAAGATTCGAAAAACGGGTGTGGTCATGACGGAATGGTTCCGTCATCAGCACAGCCCAACCGACGCTGATGACGGAACCGTTCAGTCATAAGCATCGAAGAGGTTAAATAAGAAGTCAACCAATGTTGGTGGCACCATGTTGTGTAGTTCCTACAAATCTGCAGGATCTGCGCATTGTTTGGACAACATAAACTAAGGGCTAGCGGTCTAAGCTGATTCCGGACACCCCTGCAGGATATGTTGGACTGTAGATTAGCTAGCTCACAGTGCCACTGTAAGCGCCCTAACTTACCAGGGAGCGAATGGTTTCTAGCAACCACTGAACATGACAACCCTCATCCCTCTGGGATTTTGGAAACAGCACAGAACCTTTCGCTCAGTCACTCACGCTCACTTATTCCACAATGGATAGATTTGGGCTAACTCTCTCACTGCAACACATGTAGATTACAGATTTGACTCTACATTACACGAGCATTTTTGCAGTATGAACAAGAATATCCTCTGCCGAAAGAAATAATGCTTCTAGATCTATAGGAATGTATAATTTATATCGATGGACAGGACTTTCGATGGCCGAATGAAAGGATCCACTCGACACAAGCAATCATTACTCCATAGGCACTCAAGGAGTTATGTATTAACATTCATGAAATAACATTATCAAAAATCATTTTGCAATGAATAAGTGAGCAGAAATGATGCAGTGTACAGTACATAAGTCCAGATAACTAAAACAAACCTGTGACTGTTCATCACTCCTAGAGAACTCTTAACACAATAGGAGATGGATCCACTCCAGCAGTGGGAGGAACGACCCACTGCTCTATCCAACACAGTGAGTGCGCTGGGAACAGTACAGACTTGCGTTCATTAACAAAACGTCCAAACGACATATGAAACATTCCGCACTACAGCCTAAGTTCCCAGAGCGGTTTCCTATTATGTCCTCAACATAAAACCTGCTCCTTCCACATGCTGGAGGATCCGAAAAAGGATGAACCTTTTCCCCCCTCACCAACTGTGACCATCCACTCTTTGCACGTTGTATACGCCTACGCCCTCCATTATTCAACTAATAATTTCGTTTAAGCAAATACCCATGATGCCCCAGTGGGTCTGGTTTGCACCATACACAACTGCAAATAAATACATTCATTTCTATACAGGGTGCTATCTCCATCCCAGCTACTGCCTCAGGGGAAGTGGTCAAGCCCTGGCTGATCTCAAAAGGAAAAGCACATGACCCACATGGCCTCCGTAACAAGATGTAATGAAAGGACGGATATCCGTTTTTTCTTTTTTTCATCACCGCACCATTTAAAGACCACTTTCAAAACAGAAGCTGAATTATGCACCCTTCAATTCAAAACAGCTGTTAAATAATTTCATATGGAATAAATCGTTCTTTGTATCAGTTAATTAAAACCTTTACAAAAGAGGTTAACAAATTCCTGTTATTTACAGAGTTTCATGCACAAGTACTGGATATTTAAATCAAAAACATGCTTTTTATCGGACTCCCATGAATTTTGGTAATGCTCAGAAACAAGGGATAGTAACTTACTATGGAGGGGAACACAAAAGAACCCTACACAATCTAAAGATTTGATGTAACTGCATACATTGTTCAAGCACTCAATCATTTTAGAGATACGCGTGTTCTAAATATTTAATAGAGTCGTGTTAGTAATTGTACTCCTGGCAAGTTAGTTGCGGATAAAATTGTTGTAAACTTTTATCAATAAATGGAAATGAGATAATTTGCTATTTTTGTTGTTGTTGTAAGTTTTTACCTCTTTTGTGAAGGTTTTAGCTCCTTAACCGCGGCGCAAATTCCGCCACGATGCAGGAGTTTAATGAGTGGGCGGGGCCGTGTCGGCCAACAGATGTGCGCAGCACTAGCCAGGTAGTGCTCGCGACAGCCGTTGGCCGACACGCGCACGGAACAGGTTAATTAACTGAGATCAATAAAGATTTATTTATTCATACTAAGTTTAGGGATCCCTGGGGCCACGGTGATTCCACTAGTGAAGTAGTGTGGCTCACTGGTTAGAGGCGGCAGACCCGAGAGCAGAGGACGGCCCGGGACCAGGGTTCGATTCCCGGCGCGGCAGGTTTCTGGACCAGGGTCAGTGGACTCGATAATTCTCTCGCCTCGGTGCCCCACTCTGATCAGCGATCACACTCGGCAACTCTGGGCATTAGCTTGCCTCATCTTCACTAACGGCCCCACCAGACCGCCGGGGATGCCTGGTCTCACCCTGGAGATACCCATTAAGGGACCGTCTCTCAGGGAAGCCAGGAAGGGTTTCGCAGCGGTCGAAGCGCCTTGGGACCCTACGGGTAAGTAGTGCGCTATATAAATGCCTATACATTCCCTTCCATAGGGAGCAGTCGCGGGCTCAAGCAATCGAAAATGATGCCATCACGTGTGGAAATACAAATTGGCCATACAATTATTAAAGGATAACATCTTTATTAACAAACTGTAACCAAAGTTTAATGCTTTCTAATTTGTACAAACTGTATCAGCCTACTGATGTGCAAGGTGAAAAAGACAATAGAGCATTACTGCTTGAAAACAGACATCTACAGCAGGCTTCCATTAGCAGCCAGATGTACACAATAGTTGCTATCAAACAACATTTTCAGATCAGTTAGTGCGCGGTTATGCAATGCACTATATATGTAGGAATGAGTGCAGGTTTATTCATCAACCCACACCAAACTCCACAAATACAGAGATTGCCTTCACCCACACGTTGCCCTCTGCCACAGAGCTACTAGCTACTTCTGGGGGCCATGCCACTTAGAAGATATTCAGTTAGAAACAGAAACTAGGTAAAGGTTGGTTGTAACAGTGAATAATGGGGATGTTTCTCAGCAAGGGCTTCTAAGGGGCATCAAACAGACAACAAGAGCAAAGCTTCAGCTGCCTACGATGTCAATTGGCACTCGGAGGTGAAAGCACTGGTGTTCTCCACTCTTTGCCGATCTATAATATATTCTGTATGATCCCCAAAAACATCCGGCCCTGCGTTTATCTGGTTGGCAAGTGAATCGGAGTAATGGGAGACCCACATATAACACGGTCTTCCTGCCGGTCTCAAAAGTAAAGACAAAATGCCAGTCTACCAGCCAGTCACGCCTGTGCCGCCTTCGTATAACCTAGCTGTGCTCTCAATTCTCAATTGTAGCAGAGAGCCAGCACTAAGTCTGGGGACCCAGATCGGCCTAAAATTCTTATATGACATAGCACCAATGGGGAACCACATTTTTTCCCTACTATTGGCCCTTCATTGCAGGTACTTACTAGATTTAGAATCTAGTATTCAAACGACTGGCGCTCAGTGAGAGCCATACATAACATATTGAGAGGTAATCGTGAATAACAGGGGTGTTTTTCGGCAAGAAAGTTCTGATGGACATCAATGAACAAGAGCAAAGCTCGAGTGGTCTGTGAGGTCACTAAGAATCCAGAAGCGATAAAAAATCTCAGTTATTCACTTTTAACCCATCTAGAATTTTACGTTATGTATGACCCCTAAAATGATCTCCCAAGCCATCCGATGATACCCATTTAGTAGTCTCTCTGCCTCTTCTAGGGGCATCAACTGCAAAAAATATGTTCGTCCATAAAGTCCTAGTGCATTATGGGGCGGGCCTTGGAAGGCGCAGGAAAACCATGAACAAGCAGCTCTGGCCGCTCGTTTATTATATTCACTTTTTCCTTGCACTCCGCAGATTGATATATACATACATTTTGAACCTTAAACTATTTAACAGATTTTCACTAAATCACAAAAAGCACGCTTTCTGGACCAAGATCTAGCTTTCCTCCAAATTTGGTGCAATTCCGTTCAGCAGTTTTTGCTGTATCGCTGGTAAATTTTCCTATGGGAAAATAAACACGGAAAAAGTTATTGAGGACCCTGCTTTTTACCCTATGGAAAAGCAGACCCAACTATAGTTTACCAGTTTATAAAGCAATGTGTGCAAAAAAAGTTTAGATGATGTCATCAGTGATGTCATAAATGATGTCATGGAACATGTCATTAGTGATGTTTATATAGGAGGTCCTATGCAGTGCACTGCGGTGCGCAAGTTATAGTTAGCTCTGCTAACTAGCTGGTTAATTCCTTTGTTATAGTTCAAAAAGTTAATGTGGTCACTGACAAATTCACCCAACCATAACATTACTTTAACGTGAAAAAAATGTATATACATATTTTTTTAATATAGAATTAATTTTACTTTTCTCTCATTTAAGTAACGGTATCGTTGGTTGAATTTGTCAGTGACAGGTCCTCAAGACACAGCTTAAGTAGACAGGTAGCGTCTAGAAGTTCCCTGAATAGTAGAAGCGCAGTGGATGGGTCTCAATAAATTACACCTTTGAGGCAAATGGACTATACAACTTTAAATAAGGAAATAGATCAGCATTCTCCCTGCATTCCCATTCTTTATTAGTGCTCTTGAATACTCACACAGCACTCAGTCCAGAAGATGTGCAGAAACGGGAATGTGAGCAGGGCCTTGTTGCCTTCTTTGGGTAGCAGCTCCTCCTTAAACTGCACAAAGTTGGACTCCAGATGAATCATTTTAGGTGCCCGGCCATACGACCTGCAGAGAGAAAGATAGTAAGCCACAGAGCAAAGCACCCAGGACACTGCACAGCTAAGGGCAAACATGGGGCAGTGCGACTGACAGCAGTGCCCACAGAAACAAAATCATGCTCAATGATCTTCAGAGCTCAGCCCAGATGCTAGTCATACACACATTAGAAGTGACTTTAAATTAGGATCTGGGCAGTAATCCATGCTTAAACTCATGCGTCTTTGCTCTTCCAATCAGGTAGGATAAGTCCCCAGATCTGATGTCCTGCAATTGTAGCCCCTGAAAATGTGAAAGGTTCTTTGAGGTTATTTTCCTGTCTTGGGCCTTTAACTCCCACGGATCTGCCTCTGTGTGTCATCAGCTTGAAGGACTGTTGCTGGATTATGTTTGCAGCCAAACAGCGGCCATTTCTGGCAGGGGTGTAGCGTGCTGCCAGGTACAACAAGAGTTTGGGGCCATTTCCCCCAGATATCTTTGTGGGCGGTGCCAAGAACATGCACTTTGACCCTGGCTTCGAATGGTAACCAGTGAAGGACCTTCAGAACAGGCTTGATGTGGTATGGCATATCATGGCTGTGGGGTTTTGAAAGGAATGATTTAAAGAGGCCAGTGTAGAGGATACTGCAATGATCTGGACAGGACAAGATTAAGGCTTTGTTTAGTACATTCTTTACCCTGTCACCAGCTGCTAGCATGACAATTGTGTCTGCCACTGCTACGGCTCATGAATGAAGCCAGTTGTCTGTGCGTGTACATTAACAGTATTAATACTTATCATGCCAGATAGAACCCGCCACAGGTATCTGCATGACATGAGAGCTCTTTTACCCACTAAACCAAAATTATCCTATTTGAGCAAAAATCCACCACAGAAATCTGAAAGTATTCACTCACTATCATCCACTGTTTGCCTAGGAGAAGTGCAAGCACTCTTCCATTAAATGTACCGCAGCAGTTCTAAGAAGTGCTCCTGCTGCACTTTTCATATTAATGGTGCTCCAAATTCAACATCTGCTTAATCAAAACACTGCAAATGATCCCAACATGATCAAATTCCAGGGAAAGGTAACCATTATCTACACGCCAGGGGTGTTTGATCCTGTGGGTTTCACATTGAAAGAGACTCACCAGAACTAAGCTGCTGGCGTGAGGGAGCAGTACTATCGATCACAGAAGGTGTGAGTGCAGGGGCTTTGCCTTGCCCCTCTTGACCACGTATGGAGGATGAGTGAATTCGAGGCTGCACACAGACAGGGAAGTGGCAGTCCCTCTGTGTGTGGATTTTCTCGGAGTGTATTGCACCCTCAGCCCATTTCAGTCTGTGGCACAGCCCCTCACCAGGCATGAAGAGTTCAAGGTGGCGTTTGCCAAACCAATATCAGGACAGTTTGTGCCCCTTGACATGGCAGTGGGAGAAGACCACTGCACCCTCAGATCTCCGGATATACCGGAGGCGAGACCTTTGTGGTGCTAAAATGGGAGCGGCACCGGAAGGAGTAGTAGAATGTGACAAGACCTTCCAGGAGCTGGTTCAACTTTAAGGATCTCTTCGGACCTCTGAACCAAAGTGTGACAGAGCCTTGGGGAGGTGCTAGTTGGGTCCAGCATCCCTGGCTCTACTGCTCACACACAGGTGCTATTGATGAAGTGCCTGGTTGGGAGACTTGCACAGGACTTTGAGAATTCTACAGCCCCTGTTGGATACAAATGCAGCATAAAGAACAAAAGCACATAGGATAAAGGTGGAAAATATAAACAGCAGGTACAAAGCAGGACAGAAATGAATTCTGTGGTCCTAAGCCTTCCATTAGGAGCTATGATGGGCGTGGGGAAGTAACAGCAGAACGCTCTCCTCCTGAACTCTCACATGGCAAAGTACTAAGCACAGCTGTAATCACAAAGTTGCAGGAGACAACATGGAGTATAGACAGAGGTAACAGCAGCAGTCTCAAACTTACCTGGAGAACTTGCAAACAAAGATATATTTTGTTGCTGAGCATTAGGGGATGTGTCTTGATAATGCTTTTTTGTTTATGTTACCATCTCATAAAACGCTCTAGTTATGAAATGGCTTCAGTTACAAGCCAAGGTCAAAGTTATTACCAGATTCCTGCGTACCATAAGCGATGGGAAGTGTTGCCGTTGCCTGAGCTTTGTGGGGTTATCATGATGGGTGGATGTTTTAAGTATTTGTGGATTTTTTGGTGCCCACCCTCTTTTGACGATCTGCAGTTTGGGGTGGAGTCATTGGTAGATTTCATGCCTTAAAGAGTTGCTTACTAGTGAGCATTTGTCGATAATGCCATTTTGAAGAGAATAAAAGATGTTGCCCGTTATGTAGTTTCTTGATATCCAGATCAAGGAACTACATAGCCAATAGAACAAGCATTGGCATAGCCAATAGGTCTCGCTTTTGGGACCTTATAAGTATTAAGTTTTGCAGCACAATATCAGCTGTTGCATGGCTAAACCTTGTACCTTATAAGTGTTTAGCCATGCAACAGTTGATGTTGTTGCACCAAGGATATAGTGCTGAAGTTATCCAGCACAATATCCTTGGTGCAACAACATCAACTGTTGCATGGCTAAAGACGGTCCCAAAGGCGAGACCTATTGGCTAAGCCAAGTCTTGGACTACAGAGAAGCAAGGAAAACAAATAATAACCAGATTATTCCTACCTGTATTTAGTTATCTTCTATCCAATCTGTGCATCTTTGTGTTTACCATGTGAAATCATCCTGAAGTGGATCTGAGTTTACATATTTGAACTTGTACCAGAAAATAAGAATAAGCTGACCTCAGATTGCTGGAACAGTATGGACTTCTCTGGGCCGATAGCGCACTCTGCCGCAAGGTAGGGGGGTTCTGATGTATAGTGACCGAGAGCAGGTCCACAATGCTGTGCAAGACACTGCACCTCTCCTGCAGCTGAACCCTACGCTCAGTGGGCCTAGGTAGTTGCTTAGGTGAGCGATGCCAGTAGGCTGGATACCAAATAATAGGAGGGGCTTGGGAGAGTTCCAGCACTTCTAATCTAAACATAAGCAAATGCTCGATTTAGGATATGTGTAGAGATAAGATCCTGTGTGGAAACCAGCATATTCACCCCAATATCGGCGGCTTAGATGCCCATTATGCCACCCCTAAATCAAGCAAAGTTATATCCAAACAAACTGATAGCAAACTCGTCGTAAACAACACAGGTGGTAGCAAATCTTTTAAACATATGGCGGAAAAAAAACGAATCAGACTGTAACTAACAAATAAAAAATGAAATAAAAGTGGGTGCAGGATTCTTAATGAAAGTCACAAAGGTACACCCTCAGGTATGAGTCTTTGCATCTGTGCAGACTTATGACTGCTAGGATTTCATAGAAAGTTAACAGAAGTTGGCCTGGAAACCATACTCCTCCCAAACTTATGTGAATCCAATTTTCGAATTTTATATATACATACACATACAATCTGATGAACAAATGCAAATTCCCTTTCCCCCATTCCTCACTGTGGAAAAGGGTTTACTCTTGCCCTCATCAAGAGTAAATTGTCAGCCTTTTGCAGTGTGGAATAACATTGGAGAGGAATTGTTGAGTGTACTTACAAACATGCAAGTTTCTGGGAATGCAGAGGCTCGCAGTGCTTTCCAAACTGAAACCACGACTTCCTACCGAATTCTAACAATTAATGAGTTCGATTATTAGAGCGCTGACATAATGAGAAGGCTGCCATAATTTGTCACCACGGTGCTTGGCACCGAAAGGGGGGCCCTCGCCCTCGCCTCCCTGAACAAGTGTATATTTTATAAGAGTCCACCTACTGATAAATGCAATTTAATGTATTTAAGTGTCCTTCACGGTTGTAAATTCAGCTGTGAAGATAATATGTGCACCTGAGTACAAAAAGTTAGCGAGTCAGAACGTCAAACTGGTGGGAGCAGAGCTAAAATGTATAGGGTCAAAGACTGGGGAAAGTACCAGACATGTGAAATGTAATTATCGGCAACTCCCTGGTGTAATAAGTTCGCAGATCCCCTTGGGTGAATCCGTTAACCAGGGGAGCCCAGGTGTAACATGCATTTTAAGCCAACGGAGGGGTGGGGGGGGCGCATGTGCGACAGCAGCGTGTCACTAGACACTGAAGCAGACACAAGGCACTGCTTTGCAGATGGCATTCATGAGTGGTTCAGAGACGCTTCCTAAGGTGGCAGTGTGCAGTCACAGTGCCTCAAGCGGCGAATGTGTTTTTCGCGTCAGTCTTCGCTTCATCGTCGAATCCGGAATTGCAATTAATAGCACTGTGTGTGCTGCACAAATCACTGAAACGTATGCCCAATGAGGCCTGTCAAATGGCATTTAATTCTACTCCGCTTCAGTCACCCTGTACAGAGGATCTGCAGATGAGGAGACATGCAGTCACTGGAGCAGACAGGCAGTGTGACGCCCAGCACAGCCTGCAGACAAGGACATAGGGTGCGCAGCAACGAGGGAGGGAACTGGAGCCAACAAGTGGTACGACACCCCGGCACAGCCTGCAGTACCAGGGTGCGCAGTAATGAGAGAGTCACAGGAGCAGACAGGCAGTACCGTGGTGCGCAGCAAGAAGGAAGCCACTGGAGCAGACAGGCGGTGTGATGCCTGGCACATCCTGCAGACAGGGAAATGGGATGCGCAGCAACGAGGTAATAAACTGGAGCCGACAGACGGTACAACACCCTGGCGCACCCCGGTACTGCGTGCAGGCTGTACCGGGGTGCGCAGAAACGAGGGAGTCACAGGAGCAGACAGGCAGCAGACAGGCAGTACTGGGGTTCGCAGCAACGAGGGAGTCGCGAGAGCAGACAGGCGGTGTGCCGACTGTGCCGTGCAGGAACAGGGGGTGCAGACACTGTCCCTCGCAGAAGCAGACAGACACTGGGTGCAGGGACAAAGCAGGTCCCCACCCAGACAACGCATCAGAAGACACAGGTCGCAGAGAAGGAGGCAAGGGCTGTGGGAAGCGAGGCGCTTCACGTGCTTTGGGTGGGTCACAGCGCTGTAAGTGCCCAGGTAATTTCATCTAAAGTATCAGCACTTCTCAATGAGGTGCGCTACTTTTGACAGGAGGGTACCTGCACTTTTCAATAACGGGTCCACTGGGATAGCGGGCGCCTGCACCTTACAGCTCCATTCAAGGCCTGCTCGGTCCAGAGGCGGATCACAAACGAGGAAGAGGAGGGCTCAAGCGAAGAAGACACCACTCACGTGAACGGAGCATCACCATGCGAGGAAAACAAAGGAAAGTGTGCCCGACATTTCATTTTGGAAAATGTATGGCATATGGTGACAAGGAGGCACTCAACATATGCCATTTGAAGAAGAAACTAAGGAAGATGGTTCAAGAAAGGGATTGAGGGGTCACAGGATGGTAAAGGAGAGTTCTATGACGAGAAGTGCATATGGTCCAGAGAGCTAAACTGGAAGAGGAACTATGAACAAGCAAAAGTGACACGGCTGCGCGGCCGCCCGTGAAAGTGAAACTGATCGTAATAATAAACAAAGGGGGGCGGGAAGAAGGGGAAAAAGAACAAGCAATGGCCGCGCAGCCGTGAAAGTGACACGGCCGCACGCACGAAAGTGAAAGCAATAAAGCTGATGAGGAGGGAGTGGGAGAAGGGAGGGGATTCACGTGCGCGCTGTAAGGCTTAATGAGCCATAACAGAAAGCCAGATGGCAGCTGTGCACGTCGCGCGTGCTTGTTCGCGTAAGAGCAAGCTGGTGGCCGGCAAAAGCCTCTGGGTAGCATGTTTAAAACCCAGTTACTAATGTCTCGCCAGAGCAACACATTCGCAGGCTCAGGCGAGACTTAAAAAGAAATATTAATGTGATGTTCTTGAAACTCTGCCTGGTTACCAATGCTCTTCAACATATAAATAGAAACAACGGCTGCACGTCCGGTTCCTATATTGATGCAGACAATGCACTGCTATGCCTCAAACCTGATAATACAGAAATCCTCCTCTTGGCCAAGCTCACCCTTTTCCTTTTATAATGACGTGCAGAACTGGACGCTATTCAAGTGCCTATGGGTAAAGCACACAACTTGAGAGTGCTTTGTAAGTGACTTAATAATTAACCACCAAATAAACACTCTATC
Source organism: Lissotriton vulgaris (assembly GCF_964263255.1). Taxonomy (NCBI): domain Eukaryota; kingdom Metazoa; phylum Chordata; class Amphibia; order Caudata; family Salamandridae; genus Lissotriton; species Lissotriton vulgaris. The sequence goes on from NC_141696.1 coordinate 1,578,463,997, forward strand.
CAGGAATGAATTCCATAATTTTATCGGATTTTGCCGTTCTCGCACTCCTCACAGACAATATCTCTTGTCATGTTCGCCTAGATCACTGAAACTGCCGTAATACAGACCTGACCAATGTGTCTCTCTCACACGCTAGAGGGTTCACAGTTATGCAGCCTTAAAATCAATCCATTGACTCCCAGTAAAAGCCCTTTCTGACTACAACTTAAGGCGCTGCACGAAGGAGCACCGAACTACCTCACTAAAATAATTAACGGCCCAAAAAGATCCAAAAGATTTTGTGGAAGAATATTTAAAGCCTATGCTCCTCGTTGTTCGATTCTTCATCATTACACTGGAGATCTGAAAATTATTTTGTCAAATCAAAGATAAATAAGCCTCACAGACTCTTAACAGTGAGATTACCATCTGTAGGTGCCACCTCTACCGCACTCATGTTGGGGGTTCCCTGCTCTAGGGTGTGCTAAAAAAATGCTAACACAGTAGTCCTAAAATGATTTTATTTTATTAAGGGGAATGTTGCTTTATTTTAAATGCTCTAATCAATACTGTGTTAGTTTTGCAGCTTAATTTTACTACATCAACTCTTTCAGGTCTAACTGAACACTTCATTAGGGGATGAAATTCATAGTTTATACTTTGAACCAACACTGGTTTTGTGTTTTTGTAACTTTAGTAACAATAATGTCCAGATTAAGTTTGAAAACTAAACACATTTTTGGGGAGCTTGAGGGGGGGGGGGGGGCGGGGGGGAGGGAGGGGGGAGGAGAAGGGATTTCTCTGCATAGAAGAAAAAACAGTGTGAAATGTTCAGGGCTCAGGCACATGTGCACCTGAACTTCAGATGTAAATAAACAGATTTTCCACAGGTAAACAATTCACCAATCTGGTGTTACATACAAACATAAAAATCTCGTATTCCTGCACATTTCTGTGCAAAGCTGTGGGTTTTATTTTTAGCTCCACAATATGAGCCACTTCCTGAAACTATAGCCATAAGCCAACTCATCAGATAGATTTCTGTAGGGGGGCGTGGCTTGACGCCGATGGAGTAAGAGGCAATGCTTTCGAGCCCCATCCTGCTGGCCACTGCTCAACATCATCCTAATCCCCTATGCGGCATAGTTCAAGCCAGGAATGTGGACCTGTAGCCCCATGCAGACCAGAGGGAGGCCCTGTGAATAAGCCTCCGGCTGAAGAGACCCAGCAGAGGTCTGGGCGGCCGGAGCTACAGCTGGAACAACATGGTGGCGCCCATTAGAGCGGCGGCGGAGACCGCTGGACCCTGAATGCAGCGAGGCCCCCAGAGACATCACGGACCGACCCAGCGGCGGATTTGAGAGCTGCAGGTTAGGTGTTAAGCCGCTGGGAAGAAGATTGGGAGGATAGATAGGAGGGGAGAGAGTAGGTTGCGTAATTAAGTGCCCTCTTTTTGCATGGTTGCCCCCACTTTTTGCCAAACTGCATGTACTTTGAGTGTGCCCTGGGTTCCTGACAAACCGGTTCCCAAGGCCTAAGTTCTTTTCCTAAAAACTGCATAAAGACAAAACTCAATTGGCACTCTTTGGCCACATGTTAGTCCCTTGTAAATTGTACCCTAAGAACCAAGGGCACTGTGGCCAGGGAAGGCCTCCAAGGGCTGCAGATCTTGTTGTGCCACGCTTAGAAGCCCTGTACCTACCTACACACAAACCTACCTACCTACTGCAGGCTGCGTGTCTTGGTGCAGAACCAAGTGAAGAGTTGACATGGCAACCCACTGCCCTGGCATAGCTTAGCCACTCCTCTCGCTGGGTGCACTATACCAGTGGTGAGGGTACAGGTGCATGAGCCCTGTACCCCTACACTGTCTAAAACAATTCTTAGACATTGTGAGTGCAACAATGCGATTAAGAGTATATGGTTCTGGGAGTTTGTCATAACAAACTCCACATCCCATAATGGCTTTACTGAAAACTGGGATGTTTGGTACCAAACATCCCAGCACATTAAACCCACATTGATGGCAGTGTGGGATTTGATGAAAAATGCACTCAGAGGGCATCTTTGAGATGCCCCCTGAAAAATGATCTAACTCTAGTGTCCTGGCTGAGTGGCTGCTCGCCAGCTGCCACCACCAGACATGTTTCTGGACCCCTGGGTCGAGGGCCTGCTGCTCTTGGGGGCCTATAGCAATACACATCTTCCTCCCTCAGGATGGGCAGGGTCCACGAAGGGGAAGCTTCAAAGGCGTGCCGCCTCTTTGAGATACCCCAGCCATTTGCTGCTTTCATCAACTGGCCCCCACCGGTTCTGACTTTGGGCAGGAGAACTGGCAGGAAAACCAAGTGAGGAAGGGGGAGGTGTGCCCACCTTTGCCAAACCCACCCCTCAGGTGGGAGAGGCGAGGTGAAGCACAACTCTCAGTCCCCGCCATCTTGAGGATGGGAGGACCTGGACAACCAGAGAGAGGCATATGGCCCCTTCGACTGGAGAGTGGCATAAGAAGGGGTGTGCCTTTACTCACTTGTAATGCCCTAAATCTAGAATTTAGGGGCAACCCTGAACCTTGCCTTCTCAGACAAGAATCAACAAGAAGAAGATGGACTGAAGAAGCTGTACTGAAACTAAGAAGGGGAGGACATCCACTGACTTGGCCCCAGACCTACCAGCCTGCGTCCACTTTCAACTTGCTCCAGCAAAATACCAGTGTATACTGCAGCCAGCAACCTCAAGAACCTGAAGCACCTGCTCTGCCTTCCAAGCCCAAGACTTTGTCTCCCGTGAGCACTAGATTTTCTCACCCACAGACTATGGCTCCAGCTAAATACGAGACTCAGCACAACTCTGCACCTGACGCCCAAGGCCCAGGTGCCTTGGGCGTCAGGCACCTGGGCCTTGGATGCGATCGTGCAGCACACATAATGGGACGCTATGGAACGTGGAATGCTGGTCCATGCCCGTTAGCGTGTTCATAGACTAGTTTATCACTTTGAAACTCCCTCTGTGCCTGAGGGGAAGGGACCTGCTGGGGGAAACTATGGACAACCTATGATTAGCGCCCCTTCCTGGGGCAAACACTCATACTGACATCCTGGACTCTCTGCTACTGTCATGGGACGCTTAACCAAGGCCTGCGGATGTGCGTTCCTGGGTGCCCCTCCCAATTAGGTTCTCCCTCCCGGAATTTGCCACGGTCCCTTCTGCTGCAACCACACTGGTGCAAGAGCCCTCTTCCCTGCGACATTTGACTGCACCAACATGGGAGTGGGGGAGGGGGGGACAGATCTAGCCAACTGTGACTCCACTGTTTAAGTTTGTCTTTTATTTATGTTGCGCTGCCATGTGCACAACATAACTGCTACCGGACTGCGTTTTGTCTATTCTTTTATTTATGTCAAGAGATATATATATATATATATATATATATATATATATATATTCACTGAAAAAACCATAGGTTTCACACCAGTTATAGTTAGGAATTAGCATTTAAAAAACCTATTAAATTCACTGAAAAAACCATAGGTTTCACACCAGTTATAGTTAGCTGGAAATTTTACTGATATAAAACCATTGAAATTCCCACGTTATAGTTAGTCGGACTCACTATAACTTGCGCGTGCAATGCACTGCTGATGACATCACATATTACATCACTCATGACATGGTCAGTGACATCACTCATGACATCACTGATGACACCATCCAGTGAATATGTGTCTTTCTGAAAAATAAATATTAGTGAGTTATGTTTAAATATTTAAATACATATATTAGTGTTTCACTTTGTGTATAAGTGGCTACATGTGTTGATAAGTAGCTACATGCGTATGTATATGGGTTATTTGATATTTTTATTAGTTTTAGTATGAGTGTCTATATGGTTTGGTGGAGGTATTACTTAGCACATAGATGCATGAGTGACTGACTCTTTGTTTGTATGTGTTTTGAAGACAGCATATGTACAGGACTGTATGGGTGGATGAGTGTCTATATGTGTTGTTAGTGAGTGAATGACTGTCTCACTAGTGTCTTTATCAGTAACTACATATGTTTTAATCTAGTATATATGAATATTGATGTCTATAAGTGAGTATATGTGAGAGTTAGAGATTGTAAGATTTCCTGTTTAAATAAGTATGTGTTTCTATAAGTGATTGTTTAAGAGAATAAATATGTGTAATTTTCAATAGAAGTAAGGTGGAAGTGTGTGTATAACTCTATATTCAAATAAATGGTTGTTCAATAGTTTATTTGCACGTGTGAATATGTGTGTGAGTAACTTTTGGATGAATGTCGGTGTGTAACAGAATGTATACCTGTCCCTACAATTATCCCATTTTTTTTTTTAATTTTTGGGGGGAGCGCTCCCGGAGCGCGCCTCGGGGAGCGCCCCGAAAAGCGTATTTCTGAAAAGCGCCCCGGGGCGCGCTTCGGGGAGCGTCCCGTGAGCGCCAATATCGCAAACGAAAACATGATCGTGACGTATCGCGTAGCCGCAACCGCGTAATACGCACGGCGTAAGCGCACCCGGAAGCACCCGAGCGAATACGATCGTGCAACGTAGGCGTCTGACACGCTTACGCGGCGCGCCTCTGGCCGCGCCCCGAGGCGCGTCGCGTAAGCGCGTCGGTTCATGTGACCAGAAAATAACACTTTTCATTGGTTCATAACAGTTTTGGTTTCATAATGATGAAGCCCATGGTCATGTGACCTGTAAATAACACTTTTCATTGGTTCAATAATTATTTTTTTTTAAATTTAGAGAAACCCACCCATTTCTCTCACTATTGATTTGCACTTGGAGAGAGCAAGAGGTGTTTTGTGAATTGTCTACTCATTAATTTCCTGATCTACAGCAATGGCTGCAAGGGAGTCATCCAGCAGTGATTCAGATGGATTTGTGCAAGAGGACCCTCCTCACCAGAAAACAAAGAACCACTTCATCTGGAAATTTTATGAGATCCCTGAAGGACAAAAAAAAGTTAATGCTGGTAAAGTAACCTGTAAAATATGTGGCAGTATTTTATCCAGAGGCAATCCTCTAAAAAAATACAGCTTCGGAAATGCCAATTTAATTAGGCATGTCAAAAGAAAACACCCCAACAATTACTCCAGGGAGAGTGTCAGGGATCTGGCAGAGAAGGCACGGAGAGATGGCAGCAGCACCTCCACTGGTGGAGCAACACCTTCAGGTTCAAGACATGCAAGAATGGTCCCTAACGTCCAGCCGGTATTTGCAGGAATAAATTTTTTATGCAAGGACTGTGACGAACTACTCTGTTACGGGGAGCAGAGCGTTGAACTCATTGCAATAAAGAAACAGGAACACCAATGCTCTCCCCGTCCCTAAATTTTCTCATTTTTTTGCTCCTGTTGAGCATTTTTTGAATCCCTGTTTTTGTTTTTCCCCTGAAAAAAAACAAAAAAAAATATAAAATCGTTTCAAAAAGTATAAAAAAAATATAAAAACAAAAAAAACAAAAATAAAGTTCTTTTCAGAACTACCTCCAATTTATAAAAAAAGGACACTTTTTTTTAAAAAAAAAAGTGTCATTCTTTTTCTCAATCGTACGCTCACCGGTGCGCGTACCAGGCGCTCCCTCGGCGCAAATTTTAAAAAAAAAATTTTTTGGGGCCCCGTACGGCTTTTTTATGACCCCCACATCAAACCTAGGGGGTCAGGGGGGGTGTACCCTGCCCCCTTTTGCTCATTTCCCCCTTTGATTTTTACCACCTCAATCCTACCGAGGTACAAGATGGCGGCTGCTGCGGACTGTTTCGAATGTTTACAGACACCCGAGAGCCAATCAGCTTTCCGTACGCAAGTCGCGTGGCGCGCTTTGAGCGCTCCCCTGCGCGCGTACCGGGGGCGGCTCTAGATATATATATTTTTTTGAACCTAAATTACTCAAAATCCACTTGAGCACATATCTCGAGACATAGCAAAGGCACATCGGACTACCAGTCCCTACAATTTTGACAAATTAGGTGGAAATCCATTCAGCCGTTCGGGCTAAAAGTGACATCGACCGCCCTATGGAAATTAACATGGGGAAAACGCGTTTTGGGACCCCCCTTTTATCTCGGCCCCCGCTTCACGCATCCCCCCCAAACTTTCAGGGAAGGACCGGAGCTCCACGAGGCCATTTTCAGGAAATTTTCAGGCAGATTCGTCAACCGGCGCCAAAGTTATTCCAAATAGAATTTTGAGATTTAACATTGAAAAAAATCCTAACTATAACTACCTACTGGCGACCGCCAGTAGGTAATATATATATATATATATATATATATATATATATATATATATATATATATATATATATATATATATATTCACTGAAAAAACCATAGGTTATAGACCATATATAGTTAGGAATTTGCATTTACAAAACCTTGAAAATTCACTGAAAAAACCATAGGTTAGAGACCATATATAGTTAGCTGGACATTTTATTGACATAAAACCAATGAAATTCCATATATAGTTAGTTGCACTAACTATATATCGCGCACCCGCAATCCACTGCTGATGATGTCACATATTACATCATTCATGACATGGTCAGTGACATCACTGATGACATCACTGATGACATCTCAAATGACATCACTGATGACATCTCAAATGACATCACTGATGACATCTTCTAGTGTCTGTGTGTTTTTGTAAAGTTTAAATATGTTTTACATATTGAAGAATGAGTGGATGTATGGAAGACTGAGTGTGTGTATGGCTGGCTGGGAAGTGTGTGACTCTGTGCATATCAATGTGTACTTGTATCAGTGATTGTATAAGAGAGTAAGTATGTGTTAGTATATGTGTGAAAAGTATGGTGTTCTGTGTTTAACTGTATAGATGAGGAAATCGAAGTGTGATTGATTCTTCACAGGACTGACTAGTTGTATGAGTGCATATGATAGTGTTGTAATAATGAGTGACTGTATGTATGAGTGATTGTATGGGTGAATGAGTGAATGTGTGTGTAGACGTAGGAATCAGTGAGTGCGTATGTAGTAACTGGTATTGGTGTGTCATGATGTCATCAGTGATGTCATTTGAGATGTCATCAGTGATGTCATTTGAGATGTCATCAGTGATGTCACTGAAGTATGGTGTTCTGTGTTTAACTGTATAGATGAGGAAATGAAAGTGTGATTGATTCTTTACAGGACTGACTAGGTGTGTGAGTAACTCCATGGATGAGTGGCAGTGTGTGAGTGTCTGCATAGGTGTATGAGTGCATATGATAGTGTTGTAATAATGAGTGACTGTATGTATGAGTGATTGTATGGGTGAATGAGTGAATGTGTGTGTAGACGTAGGAATCAGTGAGTGCGTATGTAGTAACTGGTATTGGTGTGTCATGATGTCATCAGTGATGTCATTTGAGATGTCATCAGTGATGTCATCAGTGATGTCATTTGATATGTCATCAGTGATGTCATCAGTGATGTCACTGACCATGTCATGAATGATGTAATATGTGACATCATCAGCAGTGGATTGCGGGTGCGCGATATATAGTTAGTGCAACTAACTATATATGGAATTTCATTGGTTTTATGTCAATAAAATGTCCAGCTAACTATATATGGTCTCTAACCTATGGTTTTTTCAGTGAATTTTCAAGGTTTTGTAAATGCAAATTCCTAACTATATATGGTCTATAACCTATGGTTTTTTCAGTGAATTTCATTGGTTTTTTAAAAGCTAATATCTATAGCTGTAAAATATATTCTTTATTACGTGACGTATCACGTAGCCACGTGAGACGCCTCATGACGCGTCGCATAACCGTGACGTATCGGATCTGCAGCGCAAACAAAACCCGTAACGTAAGCGTGCCGGAGCACGCTTACAGATATATATTTTTTTTAACCTTAATTAGACAAAATCCACACGTGCACATATCTTGAGGCCTTGCAAAGGCACATCAAACAAACAGTCCCTACAATTTTGCCAAGTTTGCTGGAAATCTATTTCCTTAATTTTTTTTTTACTGTTTCTCTTGGTTTTCCCCTTGTTACGCTTACCAGGACGCTACCCGGTACGCGAACCGGACGCTCCAAAAACACAAGATGGCGGACTCCCGTTACGCTGCCGGTTAGCTGCCCGGTTCGCGTACCGGGAAGCGCCTCTACCGCGAAAAATCGCGGGGGACTTTAATATCCCCCTCATCAATCCTAGGGGGTCAGGAGGGGTTTACCTTGCCCCCTTTCCTTCATTTCCCCCTTCTTTTTTCACCACATCTTGTCTCTCGAACTTACCGAGAGACAAGATGGCGGCCGCTCCGGACTGTTTACAATGTTGACAGCTACGCTGCCGGTTAGCTGCCCGGTGAGCTGCCCGGTTCGCTGCCCGGTTCACGTACCGGGACGCGCCTCTACGGCGTAAAATCGCAAAAAAAATTTTTTTTTTATTTATTGCCCCGCGGGGCACTTTAATATCCCCCTCATCAATCCTAGGGGGTCAGGAGTGGTCTACCTTGCCCCCTTTCCTTCATTTCCCCCTTCATTTTTCACCACATCTTGTCTCTCGATCGTACCGAGAGACAAGATGGCAGCCGCTCCGGACTGTTTAGAATGTTGACAGACACCGGAGAGCCAATCAGCTTCGCTTCGCGAAGTTCCGTTACGCGTCAGGTACGCGAACCGGGGCGCTAACCGGAGCGCTGTCACAGATATATATATTTTTTTAAACGTTAATTTCTCAAAATCCACTGGAGCACATAAATTGAGACATAGCAAAGGCACGTCGGGCAAACCATATCTACAATTTTGCCAAGTTTCATGTAAATCTATTCAGCCGTTCGAGCTAAAAGTGAGTCCAACCGCCCTATGGAAAAATGAATGGGAAAAACGCGTTTTGGGACCCCCCTTTTTTCTCGGCCCCCCCTTGACGAAACCCTTCCAAATTTTCAGGGGCTGCTCAGAAATAAACTGTGCCATTTTCCTGAAAATGTCAGCCAATTCCGTCCACAAATGCCAAAGTTATTAGACATAGAATTTTCAGAAATCCCATAGAGAAAAAATCCTAACTATATATACCCACTGGCTATCGCCAGTAGGTAATATACATATATAAACATATATATTCTGCATATCTATATAAATATAAATGCATGCATACATATACATATATGCATACAAATGCATGTTATTTACATGAAAGTTTTAAAAACACTAATAAAAGCAAAGCTAAAAAGCCACCTCATTACAAACAGAATGGCTTTAACTTAAACGAGGGCGAGATCTATTGCATTTTCAATGCTTGTTTACTTTGGTTCTATCAAGAAGGCATTCAAATGTGTCACACATTTGCCATAAATTCTGAATGTTAGCACTCTAGTTGCTCATTAGATCACTGTAGTAAAGCTAGTGCTCACCAGGGAAGTCTGCTGCTAATCATGGTTTGCAGCCATTTTCCCGCATTTTTTATCCCGGAGACTTTCAGTCCGCATACCATTATCCCGCAAGGTCATTGACCTCGCATACCATTATCCCGCATTTTTTCAAAACGCATGTGCATTTATCGCGCATGCCTTTACAAAGAATTACGTTTTAAAGGCATGTATGGTAAATGCATTTGCGTTGTGAAAACCACGATGACGAGAGAGGTAAGTGGGTTTGTGTTAATTTTTTCGTGGGTTAGTGATTGTGTAGTGTAGTGTAGTGTTGTGTAGTGTAGTGTTGTGTTAGTGTAGTGTAGAGTTGTGGTGGTTGTTTAGTGTAGGGTCATGCTGGGGGTAGTGTTTTAGGGTTTAGGGTTGTGTTGTAGTGTTTGCGTAGTGTAGGGTCATGCTGGGGGTAGTGTTTTAGGGTTTAGGGTAGTGTTGTAGTGTTTGCATAGTGTAGGGTCATGCTGGGGGTAGTGTTTTAGGGTTTAGGGTTGTGTTGTAGTGTTTGCGTAGTGTAGGGTCATGCTGGGGCTAGTGTTTTAGGGTTTAGGGTAGTGTTGTAGTGTTTGCGTAGTGTAGGGTCATGCTGGGCGTAGTGTTTTAGGGTTTAGGATAGTGTTGTAGTGATTGCGTAGTGTAGGGTCATGCTGGGGGTAGTGTTTTAGGGTTTTGGGTAGTGTTGTAGTGTTTGCGTAGTGTAGGGTCATGCTGGGGTGTAGTATTTTAGGGTTTAGGGTAGTGTTGTAGTGTTTTGCGTAGTGTAGGGTCATGCTGGGGGTAGTGTTTTAGGGTTTTGGGTAGTGTTGTAGTGTTTGCGTAGTGTAGGGTCATGCTGGGGGTAGTGTTTTAGGGTTTTGGGTAGTGTTGTAGTGTTTGCGTAGTGTAGGGTCATGCTGGGGGGTAGTGTTTTAGGGTTTTGGGTAGTGTTGTAGTGTTTGCGTAGTGTAGGGTCATGCTGGGGGTAGTGTTTTAGGGTTTTGGGTAGTGTTGTAGTGTTTGCGTAGTGTAGGGTCATGCTGGGGGTAGTGTTTTAGGGTTTAGGGTAGTGTTGTAGTGTTTGCGTAGTGTAGGGTCATGCTGGGGGCAGTGTTTTAGGGTTTAGGGTAGTGTTGTAGTGTTTGCGTAGTGTAGGGTCATGCTGGGGGTAGTGTTTTAGGGTTTAAGGTAGTGTTGTAGTGTTTGCGTAGTGTAGGGTCATGCTGGGGGTAGTATTTTAGGGTTTAGGGTAGTGTTGTAGTGTTTGCGTAGTGTAGGGTCATGCTGGGGTGTAGTGTTTTAGGGTTTTGGGTAGTGTTGTAGTGTTTGCGTAGTGTAGGGTCATGCTGGGGGTAGTGTTTTAGGGTTTAGGGTAGTGTTGTAGTGTTTGCGTAGTGTAGGGTCATGCTGGGGTGTAGTGTTTTAGGGTTTTGGGTAGTGTTGTAGTGTTTGCGTAGTGTAGGGTCATGCTGGGGGTAGTGTTTTAGGGTTTAGGGTAGTGTTGTAGTGTTTGCGTAGTGTAGGGTCATGCTGGGGGTAGTGTTTTAGGGTTTAGGGTTGTGTTGTAGTGTTTGCGTAGTGTAGGGTCATGCTGGGGGTAGTGTTTTAGGGTTTAGGGTTGTGTTGTAGTGTTTGTGTAGTGTAGGGTCATGCTGGGGGTAGTGTTTTAGGGTTTAGAGTAGTGTTGTAGTGTTTGCGTAGTGTAGGGTCATGCTGGGGTGTAGTGTTTTAGGGTTTTGGGTAGTGTTGTAGTGTTTGCATAGTGTAGGGTCATGCTGGGGGTAGTGTTTTAGGGTTTAGGGTAGTGTTGTAGTGTTTGTGTAGTGTAGGGTCATGCTGGGGGTAGTGTTTTAGGGTTTAGGGTAGTGTTGTACTGTTTGTGTAGCGTAGGGTCATGCTGGGGGTAGTGTTTTAGGGTTTAGGGTAGTTTAGTTGTTTAGTGTATGCTAAAGGCATATTCGTTCTAAAAGTTTTCGTTATTTTAATTTGCGGCCTAATAGTACATGCAGGATTTTTTTTGCGGACTGATGGTATGCGGGATTTCGTCATATATTCGCTAATCATACTTTCTATGGCAAAATGAACCCCCTCATTTGTTCCTTTTTAAATTAAATGTTTTAAGAGTTACCACTTTATTCCAATCAAGATGGCTTCAGGTGTGCCATACCTTTGTAATAAGCAGGACTGTTAGCACTCTAGTTGTTCTTTAGAACTCTCTGGGACATTCTGTCATTGGGCTATAGTTGGGCTACATCTGGCTGATATTTGGGCTACATTTGTTTTTTTTTGTCTCTGGTGGCCATCTTTGGGCTACATTGGGCTACATTGGGCTACATTGGGCTCCAACATATATATAGCCCAATGTAGCCCAAAATATATTTTTCAAAGTTAATTTTCGTAAAAACCACTGGAGCCTATATCTTGAGACATAGCAAAGGCACATCAGGCTACCAGTCCCTACAATTTTGCCAAGTTTGGTGTAAATCCATTCAGCCGTTCAGGCTAAAAGTGAGGCCAACCGCCCTATGGAAAATTGCATGGGAAAAACATGTTTTGGGACCCCCCTTTTTTCTCGGCCCCCACTTGACGAAACCCCCCGAAATTTTCAGGGGCTGCTCAGAAACAAAATGTTCCATTTTCCTGAAAATTTCAGCCAATTCTGTCCTCAAACGCCAAAGTTATTAGACATAGAATTTTCAAAAATCCCATAGGAAAAAAATCCTAACTATATATACCTACTGGCTATCGCCAGTAGGTAATATATATATATATATATATATATATATATATATATATATATATATATATATATATATATATATATACAATCCCTGCCACCTCTCGCCCGGAGCCCAGTGCTGGAAACCGCTGCGCAGGAAGAAGAGAGGAGACCTCAGGTGCAGTGAGCAGTATTCCTTTATTGTAGCCTCGAGGAAGCGGCACACCACAGCATGACGTTTCGGCCTACACAGAGGCCTTGATCACATGACGCACGCTGGGAAAAGGCAATTTTTAAAGTGCTAGTGCTCAGTGGAGAAACATTCCGATTGGTGGGTTTTTGGCCACATGTTGCACACCATATTAGACATGGACAACAGATTTTAAGTTACAAACATCTCGGGATAATCCCTGAATTAACGCCATATAGTAACAGTCCACGCTAGAACATTAAAGTGCAATTGCAATTACTTGTATGTAAACAATATTCGAAAAGGATCACTGGATAAATCCAAAGGTGAAAACCAATATCGTTGTGCAAAGTGCAAAATGTGTCATGAAGATCATACTCAATATATACACAATATACAACCTGTACAAAATCATGTATAACACCCAATTTATAGGCCAATATATACAAAATATAAATTCATAAATAATGTATCATAAATATACAAATATATATGTTAAAACCATGACTGTACAGTATATTGCAAATAAATATACATATAAACACAACACCATTAATGCGGGATGAGATCTGTAGTAACCAAGAATAATGTCATAACATAAATGCTATTAACCCTAATACCAAGATCGCAGCATCCCATTGTTAATGCACAAATTTGTTCACATATATGTATACACTGAGCCGGAAGGTTCACGGGCAGAGGAGATGTTGACATATATATATATATAACTTCTCAATAAGAGTTGGGGCTGGATTTGAGGTAGTTTCCTTGAAGCAGAGGGTTACAGAAGTTGGGGCTTAATGAAATATCCAGCGCTGTGTCCCGTTGTGCCTCAATAAAGGACTTAACCGTGGTGGCTGAGTTCGCCTGTCATTGTGTGCACCTCCAACTGTGGCAGCGTAATGGAACATATTTACCGGCCTAGCCAGGTCGGGGAGGTAGCAACATCATGAAAATGTTTGTGGACTGCAGGATTCGAAAAATTGAGAAACCGTATTGCAGAATGACAGGTTTTGTGCATTTAACTTTCAACGGACACAGATTTGGAGGCCCGACTAAGGGTTTGATTTTATCTTGCAGGAGGCAAATCCCAACATGGGTCATATGGTGGTTGGAGGACTACGAATCCCAGAAGTCCAAAGATGACGTCAGCAATAACTGCTATTAAACAGGACAAACCAGGGACTTGTTCTCTTCCTACGTCTGCCGCTGCATGCCCGCCCCGTGAGCAAGGACCATAAGGAGCTCGGAAACGCGTTGGGGCTTAATGAAATATCCAGCGCTGTGTCCCGTTGTGCCTCAATAAAGGACTGAACAGTGGTGGCTCAGTTCGCCTGTCATTGTGTGCACCTCCAACTGTTGCAGCGTACTGATAGATAGATGTATATATATCTATATCTATCTATCTATCTATCTATCTTTTCAATAAAAGTTGGGGCTGGATTAGAGGTAGTTGCCTTGAAGCAGAGGGTTAGAGAAGTATTTTTTATCCAGGAATTGCTGGTCTGAAACCCCAGAAAAGATGATGGAAGTTTAGAAGCAAGTGAGTGTATTATTCTGTGAGGTAACCAGCCCTGTCCCTTTCCTACTGGCTTGTGTGACAAAGAGAAAATAGCCTGTACATTTTTTTTGTTTTTGGTGCAAAGGTGACACTTGTCAATGCACATAGACTAACACTGACCTATCTTCCTAATGGGTGTCACATTTCTTCATCAATTATCTCCTCATTTAAAGTAGTTACGTTGGTGCTTCTCACTTTTTAAATCTTTTGTAGTTTTTACTGAAGTAGTTTGATAAATTCCAAGTTCGAATTCTTGACTAATGTTTTGGTGATGCTTAAAATCGTCACACACTTCAATTTTGGTCAAAATGTTGGACTTGCTGTGATCTTATGCCATTTTCTCCTCCAGGTCACTGTAGGGCATTCGCCCACACATCCAAAGAAAAACCAAATAAAATTTGTTGGGGGAGGGGGGGGGGAGGGGGGGGAACGTCACACATGTCTCCAGGAAAGCCAACTGCTTCTGAACCATAGCCAGATCTTTTCATTGACACTCGTTAACCTAACACAACACTGGATTACTAACTTTGTGGGAATTCAGAACTTCCCTCGCCATGAATATTCTACAACCTAAACAATGCACATGGAATAGTTTCATCTCACTTTTAGCCATTCCTGAACTTTATGTGGGATCATTTTGCTAATGCTTTCTCTGGGCTGAGGCAAAATGACGGCAGGAGTGGATCCAACCGCTGTAGATGGGACTGAGCCCCTCAAGTGGCCTGCATCTGCTGGTGCTGGATGCTGCAGCAGACGGGTAGACCTTAGCCCTGCAGCTTGTCTGAGTTATAACATCCTTTTTCTGTAGCAGACTGCTCATGCCGGAGGGCACCGTCCTGTTGCCTCGGCACCCGGAACTTGTACTGAGATTAGGCGCTGCAGAGCCCCGGGCAGGCAAGCGCCGTGAAGGTTGACCCAGCTTGGACTCCGGGGCCACACAGGACTGGATGGCCACTATCCCCAAGACCAAATTGCACTACGAATGTGTATCGGGTTTACACCCCAATCTCTGAGTGCCGTCAGTGGTCTTAATACAACCCTCTGAGGTGAATGGGGCGGCACATTGGGGAGAGGAGTCATCACTGGTCCCGTCCCAGTCCGGGTTCAGCAGCAACTACAGCACCAAAACTGCCCTAATCGCCGCCACCAATGACATCAGAACCCTGCTAGACAATGGAAAAACCGCGGCCGTCAGCCGCCTTCAACACGGTCTGCCACCGCACTCTACGCACACGCCTCCACGACGCCGGGATTCAAGAGAAGGCCATGGACTGGACCACCTCCATCCTCTGCGGCAGAACACAGATCGTCCGCCTTGTGTAACATCTACATGGCACCGCTCGCCCACGTCGCACGACTACACAACGTCAACATCATCTCTTATGCCGATGACACGCAACTGATACTCTCCCTCACCAAGGACCCCCACACCGCCAAAACCAACCTCCATGAAGGAATGAAGGCATGAGGAACAGCAGGCTGAAGCTGAACTCAGACAATGCGGAGGTCCTCATCATAGTGAACCACACCCTCGGCCAGGGACTACTCCTGGTGGCCGACCACACTGCGAACAGCGCCAACACCCACCGAACATGCAAGCAACCTTGAGATCATCTTCGACTCCACCCTCTCCATGACTAAGCAGGTCAACGCCGTCTCTTCCTCCTGCTTCAACAACCCCCGCATGCTCCGCAAGATCTACAAGTGGATCCCCATCGAAACAAGAAGAACGGTCACTCAGGCTATCGTCAGCAGCAGGTTGGACTACGGAAAAGCTCTCTACGCAGGAGCCTCAACCAAACTCCTGAAACTACTTCAACGCATCCAGAACGCCTCTGCACACCTGAT
The DNA here is from genome assembly GCF_964263255.1 of Lissotriton vulgaris. Classification (NCBI taxonomy): domain Eukaryota; kingdom Metazoa; phylum Chordata; class Amphibia; order Caudata; family Salamandridae; genus Lissotriton; species Lissotriton vulgaris. The sequence goes on from NC_141696.1 coordinate 1,578,479,677, forward strand.
CCTCGACATCCCCCACCGCAGCCACATCACACCCCACCTGCGAGACCTGCACTGGCTCCCAGTCAACAAGAGGATAACCTTCAAGCTCCTCACCCACGCACACAAAGCACTCCACAACACCGGACCAGCGTACTTCAACAGACGACTCAGCTTCAACGCCCCCACCCGCCAGCTCCGCTCCGCCGCCCTCGCCACAGTCCCCTGCATTTGAAGAGTGACCTACGGCGGCAGATCATTCTCCCATCTCGCCGCCAAGATCTTGAACACCCTCCCCATCCACCTACCGCAGACTGTAGACCTGCTGACCTTCAGAAGACTCCTCAAGACCTGGCTTTTCGAGCAGTAGCAGCCCCCCCCCCCACCCCCCATCCCCCCTGCGCCTTGAGACCCTCACAGGTAAGTAGTGCGCTTTACAAATGCTATGATTGATTGATTGACTGACTGTGATTGAGGGATCCTTCTTGTAGCAGAGGATTGCAAGGCCTGGCGACTGGCTGAGAGACAGCAGAGGGCTGGTCCCCTGGGGTCACAGCCTTACAATCGGCAAATAATCCCTGGAGAGGACTCGCACTGTGACTAACCAGTTTGTGATGATCTGGCAAACCTATTACCGAGGGCCTGGGGATCTCTGCTTCCCGTCACTCACTGCTCTCCCTGCTCTTTCTTTAACACCGAACTGGGGGAAGCTCTTCCTCTCTCAATCCAGCATTCAGCAGCCAACCTGGGAAACCACACGCAGCGGCAGAAAATGAGCAGAGCAAAACAGATAAATATACCAGGTTGGTGACAGGGACATAGAGCTTTGAGGGTGGAGGGACCAAGGTTGGCCTTCTCTGGCAAGGCTTGAGAATAGCGCACTAGGTTACGGTGGTTGAAATTAGGATCTCTACAGCAGAGGATATGATACAAGCACTGCGTACAGATGTCACACAGTTGAAGGACATAGCCGTCCACCTTGAGCTAAGAGTGGAGGACGCTGAAGGCAGGTCCTGAAGGAACAACTTCCAATTTGTAAGGGTGGAAGAACACCTGGAGGGGTCAGGTCAGGAAAATGTATTAACTGTCTGGTTGGCAGCAAAGCCCCTCCTTGCACCTATAATAGCCCACTTTCTGAACTATGCAGACCGGGATAAAATTCCTCAATTCTCTTGCGTCAAGTCTGACCACACCATAAGCTTCACATAGATCAGTATCTTTCCAGATTTTAAAATGCAAGAGCAACAACTGAGCTCTTTCAAGGCAGCCAAACAGACACAAATAAAATGCAACTGAATTACATGCTTCTATATCTAGCAAGACTGAAGGTCATTCATGATGGTAAGGCACCTTTCTGTGAGAGGATGCAGAGGTTCTGGGAATGGCTCAACAGCTGGAGGCCAGGGGGGACATAAACAGTGGATTGCTGATCAGCAGGCCTCGTCTGGCCTGTGCAGTGCCCCTTGCACCCCCTCTACACACACAAAAGAAGAAATCTAGGGACTCGTCAGCAGGAGCTGAGGCCCAAGGCCAGTGGGACTGTCCACCAAGAGGAGTGGACACCACCCACTAATGGAGACAACAGCAGTAACTAAAGTTTGAAGGTATCTGGGCACTCCTCTGGTACACACTGCCAGAGAATGTCAACCCCCCCTTGTTGCGGATTATCTATTAGGGGGATTAGGGGGATAAAACACTCAACTGATTGCTCTACTTTTCCTCTGATACTTGATGCTGAGAACAATCCTCTTTCCAGGAAACCTTTGTAATATGTTTAAGCGGTTGGTTAGGGGGACAGATACGTCAGTTGAGGAATGTGTAGGGGGAGGGAGTGCGAGGAGTTGAGACATGGACAGGCTGTGTCGGTACACATCAAAGAAAGATCCACACACAATATGAAATCAGGCGATATTTAGTTTCATAGCTTGGATTGTTAACGACCTCAACAACATGAACAAGCGAGAGGCTGTATTTCAATACCTTAAGAGATGTACACTACAGGTTGTATTCTTACAACAAATACATTTGCTGGGCACTCGGTGTAGATTTGAGGCCCATCATGGATAAGTAAAAGCATCCGTTTGTGGCATGTAGTGCTGTAGTCACATGCTGTGCATACTTCCACCATCTTGCTCTGGGCTCAGATGTGTACAACTCATTCTTCGAAGTAAGTCTTTGAGTCACGGGGCCTAGTGACTCCACCTATTAGCAGTATTACGCATGGGCATTGGCTCCATGATTAGACAGTTTTTTCCTGCACGGAGGGCGAAAGCAGAGATGGAGCGTAAACCGTGGTAAAGATTCCCATGCAGAGCAAAGAATTAAAGATAACAAAAGGAAGAATATCTGTGTGAGAAGTTGGCCCGATATGCAACGTTCGCTATTCTAGCGACCGCTATGTATCGTTCCAACGACCCTTATGGTGATTGGTTGTAAGTCAACCTTAGACCAGCTATCCTAGTAGCGTGGATACGAGCAGTCTTCGGGCTAAACTCTAGAGGGCGTGTTAAGCCAGCTGTTATACCATCACATACCCCTTGAACCCCAAGTGAAAGGACACCACACAAGTGTTATGAAAATAAACAGAATATTTATTAAGAATCACAACAGCCCTGGACTCTTTATGAGGACAGGGTACTAAGCACAAACCAAAACTCTTGGGAGAATACTTCAAGTGCACAATTTAAACAAGTGTCCGGGGACACGGGAAGTTTAGTGGTCTCGGGCGGACCCGATAAGGCAAGTCGGAAGCGAGGGACTCGGGACCCTAGAGTAAGGAAGCTATGCAGGCACCGAAATGCCGAGGTTACCTAGCCACGAGGGCTGCGGCTGCACAAGTCTTACAGGCGTCGGGGTCTTCGCTGACGAGCCAGGAGCCGGAAGAAAAGGAGTTGCTGGCCGGCGACCAGTGCTGAATAGTTCGTAGAGATCCAAGCCTGGATCAGAGATCGTTGATACCTGAAAGCAGAGGGGACCAAGTTCGTACTACTAGCCAGTAGTCAGAGGGTACCAGGCAGGCACCGGTTGGCCGTCACCTCGACTAGGTGAGTGGGCGACGCTAGGCTCTGCAGTCTCACGGACCAGGAGGCGTTGTCGGCGACCCGGATGGAGGTGCGAGCTGTCCCACGAAGGTTGATGCTGTCGGCGTCGCTGGGCCCAGGATTGGGGCAACAAGCCTTGGCAGATTTCAGGGCCACGTGGTGGGCCTAAAATGGCGTCTTGAGTGGACCGGGAGGGTCCGGGGTGCTCCTCTCAAAGATGGGAGCAAAGGCCAGTCTGGAGCAACCAGACCAGCAGCGTTGGTTGTCGGGTGTCGTCAAAGAAGGGCACAAGCCAGCGGCTAGTGACCAGACAACGTACTGAGCAGCGAGCAGAAGGGCCCCACGCAGATCGTGGAGATGCTGGGAGACTGCACTTCGGTGCTGGAGCGGCTCAGGGCCGGGGTTTCTCGGACCCCAGAGCACTCACCAGAGAATTGCTTCGATGGTCGTGCTGATTAAGAAAGCGTGCAGGTTTTGTTGATGGCCGGTGCGACGATGTGTCGTCGCACCCACAGATCACAGCTGAGCTGATGAAGTGGGTAGAGGTCAGAGGTGCCAGGGAAGCCGGTTCTCGTCGAGCTGGGCTGTCGGATTCCTTGAGGAAGGACTTGCAGCAAACCGCAGAGTTCTTAGATGGTGCCCGCTGGTGCAGGGTGACTACTCCTTAGCCACAAGGGAGAAATCTTGAGAAGAGTCTCGAAGTCCTTTCGTAGAAAGTATTCTTGATTCAAAGATGATCTAATTTGGAAGGGTCCCCGCTCCGGTCTTTATCCTAAAGAAAGGGGTGGGTACATGACTAGGTCCTGCCCTAAGGGTGGGACCAGGAAGGGGGGTAGTTACACCCCTCTCCCCTGCCGGACTGTCCCCAGGTAAGGGGCTGGCGCCCCTGGAACTGGTTCTGACCGGCAGATGCGTAGTGAGCACCGGGGTGCCACTCCGCAGTCACCTTCTCGCAAAGCCCTACCTACCCAGAATACACAAACCCTGTCTGGGACGGTGCGAACACCGCCCTTGACAGGAAACCCTTTGTCCAAGTTCTCCTCGCTTGGAAGGACTCCCAGCAGCAGGAGGTCAGACTCGTGTCTGTGGTGGCAGCATCCATTTTGTGGAGCTGAGGCTTTAGTTAACTTTAACCGGGGTTCACAGTTACATACATGTCGTGTCCCTCTAGAAGGGTGGAATGCTAACCTCGTCGCCAGAATTGGTGAGGGGGTAGCATCCCGATTCGTATGACACCTTACTCGACATGTCTTGATAACGCAATACCGAAGTTACCGATATGGCACGCGTTATCATGGAACAGCCATTGGGTCTTGGTTCCGCCAGCTGCAACCGGGCTCGGCTCGGGCCAGAACCCAATTCACACGATTCCAAGCACTCTGCCTTCAGGATTGTCAAGGCCTGCCATAGGAGTGTCTGATAGGAACTCGGGTGTCCATTGTGGGGTTAGATATAGGGCTACTACACCGAAAGCAACGAGCGGGTACGCTACGTTGCCCCAGCTGTCGTGCAGCCAGTTGTGTCAGATTTAGATGGCCATCCAAGGGTGGCATAATACATGCTTCAGCCCCTGGTAGGCCCTGGGTACACCGATGCCCTGAGTTACAGGGTCTGACAGGGTGGCCCAGTTCCAATTGGGTAATGCACCTAAGGTACACGTATCAATTTAGAGAGAGAACAGCTAGGCTGTGGGTCTGATTAGCAGGCCCACAGCCCGAGAAAGTCGTAAACCAGTGAAACAAAAGCAAAAAGTCCGGGTGATCATAGGATTGCAGACCCTACTCTCCTACAATCTGCACTAATGTCAGGCGGCCTGGGAGGAGGGTGAGCGTATGTGAATCTACTGCACCACATGCCAAAAACAGATGTTTACAAGTTAAGTAACATTTCCTGTCCGTGGAATGTGTGGCTGTATATACAAATGCTGTACATAGACTGAAGCATTCCTCCTTAAAGTGGTAGCTGAGGGTGTTTCAGAAGACTGGAAATGCATATGGCCTGGCCAACTCTGGTTTGTTGTCTGGCCAGGACATTCATGCACTAGTGTTCTGTAAAAGTATGAGGGGTGGACCATGTAGCTGCTTTACTCGTGTTTGTGCCATACCATACAATAGCTATGGATACACTACCCATCAACATTGGAGACCACTTTGGGGGCCCCCGTTGTCGCATGCAACTCAGACAAGTTAGCGTGGTGATCTACGTCATCCCCGCACCGTTCTAAGAGTCTCTGTTGCCGCTGGCAAGTCGGACAGGTGAGCGCGGTGCTCACGTCATCCCCTCAGCTAGTGGTATATTACCCTTGAAAACCAAGGAAATTAATTTCTTATGAGTAGAATGAGGTCTGGGTGGGACAGAAGGGTTCTTTTAGCTTTGGCCTAACAGGTCTCTGTGCATTAGACCAACCAACATGCAATACCTGCCTTAGAACGCCCCTTGTGTGGCTTGGGTTAGGCTTGGAGTAGGACACAAAATGTGGTTGTGTCCAATGGAAAGATTTTGTTCTGTCAATGTAGTACATTAGCACTCTTGACATCCAGAGTATGTAGATTGAGCTCCGCTACACACTCTGGGTGCGTAAAAAAGACTGCAAGCTCAATGGCTAGTTACTGTGAAGACGAGACTACCTTAGGACGGAGTCTTGGATTGGCCTTGAGGATCACCCTATCGTGATGGGCCTGGAAGAAAGGTTCTTCCAAGGTAATAACATGTATTTTGCTGAACTGCCTGAGGCAAGTGATGGCTACAAGGAAAGCTACCTCCCAGGAAAGAAATTTCAGTGGGCAAGAGGGACGGGGATCAAATGGAGGGCCCACAAATCTTATAAGAACTATGTTACTCTGCTAAATCCCTGGGAATAACTCTAGACGGCAGCTTGAACATGCGTGGCCACATCAATTCGATGGCCAAAGCTGCCAGATGTCACCCGAGTTACCTAAGAAACTTGAAACCCTTCCTCGACCCTCCCGACCTAAAAATGGCAACCCAGGCACTAGTGATCTCTAGAATACGGTTGCTCTACTCTTGCAGGTCTACCTAAAAACTCTCTGGTCCCACTGAAAGCCTGCCTCAACGCCGCCTTCCTGGAGACCTGCCCAGTAATCAAAATTGATGAAGGTGGTGTAATGGTACGGAAAATATAGGTGAAAGGTTAGGTGACTGCCCAAGTGTATATTGGGGTACCTATATGGAACATAACACCTATGCAGTCTGGTGTGAGGATCTATGGCTTATGCATGATGCCATCATGCTAAGCAAGTGCTTAACATTTCCTACCGCTACCTGACGATCTGGCTGAAAAAGAGGTAGCAAGTTTTGGAAGGTTTGTACTTGTGCTGAACTGAGGAACAGAGGTCCTTAGTAAAGAAAAGGAAATTCTGACAATAAATATAGACTAAATAGAGCTATATTTTTAAGAATGCCCAGCCGGACACTTTAATTTCTTGATAGCAATAATATAAAACAGGGGGAATAGAACACAAAGTGCTGTGGTAAATAAATATTTACCGTCGGAATTTCTATGCAGTAAAGTTCAATAAAATAACTCAGTCGAAAATAAGAGGCAAAATCCGTGATATCTGAGTTTATAAGGGTTTTATTCCATAAAATGGAATGGTTCGAACCAGGGTATCATGTTCCTTTCACCATAAAGGATCAGGAAGGGATAGACAATACTTTATTGACAGAATACAATATTTATAGAAAATGCATATAATGGTGATGGATACAGAAGGCGTAACAGCTGAGAGAAACGAGATAAGAACACATGTGCGTAACAGTAAGGCGTGCACGAGGGCGTACACAGAGGTGTGTGCTAGAAACGTCACATGAAGGTGTCACAAGTGGGTGGATACATAGTGGAATCTTGCAGTGTCAGCAGAAATCTGTAGCAAGGATGCGCGCGCAGCAGCATGACGTGTGACTGACGTGAGGCTGGAGGGTGCAGGGGACTTGACATTTAGCACTAGAGGAAAGAGACAGAAGTCTGGCATGTCAGATCGACTCGTTCCTAAATCATATCTGATATCTTGTGTTTGGGGAACTATATTATCTAGAAGGAAAGGTCTCTTGGGCAGAGGCTACTCTATACTGACTATTAATTCGTGCATATGTGACTACGTGTCTGCGTGTAATGCGAGGGGCCATGGGCCTACCATGGTAACAGGAGCAATGAATTACTTGCATGGAGACAGAGAGGCCGGGCCCTTTGCTCTGCAGCCGGGGAAATGTTTATCTATTCTGCTAGACTGGAATGTGTTTTCGAGGAGCTGAACTCAACTATACTGATAACTTGAAGGCAAAATACTGTCTTTGGCAGGCAAGCAGGCCGAGCCGGGCACCGCTCGCCGCGCAGGGAGTAGGACAGAGGTCAGGGATGCATCCCACGTTGCAGCTTTCAGGAGGCAGAGAACAGAAAAGGGCTCGATGGCAGAAATCAGGGCCTAGCTCTGCAGGGCTAGTAAAAACGTGAAAGTGCACCATGAAAAGACGTTGGCAAGGCATACTTAGGAACTGAATTATCGATCCATTCATGGTGGATCTGAAAGAGGACAAGTTAACGTTGGACGCAAATGTATTTGCGTCTTCATAGCAGGTCGAGGAGGGAAGTTGCATGCACTTTAAGCTCGTACATGGAGACAGTGGGGTTCACGTTAGGGGACACAATTGACCATAAAAATTCATATTACCTCAGTGCGATGGACGTGGGACACCAGCCGATGTCCGACTAACACACTTGGGGAACAAACACAAGGGAAGGAATATTCAGGCAAAATCGGGTTATCTGACAATTAAAATTGCAAAATGATAATCCTAAGTATACACATATGCATGTTCAAGTTGTATGTTAACTATGCATTTAGTGCACTTGTTGTCGACGACGTTTCAAACCTCACAAATTATTGGTTCATCCTCAGGACAAAAATGATTGCCTAAAGAGTAAAAAATTAAGCTTGACACCCCTATACAGACATAAATTTGTTATACAGTAGCAAGGAAAATAATAATAAAGGAATAAGGAGGGAGAAAAAAAAGGAGAAAAAAAAAAAGAATAAAACATGTCAATCAGTCCCTTGTCTCAATTGCATAAGTAGTACCACACTCATCTCATGCCAAGGTGTTGAAAGTGGTAGGGTGTGGTACATGCCATTAACATGCAGTGAGCTTGCATATTGTTGGAACGACGGATTCGCATTTATTGAGGCTAGTAGTAACAATCATGCTAGCGGTAATAGGAATGGTGTAGGTGATGGGGTTGGTGCCATACGACAAGTGCACGCAAATTGTGAGGTGCGTCCGTTTCAAGTGTGATCGTCACGTTAGCGGAAAGGAGGGATGAGTATTGTAAAAGGGCGGAGTGAGAGAGTAAAGGATTACAGGTGTCGCTGGGCAGAGCAATCAAGGTTACAAACAATGCGTAATGAATTGCAGAGGATGCCAAGCAGCTAAGGGTGATGAGCTTACCAATCAAGATAAGCTGAAAATCGCTTTGGTAAGGGAAGGTAATATTTCCAGTAAATTTCTATGGACAACAGAAGATAGTGCAATTAATCGCAACATCTTTTTCTAAATGCCAAATCCCCACGCACCCCGGTGATATACACGCTACCTAAGGTGCATAAGAATATGGAACATCCCCCGGGCCGACCAATTGTGTCGGGATACGGTTCAGTTTTGGAACTATTGGGTTTGTTTGTAGACTATTTCATCAGGGAATTTGTGCCTACTACCCAATGCTATATACGGGACAGTATGCATATGATTAATCTGATAGAAGAGTGCCCTTTTGATTCCACGTCCAGTGTGCTTTGCACTCTGTACGTCGAGTCACTATAGACCAACATACCACAGAACGATTCTATGTTGGTCATTCAAGACATTCTGAACACACGTCCCAGACCGCATCGTATACCCACAACATTCATTTTGCAACTCCTTGAGATTTGTTTATCCAAAAATTATTTCTTGTTTGATGGCCAATACTACGGCCAGATCAAAGGTACTTCTATGGGGGCTGTTTTTGCCCCCAACCTAGCGGTACTATACATGGACCGCCTTGAATGTGGATCGCACTTTGTGTTCTATTCCCCCTGTTTTATATTATTGCTATCAAGAAATAAAGTGTCCGGCTGGGCATTCTTAAAAATATAGCTCTATTTAGTCTATATTTATTGTCAGAATTTCCTTTTCTTTACTAAGAACCTCTGTTTTTTGAAAATAAGTTTCTACCCATGGTCCTTAGCTTATTGCGCCCTGGGTTCCCTTGTATTGTTCAAAAGAACTGAGGAAAGCCTTCCATACCAATAAGTCTAGGATGGCCCTGAGGAAGTTCTGGACTTGAAGGGGTTAAAGGTGAGATTTGGTCAGATTGATGGTGAAACCTAGACCACCTAAGTTGTTGTTGGTGGCCTGGGTGTGTGCCAGGAATAATTGGTGCGTGATCAGCCAATCGTACAGCTAAGGAAACAAGTGGATGCCCCCCTTCGGAGATAAGCTGGCACCATGGGCAGACATTTGGGAAAAACCCTTGGGGCTGTGGTAACCCCAAACGGAAGCACTTTGACTGGTAAAGTAGTCCACTCACCACAAACCTAAGGTATCTTTGATGCGCTGAGTGGAAGGGTATGTGGAAGTAGGCGTCCTTCAGTTCGAGGGGGGCTCATGAAGTTGCCTAGTTGCAGTTGTGGAATATCTTGTAGAGTCACTTTGTGGAAATGTTCCGATAGAATGTATTTGTTGAGGGGTCTCATATCGAGGGTACGCCTTAGGGAGCCACCCTTCTTGGGGACTGGAACATACAGGGAGTAGACCCTCTTTCCGCTATGTCACTGCGGAAGTTGAACCATGGAACCTTTGGCGAGGTGGGTCTGTATTTACTCTTGGAGGAGTCGCAAGTGTTCTGTGAACGTTCTGCTGTGGCAGGGATGAATGTGTGGTGGATTTTGAGTGACATCTAGACAGTATCCCTCCTGTATAATGTTGAGAACATAACAGTTAGAGGTGATTTCTGACCAATGGGGCAGAAGACCCTGCAACATTCCCCCCCACAGGTGTTTTGTGGTCAGGGAGGCTGGGTGAGGTGGGTTGGGGGTGAGGGAGGTGGATAGTCACTGTTTGCGGGGCTGCCCCTTTTGGGGCTGTGCCGTTTACTCTACCCTTGCCAATATTGCCCCTGTATTCACCCCTTTAATAGACCCGGGAAGAGGATTGCTGCGTGGGCCTTGTGAAGGTGGCAGAGGTTTCTGGGCTGGTGTGTTTTCGGGCCCCAAGTAACTGGGAGCACTGAATGAAGCCACTGTAGGGCACTCGTTGCTTTGACCATCTCAGTGTCTATTGTTTTTATATGTTTTAGCATCTCGTCAACCTGAGGACCGAAGCGATGCTGGTCATTGAAGGGTACATTCAGGAGGTGTTGCTGGACCTTCGGTTTAAAGCCCAACACACGCAGCCAAGTAAGGCAACTCAAGAGAATGCTGATGTTATTGCCACGAGGGGCTGTGTGGGTGCATCCAGTGCACAGTGCATGTTGGTGTTAGAGATCATTTTTCCCTCTGCAACCGATTCCTGTTCTTTCTTACGGTACTGCTCTGGAAGAAGTTGGACGAGGTCCACCATCTGATTCCAGTGGGCACAGTCGTGCTGACATAGTTGGTGATGCTCCAATGCGCAGCAGACTGTGCTGCTACCCTCTTACACCCAGCATTAATTTTCTTGCTCTACCGGTCTGGAGGGGGCACATTCAGTGTGCCTGAGTATTAGCCCGTTTCCAGGCTGTATGGAATACTAGAGAGTCAGGTGGTAACTGACCTCGTACGTACAGAGGGTCATTAGGGGAGCCTTGTATTGCCTATCAACAGTGAGTGTAACAACTCTCGCTTCAACTGACTCCTTAAATGTCTGTGAGGGGTCTGAGGACCCCCTCGAGCGTTGATAAGGTCCTGTAGTGAGTGTTGGGTGGAAGAGAGTATCTCCATGAGGAAATCTTTCTCCTTATGCTGCACATACATCTCCACATTGTGGAAAGTAGCTGCCCTATCAAGGACCTCAAGGTAGGACTTGACGTCATCTGGGGGGGAGGGTTTTGCAGGGTACAGGTCTGAGTCTGTATCGGTTGGGGATTATGCATCAATCATTCCAGAGGTTTGAGCCCTACGGGCGAGGAGTGTCATAAGAGTAGCCTTCGGCGTAGGGTGTTTAACGGGTGTCTGGTTTTTCCTTGGAATGGCATTGTCGACCATGGCCGGAAGGCAGTGGTGCACCAGAGGCCTCAGAGGCGGCACAAGACCTTGAAGCTGGTGCTTCCATTTGGGGAGTAGAAGGGACACCAGTATCCTTGTGATCTTCAGCTGACGCAGGGCCAACAGGGGCTCTTCTGGTTTGACATCTGCCTTGGATTCAACACTTTCCAGCAAAAGGCCACTTTGACTTTGATGACTGGAGCATCCAGTTTTTCGCCATCCGACTCCTCTTGCTCACCAAAGAGGTCTGCCGTCTCTTCCCCCTCCAGTCTGTGCAACATGAAGGCTGAGGCACTTTGACAAGTGCGCCAGTTCCATAGAGCATTCGTGGCCCAGAACGCAAGACACACTGAACAGGAGTCTTTACGATGAGCGTGAGACAAGCAAAGGTTGTAACCCTCATGGAGATCAGTTCTCTAGTATTTGGCGTGGAATGTAGGGCAGACATTGAATGGAGTCCTTTCCATTACGAGGATATTCTCGACTGAAGCAATGGGACTCGAGAGTTTAGTGAACAGCAGGAAGTGGAAAGCATGCAACAGGGGAAACAGATGAGACCAATCGTTTACAAGAACCGATGAGGAAGGGATCCGAAGGCCAGGTGAGAACACCACGCGGCGTCGAACCAGAGGTCACTTCGATACGTCTGAAACAGACGGCAGAAAAAAAACAATGCAAGAATGGAGCCAATGCCCATGCCTAATACCACTAATAGGTGGAGTCCACTAGGCCCCATGACTCAAAAATACTTACTTTGAATAAAAACAAGTTGTACATGTATAGGGATGAATATTAGATGGCAGAAGTATGCACAGGAGGTTTATCTACAGTCGCCACAGACTAAAGTTCATCACGCTGGCGACAGAAGCCGCTCTCCAGAAGTGGCGATCCTCTCACACATTTTCAAGATCCAAAATGGCGATCTGGGAATGTTCATTGAAGTGGAGCGTGTAAGTGGGGATGCAAGATGGACACCTGCCTCCACATACACACCACCTACATTAATAGACAACACATTAAAAGTAACAGTCAAGCATTTTTGTTTTTAATCCCGGCTGGGTATAACTGTAATGGGAAGTGGGAAGTGACTTTAAATTAGTCATGGACCCCATTAAAGACACAAGGGGTGCATCAGCTCCTAGCAGGTCCTTTACCCTGAACAAGGGACACACACAAACAGACTCTATACAAATAGTGCAAAAAGTTGTCTCATGGTACCGCTCCTAATATGCAGCCAGGACGCCACCTTAGGCTGAGTGCAATAATCCCGAATAAATAGAACAAAGAATAAATAGAACAAAGACCCTGCCTAAATACTTCAAAAAGGTCCCCTACGGGATCCACAAGGATTATACACGGGGTGACATTACACATGTATCAGAGCCATAGACATGGGAAAGCATAAGGTCAGTCCAAATATTTTTTTATAAACATTTTTGTGTTTTTATTAGATCTGACATTTCATCAAAGTGGGACATTCAATATATACAAATGATTCTATTGATAAAATTGATAGGAAAAACAATGGGTTCATCAATATTTCATAATGAAGAAATCAGCAATTACTAGTGTTTCACACACTCCCAGGCAACAAAATGGGGGGGGGGGGGGGAAATCATCCACATACACTCATATATCCAAGGGGTCAGGCAGTCACATTCACACTCATTCTTCTCTCATGGACATACACGACATAGCATGCACCATACAGATGATATTGGGAGGTGCAAAGACTTGGGTGCAGGGTAGGAAGGCAGGGAGATGGACGAAACTATAGTCCAGCGGGACTAAAGTACTGCCTTTCTTAGAGGTAACGCCAACGCGTTTTTCGGTGTGAGGCACCTTCGTCAGGGCGGGCGGGCACAACCAGGGGAGAAGAAACACACAGTAGGTAACCAAGGCTCAAGGGTGGATCAGGATAATCGGACCGATCTTTCCAAGCATAGTTATCTTCTTGGGGGTTCTGCAAAGGCGAGGACCTAAGCCGAAAAGGGGGTACATAATATTCAGATCTGTCTTATTCTGGTAGGAGTCTATATTGACGACTGTGCGGGATCCTATGTGTAGCCCGGCTTGAATCACCTTAGAGTTAGTTTTAGCAGAATCCTGGGTGGGTAAAAGATCAGCTCTTCCCTCTCGGGGACCGACACTCAGCGTCTCCCTTGTGCAGAAGGGGACTGAGGGGGAGAGATGTAGTCCGAGTCGGGTCCGGTAGGTAAATGCTAGGGCTGATCAAAGAAGAGTGGCGCCGACACGCTGGACGGGTCAGAAGGGGGCATTACAGTGCTCCACGAGCTGGAAGGTTGTTCGGATAGAATTCCAGGGTTCCAATCATGAGGCTCCCGAGGAGCCGGTACACGGCACTCGTCCAATGCAGTGACGGTCGGCGGGGAGTGCAATAATCCCATCTTCTAAAATCTAATATAGCCTTATAGCCCGCCGTAGCGGGCTATACTGGCTATTAAAGGCCCGCTGAATCGCTAAAGGCCCGAGCCGAAGGCGAGGAACTTTAACGAAACAGCGGGACTTTAATAGCCGTATAGCCCTGCTACGAAGGGCTATAAGGCTATTAGAACATTCTGCCACTAGAAGGCAGAATGTTCTAACAAATTAAACAAAGGGTTCTCGAAGCTCGAGGGGCTAGAAATCCCCTCGAACTTCAAGAAGCCTTTGTAGAACATTGGAATGTTGCTCTGCGGGCCTTTACCGGGCTGTAGAAGCAGGGAGCACTCCATTGTCTGCAATGGAGCTCCTAACATTCCAATGTTCTAATAATCCCCAAACCTTGAAAGTAGACTATCAAAAGCTGGAAGTACCTATGCAAGCTGATAGTATACTAGAGATTCTTAATATTTTTCCCCAGGGAAGCCCCTGGGCCCCAACGGCTTTCAGCTTGAAGTCTTTTAGAGATATGTGTCTCATTTGACTCTCCTCTCTTGCCATTGCATGAAGAGGACTTGGCAAGGGATCCCTGTTGTACGATTTATAGGGAGCAATAACTTCTGTAACTCTAAAACCAGGAAACCCTCAAGAGATTGCGCATCTTATCAGTATAAATCCCTAACTAACCTGAAAACAAAAGTACTAGCCCAAATCCTTGCTAAGAGTCTGGCTACTGTGATGTGCAGCCTGAAACACAATAATCAAAATAGATTTAAGCCAGGGCATGGTATGGGCCACTGCTTTGCCAATGAAATATTGTCCTTACCCACTAAGAAATCCCTGGGGAACCCAGGAGTGTTCTGAAGACCTCTGTGGCATTTATCCACAGCTGTCTTTGACACTGGTTATATTTTTTTTTATGTTGTCCATGTATCAGCTTGTTGAGGAGATTAGGTTTAAAATTACTGCAGCTGGCTATAAACATTTTATTTCATTTTGCTAAAGGGAGGGGTTCAAGTGAGCAGTAGAATACATTTTAATAATGAATACAATTACAAGAAGATCTGCATATACTCGTCTCCTCTGTGCATGCTTTAGATGTAATCTTCTATTGATCAGTCCCAGCGGCCTCAGAGATTTCCTCACGGAGATCCAGGACAGTTTAAAACATCAGGATTATAGCCCAGATGTCCTGGTCTCTCTTGTCCAGGGCATAGGTGTGAAAATTAACCTTGTCCAGCATGTGAGGGAGTCAGGTGTGACTTCGGCACATTGATAGTAAACCACCAGAATGTCAGGAGGTTTGCCGTAGCCTGGAGATGGGTGAAGACTGCCTAGGGCAAGCCCCCCTTCAACAATCAGTCACAGAGGCGGAGTAAGACTGGAACCCCGACATCCAAGGATGTGCGTCTACCGCCGGCATCACTTTGATAAACCCTCAAGGGGAGCAGGTAAGGCAAAAGGGAACACAGAGAACTGAAAGTTCTTGTGCCCTAATGTGAACCGCAGGTAGAATCTGTGGACCTGCAGGACATGAATGTGGAAATAAGTATCCAACAGGTCGAGGGCTACCATTCAGTCTCAAGGGTCAGGAGCAGACAAGAGCTGGGCCACGTAGGGCATCTTGAATTTTCTTTCCACAAATAGGCTGTGAGAGGCCATAATTCTAAAATGAGAGTGAGGCCCCAGTCGTTTTCTGGAAGCAGGAAGTCGCAGGAATATTAACGACCACCTTCTGCCACCAATACCCTCTCTGTGGCTCCTTAAGGCAAAAGAGTCTGCACTTCCTGTTGAAAGAGTAACACCTGGTCCTATGTCAGCCAGTTCTGGGAATGGTAAAAGATGAAGCAAGGTTTGTGAAATGGTAAAGCTTAAACCTTCTGAACAATCTGAAGAACTATTTATGTAGTTATTGCTTGCCACCCTGGTAGATAGTGTTGGATACTACCTCTGACAGGATGGCTACGTGCCTTCAAGGGCACACTAAAGAATCTTGGTGGGAGGCATTTGGGTGGGGTAGAAGACAGGGCTCCGTGCTGTCTCGCTAGTCTTCTTCTACAGGTACTGCAGCTAGAAAAAGGCTGGGGTTATTGTGGAACCTGCTGGGGCTGTTGGCAATATTGGAAGCCAATACATAGTCCCAGAGATCGAGCTCGCTGTGCTATCTTTGAAGCGCTCCAGGGTTAAGCACCTATTATTACCAAAATGTTGGGAGCCATCAAACAGCATATCCATAAGACGGTCCTAAACATCTCCTGAAAATCCAGTGTACCACACCCAGGCACATTCAAATGGCCACACAGCTGCCAATAGCCCTGCAGAGGGAGTTCGTAATATCCACTTGCAGAGAATGGGGAACTAGGCCAAATCAGGACCATCTTGCATGTCCTGTGAGAGAATGCCCCAGGCTTCTCACAGGATCATACGCAATGCTATGGATATAAAGTCCCACAAGTGTGACAGTAGCGGCCTAAGAGGCAGCTGCCATTCACGGAGTGAAGGGTCAAACTTGTAGAGGAAAAAATTGCATTTCGGCGTGGGTTGTGGCGCTAGGGAGGGAACCAGAACTGAAGATGGCCTGGAGCCTTCGGTGAATCCAATGCACCCAACTAGTGCTGAATGCGGATTTACCGGCTAAAGCCCAGATGGGAGGCCTCTCGACTCCTTGGGACCAGCAGATGCACCAGAGGGAGCCGGTAAGGTGGCAAAAACCTGCAACATGGTTTGGTAGAGTACTAGACTTGCTGCAGCATCACCGACTGTCTCGGAAATTATGGTTCCTGCAGGACGAAGGTTGGAATAAACCCTGAAGTAGAGACTTTGGGAGCACAACCTGGAGGCACGATGTTGCCCTCACTCCTTCTTGGGAGACCAATTGTGTCTGAACGGAGCGCTTCTTGAATTTGTTCGAGGACTAGGATCATGAAGATGACCAGACTCGGAAGCAACCTCTGGTGCGGGACTGGAACCTGCCTTTAGACCCTGACAGACCCCAGCAAATGGTCTTGCAGGGCTTCACCATGAAGTGCTTTGCTTCCTGGTCGCATTTGGAAAAACCAGCATTGGCCATCATGGGGCCTGCAACTCTAACGTAATGTAAAAGTGTGGCTGGACTGGTGAGGTAAGTGACCCACACAGAAGATGTGGCAGAAAAAAAAAAATCTTGCGGTGATTATGTCAAGACAGTGTGTCAGGAAATACCTACTTTAGCCTCACATTTAAAGAGCAACGATTGCTAAAAGATACTAACAAATATAACTATTTGGAGTAGTGAACCTACATTCAAGACGCATAACAACAAAACGTCTTGTGTCGGTGCATCAATTTAAGAAGTTTTCATCCCACGGAAGAGGCGAAACGACAAGCCCTAATGAATCGATTCCTGTATAGTAACAAACTTTACAAGATGATAAAGCTCTTCAAAAGCCCTGAGGGTAACTGAAAGTTGAAAGAGTATACGTTTGATACGGATTAGACAAGATCCGGATACTGCAGCATTCTACAAGAGTTGACACCAGATGCCTAGGGCGAAACCAGCAGCCACACAGAAGAACCTCTAAGAATGGGGCGGGGGATATGAAGAAGTGCTCAGAAAAAGCAACACATCTACATAAGGAACAGAGAACACATGAATCGGAAAAAACAAAGTGCCTCTCTGTCCCCAAACAAGATTTGCAGGTTTGCCCATCTGAGCTACACCACACAATCACTGAAACAATTCGTTCACAACTGCAAAGCCTGAAGGCAGAAATGACAGCAACCATGGCAGACAAACAACAACGTACAATCTACAGAGCACAGAGTAGCCACAAATGAAGAGAGCATTGCTACTCTGAGCCAAGAGAATAAAAGTCTCAATTCACCTACACTGGTCTGAAAGAAAGAAAGAAATAAAGGCTCTGAAGGAGAAATGTGCTGATTTGGAGGACAGATCACGCAGGGATAACATCAGAACCCACAATGCAAGTCTGAAGGAGGACCGGGGATATAGAGGTGTTCTTTTCAGATCTATTCAGAATAATTTTACAAGAGTACCAAGAGTTCACAATTCCAAATGTGAGAGAACTACGAGGGGGGTCTTGAGGGCGACTCAGGAGGCCCGACCAGGAGATACCCTAGTAAAACTGCGATCCTCACAGTTTAAGCATAAGATCATCAAGAAGGCCATGAACACTGAAGCCCCCTTATTCAAAGGCATTCCACGAGCCTCTCTATCAGGATCGCTCAGAAAGCACCTTAATCAAAAGAAAGGCTCTGATACCCATCAGAACGGAGTTGAGGAAATGACAAATTTGATTCAGATGGGACTTCTGCTTGCTCTCTGGTTTAAAACCAGATTCCAAATTCTAAACAATAGGCACGGTAAAGAGAGAGGTAAGAGGCACCTAGAAAGGCTGAAGAAGTTGCATTACCACAAGCCAGCATCCTCAAGTGGGAAGATGGAAAGCAAAAGGGAGGGAGGTGGGGAAAACCATAAACCCCGAGAAAAGAAGCAAGCAAATCATGGGAGCAACGACAAGCAGGATCATGGAGTGTAGACTAAAGGGCTTGAGAGAATAAGTCTGAGCTGTTTCATTGAAAGATAAGTTTGTCAATCTTCATTTAGACACGGATATCAAAAGAGGTCAAGCGTACGTTTTAACAATATGCTGGGGCTTCCCACAATGGGGAGTAGTCAGCTGTGGCATGCATCATCACCAGACAAGGGATAAATCTATCACTTATCCACAAAGGGGGAAGTGTGGTTGGATTTCAGAGGTTTCGTTTCCAAAGTTGGGGGAGTTATTGGAGGTGGCTTGGGAAGGAGGTAAGAACTCAAGGAGAGCTAGAGAAACCGGTTCAATCAGGAGACACGTTGCATTCAACATTAGTGCTGCGAACATCCACCCTTGCACTTACATCACTTAAATGGTGAAAATGTGAAATGGTGAGGAACATGAAGGGGTTCTCCTTCCCTATCAAGAGAAGCAACACCTGGGGAGAAACAAAATTGAAGTACCCTGATCTGATCTAATTACAGGAGAGACACCTTACTGAAAACAAACCTTGTGAAACACAAGATGTAGCCATGTCATTATTCTGAACCAACAAACAAAAAGAGAAGTGAGATCACGCTAGCAATCCATACAGACCACCACTTAATCTTATTAAGGTAATACCGGACACAGTAGCAGGTACACTTTTTTATTTGACAGGAAACATAAATGGGAGGGCTCTAGATATTCTAGTCACAAATGCCAAGGGCTCGAAACCTCCACACGCCCACTCACATTGTCAAGCAAGATTAAGTCAGGACGAGCTATTTTTAGAGACTACTCGCCCTTTATGGCCAGCTGAAAGCCTCTAACTTCTGTGGAAGACAAATTGACTTTTGACCTCGGTTTTTGAAAGCGGAGCAAATGTGACAAGATAACAAGATTTAAAGGAATATTTATTGCTTAGAAAGTGAAAGAGCAATAAAGATGCATACATTTTATTAACTTGCCACATTTGCTCATCTTTCAGAGACAGAATTCAAAAGTCAGTTTGTCTTTCTACATATATTTATCTGTGACTGAGTTTGAAAAGTTAACTGTGTTACAATTGAACTGTGCAAAGCATGTTAAATGAAAGCCTGTAATATGTCAGACATTTGTCTAACACAACACTGAAATAGCTATGTGAACTGTTCGAATATATTTCATTAATTATTAAGACATTTTGTAAATCTGCTGTGAAAAAAATACTTTTATAGGCTCAAAACAAATTAGAACACTTCACTTGGTAATGTGCAAATTTTAAATATTTTTGCTGAAACCCAATTTCCAAACGTTGTTTATGCGCTATTATCAGTGAAACTACATGTTCGTGGGAAAGTTATGTGGCCACTTCCATGGAAAATATGCTATCTATAAATGACAATGTACTACCCCTTCCTGATTTGATAATATATTTATGAAAAGTGAGTTTTTAAACATGAACTGGTAATTATTACTGCTCCTGCCCAGATGATTGTGCTATTAGGGAACTAAGGGCCAGATGTAGGACTATTCCATTTTGAGAATCACAAATTGAGACCTTTTGCGACTCGCAATTTGGAATGTATTAATGTCTGAGACAGTGTTGGGGATTCTCAAATGGGTCGCAAGGCACATGCCTCGTTAGTATTCATGAGGCAGGGCACAATACGTGACCCATTGGGAATGGCCTTCAAACACCGGAATCGTGGCCTGTTGGGGAGGGCAGACCCCCAATGTCTGTGTTTGATTTTTCAATAAAGCAACTTTTTTTCTTCAAATGCAGCCTGTTTCCTTTAAAGGAAAATGGGATGAGTTTAAAAAAGAAAATGAAAAGTGTTCTTTTTCTTTTTTAAGTGCAAGCAATGGTCCAGGGACCACTGCCTGCTCTTAAAATATTTTCACACTCATCCACAAAGTGGACACCTTCCTGTTTGCAAGTGGCTTACAACCAACTTGAATTGGGAGGTAAACTTAAGCGTGTTTGGCGACCAAAACAAAAAGGTACATACCATTGTGACTCGCTATTAGAAAGGGACGCCCTTGGTACGCTCCTTCCCAATAGCGACTCGCAAACATTATTTTGCAAGTCATCTACTCGCAAAATAGCGTTTGAACATACCACCACTCGTTTCAGTGGTCGCTAACAGGCCGATTTCCTATTTGTGACCGCAAAAAATAGTTTTAGATCTGGCCCAAAGAGGCAAGCCAGGGATCATGTGTACCCTGGGCTCGATTCTTGTTAAAAATGGAGCAAACATTTAGTATATTAAATAAATAGCTTTTTAGTACCGCAGAAATAGTGCATGCGGAAGGTGCTGAAGGTGCTGTCTTATGTGATAATAAAGAAAAAGGTGGCTCCATAAGACAAAATATTTGCCCAGGATCACAAAATTTGAGACCAGTTCATGGGTCAAGTACTTTACAGTTAGGTCGAGTAGATTATACAAGTAAATAGACCGGCAGATCTAATAACATTTTTATGATTTTTCGTGCCCTGCAAATAACCCTAACACCAAGCAACAATCTTTCATGTAGACCACGATATACAAACTGAAGGAGTGAGTGTCAGAGTAGGTGACACAGTTGGATGACTTTAACTTAGTTCTTATTGCAACACTAGACAGGCACCCTCAAGATATATATACAAAGAGCAATGTCAAGAAAAGGAAAGATGCAGCAGCAGCGGCGGCGACTGTTCGACATTTGGAGGGAAACCCACAGGCACAAAAGGGAGTATACATTCTTTGGCATGTACATAGGTCTTTCTTGAAGATAGACCTGGCCTGGGCATCACAATCTCTAGTGCAAACCCCCACCAGAATAGATCTAGGAGTAACATAATTGATAAAGTGGGAGCTTGAACTTGGTTCCAAATCAAATTAAAGGGTAAACTGGAGATTTGACAAATCCCTGCTAAACAGTTGATTAATCATCCAAAATTTAAGAGAAATTATTAAAGACCATTTCAAGACTAATGCCAATGGAGAAGATCCACCAAGTACCCTCTGGGATGCATTTAAAGCAGTAATCAGAGGTTGAAACATTGCAGAACAAAGGCAACAGAGGTGCAATGATTCCCTGACCAAAGAAATACTGGAAGGGTACTTAAAATCTGCAGAGATTAAATAGGGCCAAATTAACTAACCGAACACTTACATCTAAAAAAGCATGTTTGTACTTAAAACAAAAATGTTATAAGTCAAACAAATTCAACACTGTATTGGTGAGGTACTCGAAGCAGAGGCTGCGAAAAATAGAATCCCAAATATCAGAGAAACAAAGGGTAATTTACAACAGCAGGAACATGAAAAAAAGAAAACCTTCCCAGATGAAGGTGTCGAACAAATTAAATTACAGGTATTTCAGTCATCAGGCAAGTTACCCAGATTGAAAGATGCAACTTGGGAGGCACTGGATATACCAGACTCCTCAGAGGAGCTTAGGAAAGACTTGATGGCCTCAGGAATGTCTTTTATACATTTGTTTGACTTCTTTTACACCAAGACTGGCCAAAATGTTCAACTCCTCTGTGCAAACCAAAATGATCTCTCCTTCAAGGGTGGAAGCGATTATTACATTCATGTATATCAGCCTGGACGCCCACCAGATGCATGTGCCTCCTACAGCCCAATAGCTCAGTCGAATGACGAAACTTAGATTTTTACTGATGGTTTGGCGAACAGGCTCACATCACACATGCCGCTCTAGGTCCACACTGACCTACATTTGACAATGTGAGAAAAAAGGAACTGCTCAATTTGCTCGAGAAATAAAACCGAAAAACAAGACTCCCATGGCAATGCTCTCCCTGGATGCTGGTAAAGCATTCAATACTGGTTGGTTCTCAGATGAAGGCTTCATATACAAAGTCTGGAGCCAATGATGACAATATTTACAGAACAAACATTGCTAGGGTAGTAGTTAATGGCACAAAATCCAAAATAATCCAACCAACCACGGTGCCCTTTTTAGGTCGAGCCTGGGCAGCGCATGCGCTGCTCTGCAAGGCATGCTGTATTCAGGGATGGACTTGAAGCTCCGCCTAATCTCTGCCCATATTTTTGATTGGCTTGTGTAATTGTACTTTGGAAACTGTGGCTTTTCATAGGCCAATAGGCTTAGTAGTCCCTCCTTAGTACCGTCTCGTCTCATTTTGTAACCTCCCATGAGGACACCCCCTGTTATATGTGTTGTTACTCGATAGAGCTCTGAGGCTGTAATTAAAGCCTATTTGGTTAAATAACTTTTTTGCTGGCAGGACACGCTCGCACAACGATTTGTTTTTTCATAGCATGTCATGCCACGATGATACAGTGGTGACGCGCCTTTGCTTTATCTGCGGCACCAAGTGTGGCTGCATGTTTTTTTTCCCTATGTCTTCACTTTTTTACTGTTAACAGCAGTTACTACGGAAGCCGGCGCAGCTGCTGCTCTGTAACGAATAGAGCTTTTCTCAGAAAAGTATTCTAGTATTTAAACAAAAATTTCATAAACTGACATAGGATTTCTTTTTTGAAAATTATTTGCTTTTTTTACTCCGATAATGTAACTAAATACCGCCATGAGACCTAGTAGCAGCTTGTGGTACTGCACCCTCGGGGAGGCCTAGTAGCAGCTTGTGGCACTGCACCCTCAGGGAGACCTAGTAGCAGCTTGTGGTACTGCACCCTCAAGGAGACCTAGTAGCAGCTTGTGGCACTGCACCCTCAGGAAGACCTAGTAGCAACTTGTGGTACTGCACCCTCAGTGAGGCCTAGTAGCAGCTTGTGGTACTGCACCCTCAGTGAGGCCTAGTAGCAGCTTGTGGTACTGCACCGTCAGGGAGACCTAGTAGCAGCTTGTGGTACTGCACCGTCAGGGAGACCTAGTAGCAGCTTGTGGCACTGCACCGTCAGGGAGACCTAGTAGCAGCTTGTGGCACTGCACCCTCAGGGAGACCTAGTAGCAGCTTGTGGTACTGCACCCTCAAGGAGACCTAGTAGCAGCTTGTGGCACTGCACCCTCGGGGAGGCCTAGTAGCAGCTTGTGGCACTGCACCCTCAGGGAGACCTAGTAGCAGCTTGTGGTACTGCACCCTCAAGGAGACCTAGTAGCAGCTTGTGGCACTGCACCCACAGGGAGGCCTAGTAGCAGCTTGTGGTAGCAGCTTGTGGCACTGCACCCTCAGGGAGACCTAGTATCAGCTTGTGGTAGCAGCTTGTGGCACTGCACCCTCAGTGAGGCCTAGTAGCAGCTTGTGCACTTCACCCTCAAGGAGACCTAGTAGCAGCTTGTGGCACTGCACCCTCAAGGAGACCTAGTAGCAGCTTGTGGTACTGCACCCTCAGTGAGACCTAGTAGCAGCTTGTGGTAGTGCACCCTCAGTGAGACCTAGTACAGCTTGTGGTACTGCACCCTCAGGGAGACCTAGTATCAGCTTGTGGTAGCAGCTTGTGGCACTGCACCCTCAGTGAGGCCTAGTAGCAGCTTGTGGTACTGCACCCTCAAGGAGACCTAGTAGCAGCTTGTGGCACTGCATCCTCAGGGAGACCTAGTAGCAGCTTGTGGTACTGCACCCTCAGTGAGACCTAGTAGCAGCTTGTGGTACTGCACCCTCAGTGAGACCTAGTACAGCTTGTGGTACTGCACCCTCAGGGAGACCTAGTAGCAGCTTGTGGCACTGCACCCTCAAGGAGACCTAGTAGCAGCTTGTGGCACTGCACCCACAGGGAGGCCTAGTAGCAGCTTGTGGCACTGCACCCACAGGGAGGCCTAGTAGCAGCTTGTGGCACTGCACCCACAGGGAGGCCTAGTAGCAGCTTGTGGTACTGCACCCTCAGGGAGACCTAGTAGCAGCTCGTGGCACTGCACCCTCAGGGAGAGCTAGTAGCAGCTTGTGGCACTGCACCCTCACGGAGACCTAGTAGCAGCTTGTGGTACTGCACCCTCAGGGAGACCTAGTAGCAGCTTGTGGTACTGCACCCTCAGGGAGACCTAGTAGCAGCTTGTGGCGCTGCACCCTCAAGGAGACCTAGTAGCAGCTTGTAGGAGAGTAGGGTCTGCAATCCTATGATCACCCAGACTTTTTGCTTTTGTTTCACTGGTTTACGACTTTCTCTGGCTGTGGGCCTGCCAATCAGACCCACAGCCTAGCTGTTCTCTCGCTAAATTGACATGTGTACCTTAGGTGCATTACCCAATTGGAACTGGGCCACCTTGTCAGACCCTGTAACTCAGGGCATCGGTGTACCCAGGGCCTACTAGGGGCTGAAGCATGTATTATGCCACCCCTGGATGGCCATCTAAATCTGACACAACTGGCTGCACGACAGCTGGGGCAACGTGGCGTACTCGCCCGTTGCTTTAGATATATCTAACCCTCAAATGAACACCCGAATTCCTATCAGCCACTCCTATGGCAGGCCTTGACAATCCTGAAGGCAGAGTGCGTGGAGTCGTGTGAATTGGGCTCTGGCACGAGCCGAGCCCGGTTGCAGCTTGCGGAACCAAGACCCAATGGCTGTTCCATGATAACGCGTACCATATTGGTAACTTCGGTATCGCGTTATCAAGACATGTCGAGTAAGGTGTCATACGAATCGGGACACTGACCCCTCACCAATGCTGGCGACGGGGTTAGCATTCCACCCTTCTAGAGGGACACGACATGTACGTAACTGTGAACCCCGGTTAAAGTTAACTGAAGCCTCAGCTCCACAAAATGGATGCTGCCACCACAGACATGAGTCTGACCTCCTGCTGCTGGGAGTCCTTCCAGCGAGGAGAGCTTGGACAAAGGGTTTCCTGTCCGGGGCGATGCTCGCACCATCCCAGACAGGGTTTTGTGTATCCTGGGTAGGCAGGGCTTTACAGGAAGGTGACTGCGAAGTGGCACCCCGGTGCTCACCAAGCATCTGCCGGCTAGAACCAGTTCCAGGGGCACACCAGCCCCTGACCTGGGGAAAGCCCGGCATGGGAGAGGGGTGTAACCACCCCCCTTCCTGGTCCCACCCCTAGGGCAGGACCTAATCGTGTACCCACCCCTTTCTTTAGGATAAAGGCAGGAGCGGGGACCCTTCCAAATTAGATCATCTTTAAATCAAGAATACTTTCTACGAAAGGAACTCTCGACTCTTCTCAAGATTTCTCCCTTGTAACTAAGGAGTAGTCACCCTGCATCCGCAGGCACCATCTAAGAACTCTGCGGTTTGCTGCAAGTCCTTCCTCAGGAATCCGACTGCCCAGCTCAACGAGAACCGGCTTCCCTGGCACCTCTGACCTCTACCCACATCGTCAGCTCAGATGAGATCCGTGGGTGCGACGAGACCTCGAGGGACCGGCCATCATCAAAACCTGCACGCTTTCTTAACCAGCACGACCGCCGAGGGATCCTCTGGTGAGTGCTCTGGGGTCCGAGAAGCCCCGACCCTGAGCAGCTCCAGCACCGAAGCTCAGCCTCCCTGCATCTCACGATCTGCGTGGGGCCCTTCTGCTCTTTGCTGCTCAGCACGTTGTCTGACTACTAGCCGCTGGCTTGTGGCCTTCTCGACGACGACCGACAACCAACGCTGCTGGTCTGGTTGCTCCAGACCGGCCTTTGCTCCCTTCTGAGAGAGGAGCACCCCGGACCCTCCTGGTCCACTCAAGACGCCATTTTAGGTCCACCACGTGGCCCTGAATTTGCCAAAGCTTGTTGACCCAATCCTGGGCCCAGCGACGCCAACAGCATCAATCTTCGTGGGACAGCTCGCACCTCCATCCTGGTCACCGACAACGCCTCCTGGTCCGTGAGACTGCAGAGCCTAGCATCGCCCTCTCACCTAGTCGAGGTGACGATCATCCGGTGCCCTCCTGGTACCCTCTGACTACTGGCTAGTAGTACGAACTTGGTCCCCTCTGCTTTCAGGTGTCATCCATCTCTGATCCATGCTTGGATCTCTACGAACTATCTACACTGGTCGCCGGCCAGCAACTCCTTCCTTCCGGCTCCTGGTTCGTCAGCGAAGACTCCCGACGTCTGTAAAGACTTGTGCAGCCGCAGCCCTTGGGCTAGGTAACTTCGGCATTTCGGTGCCCGCATAGCCTCCTTATTGAAGGGTCCCGAGTCCCTATCGCTTCCGACTTACCTGATCGGGTTCGCCCGATAACCCTAGACTTCCCGTGCCCTCGGGCACTTGTATTGATTGTGCACTTGAAGTATTTTCCTAAGAGTTTTGTTGTGTGCTTAGTACCCTGGCCTCATAAAGAGTACAGGGCTGTTGTGACTTTAAATAAATACACGGTTTATTTTCATAACACTTGTGTGGTGTCCTTTCACTTGGTGTTCAAGGGGTATGTGATGGTATAACAGCTGGCTTAACACGCCCTCTAGAGTTTAGCCCGAAGACTGCTCGTATCCACGCTACTAGGATAGCTGGTCTAAGGTTGACTTACAACCAATCACCATAAGGGTCGTTTGGACTGATGCATAGTGATCACTAGAATAGTGAGCACTGCATATCAGGCCAACTTCTCACATAGCTTGTGGCACTGCACCCTCAAGGAGACCTAGTAGCAGCTTGTGGCACTGCACCCTCAGGGAGACCTAGTAGCAGCTTGTGGTACTGCACCCTCAGGGAGACCTAGTAGCAGCTTGTGGTACTGCACCCTCAAGGAGACCTAGTAGCAGCTTGCGGTACTGCACCCTCAGGGAGACCTAGTAGCAGCTTGTGGCACTGCACCCTCAGGGAGACCTAGTAGCAGCTTGTGGTACTGCACCCTCAGGGAGACCTAGTAGTAGCTTGCGGTACTGCACCCTCAGTGAGGCCTAGTAGCAGCTTGCGGCACTGCACCCTCAGGGAGACCTAGTAGCAGCTTGTGGCACTGCACCGTCAGGGAGACCTAGTAGCAGCTTGTGGCACTGCACCCTCAGGGAGACCTAGTAGCAGCTTGTAATACTGCCCCCTCAGGGAGGCCTAGTAGCAGCTTGCGGTACTGCACCCTCAGTGAGGCCTAGTAGCAGCTTGTGGTACTGCACCCTCAGTGAGACCTAGTAGCAGCTTGTGGCACTGCACCGTCAGGGAGACTTAGTAGCAGCTTGTGGCACTGCACCGTCAGGGAGACCTAGTAGCAGCTTGTGGCACTGCACCCTCAGGGAGACCTAGTAGCAGCTTGTAATACTGCCCCCTCAGGGAGGCCTAGTAGCAGCTTGTGGCACTGCACCCTCAAGGAGACCTAGTAGCAGCTTGTGGCACTGCACCGTCAGGGAGACCTAGTAGCAGCTTGTGGCACTGCACCGTCAGGGAGACCTAGTAGCAGCTTGTGGCACTGCACCGTCAGGGAGACCTAGTAGCAGCTTGTGGCACTGCACCCTCAGGGAGACCTAGTAGCAGCTTGTGGCACTGCACCCTCAGGGAGACCTAGTAGCAGCTTGTGGCACTGCACCCTCAGGGAGACCTAGTAGCAGCTTGTGGTACTGCACCGTCAGGGAGACCTAGTAGCAGCTTGTGGCACTGCACCCTCAAAGAGACCTAGTAGCAGCTTGTGGTACTGCACCCTCAGGGAGACCTAGTAGCAGCTTGTGGCACTGCACCCTCAAAGAGACCTAGTAGCAGCTTGTGGTACTGCACCCTCAGGGAGACCTAGTAGCAGCTTGTGGCACTGCACCCTCAGGGAGACCTAGTAGCAGCTTGTGGCACTGCACCCTCAAAGAGACCTAGTAGCAGCTTGTGGCACTGCACCCTCAGTGAGGCCTAGTAGCAGCTTGTGGTACTGCACCCTCAGTGAGACCTAGTAGCAGCTTGTGGCACTGCACCGTCAGGGAGACTTAGTAGCAGCTTGTGGCACTGCACCGTCAGGGAGACCTAGTAGCAGCTTGTGGCACTGCACCCTCAGGGAGACCTAGTAGCAGCTTGTAATACTGCCCCCTCAGGGAGGCCTAGTAGCAGCTTGTGGCACTGCACCCTCAAGGAGACCTAGTAGCAGCTTGTGGCACTGCACCGTCAGGGAGACCTAGTAGCAGCTTGTGGCACTGCACCCTCAGGGAGACCTAGTAGCAGCTTGTGGCACTGCACCGTCAGGGACACCTAGTAGCAGCTTGTGGCACTGCACCCACAGGGAGACCTAGTAGCAGCTTGTGGCACTGCACCCTCAGGGAGACCTAGTAGCAACTTGAGGTACTGCACCCTCAGGGAGACCTAGTAGCAGCTTGTGGCACTGCACCGTCAGGGAGACCTAGTAGCAGCTTGTGGCACTGCACCGTCAGGGAGACCTAGTAGCAGCTTGTGGCACTGCACCGTCAGGGAGACCTAGTAGCAGCTTGTGGCACTGCACCCTCAGGGAGACCTAGTAGCAGCTTGTGGCACTGCACCCTCAGGGAGACCTAGTAGCAGCTTGTGGCACTGCACCCTCAGGGAGACCTAGTAGCAGCTTGTGGTACTGCACCGTCAGGGAGACCTAGTAGCAGCTTGTGGCACTGCACCCTCAAAGAGACCTAGTAGCAGCTTGTGGTACTGCACCCTCAGGGAGACCTAGTAGCAGCTTGTGGCACTGCACCCTCAAAGAGACCTAGTAGCAGCTTGTGGTACTGCACCCTCAGGGAGACCTAGTAGCAGCTTGTGGCACTGCACCCTCAAAGAGACCTAGTAGCAGCTTGTGGTACTGCACCCTCAGGGAGACCTAGTAGCAGCTTGTGGCACTGCACCCTCAGGGAGACCTAGTAGCAGCTTGTGGCACTGCACCCTCAAAGAGACCTAGTAGCAGCTTGTGGTACTGCACCCTCAGGGAGACCTAGTAGCAGCTTGTGGCACTGCACCCTCAAAGAGACCTAGTAGCAGCTTGTGGTACTGCACCCTCAGGGAGACCTAGTAGCAGCTTGTGGCACTGCACCCTCAAAGAGACCTAGTAGCAGCTTGTGGTACTGCACCCTCAGGGAGACCTAGTAGCAGCTTGTGGCACTGCACCCTCAGGGAGACCTAGTAGCAGCTTGTGGCACTGCACCCTCAAAGAGACCTAGTAGCAGCTTGTGGTACTGCACCCTCAGGGAGACCTAGTAGCAGCTTGTGGCACTGCACCCTTTCCTTGCTTCGCGCATTTGCTTTTCTTCTGCTATTGCTGGGACAATTTTACAGAAAAAAGTTACATAAAAAACAATTTAAGGCCAATAGCTCCAACGTTCACTAATGTGAGACCTATTGCATTGCAAATACTTGTTCACTCTTGCTTGCTCTCGTGGTGGAACCACTAATTGCCAAGACAAGAGATGGTGGTAAGGTAAAGGGATACCCTTTGGTAAGGAACAACCTTGTCAGCAAATAAGTGGACATTTTCCTTTCAACAGTAACGGAGCCTATGGCCTCCCTCGGAGCATCCCTGGAAATCCTGCAAGACTACAGAGATCTAGATTAAAAGTGAATCTAGATAAATTAGAATTATAGATCATTGGCTTTGACCAAGCCCAGGTCACCTGAACCACAGAATTCAAATGGGAGAAAGATTAAAAATGTACACGTAGAGGCCTTTATTTTTCCTTTGTTGGAGAACCTATAATGTGGAAACTATCCTGGACTTCTGCCAAGAAGAACAATTTGCACCGGTGGCAGCCCCTGTTAATTTTGTGGCTAAGCAGTGTTTTTACAGTTAAAATGAATGGATTGTCTCATCTTTCAAACTTGCTTCAATCAATTCCAGTAACAATTCAGATGAAAGAGATAGCAGCCCTTAACGCGGTTATCAACACCTTCAATGGGCAGGCATTGCACTAACACTTCCTTCATGGAAGGAGCATTGGATCGATCTGGAGACAGCTATCCTGGGAGGGGAGCAACTGGGTGCAGTATGGCTCCTAAAAGATATAAAACCCGGGTAGCTTACGTACCAGAAGGGCTGTGACCAGACTACAAGCATGAGATAAGGTAACAAAGGCTCAGAAGATTACATCCTTCCCCGCTTCCTTCATGACACTTTTTCTTTTAATACAGATTTCACTCCATGAAATAGCCAAGATCAATTTCATCAATGGAGCCAAGAGGAATGTAGGATGCTAAGGGATCTATTCAAAAGAGGCAAGATAACACCACTGAAACCTGGAAAAAAAAGAATGTTATTTAGATGAAGCCAAATTAATGCACTACTTTCAGATGAACCACTGGGCACTACCACCAGAAAACAAGCATTTGCAATGCAATCAGTCTCGCCTTTGGGACCTTATATGTATTTAGCTATGCAGCACATTAGCCTGGGTGCTGAAACATCTACTTTTCTTTAACATGGAGGGAAAATAATCACCAAACTGCGAGACAGGCCAGGTATGGGAACACATGGAGAGAAATATTGTCTTTTAGCTGGAAATGGTATAGTCCAAAGCTCTGTTTTTAATATACAATAAGGGCCTTCGGTGGTCACATCACTGGAAATTGTCTACCGGTGCTAATGGAAGACAATTTCTATGGACTGGAATCTAGAGAATGCTAAATTGATTCTGGTATTTTACTGACGTCTGCTAGACATTTTCTATCAAGAAAGTTAAATAGAGGCAGTTGCCAGAAAATTAAAAAAATAAAGTCCCTAACCAGAAAGCAATTCTGGTATCTTACTGACCTCTGCTGGTCGTTTTCAATTAAGACAGTTAAATAGAGGCAGCTGAACAGAAAAAAGTCCCTAAGCGGAAGCAGACAAGTCCTAGGGATGATCTCCAGAGCCCACAAACTACAAACAATATACTAAAGTATATACAAGAGGTCTTGAATGCTTGACCTAAAAACTAAAGGCACTAGAGAACTTACACTGTTTGAAAAACTCATCCTCTCATACAGAGTGAATGTTTGTGTTCCAACCTCTAAATACCGGAATTAAAATGAGAGGCAAATAAGGGTTATATGAAAAGATGGAACTGAATCTCGGGGAATAATATAAATAATACATGGGAGCCTGCAATCCCTGTATAAAAGGCGGTCTCTAATTTCCTAATTACAAGCAACTTGAGACACACCTAGTCACCAGCAACTTAAAAACAAATAGTTTAGCCGTTGAACTGTAATAACTTATTTAAGCTGAGTTCTGACATAAAAATGCCTGCTGCGAGAGCCAGCGGCCAAGGAGAAAGGCAGGTTGCAGAGTATAATTAAAATAAAATCAATATCGAACATGGCTTGTTCTCTGCTCTGTTTTTCGAGATGAACTGTGATAAGCAGAAAGGAGATATTTATGGCAACTTAATTATTTTTCCACTCTAGTTAATTTTAGGTAAGAAAGAAAATCTCTACATGATTTTACACATTCGGCGCTACATCATTTTTAAAAATCTGACTTGTATGAAACCAATTGTAATATCGCCTTGTAATAAATATCCAACTGCTTTTTGCTGTGTTTCATTGAGCACTAGAGATTCCAATGTATTCTTCATGTTTACAACGATCCTATCTTTTTCTTGTGAAAGAGCACCACACTAAGTATTTTTAATTTTACTGAGTTTTATATAGCGTGAACGTGTCCCGAATCGGGTATCAGAGCGCTTTACATAGCACCAGTTGCATTACATGAGGACACATTAATTTTTTTGTAAGGCACGGGGAGATTAAGTGATTCGCCCAGAATCACAGCACATTCAGCGTCATTGACTAGACTCGAACCCATTTCCCCAGCTTCGAGGTCGACCGTCCTAGCCGTTGGGCCAACTCCTCTCCCCGGGGAGAGGAGTTTTGAGGGAGGAATGATGATGTTGCCATGTAGCCAGGAATAAAGTACCCCCTGCTGTACATTATAACTAGATTGAAAGTCACCTCGGAGTCCCATGACCTTATAAAGGAACTCCACCTTCAGCCTTGTTCCTCTATATGGTCATAGAACTCCTCAGTGACGTGCAATATCCTTTTGATATGCCAGGGGGTACTTTATCTCATCTATAATAGTTAAGACTTTGGCAAGAATTATGGACCAATAATCCACATCTATGTGGCAGTGATCAAAACCGAGAAACGTTGTACATGGTTATACTACAATGAATGGCACATAACCCCAAACAAAGTGAAGACAAAATAAAAGGTTCAGAGAAGAAATGTTGGCAAGAGTGAAGATAGGAGGAAGATGCATTATATACTTGGTGGACTTGTCAGGTAACACAAACTTTTTGAAGGGAAGTTTTAAGTTGCATAACATGAGTGGTGTTCTCAGTGGGTTGGTCTGGAATCTGGGGTTCGAGAATCCTCCAGAAAGAATGCTACCAAAGTAAATTGTTCTTCTGATTGATACTTCCAACCACAGACTCTTCACCTTGTGAATAGATTCCAAAGTAATATCTCCCCATATGGTGGGTCTGTGAAAAAGCTCAGACCAGGAAATTCCGCAGCAAGGCCCCTCCCATTGGAACGGACAACCCAGGCAGTAGTGCTTTGGGTGCCAGTGCAGTATTAGCAGCTTTGGCTCTGGTGGAATAAGCCTGAAGTACTTCCAGAGGGTGTTCCTTGGACAGTCCACAGCAGATCTATATACAAGGGACAATCTGTCTGAAAAGCCTGTTTCGGCATTGCATTTTTCCTTCACCCCAGAAAAACCCACAATGTGCTCATTGTCCACCTGATGATCCTTAGAACCATGATAAAACTCCGAGCTCTCTTCGGGTATAGACGATGGAGCCCTCAGTGGCATCCTTGGGTGTATGAGGAGGAGCAGAAACATGAGCAGCGTGATAGACTGCCCAATGAGGGAGGAAAGCTGCCTTGGTCCTTAGGACTAAATTGTTTAGGAAGAGAGGTATACATGTACAGGACAAAGTGCTTACAGCTCACTCATGTAACAAGCAGATATGATCGCAATGAGGAACATATTTGTTAACATGAGTGACCTCAAAGGACACCGAGAATTGGCCCGAATGGAGTGCACATGAAGAATGTAAGAACCGGACTGAGGTCCCACTGGGGCATCACAAAGCGGGGTTGGCAGGAATATAAGGATCAGCTTTTTCAAAAATCACATCACAACAGGTAATTTAAAGAGATGGCTGACAAATTACCTTAAACTGTTGTCACGACAAAGACTTACTGGGCTAGACCGAGAGAAAAAAGGAGAACACCCAGAAATCGGAACCATAAGGTTGCATATGCCAGGAGGATCACCACAACAAGCATCTCCTAGGGTACTTAGATGGTCTTAACAGAGGGACACCTGGCTGCCAATATCATATTCACCACTTCAGGAGGGAGATCATTGGCCATCAACTGCTGCTGCCCCATCTCCAAGCACGGACATGCACCTTGGACACTCTTGGGGAGAGGGACCTGCCCTTCTTTTACAAAAGATCATCTTGAAGAGGGAGCCAAATCGGAGGACAAATGCTTATGGCCAGAGGTTCTGGATACCACCCTCTCTTGGCCCGGTGCGAGGTACTAGGATGACTTGGGCCTTATCATTCCTAATCTTCTGCAGAACTTTGGGCTGGATAAAAAGGTACACAGGGATCAGAGCTCCAGTCCAACCAAAGTGATCTAGAGGGAGAATTGCCTTGAGAACTCCAACACGTGAAAGTTTGTACACTGTGCATCTTTGGTGGTGGCATAAAGATTAAAACAGGTCTGTACCCATTGCTAGAAGATGCCCTGTGCCGTGTACCACCTCTGTGAGTACTCACCATTCCGGATCTGCTACGCAATGATGGACAAGTTCATCTGCCTTGGTGTTTAAAGTTCCAGCCAGTTGCTGTACAACCAACCTCAGCCAGTTCCAGAGGCGAACAGCCTCTTGATTCAAGACCCATGAATTTACCCCACCTGCCGGTTGCAGTAATACATGGCAGTGATGTCCATAAGGACGGCCTCTGGTCGCTCCCCACGCCGCACGGCTCCTCCTAGTGGCCCGTGACTGCCCCTCTGCTGCTGCTGCCAAGGGTTCGCCGCTGGTGAGCCCCTGGCACCTGTGCCGTTGTTTTTTGGTTTGTTGCTCTGTTCTCCACCATTTCTGGCTGCATAATGTGTGTTTTTTCTTCCGTCTGTTTGACACTCGTTTTTGCCCTTGTCCAGTTTTTTGGGTTTGTTTCTCTGTTCTCCCCCATTCCCGGCTGCATATTTTGTGTTTTTCTTCCCTCTGTTTGCAGCTTGTTTTCGCCCTTGCCCTTTGTGCCCCCCGCTCCCCGCTTCCGGCCGCTGCTCTCCTGCAGCCCGCCCCCTTTTTGCCTTCTGTGCCCACTGCCCTCGCCCATTGACCGCCCGCTCCCGCCTCCCAGCTGCTCCTCCCTCCCACTTGGCCTTTATGGAGGGCGCCGTGCAGAAGACGGGCGCGCCGCTGGCGTGCCAAAGGCAAGCCCGTCTGCGCCCGTCCGCGCCTGGACCGCGCCCAGCGCCAGAACCCCTGGACCCCGCGCCACCCCGCAACACCAGACTACGCTAAGACTAAAACACACTCCACACCGGACGAGACCGAGCCACCCCGAAGCACACCCAAGGGCCCTTCGCCTGCCGGAACTGCAGACTCACCAGCATCCAACCCACCAAACCAGCTACCAGAGAACCCCAACCACCTCTGCTACATCCTCCTCAACACTCGCTCCGCTCGCAAACACGCCATCGAACTCTGGGACCTCCTAGACTCCACCGACCCAGACGTCACCTTCCTAACGGAGACCTGGCTGAACACCCCTTCAGCACCAGACATCGCCATAGCCATCCCACAGGGCTACAAGATCTCCCGCAGAGACCGCACCAACGGAGTGGGAGGCGGAGACGCCATCGTCCTCAAAGACTCCATCAGAATCTCAACCAACACAGACTACATCATCACCACCGCCGAGCACATGCACTTCCAGATTCACACCGAACCCCAACAAGACCCTCAGAGGAACACTCATCTACACACACCCCCGGACCATGACCACAGTTCAGCGACACCATCACCGACCTCATCAGCACCCACGCCCTCGCCTCCACGGACTACATCCTCCTCGGGGACCTGAACTTCCACCTCGAGAACAACAACAACGCCAACTCCACCACCCTGATCGAAAACCTAGCCAACCTCAGACTCCAACAACTTGTGACAACACCCACCCACGCCGCTGGACACACACACACAACCCCATCTTCTCCATACCCCACGTCTCCTTCAACTACACTTCCGAACCCCACTGGACCGATCTCAGATGCGTCCATTTCACCTCAGAAAACCCACCACACACCAACGCACCCAACAGCTGCCGCGCCGCTGCTGGGGCAAGGTCACTAGGACCAACTGACGACCACCCTCGCCCGGAGACCACCCACCAACCCCGACACCGCCGCAACCAACCTCACACAGTGGATCAACGACTGCGCCAACACCCTCGCCCCTCTCAAGACCGCCAAAACCAGCCACACCAACAAGAAAGCCACCTGGTTCACCCGAAGACCTCCGGATCTCCAAGAACACCTGTCGGAAACTGGAGAAGAAATGACTCCACGACCAAACACCAGACAGCCACACAGCCCTCAAAAGCGCCACCCGCAGGCACCACCAACTCATCAGGAGCGCCAAGAGGACCGCCTTCAAAGACCGCCTATACAAGAACGCGCACAACACCAAAGAGCTCTTCAAAATCGTGAAAGAACTCTCCAACCCCAGCTCCAACACCATCGACATCCCACCATCACAAGACCTGTGCGACTCCCTGGCTACCTTCTTTCATCGCAAGATCACCGACATCCACGACAGCCTCAACTCCGACCCCGCCCCGCACCCACCACCAAGTCCACCACCCCTGCAAACACCACCCGCACCAGCCGCCTGACCGCCTGGTCCAAAGTCAGCGACGAAGACACCATCAAAACCATGAACTCCATCCTCTCCGGATCCCCATCTGACCCCTGCCCTCACCACGTCTTCAACAAAGCCAGCACAACCATGGCGCCCCACCTCCGAAAAACAATCAACAGCTCCTTCGAGACAGCAACCTTCCCGGAAAGCTGGAAGCACGCCGAGATCAACGCCCTCTGAAGAAGCCCAAGGCAGACCCTAAAGACCTCGAGAACTTCCGGCCCATCTCCCTGCTCCCGTTCCCGGCATAAGTGACAGAGAAGATAGTCAACAAACAGCTAACCCGCTACCTCGAAGACAACATCCTGGACCCCTCCCAATGTGGTTTTCGCAGCAACCACAGCACCGAGACCGCCCTTATCGCCGCCACGGACGACGTCAGGATCCTGAAGGACAATGGAGAAACAGCCGCCCTCATCCTCCTGGACCTAACAGCAGCCTTTGACACAGTCTGCCACCGCACCCTATCAGTATGCCTCCATGACGCCGGAATTCAAAAGAAGGCCTTGGCCTGGACCACATCCTTCCTCTCCGGTAGAACCCAGAGAGTCTGCCTCCCTCTCTTTCGCTCGATATCCACTGAGATAATCTGCGGTGTCCCACAGGGATCCTCCTTCAGCCCGACGCTGTTCAATATCTACATAGCACCACTCGCCCACGTCGCACGACAACATAACCTCAACATCATCTCCTACGCTGACACCCAGCTGATCATATCCCTCACCGAAGACCCCCACACCGCCAAAGCCAACCTCCACAGAGGAATGAAGGCCGTAGCCGACTGGATGAAGGACAGCAGACTGAAGCTGAACTCAGACAAAACGGAGTTCCTCATTCTCGGACCCACCCCCTCAGCCTCAAGAAATCTCATAGGCCGTTATTCGTCAACTGATTAAGTACATAAAGTTTATTTATAAAATGTAAGAAAATTCTGTACAATGAATGGCATATAATCCACAGTACAATATATGCAAATATTCACACCACAGTAAATGGTATTTGTAACAATATATATATCCTGGGGAACCCAGGCTCCATCAGTGGAGAAGTGTGGCTCAATGCTTAGAGCGGCAGACCTTGATGCAGAACGCTGGCCAAGGACCAGGGTTCGATTCCCGCCTCGGCGGGTTTCGGGCTTAAATTCCTCTGACCGGATATTCTCGCCTCAGTGCCGATTCTAAGCATGGGTCCCACGCTGCAACTCTGGGCAATAGCTTGCTTAGTCTCCACAAAGGCCCCCTGATACACAAGGGATGCCTGGTTTCACCATGGGATGCCCAGGAGTGGACACCCCACAAGGAAAAGCCAGGAGGGGTTCCCTTGTGGTAGGAGTACAAGCGCCGGGATGCCTCCGGGTCACTGTTCGCGCTATACAAATACGCCACATTCACATTCACATTCATTCACATCAACCCCACACAACACAATCAGACTCACAATCACAGAGGTGGACCTCACAGGAAGGTCAAACCTTCTTCAGGGCGCAATGTAGAGCTATCCATGAAACCACTGGGGGAGAAAACCTAGCGGGTCCCCAAGGGGACACTAACTGGACAGCTAAACAGGTCAAGACTTGACCAGGGGTAATTTAGAGGATGTATGCACAATCTAAACCTGCTCATGGATCCTTGCACTTCATAGCAATCAAAGATCGACAGATTCCTCCTGACAGCAGACCAGTCGCAGTAAAACAAAAAAAAAAAAAAGACTTTGGTATGCACACTTGTGAAAACCTGGTCTCAAAGTTGACGCACTATCCAACTACAATCCGGTGGTTACTGGCCAGAAATCAAAATCTAGGACAGGTCTTCTTCAAATGGGGTTTGGTGATGCTATGGGGTCCGTAACGCCCCCAAAGAGGGTCCACAACAATTTAGAAAATTAGATATTATTAGACGTCTAATAAAGTAATTAAAAGGCAAAATTAAAATTCTTAAAACCCTCTGGAAATGTGAAGGAATTTGAAACTGGAGGTTGAAGCACCAGTATGTGCCTACAAAAATGGAATATGCATTAAGAGTAAAAAAACAGAAAGGGATAAGCTAGATTCTAACTAGCATACCTCGGTCTTTTAGAAATAAAACCAGATAGTAAGAAGCTCAAACCTTTCTATTAAAATTTATATTTTGGTATATTTTGTTTGGGAACGAAATAGGTAATTATTTGTGTATTTGTTTATTGTATGCAAGCTTCCATATTTTTTGTGGAAGGAAACTTAAAATCGTAGAAATTGCGGAGGCTGGGGTTCCCAACATCCAGCAGTGATTCAATGGGGGTCCCTTGAAGTTAAAAGGTGTAGGGTACTTAAGTCAGCCCGGACCACTTAAAGTTTAACTAACTGACCTCCAAACAAGCAGCCGATTGAGGTAATGAAAGAATTTCTCTTGGACTTGGATAAAGACAAAGGTCTAGCAGTCATCAGGGTACTAAAGACGCTTCATTGCAAATCTCCAAACCACACAGTAGTTTAACACACATTGTATAGACAGGACATTTCATTAAATTGTATAAGAACCCACATGACAGTGAACCAACCTGCAACACAAGCATTCATTCGATCCGTAGGATGCTATTCTATTTTCTTATTTCCCAATTACCTTTTTAGGTACTATAGTCTTCAATGAGCTTTTCTTTTCACACATACACTTGCCTACAAGCAATGGGCGGCCAGGCAAGACCGGTCAACCATGAAAAAACTCATGATAGAACACTTGACGTCTTCTTGGGGAGGTGGAATGAAGGGTGATTAACAACATCCCAGGCAATATGCTAGGCCCTCTAAGGAATCTGAGGCATGTTACCACCAAACTCGCCTCGCCAAGGTGCTCCAGAAACTGTGTTCAATCCACTTCATAATCGAGCACTCCAGCTGATGATGCGGGACAAGTCCCATACACTAAGTAACCAATCAATAAACACTGGAGACTTTTCACTCACAATGAGGTGAGGACTGGTCTTACAGCACTGAACGCCAAAGCCATTTTGCTTGCCTCTGTGAAAGAATAAAGGAGGTGTCTGCTTACTGGCGAAGCCAAGGAGGATACACACAGGGAACCTTGGGACTGCAGTGTGTCAAGTACCTCCCTCCGGAATGACTGAGGGTTTGGACAAAGCCACAGAAGCTGTATGAGTGTTCCTCTCTCCACAGCCCCTTCAGAACCAATCCAAACCTTGCTGGTCACTCATACAATATACCAATTGTGGTACAAGTATGTGGTTGTCTTAATCATTGCTTCTGAAGCAAAAGCAGCTTGGCTTGTGGTTTGTGCTCTAATCTGCTTCCCCCTACTCTGTCTCAAGAGTGACCTGCCTATCTGCGCTCCTGATCTCCTCTAGGCGATTTATAAGATTGCCCCCATGACATCAATAATTTGTAGATCTCTAAAATATCTTTGGCAGGGTTCTCTTGTCTTAAAAACAGCAAGAGGCTAAAAAGCAGAAACTTTGATCATGGAGTTTAACACCAACTGACGTATTTTTATAAAGCGAAAGAGTTCAGCTTCAGACTACCCAAATCGACTCTTCAGGCCATCAAATCGCAGTAGGCCACTTTCATCAAGTAGGTTAACAATGCTTCAACAACTCCTCTTTTCCCATTCCTTGCATGGTCCCTATGCCAGAGCAGAAGTGAGGTACAGATTTCCCAATATCGGAATCACATGAGATGGAAAGGTAGTGAACCCCTGTCCCAAACAGTTAATGTCACACCTCTGTGAGTGGGTCAACTTAGGTCTCCTATGAACAGATCAGTATGTTCTAATCACTTGCATTACCAGAACAGAGCACCTCAAAAAACTCGATAAATGTGCATGTTATGTTTGTATTTTTACTATGAGTCTACAATTAAGGACATTCGCTCAGAAGCTATTTTGGTCCACACTTTAAGGGTCAGCAGCCATCCTGTCCTATTCTCTACAACGTAGGATTTTTACCTGACCCACTGAAGAGTATACTAGGCCCTCCCTGCGTGTAGCACTTTTACTTGAGCTCTGATTGCAGTTAGCTGGCACTCTGGATACACTCCAACTCTTTTAGTTGGGTTTCCAGTTGCTCCCACTTTTCTCTCCAGTCCCGTTTTAACCTAGCTGTCAGCAAATGGCACACTGGACTAATAACTTAAGGGCATCCCACAAGGGTGTATCTTCCACCAGCCGCCTCCCATTCAGGTCTCTGCTAGGTACTCTGTTGTACATTCCTGGGTCACCTCCATTATTTCCTTGTTGTTGAGGAAGCCATCTTAAAGTACGAACCCTGCAGAACCTCTCCTTCCCCCGGTATTTGTAGGTCCACCGTCATGGGTGGGTGTTCAGAGGGAAAGCTATCATACCTTCACAGCTGCCACTTTTCGTACGTATGTGCAGTGCACCAGTGAGAAAAAAGGAGTAATCTAGGGCTGTTGGGTCGAAGCTGAGCCATACTTCAGTCCTAGGTCTTGAAACCAAAGCTTCCCTTCCACGGATATGGAGCCTGCGTGACCTTCACTTAAGACCATCGACTCCTAGTGTTGTCCGTGACCATGTTTATGACTGCCCTGACAACAACAGTCCCCTGGGACTTGTGACGTATATTCAAGATGTTCTCCCACAGGAACCACTCTAGCTCCAAACTGGATGCATAAACAGAGACCACTGAGTACATACAAGCCTTCATCCAGAATCAATATGATAAACCTGATATTTGTTCCCTTAATTTCCGCTACAACAGTATTTTTATCCTGAAATATCGAAGAGGGAACATTTAATGAAAACGTGGATATGGTATTCTGTGAGAACTTTCAGAGTACATTAAGAATGGTGAGGCAGCACATTTAGAAGGGGAGGGTGGTCTTATTTCTATGTGTGCACACACCCTTGCGAGCTGAAACACAAGTTGGTGAGCAAAGGAGATCCTTGGCTCAGGTGAAGAACAGTCAGACAGAATGGCGTAGACAGGCATCAGGAGTGATGCAGCAAGTCAACAGCAGACAGAGTGACATGGTGAGGCCATAAGGTATTCCAGGGCAGCGAGAGGTGGGCTCAACAGAGGACCGATGAGCAGGTGAAAGGCAGAATGGTTTACAGTAGCAACAACAGCAATGTTAATGTGAGAACATAGAAATCAAATACATCCGTTACCTTCGCCATTCCATCGGCTCTCTGGGAAGCTGCTGGGTGAGGGCCGGATACAAGGAAGTGAACAAATTTTGATCCCCGGCACCTGCAACAAAAATGTTTGCATGCTTAATCGCTCACTTCTATTTCAAAGACATGCCTGCCAGCCATCAGTAATATAATCATAATTTCCACAAGTAAAAGTTTAAAACAGAAGAAGCCTGAATCCATCAGGACAACAGTAGGTCTAGACACCCCCACCATATGGAATGGTCAGGGAGCGTGGAGTGGTACAGAGAAGTAGGTGGGCCCCAATATTTGGGTTCAGCTCCCCGTGATACACAATCGTCAGTGGGCTCACAGGACGGTTAAAGAAAGCTGCCGTGCAGAAGGCACACCATACATACATTGCTTAACAGGGCAATAGTAGCCCTATTGTGCAGTAGTGGGCATCTCAGAATGAGCTTGCATGCCACATTCTGTTATCAACACTTGAGAAGGTCTAATGGACTGTAAAGGGACTAAAAAGAGCAAACCTTAAGAAGTGCACCATATCGAACTCCTGTCCTATCTGAAGGCAGCCCATCATTCAATTTAAATCCTACTCCACATCATGAGATGAATGTATGGACTCTAAGAGACCAGCCACCTCTACACCCTATCCCTCCCTCCATCCCCCCCAATCCTCGGTAACCCTTAATTCTCGGTAACCCTTAATCCTCGGTTACCCCCCCCAATCCTCCGTTACCCCCCCCAATCCTCCGTTACCCCCCCAATCCTCCGTTACCCCCCCAATCCTCCGTTACCCCCCCAATCCTCCGTTACCCCCCCAATCCTCCATAACCCCCCAATCCTCCATAACCCCCCCAATCCTCCATAACCCCTCCCCCCCAATCCTCCATAACCCCTCCCCCCCAATCCTCCATAACCCCTCCCCCCCAATCCTCCATAACCCCTCCCCCCCAATCCTCCATAACCCCTCCCCTCCAATCCTCCGTAACCCCTCCCCCAATCCTCCGTAACCCCTCCCCCCAATCCTTCGTAACCCCCCCAATCCTTCGTAACCCCCACATCCCCCGCACCCCGTTCCTACAATCCTGCCCTCCTGAAGACCAGCACAGTACTCAATCATGATTTCCTAGACACAACTTCAGCACAAAATCATGCCACCCTGGACACCAGCACAGCAACAACTAGTACTCTTCATGAAACCAGCAGAAGCGCCTAATACTGCCCTCCTGGAAACCAGCACAGCAACCAATACCACCCTCCTGGATATCAGCACAGTAATCAATACCACTTTCCTGGGGACCAGCACAGTAACCAACACCACCATCCTGGAGACCAGCACAGTAACCAATACCGCCCTCCTGGAAACCAGCACAGCAACCACTACCACCCTCCTGGAAACCAGCACAGAAACCAATACAACCCTCCTGAAAACCAGCACAGCAACCAATACCACTCTCCTGGAAAGCAGCACAGCAACCAATACCGCCCTCCTGGAAACCAGCACAGCAACCAATACCACCCTCCTGGAAACCAGTATAGCAACCAATACCGCCCTCCTGGAGAACAGCACAGCAACCAATACCACCCTCCTGGAAACCAGCACAGCAACCAATACCACCCTCCTGGAAACCAGCACAGCAACCAATACCACTCTCCTGGAAACCAGCACAGCAACCAATGCCAACAACCTCCTGGAGATCAACACAGTAATCAATACCACCTTCCTGGAGACCTGCACAGTAACCAATACCACCCTGCGAAAGATCACCACAGCAACCAATACCACACTCCGGGAAACCAGCACAGCAACCAATACAACCGTACTGGAAACCAGAATAGCAACCAATACCACCCTTCTGGAGACCAGCACAGTAACCAATACCACCCTCCTGGAAACCATCACAGTAACCAATACCACCCTTCTGGAAACCAGAACAGCAACCAATACCGCCCTCCTGGAAACCAGCACAACAACCAATATCACCCTCCTGGAAACCAGCAGAGAAACCGATACCACCCTTCTGGAGATCAGCACAGTGATCAATACCACCCTCCTGGAGACCAGCACAGTAACCAATACTGCCCTCCTGGAAACCAGCACAGTAACCACTACCACACTCCTGGAGACAAGCATAGTTACCAATACCACACTCCTGGAGATCAGCATAGTAACCAATACTGCCCTCCTGGGGACCAGCACAGTTACCAACACCACCCTCCTGGAGACCAGCACAGTAACCAATACCACCCCCCTGGAAACCAGCAAGCACAGCAACCAATACCACCCTCCTAGAAACCAGCCCAACAACCAATATCACCCTCCTGGAAACCAGCACAGCAACCAATACTGCCCACCTGGAAACCAGCACAGCAACCAATACCACCCTTCTGGAGATCAGCACAGTAATCAATACCACCTTCCTGGGGACCAGCACAGTAACCAACACCAGCCTCCTAGAGACCAGCACAGCAACCAATACCGCCCTCCTGGAAACCAGCACAACAACCAATACCACCCTCCTGGAGATCAGCACAGTCCCAAATACCACCCTCCTGGAGATCAGCACAGTAATCAATACCACCCAGCAACCACAGTACAGCAACCAATACCACCCTCCTGGAAACCAGCACAGCAACCAATACCACCCTCCTGGAGATCAGCACAGTAATCAATACCACCCTCCTGGAGACCTTCACAGTAACCAATACCACCCTGGGGGAGATCAGCACAGCAACCAATACCACCCTGATGGAAACCAGCAAAGCAACCAAAAACACCCTCCTGGAAACCAGCACAGCCACCAATACTGCCGTACTGGAAACCAGCATAGCAACCACTATCACCCTCCTGGAGACCAGCACAGTAACCAATACCACCCTCTTGGAAACCAGCACAGTAACCAATACCACCCTCCAGGAAACCAGCACAGCAACCAAAACCACCCTTCTGGAGATAAGCACAGTAACCA
This sequence comes from Lissotriton vulgaris, assembly GCF_964263255.1. Classification (NCBI taxonomy): domain Eukaryota; kingdom Metazoa; phylum Chordata; class Amphibia; order Caudata; family Salamandridae; genus Lissotriton; species Lissotriton vulgaris. Next base: position 1,578,523,616 of record NC_141696.1, read on the forward strand.
ATACCACCCTTCTGGAGATCAGCACAGTAATCAATCCCACTCCCCTGGAGACCAGCACAGTAACCAATACTGCCCTCCTGGAAAACAGAAAAGTAACCAATACCACACTCCTAGAGACCAGCCCAGTAACCAATACAGCCCTCCTGGAGACCAGCAACGTAACCAATACGACCCTCCTGGAGACAAGCACAGTAACCAATACCACCTTCCTGGAGACCAGCCCAGTAACCTATACCACCCTCCTGGAGACCAGTACAGTAACCAATATCACCCTCCTGGAGACCAGCACAGTAACCAATACCACCTTCCTGGAGACCTGCCCAGTAACTAATACCCCCCTCCTGGAGACCAGCCCAGTAACTAATACCACCTTCCTGGAGACCAGCCCAGTAACCTATACCACCCTCCTGGAGACCAGCACAGTAACCAATACCACCCTCGTGTAGACCAGCACAGTAACCAACACCACCCTCCTGGAGATCAGCACAGTAACCAGGTAGGTCGCCCCCCGCTGCAGCTCTGCCTGCACCCCCACTGTCTCTACTGCCGCTGGTGAAATCGAGGCCCTCCACCACCCGCAGGCATCCACCTGCGCCTCATCCCTGGTGGCCAGTGGTGGCCTTAGATTTGTTGCCGCTTGTTGTGTGTGCCTGTTACTGTCTGCCCGCTCCTCTTCTGTGCCACGCCGCCCGCCGCTTTGCTTCTGTGCCACCTTTTGAATTCTGTACCCCTCGCCAATCTCTGTGCCCCCTTTTATTTTGTACCCCTTGTACTGACTTCTGTGCCCCTTTCCCAAGTCCGAGCCCCGCGCTTGTCTCCTTTCCCCCGTCCCCGCTGCTGCTTCCCCTGCAGCCCCGCCCCCTCCACAACCATTTGCTCCACCCGACCCTCGCCTCCCGCCTCCCAGCTGCTCCTCCCTCCCCACCTCCCCATATATGGCGGCCGCGCGCCTAAGGCAAGCCCGTCTGCGCCTGGACCGCGCCAGAACCCCTGCCCCCCGCAGCAGCCACGAGGACCGCCGCAGCTACGACGCCAACACCCTCGTTGCTCTCAGCTTAGGAAGGACCCACACCTGCTGAAAGGCCGCCACGAAGCGCACCCACGGTCCCTTCACCTGCCTGAAATGCAGCTTCTCCTGCCTCGCAAGCGCCGAGACGCCCGCCACGACAGAACACAACCAGCTTAGATGCATCCTGATCAACACCTGCTCCGCACACAAACACGCAGCCAAACTCTGGGACCTCAGTCAACACCGCAGTCAACACCGCATCACCGGACGTCTCCTTCCTGACCGAGACCTGGATGAACGAAGCAGAGACTGCACCAACAGGGCCGGAGGAGGAATCGCCATCGTCCACAAAAATACCATCAGGGTCTCAACAAACACCAACGACACCCTCAGCACCGCCGAACACATGCACTTCCAGATCCACACGGACCCCAAGACCACCCTAAGAGGCAACCTCATCTACAGACCGCCAAGACCCCGGCCTCAATTCTGCGACTCCATCGCCGACCTCCTCAGCACGCACGCGCTGACTTCCACAGACAACATCCTCCTTGGAGACCTGAACTATAATCTGGAGAACAACAACGACAACAACTCCTCCACCTTGATCAACAAACTCGCCAACCTCTGACTGAAACAGCTCGTCACGACGCCGACCCACATCGCCGGTCACACGCTAGATGCCATCTTCTCCTCAAGCCCCCACGTCACCTTCAGCCACGCCTCCGCACTCACCTGGACAGACCACCACTGCATCTACTTCTCCTTCCGAAAACCCCTCACACACCACCACACCCTACAGACCCCCCGCCGCTGCTGGGGCAAAGTCACTGAAGAACAACTACAGACAAGCCTCGCACTCAACCCTCCGACCAACCCCACCAACCCAGATGATGGTGCACTCACCCTCGAATGCTGGATGAACGACTGCGCCAACACTGTAGCCCCGCTGAAAAAACCCACCAACAGAGACACCAGCAAAAGAGTCAGCTGGTTCATCTCGGAACTCCTCGACTCAAAGCGTACCTGCCGGAAATTGGAGAACATATGGCACAGAGACTTTTCTCTTTAGTATTTTTGCTTTCTTATTTTTTGGGTTGGGATGTACAATGATAGCAACTTATTTGTTTCCCCGATGGTTTTTATTACTGCGGAATCGCTGTTCAGTTTGTCTCTGGGTACATGTGGTCGGGCGTGGATACTACCACTGAGGAACTATAAGCGAACCTATGTTTAGCATGCTATGGACCTTTCTGATTATTGCTTTTTGGCTGTATTGCAATGAAACAGTTGGATTATTCCCGCCACGTACACCATGTTGCTACCTATACAACCGATCCTTTATTCTTTAATATAAAAAAATTAACCTCCTTTGATCCTATGTCGAGTGGTTCCAGTTAGTTAATAACATTGACTTACAGCGATAGGTAATATCATCTAACCACTCCGTGCCTTTAATTGATGATGGTGCTTTCCAGTTTTGTTCCGTGGCCGGCCCCCGGGTTGTAGGCCTGTATTTGTATGCATCCATTTCCTCAAATAAAGGTTTTCAAAAATTTTAAAAAGAACTTCTGACCCATCTCCCTGCTTCCGTTCCCAGCAAAGGTCATCGAGAAGATAGTTAACACCCAGCTCACCCGTCACCTCGAAGACAACAACATCCTGGACCCTTCCTGATCACGATTCCACAGCAACCAGAGCACCAAGACCACCCTCCTCATCGCCGCCACAGATGACATCAGGATCCTTCTAGACAACGAAGAGACAGCAGCCCTCATCCTCCTGGATCTCTCCGCCGCCTTCGACACAGTCTGCCACCGCACACTACGCACACGACTCCAAGGCGCAGGCATCCGGGAGAAGGCCTTGGACTGGACCACCTCCTTCTCTGGCAGAACTCCGCCCCCCCCCCCGTTCCGGTCCAAGGCCTCCGAGACCATCTGCGGCGTCCTACTAGGATCTTCCCTCAGCCCGACGCTGTTCAACGTCTACATGGCACCACTAGCTAGCATCGCCCGACAGCACGATCTCAACATAATCTCCTATGCCGAGGACACGCAGCTGATCCTCTTCCTCACCAAGGACCCTCTCACCTCCAAATCCAACCTCCACCAGGGAATGAAGGCAGTCACCGACTGGATGAAGGAAAGCCGATTTACGCTGAACTCCTCATCCTCGGGTCCAACCCCTCAGCATGGGACGACTCATGGTGGCCCGCATCACTGGGGACCCCCCGTCCCCCACCGACCACGCACGCAACCTGGGAGTCAACCTCGACTCGAAACTCACCATGACCAAAAAAACAAAAAAGTCAACGCAGTCTCCTCCACCTGCTTCAACACCCTCCGCATTCTCCGCAAGATCTACAGATGGATCCCGACAAACACGAGGAAAACAGTCACCCAGGCCCTAGTCGGCAGCAGACTCTACTACGGTAACGCCCTCTACGCCGGAGCCTCGGCCAAGCTCATCAACAGACTGCAGAGAATCCAGAACGCCTCTGCACGCCTGATCCTCGATGTCCCGTGCCGCGACCACATCACCCCCCACCTGAGGAACCTGCACTGGCTCCCCGTCGACAGGAGAATCTCCTTCAAATGCCTTATCCATGCACACAAGGCACTCCACAAGACTGGACCAGCTTATCTCAACTGTCGACTCTCCTTCTACGTACCCAACAGGAAACTCCGCTCTGCTGACCATGCCCTGGCCACGGTCCCGCGCATCCGTAGAACAACTTCCGGAGGCAGGTCCTTCTCCCACCGCGCCGCCAAGACCTGGAACACCCTCCCCCTCTACCTACGACAAACCAAAGACTTGCTGACTTTCAGGAGACAACTCAAGACCTGGCTCTTCGACCAGTAGCAGCAGCAGCAGCAGCCACCCTCCCCCCCCACCCCCCCCAGCGCCTTGAAACCCTTACGGGTAAGTAGTGCGCCACTTATTTTCAAGAGGGCCTGGAGTGAGGAGGGGGGCCCGCGGCGCGATTGCTTGGAGGATTGTGCCCCTTGGCTGTGGTGTGGTGCCGGTGACCCTCCTATGGACCGGCTGAGCTGGCGGTGGCTGCCCAGCGGGATCTGTGGCCACCTCGGACTGTGGTGAGCAGAGTGCGCCTGTGTGGAGCGGTAGGGTGCGTTGGCCTTCCCTTCCCCAAGCGTTGATCTTCCTGGGCGTCTGCTCTTTCCTGCGGTGGCGAGGCTCAGGGCCAGATCGGGCCCCAGCGGGGGCCTGAGGAACTCTGGGGACCGGCGGGGAGGTGCCTGTGCAGAGGCCCACTGGGGCTGCTACTGGGACCGGTTGGCTTCAGTCTCCTGGCGGGGGACCCTGGCGGCTTGGTCCATAGCCCTCTTTGCATGCCCAACACTGCAGAGACTGGGGGTCTGCTCCTGTGACTTTACGCACCGAGTCCAGGGGGCCTGAAGATTGTTGGAGTGGGTCAATTGAATTACCTATTGCCATATCTGGCCTCTAACTTGCTGGTGGTGACGGGCATTGGAGTGGGGAGTCCTATCGCCTGGAATACCTTACGCCACCACAATGACACGGGATCTCACTGGCGGCGGCCACACCAAGCAAGGGACCCGTGACAAATTTACGGAGGCGAGCCAGGCGGCTGGCGCCACGGGGTCGCAGAACCAGGCACCCGATAATGTGGCTATGTTGGCGGCCATAACACAGTCCAGGGACATGCTGGACGCCAAGATCAGGCCGTGGGCTCGAATGTTACATTGCTCCGCAAGGACCTGAGGAATGTCGTGGAGCTAATCATGATGAACTCCATCCACTCCGGATCTCCGACCGACCCCTGCCCTCACCACGTCTTCAACAAGGCCGACGCCGTCATCGCACCCCACCTGCAGGACATCATCAACACCTCCTTCACCACCGCCACCTTCCCTGAGAGCTGGAAGCATGCCGAACTCAGCGCTCTACTCAAGAAACCAACAGCGGACCCCACCGAACTCAAGAATTACCGCCCCATCTCGCTGCTCCCGTTCCCAGCCAAAGTCATCGAGAAGACCGTCAACAAGCAGCTGGCCGCCTTCCTCGAGACGAACGGATCCCTCGACCCCTCACAGTCTGGCTTCCGAGCCAACCACAGCACCGAGACCGCCCTCATCGCTGCCACCGATGACATCCGAACCCTGATGGACAACGGAGAAACAGCGGCCCTCATCCTACTAGACCTCTCCGCGGCCTTCGACACCGTCTGCCACCGCACCCTAGTGCAGCGCCTCAGCAACGTCGGAATCCAGGAGAAGGCGCTGGAATGGATCATCTCCTTCCTCGACGGAAGAACACAGAGAGTCCGTCTACCACCGTACAAGTCAGAGGCCACCAAAGTCATCTGCGGCGTCCCTCAAGGATCCTCGCTGAGCCCAACCCTCTTCAACGTCTACATGAGCCCCCTCGCGGCCATCGCACACCAACACAACCTCAACATAATCTCCTACGCCGACGACACCCAGCTGATCCTCTCCCTGACCAACGACCCCGCCGCCGCCAGAGCCAACCTGCACGAAGGGATGAAAGAGGTAGCCGAGTGGATGTCGACCAGCCGCCTGAAGCTGAACTCGGACAAGACGGAAGTCCTCATCCTGGGATCCTCGCCCTCCGCCTGGGACGACTCCTGGTGGCCCCCCGCCCTGGGCACCGCACCCAAACCGACAGACCACGCAAGCAACCTGGGCTTCATCCTGGACTCCTCCCTCTCCATGACCAAGCAAGTCAACGCCGTCTCCTCGTCATGCTTCAACACCCTGCGCATGCTACGGAAGATCTTCCGGTGGATCCCCACCGAGACCAGGAAGACTGTCACCCAGGCACTCGTCACCAGCCGTCTGGACTACGGCAACGCCCTCTACGCCGGAGCCACCGCCAAGCTCCAGAAGAGACTCCAACGGATCCAGAACGCCTCAGCCAGACTCATCCTCGACATCCCACGACACAGCCACATCTCCGGACACCTAAAAGACCTGCACTGGCTCCCGGTCAACAAGAGAATCACCTTCCGTCTCCTTACCCACGCACACAAAGCTCTTCACGACCAAGGCCCGAGCTACCTCAACAACCGCATCAACTTCTACGCTCCCAAACGACACCTCCGATCAGCCAGTCACGCCCTTGCCGCCGTCCCCCGCATCCGAAGAACGACAACAGGAGGAAGGTTCTTCTCCTACCTGGCCGCCAAGACCTGGAACTCCCTCCCGACCGACCTGCGCCTGACCCAAGACCACCTCGCCTTCAGGAAGAAGCTCAAGACCTGGCTGTTCGGGTAGCAGCAGCACCCCCCCCCTCCCCCCTAGCGCCTTGAGACCCTCCGGGTAAGTAGAGCGCTCTATAAATGCCTATGATTGATTGATTGATTGATTGATTGAATCACTGGCACAGAGACCCGCATATCAGAGGTGGAAGATGATGTGTCCCTTCTAAAAAAGAAGGTCGGGCCATGGAAAAAATACAAAAGGGCCTGGCTATGCAGGTCGAGGACGCAGAAGGGCGGGCTCGGCGGAACAATCTACGCTTCGTGGGATTTCCGGAGGGCTGTGAGGGTGACAACGTGGAGCGCTTTCTTGCCCAGTGGCAGGAGGGTTGGCTTCCCCCCGGATACTCTCTCTCGCTGCTTTGTGGTGGAGCGGGCCCACAGGGCCCTGATGCAGAAGCCCCCAGTTGGGGCACGCCCGCTCATCGCCAAATTTTTTAACTACTCTGATCGAGACACCATTCTGCGACAGGCGAGGGTGAAGGCCTGAGGGTAGTAATGCTACTACACACGGTTGGTGCAGCAGCAGCGACAATCCTTTCTTGCAGCCAAGGCCCGCCTTCGTGGCCTAAAGCTTCAGTATTCCTTGCTCTACCCGGCGCGGTTGAGAGTGATCTTTAAGTCCCGCAGACTGTTTTTCGATTCCCCAGAGGAAGTATTCAGATGGACGGGTGAAACAGTGAGAATTCGAGTCAACAGGCCCCAGGGTGGAGAATTGAACTCCTCCTCGAGTGGAATGGTCCGTGAGGGTCTCAGGAGTCAGCAGCGACGCCGCAGGAGATCGAAGTGTGGACGCAGATCGCGCTCTGGCTCCGCGCCTCGCCAGAGCGACCAGACACCGGAGCAGCAATCAGAAGTGAAATGATGTTATGTTATGTTAAAAGAGCTTGTATAGCGCTCGGCTGCCCCAGCAAAGGGGCGTCCCGGCGCTCTTAAAGACAAAAGGTGTAGCTGCAGATGGAACTAGCAGTGAACATAATACCAGCTTAGCAGAAGAGGTGGGTTTTCAATGCCTTTCTAAAGGATAGAAGATCGTTCAGGCCACGGATCGGGGGAGGTAAGGCATTCCAAAGCTTGGCCGCAAGATATCGGAAGGAGCGACCACCCATCCGGGCTAGCTTAATGCGCGGGACATTTGCCAAGTTCTGGCCTTCTGAGCGGAGGGTGCGTCTGGGTAAGTAAAGTGATAGAAGGGGAGTTAGCATGGGCGGTGATGCAGTTTTCAAGATTTTAAACGCCATGCATAAGGTCTTGAAGTGGATCCTCTTCTCCACCGGGAGCCAGTGCAGTTTAATTAAAGTGCTTGCCACTGACTGGTGCTGGGGAATACCGGTCAGCGCTCTGGCTGCCGCATTTTGGACGCTTTGCAGCCTTGTTTTCTCTGCCAGATTTGCTCCTAGGAGCAGGGAGCTCGCGTAGTCCAGCCGAGAAAGGATGGCAGACTGAACCACTATCTGCCGGGTGTTTGGGTCAAAGAACTTTAGGATTAGCCTGAGATTTCGCAGAATCCCAAAGCAGGTGGCCGTGACCTTTGTCTGTTGGGTATAATTCAAGGCAGAATCAATCCAAACTCGGAGGTTTTTTATGTGGTTTTTGGGATCTGGTAGATTGCCAAGAGCCTCAGGCCACCATTTGGTGTCCCAGGTACTTACTTCTTTGCCTACCAACAGTACCTCTGTTTTACCAGCGTTAAGCTGTAGATAGTTAGAGGTCATCCAAGTGGTGATGTCAATGAGGCATTGTTTGAAGTTCTTCGCGCTCAGCCCATTTCCATCCCTCAAGGCCACCACCAGCTGGGTGTCGTCGGCGTAAGATACAAGCGACAGCCCCCCTCTCCTGGCGACCTCAGCTAATGGTCGAACATAAATGTTAAATAGTGTGGGGCTGAGCGCCGACCCCTGGGGGACACCCTGTCTGATGGGACACTCTTTGGAAATAAATGGAGGAGTAGATACTCTGAATGTCCTTCCTGATAGAAAAGAGTTGAACCAGTTCAGGGCCTGACCTGTAACTCCAATTTCCTGCAGTCTGAACAACAGCACCTCGTGTGAAACCGTATCGAAGGCAGCACTGAGATCTAAAAGAATCAGTGCTGCCGTTTCACCGGAGTCCAGGTTAGTCCTGAGATTTTCCGTCACACTTAAGAGGGCCGTTTCCGTACTGTGGCCCGCCCGGAAGCCATGTTGAGAATTATTCAGGATGGAGTTGGCTGTCAAGAATTTAGTCAGGATAGAGTTGACATATGACTCTGCCACCTTGGCAGGCCAAGGAAGTAATGAAATTGGCCTAAAATTCTCAGGTAGAGTAGGATCTAATGTGGGCTTTTTTATGATGGGAGTGACCCAAGCTTGTTTCCATCTGGCGGGAATGATGGCAGTGGAAAAGGATGAGTTGATAATATCCCTAAGGGGCCCAAGCAGTGTCCTATCAGCGGTTCTAAAGTAGTCTGGTTTTAGGGGATCTGCTGGTGAACCTGGCTGCGTGGGGGCGCATAGATGCCCAACTCAAAGACTTTCGGTGGTCCTTGGGTCTTGCTGATAAAATAACATTGACTACTGGATAGGCCCCTGTCTGACGAATGAATTGGGCGCGGCCCTGGGTGAATTGAATCCCGGTAAGGCTCCGGGCCTCAACGGTTTCCGTGCGAATTTTTCCGGCGGTTCTATGTACAGGTGGGTCCGCATCTCCGTCCCGTCGTGGAGGAGGTGTTTGAGGGTGAGGTGCTCCCTCCGGTGGTGGTCTTTTTGAAGCCGGGTAGACCCCCGGGGAGCCACACGTCCTACCGCCCGATCTCGCTGCTAAATACTGAGGCCAAGGTCCTGGCTAATAGGCTCAATCCCCACATTACAGATCTGGTCCACCCAGACCAGGCGGGCTTTATGCCTCAGAGGGCGACTCGACACAATATTCAGCGTGCTCACGTCGCAATATCTGCCTGGAGGAGTTTGGAGGAACAGGCAGCGTTGTTTTTAGCGGACATGGACGGAGCTTTTGATTCCCTGAGCTGGACATATTTGTTTGCCCTATTGCGGCGCCTCACTTTGGGCCCGCGCTTCCTGTACACTGACCTCACGGCATTGGTATGAGTGGGGGGCGCGGTCTCTAGATCCTTTCAGGTTTAGCAGGGTATGCGACAGAGCTGTCCCCTCTCCCCCTACTTATTCGCGCTCGCAATGGAGCCCCTGGCTGCGTGGGGGCGCATAGATGCCCAACTCAAAGTCTTTCGGTGGTCCTCGGGTCTTACTGATAAAATAACATTATACGCGGACGATGTTTTGTTTTTTCTCACTGATCGGAATCGGTCGGGCCGCGACTGTTGCGTATTTTGCAGATTTTTGGCAAATCCTCTGGTCTCTATATGAATCCGGGCAAGTCAACGTTGTGGATACTGGGTGGACAACGGCGGGTGGGAGCATGGGTGTCGGCTCTTCAGTTGGCGTTGGGGGGGGGGGGGGTGAAATACCTGGGGGTGTATCTGTCGGAGGAGGGGGCGGCGGCAGCAGCTGCCTCCCGGGATCACAACCTCACCCCGGTATGGGATCGTACGCGCGAGGACATGAAGGTGTGGTCCCGTATGCCATTAACCATCTATGGCAGGTCAGCCATCTTTAAGATGGTGGCGCTCCCTAGTCTAGTGTACCAACTACAAAATCATCCGCATCGGATTCCGCCCCGCTGGTTCAACAAGTCAACTCGGCGCTGGGTGGGTTTCTGTGGGAGGGGGGGGATTCGCGCGTGGCGTTACGGACGGGTTTTTTATCTTCCTATACGGGGGCTAGCAAAATCAGAAGTTCTCTCTTATTACCAAGCAGCACATCTGTTTGTCTTAAACGAATGGTGGTACGGCTATAGGGGTGACCCGGCCTACGCGGTCGAGTGGCACTTTATGGGCTCGGCGTCAGTGCATACGCTGCTGTACTTTGCATCGCTTCGGAGGTGCCTTCCCTCTGCCACGCAGGTAGTATTCTACATCTGGAGGCAAACGCTGCGCAGAATGGGATGGTGGAACGGGCTTACTCAAGAAACTCCTCTCTGGCGCAATGGTCGTTTGCCCCGCATGGACGCGCTGCTGGGCTTCCGGGGGTGGGATGCGATTGGAATCTCCTCCCTAGGTGAATTGATGTCGGGCTGCTCCCTGAAGTCCTTTCAGAACTTACGAGACGAATTCGGGATGCCCCGATCCCAGTTTTTTTAAATACCTTCAGTTTCAACACGCACTGACGCCATACTTGACAGACCTAGAGCAACTTCCTGAGTTTAGCCCACTAGAGGCCAAATTCATGGGGGAATTGCCGGATAAGAAAATCTCACGTATTTATCAGACATTGGTCCACCACTGTTCCTCCGACTTACATTGACTTAAGACCGCGTGGTAGAGGGATGTGGGGGAATTGGAGGAAGAGGATTGGGTAGTAGCCCTGGCGAGCCAGAGGGAGGCAGCAATCTCCACTCACCTGCGACTGATATAATTTAAATACCTACATCGCACCTACTTCACCCGAGAGTGCTTATGGAGGGTGGGCATGATTAGCTCCCCCGACTGTCTCTGGTGCGGATAAGAGGAGGATACACTACTACACACTATCTGGGGGTGCTCAGTGCTACATAGATTCTGGAATGTGGTTTTCAGGTGCTTATCTGAGGTGTTGGCATGGGAGCTTCCCCGTGTTCCGAAATTGGCTTTGTTGCATGTTATGGAGGGGATTGGGGGCAGCAGGTATAAGCGTCATTTGTTATTGCTAGGCCTCACATTGGCCAAACAAGACATTGCCAAAGCTTGGAAGGCGCCCCAAGCCCCGCCGTTGGCCGTCTGGAGGAATGGCATGGACTTTTGCATGGGACTTGAGCAACCTATATTCATGGCCACGGGGTGCCCCCGTAAGCACTTTAAGATCTGGAAGAGGTGGGCCGACTATCGTGGGCTGGACTTGGGCCCTCCACCTGAGAGGGCCGCCCTCCCCACGATTTGACAGATGGATCCTTGGCAATGACCATGAGGTGTTTTGGTGAACTTGGCATGTCTTTTTCAGATATTCTATTGTAATTCAGTAGTGGCAGCAGCGCAAATGGGGGGAAGGGTTGGGGGGGGGGGGGTGGGTGTTTGTTTTTTGTAAAAGTCAGAGATGCTATTATTGTTCCATTAATGTTTGCAGCAGACTCCGGATGTTGAAGCTATGCATTACATGTGCGTTCGGACAAACAAAATTTGTTTTAAAACATTTAAAAAAAAGGATTGATTGATTGAATACCACCCTCCAGGAGACCAGCTCAGTAACCAATACCACCCTCCTGGAGACCAGCACAGCAACCAATACCACCCCTGGAGACCAGCACAGTAACCAACACAGCCCTCACGGAGACCAGCTCAGCACCCAGTGCTGCCCTCCTAGCGCCTCCCAGAGGCCAGCACAGCACGCACTCCTGCCATACTGGAGGCAAGCACATCAACCAAAACTACCCTCCAAGAGACAAACACAGCAGCCAATGCGGTCTTGCAGGAAACCTGCAGAGCACCTAATACAGCCCTTCTGGAGACAAATACAACAGGTAACCCCTGTCCTCTATGAGGACAGCACAATATATAGATATATATATATATATATATACATATATATACATATATATACACATACACACTCTGTTCTCCATCAGTTAAACACCTCAGGATTTGCCCACCGCTGCCTGCACAAAGAAAAGTGCCTTGTCAAGTTCTTGATTTATATAACAAAAAAAAAATTTAAGGCAATGACAAGCAGACACCTATAAGTGAGATAGGACCTTGCATGCACCTACAGTAAGCAGGAGTTTGAAGAAACCTCCTGCGTGTAAATGACCTAAAGGATTGTTCCATCTTTCCTTAATGGAGACTGGAGGTAAGGCAGAAAAGAATCAGAAGCCAGGCACAGATATCAAATACTATGATGAAGATGCCAGGGTTACCAGAAACAACATGGACTTTCACTCACGATTTTCTTTTTAACTTGTATATAAAGGTCAAGCAGCAGCATATATTTGGGAGCAGGATATTAATTCCCAGAGACCTACAGAGCTAACACAACCTCTACCTCGGTGGTTCAATAAGCGAGTCAAGGGCTGCCTATCAATCCCAGATCTCCTCCTGAAACATGCAAGCAGTACACACCAAGGCTCTACAGATTCAAAAGAATAGGGGTGCCATCTGCACACCTATAAATGGTGAAACCATAGAGCTGAATAGGGCGAGACAGAGAGAACATGTGAGGTTCCCAAGGAACTTGACGGACAAATGACCTAAACTAAGCGATAAAGCAAAGTATACTGACTCCTAGTACATGGTAAAGGGTGGTGCAAAACACTAGGCTAAAGACAAGCTAACTACACTGGCATCATGTGGGCCACTTCTAGGTCACGATAGACTGCGTTAACCCCTTGGCCGCTGGGGTTAGTCCCCCGCTGTGCTGGGGAGCGGAGGGGCGCGCACAGCACCCCGGTGCTCATGACAAGCTAAGCTCGTCATGCCGCACAGTGGCGCTGAGCTGGTCACGACCACGCCAGTTTCTGTAGAAAGTTCGCACAGCAGGGGAATTATCCCCGCGTGTGAGCTCCGGGTGGGTCATGACTAGCTCAGCGGTACAAAAGGGGGTGGTGATGGACGGAGCATCTGAATCAATCAAACACTCACACCCAGTCAAAAGATCTGGGTTTAATCCATCACCGTTCTTTGACGAGCTCAGCTCCTCATGAGCACAGCGCAACCATGGCTCATGACGAGCTCAGCTCGTCATGAGCATGGGAGGGGTTAAAAGTTGAGCAAGGGTTCAGCAGAACCAGGCCAATGACACGCATTTCTGGACATCAACTGTAAATTGTCCAAAATAAAAGCCAATACTTACTTATTGGAAGCAAACTGCCACTAGGAAGCAACGCAAGCAGATCAAGGTGTTCCTCAAATCCCACAGCTTTATAGGTCCTGCAAACTCCTAGCTTTTTAGAAACAACCAGCATAAGGTCAAATGGTTGAACACGGTCCTACTGAGCCACTGGGTTTCATTAGGGAGCTTGCAATAATGAAAATGGAGGCTTCATCTGAGCAGGAAGTACAGAGTCCCTAGACACAAACTTTGTTTGGGGTGGGGGCATACTGAAAGATTGAAGAAATCGCCTCACCCACTACTTTTCATGGCATGCTTCATCACAGCGATTTTTCAAACCATGGTAGGCGAATACCACCATGACTGACTTCACCATTGCTAGAGTGCCAAGATAAGGGAATCCTGGATAAAAGTAGGGAACCCCCCCAACCCTCCAAATAAACGTCTAGTGATTTGGCCATTTTATTTTAGCGTGATTATGTTATGATGTGGAGGATATGACCAGGTGATGTTCATCAGTTTCTCCGGCTGTGTATACAGGCGGCACAGGATGCTCCAAGGAGAGAACAGAGTTACAGGCCCGACGATGATCCACCCAGGTGTATTTCGAGCGGCACGGAGGACAGTACCGGATAGAGTTTTTTCCGTTGTGGAGTCTGCATTCTTGGTGGAAAGGCCACGGAGAAGGCCCAGAAAAGGAGCAAGAGCCCAGGGGGGCCTGTGGCCTACCCTGCTCTCTTCCCCATCTACAGCCTCATGGCGCTTTCCCCTGTGGTTAGGTCGGCAGAAAGAATCTGTAGATTGTTGCGATGACGTTTTCCCTCAAGGGACTTTCTCCATCATTCATTTCTCAAAACCCATAAGTTCTCTAGGTGAAAATTTCAGTGACAACGTTACACTTTAAACTAAAAAAAGACACTGAAATTCACCAGTTCTAGTTATCTTTAGTAGCTAGAACTTGTGCCCCTGCCATGCACAGTCGTCTCATCAATGAGGTTACTTCAAATATTGCAGTGATATTATCAATGAGGTTATAGAAAACGTCATGTGTGGAGTAATTACCAGTGCATGGCAGCTAGTTATAGTTAGCTTGAAGCACAAGTTATATTTATTAGAGAGAGATCAGGTGAAAACATTACGTTGCCTCTGACATTTTCACCCAACTATAACATCACTTGAACATACGTTTTTTTCAGTGAAATTCTAGGATTTAATGTAAAGTCATATTTTATTACCAATCGTACAGCTAACCCCCCCCCCCCCCACCCCCCCCCCCCCACGGAAAGGGCCGGAGTCCCAACCCCATGGACAGCTAACTCCCCAGCGCACAGACGGGGGTTGGTTACTCGTGGGGCCCAACCCCAAATAAATATGAGGTGGGCCCTGGGGCAAGGGGTCCCTAGGGCCAGTAGATGGCTCAGGGAGAAAACCTGCATGCTCCACTTCACTATTATAGATAATGCTGCGACAACACGGACCTGGTACAGCCCTTGTTTGTTTTTTTATTCAATTTACAGCAAAAGGCATATGGAAGGCGGATATCCCTATCCAGCCCACATACACTTTATTTTTTAATAGGATAAGTGTGTTGTCAACATTGTATTGAACTTAAAGGCTGAACAGTATATACAGAATTAAGGCATGCAAGAAATGCTAAATCCTAAATAAAATTGAAAAAAAAAACAGGGAAGATAGTTGCTCACCTTCAATTAACACTATATTAAGAATAAACAGTTAAGGAAAGAGTTAAGGAGATAACGGAACAGAATGCCGACCGAATGGCCCACTTTATTTGAGGGTTTAATGAACTAGAGGCCAAGAGGCTATTCAGATCTCAGGGAACAAATACATCACTTGAGAAATCTAGGACTGCAATGGGCTGAACATTGAGCCCCCATAAACAGATGCAAAGATACCAAGGAACAGAAAAGAACAGGGACACCAACATCTACAGCTGTAAGCTTAGTTTATAACCGAGTCCAACGAAAATAATACGATAGAAAACCACTGATCTTTGTAATATATTTGTTTTTGATGGCTCTCACTCCTGGAACAACTGCAGTAGGGAGTGATCTATCGCAATCAAGGGGCACCTATTAACATATGCACTTGCCTGGACCTGTGAAATAACATGCATGGAGTAGTGTCTGGAGGTGATAGAGAGAGAGCTGTGAAGAAATACCTATTGACAGCAGAGACTCTTTGGTTTCCTAAGGTGACCTGAAGTGGGACAACAACCTTCACGAACTACAATGAACAGACAGGAGCCTTCTCAGCTCTCTGCAGGTACTAGAGTTGGGTATTCCCACAGTGTAGATCGGAAGACATCTTAGCATTTGCAGGAAGAATAGTCCTATAACTATAACAAACTAGTTGTAGTAAAAACACATATTGGAATACAAAAAGAACAACGTTTACACACTGACAGAGGGGAAGGGCTGAATGAATAGGCAAGAAAGTGGACAAAGATCATATGAGGACCCACAGGAATGAGAAGCCCTATCTTATGGGAGTTGCAAGTGTCGCAGCTCATTCCGACATACCTGGAATTATCCGCCACGTCACAGATATCACTATTCAGTCTAAGAAACACAGGTGTTGTCGACATGCATATGATACTCAAAACGTAGAGCAGGACTCCACATAGACAACAAGGCAATGTGTGATTGAGAAAGCTTCCGACTGTTCCGAAACTTGGAGAATCCTACAACAGATCCCAGGAAGGCAGGCGTGGAGTTTTATTTCCTTGCTTGGGGGCTTGACTTTGAAAATAACATTGTGGCAACAGATTCTAGGATACACACTGCTTGACACACAGTCCTTACAATAGTCCACTAGGACTCCATCGCCTTACTGGCAAGTAGTACAGATCGTAACATTAGGAGTAGCTAAGTGAGGGAACGTTTTCTTCCCAAATGCACAACGAGTTGCCTGGTTTTGCACTACAGTCCTTCGAAGCAGCACATGGAGGGCGAGCACTCCTTACAGTGAAGTGGCTTCAAAGCAACATGGTTCAGCACAGTACACAACAACAAAAATAAATAACAAATAACTGTGTGAAGATTACTTTCCCACAAGTTCAGCAGTGTTACAGAGGGGTTAAAAACCAAGCACTTTTTTGAAACATGGATGTCGACAACCCAAATGATTACCACAAAGCTGCCAAGTGACAACTGCAGGCAGTCGGAGAGCGGAGGCCATGCAGATGGTCTGAATGAGGAATACACCGCCATGGTCCATGAATTCCTCTGGTGTTTTATATCTCTGTGAAAGAGGGGAAAATCAGTGATCCATGGCGACTGAGATTCTCATGCTTTTAGCAGTAGGCGTCACCTTACACGGGAAGCTATGTAATAAATGAGATGAGTGGTGAAAGTCTCTGATACTGCCCCAAAGCCACCACAACTGGCCAGCTGTAACCCGTACCAAGGATGCCCATCTGGCTGGCAACAAGAGCTACGTGGATGCGAGAAGCAAGTCAGTAAACAAGGCACCGTTTTAGCTAATCTGCTAAAATTACCTCAAGTTTTCTCCAGAGCCGAAATGTCTCTAATGGTGAGAAAGCCACAACTAGCAGACAGAGCAGTATCTGCAGTGGAAATTGGATGGGCCTGGGTTAGTTAGTTAAAAATCGCAGCCTAAAGACAGCTGCATACCAATCCCAAATGGATGAGAGGTTGAGCAGATAAAGAGGCCCAGTCAACAAGGCGTCGAACTCCCTTATATCATCTGCACAAGGATGTGAGAGGCACATCTAAAAGAATAAGAAGATTCAGGTTGTAAGAGAGGAGAATAGGCTTGACAGCTGCACCTCTTTTTAAAAACAATGAAGGCGTTTTAAGTAAAGGCTTTGCTTTTTCAAATGTTTACTACTAAGTTATTGCTCCCGTCAAAAGAAGCAGCAGCTCTTGAGGAGCGAGCAGGTCTGGGGTGACTCTGAAGCTGCAGAGATGTGGAATGAAAAGAGAGTGAGGGAACATACCTTCTAGGACTGAAGGGGTAGGGGAGGCGGTGGCAGCACACTACCTCACATCCCAACACTCAATTTGCCCAAATGCATCCTAATAAATGCAGTGCATGAGACGCAAACCACTGCAGGTTCGTGGATTCCTTACCTCCTACAGGGAATGAGGGGGGCCTCTTGGATGCCTTACCTCTTATGCGGAATGAGGGGGCCTCTTGGATGCCTTACCTCTTATGCGGAATGAGGGGGCCTCTTGGATGCCTTACCTCCTACAGGGAATGAGGGGGGCCTCTTGGATGCCTTACCTCTTATGCGGAATGAGGGGGCCTCTTGGATGCCTTACCTCCTACACGGAATGAGGGGGGCCTCTTGGATGCCTTACCTCCTACACGGAATGAGGGGGGCCTCTTGGATGCCTTACCTCTTATGCGGAATGAGGGGGCCTCTTGGATGCCTTACCTCCTACAGGGAATGAGGGGGGCCTCTTGGATGCCTTACCTCTTATGCGGAATGAGGGGGCCTCTTGGATGCCTTACCTCCTACGGGGAACGAGGGGGGCCTCTTGGATGCCTTACCTCCTACAGGCAATGAGCGGTGCCTCTTGGATGCCTTACCTCCTACTGGGAATGAGGGGGGCCTCTTCGATGCCTTACCTCCTACAGGGAATGAGGGGGGCCTCTTGGGTGCCTTACCTCCTACGGGGAATGAGGGGTGGCTTCTTGGATGCTTTACCTCCTACGGGGAATGAGGGGGGCCTCTTGGATGCCTTACCTCCTATGCGGAATGAGGGGGCCTCTTGGATGCCTTACCTCCTACAGGGAATGAGGGGGGCCTCTTGGATGCCTTACCTCCTACACGGAATGAGGGGGGCCTCTTGGATGCCTTACCTCCTACACGGAATGAGGGGGGCCTCTTGGATGCCTTACCTCCTACTGGGAATGAGGAGGGCCTCTTGGATGCCTTACCTCCTACAGGGAATGAGGGGGGCCTCTTGGATGCCTTACCTCCTATGCGGAATGAGGGGGGCCTCTTGGATGCCTTACCTCCTACAGGGAATGTGGGGGCCTATTGGATGCCTTACCTCCTACGGGGAATGAGGGGGGCTTCTTGGATGCTTTACCTCCTACACGGAATAAGGGGGCCTCTTGGATGTCGTACCTCCTATGCGGAATGAGGGGGCCTCTTGGATGTCGTACCTCCTATGCGGAATGAGGGGGCCTCTTGGATGCCTTACCTCCTACAGGGAATGAGCGGTGCCTCTTGTATGCCTTACCTCCTGCAGGGAATGAGGGGGGCTTCTTGGATGCCTTACCTCCTACAGGGAATGAGGGGGGCTTCTTGGATGCCTTACCTCCTACAGGGAATTAGGGGGGCTTCTTGGATGCCTTGCCTCCTACGGGGAATGAGGGGGGCCTCTTGGATGCCTTACCTCCTACAGGGAATGAGGTTTGCCTCTTGTAGGCCTTACCTCCTACAGGGAATGAGGGGGGCTTCTTGGATGCCTTACCTCCTACAGGGAATGAGGGGGGCCTCTTGGATGCCTTACCTCCTACGCTGAATGCGGGGGGCCTCTTGGATGCCTTACCTCCTACAGGGAATGAGGGGGCATCTTGGATGCCTTACCTCCTACAGGGAATGAGGGGGGCTTCTTGGATGCCTTACCTCCTACAGGGAATGAGGGGGGCCTCTTGGATGCCTTACCTCCGACGGGGAATGAGGGGGGCCTCTTGGATGCCTTACCTCCGACGGGGAATGAGGGGGGCCTCTTGGATGCCTTACCTCCGACGGGGAATGAGGGGGGCCTCTTGGATGCCTTACCTCCTACGGGGAATGAGGGGGGCCTCTTGGATGCCTTACCTCCTACGGGGAATGAGGGGGGGGCACTTGGATTCCTTACCTCCTACAGGGAATGAGGGGGGCTTCTTGGATGCCTTACCTCCTACAGGGAATGAGGGGGGCCTCTTGGATGCCTTACCTCCGACGGGGAATGAGGGGGGCTTCTTGGATGCTTTACCTCCTACAGGGAATGAGGGGTGCCTCTTGTATGCCTTACCTCCTACGCTGAATGAGGGGGGCCTCTTGTATGCCTTACTTCCTACAGGGAATGAGGGGGGCCTCTTGGATGCCTTACCTCCTACAGGGAATGAGGGGGGCTTCTTGGATGCCTTACCTCCTACAGGGAATTAGGGAGGCCTCTTGGATGCCTTACCTCCGACGGGGAATGAGGGGGGCCTCTTGGATGCCTTACCTCCGACGGGGAATGAGGGGGGCCTCTTGGATGCCTTACCTCCGACTGGGAATGAGGGGGGCCTCTTGGATGCCTTACCTCCTACGGGGAATGAGGGGGGCCTCTTGGATGCCTTACCTCCTATGCGGAATGAGGGGGCCTCTTGGATGCCTAAACTCCTACGCGGAATGAGGGGGGCCTCTCGGATGCCTTACCTCCTATGGGGAATGAGGGGGGCCTCTTGGATGCCTTACCTCCTATGGGGAATGAGGGGGGCCTCTTGGATGCCTTACCTCCTATGGGGAATGAGGGGGGCCTCTTGGATGCCTTACCTCCTACTGGGAATGAGGGGGGCCTCGAGGATGCCTTACCTCCTATGGGGAATGAGGGGGGCCTCTTGGATGCCTTACGTCCTACTGGGAATGAGGGGGGCCTCTTGGATGCCTTACCTCCTACAGGGAATGAGGGGGGCCTCGAGGATGCCTTACCTATTACCCATGCTAGACCCGCTCTGCGAGTGAAGCCTGTATACCTGCTGAATCTGCTGTACCTTTTCTATGCAGGAGTTGGAAGTGGCATGCTCTACTCTATGTTATTGGTGAGGAAGCTTGCATTGGGTTGCAGCTTATGAAGCCATGTTCTACGGGTGAGGGAAGCTTGCACTATGCTGCAGTCCACTGTGGCGTGTTCTGTGAGTGACTATGTATGCACTGGCTTGTAGCGCATGCTGTCCTGTTCCTTGGGGGAGTGAAGCTTGCACTGGGCTGCAGCTCACACAGTCCTGCTCCATGGGGGAGGGAAGCTAGCACTGGGCTGCAGCTCATGCTAGCATGTTCTATGGGGTAAAGGAAGCGTGCACTGGGATGCAGCTCATGCTGGCCTGTCCCATGGCTGAGGGAAGCTTGCACTGGACTGCAGCTCATGCGGCCCTGTGCCATGGATGAGGGAAGCTTGCCCTGGGCTGCCGACCATGCTGCCCTGTTCCATGGATGAGGGAAGCTTGCCCTGGGCTGCCGACCATGCTGCCCTCTTCCATGGATGAGGGAACCTTGCCCTGGGCTGCCGACCATGCTGCCCTGTTCCATGGATGAGGGAAGCTTGCACTGGGCTGCAGCTCATGCTGCCCTGTTCCATGGATGAGGGTAGCTTGCACTGAACTGCAGCTCATGCTGCCCTGTTCCGTGGATGAGCGAAGCTTGCATTGAGCTGCAGCTCATACTGTCCTGCTCCATGGGTGAGGGAAGCTTGCACTGATCTGCAGGCCATGGTGTCCTGTTTCATGGATGAGGGTAGCTTGTGCTGGTTCATCCTGTCATCTAGTTGCTTAGTAAGGGAAGGAGAGAAAAGGTGGTTCACTCTGTCGGTCATCGGCCATGTCCTTTGGTGCTACAGTTATATCTAATACACTGCTCTGTGTGTCCACCAATGAAGAGAGTACCGAGTCTCACGCGCCACCCCAACCCATCTCTGGGGTGGAAGGATCCTCCCTATCAGCACCAGACAGCACAATTCAGTTTACTGAGGAATGTGGAAAATGACATTAGATGCTGCAGGCAGGGCCAGGAGACGAGTGTCGAGTTCTGCAATCCCTGCCGGGGAAATGCTGGTGAGGAATCAGTCCTGTAAAAACAAAGTAAATCCCTATTCAACTTGTATACACGTTTGGATCATGAGTTTCACACGTCACTTTGTGCTATACAAACTGTTTGTATAGCACAAAGTGATGTGTGAAACTCATGATCCAAACATGTATACAAGTCGAATAGGGATTTACTTTGTTTTTACTGTTGTATCACCCTGTCCCTATTCAGAGCATTAGGGTGCCTCCCTCTATTTCTTTATAGAAGAACCAGTCCCTTCTGCTGCAGTGACCACAATGCACAGGACCCACTAATTGAGGGCCATAAAACTGATGGAGAGAAACCAGTCCCTTCGGCTGCAGAGACCCCCAAAGCACAGGACCCCCCTCAGGGAGGGCTACAAAACGGATGTAGGCGCACCAGTCCCTTCCGCTGCAGTGACCACAGCATGCAGGACCCCCTCAGTGAGAGCCATGGGATGCAAGAGAGAAACCAGTCCCTTCCGCTGCAGTGACCACAGTATGCAGGACCCCCTCAGTGAGGACCATGGTATGCAGGAGAGGAACCAGTCCCTTCTGCTGCAGTAAACCCAGCTCACAGGCCGGCCTCAGTGAGGGCCACTGCTCTGCTGGGGAGTAACTAGTCCGTTCTGCTGTGGAAACCCCGCAAACACGACTCCCTTAATGTACACACACAAAAATGGAGTTGCAACCGTGTATAGGACCAGTACTATGAAAGGCTTTACCGGGAGCCAGGGGAGAATTGAAGCGCTTGGCCACAATAAATCCGTCCCTGAGGGAAGCGCACATACAGGGAATTGGCGTAGTCAAGTCTGGAGGTAATGGTAGTGCGTATAATGGTTGTCCTGTTATCTGGGGAAAAGAATCCCAGTATATTTTCTGACCACTGTAGCAGGTAGAGGGAGTGACACGGGCTCTACTGGCCACCATGAGGAGGACCTGATTGAATTAGGGCAACCACAGATCATAACCTTTGTCTTTTGTTTTTTTAGGCGACTGCTATTCATTCATGTTGCCACAGCTGTAACACAGACCTAAAAGAATGCGAACACAGGAAGAGAATTTGATTCAACTCACACCAGCAATTGTGCCTCATCTACATAAGAAACCGTTCTTATCCCGAGGCTCTCCACCAGGGCTATGCATATGTTGAAAAGCATTGAGCTAAGAGGAAAGCCCTGAGGTAGTTCAAAAATCAAGCTTCACTGTAGCCAAAGAAGGTGGCGAGACTGAATGCTTGCGATCGATGAGGAATGATTCAGCCATCCGAGAGCCCGTTTGCAAAAGTCTAGCTCCTCGAGCCTGTGCAGCACAGCATGGTGTGGAAGACCACATCGAAATCAGTGGACAGGTGAAAGAACACGAGCACAGACATCTGCCTTGGCCAGTAGGGGTTTTGATGTGCTGTGTGCCGAAAGGATGTGGCCAGCACTGCAGACCATGGAACTGTAGAACCAGGTTCAAGTTTTGGAGTCGGCTCAGCATTCTGTTATTCTGGGCAAATTACTTAATCTACTGTTGCCTACTAAACACAATTGTGTCCTTGTGTAATGTAACTGCTGCTCATGTAATGGGCCCCAATACTTTCAGGTCACGTTCGTACCATATAAAAATGCAAGTACAACTGCAGTTGTTTCTGTGCTGTAGTTGGATCTGATCCAGAATGAGAAGGAAGAAGTAAAGAATGCATTTCTAGGTACTTGTAACTTTGTCCATCAACCATTTTTGCCAGTATTTTTGAACCCGTAGTAGGGAAATGGGTCTAAAATTGCTTCCGGGCTGCAGGATCAGGTAGTTGTTTCTGCAGAAATTGTCTCACTTGACTTGAGCCAGTTTCCAGTTCATGAAAACCATCATAACAAGCAAACAAGTCATGAGAAGTTTATTTATGATCGGGTTGATCACACTAATGATCATTTTAAGGATCAATGGAGAATCCAATCTACAAGAAAGCAGTGCTTGTTCTGATTCTGGTATAGAGATTTATTTGAATTCAGCCAGCGATATCCCAGGAGCTGAACATTAGTTGGAAAACAAACAGAGCTTGGAGTGACTTGAGTAAAGCCTTTCTGAATGCTAGAACTGTCTTGGGAAAAGAATTGGAGCGGTTACCCCAAAGGGCCATGGATGGGGTTACAGAGATTTGATAAGCATCTGTGGAGAGAAAGAACTGATGATGTTGAAGGTTTCTTTAGAAGAATTTTGGCCAGGTTGCTTCTCATTGTGTAAAACTTTGATTTGGCTGTTTTAATAAGTTCATGTATGTGCTTTCTTTAGTGTAATCTGCTCACACAACTTCAGCACAGATGCAAAGCAGCACCTCTGATATAGGGTGCCGTGATACGGGGGTGTGCCTTACCAGGCACTAAAGCACATAGCACTTCCATGAGGATATAAGAATAGGTGACTAAAAACAAATTGCAGCCCAGCCCCTCCTGTGCTTGAGGTCCAGCTTCCCTGCCTGAAGCACTGCAAAGAAATTAAAACAGAAATGCCATAAGTGAGAAAACTAAAGAAATAAACAGAAAACAAAACTCTGCATCAAATGCAAGTCACTAGTAGCAGGCAGGCACCTCGTGAACAGCAGTGCGACCAAGCAGAAATGCCTGGCTTTGGCACCAGGAATTCTCTGTAATCACCAGTGAAGGCATCACTCCAGCTCCCTCTTTATACAAAAGATTTCGATCAGTAAGTACTTCACGATACCAAGACAGTTCTAACAATCATAAATCCATCTAACAATGTTCCATGTTTCGAGTACATCAGTCTAGAAGGGCTATTTGCAAGACATCCCCACAGCAGGCCTCATCGACTCGACCAGTTTCTCTCTTACGCCCAGTGAGGTGGGGGGGGGGGGGAGGTTGCATCTAGTAGGCATCTCCATCTGCATTTTCTGTACTTCTGGTTTCATCTGATCAGGCTCTAGAGTTAATGACTAAGGTAGGAGGGGTAAGAGTAGGGCGTATGTGTCACTTGTGTCATTACAGAGAGTCATATCCGCTATCCACTTTCTGCTGTGGGTTTGGGGTCATGTCCTCAGCACATCACCATCATGAGGTTTACAAGCAACAGTTCTATGGCAGTGAATCGTCTAATATTGAGTGGGATATCCTTAACGAATCCAGTTACAGCTAATAGTGGGGATGGGTTATTGGGATATAAAATATTTTGTGTATACACTAAATAGATCTTGCTGAATTAGTGGGTATTGGGACAGTTCCAGGCATAATGTAGAAACTCTGTTGCCGGACGTTGGCAGCGCAAAGAACCGGGCTCCATGTAGAACCCTAAACCAAACCTGTTAAGCTAGTGCAGGTCTCAGGTGGGGTGTGATGTGGCTGCGGCGAGGGATGTCGAGGATCAGGCGTGCAGAGGCGTTCTGGATGCGTTGGAGCCATCTCATGAGTTTGCCAGAGGCTCCTGCGTAGAGGGCGTTTCCATAGTCCAACCTACTGCTGACAAGGGCCTGGTTGACTGTTCTTCTCATTTCAGTGGGGATCCACTTGCAGATCCTACGGAGCATGCGGAGGGTGTTGAAGCAGGAGGAGGAGATGGCGTTGACCTGTTTAGTCATGGAGAGGGCGAGAGTCGAGGATGACCCCTAGGTTGCGTGCGTGGTCAGTGGGTGTTGGAGCGGTTCCCAGTGCGGTCGGCCACCAGGAGTCGTCCCAAGCCGAAGGGTTGGATCCAAGGATGAGGACCTCCATCTTGTCAGAGTTCAGCTTCAGTCGGCTGTTCCTCATCCATTCAGCAACGTCCTTCATTCCTTCGTGAATGTTGGTTTTGGCGGTGTGGTGGTCCTTGGTGAGGGAGAGTATCAGCTGGGTGTCATCGGCGTAGGAGAGGATGTTGAGGACGTGCCGATGGGCGACGTGGGCAAGCGGTGCCATGTAGATGTTAAACAGAGTAGGGCTGAGGGATGAGCCCTGGGGTACGCCGCAGATTATCTCGGTGGATTCGGAGCGGAAGGGGGGGGGGAGGGGGGGGGGTAGGCGGACGCTCTGTGTTCTGCCAGAGAGGAAGGAGGTGGTCCAGTCCTGGGCCTTCTCTTGGATCCCAGCGTTGTGGAGGCGTGTTCGTAGTATGTGGTGACAGATCGTGTCGAAGGCTGCTGACAGGTCCAGGAGTATGAGGGCCGCCGTTTCTCCGTTGTCCAGCAGACTTTATGTCATTGGTGGCGGCGATGAGGGCAGTCTCGGTGCTGTGGTTGCTGCGGAACCCGGACTGGGAAGGGTCCAGGATGTTGTTCTCCTCGAGGTAGCGGGTCAGTTGTTCGTTGACGGTCTTCTCGATGAGCTTTGCCAGGAGCAGGGAGATGGGCCGGAAGTTCTTAAGGTCCTTAGGGTCCGTCTTGGGTTTCTTGAGTAAGGCGTTGATCTCAGCGTGCTTCCAGCTCTCCAGGAAGGTTGCTGTCTCGAAGAAGGTGTTGATGACTTTCCGGAGATGGGGTGCAATGGATGTGCTGGATTTGTTGAAGATGTGGTGTGGGCATGGATCTGACGGAGATCCGGAGTGGATGGTGTTCATGATTTTGATGGTGTCATCGTCGTTGATGTTGGTGCAGTAGAGCAGGCAGTTGGTGCGGATGGTGGTCGTGGGGGCGGAGGTCTCAGTGGTTGACGGGGCGGTCGTGGCGTTGAAACTGTTGTGGACCGTCCTGCTCTCAGCAGAAGCGGCCGCTCCACTCACTGCTCCCTGCCTCCTGGAAGTGGTATTGTACACGCAGAGACCCGATCTCACTCCCTACCTGAGCCTGCATTATTGAATTGTAGCGCCTACTCTGTGATTAGCGCTAGACCGCCGTGCATTTTTGAGACAACCAGCATTATTAGCGCTAGACCGCCGAGCATTCATTTTAATAAGTAGCATTATTTTAGAGAAGCGCCGAGTCTGTGCTGCCTGACAATACATTATTGCCTGCAATTGTGCTGTGTTTTTGCATCGCGCTCGCCTCCATTGTGCCCCTGTGTTGTTTTGCTATTGCCTGCTTACTGCTGCCATTTTGTTTGTTGTTGACTCCACCCCGCCTCCCTGCAGACCCTCCCTCGCCCCTCCCCTTCCGCTATCCACATATGTCAGTTGCATTTGCGCGCAGCGTTTACGCGAAGCGACCGCGCCCAATCCGCCCCGAAGGTGCGCCAAAGGTAAGCCCGTCTACGCCCGTCCGCGCCTGGACCGCGCCCAGCGCCAGAGCCCCTGGTCCTCGTAAAGTCCACCCCCCCCGCATTACGTACGATGCCACCACCCTCCTAGCCCTCAACCCCGGCCGCTCCCTCAACTGCGTCCAAGCTGCTCCTGGACACACCCATGGACCCTTTTCCTGCTACTCCTGCAAATTCGACGGCTCCAAGAACAACTCCTCACCTACGAACTCACAACAGATATCCGATCCCAACCACCTACAATGCATCCTGCTCAACACCCGCTCGGTCCACAGACACGCCATTGACCTCTGGAATCTACTCGACACCATCTCTCTGGACGTCGCCTTCCTAACAGAAACATGGATGAATGCCTCTTCAGCCCCAGACATCACCATTGCCATCCCGGAAGGCTATAAGATCATTCGCAAGGACCGTACCGGCCACACAGGAGGAGGCATCGCTATCGTCCATAAGAAATCCATCCGCATCTCAACCAGCTCAGACGTCAATCTCGCCAACTCTGAACACCTTCACTTCCAGATCCACACCGACCCCAAGACCACACTCAGAGGCACCCTCCTTTACAGGCCACCAGGATCCCGCGCACAATTTAGTGAAGAGATCACGGACTTCATCACTCCACACGCGCTCCCCTCCGAGGACTACATCCTTTTGGGAGACCTCAACTTTCACCTTGAAAAGAACAACGACCACAACACCACCACCCTTTTGGACAACCTCGCAAACCTCGGACTTAAACAACTTGTCACTACCCCCACCCACATCGCAGGTCACACACTCGACCCTATCTTCACCTCCAGCAAGCATGTTTCCTTCAGCCACACCACAGCTCTCCTTTGGACTGACCACAGCTGCGTTCACTTCACCTACAACAAGCCCACATCCAACAACCACCCCCAACCCACTCTGCAAAGAAACTGGAACAAAATCACCATCGACCAGATCTCCTAATCGCTTCTTCAAAAGCCCCCCGCCCACTCCTCAAACCCAGACCAAGCAGCCACCAACCTCACCCAATGGTTATCCAACAGCGCCGACATCCTAGCACCACTGAAAAAACGACAAATCAAACTAGGCAGCAAGAAGGCCTCCTGGTTCAACGATGACCTTAAGAAATCCAAAAAACTCTGTCGCTCCCTCGAGAAGTCCTGGAAAAAAGACCCAACCACCAGCACCAAGGACGCCTTCAAAAACGCCACCCGCATACACCACCAACTAATCCGTAATGCCAAGAAAGCAGCCTTCAAGGACCGTCTAGATAACAACACCCACAATAGCAAGGAATTATTCAACATCGTCAAGGAATTTACCAACCCCTCAGCCAACTCCAACGACATCACCCCCTCTCAAGCCCTCTGCGACTCCCTAGCCTCATTCTTCCACAACAAAATTGCAGACATCCACAACAGCTTCGACAACCAACCCGGAGACCAACCCACCCAATCCCCTGCAGGACCCCCACCCCCCCTGAACATCCTCAATGACTGGAAGCCAATCTCCACTGAGGACACCATCCGTCTGATGAACTCTATCCACTCAGGATCCCCCACTGACCCTTGCCCTCACCACATCTTTAACAAAGCAGACTCCATTATTGCACCACACCTCCGAGACGTCATCAACTGCTCCCTCAACTCTGCAACCTTCCCGGAAAGCTGGAAACATGCCGAACTCAGCGCCCTCCTGAAGAAACCCACAGCTGACCCCACCGAACTCAAAAACTATCGCCCTATCTCACTCCTTCCATTGCCGGCCAAAGTCATCGAGAAAACTGTCAACAACCAACTCGCCGCATTCCTCGAATCCAACAAATCCCTCGACTCCTCACAGTCCGGCTTCCGAGCCAAGCACAGCACCGAAACCGCCCTCATCGCGGCAACAGACGACATTCGAACTCTACTGGACAATGGAGACACAGTCGCCCTCATCCTCCTCGACCTCTCCGCAGCCTTCGACACAGTCTGCCATAGCACCCTTCTACAGCGCCTCAAAAACATCGGAATCCAAGGAAAAGCACTGGAATGGATCACCTCGTTCCTCTCCGGAAGAACCCAGAGAGTCCGCCTTCCACCATTCAGGTCAGAGGCTACTGAAGTCATCTGCGGCGTACCTCAAGGGTCCTCACTCAGTCCCACCCTCTTCAACGTTTACATGAGCCCCCTCGCGGCCATCGCACGCCAACATAACCTCAACATCATCTCCTACGCCGACGACACTCAACTGATCCTATCACTCACCAGAGACCCTAACACGGCCAAAACTAACCTACACGAAGGAATGAAAGAAGTAGCTGAATGGATGAAGCACAGCCGTCTAAAACTGAACTCAGACAAAACAGAAGTCCTCATCTTAGGTACCTCCCCCTCCGCCTGGGACGACTCTTGGTGGCCAGAGGCCCTTGGAAAAGCACCCATCCCGACGGACCACGCACGGAACCTGGGCGTCATCCTGGATTCCTCACTCTCGATGAACAGACAAGTCAACGCCGTTTCTTCATCTTGCTTCAACATTCTTCGCATGCTCAAAAAAACATTTCGCTGGATCCCTACCGAAACTAGAAAAACAGTCACCCACGCTCTGGTCACGAGCCGACTGGACTACGGAAAACACCCTCTACGCCGGCACCACCGCAAAACTCCAGAAAAAACTACAACGCATCCAGAACGCCTCAGCCAGGCTCATATTAGACATCCCGCGTAAAGAACACATCTCTGATCACCTGAAAAACCTCCACTGGCTCCCCGTCAATAAGAGGATCACTTTCCGGCTCCTAACCCACGCACACAAAGCACTCTACGAAATCAAACCCGAATGCCTCAACACACGACTATCCTTCTACACCCCCTCCCGCCAGCTACGATCCTCCAACCAAGCCCTTGCCACTGTACCTCGCATCAACAAAACCACCATGGGAGGTAGATCCTTCTCCTACCTAGCAGCTAAAACTTGGAACTCACTTCCCACTCACCTTCGCCTTACTTAGAACCACCTAGCATTCAGAAAGCAACTCAAAACGTGGATATTCGACAAGTAACTCCCCACCCTTCTTCAAGCGCCTTGAGACCCTCTGGGTATGTAGCGCGCTATACAAATCTTTGACTTGACTTGATGTCTGTGACCTTGCGGTTGAAGAAGGTGGCCAGTGAGTCGCACAGGTCTTGCGAGGGTGGGACGTCGTTGGTGTTGGAGCGGGGGTTGGAGAGTTCCTTCACGATGTTTTAGTCTTTGCTGTTGTGCGCGTTGTTGTCTAGGCGGTCTTTGAAGGAGGCCCTTTTGACGGATCTGATGAGGTGATGGTGTCTGCAGGTGGCATTCTTGTGGGCGGCGTGGCTGTCCGGTGTTCGTTCACGGAGCCAGATTTTCTCCAGCTTTCGGCAGGTTTGCTTGGAGGCCCAGAGGTTTTCAGTCAACCAGCTGGCTTTCTTGTTGGTATGATTATTGGAGGGTTTCTTGATCGGGGCGAGGGTGTTGGACAGTCGTTGATCCACTGTCTGAGGTTGCGGGTGGCGGTGTCGGGGTCGGTATGGTCGGCGGGTGGGCTCTGGGCGAGGGTGGTGGTTAGCTGGTCTTCGGTGACTTTGCTACAGCAGCGGTGAGGCATCTGTTGGGTGCGGTGGTGCATGGTGGGTTTCTTGAAGGTGAAGTGGATGCAGCGGTGGTCGGTCCAGTGGAGTTCGGTGGTATGGTTGAAGGAGACGTGGGGGCTTGTGGAGAAGATGCGGTCAAGCGTGTGACCGGCGGAGTGGGTGGGTGTTGTGACGAGTTGTCTGAGTCCGAGGTTGGCTAGGTTGTCGATCAGGGTGGTGGAGTTTGTGTCGTAAGTGTTCTCGAGGTGGAAGTTCAGGTCCCAGAGGCAGATGTAGTACGTTGAGGCGAGGGCATGTGTGCTGACGAAGTTGGCGATGGAGTCGTTGAACTGTAGTCGGGGTCCGGGCGGTCTGTAGATGAGGGTTCCTCTGAGGGTGGTGTTGGGGTCGGTGTGGATCTGGAAGTGCAGGTGTTCGGCGGTGCTGAGGGTGTCGTCGGTGTTGGTCGAGACTCAGAGTGTTCCTGTGGACGATGGAGATTCCTCCTCCCGCTCTATTGGTACGGTCCTTGCGGGTGATCTTGTAGACTTCCCGGACGGCTATGGCAAGGTCGGGTGCCGAGGCGGGGTTCAGCCAGGTCTCAGTCAGGAAGGCGACGTTTGGGGAGGTTGAGTCGAGTAGGTCACAGAGTTACACAGCATGTTTTCAGGCGTAGCGGGTGTTGAGAAGGATGCATCTGAGGTGGTAGTATTGTTTATTTCCTAAAAATACATGGAATCTGCGCGTTTAGACATAAACCTAAAGGATTTGTGTCTAGATTGATTCCAGACACCCCCAAAGGATATGTTAACCTTTAGACCAGCTGGCTCACAGTGCCACTATAAGCCCCCTAACCTTACCAAGGAGTGAATAGTTTCTGGCATCTATCTAACAGGACAACTTTTGATCTTCAGGGATCGTGGAAACAGTAGAGGATTTTTTGGTCAGTCAATCGTACTCACTTTGCCTCAGAGAGATACACAGAACCAGCGTAGGGGACATTTTCAATAAACATTTATTGAACCAGCGTCATTCTAGTATAAAACCGGTTTGCTACGACAATCATTAGACAGAAGCAAATGTAAAATATTACCAGCACCAACAGAGTAAATAAGAGGTAGAATTCTACCAAGGTGCTGAAACAGTGAATATATGCAGGCATATAAACAGGACAGTAATCGAGCGTACTCCTACAATGTAACCCTACACAAGTGTACATAGCATGTATGTGGGTATAAAGCAAAGAATGCCCTAGGAAGGAGCTAACCCCATTAACTGATGGGAGAGAATGAAGAACCCCATCTTAGTCACAAGTTGGACAAGGGATGTCAGACCACTGCATGCTTGAGCTTCTGCGTGCAGGGACCTCAGTGTCAGCGTGGAAGCGTCTCCTCGGTCTATCTAGTGAAGGTATGGTTTTTATACCATAAGGATAGCCTTGGGGTTCCTAACACAATCGATATGTTGTTAGTACGATTATGTAAATGAGCCTAAATCAATACCTGGAATTATTCAAAGTAGTTTGTCGCCCTAGGATGAAGATCATGACTTTTACACAGAGTATGTTAATCCTGTTATGTACGTCATGCGCAGGGGACTTTTCCAAGAATCCTCATGCATAATAAATGAGGCTAGATTCAAAGAACCCGATCGACATTTATTCAGCACATAACTGGGTAAAAGGTAAGTGCTAGAACCGTTAGGCAGAGCAAGGTAGAACAAGCTACCTGGGCTTAGTTTGGGGTACATAACAAATATCGAAGGAATTGCAGAAAGCAGTTTAGGAGACAGTAAAGAAGGTACTTACTAATAAGAGGAGACTTATTAATCTGGAGGACAAAGGGTATTTTCCAGCCTCAGAGGTGGAAGAAAGAGGAAACAAAGGACGAGGAGGAAAATGCTTAAAAAAGAGAAGACATTGGGAAATAAGAGAAGTTAAAGAAGGAGTCCTAGCCAGCTCAAAAGATGTTGGTGTCAAAAGCGGCACACAAGATGGGCAGTTTAACACTGCAAATGAAGAAAATAAATACGTTAATATTGAACAGACACGTGATTAAGCTAATTTGGATGAGTACATCCTGGATTTGAATTAGAACAATTGCATATGAGAGGACTTTGGTGAGAGTATTATTTACAAAGGAAAGGAGAAAACAAAGTTGTGGTAGATCCATTGGGTGAAAAACTTTTTGACCCAAAAGATATTTGCCATCCAAGAGGGAAGGATTGGTGGCCAATGGACCATGTGGAAGGGTTGGGGAACATCCTTTACAACGCAACTATTACCACGCACTACCATTACAACAAAACTTTTTACAACGCAGGGTCCATTACAACGCATGCCATTACAACGCAAGTATGGGTAAGTATTAAATTTAATTTTAACCCCTACACTATCCAACACATTCCCTACTGTTACGCCCCCCTGGAGTTAGAATAGTAAATTAAATCCCTACACTATCCAACACTTACAATAAAAAAATACTTCCCATACTTACGTTGCAATGGCATGCGTTGTAATGGATCCTGTGTTGTAAAAGTTTCATTGTAATGGTATGCGTGGTAAAAGTATGCGTTGTAACGTCATACATCCAGTAGGGTTTATTAAATAATGGCTAAGGAAGCCACTGGAAAAAGAAGAAAGGAACATTATGAGCATTGTGGAGGGTGGACGGTTCACTCCCAGTAATTGATGAGAAGGTGACTATCACAACTAATTTGGATCCAGAAATAATAACCTACCTATGTAACATGGGAAATAATCCAAGGAAAGGTTTGGCGAGATCTTTAAAGAATGTCAAGATAAATTATTAGACATACTGGGACCATTAAAGTTGTACCTCAAAGACGCCCATTTCACAATACCAATAGCTATAGAGGTGTCTGAGCTCAGATGATAAGAACAATTATACCTGTTTCAGTGTCTCCTATCCGGTTTGTCAGCGGCCCCTTGGTGCTTTACAAAAGTATAAAGACCAGTAGTGGGTATCTTAAGAGAAAGAGGAATCAGATGGATTGTTTACCTCAAGGATATTCTGATAATTAATCAGTTTGGGAGAACTGATCAGTTGAATGTGGTAAAAGATTTGCTGGAGTCTTTAGGTTTCATAATACAGCTACGTCAGGTTTCACAATCAATACAGAAATGGCTATCATGATACAGTCTCAGCAAATGGAGTTTATGGGATTTGTTGTGGACAGAGTTATGAGTCAGTTACAATTACCAGAGAAACGAGGATTTTCAATGTAATAGGTCTCGCAATTGCGAGCATTTAAGCGATTGGTATTGTAAATGACGATGCCTTTTATGTATGTGTTTTTTAAAGCAGCACATATATAAAAGGCAGTGCATTTTTAACAACATTTATAACAATACAATAGCTTTCGAAATGTCTCAGAAAGCAGATACAACATGTGCAATAGAAAAGGCACCAGAGTGAACCATAAAACTAGCCACATGAATGACAACGGCAGCATCCATCCTCCATCTTTCACAAAGGGAACCAGTGAGGCTGATCTTAGACATCATCAGAGAGAACAACCAGGGGGTGACATCGGGGAGACATTGAAGGGCTTGGGGATGGGAGATTCATTTACACAAGCATTTTCATTGCAATAGATCTTGCATTTGCGAGCATTTAAGCTATTGGCATTGTAAATGACAATGCCTTTTATTTACGTGTTTTTTAAAGCAACACATATATAATAGGCATCGTAATTTTTAATGCCAACAGCTCATGCCATCGCAAATGCGAGATTACTCGAACGGTGACCGCGCCCCTTTCTATAGACGCTGTTCACAGTATGCAGCGTCTAAAGAAATGGGAATGGGCAACATTAAAGTGAAAGCACGTATGGTGTGCTTTCACCCAAAGCAAAAAAATGATGATGAATTTCAAAGGATCTGTAGCACAGCATGCTAAAGTGAAAGCGTCCCACGCTGTAAATTAAATAATTAAATAAGCTTGGATGCTATAGTTAAAGTGTACCACCCTACAACAGAAACAAATAATATAAAAGCAGGCGGACTGCTGCGATTTTGTGGGTGGAATAGGGGGAAGATCATTAAAGAAAATAATGCTCACGACTCATAAAGCAGACCGTGTAACAGCAAGAGTAAAAAGTCCAGTCGTTCTAGGAGGTTACAATGCACACAAGGCGGTACCCAGGAGGGACTACTAAGCCTATTCACAAATGAAAATGAAGTGGCCTGTGATTGGGCTGTTGTGATCTTCAATACAGGCAATTTTTCTGGCACCTTTACATTACAAAGCCACCGACCCCGACAACTAAGGATTTTGTGTCTTTCAAAAGGTTTATGGTATGGGGATGCGATACATATGACTATTAAGGCAAAGGAGGAACTGAAGTGGTGGCTGGAACATTTAGAGAGCTGGAAAGGACGTGCTATGCTTGGAATGAGATCAGATTTTGTTATGGAGACAGATGCAAGCATGTTAGGTTGGTGTTTAATATGTTCTGGTCAGGAGACAGGTGGAGTTTGGTGTAGGAGAGTAGGGTCTGCAATCCTATGATCACCCAGATTTTTTGCTTTTGTTTCGCTGGTTTACGACTTTCTCTGGCTGTGGGCCTGCTAATCAGACCCACAGCCTAGCTGTTCTCTCACTAAATTGCAACGTGTACCTTAGGTGCATTTACCAATTGGTACTGGGCCACCTTATCAGACCCTGTAACTCAGGGCATAGGTGTACCCAGGGCCTACCAGGGGCTGAAGCATGTATTATGCCACCCCTTGATGGCCACCTAAATCTGACACAACTGGCTGCACGACAGCTGGGGCAAGGTGGTGTAATCACCCTTTGCTTTAGATATAGTATACCTATATCTAACCCTAAAATGGACACACAGATTCCTATCGGTCACTTCTATGGCAGGCCTTGACAATCCTGAAGGCAGAGTGCTTGGAATCGTGTGAGATGGTGCTTTGGCATGAGCTGAGCCCGTTTGCAGCTTGCGGAACCAAGTCCTAATAGCTGTTCCATGATAACGCATACCATATACTCTTAAGTGCATTATAATCCTCGCGGTTAAATGCTATCTTTGGTATCGCTTTATCAAAACATGTCGAGTAAGGTGTCATACGAATTGGAATACTTTCTCAAGGATTCAGAAAGTATTATTAAAAGTGAAGAAATAGAAGTGCCAGATAGTGTTACTTACATCTTTTTGGAAAACACCAGTGTGGTTTCCGACAGATATGGATATGGCTGTGTAGCAGCCATATTTAATAAAGTCATGCAAGGGTCTGTTAGGAGGTGTAGAGCAGGAAGATCATTCATAGAATCAGGTTTGCTCAACCTTCTAGTTTGTAGAGTTTCAGAAATTCAGAGAGGTACTCAGAAATTTCAGGAACAGCTGCAAAGTTGCTCAATGAATCGTGGGCTACAGGGACTAAGAAGAGATACAGAGGTGCAGGGAGAACATGGTCCCATTGGTGCATGGCAAGGGATTTGGATCCCCTGGAGGCAGAGGAGGTAGAGGTAGTGAATTATTTGGCAGAATTATTTACTAAAGGCTTGTCATACAGAACAGAGCACTTTTCTAGATCGGCAGTTGCAGCAGAACATTCATTAATACAGGAGGTGACTATTGGTAGAGTCCTGTGGGATGTGGATAGGGTTTTAAAGTTATTTGAAAGATGGCCTAGCAATAAATATTTAAGTGTAAAAGAATTATCTTGGAAGTTAGCGAGTTTGGTGTTTTATTTCGTTCAGGAGAGTTTCGGATGTCAAGGCATTGGAGGTATCTAGTAGATTGTTTTAGCCAAATGGAGTTGTGTTCAAAATTCGGAGAAGGACTTAGACAATGACAGTTGTACAAAGTTTTGTGTGGTACGGTATTTAAAAGAGTGTGAGGCAAGGATGGAGGAGATGTGCTGGAGAAGAACAGTTGCTGATTTCTTATAGGGTTACAAATCCTACAATTCCAACATGGGTGAAGTTGACAATGAAGGCAGCAAGAATACATTCAGAGCAATTTAAACCCATTCTGTAAGGGGTGCTATGGCAAATAAAGTTTGTGTGTGAGGAGGAAGGATAGAAGAAATATTGAAAGCAGCTGGTTTGTGTAATGCAGCTATATGATGTAAAGTCTATTTCAAATCGATTGAGCAGGTTTCAAGCTGTGCATTGAAAAACTTTGAATATGCATATAACCTCCTGTCTTGCCAAAACATGACGATTCTTAAAAGGTTAACTGCATAAGGAACAGATATTTTATTAAAGACAAGAGGATAGCATTATCCTTTCCTCCCTACCCATTTTAGAAAGGAGGAAAGAGGTAGAGATGAAAGGAAATGTAATAGTAGTGAGCAACAGTTATAGATATATTGTACATAATTATAGCTGTAATACGGGGAAGTAGATTATATATAGAAAAGATAACTAATGATGAATTGTTTATTTTTAGAGTACTGAGAGAAGAAGAAGATCTAGAATGAAAAGATGGATGGCATAGACGGAGAAACTAAAGAGGAAGAATTTGGTGGAGAAGGACTATTTTTAGAATTGACGATTCTATATTCATGGTGATGTTATTCTGATAATCTATTCATAAAGTTTTACGTGTTCTGTTTCATGGAACTTTAAAGTGTTGCTGCATAGAAAGAGGAAATAAAAGTAGATACATAATGCTAGCCCCCTGGTCCCTAATTAAAATAGATTCTTTATGCAGTTAACCCCTAAGAATCGCCACTCTCTGATCAGCAGGCAGCCAGTGGAGTCAGAAAGGAAACAGTACTAACAAGATTGCGATGGGACAATCCTGAAATAATAAGAAGATTAATTTTAAACCAACTAGAGTTTTCAAACTGATTCGTTTTGTAAGGGACAAATCACAGGCATTTGCATAATCCAAACACCATTGGATCAAGGTGGTCACCGCTTGTCTCTCAAATTCTATTGGAATGTAAGGGAGAATCTTGTTTGACCGCTTTAATTGCCAGACGCAGGTGCTGACAATTTTCAACATTTGTGGTTAAAGTAAAAGGCAAGATGTGGTTGCGGAAGTGGGGGAAGGTGGGGGTTGAGGAAGAGGCGGGAAGAAGGGCGCCGGGGAAGGGGAGGAAAGGTGGGAGTCGGGGAAGGGGGAGCAAAGGCGGGGGCTGCGGAAGGGGGAGCAAAGGCGGGGGCTGCGGAAGGGGGAGCAAAGGCGGGGGCCGTAGGAAGGGGAGCAAAGGTGGGGACAGATCCGTTCAGGCCAGGAGGTCTGTGGGTGTTTCTCCAGCCTGGCTGCTCAATGCTGTTGGGCTGGTAAAACCTAAGTGCGCATGAGTCTTTTGGTCAGCCTGAGACGGTGGGCCAAACACACATGAGCACTTAGGGAGGGCACGTAGCAGTCCTCCCTCCTCCTCCCCCCCCCCACCACAGCCTGCCTCTCCCTACAGCGCTGGCTCAGAGCCTGGCAAATGCAAAATAAAACAATGAAAGAAAATAGCTTTATTTTTCATTTGCTGGCTCTGAGCCAGGTAGTGGGGCAAAGCTCCTCTGCCACTAAGGAGGAGCTGCCGCTGTTTTACAGCATGTGGTGGAACTTAAAGTGGACCCATACTCGATGGCCTAAACATCTAGCAATCAGTGGCAAACTGGTTTTTATTTACAATCAACTCAGATTTGGCAGGGTTTAGTTTTAGAAAATGTGTTGCCATCCAGAAGTGAACAAACCTCAAGATTATATACATACCAGTTCTGAAATTAAACATACAACTAGATACAAGAGAAAGCTTAAAGATCACAGTATCGTTGGCATAAATATAGGACTTGTCGGCCCTTTCCTGCAAGGCATAGGCCAAAGGATATATACAGATGTTAATCAGCAAAGGTGAAGGGTTGTATCCTTGTGGTAAATAGAAATAAAGGACAATGACTTTGAAAGAGATCTGAAAGGAATGATTCTAACCATTTGATTGCTTGTCGCACAGGCCTGATTACCTTGCTCTAAGAGAACATAGGACATGATCAATGGTATCAAATGCTGCTGTGCATACATTTCTAAGATCGAGGACAGGAGATCCAACCGGTTTGAAAGCAGCAGTAGTGCAAATAGTCAACAGTGAGTCGAATATCTAGACCCCTTTCCCATTTCTCCTTCGCTATCCCTGATGCAGTCATTCTGGGGATGAATATGGTAGTGTAAAATGATGACACTAGTGGAATGTGTTCTGATTATCACGAAAGTTAGGGCATTCAATTAAGGAAGTTAGTGGGGAAATCCGGGTAACAGGCCTGCCATGTAGGTTTCAGCCTAAAATACAGAAATATATCCAAGGTGGAGACATAGCCTTTCTCGCATAGTTTCAGCCTAATTTCACAGGCTGGTAGCAGGCCTTGGGTTCAGATGTCACCAAATGATCTCCAGGCACTGCATGTGAAGTTCTGTGTTGTGTTTGATGCCATTAAGTGGCACCCATATGGTGCCTCTGAGGCGGAGGAGCAGGGAGTCCCCATCATTCAGAGCAAGAGTTTGACAAGACTGACCACCAGTCCTAAAGTTGCCTTCTGAACATTTTCACTCTCTTGAGACAACAAAGCCAGAACGAGGGTGCATTTTTTGACAATGTGTTTTTAGAGCGATTCTGGTGTCCAGGGTGAATCCATGGGACAACACATTTGGTCAAAGTTAGATTTCAAATTAGTCAAGGCTCACGTCATTGGGACCGTTTTGTACTATTTCTGGATTGCTGTTCTTGACAAATAACAGGAATTCTGTCTTGGTGGGCAAGAGATTCAGGTAAGTGTAGGATATCCCGGTCCGGATGAGAAGCAGCAGTATTGAGGCGTTGGATGTCTTGAGCAGAGACTTTTTAAGTAGAGTTGTGTATTGTTGGAATATTGGTAAATTTTGATGCTGCTGTCTAAGTAAATCCTCAAGGGGCTCCACGTAGATAGAGGTTGAAGATGACAGGGGACAGTAAGGAACCATGGGGGATTCCACAGGTAAGAGGGAGGTTCCACGACTGGTGGTGCCCATGAAAACAAACTGGTGTCAGTTGGAAAGAACTAGTGAAAGACACTGCCTATCAATCCCATTCAAGACTTCAGGATGTGGATGAGGTTGGGATGTTACTGTGGTGAAGGCAGTTGAGCAGTGTGAAGCGGCGGACTCCATGCTGCAGTGTGATCTGAAGCCAGACTGGTGGTTGTGTAGGGGATAGTTAGCATTGATGTAATCTTGATCCCAGATTGCTTTTCCGATGATCTTGTCAACGGAGGGTAGAAAAGTGACGGGCTAATAGTTGGCAAGGTCAAAGGGTGTAGTGTAGGGATTTTTTTCCTTCTTTGAATTGGGTCGATCAAGCGGTTTCTAGAACTGCGTGGAAGAGGTCTAGAGTGAGAAATGCGTTGATCTGCACAGGAAGTGGCTGTGAGGGAGGGAGTTCTAATGGAAAGATCTGCAAAAAAATTGCTTGAGGAGATCTTTAAGAGACTTTTACAGAACACAATGTTTCAGAGGAGAATTATGCAAGAAAAAGTAAACAATGAATGTGCTCGAAATTAGACCATATATCTTAATGGTGGTTTATTTTATGTTTTTAGTGTTGAGGTCATAACAGGATGCCATATGAAAACTACATTAAACAAACTGTAACAACCCGGCTTTTCTCATGCCCGCCCACTAGACTTGCAGGTAATGTTCATTTTGGACACTAGGAAATCACAACGCTCTGATAATGTGCTTATTTTGATATTAAGTAAGGCCACAGTATCAAGACGTAAAATGTGTCTGTGTTTTAAAACTTAAACGTCACATATGGGCTGCTGATGTGCACCACCCGCAGGAGTGACCTTAAAAGAAGAGCTTCAGGCTGGCCATGCCAACTTCCAGGGTGTCCCCAGCTTCAGCCATGATCTTTTTCACATGATGAAGCCGGCGCACTTGTTGTATGTAGCTGATAGGGTTGGTTTCTGCCGCCTTGCAGCACATTGTGGGATGGAGCTAGCCCACGGTTTCCATGCCACGTTCTGCCCAATGATGAAGGCTGTTAATGTGACAGAGCCTGCAGAGGACCCCCTGAAATACTCACAGGTACTGGGACACAATTGAGTGAGTGTATGTGTATATATATATATATATATATATATATATATATATATATATATATATATATATATATATATATATATTCAAAAAAACACACTAGGAGTCCCGAGATGGTGGGGGTATATACCCTACGGCCTTTTAGAGATTTTTTTTTTAACTAAAAACCCCGTCCTGAAGAAGGTTACCATCAACACAAGACACCGAAACGCCGCGTCGACTTTTGGTTTTTTAAAAAAATATTTTGTATTAGGATGTATAATTGTCTTATAAATGCTAATTGAAACTGTATTGTTTTTAATAAACTTTTTTTAAAACTGGTAAAGATTATAGTCTCCTAACTAATGTGGTGATTTGTAGACAGGGTTCCTACACTGACTGTTAGTTTGTATTTGAAAATTATGTGTATGTGAAGTGAAATAGAATCTCGTCCTTGACAGCGTAGATACCCCTTTAGCTGTAAGCGGGGTTATTCTACGCCGTAGGGTATATACCCCCACCATCTCGGGACTCCTAGTGTGTTTTTTGAATACTTATTTACCCGGTCCCTTACTGGTATTCAGGGTACCTCCCTCATTGTGTTGTGAGTATATATATATATATATTTATTTTATCTCTTGAAATATCACACTATGGCGTTTGGTTGATGCTCTCTGCTTGTGAACAAGGGCTCCCGAAACGCGTCTATGCTGCCATTTAAAAATTAAAATAAACAATCTTCACCTACCTGATCCTGTGGTCTGTCTTCCTGCTTTGCCATTCCGAGGACCAGAGGTTGCTGTGGAGTATATATATATATATATATATATATATATATATATATATATATATATATATATATATTCGTCACCGGCCAAGGCAGCTGCCTCAGCTCAACGCTGACGAAAGAACGGACCCAGATTTCAGTGCTTAAACCTTCGTGTTTATTTCAGCAAGCCTGCCGCCATAACGCGTTTCGCCTTTACAGCTTGATCACATGGCCAGTTGCTTGCAGCCAATGCCAT
Source organism: Lissotriton vulgaris (assembly GCF_964263255.1). Taxonomy (NCBI): domain Eukaryota; kingdom Metazoa; phylum Chordata; class Amphibia; order Caudata; family Salamandridae; genus Lissotriton; species Lissotriton vulgaris. The sequence continues at coordinate 1,578,564,318 of NC_141696.1, forward strand.
ACATTTAAAGTGCAAGTGCGCGCGCAAATCATTACAAAAAATTCAGCGACATAGAAAAGATACTGCATTTCCAAGTGCTAACCAATGTATGCCAATGTTGTATGCATACTCTTGTTAAAGTACAAGTGGCTAAATATATAAATATATATTTACACTTTAAAAACCACTAAAGTTGTTTTAAATAACTGTATGAATACAAGTTAATTATGACGTGAACATGAACCCACAGAATTTTACCATAGATTCATAACAATTAGTTGTTCACAAAAAATGCTCGCCCCCCCAAAATGTACAAGGCACTTGGCAGAAGAGATAAAGCCCCAGTGGGCACAGAATATTGTAAGATTGCACCACAATGTTACACATTACATTCCGACATTGGCTGAATAAAGTGTTAAGTGAGTAAAATTTCATAAAGTGCTCGTGCTAGTGCTCAACCAATATTTGAAAAAGAAATCATAACTTATTCAAAAGAAACACATGTTGTGTTAAACCCATGGTTATACTCCATGGACTAATCCTCCTCCTATTTGAAAGAAGCTCCTAACACAGAAAGTGTGGAGGCGTCAGATGTTAAAATATAGCAACAACAGTGTTATCGATTTAAAAGACCAAGTGCCCATACGGCAAATACACAAACACACAGTATATAACTGAACTACCCTGAAACAATTGAAGCGCGGAGAATTTGTAATATGTAATTACTCTCATCACATTATAGACAAGTGTAAAGATCTTCCGTCGCATTCAGACCCTGTGGCTGCTTACTATCTAATTCCAGGATGTACCGGGTTTCAAGAAGGCGCAGTTTTGCCTCCCGATCACCCCCTCTCTTCATGGGCCACACTGCATCTATAACAAAGTAGGACAGATGCATAGGGTTGGAGCTATGGTGCTGTTCAAAATGCCTAGCGACAGGGTAGGCCTGATCTTTATTAGAGATAGCTCTAATGTGCTGAAGTACACGTTTGTGGACCGGCAAGCGGGTACTACCCACGTACCTGAGACCACACGTGCACTCCAGCACATAGACCGCATAATCTGTCTTGCAGGTAAGGCGTTTAGTAATTCTCCTCGGGGTACTGGAGAATGGGACAACATAGGTGGATTTGTTGGTCCCATGTTTGCATGCCTTACACTGTATGCATTTTTTGAAGCCCCCTCCCAAAGCCTTCCATGTTGATGACATCTGGGGTTCTAAGGCATTCTGGACCAAGGCATTAGCCATAGATTTGGATTTTCTAAAGGTCAAGAGTGGTTTTTTCGATACCTTGTTTCCAATAACCGGGTCCCCCAATATGAGGTTCCAGTTATCGCAAAATATCTTTCTTAGAGCTGAATGCTGCCTGCTATATGTCACAATCATACGAGGACTGCTAACCCCTTCTCCCACAGTAGTTTCTGCCTCCCTGTTCTTTGGGATAAGGGCGGATTCCCGGGATATTTGATGAGTCCTCTTCTGTGCAGACTCAACCAAGGATCTAGAATATCCCCTTGCTAGGAATCTGGTCTTGCAAGCTTCCTGAGCTATAGTGCATTCTTCTTCGCTACTACAGATGCGTCTGATACGCAACATTTCCCCGTAGGGAATGCTGCGTATCAAATGGCCAGGATGGTGGCTGGCTGCGTGCAAGATGGTATTGCCAGCAGTCGGCTTTCTGTATAGCCTAGTTTGCATACGATTTTCACTGACATATATTTACATATCCAGAAAACAGACTTTTTTTGCATCAATACAGGATGTAAAATGCAGATTCAAATTATTTATATTCAGCCTATCCACAAATTTCCTTGCTGATTCCTCCGTCCCCTTCCATACAAAGAAAAGGTCATCAATGTATCGTAGATAGGTGACCACCTGCTGTTCCATGGTTTCTAACAGATCTCCCGCCAGGACCTGTTCCTCCCATAGCCCCATGTGCAAACATGCGTAGCTAGGGGAGAAACAGGCCCCCATGGCGACACCCCTGATTTGATGGTAGATCTGATTGTTGAACAGAAAGAAATTCTGCTCCAAGCACATTTGGACCATGGATAACAGCATCCTATTGTGAACCCCATAGTATATGGGGCGTTTGTTGAGGAAATGTTCTATTGCCTTCAGTCCGTCTCGATGCGAAATAGAGGTGTATAATGAAGATACATCCAAGGTCATAAATATGAGGTCTGGGCCCCAAACCAATTGTTCAGTCTTACGAATAAAATCTGTTGAGTCCTGCACATATGAATTCAATCCTTTCACCCAATCCTGAAGGAAGAAGTCTATATATTTTGACACATTTTCCAGAGAGCTATCAATTGCGGAAATTATGGGGCGCCCGGGGGGCATGGTACTGTCTTTGTGGACTTTAGGGATTAGGTAAAACGAAGGGACCACTGGATGTTCTTTTCTCATGAAGCGGAACTCATCCTCCGTAATGATACCTGCACTCCTCCATGCCTGGAGCTTGGCTGCCTGATCTCCCCATGTTGCCTTTAATGTTGGCCAATTACTCTTCCTGTAGCATGCCAGATCGTTTAGCTGTTTCTCCGCTTCCTGCAAGTACAAGTTCCGAGGCCACAAGACAACATTGCCCCCCTTGTCTGCTTGGCGCACCAAGATGTTGTTATCCGCAGTGAGTTTTTCCACCAATTGTAAATAGCTCCAATTGCGTTTGCTCATGATATTGCGTTTGCTGTTAGTGGCCACATATAATTGTTTCAGTTCTTTGGTCACCAAATCATGATAAACGTCTATATTATCATGGAGCATGATGGGCTGAAACGTTGACTTAGGCTTGAACGAAGTCAAACCTGCTGCTGCATTTATTCGCTCCATGTTGCAATTGCCCCCTTCATTGCCAACAGATTCATTTTGCAGAGACCATATTATATTTACATCATCTTGGTCTCCCACAGTTAGCAAAGTCGGGCTACTAATTTCTACAGGATTTTGTTTTTTGGATTGAAGACAATAGAATTTGCTTAATTTAAGCTTGCGGATAAATCTGTATGTGTCCATACGTGCATCTGCATAATTGAAATTGTTAGGTGGACAATATGACAGTCCCAAAGCAAGAACTGCTTCCTCCTGCTTCGTCAATTTCGTTGTAGTGAGGTTAATCACTGAGCTGGTGCTTTCGATTGTCCCTGATTGCGTTGTTGGGAGCGATTCCATTTGCCCCTCGGGGGTCCCTTTGCTTGTGCCTTTGCGGCTCCTGCACTTTTTGCGGCGTTGGCTCCTCCGGTAGTTGCGCCTGGTGTTCGTTTTGTTCTCGACCGCAGGGTGTCCTTGCGGTCCAGGCATAAGCAATCCACCTCTTCCGCCACGGTAAGCCTAGTAAACCCCAATGTTGGATCCGTTCTGCCCTCATTTTCCGGTTCGCTCTCGATGTTAGAACTCAATTCCGAGCTGGAAACGGAGTTGTCACGGGCAGCAGGCACCCCACCCTGTGCCCCCCTGACTCTTGCTTTTACTCCGTCGAACCGTCTGGCAAAAGTGAAGATTTGGCCATTAGCATAGTCCAATCGATCTCGCTCGAATTTATAGGCCTTCCTCTTTTTAATAATCTCCTCTTCCTTGTTCAAACGGACCAGCATTTCCTCACGTAATTTCTTGGTTTGATCATTTGCTCCCAGTCCAGTTATTTCCTCCTCCAATTTGTCAATTTCAACTTGCAACTTATCCCGGTCACTTAAAGCATATTTCACCAGGATTCTTAGTAATTTCGCTGATGACTCCAAATTGGCTTCAGCCCATTCCTTAAGCATTAATGGGTCAGGGTTCTCATAACTGGGGGCTAGTGTTATTCTCAGCCCCCTCGGCACTCTGTTGACTTGCAAGTACCTTGAAAGAGACCGGTGCTCCCACCATTTTGATTGTTCCGATCTCATCAACTTCTCCAACTTCTTGAACAAGTCACGAATGGTGGGATTCCCTGTGTTAGCTTGTGTTGCCTGTGGGACTTGGCCGGACCCCCCAGCCGGGGAATCTAGAAACATAGCCTCTGCCGCCTCCTCACGCTCACGCAACTTGTTTGCGGACATTACGGCACTAAGGCTGCGAGCTCAAATCGCTCCACAAAGGTTAAACGTTCGGTGCTAATCCAGTGAGCAAACACCGTAACTCATGCACACTCCTTACCGGATCGTCCTTTGAAAGACCGCTTCCGCCGATTCACCGTTAAAAGCACCGTCCGGTGCTTCCTTACTCTCTCCAGGTGTCAGCTATCAAGCAGTCCGAAACTTCCCGGCGTCCGGGGGCACTGCGGCTTACTCCTCCCGGAGTTCGCAAGACCTTTTCCGGGTGACCAGTCAAGGAACTGCTTCCTGCCGCGCAGCCCAAACCAACAAGGAGGGGTTCCGTTCGTACCGTGGAAGCCTCTACGGTAACACAAATGTACGAGAATTCGTCACCGGCCAAGGCAGCTGCCTCAGCCCAACGCTCAACGCTGACGAAAGAACGGACCCAGATTTCAGTGCTTAAACCTTCGTGTTTATTTCAGCAAGCCTGCCGCCGCCATAACGCGTTTCGCCTTTACAGCTTGATCACATGGCCAGTTGCTTGCAGCCAATGCCATACATTTAAAGTGCAAGTGCGCGCGCAAATCATTACAAAAAATTCAGCGACATAGAAAAGATACTGCATTTCCAAGTGCTAACCAATGTATGCCAATGTTGTATGCATACTCTTGTTAAAGTACAAGTGGCTAAATATATAAAACATAAATATATATATCTGCCGGTCGCCAGTAGGTAGTTATAGTTAGGACCTAGTTTCCCATAGGAAATCCACAACATTCAATTTGGAATAACTTTGGCTCCAGTCAAAGAATACATGCAAAATTCTCCAAGGAAATGGCCTGCTTCGCTCCTTCCCTGAAAGTTTGGGGGTGATTCGTGAAGCAGGGGCTGAGAAAAAAGGGGGGTCCCAAAACGTGTTTTCCCCATGCAATTTTCCATAGGGACCTTTAGCCAGGACTACAGCCTGAACGGAATTACACCAAATTTGGCAAAAAGGTAGAGTTCGGTTCGCAGATTACCTTTTTTTTTTTAAATGGTGTAAATCCATTCAGTAGTTCCTGAGAAAATCAAAAGTAAAATCAGATATATCTATAGATGAAGTACCGTACTCTGTACCTTCCCGAGCACGAGCTTCATGCTAATTGGCTGTCAACACTCCAAACCAGGAAGTGTTGGCAGCCATCTTGTGCTTCGGTAGAAACAAGGCACAAGAAAGCAGTGAAACAAACGTGCAAAACACGCAAAGGGGGCAGGGTAGAAACACCCTGCCCCCTAGGCCTGCTCAGGGGGTCCCACAAGGACCACCAAGGCCCCAAAATGTTTTTGGTTTTTTTTAAATCGCGGGGTACGAAGTACGGTACGAAGTACGGTACTCTGTACCTTCCAAAGAGAATACTGGAGGTTCCTGGTGGGCTAGTCCGGGGACCTCCAGTATGCAAGGGGAGTTAGTTCCCCCTCTGCAAACACGCCAGGGGGCTGCGTTGCAGAGAGGTGTAAAAAGGGGCGTGGCCTCATTACACCTCTCTGCAATGCAGCCCCCTGGCGCTTACTGGAGGTTCCTGGTGGGCTAGTTGGCCCCCAGGGACACCCAATATGCACGGAGAATTAGTTCCACCTCTGCAAACGCGCCAGGGGGCTGTGTTGCAGAGAGGTGTAAAAGGGGCGTGGCCTGATTACACCTCTCTGCAACGCAGCCCCCTGGCGCATACTGGAGGTTCCTGGTGGGCTAGTTGGCCCCCAGTATGCAAGGGGAGTTAGTTCCTCCCTCCTCTGCAAATGTGCCAGGGGGCTGTATTGCAGAGAGGTGTAATGAGGCCACGCCCCTTTTTACACCTCTCTGCAATACAGCCCCCTGGGGCATACTGGAGGTTCATGGTGGGCTACTTGGCCTCCATGGACCCCCAGTATGCAAGGGGACATAATCCTCCAATTTAGAACACGCTACATACAGGGCTTGTTTGCACAGTGGTGAAGGTAGGGGGCTGGGCTTGAGGTGATGTGTGCAAACATGCCCTGTTGTGAGTTTTAGTTTGTGGAATTAATTCCTCTTCAAACCTGAGGTCCCCTAGGGGCCAACTAGTCCAACAAGTCCCGCCAGTAAGCGCCATGGAGCTGCATTGCAGAGTGTTGTAAAAAGGGGACGCTCTATTTGGTAGTCTTTCTCAGGACTGCTGAGGTACAGGAGCCTGGAAGGCTACACCCTGCCTGTTGATGTACGGTCAGCCTGGAAGGCTACACCCCGACAGCTGAGGTACAGGAAGCCTGGAAGGTTACACCCTGCCTGCTGGGGTACAGGAAGCCGGGTAGGCTACACCCTGCCTGCTGGGGTACAGGAAGCCGGGTAGGCTACACCCTGCCAGCTGAGGTACAGGAAGCCTGGAAGGTTACACCCTGCCTGCAGAGGTACAGGAAGCCTTGTAGGCTACACCCTGCCTGCTGAAGAACAGGAAGCATGGAAGGCTACACCCTGCCTGCTGAGGTACAGGAAGCATGGAAGGCTACAACATGCCTGCTGAGGTACGGAAAGCCTGGAAGGCTACACCCGGCCTGCTGAGGAACGGGCAGTCTGGCAGGCTATACCCTGCCTGCTGAGGTACGGGCAGTCTGGAAGGCTACAGACCCTGCCTGCTGAGGTACGGGCAGTCTGGAAGGCTACACCCTGCCTGCTGAGGTACGGGCAGTCTGGAAGGCTACACCCTGCCTGCTGAGGTACAGGCAATCTGGAAGGCTAACCCTGCCTGCTGAGGTACAGGCAATCTGGAAGGCTACACCCTGCCTGCTGTGGTATGGGCAGTCTGGAAGGCTACACCCTGCCTGCTGAGGTACAAGCAGCCTGGATGGCTACACCCTGCCTGCTGAGGTACGAGCAGCCTGGAAGGCTACACCCTGCCTGCTGACATACTGGCAGTCTGGAAGACCTAGTTAGCCTTCCAGGCAGGCAGTACCTTAGCAGGCAGAGTTAGCCTTCCATGTTCCCCTACCTCAGCAGGCAGGGTGTAGCCTTCCAGGCTCCCGTCCCTCGGCAGGCAGGGTGGAGCATTCCAGGCTCCTGTACCTCAGCAGGCAGAGTTTGCCTATGAGGTACGGGAGCCTGGAAGGCTGAGTTAGCTAGAGACACAATAACCTCTTTTCACATGGATAGTCTGGGCTTACTTTTCTACCTTATGTTATACTGGACTTGTATGTTGAAACAGTTATTTCGCTACCTACATAGTTTCCTAATGCTCCCCTGCAGCATAACGTGCACTTCACACCCAAGAGGTTGTATTGGCCTCCGAGACATTATCTTGAATTGCCCAGCCAGCTCTTGGTCTTCGCACTGGCACCTACAAAAAGGGTTTAGAATTAATACCATGAAGCTTGCTCAACCAGCTATGCATACAACATTGCTTCCATACAGCAAGGAAACACGATGAGGTGGTGTAGGCCTCCATCTACTAGAGATAACCGGCTAACAAACACACTCATGGCTGAAATCTGCAAAACAGCTACATAACGACTCTTTGTAAAGCACACGTTCACCCAGAAGGATATCTAGGCGTTGAATAACAAAAGTTTATTGTTACTTAACTCCATGGTACTCATTTGATCGACCTCAGAAGGATGAAAGGCTGAGTGGATGCGCCGGGATTGAACCTGCGACCATGAGGTCAAACAGAGAAGTCCACAAAGTCACCAGACCCGGCTAATTCAACACCCCAAGGTACAACAGTGTAGATTCAGGGGTTAAAAACAAGACTTATCTAGTCATAGTCTCGAGTGTGCAGGTGCACAGCACAGGGCGAACCCTTCAATAGCAAGGGGCAGGGATGTGCAGTGCTGTGCTTCTCATGTCCACAACCCAGGGCACAGGTATACAGCACAGGGAACCCTTCAATAGCAAGGGGCAGGGATGTGCAGTGCTGTGCTTCTCATGTCCACAACCCAGGGCATAGGTGTGCAGCACGGGGCAGGGATGTGCAGTGCTGTGCTTCTCATGTCCACAACCCAGGGCATAGGTGTGCAGCACAGGGAACCCTTATATAGCAAGGGGCAGGGATGTGCAGTGCTGTGCTTCTCATGTCCACAACCCAGGACACAGGTGTGCAGCACAGGGAACCCTTCCACAGCAAGGGGCAGGGAAGTGCAGTGCTGTGCATCTCATGTCCACAACCCAGGACACAGGTGTGCAGCACAGGGAACCCTTCCACAACAGGGGGCAGGGATGTGCAGTGCTGTGCATCTCATGTCCACAACCCAGGACATAGGTGTACAGCACAAGGAACCCTTCAATAGCAAGGGGCAGGGATGTGCAGTGCTGTGCATCTCATGTCCACAACCCAGGGCATAGGTGTGCAGCACAGGGAACCCTTCAATAGCAAGGGGCAGGGGTGTGCAGTGCTGTGCTTCTCATGTCCACAACCCAGGGCATAGGTGTGCAGCACAGGGAACCCTTCCATAGCAAGGGGCAGGGATGTGCAGTGCTGTGATTCTCCAGTTCATAACCCAGGACACAGGTGTGCAGCACAGGGAACCCTTCCACAGCAAGGCAAGGGGCAGGGATGTGCAGTGCTGTGCTTCTCATGTCCACAACCCAGGGCATAGGTGTGCAGCACAGGGAACCCTTCAATAGCAAGGGGCGGGGATGTGCAGTGCTGTGCTTCTCATGTCCACAACCCGGGGGACAGGTGTACAGCACAAGGAACCCTTCAATAGCAAGGGGCAGGGGTGTGCAGTGCTGTGCTTCTCCAGTTCATAACCCAGGACACAGGTGTGCAGCACAGGGAACCCTTCCACAGCAAGGCAAGGGGCAGGGATGTGCAGTGCTGTGCTTCTCATGTCCACAACCCAGGGCACAGGTGTACAGCACAGGGAACCCTTCCATAGCAAGGGGCAGGGATGTGCAGTGCTGTGCTTCTCCAGTTCATAACCCAGGACACAGGTGTGCAGCACAGGGAACCCTTCCACAGCAAGGCAAGGGGCAGGGATGTGCAGTGCTGTGCTTCTCATGTCCACAACCCAGGGCATAGGTGTGCAGCACAGGGAACCCTTCAATAGCAAGGGGCAGGGATGTGCAGTGCTGTGCGTCTCATGTCCACAACCCAGACCACAGGTGTACAGCACAAGGAACCCTTCAATAGCAAGGGGCAGGGATGTGCAGTGCTGTGCTTTTCATGTCCACAACCCAGGACACAGGTGTGCAGCACAGGGAACCCTTCCACAGCAAGGGGCAGGGATGTACAGTGCTGTGCTTCTCATGTCCACAACCCAGGGCATAGGTGTGCAGCACAGGGAACCCTTCAATAGCAAGGGGCAGGGATGTGCAGTGCTGTGCTTCTCATGTCCACAACACAGGACACAGGTGTGCAGCACAGAGAACCCTTCCACAGCAAGGGGCAGGGAAGTGCAGTGCTGTGCTTCTCATTCCACAACCCAGGGCACAGGGAACCCTTCAATAGCAAGAGGCAGGGATGTGCAGTGCTGTGCTTCCCCAGTTCACAACCCAGGACACAGATGTGCAGCACAGGGAACCCTTCCACAGCATGCAGTGCTGTGCTTCTCATGTCCACAACCCAGGGCACAGGTGTGCAGCACAGGGAACCCTTCCACAGCAAGGGGCAGGGAAGTGCAGTGCTGTGCTTCTCATGTCCACAACCCAGGGCACAGGTGTACAGCACAGGGAACGCTTCAATAGCAAGGGGCAGGGATGTGCAGTGCTGTGCTTCTCATGTCCACAACCCAGGGCACAGGTGTACAGCACAGGGAACGCTTCAATAGCAAGGGGCACGGATGTGCAGTGCTGTGCTTCTCATGTTCACAACCCAGGACACAGGTGTACAGCACAGGGAACCCTTCCACAGCAAGGGGCAAGGATGTGCAGTGCTGTGCTTCCCCAGTTCATAACCCAGGACACAGGTGTGCAGCACAGGGAACCCTTCAATAGCAAGGGGCAGGGATGTGCAGTGCTGTGCTTCTCATGTCCACAACCCAGGGCATAGGTGTGCAGCACAGGGAACCCTTCAATAGCAAGGGGCAGGGATGTACAGTGCTGTGCTTCTCATGTCCACAACCCAGGGCATAGGTGTGCAGCACAGGGAACCCTTCAATAGCAAGGGGCAGGGATGTGCAGTGCTGTGCTTCTCATGTCCACAACACAGGACACAGGTGTGCAGCACAGAGAACCCTTCCACAGCAAGGGGCAGGGAAGTGCAGTGCTGTGCTTCTCATTCCACAACCCAGGGCACAGGGAACCCTTCAATAGCAAGAGGCAGGGATGTGCAGTGCTGTGCTTCCCCAGTTCACAACCCAGGACACAGATGTGCAGCACAGGGAACCCTTCCACAGCATGCAGTGCTGTGCTTCTCATGTCCACAACCCAGGACACAGGTGTGCAGCACAGGGAACCCTTCCACAGCAAGGGGCAGGGAAGTGCAGTGCTGTGCTTCTCATGTCCACAACCCAGGGCACAGGTGTACAGCACAGGGAACGCTTCAATAGCAAGGGGCAGGGATGTGCAGTGCTGTGCTTCTCATGTCCACAACCCAGGGCACAGGTGTACAGCACAGGGAACGCTTCAATAGCAAGGGGCACGGATGTGCAGTGCTGTGCTTCTCATGTTCACAACCCAGGACACAGGTGTACAGCACAGGGAACCCTTCCACAGCAAGGGGCAAGGATGTGCAGTGCTGTGCTTCCCCAGTTCATAACCCAGGACACAGGTGTGCAGCACAGGGAACCCTTCAATAGCAAGGGGCAGGGATGTGCAGTGCTGTGCTTCTCATGTCCACAACCCAGGGCATAGGTGTGCAGCACAGGGAACCCTTCAATAGCAAGGGGCAGGGATGTGCAGTGCTTCTCATGTCCACAACCCAGGGCACAGGTGTACAGCACAAGGAACCCTTCAATAGCAAGGGGCAGGGATGTGCAGTGCTGCGCTTCTCATGTCCACAACCCAGGGCATAGGTGTGCAGCACAGGGAACCCTTCAATAGCAAAGGGTAGGGATGTGCAGTGCTGTGCTTCCCCAGTTCACAACCCAGGGCATAGGTGTGCAGCACAGGAAACCCTTCCACAGCAGGGGGCAGGGATGTGCAGTGCTGTGCTTCTCATGTCCACAACCCAGGGCACAGGTGTGCAGCACAGGGAACCCTTCAATAGCAAGGGGCAGGGATGTGCAGTGCTGTGCTTCCCCAGTTCACAACCCAGGGCATAGGTGTGCAGCACAGGGAACCCTTATATAGCAAGGGGCAGGGATGTGCAGTGCTGTGCTTCTCATGCCCACAACCCAGGGCATAGGTGCGCAGCACAGGGAACCCTTCCACGGCAAGGGGCGGGGATGTGCAGTGCTGTGCTGTGCTTCTCATGTCTACAACCCAGGGCATAGGTGCGCAGCACAGGGAACCCTTCCACGGCAAGGGGCGGGGATGTGCAGTGCTGTGCTTCTCATGTCCACAACCCAGGGCACAGGTGTGCAGCACAGGGAACCCTTCCACGGCAAGGGGCGGGGATGTGCAGTGCGTGCTTCTCATGTCCACAACCCAGGACACAGGTATACAGCACAGGGAACCCTTCCTCGGCAAGGGGCGGGGATGTGCAGTGCTGTGCTGTGCTTCTCATGTCCACAACCCAGGGCATAGGTGTGCAGCACAGGGAACCCTTCAATAGCAAGGGGCGGGGATGTGCAGTGCAGTGCTTCTCATGTCCACGGCACAGGTGTGCAGCACAGGGACCCCTTCCACGGCAAGGGGCGGGGATGTGCAGTGCTGTGCTTCTCATGTCCACAACCCAGGGCACAGGTGTGCAGCACAGGGAACCCTTCAATAGCAAGGGGCAGGGAAGTGCAGTGCTGCGCTTCTCATATCCACAACCCAGAGCATAGGTGTGCAGCACAGGGAACCCTTCCACAGCAAGGAGCAGGGGTGTGCAGTGCTGTGCTTCTCATGTCCACAACCCAGGGCACAGGTGTGCAGCACAGGGAACCCTTCCACAGCAAGGGGCAGGGATGTGCAGTGCCGTGCTTCTCATGTTCACAACCCAGGACACAGGTATACAGCACAGGGAACCCTTCCACAGCAAGGGGCAGGGAAGTGCAGTGCTGTGCTTCTCATGTCCACAACCCAGGGCACAGGTGTGCAGCACAGGGAACCCTTATATAGCAAGGGGCAGGGATGTACAGTGCTGTGCTTCTCATGTCCGCAACCCAGTGCACAGGTGTGCAGCACAGGGAACCCTTCCACAGCAAGGGGCAGGGATGTGCAGTACTGTGCTTCTCATGTCCACAACCCAGGACACAGGTGTGCAGCACAGGGAACCCTTCCACAGCAAGGGGCAGGGATGTGCAGTGCTGTGCTTCTCATGTTCACAACCCAGGGCATAGGTGTGCAGAACAGGGAACCCTTCAATAGCAAGGGGCAGGGATGTGCAGTGCTGTGCTTCTCATGCTCACAACCCAGGACACAGGTGCACAGCACAGGGAACCCTTCAATAGCAAGGGGCAGGGATGTGCAGTGCTGTGCTTCTCATGTCCACAACCCAGGACACAGGTGTGCAGCACAGGGAACCCTTCAATAGCAAGGGGCAGGGATGTGCAGTGCTGTGCTTCTCATGTCTGCAACCCAGGGCATAGGTGTGCAGCACAGGGAACCCTTCCACAGCATGCAGTGCTGTGCTTCTCATGTCCACAACCCAGGGCATAGGTGTGCAGCACAGGGAACCCTTCAATAGCAAGGGGCAGGGATGTGCAGTGCTGTGCTTCTCATGTCCACAACCCAGGGCATAGGTGTGCAGCACAGGGAACCCTTCAATAGCAAGGGGCAGGGATGTGCAGTGCTGTGCTTCTCATGTCCGCAACCCAGGGCACAGGTGTACAGCACAGGGAACCCTTCCATAGCAAGGGGCAGGGATGTGCAGTGCTGTGCTTCTCATGTCCGCAACCCAGGGCATAGGTGTGCAGAACAGGGAACCCTTTCTTTTCCAGTTTTTTCTTGGACTACAAGGGGCCCCCTGTGTACCGCAGCATTCACCTCGCTGCCTTAATCATGGATCTGGGTATCTGAGTCAGGCAGGGTGCAGCCCTCAGCCTTCATGTCTTGGCTTAGGTGGTTTAGATTAGCTTCCTTGAGTACCCGTTGTGTATTACCACAGTTCTGTATTTAATGGAAACGGATGAATAATAGATGAGAAATAAAAACGGAGACATATCTAAGGCTCCTAGCAAAGCTACAGCAGTAAATGACGTGTGTCTTCACTTAGGAGGACTGGAACCAGAATATGAAGGTCAGGAGAGTATGGACCAGGAGGAGGAGACTGCAGCTCTGATGAGGGGAATACAAGAGAGGAACACATGTCAGATCAGAGATAACCAGGGCAGAAGCTAGCAGGTCTGAAGAGGGGAACAACAGAGGACCGATCAGAGGAGACGAAAGCTAACCAGGGCAGAAGCTAGCAGCTCTGGACAGGGGAATAAAAGAGTGGTACAACAGAGAACTGGTCAGGGGAGACGAAAGCTACCCACGGCAGAAGCTAGCAGCTCTGGACAGGGGAATAAAAGAGTGGAGCAACAGAGAACTGATCAGAGGAGACGAAAGCTACCCACGGCAGAAGCTAGCAGCTCTGGACAGGGGAATAAAAGAGTGGAGCAACAGAGAACTGATCAGAGGAGACGAAAGCTACCCACGGCAGAAGCTAGCAGCTCTGGACGGGGGAATAAAAGAGTGAAGCAACAGAGAACTGATCAGAGGAGACGAAAGCTACCCACGGCAGAAGCTAGCAGCTCTGGACAGGGGAATAAAAGAGTGGAGCAACAGAGAACTGATCAGAGGAGACGAAAGCTACCCACGGCAGAAGCTAGCAGCTCTGGACGGGGGAATAAAAGAGTGGAGCAACAGAGAACTGATCAGAGGAGACGAAAGCTACCCACGGCAGAAGCTAGCAGCTCTGGACAGGGGAATCAAAGAGTGGAGCAACAGAGAACTGATCAGAGGAGACGAAAGCTACCCACGGCAGAAGCTAGCAGCTCTGGACAGGGGAATAAAAGAGTGGAGCAACAGAGAACTGATCAGAGGAGACGAAAGCTACCCACGGCAGAAGCTAGCAGCTCTGGACAGGGGAATAAAAGAGTGGAGCAACAGAGAACTGATCAGAGGAGACGAAAACTCTGATCAGTTCTCTGTTGCTCCACTCTTTTATTCCCCCCACGGCAGAAGCTAGCAGCTCTGGACGGGGGAATAAAAGAGTGAAGCAACAGAGAACTGATCAGAGGAGACGAAAGCTACCCACGGCAGAAGCTAGCAGCTCTGGACAGGGGAATAAAAGAGTGGAGCAACAGAGAACTGATCAGAGGAGACGAAAGCTACCCACGGCAGAAGCTAGCAGCTCTGGACGGGGGAATAAAAGAGTGGAGCAACAGAGAACTGATCAGAGGAGACGAAAGCTACCCACGGCAGAAGCTAGCAGCTCTGGACAGGGGAATCAAAGAGTGGAGCAACAGAGAACTGATCAGAGGAGACGAAAGCTACCCATGGCAGAAGCTAGCAGCTCTGGACAGGGGAATAAAAGAGTGGAGCAACAGAGAACTGATCAGAGGAGACGAAAGCTACCCACGGCAGAAGCTAGCAGCTCTGGACAGGGGAATAAAAGAGTGGAGCAACAGAGAACTGATCAGAGGAGACGAAAGCTACCCACGGCAGAAGCTAGCAGCTCTGGACAGGGGAATCAAAGAGTGGAGCAACAGAGAACTGATCAGAGGAGACGAAAGCTACCCACGGCAGAAGCTAGCAGCTCTGGACAGGGGAATAAAAGAGTGAAGCAACAGAGAACTGATCAGAGGAGACGAAAGCTACCCACGGCAGAAGCTAGCAGCTCTGGACGGGGGAATAAAAGAGTGAAGCAACAGAGAACTGATCAGAGGAGACGAAAGCTACCCACGGCAGAAGCTAGCAGCTCTGGACAGGGGAATAAAAGAGTGGAGCAACAGAGAACTGATCAGAGGAGACGAAAGCTACCCACGGCAGAAGCTAGCAGCTCTGGACAGGGGAATAAAAGAGTGGAGCAACAGAGAACTGATCAGAGGAGACGAAAGCTACCCACGGCAGAAGCTAGCAGCTCTGGACAGGGGAATAAAAGAGTGGAGCAACAGAGAACTGATCAGAGGAGACGAAAGCTACCCACGGCAGAAGCTAGCAGCTCTGGACAGGGGAATAAAAGAGTGGAGCAACAGAGAACTGATCAGAGGAGACGAAAGCTACCCACGGCAGAAGCTAGCAGCTCTGGACAGGGGAATCAAAGAGTGGAGCAACAGAGAACTGATCAGAGGAGACGAAAGCTACCCACGGCAGAAGCTAGCAGCTCTGGACAGGGGAATAAAAGAGTGGAGCAACAGAGAACTGATCAGAGGAGACGAAAGCTACCCACGGCAGAAGCTAGCAGCTCTGGACAGGGGAATAAAAGAGTGGAGCAACAGAGAACTGATCAGAGGAGACGAAAGCTACCCACGGCAGAAGCTAGCAACTCTGGACAGGGGAATAAAAGAGTGAAGCAACAGAGAACTGATCAGAGGAGACGAAAGCTACCCATGGCAGAAGCTAGCAGCTCTGGACAGGGGAATAAAAGAGTGGAGCAACAGAGAACTGATCAGAGGAGACGAAAGCTACCCACGGCAGAAGCTAGCAGCTCTGGACAGGGGAATAAAAGAGTGGAGCAACAGAGAACTGATCAGAGGAGACGAAAGCTACCCACGGCAGAAGCTAGCAGCTCTGGACAGGGGAATAAAAGAGTGGAGCAACAGAGAACTGATCAGAGGAGACGAAAGCTACCCACGGCAGAAGCTAGCAGCTCTGGACAGGGGAATAAAAGAGTGGAGCAACAGAGAACTGATCAGAGGAGACGAAAGCTACCCACGGCAGAAGCTAGCAGCTCTGGACAGGGGAATAAAAGAGTGGAGCAACAGAGAACTGATCAGAGGAGACGAAAGCTACCCATGGCAGAAGCTAGCAGCTCTGGACAGGGGAATAAAAGAGTGGAGCAACAGAGAACTGATCAGAGGAGACGAAAGCTACCCACGGCAGAAGCTAGCAGCTCTGGACAGGGGAATAAAAGAGTGGAGCAACAGAGAACTGATCAGAGGAGACGAAAGCTACCCATGGCAGAAGCTAGCAGCTCTGGACAGGGGAATAAAAGAGTGGAGCAACAGAGAACTGATCAGAGGAGACGAAAGCTACCCATGGCAGAAGCTAGCAGCTCTGGACAGGGGAATAAAAGAGTGGAGCAACAGAGAACTGATCAGAGGAGACGAAAGCTACCCACGGCAGAAGCTAGCAACTCTGGACAGGGGAATAAATATAAGAGCTGGGAATTCACAGAAGACCAGGAAAGTGCATAACAGAACAGATGAACAGTCTACAGAAAGAGGAGAGTGCAGCCGAGAACAGCTTGAGTACTTGCAGAAGCCCGGACAGTGCAGCTCCGAATAATAGAATAAATACAGAAGGGCAGATATCTTCAGAACAGCCGGGCAGTCAGTAGCACAGAAGAGTACAGCTTGCAACTGGGCAGTTTATAGAAGGCCAGAAGAGTGCAGTTCAGAACTGAAGATAGGGAGGGCAGCGATCCTCAGCTCAGAACAGGAGAATAAAGAAAGGGAGTTAGGGATGCTCAGCTCAGAACAAGAGAATAAAGATAGGCAGGGCAGGGATGCTCAGTTCAGAACAGGAGGAGAAAGATAGGGAGGGCAGGGATGTTCAGCTCAGAACAGGAGAATAAAGATAGGGAGGGCAGGGATGCTCAGCTCAGAACAGGAGGGGAAAGATAGGGAAGGCAGGGATGCTCAGCTCAGAACATGAGGAGAAAGATAGGGAGCACAGGGATTCTCAGCTCAGAACAGGAGACTAAAGAAAGGGAGTTAGGGATGCTCAGTTCATAACAAGAGAATAAAGATAGGGAGGGCAGGGATGCTCAGCTCAGAACAGGAGGAGAAAGATAGGGAGGGCAGGGATGCTCAGCTAAGAACAAGTGGGCGGTCTGTGGCACTGAAGACTACAGAAAACAGTCAGTTTATAAAAGGCCAGACGAGTGCAGCTCAAAATAGGTAAATACAGGAGTGGGGAGGGAAGCTGGTCAGTCTGTAGGGGAGGATAGTGAAGCTCAGTAGAGTTTGACAGTCTGTAGAAGGAGGAGAATGCTGCTGTTATTAAGGGGACAGTGAGGCTTAGAACAGCTGGACAGTCTGTGGAACTAGAGGAGACTGCAACTCAAACCAATTACAGTCTGCAGCATGCCAGGAGTGTGCAGAGTTGAACCACTGGACCCCATCAATGGAAATGAGTAAGGCAATCAGAACCACTAAGTCTATCTAGGCGGCTAGGAGAGTGCAGTTGAGCCCTTCTCAATGGATTGTAGAAGACCCGGAAAGTGCAGCTCAGAACATCTGACTACTCTACAGAAGGAGGGGCGAGTGCGGTTTGTTAAATTCTGATGGTTTGCAAGAGTTCAATATAAAGAGAGAATATATCTCTGAACAGCTGGATAGTCTACAGAAAGAGGGGCAAGTGCAGTTTATTCCATTTCGATGGCTTCCAAGATTCCACTATAAAGAAAGAATACGTCTAAGAACAGCTGGATAGTCTGTAGAAGGAAAGGAGAGAGCAGTTCAGCACTGCTTGATGGATTGTAGAAGGGCAGGAGAATGCGGATTACGAGTGAGTGTGGTGTGTGTTGTGGTCCTGAGGCGGAAGCCGGGACAGCGCTCAAAACCTTGCCTTGCTTGACTTGAAAAGCCATACTTTGTTTTTAACGCGCATTTAGGAAAGCTTATTTTTAAAATCTGCACTTTGCCAAAAATAAGATTTTCGGTATTTTATACTCAGTATTCAGGCCGCCGCTGAGTGAGAGCGGATCCTGCCCCCCCTTGACAATTCGACAGAGCTTTCGGCTCTCCTGCCGCATTTTGAACTTTCGGACCCACCATCTTGGGTGAGGAACCCGATCACCTGTGTTAGGCCCCTCCCACCCCGAGGCCCCAGCTACTACAAAATGATTCCTCCTCCTAGGAGGCGCAGCGGCGGCGCCGAAGGCACGCCAAAGGCAAGCCCGTCTGCGCCCGTCCGCGACCAACCGGGACCAGGGGCCACGACCGCTGGCCAAATTTCTCCCACACAGTACTCCTCCAAAACACTACATCAACTACGAAATCACACTAATGATCTTTGTCTCACATCTTGGGACCCCACCTCAAAATACTTCAACTGCCCATATTGTATATTTCGAAGTCACCTCCCCACACCTCCCCCCTCGTTCCGCATGCTTCTGCTTAACTGCAGATCCCTCCCCAAACATGCCACTGAAATATCCCTGTTGATCTCGGACAAAGACCCTGATGCCAT
The DNA here is from genome assembly GCF_964263255.1 of Lissotriton vulgaris. Taxonomy (NCBI): domain Eukaryota; kingdom Metazoa; phylum Chordata; class Amphibia; order Caudata; family Salamandridae; genus Lissotriton; species Lissotriton vulgaris. The sequence goes on from NC_141696.1 coordinate 1,578,582,676, forward strand.
ATTCCTTACGGAAACATGGCTCCAAAATGACTCGGACCCCGATATCATCCAAGCTCTCCCTGCAGAATAGCAAATACTTTGAGCTGATCGCTCTTCAGGAAAAGGCGGTGGCTTAGCAATCCTTTATAAAAATCGTTACATCTGCCGCTCCTCTCCAACCACCATATCCTGCTGCGAACACCTCACTTTCTCGCTGGATTTCTCCCCCACCTGCACATTCTCGGGGACTCTTATCTACCGACCACCCGGCACCCCGACTAACTTCATAAACCAGCTCGCCCCAGAGGTAGCCAGTGGTATCTGCTCCTCATCTAATTACACCTTATTAGGTGACTTAAATGTGCACTTGGACGACCCCTTAGACTCGGCAGCCACCGAACTACGCAATAGTCTACTGGCATTAGATCTCTCCCAGCTAGTACTGCAACCCACCCATGAAAAAGGGCATCTCTTGGATCCAATCTTCAGTAACTGCACCCATCTCACAGTCAGTCCACCCATTACCCTCCCATGGACGGACCACTTTTTGATTCCATTCTTGTGGGCTCCATCAGGATCTCGCCCCTCACCACCCCTTGCCCCAAGCAGAGACCGCAAATGGACACAACTCAATACCAACTTGTGGACATCCACACTGGAATCCTCTGCTCCAGAGAACAACCCTGATCCTATTGTCAGCAACGACAACTTCAATAACTGGATCACCACCTCTTTAGACCTCATTATTCCACCCAAGGACATCAAATCCAAACACAAACCAAAAAATGCCCCTTGGTACTCACAGGAACTACGTACTCTCAAAAGAGAATGTAAGAAACTGGAATGGAAATGGCGCCTTGACTATTCAAACACCAGCAAAATTGAATATCGAGCGTCTATAAAAATCTATAAAATCGAGATAAAAAAAGCTCAAGCCAGTTTCTTCGAAAACAAGATCAACGAAGCAGCATGCAAACCCAAGGAGATCTACCAGATCGCTAAAAGCTTGCTCAAACTCCCTGACAAACTACCAGATCCTCTGACCGCACAAACCCGCTGCAATGAGCAGGCTGACTATTAGCCACGATCTACTCCTCCTTTCCCCCACTCCCTCACCCACTTCCAGAACAGCAATACCCCAGACCCACCCCTCCTACCTCCCTGGAATCCTTCACACCTTTGGAGCATACCAGCCTAGAAACCATAATACTGCAGGTAAAGTCTGGATCCCCCAGCGACCTAGCCCCAGCTCGCTTCCTAAGAACAATTACGCCCACCATTCTCCCCACCATCCAGAACCTGATTAACAACTCTCTCTCAGCAGGGCTCATCCCCCCGAATTGGAAACAAGCTACAGTTAAGGCCCTCCCGAAGAAACTTAACCTAGATCAGATGAACCCGGGAAACTACCGTCCGATCTCCCTGCTACCATGGATTACAAAAATTGCGGAAAAACATGTAAATAAATGCATCACTGAATTCCTGGAAACAAACAACTCCCTGGATACCTCGCAGACCGGGTTCCGTCCCATGCATGGAACTGAAGCAGTAACAGAAGGAGCTAGAAGGATTGTGGATGAAGGTGGCACTGCGGCCATTATCTTACTGGACCTCAGTGCCGCCTTCGACACTGTGAATCATGACATCTTATGTCACAGAATGTCAGAGCTAGGGATAACCTCCACTGCAGCAGCCTGGCTACAATCCTTTCTTTCTGACCGCTTCTTCCGAGTCTGCGAGGGCAAAACCATCTCGCCCAGCAAACCTCTCAGTTGTGGGGTTCCCCAGGGCTCGTCCCTGAGCCCTACACTGTTTAATATGTACATGCTCCCCCTCGCAGAAATAATACGCCCTTTTGGCGTTCAAGTCGTGTCCTACGCCGACGACACGCAACTGGTGGTTACCCTTACCCATCCCTCCTCTTATTCCAGCGATCTCAGAGGCTGCATGGAAGCAGTATGCACCTGGATGAGCCAGTCCTACCTAAAGCTCAACGGCGACAAAACTGAGCTAATGGTGCTGGGCAACTCCCCTCAAAAATCTATTGACTCACTGTGGCCGCCAGCACTAGGCCCAGCCCCCTTAGCCAGGGATACCATCAAGAGCCTGGGTATCTGGCTGGACAAGGCATTAACCTTCGCCCACCAGGCAACCAAATTAGCAGCCACCTGCATGAGCATTATTAGACTCATACGAAAGATCCTACCGCTCCTCCCTTTCAAGGCCAGACAGATCATGGTCCAGGGTCTAATCCTCTCCCGGCTGGATTTCGGAAATGCCTTATATTTAGGAGCCCCCGAATCCACCCTGAAAAAACTGCAGGTTATCCAAAACTGCGCTGCTCGTACTCTCCTGCACATTCCCCGCCGGCAATCAGAGAAAACTGAACTAAGAGCCCTCCACTGGCTGCCTGTAAAAGATAAAGTCAGTTTCAAAAGCATGTGCATCGCCCACCGTGCCAACTGGAGGAAAGGAGCAATCCTCAATCACACCCTGATTACCCCCTACCACCCCAATAGGCAGCTGAGGTCGACCCTCGCCTTTCAAGTCATCATTCCCAGGTTCAAAAGAGAAAGAAGCCACTTTCCATCCGCTCGGAACCTAACATCTTGCTCTTCCGAAAAAAATTAAAAACCTTCTTTTTCAACAGATAACCTCGACCCGCCTCACCCTCCTGTTTTCAGCTAGAGCGCTAGGACGCCTGCGGGTAACTATCGCGCTATATAAAAACCAATTCCATTCCAGTTGGACGGTTTGTAGAAGGTCAGGAGAGTGAACCTTGGTACATCATGATGGTTTACACAAAACAACCAAAGTGCAGCTAAGAAAAGCTAGAATAACCATTGTCCTTGTAGTATGCACACTGCAAACGCAGCGCTATTGCGCCTTACATTCGTAGGAAGCCTGCCCTACTATACGCCCACAAACACTGCCTTTGGGTTTTTCTTTTGCTCAAGCCGGTTTCTGCGCCAAACTTGAATTTTATGCACTTTGGGTCATGAAAAACGAATGCACATACTTTCTTGTATGTGAACAGAGCTCATGATAGTGCACTTTTTATTACTTAAATCAACTCTTGCTTTATCCATCTTTATCTAACTGGATGGTAAGCAAGCCCCAAACATGCGAATATCAAAGCAGAGAAGCGAGTTTCATCCTCTTAAAGAGGAACATATGTGAAATATAAAATGTCTCTCTGCGGGAGACATTATTTCTAAGACATGGGTTTACACGGCCTACGTAGGGGTTAGAACTCTGTCTTCTACGGCGGCAGAGGGAGCAATAACCAGATAGCCTTGCGAAGATCAAGCCATGTGGCAAGGGTATGTACTGACCAGGCAGAGAAGGCCCTTCGTATAGAATGACAAGAGAAAGAGCTGGTAGATCCATCTGGGGCATCTGCAGGACTCTGCCAGAGGTAGGACTGTCTTACTCCTCATCTCAGCTTTTTGAGTGGAGTTTACCAATCGCTAAATACAATTATGTGTCACTTTCCCCTCAGCTGCTGCCGACTGACAATGGTCCATTATACCTGAAGTCTGGAAAGCTGGAGCAGGGCCTTGCAGTTTATTGCAGCAGCATGTTGAGTGAGCACTTCGGCATACTTTCAACAGCTCTCCTTTTGCGAAACCTGGTTTTACTTGAAAATGATTTCCCCGGGGCGTGGCTAGCAGCCAACGATGGCGGCCGCAGCTTAGGGAGGCTCCTGGGCAGAGGCGGCTTTCCGCGATAATCCGCATCAACATCCTGATCTTCGCTGGCGGAAAGGAGCGGACCAGACCCGGTGTCCGTGCGGCGAGCAGCACTGAAGTTCCTGGGAGCGGCGGCGGCCCGAACGGGCAAAATCTCACTCTCGAGAGGCGGAGGATGAGCTGGGCCTGACTGCAGCCGAGAAGCCGCGGACTACCGGTGCCATCGAATCCGGCCGGAAGTGACCAGCAAGCGGGGGTGAGTGGCAGGAAGCGCCGGCTTTCCGAGCGCGTCACCCCGAAAGCACCGCAAAGCTTCCCTCCCGTCCACCCAAGCACACGGACGCCCACCACGACAACCCGGCAGCACTCCCCGGTCTCGCACGCATCCACCAGCAGCGCGACGGGAGCTGCACAGGCTCAACCCAGTGCCGCCATTACCCGGCCACAACGACAGAAGACGCTGGACCCCGGCTGCGGCCGGCAAAGCCACTCAGCGGCCGGCAACGCTACACGGCGGCCACAGCGGGTGTGGGTTGAAGAAACTGCAGACTTTCCAACGGGATCACCGGGGGCCATACGCACGCGGCGCCACCAGTGGGGCAAGAGCCTGGGCAGCACCCACATCAAGGGGGCACTGAGGAGAGACATAACGCGACGGCCCCGGCCGGTGTGAGTCGCAACTTACAGCGCACCGCCACACTCCCCTTTGAACCCAGTGCTAGGGGGAGACTCAGCGCCTGGCCTGTACGCAATCTCTAGGAGAGCGTCGCACCACTGCATAACGGAGAGGAGACACCACCCGCAACTGCGGTGACCATATACCTAGACGCAGCCTACCGCCGGAGCGCAAAGAAGCGGCCCTGTGCAACCCACGCACGATCATTCTACCCACCTGGCAGTTTACTTCACGGCAGCACCATGTCCCATAGGGGCCCCAGAAACAACTCAACCCAGGCCAAGTTGGACAAATTCGCATATGAGAGGCACTCACCGCCCCCAAGACCAACGCAAGGCCCCGGAAAAGCGGCTGAAACCGAGGGGGCGAAGAAGGCCACACTTGACGATGTCCTAGCAGCACTGGCCCAAGTACAAACGACGGTGGGTGCCACGGCAACGGAAGTCACCTTGATAAGAGCGGATCTCCAAAAAATGAACGAGAGGGTCAAACAGGTCGAGGTGGTCACTAAGTCACTGGTTGAGGATGTATCCGAATTGCAAATAGCAGTAGAACGGCTGCAAACCGATAACAAACTGCTTAGGGACAAACTGGACGACCAGGAAGGGCGCTCCCGACGCAATAATGTCCGAATTTTAGGTGTGCCGGAATCAGAAGACACGGGGGCAATGGACCTCTACGTGGAGGACTTGGTCAAAACTCGGCTCAAGCCCAAGGGACTCTCGAACTTCTTCTCCGTCGAAAGGGCGCACCGCGTTCCGGGAGGAAAGCCCAAGTCGGGGGCCGCACCGCGGCCGATACTGGCTGGGTAGTTCAATTTCCGGGATCGGGACGCCATTCTGCAGGCCGCTAGAGTGGCACCGACCATCCAAATCCAGAACTCGAAGATTGCTTTCTTCCCGGACTATACGGCTGAGGTATCTAGGAGAAGGAAAACGTTCCTGGAAGTAAAAAAGACCTTGAGAGACAAAGAACTGCCGTACTCAATGCTCTTCCCGGCTAAACTGCGGGTGGTAGCGGACAAGAAAGTGTGGATCTTCGACTCCCCTGGAGCAGCCCGGGACTGGCTGGAGGGTTGGCACACCGTTGGACGACAGCGCAAAACACACAGACCGGATCGAGACCGTGGAGGAGGCAGCAGAGCGGGCTCGCAAACATCGGGTCGAGTGGAGGGAACGGAACACTCACCATCCCATGGGTTTGAAGGGGGAGGCGAGGAAGAATGAACCCGACCTTGGACTCTTGACACTAAGCAGTCGCCGAACGCCGAACTAACTTACAATTTCCACAGCTGCACGTAGACGCCGGCATGGCTGCCCCAAAAGCCTTCAGGGAAGCCGCCTGCCTGGGGAGACGCTCTCCCCCCTACAAGCAAGTACTCTGGTTTTGGGATGGGTAAAGCACTCTGCTCAGTTGGGGTGGCGGGCAGTTGGAGGTCCGTTAAGCAGGGGGGCAGGGAGGGGGGTTTGTTTTGAATTGTTTATGTTAGGAATGTGCATAATGGGTCGAAGACAATGTTTCAGTACCTATGGGAATCAGAACACATTGCCGGGAACGGACAGTGACGTTATGCCCCCATGATGCCTCTGAACGCTTTGCTGCGCGACGACGCAGCCGCTAAACCGGTTACATCCCTGGGGCACTGCATCATGTACCTAATCCCACCCGATGGCTAACAATCCCGTACCGGCAGAGGGGGTGACCCACTCTGACGCACAATGCCCACCTATGACCTTGCTGTCCTGGAATGTGAGAGGTTTGGGGGACAAGGTTAAGCGGGGATTGGTATTGACGGCTATTAAGCGCCTGCGACCTACTGTGGCCCTGTTGCAAGAGACACACCTGGTGGGGGGGTCCACGAAGGCCTTGGATAGGCGAGGCTACAAAATGTGGGCCCACTCTGCTTTCACGTCCGGCTCCAGGGGGTCTGGCATTCTAATACAGAAGAACTCACGTTTCATGCCCCTATCAATTAAAACGGAAGATCAGGGCTGCTTCGCGGCCGTGCAGGGACAATGGGAGGGGAAACTCTTTAATTTGGTATCAGTGTATGTGCCACCGGCTTTACACTCGGTCCACCTCCCAAGACTAGGGGACTTCCTTTTAACTCTCCCCGAGGGTGAGACCATACTAGGGGGGGACTTCAACGCGGTCATGGACCCACAACTAGATAAACACCCCTCCCCCAACCAGACAGGGGGGGAAACATACTTTCGACGATTTACCACGGCCATTGGCATGACAGACATATGGAGACTCCTACACCCGGGCACGAAACAATACACATTTCCCTCCGCGGTGCATGGCAGCCTGTCTCGCATCGATTATTTCCTGCCATTGGGGGAGGCCCTTTGTCATGTAGATACCCTAGTGATTCACCCTCGTGGTATTTCGGACCACTCACCGCTCACACTGACGCTTTCCCTACAGACGAGAGCACGTAAGCGCATATACCCCATGCACGCATCATATTTTAAAATCCCACAGGTTCGCAAAGCACTCAAACACGCCACGAAACACTACTTTCTTGAAAATACCCATTCAGTGCGCTCTCCGGCAACGCTCTGGGAGGCCTATAAAACGGTTCTGCGGGGACAAGCCATTAACACTATAACCGGACACAAGAAACAACAATCTCAGGAGCTAGCCGACCTAGAGATTACGTTGAGGGAGCGGACCGCGGCGCATGAGTCTCACCCTTCTCCCACTGCCCTGCACGCACTCACTCTCCAGCAACAGCTGTACAATGATCACCTGCGGTTGGTGGTCAAGGGTCTCTTAACCGACACTCAGAACAGGATCTATGAAGTGGGGGACAAAGCAGGGAAAATGCTGGCGTGGCTCGATAAACGTGAGGGTAGCTCCAGGGGGGTCCAACGTCTAAAAGATGAACAGGGAGTGACACACACCGATCCGAGGCGCATAACAGAACTACTTGCGTCCCATTTTGAACGAGTGTACACCCCGGCTCGTACAATTACACCTGAGAGTGCCAGGGCGCTCTTGGCACCGATTGAGGTTCGGACCCTCTCACCGGAGGCATCGAGCGAGCTGGAGGCAGACATCACAGCCGACGAAATCCAGCTGGCCATTAAGGCACTAAACCCGGGCAAAGCATTGGGACCGAATAGGATACCCATAGAATGGTATCAAGTGATGCCGGACACCCTCAGCACGCATCTGCTGGGGATGTTCAAGGACTGCTTGGAGAGGGGTTCCCTTCCACCGGACCAGCGTGCGGCCACTATAATACCAATCCCCAAGCCGGGTAAACCCCCGGAGGACTGCTCCTCCTATCGGCCAATTTCCTTATTAAACGCGGAAGTGAAAATCTTGGCCAAGCTTTTGGCACAGAGGATCCTGCCCCATCTGTCCTCGATTATACACCCGGATCAGTCCGGGTTTATGCCGCACAGGAACACAGCTCTGAATTTGCGGCGACTGCACGGTATCCTGGCCAGAGCTGACACCATCACCACGCCGGCAGTAATCCTGGCACTTGACGCCAAAATGGCATTTGACCTGGTGGAGTGGGAGTACCTTTTCGAAACACTGACGCATATGGGGTTCGAGCCTCGCTTTCTAGCGTGGGTTAAACTACTGTACACAGCCCCGATGGCTCATGTGGTGGCGAACGGCCACATTTCCCGCACTTTCCCGCTGGGTCGGGGCACACGACAGGGATGCCCTTTGTCACCCCTGTTGTTTGCCATCTCCTTGGAACCACTTGCGACTCTTATACGAGCCTCCCCCCTCCTCAAGGGTATACCAGGGACCGGGGGTTGGGAAGACCGTCTGTCCCTCTACGCAGACGACATGCTGCTGTATCTAACAGACCCCGAGGAGGGAATACCGGCCTTGTTACGCATTTGTGACACGTACGGCAGGATTTCCGGCTACACGCTAAATTGGTCCAAGTCAGAGATATATGTCCTCCGGGGTCCAGCTCCAGACCTCGACGATACTTGCCCGCTGCGACTGGCGGGATCATCCTTTAAATATCTAGGCATACACGTCACTAAGGACCCGGCTGAATTCATGGATAAGAATCGGAAGCCGCCCCTGGATAGACTCAAGCGGGATGTGGAGTTCTGGTCCGGCCTGCCGTTAACACTCCTCGGCAGGGCGGCGCTTTACAAGATGATGGCGTTACCACGCTTCTTGTACGTCCTCGACAATTCACCCTATCCTGTGCCACCCAAATTCTTCCAGAAAGTAGCGGCTCTAGTTTCCAACCTACTTTGGGGCAACCTCCCGGCGCGAGTGGCACAATCCAAGCTACACAGAGACTGGTATAGTGGGGGCATTGCGCTACCGAATCTGAAACTGTATTATTGGGCTGCACAATTGAGGCCCATTAATCAATGGATACACGCACCACACACCGAGCCAGCATTTCACTCGGACAGGGAGCAGTTGGGCGCTGATAGTCTGTTAGGTCCACTATATTATCACCGCAAGGTACGTACTCTGGTCGGCCCCACCAAGTTAACGGTGCAGATATGGCATGCAGCTACGGCAGCTCTGGGCTGGAAGGGGAGAATCACAGGGATGACTCCGCTGTGGGACTCTCGCGCATTGGGCAACCTGAGGAACACCAAGGGGTTCGCACAATGGGACACGATAGGCATCTCCGTGGTGGGTGACCTATGGGAGAGGAATGAAGTGATCCCCTTTGCCCGACTAAAAGAACTCTATGCGCTCAACGACAGGGAACTCTACAGGTACATTCAGGTCCGTCACGCACTGCTTGCAGCCATTCCAGCAGACACACTACTCCCAGAGTCCTCACCCTTGGAAGATCGCCTACTCACAGATTGCATGTTAGAACGGGCAACATCCCTCACTTACCGTAAGCTCCTCAATAACAGCCCTGAACCCACATCACACCTGAAGGAGAAATGGGAGGGGGAGGTTAACGACATGGATGAACATGAATGGAACGCAGCTCTTGGGTCCCCTAAAGAAATAGGCATCTCGGCACGCATGCGGCTGGTGCAATTTAAGATCCTGCACAGGGTTTACTATACAAGGACAATGTTGCATCGCATACATAGGGCGCCCCATCCCTACTGTCTGCGTGGGTGTGGGGAGGAGGGCACGTTCTTCCATACCATATGGGACTGCCCCAAGATCCAGGAATACTGGAAACACGTACTCCGCACACTTTCACAGGCACTAGATCACTCCATATTACCTGACCCGAGGAGGTGCTTGCTAAATATATGGGAACCTACTGACTTGACCCGATACGAGCAACTTTGGGTCACGGCGGGGCTAATGGTAGCGAAACGCGACATAGCACAGCGCTGGGGGGCAGCAGAACTCCCAACCAAGTCCCAGTGGTGCTTGAACATGGATCGAGTGATGTTGACCGAGCGAGCAGTGTATATCAACCGAGCCTGCCCCGGGAAATGGAATAGGATATGGCTGAAGTGGAATGAGTACAGGGGGGACATCTGCGAACCCTTGCGAGAGGATGATCTGGATGACTCTGACGATGAGGGCGAGGAGGGCTAAACCTGGGCGGGAGGGGGGAGTGTGGGGGGGCCTGGGCTGCTGTAGGAGGTCGCCTCTAAGAGCTTAGACAGATGAGTCAAAGGGGGTAGGGGCGGGTGAGGAGAGTAGAGGCATGTGCGTACTGTGTAGGGCTGTCAGGTTCCCATACTCCAAAGAGACACTAGAGACTTGAAACGCACTGATTCGTGTCAGACCACACTGTCATTCCTAACTGTTGTTGTTATGAGTTTGTTATTTTTCAAAAAACGGAAAAAACTCCATCAAAACCTCAATTCCTGCATTGAACAATTGCTCAACTGGCACTTATTTTTTCAGCACTCTCCGTCAAGAATTTTATTGTTATTGTGGTATAATTATCCTCTTTGCTGAAAATCTCTGTATGCAATGATCCTCCGATAGCGGCCGGCCCTCGGGGTTGTAGGCATTCCGCTGTGTGCTATGCAAAGTGCAATAAAGGTTTTGGAAAAAAAAAAAAAAAAAAAAAAAAAAAAATGATTTCCCCCTCAGACCCGGACCAGGGGTGGGGAAAGAGATTTACAATGTCACTCTGGCTTGTCTGATAGTCGATGCAAGCACCTAAGAACTTCTGCATTAATAAATACCAGTCCTTCCGTTTCAATGTATAATTTACCAAAATGCTGGGGAGCTGTGAATGGCAGATTGCAAAGGCAACCTCAGGAGGAGAGGGGAGCAAGCAAAGTTCAGACTGGCTAAACGTGTACATTGATCTACCCACTAGAGGCAGCTGGGGCTGCCGGAGCAGGGCTACAACGATCGGACGAGAGTAAGGAATTTAGGCAGCTCTACCTCCACTTGTCAAACTACCTGGACTGACAGTAAAGTGGTGCTAAAACAGGCAGGCAGGCAGAGTAGAAGAAATGCAAGTTGGAAGCTAAAAGAAGCTAAAAGTTCATTCTCTAAGAGGAGGATAAAAGGAGAGCAGCAATCTCAGGTGCTGTAAGGTCTCCTTGGTGTGTGACCTAGAAGCTGTTGCACTCCCTGATGGGAGGCATGCAGAAACAATTCCCACATCACTTCCATCTTTGAGGATCTATTCTGACTTTGAAGTGGAAAGATGCATATGGTTGTGATGCCTCGTATATAATGAGCCATGCTCTCTACTCCAAAGACCGCATGTGTGAGGCCCTTTGCAAACGCTGACAGTTCACTCAGAGGATAATCAGTATCTACAATTGTTTTCTTGCCACAGTACTTCTCTAGGTAGGGCCATTGGTTGCCTTGCAAATAGTCCAGAGGCTTACCTTCCTGCAGATGTTGTTTTAATGTAATGATAGGAAATGCCCAGTTAACAGGACACTTTGAAATCACCAAGAGTAGAAGGTTCCTAACTTGGGTAAAGACTCACACACTTTTAAATCATACACAGATCTTAGATGGATTAACAGAACTCTACTCAGATTATTGTACTTCAAGGAGGAGTGGCTGCATGGCGATACTTCACTTGGAGTATCACTGGCTGGATACAGTTTGTGTTTCTTCATTAGGAACGCATTTCTAGGTGACAAACACTTTTCTCTAATCTCCCATAAAATCTAGGGGGTAGGATCTTTTGCATCCCAGAAAAACTAATTTGCTCCTGCTTTTCACAAGAGTGAATGTCCAAGGTGGTAAAATATTTTCACAACGTTTGTGAATAAATACTAATATCAGTGTGTGGTCACCGCTTCCTTTCATGGTCACTTCCCACAAAACGCCCCAATCCCAGATGAACCCTAAAATGTACAACAGAGGATAATCTGCCCCACTGGAGGGCTGCCTCCTTCGGAAGCCATGATTTGGATGGAATGTCTGCAAATCACACATTTGTGCATCAGGATGTCTGATTTAACACAAGTGTAATACACGTGCACGACAACGTTTTCTGAATCATAAGGCCATCAGCACATTTTTATGCTCACATACTCCTAGGTCCATGATAAAGTAGTTATATTTTGTGCTGTCAAGCCTGCACTGGGAACCATAAATGTAGAACAGAAATTCCTTTAACAAAGAGAGCACAACCACTCTGGAGTGAACACCAAAGGAGTGACTTGATGAGATCAAACACTTTATCAGGTTAGAGGAACAAGTCCTTCAGTGAGCGGTTACAATCTCACTGCCAAAGAAAGCAGAACTGTAAGGGAAGATCAGGATAAGGTCCCGTACCCGACGTACTTGTCTCAACAGCTTGGATTCCATATGCACCGGAACAGATATGGTGAATAAAAGACCAATGTAGTGACCTGGTGCTCACTACGTCTGTAAACGTATCTCTAAAGAAAATCAAAATTATTAAAATGTTTTACATTTTTAGTGCCCAATCAAATTTTAATTCATTGTATAATGTAATCAAACCTAAAATTCTGCTGTTTCTGAGAACTATATTTAGTCTTGGTGGATGCTCTCAACAGTAAGAGCCAAATAAAAAGGGATTTAGAAGCACAAGAAGGAGGCTTACAGAAACTAGTGTTTTAAATTAAACATGGGTTGTGCTCATGTATTAAACACAATGACAAACCTGGGTTATTGTCTGCCCAAGAAGGGCTCAAAGATGGCAAGGCCAACTGGCAACCAGCCTGGGTCACACCAAGCACATGCTGAAGTCACAGTTTTCTTGGGTTGCTTTTGGTCCGGTTCAGAGGTGACATGGGCTGGGGTGTTCCTACTGGGGCAGGGTCAAGACTCATTTGCATATGGCTGGATCTAAACTGCGATGGCATGGTGGGCAAAAGCCCAAGGGTTGAAATGCTACCAGCAGCAATTTCCAGTGGTTAGACTTATTGCAAGCATTCCTCCCATCACCTTTGGTGTGTTTCTGGTTTTCCATTTAGCCACGTAAGAGCTGGCTCAATGACATGCACGGGAACAGATTCAAATGGCAACTTTCAACTAATACCAAGTCGCCCAGATTGGCCCTGGACAATGATCTTACCCATAAGTAACACAAAGCCTACAAAACCAAGACAGTCTGACACCATGTTTCTCCGCTAAAGAGGAAGTATTTTTCCCAGAAATCAACTTCAGAACTGCTGTTCAAACCCTTGTTCTCTTGCCACTGGAATACACCTGTTCCAGGGTCGGACAAACTCTAAATTCCACTGCCCCCTTAAATGCATTCTAGGTGCTGCAGTAGGCCTCATCAAAGTCCTGAAGAAAGATCACTATATCACATCTATTGTGAAGGAACTCCACTAGCTCGCTTTGCTTGGCCGCACCATCTTCAAAGCCAACTGCATTATCAACAAAGCCATTAAGACCAGCACCTTTGCCTGTGTGGCTGACAAACCTACCAATTCCGGTGGGTCTCTACACACGTACAGGCATGACACCACCAGAATGGCAATCAAGAAGTGTAAAAAAGAAAAGACACGCCAACAGGCCTTCTCATCAACGCACCTACAATTTAGAAAGACATCAGGACTAGCCCTGCTCCAATTTATGAAACAGCTGAAGATACGCCTTTTGAAAGGAACTACATCATGATACAGTAGCAGTCCATTTTCGATCTAGGAACCCAGCTAACTCCTATCGCTTGTCAGCTGTGTCTTTGACCTTTTACACCATTCTATTTTATACAGGTGTTTTGTTCCATCTGAAAAGCGTATCAACACAAGAGCTAGCCTATACTTATGCTTCGGAGGAACACACTTTTCACTACAATCATCAATTACTTCCTCTTTTCAGAATCAAATCCAATCATCTTTATTCGGCACATGTCAACATGGCCATAAAAGCACATAGTATAGCATTTAGTACAACATTATGACAAATACATTAATAAAAACTCATCCTATATTATTTAATTTAAAAAAAGATAAAACACAGAAAAAACACATTAAAAATAAGCACATTAATCTAAGAGAGATGCAGCAAACTTAAAACAAGGCAAGAGGCCTATGGGTCATGCTGTAATTAATACAACCCTCAGTTATCAAGTGATCCGGAGTGCTTTTCTTGTTTTAATTGCTTAAGCTAGGAAAGACGCTGTAACAAAAAGGTCTTAGTATCGTTCATTTCCATCAAGTATTGATAAGCTGTTTTATATGTAAACAAGCCTTCGCTTAGAAAAACATGCCTTCGATACGTCTTTCTGCCTTCAAGATAGAACTTGCAGAAAATAGTCGTGTGTGAAGTAGATTGAGGTGTCTCATTAGCACAGGGGCGTTTATTGTCTTTATGTACCCAGTTGGTGCCTGTAGGAAATGCAACCAAGTGATGAAAAATAGAATATTGTTAAAAGAAATCTATGGTTTGAGTTATGAACCCAACCAAGATAGCTCTGAGATCCCTGGTGGACAGAATAGGATACAGAAATTGGCACCATTGGTTCATATACATATGGTCCAGTGACATGCAGTCACCGATAGTGTCCAGAGTTAATTTAGCTTCATTTTTTTGACGATGTAGAATGCAAAAGTAACATTGATTTTTGGTTTAGGATCCTTGCTATGGGTCGTACACCTAATTTGAGCTGTAAAATGGTGCTGGATGTTGAATTTTGGACTGCTATCAACCTATTAAGAAATGTATCTTCTTGTTTTTGCAGTATTTGGTTGTCCCGCAAGCCCCATATACCTTCCACTTTCTATTTTACCTTTCCTGTCTAAAATCACTGAATGAGTCATCAAGATGCAACCGAATCAATGCTGGTTTCTATCTTAGACAACATCCTCTGCATTAGTGTTTCAGGAGGGTTCTCAGTTACAGTCTTTCCTTGACTTCTCCGCAGCATTTGGTTTTTCTCTCTCAGCTGAGCGATTATGAAGAGAGACCAGATTCTTTCCGCACACGTGGAGCACATCCTGAGAATTGAAGTGGCTAGTTCTTGACTAAACAAGAAACATTGGGTAGGTCTATGCACAAACTCTTTGATGCACAATTCCCACTATACTCAGCATGAGATATTGCACAACTGACCCTTCCCTTCTTTTTCAAGCAGGCAAACCCTTTAAGATTCTTTATGAATCAATATGTTGACAATCCCCTATACCTACATTTCAACATTCAACACTCAACTGATCCTCTCACTCACAGAGGACCTCACCAAACACCAAAACCAACTTCTACGATGCCATGACCACCGTAGCGAAATGGATGAGACAACTGCCTCCAACTCAACTCCGACAAAACTGATGTACTGATCTTCGGGGAGAACACATCCGTATGCGACCACAGCTGGTGGCCTACAGAACTCAGACTCACGCCAACCGACCATGCTTGCAACATCTGCATCATCCTCGACAGCCAACTGACCATGAAACAACAAGTCAAGGCAGTCATCTCCTCCTGCTTCCACACACTATGCATGCTCTGCAGAATCTTCAGATGGATCCCAACCAATACCAGAAAGACTGTCACTCAGGCCCTCGTCACCAGCAGCCTAAACTATGGCAACACCATCTACGTCGGCATTTGCACCCAGCTCCTCAGGAGAATCCAGACCATACAGAACACGGCAGCCAGACTTATCCTGGACCACCGCAAACGAACCCACATCACCCCCCACCTGAGATACTTCCATTGGCTCCCCATCCAGAAGAGAGGCTAGTTCAAAGTTCAAGAATCTCATGCACGCCTACAAAGACCACCACGACCTAGAACCCGCCCATCAAACCACAGACTGAACTTCCAACAACCTACTACACACCTGCACTCCTCTTCACTCACCTTCGCACCCCCCACATCCATCGCAGTGGTGGCCACTCCTCCTCCTACATTGTTTCAGAGACCTGTAACGACCTTCCCCTCCAGCTCCGAACAGTCCCCTCCGTAGCAGACTTCAGAAAGAGACTCAAGACATGGCTCTTCAATGGAGACACAGTGCCAAGATACCCCCTGAGGTGACACTGTCACGCTTTACAAATGCAGTCTGACTAACGGATTGATTGATGTACGGTGGCAATATGAGTATTTAACTCATAGTTGATTCACTCGGTTCTCCCTAGGATGAGCCCACCAGCCCTTGTCCTGAAGAGAACTCTAAGATGCGAGGGGTCGAAACACATCAACTTATGATGACCAAGAAAACAGGACCTGCAAATAAAAGAATTCACCCCAATAAGTCACCCTATGGAGTAAGATAACCCAAGTGGACCCCAATTAAGTTTTTTTTTGTCCTGCCCCTGACCTCTGGACATTCATTGTGGGGTTAGAAGAACTCAAACACTTGAAAACAGAACCCCTCAATTGTCCCAACAAAATACCAGACTAGTGTATGTGCTGTTTATGTATTTGGATTTTAATAATTGCTTCCACTCACAACGAGCACGCATTTGGTGTGGTGCTCTACTGCACTATTTTCACAATACAATTTATTTGCACAAAGTCTGTCACATTTCCTGATATTATATTTGATTTGGTAAATTGAAAGTGTTATATGTAACCGCAATGCTCAATTTAAGTTGGCGAATTGAAACTTATTTGGGGGCTTTATTAACATGCTCCTTGGAATATATGTAAATAATACAACATCTTTGAAACCGAGTGCTTCATTCACGCACATCAATGTAATTATTAAAATCAAAAGTTAGAATCTTTAGGAAACAAGAGCAGAAGAGGTACACGATTATCGCTTATACTACTCACAGATAACAGCATCAATATTCACCAATGTGATGATGATAATCAAATCTGCTTGAAACTCTCCTCAGTTTCAGATATTCAATGCCCTAAACACTGGTTACACATCATCCATATCTGGATGTCCGGCAGTGACCCACAGCTCAACCCAACCTGGACAGAGAACCCGATTAAGAGTGTGGCGACCTTCCGACTGCTGCACTCGCTGTGGTGCCGCATTGGCGGTCCACCATCAACAAGAGGACTACTTTTCAAGTCGTACCAGCAATGGAGCGCTGCCTGCGCAAGGGAACCACCGTTCCCTGGCGGTGGGCGGGCGGAGGCTCAATGTAACAAGCTCAGTGGGACTGGAGCAGTCCCACTGAGCATAGTACCAATTCCCTACACCGCCCGCTATTTAATAGCGGGCTTCCAGCCATGAAAAGGCTAGCGGTGGAGGGACAAAGGGTGCCCTATAGGGCCCCCATGCCCCACCCACCATGTGGATGCATTCAGGGGAGCACAACATACCCCAGTTCCAGCACAGCATGGACGGTAGTGGGAAAGGCAAAAGGACCGTCTGCCTGCATGAATTGAACTCGTTATCAGGTCGCCGGTCCTTGCGTGGCTTCGGCACAGCCGAGCCAGCTCAAACAGTGCCAAAGCCCTAAAAAGTCCTAGAATTCCTGTTATTTGCCAAGAACAATAAAGAAGACACAGTATAAACCTGCCTCATTGAAATGAACCTTAATGGCCTTAAACCCAACTTTCACCGAATGCCAAGTCACTAATTTACCCTGGACACCAACCTCACCCTTAAGAAACATAACGCCCAAAAGACAAAAAATTACAAGTCTGCCTTGAGCTAGCTTTCTTTTTTAAAGTAAGTCAAATAATTTCTTCAAGAAAGCAACTTGAGAACTGCTGTTCAAGCACTCGTATTCTCGCATCTGGATGGTGACAACAGTCAACTTCATGGCCTTCCGACTCCACAACAGCATCCCTTAGGGGCATCCTACAATGTACAGAACATCTCAACTAGGGACTGAAGAAATATGATAACATCACCCCCACCCTAATGGAACTCCGCTGGCTTCTCTTACTCACTCACACCATCTTGAAAACCAGCTGCATCATTTCCAAAGCTACCAAGACCAGCACCCAGCTTATCTTGCAGACAAGGGCACCATCTCTGGTGGATCTCGGCACACTCGCAGGCAGGGCATCATCAGACTGCAGACTAAGAAAAGAAAAAAAGACAAAAGGCCTTTTCCGTCTACGCGACTAATATCTAAAACAACATCCCTGTATCCATCAGTACCGCCTCTATTTTTTTCCTTTCGGGCAGTACATTACTATGTAAAGAAATCGACGTTGCTTCATAAATAGGATTTATAATTCATTAATCTTAAAATCCATTAATAGGGAAAACAATTTGCAAACACAGCACGCAGCTCTTACTGTATACCCAGTTTTATGATTAGCTAACTGCTTTCAGATTGTTCAAAGATACAACACAGACTTGATTTAAGCCACCTGGGCTACATTTCAATTTAGAATACCTGTTAAAATTCACACTGCATTCCCATTCTTAACTTCAAAATGTTTTTAAACTTACAAACTGCAACTATATGAGCTACATATATTGAGCCTGTAAATGTTACTTTTATCCTTTTCTTATCCCATTTTATAAAAGTTGGTAGAGTATTTATTTTCAATTGATCTTGTCACAGGCGTGGGTATAAAATCTATTTTGTTTGCTTACTCAGCAAGTATACCAATTGTATGCAGAACAAGCATTTACAATGCAATGGTCTCGGCATTATTAAAGGTAGAGCTATTGGCATTGCTCATGACTTTTTTTTTTTTATCATAAATAAATGGCATTGTCATTTACATTGCCAATAGCTTAATCGTTAAATAAATGGCATTGTCATTTACAATGCCAATAGCTTAATCGCTCACAAATGCATGACCTATTGCATTTACACCCACACAGAGCCACCCACCCCCACACAGAGTCACCCACCCACACACAGAGTCACCCACCCACACACAGAGCCACCCACCCACACACAGAGCCACCCACCCACAACCATCAAAAGCATGAAATGGGGATGCAGGGATCGTGTTGGTCTGGGTTCCAAACTTTGTGGATGTCAGTGTGGGGCAGGAGACAGAACCTGGGGCCTCTATTCTTGTTTCCATGTAGGCACTCTTAGGACGTGTTGCTTTGTAGCGCATATGTAACATCTTCGGGTTTGAGTTTACTACCAAACGACATTAATTTAAAAAATTGCCAGTTTGAAATACAGTCTTGTATTAAAACATGTTATGCTACTTGTAAAAGGCCAACTATAAAATTGATCTTTTTTCATAGTTTTATTTACTCAAGACAAAGGGATGAAAATGTATCCAGCTGAACAAATAACACAGCTTAGTGATGGAACCATGCAAGTTTAGGGTCGATAAATAAAACCTGACACTCAGATGTGGAAAATGTAACTTCAATAACAAAACTGGTACCTACTGCGCTGATGCAGGCGGCCTTAGTATCGATCAAATTAGAGCATCATTTTATCCTGTTCACTTTCAAAATAAAGGCAGCTTTTTTAAAGAGAGGTGTTGAATCTAAGTGTTGACAAATGGTAATAACCCTGGTAAATGTTTGCCACCTACTGAATATCTATATGCTATCAGAAGTAAAGACTCTAAACACTAGAAAAATGACGGGTGCGCCGATCTTCCAAGAAATGAATACTGCAAAAGGCAAGGGTCGTTGTGGCAGCTGCTTAGGGTTCTGCAGAGTAAAGAATTAAAGGTATATGTGTTGAATGTTGGACAGTGTTACCATATAAGAGTAACAGAGATTATTAGGCAGAACTAAGATTCTTGTGAAGAGCAAGGGTTGAATATGAGGGCACTGCCAAGTAGCCCTGGTCGCCCGCCTGTGGGGCACGAGAGGTGTTGTGCCAGAAAGAGAATGAAAGGCCTGAACAGAATAGTTTACACAGGGTGGATCAAATGATGCATGCAGACACGTGGAGCAGAGGGAAACAACCATAAAAAGATCAAATAACAGAGTATAGGAACAGATGAAATGAAAAAGGGAACCATAAGAACAGGAAAACACTAGGACCAAACTTGTCAGCTAAGGAGTGATGTTGTTCACCCCAGGGAGGGAGACAGAGACGTGAGAACTCAATGAAAGATTTCAGTAAGACCCATGTCCACGGAGCACTCTAGGGAGGTAGGACATACCACAGATTTGATGTATGGACACTAACACTTTAGGCAGTATGGACACACTTTAGGGAATATAGACAGAGAGGGTGCGTGTTCACTGCATAGAGGTACGGTGATAGGAAAGACGAGGTACGAAAACAATTTGAGGGGAGGTTGGTAACATACCAGGCAGTAAGTCAGCACCTCGGGGAAAATGGATAAAGGATATCACTTCCCTAAGGAGATACACTCACAGGAGGTCAAGTAAGGTGCAACGAAAGGGGGGTCCTGGGAGGAAACAGGGATCCCATTAAGTTAGTTAACCACTAAGAGCTAACCTGGGGCATGAGATTCTTGGTACAGCGATGATGGGCAGGTACAGTAACATTTATGACATCCTCTCCTCTCTAATCTCATTCCACCAGTACTCCGTTTTCTCCGCATCCTCAATCTTCATCGCTGTGTCCTCATTCACCCCTGGGCCACCTAGTCCCTCCGCCAGCCGGGTACTCACCCTTGGGACCACCGCTGAAGGCCGTCTACCAAGACAGAGAGACGAAGGCACACAGAACCAGCAGCAGCGTCAGGAAGGTGCCATTGCGAAGCCTCATCTCCTCCGCCCGGCGGTGGGGGCTGCATGTCCGGGGGCCAGCAACACCGGAGGGAAAACACGCCGCATCCGGGACCACCTCAGCACTTACAACAGACATAGAGAAAGGACCACAACCCGCGGTTCAAAGATACAAACGAAGGTCTTAGAACGGAGCTACAACAAACCATAGAGACAGAAGAAAGACATCAAAACAGACAGGGGACAGAGGCAAGAAAAATGCCTTACCTATAAGATTCGTTCCTCATCTCATCGACGCAAAACAGCAAGCAGATCCTCACGGCCAGACGATGCATAGAAAATGGCGGATGGAAGCTTAAAACGTTTTTCAGCTTCGAGGACGTGTTCTGCTGTTCAAAAGAGGCGTGGAAAAAAAGTGGAAAGAACAGCAAGGAACACGCCCCCGAATCTGAAAAAGACAGAGCCTATTTGGAGGGACGGCTCTCTCCTCCAATGGCTGGCCTCCGTTTAGGGAGCCAGCCAATAGAGGAGAGGCAAAAAGAGGAGGCGGGAGAAATAGCCATTTAAGCAACACAAGATCTAGGTACTTCCGGTTCTGCCTTCGGCAGACCGGATATTACCTCGACCTAAAAACTGGAGGGCTACTTTAGAATACAGGTGGACTGCAACTCTATTTGTTGACTTAACAGGCTAAAGATTTCAGAGCAGTATTCATTTAGACAAGGGCATGTCCAAGCAATGTGCAGCCAATCACCACATTACTCTTATTTTATATCTAGGGCATGTTGAAGAAGTACTTTATAAATAAAGAGGGTAAGACATTGCAGCTATTTGCAGTAAAACAAATTGAATGCAAATGAAACCGGCGACACAGACTGTTAAAAATGTAATTCACTTGAACATTGCCAAAACGGGTCAATATTCCAGTTTCTCTGCCCTGTCGTTTATTCGATTAAGATTATCCGATAGTAAGGCTTTGTGCACATAAACGGAACATGAACCTATGACATTATAGAGCCGAGAGCCATCGGCAAGCAACTTCACCAAATCAGATTACACAATAGTACTAAAATCCAATCTGGTGAAGGTGCCAGATATCCAATTACAAGATAATCGGAACTACGATTTAGGTACTATTCAAAAACAGTATACAGGCTTCCAGAGTGTGCAATTAGGAAAATCGCTAATACAAATGACGCGGACACTGCTATCTTACTACTGCTATGTCAATTTAAGGATTAAACAAAAATAGAACACAGACTTCTGAACTCTATTTGGCATTAATCAAAAGAATATCGAAATGCTGGGGAAAAACATTTCTCGGAAATCATAATTGTAGCGTCTTGTATCTAACTTTCTATGGATCCCTGTGCATCCCACGTCCCACTGGGGTTAAATTAACGAAGGTTTCTATCATAAATTGAATCAAAACATTATCAGAGTGATGGAAATCACGTGCAAATCAGAACATGGCACAACATGATGCAATGGCAGCTAGAAAGTCATTTTAAATTGGAAACTGCTGGATCACAATCTTCTTTTAGCAGACTTCATTTCTGTGATGAAACAGGAGACACTTATGTGCCTTGGTAATATCCCAAAAAATATTTTTGTTTTTTTTAATCTTGACATACAAATCCATTGTATATTGGATAGCTAAACAAGTGTGAATCAGGACAATTTTAGCAAGGAACACATCCTTTTATAACTAGGGGGAGAACCCTCTGAATTATCTAGAACAAGACTTTACTTTCTTAATAGGTGGGATATAATAGAACCGATAAAGAGCATCATAATTTGCAGTCACACAGATCCCTGAAAATCTCTCATGTTTTGGCAAATACATATTTGCCAAAACCTAAATAGATCTGCTATAAAGTTTGACAATACCACACCATTCTAAAACAACTTCAACCCTAGATAACCAATCACATGATCAGCCTGTACGTCATGTTCCAAATTTTGGGGCGTCCTAGAACTTGAACCTTCCTTACCTCCTTCATTAAAGCTTATTTCTTTAATTCCTCTCCCTCAAAATTTCGCTCCCGCCCTTCAATTACCCATTTTCTATGAAAGGGAGGTCACAGCAAATCTCCGTACCTGCTGTGGTTTTGTTACTTTCAGATCTCCAAAAATGACTTTCTGCAAGATATTTTCACTCCAGTTCCTTATTTGTTTAACCAACTGTTAACAATTTTTGAGTTTCCCTAAAGATGTATATCAAAAGGAATCACTATCAACATGGAACAGTTCTGGCATGGTCTACTGCAGTGTCCAGGTTAAGATACATTATGGGAGACGTAATGATGTATGTAGAAATTGTACTGAAGTAATAAGGATATGCGGACAAGCAGGTGTACCTTTCACCCTGCATGAACAGTAAGGTATACCTGTGAGAAGAAAATGTATTTCAAGCAGTCAGGATACCATATCTTTACTTCATGGAAGCAGCACCGATCAGCCTGTCTTTACAGGTAAAGGTATTACAGGTTCAACACATGTGCATCGACAAATGGCTGAATTTGCACAGTCAAAATCTATCCCAGAATCGGGATCTATGCAGGAAACAGAACAGATAGTGACCTACAAAAGGCAAGAATCTTTAATCTGTAAAGAGATCTACTCAGGGTTGGTACTACCAAGTTTAAACGAGGAGTAGCCATGAATGCATAATAGCAAGTAATAGTCCAGGGTCTCATTTGCAGTGTGCCTGCAGGATATATGGCGTAAACAACAAGAGAATCCTAATGGAATTATTTTTTAACAAAAAGGTTATAAAGTTTAGAGAATAGTCAAACAAGATCCAGTCAATCAATGAAAATAGTTTACATAAATAATTCATTAAGGGCACAGATAGAAAGAAAATATTCTGTGCCAAGGTATGAAATGATAATGTAATAATAAATATATATATAAGAAATTACACAACAAAGGGATAAACATAGGGTCATATATATATATATATATATATGATACACACCATACGAGACAAACAAGTAACCAATATATACACTTTTTACAAGAGGCCTTAAGTGGCGTACAGTGTCACTCAGCCTTACAGCATAAACTTCTCGGATTCTCTGTTCCTGTGGCAAGTCTTTACTAATTGAGATGCATACATTTTTTTAACCTTTAGAACACACCTGACTCCTCTTATTTATATTTTAAAGGCTGTTCGCTTTCTTTTTTACAGTTCTGAGGAAGACCCGCCTTGACGCAGGACATTCTGTGCCGATTTCAGGATCGAAACGTTGATGCTATTCTCATTCATAGCCAAACAGTCTCCTTGACCCTACTTCAAAAATGATCACTGGTCCTGTGAATTCATGTTATAAAATTGGATATAGGACAGAAATTTTAAAAGAATTTATTTATGTCACTTATGTATGTCATGTATATAGATCATCACGGACTTCACTTGTCACTTTATTTCACTTAATTTCACAATCGTCACTTTTTTGTTTCGCCGCAATTTAATTGTGTTTGTGACAGCCACATTCAACTTTCTTGTAAAGAAAAGGGTAAAAACACTCGGTTTTTCCCAACGCATGTCTTCTTGGTGTGTTCCTATCATATATGTGTCTCCTTGAAATTTCATTTGTTGTAAGAAATTTGAGATATATGGTCTCTTTCGTATTGATTACACAGATCACAGCAATTGTATCACCCGACAGAACCAATTGTTTACTTTATTACCAATACCAAGGTTATGAGGGACATAGGGTAACTCCATTATCCCTAACAGAGACCTACAAAAGGCAAGCAATTTTAATCTGTAAAAAAATCTACTCAGGGTTTGCACTACCAAGTTTAAACAGAAGCCTAGCCATGAATGCTTCATAGCAAGTTACAGTCTGGGGTCTCATTTGCTGTGTGCCTGCAGAATATATGGCGTAAACAACAAGAGAATCCTA
This sequence comes from Lissotriton vulgaris, assembly GCF_964263255.1. Taxonomy (NCBI): domain Eukaryota; kingdom Metazoa; phylum Chordata; class Amphibia; order Caudata; family Salamandridae; genus Lissotriton; species Lissotriton vulgaris. Next base: position 1,578,606,811 of record NC_141696.1, read on the forward strand.
ATGGGATTATTTTTTAACAAAAGGTTATAAAGTTTAGAGAATGATCAAACTAGATCCAGTCAAAATGAATCCATCAATGAAAAAAAAGTTTACAGAAATAATTAATTAAGGTTCACAGATAGAAAGAAAATATTCTGTGCTAATGTATGAAGAAATGATAATGTAATTATTTAATAACAAACCCACATATATTACCTACTGGCGGTCGCCAGAAGGTAGTTATAGTTAGGACCTACTTTCCATAGGAAATCCACAACATTCTATTTGGAATAACTTTGGCGCCGGTGGACGAATCTTTGCGAATTTCTCCAAGAAAATGGCCTGCTCGGTTCCGCTCCTTCCCTGAAAGTTTGGGGGTGATTCGTCAAGTGGGGCCCGAGAAAAAAGGGGGTCCCAAAACGTGTTTTCCCCATGCAATTTTCCATAGGGACCATTAGCCAGGGCTACAGCCCGAACGGCTGAACCGAATTACACCAAATTTGGCAGAGATGTAGAGTTCGGTTCGCAGGTTGTGCTTTTTTTGTTAAATTGTGTATATCCGTTCAGTAGTTTCTGAGAAAATTACAAGTAAAATCATAGCGATATCTAGAGACCGAGTTCTACACGTGGACGGAGATCCGTTCAATTACGAGCGCGAGCTACATTCTGATTGGCTGTCAACTGACTGTCAACACTCGAAACCAGGAAGTGTTGGCAGCCATCTTGTGCCTCGGTAGAACCGAGTCACAAGAAAACAGTTAAACAAAGTTGAGAAATAAGGAAAGGGGGCAGGGTAGAAATATTCTGACCCTATAGGCTTGCTCAGGGGGTCGTACATGGATTTTTAGGGTCAATTTTTATTTTTTTTAAATAAAAAAAATCGCGGCTTATGGCACTCGTACGCGGTAAAAAAGGGAAAAAAAACTATAAGTCCGTTTTATTCATTAGGTCTCGGGGGGCACATTGCAGGGGCAATTTTTAGAGCTATATTTCTATGACAGTATGTAAAACTTTCCGTTATTTTTCCTGCATCAGTTGTACTCTCTACGCATGCGCAGCCTTGTCTGCAAGTGCACTTTTTTTTCTTTTTCTTCAAGTTCGCCAAGCAAACCTCTCCTAATTTTAGGTATTAAATTTGCCACTTTATTTTCCCGGGTCGTGTGCGTCATCCGGTGCTATACTTTTGTAATATATTAATAAACATATTGTATATATATTTATTTGAAATGTAGTGTCCAGGCGTCAAACGTTGATTACATACTCCATTCAACCGCCATTTTCGTAGTTTTCCTCCATTATTTTTATTATACCTGTTTCTTTCATTTTACCCTGCGCATATTTTCTCTGTGATCGATGAGATTTCCTGCCACAGACACCACGGTGTTTGTCCTTGGCCTCCGATCTTATCAGACTTGGTCACACGTATACCTAGAAACTAATTTGAAGAACGTAAGCCACAGTCATTACAACGCGTGTTTGTCAACAAAAAAACATTATTAAGATTATGCGTTTATTATGCGTGGTAAATGCATACTAGTTGTAAAAGCATGTGTGGTAAAGCGATATGCGTGCTAATGGTTTTGTGGTGACGATCACGCGAGCTTATGAACCGGGTCTGGGCGTGGTGGAGTCTAGGGCAGCAGGCGGAGGGCCACGCAGCTCCACTCATACAATATAGAAGTAATATAGGATTTTTAAAAGTAAAAAAAATGATTTCATAATTATCCTAGATTGTCTTGTTAGTATGTTCATTAAATACATGAATATATGTTTTTAAACAATTAAAAACATTTGCATGTTTCGCGTACGGGCGCCGTACATGACGTCACACGGAAGCTTTGATGCGACGAGTAACGTCAAAGCGTATTCGTAGCGTATGCTGAGAATGATTAGGAGTATAAACTATGGTGCGATCACTCTCTCACTGTCAAATCAGAGCACAGGGCGCACTGAGAATGGTTAAAAGTAGCCACTCATTGGAGATCCAATTCAGGTGTGTGGCTTATCCACAGTATATAACGTTATTTTTTAACCTGGTTAAGTTTGAGGTTTGCATGAAATACTATGCTGTAGGCAGATATGGATGTTTAGGCAGGGCTTATGTCCATGAAGCTTGGTTATTACCATTTACATATAGGTGCCTGAGGAAGGGAAAAGAAGTCTATCTGAATGGCGAGGATTGCACAATAGCAGCAGATCACTCCTTAATTTGTAGACATATACAATTGCATGGCTCTTGTAAACAAGATGCGCCTAATTTGGACTGAGTTTGGAAAGGTAGTCCGACACCTGCTATCATAACAACGTTCAGTTTACTGGAAACTGGAGTTATTTACTTTGAAATAGTGGAGATTGTTGTGCAATGTTAGCAGGCATCACTTACATGATTACGGTAACTGAGCGTGTGGTTTGATTAAAAAAAAGTTGTGTTAACTGCATGGGAAGTTGGATGTTTCCATCTGGCTATCGATTTCGACCTTGAAAGCAGAGTCAACCAAATGAGTCGTATAAGAGCGCTACTGTCTCAAAAATAGGTCGCTGTTATAACTGCTACAGAAACATTTGTCCTTCATGTAGCAAACACCCACACAGAAGTGCATGATTTATTAAATACAGACGTGCTCTTGAATTTTGGGGAATTAATTTAGAGTATCTTTAATGTGTCCTTGACTATGGGGTTACCTTACGTTTTTAAAGTTAGAAGCAGTGGCCTTGTGACTTCTGTAGAAAGTACATTTGGTGGCTTGTCTGTGTTTTTTTCATTCGATTTTTTCCAGCATCTTTGGTGGATTCTCCTTAATGCTCACATTAGTTGCCGGTGTGCTTGTATTAATTTGTTTACTTAAATATGGATGCACATCTTGCAGAAGACTAGAATATGTCCCGTTGTTGCTGCTCCGCAACCATATGCTTAGTTATTACAGAGCTGGGCCCTGGATTTGTGTGTCTGCAGTACGGTGTCTCCCAACGCGGATTATGATCAGCTGATGAGCCCCTTAGTTGCTCATGAATTGCTCTGTTCTGGCGACGAGATTATGGCCTTAGTAGCGATACATGGAATAATGGGACGTTGGAATGTTTTTGCAGCGGCGCTTGACTTCTTGGCATGCAGTTACATTGAAGATGACCCGGGTTTTCCTCTGATGGTGATAGAGGCTCCGGTTGTTGAGGAATATGTATGTTCATTCCCACTATTGAATTGGATGGCTGAAATGTATTATTTATTTTGAAGGTTTTATAGAGCGCGAACAAGATCCTTGCAGATATCAGAGCGCTTTACATTCAGTAGGCTAATTATATAAATGACTAAATGCAGGTAAATCATGTATACATAACATCTCATGCAAAGGAAAGCAGTAGGGTACATAACGGGACATACCCGTTGAATCAGGTCAAGGGCAGAAAAAGTGACTAGGATGTCTAGTTGGACCCTTGTCATGGTAAGGATTACTAGTAAGGGTACGATTGAGCTCAGAATTTCTTGAGTCTATGATTAGGTGAATTTTACCATGAGAATCGCTTTTACTCAGATGAGAACAATGACTTCCTCTTGGAGGCTGTTGCTACATACTGTGCTTACACGCTGTTGGATTAAGACTTTGATTTTTCTACGTATTCTTTATTATTTAGCTACTGCTTTCTATCAAAAAGCGAATAACTTTTTTTTGGAAATGTTAACTTGACTCTGCTTTTTAGACTTGGACTCTGCATTTCTAATTCGCCCACGTTCATATCACGTGCTTCGATCAAGGAAGGGTGCCGTGGGGCTGAGCCTTGCACTCACACCCTGTTAAGTTAGCATGGGTTTATTAGAAGCTTACACGCTATTTTTGCTTTCCTGCTCTGCACACGACACGTACTTGTGATATTGTTTAGAGAACGCGGAGTATTTTGGTTTATATAAGAATAATTTGGTATGCTAGATTTGTAAACTGCCTCGCTAGTTTTGTGTGTATGGTGAGAGCATGGAACATCAAGGTTATCTTGAATACTGTGTCTTGTATTCAGAATGATCCTCGCACGTTTGAGCCATAACACATATGCAGCTGTGGCCACCTCTGATACTTGCGCGTTTCATAATGCATTGTGGAGGCAAAGTTACACACAGTTGGAGAACATTTGTATCTTGACAGTTTGTGGAGCACTGAATGTGATGCTCTACTACCGACTACCAGAGGTATGGGTCTGCCCATGTAATCCTATGAGACTTTCTGTAGTTATAAACTAATCTGTTAGGTAGGGAGGGTGAAATGTAGGTATATTTTAAATTTGTTTACCTTTAACGTTATAGGATGCTTTTTCCGTTTGTATTTGATAGAATAGTAACAATGCTGACAACCTTGTTTCTGATAATATGTTTGGTTGTTTTATCCAAGGTACTGTGCATGAGATTATGGCGTTAGAAATAAACATTTCAAAGTTGCACGTGTCTTTATTTACATCTTGTTTTGGACTGGTGTAAGAGTGTAATAAAAGAGTGCTATTGTTATCCACGTTACTTCATGTAATCTAAGTGGTATGTTCTGGGTTGACTAGTTATTGGTGTTTTTGCTCTAGGGCGAAGAACCAATGAGTGACTGATTGCTAGTCTGGTAGGGGGTTTGTGTAGTAAGGTGGGTTTTGGTACACCGTAACTCACTGAGGTCCTAAGTCTTTATGCATAATTCTGTGTATGAGCAGAATTCCTGGAACAGTAGTTACAACAAAAAGGCTCAATAAAGGGCTTGCACTTTGAATATGAATATAAAATAGAAGAATAGTTGATAATCACAGCTAAGGAATGCAGTAATTAGATGTGTGTATGTGTGGATGATGTGTAAATTGAGTGATGAAAAACGTGAAAAATAAGAAAGGCTGGAGAGACACAAACTACCCAAAGCATGGTCAGTGAAGGGGATATTTGAATTTCCAGGTCTTTACACAGATGGGGTGTTGGATTCTGCAGTGGGAGCAAGAGAAACTAGTACTACATCTAAGGAAGAAAGCTAGTGCATAAAGTACACACAGTTCGGCAGATTTACGAGCTTGTGGGAAAAATGATGCAAAAGTGGCGCAAGGGGCTTGTAAACCTGCCCCAGTGTGTGGTAGAAAAGACGTAACAAAGGACGGAAGTGTGCAAATTAACCACTGCTATTCATGGGTAGTAGTTATAATCCCCTTGATAACAATGCAATACCTCATGGGGACGGGCGGCCACCTGACTAAATGGCTCGCTGCTAGCATCAAAACAGTGAGGGCGATCCCTCTGTCGCCTCTCAGGGCGAAATGGGAAGGAGATATTGGGAGACCGCTGAGAGACAAAGAATGGGAGCGTGTCCTCCAGTTTCCCAAGAAGGTAGCTAGGAACCCCAAGTTTAAGTTTATTCAGCTGATGCTGCTACATAGAGCCTACCTGACCCCACACCGCATACACATGATGTTCCCTGATGCAGACGGCGTGTGCCCCCGGTGCGACACTGACAACGCATCACTAATACACATGCTATGGCAATGCCCCAAACTGGGTTACTACTGGACCACTATCAGTGACATGCTTGAGGGAACTGGCACCCTGCCCCAACCACTCACTCTAGAATATACATTATTATGGCTGGGACCATCGGCACATACAAGAAGCGTAGCAACACGTTTTACTGACATGGCCCTATTGCTAGCGAAAAGAGCAATCATGATGAGGTGGAAGTCATCTAGGCCGCCTGACTCTGATCTATGGAAAGCGGAGGTAATACGGTGGGGCAAGGCGGAGGGCGAAGCACTACAGCGAGAGGAACGCAGAGGCCTCAGGAAAACACTGATTTAACTGGATTGGTTTGCCATTGTGGGAATGTTCGAAACTGGGGATGATGGGGACACAAATGACTTGTTGCACATGTGATGAACATGTCCAACCTTCCTTGACATTTCATGTACCGTCACGAACTGTGGTGCACTGAGAGATGGTACGAGAAACCCCGTACTATCATTGACTCTACCCCCGCCTGACTGTGTGTATAGACTCTAATGCACTACGCGGTGACATGGGTGAATCAGATGTAAATCCTATGATTATACGCATGCTAAAGGAGTGTCGGGAGGGATTCCTGAGGGTGGAGGGAGGGTTTTGGAACAGTATGGGTTTGTTATATTAAATCGGTTATGGAAAAAGCAAAATCAGATATACTATGTACCTATACATTCTGGGCTAGCAGATGCAAGTAACATCCTGATTATTGCAACGTTCACATCTGTATGTGTTTGCTCTGATTACTATGCTAATAAACAGATTTTCAACAAAAAAATCATGGGTAGTAGTTACCAAGAAGGCTGAATAAATGGCCTGCACTTTGAATTTGAATTGAAGAAGAATAATTGATAAGCTCAGCGAAGAATGGTAGCAAGTAGGTGTGTGTATTTGTGGCTGTTGTGTTGATCGAGTGGAAGATGACTAAGGTAAAAAATTAGAGAGGTTAAAGAGATGCAAACTTTCGATTTCTTTGTAAAGGAAGTGGGTGTTTAGTTTTCCAGTGCATATATATATATCCACTGAAAAAAAACATAGGTTTCAGCCATGTTATAGTTAGGAATTAGCATTTAAAAAACCTTGCAAATTCACTGAGAAAAACATAGGTTTGATACAAGTTATAGGTAGGAATTAGCATTTAAAAAACCTTGGAAATTCACTGAAAAAACCTTAGATTTCATATGTATACTTAGCTGGACATTTCACTCATACAAAACCTTTGAAATTCTCCCATTATAGTTAGTTCAGCTACCTATAACTCGCGTGCCCACAATGCACTGCTGATGAAGTCACATATAACATCACTCATGACATGGTCAGTGACATCACTCATGACATCACTCATGACATCATCCTTGTGAAAGATTGGCAAACCTCCTCTCAGCGCAATATAACCTTTGATACACCCATTCAAAAATAGAAACTAATATTTTCGAAAAAATGGAGATACTGATACCACTTACCAAAAAGCTATTCAGTAATTCGACCATCTACATACACATCCACTCATTCACCAACACTTCTTTATAGTCACTTATACATGTACTCACTCATCATATGTACTTATACACTCATGTGAGTAAAATACCCAGGCAAATTTCTAATACCAACTAGCACATGAAAAGTGGCTTAGGCCACATAAAGAAATGATAATCAACTACAGTTTTTACACATTGGAATACAGTTTTAATTCTTCTTACAAAAACATGATATTTGATAAAATCGATACACAGTTATACACAAATGATAAAAAGATTGTAGCATTATAGCATATGCATAATTTCATTCATACAAATAATTAATAAATATAAAAGCTATTGGATGGTTTCTTGTCAGGAAACCATCCAATAGCTTATTTATACAGGAACTCTTTCAATCTCTCACTCTCACATATAATCACTTATATACATCAATACTCATATATAGTAGATTAAAACATATGTAGCTACTCAAAGATACTATTGAGACAGTCAATCTCTCACCAACACACCCATACACACACTAATCCACCCTTACAGTCCTGCATATATGCTGTCTTCAAAACACATACAAACAGTGAGTCACTCATTCCTGCATGTATTCGCTAATACTCCCCACCAAACCATACAGACACTCATACTGATACTCAAAAACCCAACTAATAAATCATATAGCCACTCATGTAGCTACTCACCAACCCATGCAGCCAATTATAGACAAAGTGAGACACTGCTACAGACATTTACATATTTAAACATTACTCGCTAATACATGTATTCACTAAGATACACTTAATAAGTCAGTTATGCAATCATTTTTACAAAAACAACATCCATTGAGACATTCATTTATCTATTTATTCTTCCATCGACCTTGTGATACACATATAGAAAACATATTTAAATTTCAGAAAAAAACATTTACTGGATGATGTCATCAGTTATGTTATTTGAGATGTCATGAGTGATGTCACTGACCATGTCATGAGTGATGTTATATGTGACGTCATCAGCAGAGCATTGTGGGCATGCGAGTTATAGTTAGCTGAACTAACTATAACAGGAGAATGTCAAAGGTTTTGTATGAGTGAAATGTTTAGCTAACTATAACATGTATGAAACCTATGGTTTTTTCAGTGAATTTCCAAGGTTTTTTAAATGCTAATTCCTAACTATAACGTGTGTCAAACCTATGTTTTTTTCAGTATATATATTTATATATATATATATTTACCGTATAAAGATCAAAACGTCACAAACCTATTCACATCAACCCATTAAAATGAAACTATATTTTTTATCATTTTTTAACATTGTATGCGGCAGAAACAAGCTCCACATGCAAAGGAAAAAAAACTAGTAATGTCTTGGTTTGAAGCCTACAAAAGGTGTGTTACAGAGTCTAGTATACCTGAACTAATTACTAAAGAACTTTGCTCATGTACCACTTGCTATAAGGAGTTTATGGTTACCAACAAAGTACCCGCTTTGCTACAGGTGAGTAAGGGGTATTGAGATAGCTTCCCCCAAACTACCATCCCACTGAACTTAGCCCTCTTGGACTCACACGCCACAGTAGGTGCTAACGGCACTACTGTATGTGCTTGTTCTCAATGATATAAAGTTACCACCCACTATACTGGTTTTACAGTGATCCCCTCTGGTACTCACATGTCACAATGGGCTTGTTCTCCATGGTGTAGGCTGATGCGGGGGGCTCCTCCTCCTCTGCAGTTTCCATGGGCACCCAGCAGCGGTTAACTTCCGAAAGGCATGGGGATCTGGGCCTGACTACAATGCCAGGGGGTGTCAGGGTTAGAGGAAAAGAGACAGGAAGCTGATGACAGGTTTAGGGAAAGAAACTGCCCATTGGATGAAAGTTGGGATCTTGGGTTAGTTGGTGTCTGGGACAGGGTTTGGGTGGACAGGTGAGGTTTGGGCTGAATACGAGATAAAGAATGAATTTATAGACGTGAGACGGGTGGGGTTGTCCAGGAGGGGGGGGGGGGTCAAACCTGGGTGGAGTGTGGGAATTTTAACGCAAGAGTCAAGGGTGGGCAGGAAGTCTTGGAGAGATGGGACAGGACCAGTGGTGGAGGGACAGTGGTAGTATCACTGTCAGGAGGGACCTGAGGCAGAGATACTGTGTTAGGGACCAACACAACACAACACAAGCAGAGTGTTGAGGAGTCTCTGAGTGAAGGTCTCTATCTCTGGGCTGTCTCCGCCTCTGCAGAGTGCACTGGGGTCCAGTCCAAGGGTCTCACTCTGTGAGGTGCTGGGGTTGTCAATGCAGCAGCAGGAAGCTGTACAGTCTCTGGGCTGTCCCTGCCTCTGCAGAGTGTACTGGGGTCCGAGGGTCTCTCCCTCTGGCTAGTGCTGGGTGCTCTCCACTCCCCGGGTGTCAGTGTGAGTATCTCTGGGCTGCCCCGCAGCAGCAGGGGTGCACTGGGGTCTCAGTTCGAGGGTCTCTCCCTCTGGCTGGGCCTGGGTCTCTCCACTCTGTGGGAGTCAGTCTGGGTGTCTCTGGACTGTCACTGAATAAGCACTGGGGTCCAGTCTGAAGGTCCCTCCCCCTGGGAGGTGCTCTGCACTCTCTGGGAGTCCGTCTGAGTGTTGCAGTCTCTGGACTGTCACTGTATGAGCACTGGGGTCCCGGTCTCTGCAGAGTGCACTGGGGTCCAGTCCGAGGGTCTCTCCCTCTGGCTGGGCCTGGGTCTCTCCACTCTGTGGGAGTCAGTCTGGGTGTCTCTGGACTGTCACTGCATAAGCACTGGGGTCCAGTCTGAAGGTCCCTCCCCCTGGGAGGTGCTCTCCACTCTCTGGGAGTCAGTCTGAGTGTTGCAGTCTCTGGGCTGTCACTGTATAAGCACTGGGGTCCCGGTCTCTGCAGAGTGCACTGGGGTCCAGTCCGAGGGTCTCTCCACTCTGGGAGGTGCTCTGCACTCTCTGGGAGTCCGTCTGAGAGTGTTGCAGTCTCTGGGCTGTCACTGTATAAGCACTGGGGTCCAGTCCGAGGGTCCCTCCCTCTGGGTGGTGCAGTACACTCTCTGGGTGTCTCCCTCTGGACTGTCCCGGTCTCTGCGGAGTGCACTGGGGTCCAATCCGAGGGTCTCTCCCTCTGTTTGGGCCAGGGTCTCTCCACTCTCTGGGAGTCCGTCTGAGAGTGTTGCAGTCTCTGGGCTGTCACTGTATAAGCACTGGGGTCCAGTCCGAGGGTCTCTTCCTCTGGTTGGTGCTGGGTGCTCTGCACTCCGCAGCTCTCTCTCTCCCTGCGGCCTCTACCCTCGGGGGTCTATGTCCCCCGCCGCCGCAGGCTCAGAGCTGCCTCCCCCGGCAGCAGGGCGGCTGGCTGTGCTGGAGGCTGGCCGCCTCGGCTCTGTCATGTCACGGTGAGCCCTCCCCGCAGGGGTTCCCCCCACAGAGGCCTGCTGCTCGGGGCGTCGGCGGCCCCCGCCCGGTGCGTCCCCGGTCCCTCCGCGCATTCAGCCGCATCTACTCACGGGTGACATTAGTCCCGTCCGTAATCCCAGTACTTCCGGGTCGGAATACAGCCAATCCCACACCTGAACCTATTCCGGCAGTGGGCGGTACTCTTAGGACGTAAGGTGACATAAGATTGGGGCCAATGCGGCACAGTAGCCAATCGTAGCGCGATGCACAGAATTCTTCGTGCTGATTGGTTGTAGACTTAGCACGTGCTTGCGTCCGTTTCTGTCTTCCGCCAGTGGGCGGACGCTGCGTGTTTGGAGTGGGCGGGACTTATCTGACAGAAGTCTTGAGGGAGTCTGACAGCAACCGTCGTCTGCCTGAGGCGAGCGGTGTCGGCGCCGGTGAAGGCGGGTCTGGGGCCCGGCCCCTTTCCGCTCCCGCTCTCGGAGGGGAGGTGCAGCAGGTCTGGTCCCAGGGCTGGTCCCACTCTCGGAGGGGAGGCGGTGCGGGCCTCGGCAGCGGGTCGGGGCCCAGGGCCGGTCCTGCTCTCTCTCCGGACGGAGGGAGGATAGAGGGCAGCAGGGGCGGCTGGGCTGGTTTCAGGTGTCGGTTGGGCGCTGTTCCCTGGGAGGACTGAAGTCTCTTCCATGGGTCATACCACTTACCGGCAGCCATGTATGCCAATAGACCCAATGGATACTACCGATTTTTCAAGACAAAAATTGCTTTATTTCACCTGTCTCCCGCCTGAAATTGAAGTTTCTACAATAGGAGTCCATGGGAAATTTTCATTCTCCCGATTTTTTATTTAAATCTCCTACGTCCTTGTCCTAAAATGTTGGCATGTATCCCTGCTACCCTCCTTAATCCCCGGGCTGCTGGGGTTGTGCACCACTGGCCGACCAAACTATGCTGTAGTTGTGTTCAGATGGTGGCGCAGACGGTCCTGGCATTGAGCCGTTAGTAATATGTGTTGAGGTATGTTACAGGTCTTACCCCTCTTGTGCGTGTTCTGATAGGCCTGGGTGGAATTCGCAAAGTTCTTCTATCCAGAACTCTGCAGAGTGACAATCTTTCCGCTGTGCTCTGCAGAGTTATGCGGAGTGAGGTAAGTTGCGCAGCATGTGCTGATTTTTAGCACCGGGAGTTAAATGTGCACGATCTGCACCACATGTTGCACAAGAGGGCACAACTCCGAGAGGCAGCTTCCACATCATGAGTGGCACCATGTACAGCACAAGAGGGGGCTGCTCGAGGAGATGTTCTACTGGAGCGGCAGCTTTCTCGACGTGAGTGGTATGTACAGCACAAGAGGGCGCTGCTTCTTTCTGCCACTCAAGTATATGTTCTACTCGAGCGGCAGCTTCCTCATCGTGAGTGGCACCATGTACAGCACAAAAGGGCGCTGCTGGAGATGTTCTTCTGGAGCAACAGCTTCCTCAATGTGAGTGGCAACATGTACAGCACAAGAGAGTGTTGCCTCTTTCTGACGCTCAAGTATATGTTCTACTCGAGCAGCAGCCTCCTCAACTAGAGCTGCAGGTTTGTCAATGTGAGCGATAGCAACCTGCCACCACCAGCTGCGTTGAGAAATCTTCCTAGAACGTGGTCTAGCATTGGATATTCCTATCTCGCGCTTGCCAACTTATCATTGGCGAGCTGCAAGAGAGGAAAAACACTGCCAATTGGAGTTTTTCGGAACTCTGCACTCTACAAAGAGTGGGGAAAAAACTCCATCAGCAAAGTTTACCGCCCAGGCCTATTCTATGACGGAACAAAGGCACTTGTGAGGCACCCCAAAGCTGATGACCGGCTGAACGGTAGTGCATTGAACTGATAAATCTGTTCCTTTCGGAAAAAACTACAGGAGTGGCCTTCCATTTGTCTGTAAACCACCTCGTTCTCTCTCTCTCTCTTCTCCACCCCCCCCCCCCCCACCCTCACACAATTTTTGTATGGGGGAAAAGGCCTAATCCACACCAGAAAATCCTCCTGAGATGTTTTCTCCTCCTCTGAAGTTACCTCTACTGTACATACAAAAGGGGGAGGAGGGTACAAGGAGAAATTTTAAGACCTGCAAGGTTTAGCTTCCTAATCTATAATCATAACACTACATAGGACCCTTAGGTCTGAAATGAAAACAAAGACGAGAGCTTAGTCCTGCCAAAGGCTACAACCCTCCCCCCACCCCCTAAGAGAGAGGAGCTCAGGGATGTTTTGTTCCTAATTTAGGATATACTAAATCCAGCAATGATGGATGCAAAACTAGCTTGGGTGAGATGCGTAGCTTCAGGTCTAAGAGTCTCCCGGTAGAGCACATGTAGGTAACCTTTCTCTCCCAACATCTCTCAATAGATAAGTGAGAAGCTTCGTAGTACCATCTTAGGTTATGAAGGGTGATGCCCCCCTCGTGTGCAGACCATTGTAATGTTGCAAGTGCTATTCTAGGGGCACCTCACTTCCATAACCAGTTCCATAGAAGCATACCTACTACTTGAAAGAATCTTTCGGGATCCTGTATGCTGTGTTTTGTAATATTTAAGTAGAGCGAGGGAGTTCTACCATCTTGAACAACACTGCTTTCACCAACAAGGAAAGGGGGAGTCCTCTCCAATGTTTCACATCTGCTTCCTAACATCGTAATGGCGGAGTAAGATTATCTTCATAGTGGAGATTGGGAGTCGTAGATATCTAAATTCCCAAATATTTAAAATGCGTCTTTTCAAATCGCAACAGAAGGAGAAGAGTATCCTTATTAGTAACCACACATGTGCCCATCTGGAAGATCATGGATTTGTCCCATTTGATGTGTAGGCCTGAATATTCACCAAATAATGCAAATATCTCTTATTCTAGCTAGGGATTTATCAGAGTTGGCTACATATAACAGTACGTCGTCAGAATATTAAGTGATGCAGTAGTCCCACATCCAGACCTCAAGTTGTGCATCTCTCCGTGTACACTCTGCCAGAAGTTCCACTGTTGATGCAAATAATAAGGGGGGTTAGGTAGCAACCCTGTCTTGTCCCTCTTTGTATCGCAAAGGCCTGTGCGAAAACCCTATTAACTTTTATTCTAGCTTAGGTTAAGGTGTAGAGTAATTGAACCCATTTCAGAAAATTCAGGCCAAATCCCATTTTCCTCAATACCGCAAAAAGAAAGGACCAAGCCCCCAAATCAAAGACCTTGTGAGCATCCAATGGACCACTGCCAATGGTACCCGCAGGTCTGCTGCTGCTAGTATCTTATTGTGTAGTCTTCTAAGACTTAAACATGTTGACCTATGCTGCATAAAGCGAGTCTGGTCCGGATTAATCAAATCTAATATTACACCTGTAAGTCTATTTGCCAGGGCCTTGGGAGTATTTAGCATCATCGTTCAGCAGGGAGACCGGTCTGTATGAGTCCCATTTATCCGTTGGCTTTCCCAGTTTCAGAATAGGGACCACCGTGGTTGACCCCAGATCCCTAAGTAATTTTCACTTGTCATAAGCCATAATATGCATTTTATGTAGGGGGGTTATTACTTTCAGGGATAAATGCCCGAAATAATTCAACCGGTAAGCCATCCTGAGTGCAGCTGTGAGAATGCCATTCCAATCTCTTCTTCTGCTAAATCAGCCTCTAAGGACAGCACCTGCCTTTTGCTTAAGGATCTACAGGGGCAGTCCTTTGCAGAATCTTTTAACCCTTCACTATTTTCACTGTAGCCTTTCCAATAAAAGTCCAGGAGATATCCTGCCATAGTTTCTGCTATGGGTCCACTGCCCTGCACCCTATTCCTTTGAGGATCCATCATCTCATGAGTATGTAATATGGTTACTAACCCAATCTCACTTAATTTTATAACCTAAGCGGTTGACATTCCACATCAACACTGCTGTCGTGGATGTACCCGTCTAAAGACGTCTTGGCTTCTCATTCTATCTCCTAGTATGTGTTCAGAGACCGTTCCTAAACTTTGATTCCCAAAACCAAACTTGTCCCAAAGCATTCCTCTCAACTCCCCACCCACCCTACATAACTGTCTCGCAGACTTAAACATAGCCGCCCCTCCCTCCCCATTCACGGTATGTTGTTCACCCCTTTTATGAGGTAACAAAAATCAAAAAGGAAAAAAAGGTTAACAACCCAACCAATGAAAGTGGTGGAATTCCAGTATCACAGTCAGCATAGTGATGTCTGCAAGAGATGTAGTTTTGCCTCCCCACCCCTCCACAGTTGAGATCAGGACTAAATGTCTCCAGAGGCTACTGTTGTCACTACTAGAGGTGGGGTTGTTGCCTCTTAGGAGACTGATCCCGATCCTTCGTCCACCGAGTCATCCCCTCCTTTGAGAACCTCCCATCTCGTGGCCCCGGAGCTCGCCTGATGACGATGTAGGGCCTCCACCACTTAGGCCTTTTCAGTTTCTACTTGAGCTTGTGAACGTTTTGGCAGTAGTCTTTTGTATGGTTTATAGCGTCTTCTAGCTTCTTTCCATTCATTGGGGGTCTTTTCCTCCTGGTGAGGCTGTGGGGGCTGATAGCCCTAGTCTTCAAACCAGTCCCATACCTTTGGGTTTTGAGAAACCCTGGTGCAACACTGTAGGGGCTGGTCAGTGCTGTGATCCGTTTGCTTTTTGAGTATCCCATATTCAAAAAGCCTGCTCCTAAGATCATTTTCGGCTTGAGCAAACCTCAAGGTGAGCCAGATATCCGGCTCAAAGCAATAGTACCTCCTGTACCACTATCTTGCACTCTACAGCTACCCTGGCTTCCCCTGTAGCGTGGCTAGAAGATTTTCTAGTTCCTGTCCTGCATGACATCCAACTATTTTAAAGTGTGAATGCGCTCTGGCTTTAGGCACAGTTGGGCAGTTCACGTTCTTCATTGCACCCATTTACTGCCCCATTGACCCGGCTCAAACATTGGGCAGGTAAAATCTTGCACGGCATCCATACACCTTAGGGTGTGACCGACCCTTGTGTCCTGGTTCAAAGACTGGACAGGTTACATACTGCTCGACATCCATACACCTGAGAGTAGGACTGACCCCTTGACACTTAGGCCAGTTCATGTTCTGCATAATGCCTGTACGCTTTCGACCAGGTCCTCCATGAACCAGAACACAAGCAACTCCGGACCGTTTTCTCCCTTTTAGTGCTCATCAGCCAGGTCTGGCAGGTGGGCTGGACTGTTTTTATTAGAGTTGGGTCAAGACTGATTTGCATACTGCTGGAGCCAAACTGAGGTGTTATGGTGTGCAAATTAACAATGGAATGAGATGCAGCCTAACATAGTTGCCGGTGCATTCCATCCATAACTGTTTTGTATACTTTAGTTTGTCACCCTTAATGAAACGGGCATGGCCCAGAAGTGTCCCATACACTCTGTGTCACTGCAACAAAGCTATATCTGTCTTATTAACCCTGCCAGGGCAAAACCAGTCCGGGTTGCTTGTGTTTTGGTTCAGTGAGAACCTTGCCTGGCTGGACTGTTGCCATTGGAGCAGGTTCAAGACTAATTTTCACATGGCTGGGTCCAAACTGAGGTAGCATGGTGTGCAGAACAACAATGGACTAGGATGTAGCCTGATGGATTACCTGTGGCTGAGATTCATGCATTCCATCCATCACTTTTTTGTACACTTTAGTGTGTCGCACTAAGTGCAGGCGGCCCTCCTTCCTGGAGGATGTCTGCTTCAAGAGTTGGCTGGCACTTCAAGGCTTTCTTTTCCACAGCAGGTGGTTGTCAATGTGAGATGTGTCTGCAGCAGCAGACAGTCACTGGGCTCTCTGTTGATGGTGTCACTGTTGCTGAGCGTGGTGGGAGAGGACTCATCTCTTCAGCAGCAGCTGCCTGTCTTGTTGGTGGGCCACTGTCTCTCATGGAAGGGGTTGTCTCTGCCGGAGGTCTTTGCCACCCTCACACCTTGCCTCTTGATAGGCCCAGCCCATTACTGATGTTACTTCCCATGTCAGGTGCAATTGTGAAGCTCTTACGAGACATAGAACGTGCTGTAATGGGTTGCAGAGGAGAATGGACTGTGTTGGATTGTGATTGGTGGCCTGTTACACTTGTTTTCTGGGATGAATGGGAAATAAAGTTGTATGGTTATGTTACTGTTTTGTCCTTGTGGCAGTCTGCTGAGCCATTTAAGAAGAAGTTTATGTATAATCCCGATCTCTAGTCCTGCCATAGAATTTCAAGAAAGAACCAGTGATCCCAGGAAGAAGACTGAGCCTACATATACCCCATCGCCTTCCCTGTTCTTCTCTTCTTTGAGCATCGCAATTAGAGCCTCATTTTAAATTAAACAAATATGTACACTTATCCCGTTCACCAGTAGCAAGAGCAAGATAGTAGTGTATTACTCATAGACCTTGTTAGCAAAAGTGTTTTTCTTGTACAAGGGGATTCTTGCATTTCTTTGTTGTATTTGGCTTGTAGACGTCATTACAACCATTGAGGTTAAGTTGTATATGAAACCCCAACCATTAAACTCAATCTCACTTTGATTATTGTCACTGAGTAGCCTTCACATGTTGTTCGTCTCTGTTCCTCTCTCCTCACAACATTGCGATCCAAGCATAACTATACAAACCTAACAGGATCTTCATATGACTAAACCATGATGACCACCCATTGACACTGATTTGGTTGTTTTCTGACACACATGATGAATTGTTCTCTTTGATCATTGTCACTTAATACTTTTGACCTACTGCCCTGCTCTTCCTCTATTCTTACAACTTTGCATCCAGGACATAATCTGAAATTGGGCATAATCTCAAATTTAGCATAAGTGTTTCAAATGTAACCAGTTCATCAAATGACTAGAACAAGTTGGCTGCTATCATGACCATATAATGAGTCGGTTGTTTTCTGCCAGCCGTGACAATGAGATTATTCTCGTCAAGTGTTCCTCACGATCAATCACAGCATTACAATACTGTCCATGCAACCAGACTCCACTTATGAACCGCTCCAGGTACAGTTTGGTTACTCGCCCCATTCCTCCCCCTCTGTTTTAATGGAAATCCCATGGTGGCCTCCACTGTGACTAGTAGGGCATTTCTGGCCACTTTCCCAAAAATGTATCCCTTCTCTAAAAATGGTATCTTGCCCTCACTCATTCAGGCCTCATTTGAACCTATGGAGTGGCTGTTTGTTCCAACAGGTACAGACTAATCGCATGCTGTCCTGGGTCCTTCGTCTTTGAGCACTCTGCTTGCATTTGCCTCATGGAAATCGCTAGCTGACAGTACCAATGGAACCAAAAATCGAAGGCATAACACTGTAAGCAACCATGTCTAATGAGAGCACCTTCTCTATTACCTCTTTGGAGCCTCAATTATGTAATAGTACATGCATCTTTTTATGTCTTTTAGGTACAACTCTTGCTTTTCTGCAATAATAACATACTTTATATTATTATGAATGTACCTTTTACCTTCTTTTTCTGAACCCTAAGTGAGATTTTCTGGTTACAACTAACCGGTTACCAGCTAATCTTACATTTCCCTCCTATTTTCATAGACTTTATCTTAGACTTATCGGCAGCTTTTGATACGGTCAGCCATACCATCTTGCTGGACCGTATCGCGAAACTGGGGATCACAGGCCAGGTGCTGAAGTGGCTAGACTCCTTCCTGTCAGGTCGAACCCAGAGAGTGCAACTAGGAGATCAACTGTCTGGGATCAGCGAGGTGACCTGGGGGGTGCCCCAGGGCTCGGCTTTATCCCCCCTGCTTTTCAATATTTATCTACAACCACTAGTGGAGGAGCTTATGCGGATGAACTGCGAAATTTTTAACTATGCAGACGACACCCAGCTACTAGTCCGGCTGGATGACATCAAAGAGGCCCAGGAATCAGTGAGGAATCTGCTCAGCTTCACAGTCAACTGGATGACTAACAATCTGCTGAAAGTGAATGCTGATACAACAGGTCCTGGTGATCAGCAACAAAGAGGATCCCTGGAGTGATCTGTACTGGCCCCCTGAGTTGGGAACTACCCCGTCTCCTGGTGCTGTAGTAAAAAGCCTAGGGCTAAAGATCGACGTAGATCTCTCGATGGGCCCTCAAGTCTCTGCTGTCGTCGGATCTTGCATTGGTGTGTTGAGGCAGCTACGTAAGCTAGTCCCCATCTTATCTGCCTCCACCCTGCAATCGATCGTATCCGCCACAGTTATTTCGAGACTTGACTGGCAATGCCCTATATCTTGGCCTGCCACAGAAGTTTTTGAGGAAGCTGCAGGTAATACAGAACGATGCAGCAAGGTTGATCCACTCTCTGCCCAGAAACTCGCAAGCAACTCCCCTGCTTCAGAAGCTACATTGGCTCCCAATGAAATTTAGAGTCCAGTTCAAGTGTCTCTGCATGGCTCATAAGGCACTCTTTGGGAATGCCCCAGAGTACATCGAACAACGTTTGAAGAGGTATGTTCCCGGAAGATCCTTGCGATCAGGAACAACCTCTAATCTGATTCAACCTAGGTTCAAACTAAAGACTAAAGGAGGCAGGGCCCTATCTGTGCTTCTCCCACAATTGTGGAATGAGCTTCTGTCCACCTTGAAGGAAGAAGAACGTTTCCCTTGCACTAATGACTGAACAGTATTTTCAGTTTTTTTATTTATAAATTGCAGCCTTGAAAAAAACATGTTTGCTTGCCAAGTAAGTGGTGAAAACATGTTAGCTGTCAAACTTAAGGAACAAAAGCTAAACATTGGCAATAAAAGCAATCCAAATAAAACTGCACAACGATTTCATGTTACATAAAACAAAGCCTCTTGGTTTATTGTTGATATTGTGGAAATCTACCATACCCTAACTATCTTGTTCTTTTCGATTTGTTTTAGCGTTTGCACCCTTAAAATGCTTAGATGGACAGATGCCCTCTAAGTACACTGCAGGTCCAGAAAGGATTTAGAACCGGAAAAAGAAGTGGTGTAGTGGGTTCCCACTTTTATACACAACTGTCAGACTAGCAAACTCCAGGTGAGCTCCCCACCATCCCTAGCATTTGCCACCGATAAAGCTCATTTCCACATTCAGCTGTTGATTACCATGCCACAAGGACATATTAAATCGAAGACAAGGATTGACTGGCACATCTGATATCGCCTTTGTCTGCCGCATTCAATACGGTAAATCACGGGATCCTCCTGGAAAGACTGAGGGAAGCCGGGGTAGGTGGCAATGCCCTGCGTTGGTTTCGCTCCTTCCTGCTTGATAGGAAGCAGGCTGTGTCCCTTCCCCCGATTCAATCTGCTTTTTCCCCGGTGTCTCATGGGGTGCCTCAAGGCTCTGCCGTCAGCCCAATTTTATTTAACGTGTATCTAAAACCCTTGATTACATTGATAAAATCTCATATGCTAAAAGCCATCAATTATGCAGACGACACTCAACTCATCCTCCCTTGGGAGGGTGAGGAATCGATTCCTTTGGAGTCTTTTCATGATTGTCTGCGAGATACGGCTGGCTGGCTACATAACAACTCATTACAGTTGAATGCCACCAAAACTGAGGTTTTGTTCTGTGCTGGAAGTCGGATTCCTCGTCCCTTTCCGGTTGATTTCTGGCCCCCAGAATCTGTGGGAAAAACTCAGCCGGCCTCCACTGTTCGCAATCTGGGTGTTATGATGGACAACAAATTGAGCATGGAAGCCCAGGTTGCGAAAACAGTGTCCACTTGTTCTGCCCTCATTCGTTCCCTACATAAGATCTTACCACTGCTTCCCTTACAGGCCCGGGCATTAATAGTCAGGTGTACTATTTTAAGTCACCTTGATTATTGTAACGCGCTGTTACTTGGGTCTCCAGGCCTGCTGTTAGACAGACTTCAAAGAGTTCAGTCCGCTGCTGCTAAACTGGCCCTTGGCTGGTCTAGAAGGGCCTTGGCCACAGCGGCGATGGCTGAACTCCACTGGCTCCCGTTAAAGCAGCGAGTGTCCTTTAAATCCCTCTGTCTCATTTTCAAAGCCCTGCATGGACTTGGGCCCAGCTCTTTGCAGGCCATGTTTGCCTGGTATACCCCAACCAGAGCACTTCGATCTGCAACGACTTGTCTTGTGAAAGTGCCAAGATTTAAAAAAGCTAGGGCCGGGGGCAGATCTTTCGGAGTTGCTGCCGCTAAACTCTGGAATAGTCTGCCCCTGGACATCCGCCAAACGGAAGAACTTCTTTTTAGGAAACGTGTCAAAACTTGGCTGTTTCCGAAGGGTTAACTTGATGGCCACCCTACTGCTCTGCCTCTCTCCCGTGCTCTTCCTCCTCAAGAAATCTCAACGCCAGGATGCCTGTAAGGTGATAGCTGCGCTATATAAATATTTTAAATAAATAAGTAAAACGAATTACCTTCTGTCATGAAAATCCCAATTCTGGCTATCCAGGATGCAAGAAGACCACTGAATTAGTCAGCAGGTGGCCCAATATGAAAACGACTGTCCAGCATTATATTAGTAATTGTGTCACTTGTGGCTAGAATAAATACTTCCACCAAAAGACTTGGTTTGTTAGACCTAGTGGTAGGTGGTAAGCTCCGCTCCACTGGTGGAGTCTGCAGATTTTGCCACTCCATGCTTCACTTGGAGCGTGGAGTTTGGCAAAAAGTCTGTCAACGTCGCGGAGCGGAATTGTTCGCCAACCATTTGATATAGACCAAAAATGGGTTTCATTCACCCAACATGGCTCCCGTCTGGTTACGGTCTATTCTTTACAGCTGCCTGTGGTAGGCTAGCTACTAATGGCCCTGTGAATTGGAACCAGTCCTCTATAGGCGGTTCAGCCAAGATTCGCTCACTAAATGGTGCGTCACCGCCTCCTCAACTGTCATGCCCGGCAGGAACATGCCAAAGATTGGCAGCTGCTGCACTAGTGTTAAGGCCTGCATTGGCTCATAGCTGGCCACAGGGGAGAAGAGCCCGACAAGGTAGATGTCATGCACTCTCCCAATGACCAAAAGGAATACAGATACATAGCATGTGCACCGGTGTGCATATTGAGGCAGGGACAACTGTGTGTTCCATATCCCAGCTCCTCTTTTTAAGTACATGCCCTACGGAGCTCGGCTGCCCCGCCACCTTCCTTCAGTGGCCCTGCAAACACCCACAGCTCGAAGACATTTTAGCTGGGGTCAGTGGCGTAGCCATTGGATCGCTTATCACTTATATGAGCAACAGACCCTTCCTTTCTAGCGTATTCATGTTTGTGCTGTTGCTTTCTCGGCCACCTCTCAAACTAGTAGTTGCCAAGTATAACGTCAAATAATAAACTTGCCTTAGCTAACATTTTGGATTAGTGTTATTGGTCTCTAAAGTGGATTAAAAAAACACACCTCGTGAATGGAAACAGCATTCCCTGTAAGTAGCCAAAAAGAATGATGCTTCTGTTGTTCTATTGATATCACATGTCACTAGAAACATTAATACTAACACTCTACTTGATAAATATTTAATATACTGAGCAATGTGCTTCCATTTATGGATGACATGATAATTTATTTTCAGACAACTCATAACATTCTGTAATATTTTGCCAATTTTAATCTGCGAGCAATGAAAGTAACATTGTTGCAAAATGCCTTTTATGCTTATCACGTATACAGATCAATTAATTTATTAGACAAAGTAACACTGTGCGTGGACTGGGAAGAGCATGAGTTATGATTTAGTACCAACTAAGTACAAAATCGCCCAGCTCTGTGGTCACACTGTCTACCATCAACAGCAGCAAGGTATATTTGCCCGGATTTATAAGATGAAAAGAAAACATCTGTGCACTGGTCTAATATATAGTACATTTTTTTATTTGTAAGCCTTGTACTTAGGGAAACTGACAGAGTATGTCAGAGAGCACAATGAAAGGCTTTTACATGCACACCAGCCACTGTAGAACACTATGAAGCCTTGTGAGTATAAATGAGATTCAGAGGGCTGTTCAGCCTCATCTTGTACTCCACATGGGCACAACAAACCTCACCTCGAATTTGACAGAGATCATGTCCCACATGAACACATCATTGCCAAATGCCGTTACTCAATTTACAAGACAAAATACTTCTTCCTTGGTGAATCTGTGACGCAGCATGTTTCCGATTTCTGAATCTAGTGATGGGCGGCGCTCTGCGGAATTTCACAGAGTTTTCATGCAGCTCTGTGAAATTCTGCAGAATACAACTCCGTGAGTTCCTCCCACACCTAGTTAGAACCCCTACCAACTTTGAAGCAACCATGATCCAGAATTTTGAAGGATTTTATTGGGGAGCTACGAGAATCTCAATGGAGCATGGTGGTTGACTCCTTTTCTATATTTCTCTACTTGGTTCCAATCAAGGAATTTCCCACAGCTACAGAACCTACTAGACGTTTTGTAAAATAGACTACACAGAATGCCTGAGATAATTATAACAGAGGAGCACAGTTTATATCACATTTTCCTGCAATAGTTGGTAAATAATAATTACAAAGCCATGAGGAGAAGTGTGGCTCACTGGTTAGAGGAGGCAGACCTGGAAGCAGAGGTCAGCCCGGGACCAGGGTTCAATTCCCGGCTTGGCGGGGTCTTGAGTCCTAAAATGTCCATGGACTCGACAATTCTCACTCCGGTGCCTACTTGATTCACGGGTTCCGACTCTGGGCAATAGCTTGCTTAATCTCCACAATGGCCCCTCGTGGCGGGATGCCTGGCTTTCACCTTGCGGATACCCTGCTGGGGTATCTCACAGGGGAATACCAGGACGGGTTCCCTAAGCAAGCCCCTTGATGCCTTCGGGTGATACATGCGCTATATAAATCGCAATACATTTACATGAGTTATCCCCAAACCAATGCTGAGGTGGAAAGTCTAAGCCAAACAATATCTGTGTTGTTTTTTTAACTGATCATCAGGAAGAATTGATAAAATTGATTCCACCGGCAGAATTTGCTCATAACAACCCACTGCATAGTTCCCTGTGGTTATTACCTGTTTTTGAAAATATGATAGTCGACAATGCTGGTCTTGCTGTTTTTCTCCCTTAAATATCCCTTTGATACAGAACCCTTTTCCAGGATTAGCTTAGGTCCACAAAACAGCTGTACACATATATTAAGAGCTAAAGCCACCTATAAAAACAATTTGCTGACACAGAAACCCTCCTCCTTTGTACAAGATAGGTAAATTAGTGTCGTCGTTCACAG
The DNA here is from genome assembly GCF_964263255.1 of Lissotriton vulgaris. Taxonomy (NCBI): domain Eukaryota; kingdom Metazoa; phylum Chordata; class Amphibia; order Caudata; family Salamandridae; genus Lissotriton; species Lissotriton vulgaris. The sequence goes on from NC_141696.1 coordinate 1,578,630,363, forward strand.
CTAATTTGGTCATCCCGAGCACACTATCCAAGATTTTATCCTCGCTTTGTTGGTCCTTTTAACAGTGAAAGGTCTTGAAAGACAGTAGTAAGATTGAAACTGCCTTATAGGTGGAAAATTCACCTAGTTGTCCCTGTCTCCAGGATAAGAGAATCAAGGGGGCAAGAAGAACTAAGCCACCTCCTGAAATGGCTGCCAAAGGGCATCTTGAATTTGAGGTAGAGGCTATTTTACAATCTCGATATAGACATGGGGAATTACGGTACCTGATTGCCTAGAAGGGGTATGATGCAGCTTATAGATCATAGAAACTAGCTTGCTTTCTGCATGCTCCGCGACTAATAAAAAACGTTTCTTGCAAAATTCTAGCAGATGCCCTTACCTAAGACAAAAGGTGATTTTTTGATAGGGCTTACTGTCCGGATCAGAGGTGTTAAGAGGCACAAGGCCAACAAGAGCAGGAGACAGTCACAGCAGGAAAAGAATGGGAGGAAACATGATTGGAGGATCTGGAGGGCTGCCCAGTGGCGGCTGGGGCACAAAAGTATCACATTAGCCTTCCAAGTCAATGCTTCTAAGAGACTGATCAGAATGAAGCCCCAAGAGAATGCAGGAGCTTCCATTGGTATTTAAGAACTACCAGATACAGTGGTCAGTTGCTTTGCAACTGTTTACTTGTATGGCTCTCCAACTCTTACCGCCCGCTGCTTGGTCCTGACCTTTGTTATTTCCCCCTAATCCTTACCTTGTCTCCTTCCACCTACAGTGTCTACTTTACTTGGCTTGCTCACACCTTCATCTGCCATCTAACTGCACTAGCTAGACCACCTCCAGTGCTTCCTCCTGTAACATTTCACTGGCTTCTTGCTACTGCACCTTGCCTTATCTGCTTCCTAGTACTTAGGCTGTCCAGGTTGCCAGAGATTTACCAATACTCTTGGCCTGTTACCATTACTTTCTTATTAAGAACACATTGAGTCCTTCGCGGGAGTAGGGATTGTGTCTGGAGGTGATTCCACCATGCATTAACTGTCTCCTTTGTAATTTTATCCAGGCAGTTCTGGAAGGACATGTGCAAGTAGATGTGTGTCTTAAGAATCGCTAACACATGCAAAATTGATATTGTATTACTCTAGACATGTTCCCCGATATTGTCCAACTCTGAGTGGTAAGACTGAGAACTAAGAATAGAGTACATCAATTTATGAGTGATATAAAACTGGAACTAAGCTTTATAACCCATGGGGACGGGTAACACCTGGAGCAGGGTGAAGAGGTTGAATTATGGGGTAGGTAAGCATACAGGAAATAGAGGCACACCACTGCCTGGGTAGTGCTCAGATGCACTATTTTGCATTCAATTTGCACTATAAAGCAATTCAGTCGAATTACATTCTAGTGTGTAATGCTCTATTACTTGCCGGTAATCTTCATTACTCCGGGTCCCGTTGTCCTCATCCCATTCATAACAAAGCGGAGATAGAAAAAAACAGAAGGAATTCTGGGACCCTAATACTGCCCCTCCCACCGGGAGTACATAAGCAGTACTTATCCAGCATCCCGCCTGTACAACCATGCCCATACAGGAAGGAGGAAAGCACAGGCCAGAAACCAGCCCACCCCATTAAACCGAACGACTCAGCCCCAGAGAGCCCAGAGGAGAAAGCCGACCAAACGCCACAGAGGAGGCCCAGGAACCAGCAAAGAAAAACCAGCACCCCTAGGGCCACCAAACGACAACTCTTAAGCACCCAGCCAAGAGGGAGGAGCTGCAGCAAGAGCCGGGGGCCGAACAGGAGCAAGACCCTAACCAAACAGAAAAGGACAGGAAAGGAGACAGAGACCCGAACTCCAGGAGGCCAAAAACCCCACTGGGAAGGAGGCCGCAAACCAAACCAGGAAGGCCACCAAACCCAGAATAGCAGGGGCAGAGGAGGCCAACCCAAAGACCACAGACCTGAGATGCCCCCAGAAAGAACCAGCCGAAAGCCCACCAACAAAGGAGAGGCCAACAAAGACCGGAAACCAACAATGAACAAGCCCAACAAGGGCGGGACCAGGGCCACCGGCCACAACCCCCAAAAATCCCCAACCCCAAAAGGGAGGGAAAAACAAGGCAGGACGGGAGCCCAGGGCAACCGGGAACACTCAGCAGCCCCCAAACCTGGAAGCAACCAGGCAGGAATCCACTGAACCACAGAGGGCAGAAAAAACAGGTGCCAACATGGCGGAGGACCGCACAGGCACCCAACACCCAGGCCAAGCACGCAGCAAGGGCTGGAGCAGTGGAAAAACACAGCCCCAAGCCCACAAGGCCCAACCCCAGCAACGCCGGAGAAGAGCCAAGAAAACAGCACAAACCAGGGCAACCAACACATAAGGAACCAGGAAGCCAGGGCCATAGCCAAGCAACCTGCTGATGCAGGAGGACCGCAGGCCCAACCAACCGTCGGAAGGAGCCCGCGCAGTGCCCAGGCCAAAGCAAAGGGTAGGGAGGATCAGGGACCCCCAGCACACCACCGCCGGCCCACATAGAAGGCCGGAAAAAGAAACAGAGGAAACCGCCAAAGCGGAAACTGGAGGAAGCAGAGAAGGCAGAGGGCCAAGCAGCAGCAAAACCCCAGACAACTCCAGCCAGGAGGGTGGACCCCACAGAGGCAAGAGGAACACCACAGACCCGCACCCCAACCAGAGAAGGTGGGGGGCACCCAAACAGACACACACCGGGAACAAAGCCCCAGGAAGCAAGGGAAGACCGGAGTGAGCCAGGACATCAGAACCAGGAAAGAACCACCAGGAACGCCCAGAAAAAAACACCCCAGAGCAGGCCGAAAAGCAGCAACGCAGCCAGCAAGCCAAGGACGCACAGCCCGAGGCCACCCCGAACCAGCAGGAAGCCGGCAGACCCTGAGCAACAGGAGCCAACCCAGGACACACCAACACAGAAGCATCAAACACCAGGACCCCACAGAGGTCCTAACAGGGGAACCGCAGCCCAGGAGGACAAAGCCGCACAGCGCCCCGTCAGGACACACAAAGAGAGCACAGGCAAGGATGCAGAGCTGAAAAAGCCGACCAATAGTCGCTCAAAACCTTCAGGAGCTGGAAAGCCCTAGCAGACACCCAGCCAGGCACCCACGACGGGACCCAGACGAGACCAGGCCCCTCAGGGAGCAAACGCACCCAGGGGTGGGGATGCCACAGAAAGGAAAAGTATGCGCCCAATCACACGAGCCTGAGAAGCCCACACCAGGCACCCCCAGGCGGCCCCAAACAGGAACAAACCTGGCCCAACCAATCGGACGAGAGCAGGAACGTTAGCAGAACCAGGAGGGGCGGCCAGAAAACACCGAAGCAAGCCAAGGGCAAGCACAGGGAATGCCAGGGCAGGAGCAACGAAAAACAGAAGCACCCAGCAAGGATGAGGCAAGCAGCCGGAGACAGGATCAACCTGCCAGATTCCTGAAGCAACCCAAACACACAGAAGGCCCCGGGACAAATACCCGAAGCCCCAGGCCGGAGCAAAGGTGAACAGAACAGCCGCACACAAGGCAGCACGAGCAATCCTGGAACATAGAGAGGCCAACCCACAGAACGGGACGGAAGTCTGCAAAACAAAAACGTGACCCGGACCCCTAGGCAGAGGGGAGGCATGACACCAGGAAGCCCCAAGAGGAACCAGGCGCAGCCCAAGGAACGGGAGGTTCAAAGCTCGGAACCAGGAGCCCCATGCACCAACCACGCAGAATCCAGGAAGCGGAGGTGAACACCCAGCACACCCAAGCGGAGCAGAATCCACAACGTAACAGCCTGCCTGCAGCGGAGGTAAGGCCCCCAGAGAAAGGGCGGGCAGACAGACAGACCCAGCACACCCAAGGCCAGGCCACAACACCATCACCTGCAACACCCCGAAAAGCAAGGACGGATAGGGGTAGCAAAGAAAAGCGGGAAAGACCCGGGCGGGCCAACAGGAACCCAGGGGAGCCTACAGGACCTCCCATGCAGCTGCCAAAGGAGCAGGAACACCGACCCACCACCAGCCGGGGGCAGAGAGCCGCAGAGGAGCCCGGAGCAGGGAGGACCAGATGCGCACCCTAACAGGCCGCCTCCGAGGGAGCGAGAGGTGACACCGACCCAAGAGCAAGCAGCAGAGGGCAAGCAAGCAGTCGGAGAGACCCCAACAACACAGGGAACACCAGGAGCAAGCACCAACAGAGCCAGCAAAACAGCGACAGGAACCCACGCCAACCCGGGGCAGGCCACCAAACAGAAAGTACGTATGCCAATAGCACAGAGAACCAGCAAACAAACTCAATGGAGAGGAGAACCCCCCCCCCAACAGTGCCCCAAAAGAAAATGACAAAAGCATGCATGGCCAGGAGCAGGGGCACTACCCGAAGGCAGCAACCCAAGGAGAAAAGCTCTGCAGTAGCAACAGGAACTCCCACCACGCACTCCAAGTGAGTGGAACCGCAGGAATCTGCACACCAGCTGGCGCCATCACTACCTGGACAGCGACGCTTGCACCGAAGGGAGGGAAACACGAAACCCAACCTCCGACCAGTACTGACAGCCTGCCACCCTGTGGGAGTGAAGAGACTGAACACACAGCAAGAAGAAAATCAAAACCCGGCAAGCGGGACTCACCCGGAGCGGGGGTCAACCCCAGGAACAAAGCCCCCACCCAAAACGTTCAGTACACCAGGAGACCAGCAGAAACACAGCAAGCGCAGCACATCCCACCCAGCCAGGCTTGGGAAGAGGAGCACGCAACCCAGAAGAGACCCAGGAGACCAAGCCCCAGCTGCAAAGGGCCGTGAGGTCAAGCAGGACACCGGCTCCAACAGGGACAGACTCCCAGCAAGCCTAGCAGGCCAAGAGAAAGCACAGGGAAACCCCACGCATGCACAGCCAGGCAGATGGGCGAGGGGATAAGAGAAGCACCGCCACTCCAGCCCAGCAGGAGCAGCACCAGCACACCACGTCCATTCTGTCGACAGACAGAAAAAAAGAACAGGTGGGATGCTGGGTAAGTACTGCTCATGTACTCCCGGTGGGAGGGGCAGTGTTAGGGTCCCAGCATTCCTCTTGTTTTTTTCTGTCGGGAGATTGTTATCTCCGCTTTGTTATGAATGGGATGAGGACATAAGGGACCTGGAGGTAAGATTGTACTTCTCTTTATTGAAAAGATATGCACTGGACTGGACATTCCATGGCCATTACAGCACTCTGCTGCCTTGTGGCTAGGTTTTAGCTATATAAATACCATATTCGGGCTACACATTGAATACTTGTGTGATTGCTGAGTTCTGAGCTCGAGCACCCCAAAACTACCCCCAAATACAGTTTGCAGAGCCATAGCAGGTGGAAACTGGGACATCAGCTGCAAATGAACTCAACCCCAGGATTGAGGTCCAGTGGCCCCTGCTTGCCCCATGCCCGCCCAAACTCCTGCATCATCTTCAAAATCAGCGGCATCATTTACAAAGCCATCATGACCAGCATCCAGTGTATCTTGCATACAAGCTCAGCAACTCTGGGGGCTCTCTGCACACCCATAGCTAGGACACCATCAGACTGGAGACTAAGAAGTCTAAAACACACACAAAAAAACAGCAGGCCTTTTCAATGTACGCATCTAGGATCTGGAATAACATCCATGTATCTATCAGGATTGCCTCTATACTGCTCCGGAATTAGGAAAGATTTGAAGAAAGACCGCTTTGAAGCACACTAGATCACAATGCAGTAACCGTACACTTCTGCTCCCTGAATGCAGCTATCTCTCCTATCACTCTTTTACTGTATTCCTGCAGTGTACCCTTTTGGCTAGGTTAGTGCCATACTAATACCACATAGATGTATACTTAGAGATAGAGGATGCACTCTGTGACAGCTCAGCCGCTGCTGCACACATACTCTGGAATAACCCAGATGCTACAAGATGCTGCTATTAATTTACTATGCTCTCAGGTGTAGCATGTGTTTTTGCAGTGGTAGACAGAAGTGGTGTTCCAATTTGATCCATGAGTGCTATAATCATGTGCCTCTTCATGCTGGTCAAACAGTGTGATCCTCTCTCTGAAGATATTTTCCTTTCCCTCTTATCGTCTTCTCGCCAGTGCAAGTGGATGATGCCCGTTTCTTACATTAATAATCTCCATGGTGTTTCCTTAGTGTTGGTATTTCAGAATTGGGCTCCTTTTCGATGTTAGTGCTGGGATCAGCCACTTTTTACTCCTGTCTTGGTCTTGCGTTATTTTTTCCATACATTTGCTTCTCTTTGTGCCACTTTTGTAGATAGATGTTGCTCTGCGTTTATTAAATTGTGCACTGGGTATACCCTAACAGACCTATTTTGCTTAAATTAGCATTAATCGGATGCAAAATGATGCTAAAGAGTTCTGCACCACACATACCATAAAATCAAGCACAAGGAAAGCTTTCTTTGAGAAAATGATGGATGCAAATGTTTTTCCCCTTTGCATCGCACAAGCACAAGTAGACAACTTTTGTAAATCTGCCCTGAAGTTCCTCAAGGATCAAGGCAGAGCTGGTTTCCAACTGAAGCCATATTGGTATACTGTTGTTGGTGAGGAGCCTCATAGTACAAAGGGTCATGCAGTTTATGTTTGGCACCTGCCTCTAGAACAAAGGGACTCACAGTCACTTGCCTTCTAAGTGGGTAATTTTGGGTGCTGAGTTGCCTTTGCCTACACCCCTAAGCTAACAGCAAAAACAACAGCCCTTCCAACCCTTTTCAAACAATTATTGTACTTTATGTGTGGTTGAGAGTTCAACAGCATTGAACTCTCAGAACTGTGCATACTGTCAATCAATCAATCAATCGATCAGGGGTTTGTAAAGCGCACCAGTCACCCGTGAGGGTCTCAATGTGCTGGGGGAGGGAGGGAGCAGCTACGGATCAGCTCTGGATTAGTCGAACAGCCAGGTCTTGTTTTCCTTCCTGAACATGTGCAGTGTGTCTGATGTTCACCGGGAGCTCGTTCCAGGTTTTGGCTGCAATGTAGTAGGCCCTCGCGCCTGTTCTGTTTCTGCGGATGCGGGGGACCACTGCCAGGGCGAGGTCTACGGAGCAGAGGTTCCTCTTGGGTGCATGGAAGGATATTCTCTCGTTGAGGTATTTGGGTCCGATGTTGTTGAGGGATTTGTAGGTGTGGGTGAGTAGTTTGAAAGTGACTCTCTTCTTGACGGGGAGCCAGTGGCGGTCTCGTAGGTGACGAGTCATGTGTTTATGACGTGGATAAGTCTGGCTGCGGCGTTCTGGATGGTTTGGAGTTTGTGTAGGAGTGTTCTGTTGATTCCAGCGTATAGGGCTTTGCCGTAGTCCAGTCTGCTGGTTATGGGCGCGTGGATGACGGTCCTTCTGCAGTCGGTAGGGATCCATTTGAAGGTCTTGCAGAGGATTCGCAGACAGTTGAAACTGGTGGGGGCGACAAAGTTGATCTGGCGGTTCATGGAGAGAGAGGAGTCTAGGATGATGCTGAGGTTTCGTGCGTGGTTTATCGGGGTGGGTGGATTCCCAAGGGCGGAGGACAACCAGGAGTCGTCCCAGGCAGAGGTGCAGGGTCCGAGGATGAGGACTTCGGTGTTCTCTGAGTTGAGCTTCAGACGGCTGTCATTCATCCAGGCTGCCACATTCTTCATTCCCTCCTGGAAACAGAGTCTGGTGTCTTCTGGATTCTTTGTGAGTGAGAGGATGAGCTGGGTGTCGTTGGCATAGGATACAATGCTGAGCCCATGCTGTCTGACGATGGCGGTGAGGTGGGCCATGTAGATGTTGAAGAGTTTGGGGCTGAGCTATGATCCTTGGGGTACTCTGCAGTTATATATATATAAACTTTATAGAAAGGATTGGATCCGGTTGAGGGTGGCTCTTTGTATCCCCGCTTTGTGGAGTCTGGCTGCGAGCGTGCAATGTGAAATGGTGTCGAAGGCTGCGGAGAGGTCTAGAAGGATGAAGGCCGCAGTGTGTCCTTTGTCGAGAAGCATGCGGATGTCGTCGGTGGCGGCGAGGAGGGCGGTCTTGGTGCTGTGGTCACTGCGGAATGCAGACTGGGAGGCATCCAGGATGGAGTTGTCTACGATGAAGGCAGTCAGTTGGGCGTTTACAAGACTCTCGGTGACTTTGGCCAAGAAGGGGAGGAGAGAGATGGGCCGGTTGTTTTTTAGGTCTATTGGGTCAGCAGTTGGTTTCTTGAGGAGGGGTTTGAGCTCTACCGTACTTCCAGTCATCTGGGAAGTAGCCGGATATGAAGGAGGCGTTGATGGTCCGTCCTAGATCGGGCGAGATGACGGCGGCGGCCCTGTGGAATATGTGCGGTGGGCAGGGGTCCTTTGGGGCTCTTGAGTGGGTTTTCTTCATGGTCACGGTTATGTGTTTGGTGGTAGAGGGGTTCCAGATCATGATGCTCGGTTTATCGGCGGCATTGGGGGGGCGGGGTGGTGTCTGGCGGCTGTTCGCTGAAGTAGTCGTAGAGGACCTTTATCTTCTGGTGGAAATAGGAGCTGAGCTTGTCGCAGAGTTCCTGTGAAGGTGTGACGTCCGTGGCTTCGCTGGGGGGTTTAGTGAACTGCTGTATGACGTTGAACTGTGGTAGAATGTTATGATGTTGATGCTGATGGAATGTAGGGATAATTGTGTTGACTGTTGAACTGTAGCAGTAACTGTGTTGGCAGCGGAGGGGTTCCTAAGTGTTCGCCCTCCTCTACCGTGTAGCTCTTTTAGTAGTAATAAACTTACCTCTTCTGTTTTGATGTCTCTGGTTGTAATTACTACAAGATTGGTGGCGACGATTTGAGCTTCACGATGTAACCCTCCTACATGGCATGCAGCCCCATGATTTCTTCTTCTGCCCAGAAGGCGGCTGCTGACTTGCTTTATCCTGAACCAGATCCTGGAGGCAGGGAAGATCATTTTCACACAACACAGTGCACACTTTGATGGAAGTCTCAGCTGCCATTTCATGGTGATTCTATATACGATGCGGTCCAGGAGTCGGAGGGACATCTTGGACTGCATTCAAGTCACAGTGCGGGAAAACGTAACTCCAGGTGTAGATTCAAGCACTGATACGCACAGCTTATGTTTTCGATATTTTTTTGTGGTGATGCACACACCTATTACAGTGCATATTGGTCAGTAAATCAAAGTTTTAAGGGTGCATGTTATTCCCATTGCAGTAGTTGCAGATTCTCACGTGTGAACTCTTATGGTTAAAATAAGTGTTGTGAGGTTTTTCAGCGGTGATGTGCACACCAATGCAAAGCACTTGCTTACTAGCACTATCTTACGTATATAAAGTAACTGTGATGTGCACACCAAACAAGGGCACACATCAGTCTGCGTCATGTAAAGCTGTTGCGAAAACCCAAGAGATAGTCACAGTTGCAGTATTTAGTATCATTTTGTGCAACTCAGTAGTTGCTGTGATCCACACACCAGACTACAATTAACATTTCTGTGCACAAGTGTTGCAACATTTAAAGTGATTTTACACATGTTATGTAACTCAATGTATACCTGCAGTACAGAGTAGAACTTTGTGTTTTGTTTTATTTTCTTCACTATTAGTGAGTATTTTCAGTTTTTGATTAAGGAAACCGTAATGTGCACATATGTTTTCAGGTTAACAGTCTCATTACTTTATGAAATTCACATCCCATATTCTTTAGGTTGTAGGTTTTATGAGTATGCCGTTAAGAGCAGTAATGTGCATGATTTTCTTCTGTTCCTGGTTTTGTGTGGTAAGAAGTCAGCACATATCTGCACACATTACAAATTGAAATCATTATATCATTATAAAAATATTTATTTTCGGGTACAGATACAGTAAATGTTTAGGTTCATTGTGGTTCCAAATATACAATCTGTTTCTCCTCCTCTTTAATTTTTAGACTCACCTGGTGAACCACAAATTAGGTGGAATGTGTGGTTTGATGCTTTTGAAATGTATCCACAGGCTACTGGGACATCTAGATTTAGAGCTGAGAGAAAAAAGTGTTTGGTATTATATTTGTTAGGTTTTAAGAGAAGTTCTATTTTCAAGCATCTCCTGGTTTTCTAACAAATGTTTTAAGCACAAACACGGTTCAGAAGATGTTGATGCGTATATATCAGTGCTACGCAGGTTGATTACAGAGTGTCAATTTATCAATTTAACTCATTAGTGATCAGTTTGTGTGTCACTGTAAGTACAGACTAATTTGACATAACCTTTTAGCTTTAGGCAATCCATCGCTTGATGATACCATCAACATTTGCAAAAGTATAGACATTTTCCAAATTTCAGTACTGGAGGATAAGCCTGTTGATGCAGTGAGTGCCATAAAAACAAGTAGGTCTCATAAGCCATCTATATTTTAATAGTCAACTAGCTACATTTATGAGAAAAAGTGGTGCATCTAAAGCAGTAACGAGTGATAATCAGTCTTCAAATAATAGTAACTTTTGTTTTAGGTGTGGTAATTCCCCACATTCTAAGGACAGTAGGTATCCTGCTGCTAATGTAATGTGCAATTACTGTAAACAAATGGGGTATTTTGCTAAAGTGTGTCTAAATAAAATCAAAAAACAGTTGCTTGTGTTGTTGAGTCTGATTCCAATCTAATGGGTATGTGTGATATTGTGCTCGCTGTGCGAGATGAAGATTCTTCCAGGTCAGGAAATAACACAGTGGACAGGTACCGTGGGTGGGTGATCCTGGTTTGTGGGTTGATCCTGTAATGGACATTTAGGTGGGGGACAACACCGCAAAATTGTTGGTGGATTCTGGAGCTAGGATCACCATGATCACACATTGTTTGTTTACTGATAGATGGGGTTTCAGGTTGTTACTTCCTCCTGATAGATCCCCTGTTTCCTTTGGCGGATGCAAAATTGCACTTGTGATTTTTTTGAAGATATGTTGGGATTTAAAGGGGGGAAGATCAAGGGCAAAATTTATGTGGCAGTGAAAGATCTCAATATAGTGGTCTGCTATCACCAAGGGCTTTTTGGAATGGTGCTTATGACAGGCACCAAAGAACACGTCTTGGTGGTGGATTGTGAGAATGCGGTGAGTGATTGGGGTAAAACATTTCCCACTGTATTCAGAGAAGAGTTGGGTAGCATTTGTGGGTTCAAGCCCCAAGTCAAAGTAAAAGAAGGAGCTGTACCGATTAAACACACGCTTAGAGGTGTTCCTTTCAGTATCAGAAAGGAACTGGAAGATGAACTCAAGTCAATTTGTGAGAAGGGAATTATTGAGCCTGATGAATCCTCCCTCCGGCTTTCACCTTTAGTGGTAGCACGAAAAAGGTATGGTCAGCTGCGTGTTTGGTTGTATCTCAGATCTCGTCTTTTTTTTTCTTTCATTTTTTTTTGTTCTGTTTAATAATTTAGCAGTCAGACATAAAAAACAACAACATCCAAGTGCATAGCCATTATAGCAGATATTATCATTCATTGATCTTACAAGTATCCGTGTAAATATAAATCCCACATTACATATTATAACATCCTGACTGGTAGCATACACATTGCCGATATCTGGTATAATTTAGGAGATCAGTGAATTTACAAAACTAACAAACAAATTAACTTCAGGCATAACAGTACTAAAGGCTTCATTGCCAAGACGAGTGTTAACATACATCTGTATTAGTACATAACCAGCATCCCCCAGTTTTTACATTCTTCCGTTCATGTGGTGCTGCATAGACCATATCACCCCTCCCAACTGAGGGCGGTAGAGACCTGACCTCCTTATTCAGCTAATTGCCAGTTCCACATGCTGCGAAATATTTGATTCCGGATCGGGGTGCAAATTCGCTTGAAGCGCTACAAGGATCGAGTTACAGCTATCTGAGATAGGAAATTTGCGTAGCCTCAAGGTGTCTTCCCTGCAAAGTGACACACCCTCAGCCTTCGCCCAGTTGAGGAAAGAGCGGGACCAGGCCAGTAATGGTGGTGGATCATGAGATTTCCAGAATTTTGTTATGAGTTTTTTGGCCGTTACAAGACCTAGATCTAAAAACCGACCCATGGCTCTCTGTTTTTTATCTCTCAGGAATCCAGTATACATATTTCCCAACTGTGTGAGAGTTGTCTACCTGTGCAGTCAGATAGGTGTAGTATTACCCCTTCTCAGTATTGTTAGGTTTAGGACATGACCACAACATGTGTTTGATATCGACATCAAAATGGGAACATTGACGACATTGTATATTATTTCTATTAAAGTAACAATTTATTTTCTCCAGGGTAAGGCTTGCTCGGTGTACTATGTAGAATTGTTTTAATTTGAACCTAACATTACAAGGAACATATGTAGGGCTCGCTAGTACTGTGTTCCATTCTGTGTCTGTGCATGAACAGCCCAAATTGGATTCCCATATTGTGCGCAGTAGGGTCAGATCTGTTGCTGTGTGTTGGTGGAGCACATCTGCAAAGCAGCGAGTGAGGTGACTGCAGTTTCCCATATAATGGATATACTGGAGTACCAGATTTGTCTGTAATTCTTGCATTATATCCCCCCATCTACTTTGCAACAGACTAATCCATGAGGCATGCTAGAGGAAATGTCCTGGATGCATTCCTTCCTCCCGTACGAGGTCACTGAATGGCTTGAGAGCTCCATCTAATGAAGGTCTCCCAATGTATGCATACTTACATTATGCCAATCCACCAAATCAGGAGGGGCAGTCATTCTGTTTCCTCTGGGTGTTCCAAGCAATGGAATCGCCGGTGCGCATGTTCTTATGTGTCTGGTGAGAAACAGAGTTCTGTGAAAACAGTAGAGGGCCACCTGCAACAGCAAGGGGAATGAGCCATTCTTCCTGCCGCATGGGTAAACATAGGATAGTGTGCACCATATGTGGAGTCTCGTTTCCTGCTGTATCTGAAGTATTTGCCTTCCACCCAGGGAGCCACCCGTTGTAGCTTAAACCCTTGATAATAGTGCTCTAGGTTGGGTACTGCCAGCCCCCCTTGACCCGCTGATAAGTATAACTTCGCAAGTGCTACTCTGCAGCGCGAGGTGTTTCATATTAGGTTATGGACCATGTGCTCTATGAGTCAAAAAAAGATGGCAGCAGGTATAGCTGCAAATTTGTGAAATAATAAAGTGGACGGGGGAGCACCACCATCTTGATGAGTGAAACCCTTCCTGCCACTGAAAGAGCAAGCGTTTTCCAGAAGGTCATCTGCGACGACAGGTAGGTGAGTGTCTTAGTGAGGTTGCAATCCAGAAGATCCAGGTCACTGTGGTATACCCTGATACCCAGGTAGCGAAACATGGGTAGTTGCCAAGTAACCGGAGTTCCATTAATAGTGAACATTGGGTCAGGTGCTTTAGGATCAATATGGAAACAAACATGATTTATCTCAGTTGATCCGCAGTGCTGAGAGGTGGGCAAAGCGAATGAGCCTAGTAGGTATAACATCTGGGACCCTCCCAACATCTCTTATACATAAAAGAAGGTCATCCAGATACAGGGAGATCGTGTGCATGTCTCTTCCCACATGGATGCCTTAGTGGATTGCGGATGCTCACATGGCCAGGGCTAGCGGCTCGATAACCAGTGAAACAAGCATTGGCATAGCCAATAGGTCTTGCTTTCTGGACCTTATAAGTATTTAGTTATGCAGCACAATATCCTTTGTGCAACAACATTAATCGTTGCATTGCTAAGCAGTTATAGGGTCCCCATTGCGAGACCTATTGGCTATGCCAATGCTTGTTTATATGGCCATCTGCACATCCATAGCCCAGTACAACTCTGAACAGCCAAGATTTCAGAGAGTTGCGCAACTGCTGTTATTTCCCTGATGCAGTTTGGAGGACAATTTCACAACTTCATTTCCAGAACCACAAAATGCCTTGTGGCGGTAAAACCAAGGATAAGATATATAGAAGTGTTTAGTTAGAGCAGGTCCGTTCAGTGTTAAAACTCTGCCGAGTCTGAAATGCACAATGCACCCGAACAGGCATTAAGAAGACAAAGAAACTGAAGTTCAAGTAACCAAAGATGGGAAATATTACAAATATCCCAAAAAAAGAGCTGTGGCTCAAACACAGCAAGGCTCTTTCTCGCTAGCAGAAAATGTTTTGTTATGATGTGAACAGGCACTGCCACATGTAGCTCTGCACACATACCACCTAATAAACGTGCGCACCTGGAAGCCCACAGAGCCGATGAAGCACAGGCTTTTCACAGACTCGCTCCATACCCTGTGGCAAGAGCAGTTAGCGAGTCTTAGAAGAGATCCGAGTAAGTTTATGATGTTTAATCCGTAGGAAGACTTGACGCATCGCAGGCACTCCCACGGCAAGAGAGGAGGCAAGATTGGGCAGCACACAAAGCTTCCCTGCAGAGCAGGTGAAAGGAAACTGCTTATTTCAAAGCTCTTCACGCGCCCCAAGAACTGCAGCTGTCCTCCGCTCTCAGAGGCGAAATAATACAAGCATTGGCCGCACGGTCCTGAAAGTAACGGTGTCGCGCGCCCGTGAAAGCAAAAGTTATCTGAGGGACGCGCTCTGTGGTGGGGGAGGGTCAGAGCAAGGCACTTGGGAGATTACTGTAAGGCTTTATAAGCCATGATGGAGGAAAGACAGATGGCGGCTGCACGCGTGCATGCACGTGTAACCGCAAGCTTGATGCCAGGAAAAGCCTCTGATACCACTTTAAAAACCCACTAACTAAATGTCTCGCAGAGCAACGCATGCGCTGGCTCAGGCGAGATCTAAAAAAGGAGGGGCGAAAATGGGCAGCCGTGCCTAGTACCTCTGCCCACCAGTATGGTCTGTGACAGCATGCAGCCAGTTTTGACTGATACCACCGGATTGGTCCCAGACCACATCAAGGAAGGACATTGAAGACAATGGACCACTCGAACATGTCAAAAGCCTTCTTCTAATCAAGCAACATACATCCAGAGCTGGGCCAAGCCTCAGGTGCACACCGCATGACTCTGAACAGACGGCACAAGTTGAGGGATGTGGACTGGTCCGGTATGAACCCGTTTTGGTCCTCGTGTAGTAAATAAGGTACTAATGGTGCCAGCCGCCCGCAAGGATACTGGGCAATACCTTATAATCTACGTTCATCAATGCCAATGGATGATAGGAGCCAAGCTAGGTGGAATCTCTATCTGGATTCAAGAGGGAGACAAAAGTGGCTTTGCACATAGTGCACTGTAATTAAGACAGAGGTAGTGCCTCTTTATAGACTTTCTGGAGAGTTGGAGAAAAAAGGTCAGCGTAAGCTTCATAGATCTCTGAGGGAAAGCCATTGGGTCCCAGCACCTTCTTGGAGGCCAGGGGTCGAATTGCTCCCTGAATTTCTGCTGTGATGGGTACATTGAGCCCCATGCGCTGATCAGGAGTGAGCTGAGGGGAGGAGAGATCGTCCAGAAAACTATTTAGTTATGAATCAGAGGCTTGCATTGTAGTCCTGTATAGTGAGGTGATGTGGAGAACTAGCTCTTTGTGTATTTCATGTTGAGTATATTTTATCAGCCCGTCTGGAGAGTGAAGTGTCATAATGGGGCCACACGGTTGCCCTTGGCTAATTAGCTTTGCAAATAGGGACCCTGATCTATCCGCCAGGGCGTTCGTTTTGGCAGAATGCACCGAATAGTTGAGGCACCTCGGCCTTTCTATCAATATAGTGTGTTTAGTCCTTGCTTTCTAGAGCCCCGAGGAGCAAGAGGAGTCAGAGGACAGACGTGTTTCTAGTGACACTAATAAAGGCTCCAATTTTTGGAGCTCCCATTCCACTTGTCTCTGCATGCCACTGCCCAGTACCAGGCAGTTACCCCTCAGTGTCGCCGTAAATGCATCCCATTCCAACAGGCCCGACGTCGCAGTGCCTATGTTGTGTATAAAATAATCCTCAGCTGCGGTGCGAAGGGAGTCATGAAAGGGCGGGTCAGGGTCTTCCAGCATGGCAGTTTGCAGGCCCCAAGCCGGCGTCGATGTGCCCTGTGTGTCCCATGCTAATGTTATGTAGTGAGGGTTATGGCTGAGTGCATACGTCGCAGATACTCCGCCTGTGGCATGTATGGTAGTATGTTGGGTGTGCATAGGATCCTGTCAAAACGGACATGTAGAGTATGTGGAGTGGAATAGAAAGAGTACACTGGTGTGGTAGGATTACAGTGTCTCCAAGTATCCACCAGCCCCCAACAGTATGTCCAGCTCCTAACCATTGAAGCCCCATTAGCTGCTGTTGTGCCTCTCAATGGTGGGAACGACTGGTCAAGGGTCGTATCTAGTACATTGTTGAAGTCCCCTCCTATCACCCAGGGCAAATCAAACCATCTGGAGAACACTTTTGACTACCTGTTCCAGAAGGGCCCCAGTTCCTTGTTTGGTGCATATATGTTTCCTAGTAGGAGACATCTACCATCCAGTCTACCTTTGAGGAAAATATATCTTCCCTCTAATCTGCTAGAAGGGGGTGGCCCGGGCGAACCCAGATCAGCACCCCTCGAGTAAATGCAGAGTAATTAGTGGCAATGATGTGTCCCCTTTACCTGTGCTGCAGTCTGGTTGTCTCCAAGTGTGTTAAATGGAACTTCTGTAATAGAGCTATTTGGAGGTTGTGCGGCTTAACATATGCGTAGACCGCGTATCGTTGGAAGGGAGTACGTAGGCCTCTTGCATTCCATATTATGATGCGTTGTGATGTCATGATTCAAGTATGTTCATGTATATGAGTCGGGAGGGATAAAGTATATGCATGTGTCCATATTTGAGGATAATGTACCGGGTCAGCCATATTCGAGCACAGCAGCGCCTGATCAAACTTTTCACAGAACATAACGTCAACCTTGCAAACATGTAATACCAAAAGACCGTATCCTGCAACCGTGTAGGACTGCCCAAATCTATAGCTATATTACACTAGAACAAAACAACCCATAAAGGCATGTGGGTGCGAGGGTACGTGTCTCCCAGGAGCCTACTAATGCAGTATACCCACCCAATAGCAAGTAAATGCAGTTCCATTTAAAATCTATTCTATGTGCTGTTACACCAACTGCCCAGATCACCCCCTAGGCTGAGGAAGCCAGTGTACCCCTATCCCCTACAGGCAGTGAGAACCATCCCACAGAGCATCAACATGACAGCTCTCAACGGTTCACACGTGCACATAGGAGCCCAAACCCAATACAAGTAAAGGATATATAGTATCTTCAAATGAGTCCTTACGATGTCTGCGGAGTGACATCTGGCACTGTCAGAGAGTTGGTGTCAGAGGGGCAAACCACTGAGGAGCCCCCATCCTCAGATGTCAGAGCCGATATCAGTTCTTTGTCCAAGTCTTTAGCCAAGCTCAAGATCCTTTCCACCTCTTGAACTGCCTTTCGCCATTCTTCAATTATTTATTCCAGTTTTGGAAACACTGTCAGTTGAGGCGTCCGAGTTCTCCTCAGGCATCCGAGTCACCTGACAGTGTCCGCAGTGGCTCCTCGTGCACCTCCCCTAACAGTTGGTCTGGAGCCCAAGAATTTCCCTGATGATTCAAGTCAGTCCCACGCAGTCTGTGGTGCATCAAAAAATCATATTTTACCATCAGCCACTACAAGCAGTCTCGCAGGGAAGTACAGAAAGTATTGGATGTCGACCTGCGGAAGTTGCTGCTTTACCGCAAAATAGGAGCTATGCTGAGGCTGAACTCCCACAGTGTCATGCGGGAAAAACATCACCCGGGCATTTTCAACTCGTATTTCTTGCACCTTCCGAGTTTCCTTTAAAATTAAGTCCCTATCCCGGTAGTGGAGCACTTTGAAGAGAAAAGGACAGGGGTTCGAACCTGGAGCAGGTCTATAAATGGGAGTTAGTGTGCTCTTTCAACCGAGAAGTAGGACACAGTGATTCCTTTGGTAACAAATCCTTTAGCCACTTTTATTAAACTGCACTGCTGCTTTGCCCTTCTCACCATCCAGCACGCCTATCAAGCAGAGATTGTTACGTCTTGAGCAGCCCTCTGCATCTTCCACCCTTTGTTCCAGATGGTGAAGTCTCGTTTCATATTCCCCCATTTGTTCCTCCATAATGTCAGTAGCTGGCTGCACCTCAGCTAGAGCATGCTCCACATGGGTGATGTGGTCAGAGAGTTTCCTTTGGTCTGCATGTAGTAGCGTGAGTTCTGCTGCCACGCTATCTATTTTGGATTCCAGGGATAGTCTGGAGCACTTGATGGCTTCTAGAAGTGCATCTGACCTGTCTTCTGGTGGTGAGTTTTGTGAAGTCTGGGAGCGCTGCTGGTCCATCTCCACCACGAGGGGGCTTGCGAGGAAGTCGTGGAATCAATTCCCCTGCAGAGCCACATCACGGCGTGTTGTGTGGCAATCCAGCTGCTCCCCACTATGATGAGCTATGTGTGTGGGGCAAGTATCCCACTCTTTGAATTGACATCCGGGCTGCTCCTGCATCTGCGCCCAGGCGTGTCGTAGCATGGCCATTGTGCAATACTGGGAAGGCAGAGTGTCTCAGAAGATGTGACTGAATCCTGTATGGGGCACAAAGAGCTTTCCTTTTAACTTGTTGCTTCCGAAAATCCATGCTTCCCATACCCCGCGAGTCAATGAGGGCCAGGCATGCTAGTGACCATTGGGGATGTGCACAACAGTATGTTTCATAGGTCTTCTCTCCTCCCCAGGTGTGGATCCAGAAGAAATCATGCAGCTGCAGAGTGAAGAGAGAGTGGGGGAGGGGGAAGATCCACCCTGTAATCGCCTTCACCGGGACCTGGAGGCCTGCTTCTCTGAATTTCAGCCAGGTGCAGCCACCTTCAGTCACCCGGTCGCCTCACTGCCAACAAATCTACTTCCCCCTCACCTCAGCAGCAGCCAGACTCCAATCTGCATCCATAGGTGCTCCCGCCTGGCAGGGCGCCACTCAGTGCTGACCAGTGGGCAGACAGGAGACTCTGGGGACAGCACTGGTCGTTGCGTACAGTCAGCATTCGCACACAGCCACTCGGCCAACTAGTCCTCCCGCGCCCGCCTCACCGCTGCCCCCACAGCTTGACTGCTTCAGGGACAGAGCCACAGCAGGCTCGAGGATTTGCCCATCCCACAGTCCCAGTATACATGTGAACCGCATGGCCCCGCCATATCACTTGACGGGTCCCTCCAGCCATCCCCTACTTCCTCCAAGCAGCTCAGCTCCTCCCAGCACTTGGCCGAATTGAGCACAGGACCGGGCACAGCAGCAGCTCTCCTCACCACTGATGATCAGGTAGGGACACCGCGTCCTGCTGTGGGTTCCAACAGTCTCAGGCAGGCTCTCCTTGCTGACTCACAGCAGCCAATGTTTCCCGCAGCTGGCCTCAATCGTCGGAGCGCACCGACCTCCCAGACAGAGCCATCCGATCGCACCCGGGGCACCAGCATGGACTGGGGAGCACCGGTAGACAGCATGAGTGTCCCGGGCAGTCGAATGGTGTTCCGTTCCTGGAGTAAGTTACCAATAACTTGGGTGTGGAGCAAAGCGATTCTAGATTGCGTCCGCCATCTTGCTCCTGCAAGCCACACCCCCATCTCAGATCTCTTAATAAAGAGATTTGGGTTGGTTCCCAACCTTTACCCAAAATCTCAGACTTATTTGTGAATACTGCTGGGGCCACGGGTTTGTCTAAGCTTGACCTGCCAGTGCTTATCATCAGATGGAGTTCCATCATGACTCTAGACATCTGACATATTTCTCATATTAGTACATTTCAGTATCGAACATGTTGAGTGATGTTGAAAGAGTTCTAGTTTTCTAAGATGAGGTGTTTGCCAAGGACACAGAATCTCACAATGCTGCTCTTAAAAAGGTGTTGAAGATTTTTAGGGATAATGAGTTTGTGTTGAAAAAAGAGAAGCGCACATTTCACTGCAGTGAAGTGGAATATCTTGAACATGTTATTTTCAAAGAATGGCTTGAACCTAGACTTTTAGTGAACTCTATTGTGGGGGCTCCTCCTTCTCTGGATAAGGCAGCGGGTAATTCATTTCTGGGTCTCTGTGAGTTTTACTTGCAGTTCATTTCTGATTTTGCCACCAAAGTCAGACCCATTAGTGACTTACTAAAAAAGGGGAGGGAATTTCTTTGGTGCAATGAGTGCGAGCTGGTATTTCAACATATTAAAACTACATTGGGCAAAAGTGAGGCCCTCAAAGCTTTTGATCCAAATCTGCTTAGTTGCATCACTGTTGATGCTAGCCAGGCCGGTTTGGGAGCAATGCTTATGCATAAACATGGAAATAAGGAGCATACAATAGCGTTTGCATCTAGGGTTCTTCGTGGAGTGGAATTGCAATATTCTGTTATTGAAAAGGAGTTATTGGCATGTTGTTGGGTCACGGAGAAGTTTTGTACATACATCTGGGGAAGACGTTTTAAATTGCTTATGGATCATAAACCCTCTAGGGCCGATTCACAGAACTAACTTAAGACAAAATCCTAAACTTACTACTTTAGGTATTCACAGAAGGCATTTAGTAGTAGTAAAGTTAGGATTTTGTCTTAAGTTTGACTTAAGACAAACTTAAGACAAACTTAAGACAAACCTAAGACAGACTTAAGACAAACTTAAGACAAACTGAAGACAGACTTAAGACAGACTTAAGACAGACTTAAGACAAAAGCCTAACTTAAGTCTGTTTTAAGTCTGTCTTAAGTCTGTCTTCAGTTTGTCTTAAGTTTGTGTTAAGTCTGTCTTAAGTTTGTCTTAAGTTTGTCCTAAGTTTGTCCTAAGTTTGTCTTAAGTCAAACTTAAGACACAATCCTGACTTTACTACTTCTAAATGCCTTCTGTGAATACCAAAAGTAGTAAGTTTATGATTTTGTAAGTTTATGATTTTGTCTTAAGTTAGTTCTGTGAATCGGGCCTTTAGTTAATGTTCTCAGTGGGGAGGGGGAGCAGGTGCTGTTCTCCTAGTATCTTTAGGTTGTCAATTAAATTGATGCAATTTCAGTTCGATATTGCTCACATTTCTGTTGGTAGGAACATTAGAGCAGATTTACTTTTTCGCTTCCCCTGTACTTCCAAGGATGACGGTGATAGAAATGTGAAGTTTTCATTTGCTGGATGAGGATGATAAAGATTGTCTAGTGCCCTCCTTAGACATTCCTGATCTAAAAGTTTGTTCAGAAGGAGAATGGAAAGAAGCTATACGTAAAGACCAAGTTTTGCAGCAAATTATTGAAATGCTCAAACATAGGTGGCCCAGAGAAAAGGTACTTTCTCCACTAGTCCAGTGATGACATTTCTGTTGAGGATGGAAAGGTGTTGCGATCAGACATGTTTATTCACCCACATGTTTTAAGAATAACATCATGAACAATGCTCATGAGGGACATCTTGGAGCTGCTCTTACCAAGAGACACATACATGAGTCATTTTGGTGGAAAGATGTTTGGTTTGTATGTCTGCGGACAAAAGTCTGAAGGTGACCACAACACCCATGATGCCTATTGAGTGTCCATCTGGTCCTTAAGTCAAACTAGGAATAGACATCATGGGACTTTATGATACCCTACTGGGAGGTTCCACGTTCATTGCAGTTCCAAGGGACTATTTTTCGAAATGGAAAAACTCAAAATGGTCAGGGGTCCCAATGCTGGTAGTATTGTGAATTTTCTTAGGGAGATTTACTTGAGGGCGGTGTTTCCTGAATATCTGGGTTCCCTCAATCGTACTCAGTTTGTGAGCAAGGAATTTCAATAGTTTTATTTGTCATGTGGTTTCAAGCATTTAAAAAGCTTCTTGTACCACCTACAATCCAATGGACTTGTTGAAAGGGTGAATAGGGTAGTGGGCAAATGCATCAAGTGGGCTAAGAATGGTAATCTCAATGTCATAAAGATATGTGTAGCATGTTTTACCGCACCACACCTCATTCCAGCACCCAAATGTCTCAGTTTGAACTCCTTGGAGGTAGAAAAGCCAATATCAGCTTCCGCACTGTGTGGATGTTGAAATGGGTTAGGAGTGAGTCGGATGTGCAGGATTTGTTTGTATTGGTAAAGAAGAATGTAGGACAAAATCAAGAAACACAGAAAAGTTAGCTTGACAAAAAAAAGTGTCAAGAAATCATTGTTTCATGTGCAAAAGGGAAGTATAAATGTAGTGTTCCTGTCAGAGTAGAGAAAATATGTGGAAATGCAATCAAAGTCAGTGGTGGCCATTGGTGGAATTTGGCAAAAGATGTCGGGCCAGATGTAGGTAAATCCGATTTACCGACTCTTAAATACCGACTCATACCGATTCGGTATTTAAGAGTCAGTAAATTGGAAAGAGGCAGATGTAGGTAAAAAATTACCGATTCTGTAAGAGTCCGTATTTACCGATTCGGTAAATACCGATTCTGCATTTCCCATTGATTCCTATGGGCCTTGAAGCCCGTAGGAATCAATGGGAAATACAGATTTGGTATTTACCGAATCGGTAAATACCGAATCCTGCAAGGGTGCGGGGGGGGGTGTCACTTTGACACCCTCTAGCACCCCAATTCCGGACTTGTGTGCCATGTGGCACACAGACATACCCTAAGGGCATGTCTGTGTGTCACATTGCACAGGTGTGCATGCACAGATGTGCATGCACACCTGAATTCGGTAATTTACCACCCAATAGGATTGGGTGGTAAAATACCGATTCTTAAGGGCCTGTTGCACTCTCAGGAGTGCCACCTACATGTGGATTTTCCGAATCGGTAAATATACCAATTCGGTATTCTACCGATTCTGTGAATTTACAGATTCTGTAAATTTACAGAATCGGTAAAATATAGGCTCCCTACATCTGGAAACCCTAATCCCAGTCGGTAACGGCCGAATTCGGCCGTTACCGACCGGTATTAGGGCTCCTACATCTGGCCCGTCAAGATTGTTAACTTACCCCATCATTGTGAGGCGGAATTTCATGATGTTGGCGACATGGTGGTACAAGGTTAAGTGAGTTTTCCTCACAATGTTAGTGGCCAGTATCAAATGTCTATTAGACATAAAAATGCCATGACTATAATTAGGCCAAGCATGTTTCGCTCATGATTTAGGGATAATTCACTCCTTTGTGGGACTTCTTCCATTTTTGTAGTTAAAGTGTATTGTTGTTTTACGTTTGTTTGCCATGTTTTGGGTTTTGTGTTTTATTTTTTGGGGGCTTTTTGTTTGTGTTTTCTTTTTGGGAAGATGTGTTGTACTTTATATGTTTGGTTGAGAGTTCAACAGCATTGACCTCTCAGAACTGTTCTTGCTGTGGTAGAAGGTTATGATGCTGATGGAAAGTAGGGCTGATTGTGTTGACAGCTGAACTGTAGCAGTGACTGTGTTGGTAGCAGAGGGGTTCCTTCGAGTTTGCCCTCCGTTACTGTGTTGCTTTTTTACTAGTCGTAAACGTACCTCTTTTGTCTTGATGTCTCCAGTCGTATTTACTACAATGATATTACGGTATGTTACAATTACAACGCAGCTATTACATTGTGGTACCCTCATCACCATGTAATTGCAATGCGAATACTGTTGCAATGCTAGTTGGGGCACAACATTACACTCAAGGCAAGTCATTACAACACACTGATTTTGCTTAGGAATAAGGTTTAAGGGATGGTTTTTAGAGTTTGGGAATGGGTTGGGTTAAAGGGGTAGTTAGAGGTTGGGAGGATTTGCCTCCCCAAAAAACATATTTAGTCTAGTAATGGGTGGGCTCAAAGAAGTAGTAAGGGGGTTTGGGGAAATTTACAATGAAAGAAAATATGCTTTTAGGGTTTATTGATGAGTTTGGCCAAAAAGCTATTAAGACCGGTGGGGGTTCACCTCCCAGAAAGAATATATTTGGTACAGGGGTGGGTAGCATTAGAGTTATAGTAAGTGGAGCTATGGAGGTTAACTTCGCCTCCCCCCCAAAAAATGCTTTTTTTGGGTTTAAGGATGGGTAGTAAGGAGGACTAGGGTTTTTTATCCTAACCCCCAGAAGAAAATATGGAAAAGATTTGGGGTGAAGATATTATGCACTATGTTTTCAGGAGTGGGATGGGAGTGTTAACTATTTAATTTTATGGGAATTGATTTGGGCCGCTAAAAATTATTAGTATTTTGGGTAATTGAATTTAGGGATTTAATATTTATATTTATTATGGGGAGACAATTTTATTTTCGTGTAATTAATTTAGGGTATGAGTTATTTTTACTGTTTATGGTTAAATGAATTTAGGAGTGGACGGGCGAGTTTTAGGAGTGGTATGCCAGAGTTTTAAGGGAATAGGATGAAGATTCTTTTTTGGGGGGGGGGGGGGATTTTTTTGTGGTGTGGTTATTAGTATATTTGGGTAACTGGATTTAAGAGTTCAGGGGTGAGTATTAATTTTATTTTTGGGGTGCAGGCTTTTTTTCTCCAGAGAATTGTGTGCTATTTATGTTTTAGGAGCAGAGTTCCAGGATTTTCGGGGCCCATCATGGAGAAAAACTCCTTTTTGGGTGAATAATTTTAGGTGCGAGTATTTATTTGTATTTTTGGTAACAGGATTTATGGGTTCAGGGGGTGTGTATTAATTTTATCCTTTATTTTGGAGTACTGATACTTAAAAAAAAAGATATTATGCACTTTAAGAGCAGGGTGCCAAGATATTGTGAGTCCAGGATCAGGAGTAACTTATTTTTGGTACTTATTTAAATTTTTAATTTAGCTGATTAATTTATAAAGTGAAGCAACATTTTTATTTATGATTAGGATATGCTTTGTTTGTTACACAAGCCCTCATTATGCTAAATTATGTATTACTTTTAAGGTTTCCAATGTATTATTAAAACCTATTTTTTTTAAAGTATATCTATTAAAAAAATTATCGTAAAACAAATTGTAAATACATATTTATTTTTTTAAAGTTTTATTCAATTGTATACCATTTTCTTTGATATTTTTTCATAAATACACAAAATGTTAAAAGCATTTTTACATGTTTTTCTACTTTTTTTCTCACAAATTACCCTTGTTTCCTATGGACGTAATAGTGTTTTTTTTATAAACCGGGACTATTTTTTTTATGTATTCCTTGTTTTGGCATTTGTTTCTACAGTCTGCAGAGTATTGTGTTCAAAGAGAATAAAAGGTAGGGATGCTGAAGCACTGCTCAGGGAGGAACCTTTATTTTGCAGTGTTTTTTCCCAAGTAAACAAACAAATTAAGGGTAGTAGGAGATTGGTTTGCTATTTTTTCATATTATTCCTCTCTTTTTCTGATTTTACTGCTTTATTCTCATCCTGGAGTTTACACCTTAATTCTGAGCTTTCTTATTGGCTTCTTGGTGATTTGGATCTGAATTCAGGGGAGGTGCTTGGTGTTAAATCCTCCCTGTGAGGGAATGGGCTGTATTGTACGATGTGGTTGTGTGACCTCACCATGTAATGCACTACCAACCCCTTTAGCACCAGTCAGGTTTCATTTGTTGAACTCTTTGCTCAACCCTGAGTAGCTGTGGCTCTGAGCAGTTAGGCTTACACAAAGGAAACAGCACCAAGACAATTGAAGAAGAAGTACACGAGACACTCAATAAAAGCCACACCAATTTATGTGTTTTCGATTTTGGTATGATGTTTTACAGCAAACTGAAAAAGATTCACCAGGGGAATCCAGAGATAAATAATTTATAGTTAATCACCGCTTTTTACTTAACAACAAACAAGCATTGGCAAATTCAACACATTTGAAACTACGGGCCCGATTACGAGTTTTGACGGTGCGGGGGTGGACGGTATTCCACCGCCACGCACTGCCGAGACTTGCCACCGCCTGCCAGATTACAAGCTATATTTGTAGTCTGGTGGGCAGATGGCGTGGCGTTCCCAGGACAGTGTCTGTTTCAGAAGCTGCAGTGCCTTTGAAAAAGGCACCGCAATGGGAACGCCTCAATGGGGTCCTGCACGGCATGGACTGAAAAGTCCATGCCGTGCAGGAACACTTGGGCATGCACACGGGGGGCACATGTTATGCCTCTTGTGTGCACGCACAAGCAGAGTAGGCTCAGGGGGCACACCGGCGGAGAGGAAACTTGTAATATGCTTGGCGGAACCGCAGTGGTCCTGCCAAGCATATTGCTGCCTTTGACTACTGTGCCACCGACAGGGAATGGCAGTTCCCTGGCGGCGGTCCGAGGGCAGTCCGACCACCCAACTCGTAATGGGGCGGTCGGACCACCGGTGCGGCAGTGGCTAGACCGCCACCACTGCGCCAGACTCGTCATTTGGCCCTTAGAAGTGTTTTCAAGAAAAACCTTTGGTAAATATCAATGCAGTTACTTACAGTTACTTAAGGTGACCAACTCTGGCAGGGATCCTGTCAGGGGGACCAGCAAGGTCAACAAAAACAATGACCTAAAAAAGAAGTAACCTTCATTTCCGTTGCAGCGTCAGTGATCCCTTGCAATTGACTTCTTTGGAGTGGTCCTGATTCAAGGGATGCAGGATGCTGATGATTCTCAAGGATGCTGAAGATTCCGTGCCCTGGATGGGGTATTTCTGGGGCTACTCCTTGGTCCACAGGCGTGGTGCGGCAATCCTGGAGACGGGGGCCGATGTTCCTTAAATTTCTCTCGAACTGGGCAGAAGTCTAGTCGCCACTGGGCTTCCAGTCTCCCAGTACAGCGGTTTCAGTGGTTTTCTTCATTTGGAGGTAACATGCCTTCCGTGTGACCTATCTGCACTATGGTGACTCTCCCTGGTCCAGCTGGAAAAGGGTCAACGTTGGAGCAACGGGCCTTGGTTCCCTGGGCTGCACCATGGTGAGGAGCGGTGATCTGGGAATCTGGGCTACCGACTCCCTCCTGCAGTCTTCTTCATCTGTTGTGGCTCTGCACTGTGTACTCTGAACAGGAGGCCAGCCAATAGGCCCTTTTAGTCTCTTGCTTTGGCTGGGCTTAGGAGTTGACTTCTCCATGAACAGGACACAGCAGGCACAGTCCCTCTTCCTTTGCTAGGCCCTCAGGTGCAACAGGTGCGTCCACATTAGTGCAGCCTCTCTTCTCCGGGTCCTCGGTGCAGCAGGACAGACCTTCTTTAGTTGTCTTCTCCAGTCCAATGATATCTGAGTTCTGGGTGCCAGAGGTGCCCTTTACAGCCCTCAGGGGAGTTTGCAGTCATGAGCCAATGGGCTACAAGGTTCCCGCCCCTTCTGATGACTACTTCTGGTGAAGTGTGGCATCTAGCTATCCCCGAAGTCTCTGTTCGCCCCACTCCGAACAGGGCAGAACCTCTCTCTTGGTGTGCAGACCTCCTTAACCCAACCTAGTGGTGTGGCTACCTAGGGAGCTACATGATCCTGAAAAGTTGGTTTGACAACTGGCTTTCCCTCTTTTTCCCTAGTGCTTGCCTGTCTTCCTAAACAATACAGCAGCCCCTCTCCCAATTGTTTGCCATTTGGCCTTCCAAGGAGGCTTCCCCTTTGAAGCTCATCTTTTGGGTCAACACCTATGTAGCTTCCTACCAGAGGGAGGTGATATCTCTCCCCCACGCAAGCTTCTAGTGCGTCCTTTCCTTGGAGTCATTTACTCATCTTCCCAGGAGGGAAGAAATCTGTCTTGAGTACAGACCCCACGTGCCACCGTAACCGGACACAGGAGACTTTGGGCAACAAAGGGGCAACTTTGAAAAAGTTGCACACTGCAACAAGTCACATTAATTTCGACTTGTTCAAAGTCGGCCTTAATGTAATGCGTTGTTTAATACCTTACAGTACCAACTTTTGTAGTTCCAGTCAGAAGTTAGCAGGGCTGCTGTAGCAGCCTGTTACACTCCACTCACCTTTGGGGCACTAGACTTTTCTGCAGTAAATGCAGTATATTGCACCCTGTGTTAGGGCTCGACAGGCCTACCTTTGGGGTGCCTCCTTATACATAATAAAAAGGGAAGATTGGACTTTGTCATTGCTTTAAAAGTCGCGTTAGCTGTTTCAAACTGCCCTTCTAGTCTGCAGTGGTAAACGGGGAGAGTTTTACTTTTGTCACACCCAGGATGGCGCAACCAGTGCCTCAATCCCTGGGGTCACCCTCTAAGTTACAGGTCCAGGGTATCAGATACTACAGACTTACAAGTAAGTTGGCTACATTGAGCATTGACTCGACTGTAAGCTTGGACCCCATTTAAGGACCCTTGAACAACTACTACACAGTTAAAATTGCCGCCCAAACACGAGTAATCAGCTCTGCTTGATATTCCAGCCGCCTGAATAACATTCCTATCAAGCATCGGGATCCCATCGCGCTTATTTCGCGATTTTAAAATTTCACCTGCGCCGTTTTATGGCCCGCTACGACTTGCCCCACACCGGCTACGCCATAGCTGACAATAAAATGCAATACAGGCATAAATTACAATGTCCTGAGGTTGATCCCCTCATCTTAGTACAGGGATCGAAACGCCGTTGACACCTTATGCACTATATATCTCAGACTATACTATATTATATGTGACAATAGTGTATTTATGATTTATCGGTCTGCAAGATAGATTGTACGCAGACTTTATCTACTTGCCTGACACTCCCCTTTTGTATGTCACGCTTGTCTATATATGGTAGTAGGTCACAGGCTGTGCCCCACTTGGAATTGTATAGATAACTGACTACTTGAACGTATGATATATTAAATTCTGTCCGGCTGGACAAAGAATATTTGATCTATATTTATTTCCCTTGTTTATCCTTTACTGTTGGGGGACCACTGTTTTTAGAATTAGGCATAAGCCAACCAAACATACACATTATAAGGTTAGGACACTGTTATTGAGGTCTGGTTAGCAGGCCTCGGTGAACTCTCAGAATCAAAAATCCACAATCATCAATCCAAAACCCTGGGAGTGACCATACAAAAAAGCATTTCCTTAAACTCTCCCTACTGTGTTTATCCAATTTTCGATGAAGCTTTTTTTTAAAGTAATTTCTTAAAACTACACTTGTTTCCAGGTGTTTGTAGGGTACCCATGTGGATTGAATTACAAAGGATTAAATACGTGTATATATTCAACCATTCAACCATTGTACTTTGCATTTTTTAATTAGTTTTTTTTATGTTGAGTTGGTGTTCCTGGGGTATTGTTTTGTGACAAGATTGCTTATAATTTTTGCCAGGTTTTGTATGGTATGGACTTTGGATTCTTGATTTTTCCTTTAGATTAATTTGGTGGTACTTTAGTGTTGGTGGGTGTATGTGTAAAGAAGACAGGTCCACATAGGACAATTTTTCAAGGATGCATTTTGTAGGAAGACTGTTTAGAATTAGACGGGATAGGGTTTCAATTTTTTGAGCCACTTACATTTTTTTAAAGGTGAGACAGGAGAATTAAAAACATAGTAAGGGCTAGCAGCCAACGATGGCGGCCGCAGCTTAGGGAGGCTCCTGGGCAGAGGCGGCTTTCCGCGATAATCCGTAACAAAATCCTGATCTTCGCTGGCGGAAAGGGGCGGACCGGACCCAGTGTCCGTGCGGCGAGCAGCGCTGAAGTTCCTGGGAGCGGCGGCGGCCCGAACGGGCATAATCTCACTCTCGAGAGGCAGAGGAGGAGCTGGGCCTGACTGCAGCCGTGAAGCCGCGGATTAACGGTGCCACTGAATCCGGCCGGAAGTGGCCTGCAGGCGGGGGTGAGTGGCAGGAAGCGCCGGCTTTCCGAGCGCGTCACCCCGAAAAACACTGCGAAGCTCCCCTCCCGTCCACCCAAGCACACGGGCGCACAACACTACAGCCCGTCAGCACTCCCCGGTCCCGCACGCATCCACCAGTAGCGCGACAGGAGCTGCGCAAGTTCAACCCAGTGCCGCCATTACCCGGCCACAACGACGGAATACGCCAGGCCCCGGCAGCGGCCGACAAAGCCACACAGCGGCCGGCAGCGCTACACGGCGACCACTGCGGTCGAGGGTTGTAGAAATTGCGGACTTCCCAACAGGAGCACCGGGAGCCATACGCAAGCTGAGCCACCAGAGGGGCAAGAGCCTGGGCAGCACCTACATCAAGGGGGCACTGAGGAGAGGCATACCGCGACAGCCCCAGCCGGTGTGGGTCGCAACTTACAGCGCACCGCCAAACTCCCCCTTTTGAACCCATTGCTAGGGGGCGACTCAGCGCCTGGCCTGTACGCAATCTCTAGGAGAGCGTTACACGACTGCATAACTGCGAGGAGACACCACCCCCCACTGCGGTGACCATATACCTCGACGCGGCCTACCGCCGGAGCGCAAAGAAGCGGCCCTGCGCAACCCACGCACGATCATTCCAACCATCTGACAGTTTAATTCACGGCAACACCATGTCTCACAGGGGCCCCAGAAACAACTCAACCCAGGCCAAGTTGGACAAAATCGCATATGAGAGGCACTCACCACCCCAAGACCAACGCAAGGCCGCCGGAAAAGCGGCCGAAACCGAGGGGGCGAGGAAGGCCACACTTGATGATGTCCTGGCAGCACTGGCCCAAGTACAAACGACGGTGGGTGCCACGGCAACAGAAGTCACCTTGATAAGAGCGGATCTCCAAAAAATGAACGAGAGGGTCAAGCAGGTCGAGGTGGTCACTAAATCGCTGGTTGAGGATGTATCCGAATTGCAAATAGCAGCAGAACGTTTGCAAACCGATAACAAACTGCTTAGGGACAAGCTGGATGACCAGGAAGGGCGCTCCCGACGCAATAATGTCCGAATTTTAGGAGTGCCGGAATCAGAAGACACGGGGGCATTGGACCTCTACGTGGAGGACTTGGTCAAAACTCGGCTCAAGCCCAAGGGACTCTCAAACTTCTTCTCAGTCGAAAGGGCGCACCGCGTTCCGGGAGGAAAACCCAAGTCGGGGGCCACACCGCGACCGATACTGGCTAGATTGTTCAATTTCCGAGATCGGGACGCCATTCTGCAGGCCGCTAGAGTGGCACCGGCCATCCAAATCCAGAACTCGAAGATTGCTTTCTTCCCGGACTATACGGCAGAGGTGTCTAGAAGGAGAACGTTCCTGGAAGTAAAAAAGACCTTGAGAGACAAAGAACTGCCGTACTCAATGCTCTTCCCGGCTAAACTGCGGGTGGTAGCGGACAAAAAAGTGTGGATTTTCGACTCCCCTGGAGCAGCCCGGGACTGGCTGGAGGGTTGGCACACCGTTGGACGACAGCGCAAAACACACAGACCGGATCGAGACCGTGGAGGAGGCAGCAGAACTGGCTCGCAAACATCGGGTCGAGTGGAGGGAACGGAACACTCGCCCTCCCATGGATTTGAAGGGGGAGGCGAGGAAGACTGAACCCGACCACGGACTCTGGACACTAAGCAGTCGCCGACTGCCGAACTGACTTATAATTTCCACAGCTGCACGTAGACGCTGGCATGGCTGCCCCAAAAGCCTTCAGGGAAGCCGCCTGCCTGGGGAGACGCTCTCCCCCCTACACGCAAGTACTCTGGTTTTGGGATGGGTAAAGCACTCTGCTCAGTTGGGGTGGCGGGCAGTTGGAGGTCCGTTAAGCAGGGGGGCAGGGAGGGGGGTTTGTTTTGAACTGTTTATGTTGGGAATGTGCATAATGGGTTGAGGACAATGTTTCAGTACCTTTGGGAATCAGAACACATTGCCGGGAACGGACAGTGACATTATGCCCCCATGATGCTTCTGAACACTTTGCTGCGTGACAACGCAGCCGATAGACCGGTTACATCTCTGGGGCACTACATCATGTACCTAATACCCCCCGATGGCTAACAATCCTGTACCGGCAGAGGGGGTGACTCACTCTGACACACAATGCCCACCTATGACCTTGATGTCCTGGAATGTGAGAGGTTTGGGGGACAAGGTTAAGCGGGGATTGGTATTGACTGCGATTAAGCGCCTGCGGCCTACTGTGGCCCTGTTGCAAGAGACACACCTGGTGGGGGGTGCTACGAAGGCCTTGGATAGGCGAGGCTACAAAATGTGGGCCCACTCTGCTTTCACGTCCGGCTCCAGGGGGTCTGGCATTCTAATACAGAAGAACTCACGTTTCATGCCCCTATCAATTAAAACTGATGATCAGGGCTGCTTCGCGGCCGTGCAGGGACAATGGGAGGGGAAACTCTTTAATTTGGTATCAGTGTATGTTCCACCGGCTTTGCATTCAGTCCACCTCCCAAGACTAGGGGACTTCCTTTTAACTCTCCCCGAGGGTGAGACCATTCTAGGGGGGGGGCCTTCAACGCGGTCATAGACCCACAACTAGATAAACACCCCTCCCCCAACCAGACAGGGGGGGAAACATACTTTCGACGATTTACCACGGCCATGGGCATGACAGACATCTGGAGACACTTACACCCGGGCATGAAACAATACACATTTCACTCCGCGGTGCATGGCAGCCTGTCTCGCATCGATTATTTCCTGTCGCTGGGGGAGGCCCTTTGTCAGGTAGATACCCTGGTGATTCACCCTCGTGGTATTTCGGACCACTCACCGCTCACACTGACGCTTTCCCTACAGACGAGAGCACGTAAGCACATATACCCCATGCACGCATCATATTTTAAAATCCCACAGGTTCGCAAAGCACTCAAACACGCCACAAAACACTACTTTCTTGAAAATACCCATTCAGTGCGCTCCCCGGCAATGCTCTGGGAGGCCTATAAAACGGTTCTGCGGGGCCGAGCCATTAACACCATAACCGGAAATAAGAAACAACAATCTCAGGAACTAGCTGACCTAGAGATTACGTTGAGGGAGCGGACCGCGGCACATGAGTCTCACCCTTCTCCCGCTGCCCTGCACGCACTCACTCTCCAGCAACAGCTGTACAATGATCACCTACGGGTGGTAGTCAAGGGTCTCTTAACCGACACTCAGAACAGGATTTATGAAGTGGGGGATAAAGCAGGGGAAATGCTGGCGTGGCTCGATAAACGTGAGGGTAGCTCCAGGGGGGTCCAACGTCTAAAAGATGAACAGGGAGTGACACACACTGATCCGAGGCGTATAACAGAACTACTTGCGACCCATTTCGAACGAGTGTACACCCCGGCTCGTAAAATTGCACCTGAGAGTGCCAGGGCGCTCTTGGCACCGATCGAAGTTCGGACCCTCTCACCGGAGGCGTCGAGCGAGCTGGAGGTAAAATTAATTACCTGGTACTGAATTTCTATGCGGTAAAGTCAATAAGAATAACTCATAATAAATAAGAGGCAAAATCCGTGATATTTGAGGTTTCTCAAAAAGGGTTTTATTCCTATAAAAGGAATTGGGTGATTAGCATATTGGCTCGAGCCAAGGTGGCATACCGTTCCGTCACCACATAGGTTCGGGAAGGGACAGACTGACAGAGTCAATGGTAATATGCGGGTATGCAAGTATGCGACAATACATTATTGACAGGCATTCATATATATAGTCAATGCATTACAGTAAAGGCATATGCAGAAGGCGTAACAGCTGAGAAGAGAGATAAGAGTACATGTACGTAATACAAAAAGGCGTTACAATAGGCGTGCACGAAGGCGTGAACAAGAACGTCATTAAACATGATGTCACAAGTAGGCGGATCCATGAGTGAATCCGGCAGTGTCAGCAAAAATACAGGGCAGAGATGTGCGCGCAGCAGTATGACGTGTAATGTACGTGTAACTTGAGGGGTGAAGGGGAACTTGACATTTAGCCCTCAAGTGGAGACAGATGTCTGGATGTCAGATCAACCTAATCCCAAATCGTATCTAATATCTCATGTTTAAGGAACTGTATTATCTGGAAGGAAAAGGTCTCTCGGACAAGAGGCTATTCTATACTGACTGTGAGTGCGTGTATGAGCGTCTACGTGTCTGCATGAAATGCGAGGGGTGCGAGGGAGGGCATGGGCCTACCATGGAAACAGAGGCATGAATTACTTGCAGAGACAGTGAGGCCAAGCCCTTTGCTCTGCAGCTGGAAGGATGTTGACATGAAACTACTAGACAGGAATGTATTTTCGAGGAGTGGAGCAGATAATTCGAAGGTTGAATACAGTCTTGGCAGGCAACAGGCTGAGCCAAGCAACGTTAGCCGCACAGGGAGTGAGGCAGAGGTCACGGGTACAGATGCAAAGCCCAGGTTTGAGATTCAGAGTAAGAAGGCAGGAAAAGGCTCGATGGCAGAAATTCAGGGCCTACTTCGCCAGAGCTGAAAAACGTGTAAAGTACATTACATAAAGACGTTGGCATGGCATATTTAGGAACGGACTATTTGACCCATTCATGGTGGATCTGAAAGAGGACATGTTAACGTTGGATGCAAATGTATTTGCGTCTTCATAGCTTGAAGGGGAGGGAACATACATGTACTTGTAGCGTGTATACGGAGTCGTTGGGGTCTAAGATAGGGGACACAATTGATCACAAAATTTATATTACCTCATTCCCTCCTCGTCCCCTACGGACCCTTCATGATATATCAATCTGCATGAATCGATCAATCTGTTCATGTAACATCATTTGCTCTTCTTTCTTCTTTTGACGTTTTGAATGGGAATTTGGATGCGGAATACATGATGTGGCGCACAAGCCGCAAATCGCCGGTCCACATTGTAAACACAGGCAGCAACTGAAAACTATGAGAAGGCCAATGCCTAGGAAGGATAGGATCTTCCATCCCCAAGCGGTCAACGTTGTCCAGAACCAACCGGACCAAGTCCAGGTGCCTGGATTCTGATGTATCAGACTTGCAATTTTATGGAGACGTGTTATAGCTTTATATACCGTTGGCGCGTTTTCTGGAATGAAAACACAGCAACTTGACCCGATGACCTTACAAGCTCCACCCCTATCAGCTAGGATGACGTCAATGACGAGACGATTTTGAAGAACAACAACCCGCATGGCGGACTGCTCTTCTGTTAAGTTACCTAGAGCGGAGGTAGTTTCATTCACTACTGCTTCGAGAGTTCTAGTTAATTTGCGTATCAGTTTACTATTAAAAAACAGCACCTAAGTAGGGGAAGAAACCTTTATTGAAGTCTGTGTATTGCTCCCATGCCGTTTCAGTGTAGTCGACAATCGGGAGATCTCTACGGAGTCTATGGTTTACTAGATTGGTATTTCTGTGATAATCCGGAGGAGCTAGGAAAACAGGTGGCAGAAGGAATGCAATGTAACAGGTACCATCCCAGTCTGGAGGCAAACGTATGTATGCGATATGGCCACAGACAAAGTAGGAGTGACGTGTAGCTCTAAACGTGGATTTGCCTTGATCACTGAATTCGATCACAGTAGTACATTTACTATGACCTAAGTGTATGGAACCATTCTTTCTGATACATAATTCCCCTTTGACTGGTAACACTGACATAGCAGGTAATACTGGTGCGGCTTCGGATTCAACAGTAAGAATCATGAGGTTAATTGTGTAATTTCCTAATCCATATACTTCATTTTCTAGATCAGTTCCTGTTCTAGTGGGAAGTCCCTTCTTGTCAGGGTAACAGACTTTAAGTAGAACTAAGTTCAGGTTTCCCCAAACCCAATTCCCATCGTAAACAGCAATGTCAGAATCTAAGGAATTAATCAATCTAAACCATGCCCCACAGGAGCCATTGTGAGTGAACGGGTACGGAAAAAGGGGCAGAACTCCCTTGTATTTCTGGTAGGGAGGGAGTCGGCCACATATCCAGCAGTTTGTAGCATTGTTAGTCTGATGGGAGTGGTGTAACATACTAATGAATGTGTTGTTGCGCAGCGCAAGTCTGTAAGACAATTCATGGGGAGGTAATTCGCTAAAAGAATGTTCGGCAGTGACATTGTAAGCAGATTGTGCATGCTTGAAAATAGGGTAGTACATGTGTAATAATATACTAGCAGCAATAATAAGAAGGCTTAGGAAAAACATAATCAGTAATGTCACTATACAGTGACTACGAAGTGATTTACAATATGCACGTTTCTTGAGTTGTCTCTGTCTATCTCTCTCTCTATCTCGGTCTAGGGGATACATGTCAGAAACTAATTTAACCGATTCACCTAGGGGAGGACTTAAACAATTAAACTGTCTGACTTGCTAGACCGTAACTTGAGTCTATATTCTTCGGAGGCGGTTTTCTCAACCAGAGGGATTTTTGAGTCAGTTTGTGGAGGAGGGCAGGGCTTAGAGTCCAAGTCCGAAGGAAGTCCGTGAAATTTTTTGATATGGCTCGAGTGCAGCCAACCTTTTCTGCCCTCCAATTTAACAGCCGTCCTTGTCGTCAGAAGAACCAACTTTGGGGTCTGCCAGCGGGGCTCCAGTGGACTTCTCCGGTCAAAATTCCTCACGAACACA
Source organism: Lissotriton vulgaris (assembly GCF_964263255.1). NCBI lineage: Eukaryota > Metazoa > Chordata > Amphibia > Caudata > Salamandridae > Lissotriton > Lissotriton vulgaris. The sequence continues at coordinate 1,578,666,638 of NC_141696.1, forward strand.
AAATCGCCAGGGACCACTTCATGGGGCTTCACCTCGGTGTTGTCGGGAAAGGCTGCAGCTACCTGTGAACGACAAGATTGTAGTGCAGACATCAAGGAGGCAAGGTAATCTGTCAACATAACACAATCAACATTTGTGATTTTACGAGGTATAGGCGTCCCCCACATATTTGGTGGCCTACCGAAGACCACTTCATACGGGGATAGCCCGGTTCGAGAGTGCGCAACCATCCTCATATAGAAGAGGGCAACTGGTAAGGCTACTATCCAGTCAACGCCTTTCTCTCTCTACATATTTTTGAAAGTCGGATCTTTAGAGTCTGATTATGGCGCTCCACGAGACCTGCTGCCTCGGGATGCCGGACACAGTGGAACTTCCACTGATACCCTAACAGGAGTGTTATGTGTTTCACAAGCTCGGATGAGAATGGCTGACCGTTATCTGAGTACACGATACGGGGCAAACCATTCCGTGGGAAGAACTCGCGAACCAGCTGCTTGGCTGTGGTCGGAGCAGTGTAATCTGGGACTGGATATGCTTCTGTCCATCGGGAAAGTGCACATACGACTACGAGGACATACTTGAATCCTCGGCAACGTTCCATCTGGATATAATCCATCTGGAGGACTTCAAAAGGGTGATCGGGAGGCTGAAATCCACCTTTCTCTACAGGGATGCTTTTACCTGGATTGAACTGACAACAAATCATGCAAGTACGCACTTTCTGTTTCGCTGCTGCTCGTAAGTTCTTATTGTACCATATGTGTTGAATGCTATCTAGCATTGCCTTTTCTCCTAGGTGTGCTGGACTATGTACTGTGTTAATGATTACTTGAACCATAGAGTCGGGGAGAAACCATGTAGATTTTCCCTTCGTCATCCATCCCTGATCTGTTTGGATCCCTCCTAGTTCAGTCCACTTCTTTATTTCATCGGGTGTGGCATGTGTCTGTATGTCAACTACATCATGTGCGGGATCCTTGACTGTCATGTAGTGTGATGGTGTCGGAACTATTGTCTTCGTCAAGTCAGTTGCATGCATTCGATTCTGGGCAGTTTGCTTAGCTGTTCGGTCTGCCAGGTCGTTACCCTGGGAGATCGTATCGGTAACCTTTGTATGTGCTTTACACTTCATAATAGATATCGCAGTAGGTAGATGTATTGCATCTAACAAGGCTTGAATGAGGGGACCGTGTTGAATGTTGGCACCGTGAGAAGTCAAGTAACCTCTCTCTCGCCAGAGGACTCCGAAATCGTGAACGACTCCGAATGCATAACGTGAATCAGTATATATGTTAACTCTCTTATTTTTGGCTTGAATACAGGCTTGTGTCAGAGCGATGAGCTCTGCTGCTTGAGCTGACAGGGTGTCGATACAATTTGTTTCTATTACTTCGGTGTCTGTCGTGACTGCGTAAGCTGCCACTAATTCTCCTGTACTTGTTCTCATACATGAACCATCCACATAAAGTGTCAGGTCTGGGTCTGGTAATGGGACATCTGTCAAGTCTTGTCTGGGTTTCGTCGTAATAGTAATGACTTCGATACAATCATGCTTCAGTGGGTCTACACCGCTTAATGGCAATAGTGTGGCAGGATTCAATGTGCTACAGCGTCTGATTTCTATGTGTGGTTGAAACAATGTCAATTCATAACCTGTCAGTCTTGCTATGGTCAAGTGTTGGGTCTGTGTACGGTTTAAAAGAACTTCCACAGAATGTGGAACTTGTACTGTCAATTGATGTCCTAATACTATGGAATCGCTCTGTCTGATTGCTAAAGCTGTCGCTGCGACTGATTTCAAACATGCAGGTAAAGCTTGGGCTACTGGATCTAATGTGCTAGAAAAGTAAGCACACGGTTTGTGTGAACCTGCTTGTTCCTGAGTGAGGACTGACAAGGCAGTACCTTCACGTTCTGTAACAAAAAGTGTAAAAGGCTTACTGTAACATGGTGTTGCTAAAACTGGTGCTTGACATAAAGCTTTCTTTAAGTCTTCAAAAGCTTGTGTATGTTCCTGAGTCCAAGGGAGGACAGTCGATGTCGCTGCCTCCTGAGTTGTCAACTGGATGAGTGGCTTTGCTAGAAATGCATATTGGGGAATCCATTGTCTGCAGTACGAGGTGAGGCCTATGAAAGCCCGCACCTCCTTCTGTGTTTTCGGTGGTGACATGTTTACAATTAACTGGATGCGATCTGGTGTGAGCTGTCTCCCCACTTTGGACAGCAAGTGACCCAGGTACACAACTTGCTGAACACAGAATTGCAGCTTTGAAGGGGAAACCTTGTGCCCCTTGTCAGCCAGGAAATTTAAAACCGTCAGTGATGCTTTTTCACATTCGGGTTCGCTTCGTGCGGTGATCAGTAGATCATCGACATACTGGAGTAGGGCGGTGTTAACAGGCATGTGGATACTGTCAAGTTGTCTTTTCAGTGCTTGGCTATAGATGCTGGGGCTTTCTGTGAATCCTTGAGGTGCGCGTGAAAATTTGAAACTTCGTCCATTTAAACTGAATCCGAACAAGTATTGGCTTTCTGGATCAATTGGGACGCTAAAGAAGGCGTTCTTGAGGTCAATTACAGTAAAGAACGTCGCTTCTGAATCAATAGCTGTCAGTAATGACGAGATATCTGGAACCACAGGATACTGTAGTACAATGCATTTATTCAATTCGCGCAGATCAATAACTAATCGATAAACAGGTGGTGCATTTGGATCAGTTCGTTTAAGAACTGGGATGATAGGAGAATTACATACATTGGAGTCGGTTTCCACGACCACTCCTTGTGCAATGAGCTCGTCAATTATTCTCAGCAAAGCCACTACAGCATCTGGAGGTAACTTGTATTGTCGAATTCGTGGTAATACCACTCCTGCTTTGAGTGTGACTCGATATGGTGTAATGTGCATACAACCTACATCAGTGGGGCCTTTCGCCCACAAGTGTGCAGGTACACTCTGTAACCGGGGATCCATGTCTCTTAATACATAATGGCCTTTAAAATCTCGCAAGAATAATCGTACTCCTTCCGGAGAACAGCATATTATAGCTCCTAGAGCTTTCAGTGTCTTTATACCTAATAGGTTTTCTGGACATGATTTTGTAAGCAATAAATCCGTAGTCCGTGTCAAAGGACCAACTGCAAGTGGAAGTGGCTGTGATACTTCATTAATAATGGGCTTTCCTGAAAATCCAAGGGAAACATTCTGTGAGCCTGAGAGGGGTGCCCCTGGAACCTCATTGTGACTGATCGTGGTCCTGCTTGCCCCTGTGTCAATTAAAAACTTTCTGTCTTTTCCTAACACTTGACTGTGTACATAAGGACCCTCTTGATCTACAGGAACTTCAATAAGGGGCAAGCCAAACTCCCTCTCTAGGCTGTTTCATGTGTACCGCTGGTAATCAGGGTAGTCATTCTGTGCATACTGGTACATCTGTTGTGTCGTGTTCTGTGTTGCAGTAATAGGCTGTTGCTGTGGCACTGCTACAGTTTGTGATGAAGCTGGCATAGGCGGAATATGTGGTATATTCTGTAGTGCTTGTTGCTGGACCTGATCTTGTCTAGGTACGCGCGGTCTCTCCTTGGTCTTACCCGTGGAGATATTGTGTTTCAGAACTGCACAATCGTTTACATAATGACCTGGCTGTTTACAATAGTTACATGTCCCTTTAACAGGAGCCGTCGAATTACTAGGCTGGGTCGCACCCTTTTTGTGACCATCAGCAGGAACTGACTGGGCAACTAACATTTTCATTTTCGTGTCTTTCATACGTCTTTGTTCATGTTCTTGTTCTTCTCTAATTCTATTCTGGTGGTACTGTAACATTTGTAACATTTGTGAAGGGGTGTTAGCTTGCCAAGTGCTTTCGACTTTCAGTACTCTGTTCTTAACCTGGGGCAGTGAATTCTCGACTAATTTCGTTACAAAAAGGTGTGGATAGGACTCGCTACTAGGTTTCAGGCCGCTATTAATACCGAAACATTTCTCAAATCGAGTATAAAAATCACTAGTGTCTTCATCGGGTTTCTGTTTACAAGCTGAAATTGCACCCCAATCTTCCTTTTTCGTACTTAATAAACGTGGCAACACTTGCACTAACAACCCTGGTAATGCTTTAACCTTATCCCCGAGCCCTTGGCCTGGAATTCTAGTATTTTCTTCGTTTTCTAATGCAGTCCAATCAATCTTGGCATTTCCCACTTCCCATTCTTTTTCTTTAAGTTTCTCATAAATACCAGGAGGCAGTAGTACTTTCAATATCTTCATAATGTCGGGATAAGTATAGTCACCCATGAGTAACATGTCTTTTAATTCACGGTGGAAACCTGCGGGATCTTTATCATGGCTAGGTACTAGTTTTTTCATTTCCAATAATTCTATTTTGGTTATGGGTGTGAACACAAACACACGTCTAAGTGTATTGTCGGCATTCTGAACTGGGTGCACTTCTCGCAACGGATTCTGTCTATCCAGGTAATACATTTTTCTTTCCATGGAGTGTGCTGAATCAGATTGTGGACATAGGAAGGCACTATATCTGTGCCTCTGTTCTAGAATTACTTTAATTAGATCGGTACCTAGACCTCTCCATTTATTCATGAGTAGTTCTGCTAATATATCAGGCAGGGGGCCTGGGTCGGAATGTTGGCTCCTATACAATAGAAGTAGGTGTTGTATCATGTATGCACCAGCTAAACGCTGCTCACTTGGTGTCATGTTCAAAAATGTGTGTGCTAACGCATCATCACTATATTTCTCGGGACTGTCAGCCCATTGTACTGCTGACCTCGCTAATTCTTGTTCATCCATAGAATCTAGTACATGGTACCCCATTCGTTCTCGAAGTCTGTTATCAGTAGCTTGAAATAAGTGTTCAGGAGTTCTTGGATTACACATGGCTTCTTGAAAAATTCTTTTACTTTCTGGACGCACTGGGCGCATTGAATTATTAAAGGGTCTTCCTTTACCTACATATGCTATCGTTTCTCTAACTGGTAATTGTGTTTGTCCTGTAGCTTCTTCTGATGGCTCCTCTTCTGAGGACTCAAACTTGTCTGATTCATTTTCTGGTTCTATCGGTCTTGTTTCATGTATTTTTATTACTACGCTTCTGATTCTTTGATACATGTTTTTTATACAATTCTGTTTATCATGGTTCCCGTCTGCTATATTCTGACCCCCATCTATGAAGTGCTTTCATTTCCTCCGGGTCCATCCCCGGCCTATCTTGTTCTCTTATTAAGCAGTTTATAAAAAACCGTAATATCTTGGCTTGAATGTCAACTTTCTGGTGAGCCATGGCTTCCTTATTACTTTCAGGTCCCTGCCCTGTTTGGACGAAATGGTATATTCTGTCTAGATGTTCAACCATTCCGGGTAGGGTCAACAAAAAGTTGGTGACTCGTCTTAGTCGTACTGATGCTAGTATTAATCTTTCATCATTTCTACCGGGTACTGGATCATATCTACAATCCCCGAGACGGTCTTTTATTATATCGAAATCGGCTGATCGAGGTGTACGTTGTTGTGCTAGATCCCTGTAAGTCAATCTATGTACTTGTGGAGGTGTCTGGAAACCTATCGCTCCTCCGGACGCGCCCCCTGAGGCACTGCCTCCGAAGGGGTTGTTCGGGTGTAAAGTGGGAGGAATGGGTGCGGGAAGAGCTGGAAGAACGGGAGGAAGACCAGGAGGGACATTCGGAACGGGAGGAAGAGGTGGAGGAGTAGCTTGTCGCGGGGGTAGGAGCTGATTGTCTCGGGGTCGGGCGCCGCCAGGAGGGGGTGCGCGCGGCGGTGCGGTATTAGCGTATGCGGGCGCTACATCATCTAGATAGGAAGAAAGGAAAATGTCCTTCGCGGTTTTGGGATGCATTTTAGTCGGGAGCATGGGAGGTGGTAGATCTTTTGGTACTTCAGGAGTGGCTTTAGGTAAACCTTCGGCCAGGAGAGGATACATACCATTCCTAAGGGTGTTTAGTTGTCTGTCTACTTGTTCTATTTTTACTCGGATACCTTCCTCAACTAACACGTTTTCTTGGGCCTTGTCTGAATCCTCTCTCCTTTTCTCTTCTTTTCTAAGTGCTTTTTCTGTACGCCTATGCGATTCTTTACGCCATAATTCGATGGCATCTTTCTGTGACTGTCTGGCTTTCTTTTTTCGTAATGCTTCTTCTACTCTTATAATGCACTCTGAATCCCATGTCCCTGCAGCGGGCCACCTCTGATTCTCTGCTAGGTCTTTAGTGTAGTCCACCCATAAATCGAGAAATAGAACAGCATCTAAGCCGTGCTTGTGATACATAAAGTACCCTGGAGTGTCCCTAGGTGGGATGGGAACAGCTTCCTCTAGTACCCCTTTTCTAGTCTTTATCTGTCTTAATTTGGAGAACAACGGCATCTTGAAAATCTGGCTACTTAGTGCTTACTCAGATATGAATACAATGAACACAATAATCACAATAATGACGATCGAACAATCACTCATACCACGACATTTTGAGACACATTAAAACATTTTGAGATGAACAATCACAATTAGAATGAAACTTGCTAACTGCATAATACTAGATACACTGCTCAACAGTGCAGACTGGATATACTGCTAAACAGTACAGATACACTGTCTAAAACAGTGCAGACCAGGTCTGTGTACCCAAACCTGTCTTGACCGGCACAAACTAATGCGCACGTCTAGATGCGTCCCCAGCAACGGTACTCACCGGGAAGCACGGAAACAGAAGGCCTCGGAAACCCTGGACTGGACTCGACTGGATTCGGACCGGATTCGGACTCGACTCGTGACGCAGATACTTCGGAACTTCGGAACCTGATGGGCCTCCGTATACCTCGGATCTTGCTCTCTCAGCTAGGCTCTGGTCGGGATCCTCCGCACCTCTCACCGCCTCGTCTGGGTGTCGATCGCGGCCTCAGTCACCTCCGTTGGCCTGAGGGAGATACAGGAAATCCTGCGGGTACGCGTAGTTTCCGTCCGGCTGTGGCAGGGGACTAAGCCTGCAAAGCACCTCCGGCGCGTGAGAGGGGGGAGGGGTCCCTGTTCGGGCGCCACTTATGTGGTAAAATTAATTACCTGGTACTGAATTTCTATGCGGTAAAGTCAATAAGAATAACTCATAATAAATAAGAGGCAAAATCCGTGATATTTGAGGTTTCTCAAAATGGGTTTTATTCCTATAAAAGGAATTGGGTGATTAGCATATTGGCTCGAGCCAAGGTGGCATACCGTTCCGTCACCACATAGGTTCGGGAAGGGACAGACTGACAGAGTCAATGGTAATATGCGGGTATGCAAGTATGCGACAATACATTATTGACAGGCATTCATATATATAGTCAATGCATTACAGTAAAGGCATATGCAGAAGGCGTAACATCTGAGAAGAGAGATAAGAGTACATGTACGTAATACAAAAAGGCGTTACAATAGGCGTGCACGAAGGCGTGAACAAGAACGTCATTAAACATGATGTCACAAGTAGGCGGATCCATGAGTGAATCCGGCAGTGTCAGCAAAAATACAGGGCAGAGATGCGCGCGCAGCAGTATGACGTGTAATGTACGTGTAACTTGAGGGGTGAAGGGGAACTTGACATTTAGCCCTCAAGTGGAGACAGATGTCTGGATGTCAGATCAACCTAATCCCAAATCGTATCTAATATCTCATGTTTAAGGAACTGTATTATCTGGAAGGAAAAGGTCTCTCGGACAAGAGGCTATTCTATACTGACTGTGAGTGCGTGTATGAGCGTCTACGTGTCTGCATGAAATGCGAGGGGTGCGAGGGAGGGCATGGGCCTACCATGGAAACAGAGGCATGAATTACTTGCAGAGAGACAGTGAGGCCAAGCCCTTTGCTCTGCAGCTGGAAGGATGTTGACATGAAACTACTAGACAGGAATGTATTTTCGAGGAGTGGAGCAGATAATTCGAAGGTTGAATACAGTCTTGGCAGGCAACAGGCTGAGCCAAGCACCGTTAGCCGCACAGGGAGTGAGGCAGAGGTCACGGGTACAGATGCAAAGCCCAGGTTTGAGATTCAGAGTAAGAAGGCAGGAAAAGGCTCGATGGCAGAAATTCAGGGCCTACTTCGCCAGAGCTGAAAAACGTGTAAAGTACATTACATAAAGACGTTGGCATGGCATATTTAGGAACGGACTATTTGACCCATTCATGGTGGATCTGAAAGAGGACATGTGAACGTTGGACGCAAATGTATTTGCGTCTTCATAGCTTGAAGGGGAGGGAACATACATGTACTTGTAGCGTGTACACGGAGTCGTTGGGGTCTAAGATAGGGGACACAATTGATCACAAAATTTATATTACCTCATTGGCACCGATCGAAGTTCGGACCCTCTCACCGGAGGCGTCGAGCGAGCTGGAGGCGGACATCACAGCCGATGAAATCCAGCTGGCCATTAAGGCACTAAACCCGGGCAAGGTATTGGGACCGAATGGGATACCCATAGAATGGTATCAAGTGATGCCGGACACCCTCAGCACGCATCTGCTGGGGATGTTCAAGGACTGTTTGGAGAGGGGCTCCCTTCCACCGGACCAGCATGCGGCTACTATAGTACCAATCCCCAAGCCGGGTAAACCCCCAGAGGACTGCTCCTCCTATCGACCAATTTCCTTATTAAACGCGGAAGTGAAAATCTTGGCCAAGATTCTGGCACAGAGGATCCTGCCCCATCTGTCCTCGATTATACACCCGGATCAGTCCGGGTTTATGCCGCACAGGAACACAGCGCTGAATTTGCGGCGACTGCATGGTATCCTGGCCAGAGCTGACACCATCACCACGCCGGCAGTAATCCTGGCACTTGATGCCAAAATGGCATTTGACCTGGTGGAGTGGGAGTACCTTTTCGAAACGCTGACGCATATGGGGTTCGGGCCTCGCTTTCTAGCGTGGGTCAAACTGCTGTACACAGCCCCGGTGGCTCATGTGGTGGCGAACGGCCACATTTCCCGCACTTTCCCGCTGGGACGGGGCACGCGACAGGGGTGCCCTTTGTCACCCCTGTTGTTTGCCATCTCATTAGAACCCCTTGCTACTCTCATACGAGCCTCCCCCCTCCTCAAGGGTATACCAGGGACCGGGGGTTGGGAAGACCGTCTGTCCCTCTACGCAGACGACATGCTGCTGTATCTAACAGACCCCGAGGAGGGAATACCGGCCTTGTTACGCATTTGTGACACGTACGGCAGGATTTCCGGCTACACGCTAAATTGGTCCAAGTCAGAGATATATGTCCTACGGGGTCCGGCTCCGGACCTCGACGATAATTGCCCGCTGCGACTGGCGGGATCATCTTTTAAATATCTAGGCATACACGTCACTAAGGACCCGGCTGAATTCATAGATATGAATCTGAAGCCGCCCCTGGATAGACTCAAGCGGGATGTGGAGTTCTGGTCCGGCCTGCCGTTAACACTCCTCGGCAGGGCGGCGCTTTACAAGATGATGGCGTTACCACGCTTCTTGTACGTCCTCGACAATTCACCCTATCCTGTGCTTCCCAAATTCTTCCAGAAAGTAGCGGCTCTGGTCTCCAACCTACTTTGGGGCAACCTCCCGGCGCGAGTGGCACAATCCAAGCTACACAGAGACTGGTATAGCGGGGGCATTGCGCTACCGAATTTAAAACGGTATTATTGGGCTGCACAATTGAAACCCATTAATCAATGGATACACGCACCACATACCGAGCCAGCATTTCATTCGGACAGGGAGCAGTTGGGCGCTGATAGTCTGTTGGGTCCACTGTATGATCACTGCAAGATGCGCACTCTGGTCGGCCCCACCAAGTTAACGGTGCAGATATGGCACGCAGCTACGGCAGCTCTGGGCTGGAAGGGGAGAATCACAAGGATGACTCCGCTGTGGGACTCTCGCGCACTGGGCAACCTGAGGAACACCAAGGGGTTCGCACAATGGGACACAATAGGCATCTCCGTGGTGGGTGACCTATGGGAGAGGAATGAAGTGATCCCCTCTGCCCGACTAAAAGAACTCTATGAGCTCAACGACAGGGAACTCTACAGATACATTCAGGTCCGTCACGCACTGCTTGCAGCCATTCCAGCAGACACACTACTCCCAGAGTCCTCACCCTTGGAAGATCGCCTACTCACAGATTACATGTTGGAACGGGCGACATCCCTCACTTACCGTAAGCTACTCAATAACAGCCCTGAACCCACATCACACCTGAAAGAGAAATGGGAGGGGGAGGTTAACGACATGGATGAACATGAATGGAACGCAGCACTTGGGTCCCCTAAAGAAGTAGGCATCTCGGCATGCATGCGGCTGGTGCAATTTAAGATCCTGCACAGGGTTTACTATACAAGGACAATGCTGCATCGCATACACAGGGCGCCCCATCCCTACTGTCTGCGTGGGTGTGGGGAGGAAGGCACGTTCTTCCATACCATATGGGACTGCCCCAAGATCCAGGACTACTGGAAACAAGTACTCCACACACTTTCACAGGCATTAGATCACTCCATATTACCTGACCCGAGGAGGTGCTTGCTAAATATATGGGAACCTACTGACTTGACCCGATACGAGCAACTTTGGGTCACGGCGGGGCTAATGGTAGCGAAACGTGACATAGCACAGCGCTTGGGGACAGCAGAACTGCCAACCAAGTCCCAGTGGTGCTTGAACATGGATCGAGTGATGTTGACCGAGCGAGCAGTGTACATCAACCGAGCCTGCCCCGGGAAATGGAATAAGATATGGCTGAAATGGAATGAGTACAGGGGGGACATCTGCGAACCCTTGCAAGAGGATGATCTGGATGAATCCGACGATGAGGGCGAGGGGGGCTAAACCTGGGCGGGAGGGGGGAGTGAGGTGGAGGCCTGGGCTGCTGCAGAAGGTTTCCTCTTAGAGCTTAGACAGATGAGTCAAGGGGGTAGGGGCGGGTGGGGTGAGTAGAGGCATGCGCGCACTGCGTAGGGCTGTCAGGTTCCCATACTCCCAAGAGACACTAGAGACTTGAAATGCACTGATTCGTGTCAGACCACACTGTCATTCCTAACTGTTGTTGTTATGAGTTTGTTATTTTTCAAAAAACGAAAAAACTCCATCAAAACCTCAATTCCTGCATTGAACAGTTGCTTGACTGGCACTTTTATTTTTTCAGTACGCTCCGTCACGAATTTATTGTTACTGTGGTATTGTTATCCTTTTTGCTGAAAATCTAGGTATACAACGATCCTCTGATAGCGGCCGGCCCTCAGGGTTGTAGGCATTCCGCTGTGTACTATGCAAAGTGCAATAAAGGTTTTGGAAAAAAAAAAAAAAAAAAAACATAGTAAGGTGTTGCATATGTTAGTAATAGTGGGTTACCTCTTTTTGATTGTACATAAGTAGCTGTTGTCATGTTTTTCTGCAATTATAATAAATAAAATGGTACAAAAAGAAAAATGTTTTAAAATGTACAAATATTTTGCCTGTTTAATGTTTGTATGTGCTTATACTGTAAACTTACTTTAGTTTACCTTCCTTTAAAAAATTCAATAGAAAGATGTTAGAACTGGGCCTTTTTATTGCCCTCTTCCAGATTTCCTTGTGTCTGTTGATGTCTATACTGATGAAAAGTACAACATCCAATACATTTTTTAACAATAATTTTGTTTATCCCTTTAGTTGCTGCTTTTTTCATGAAACAAAATAGTTACGTTTTAGAAGTTACGGTATTTTCTCAGCTTTAGATTAGCTGTACAAGAAGGTATAATAAATTTTACTCTGTAAATTATAGAAAAAGTGGTTTACATTAATTTTGGCTTTTTTCGTTTCTTACATTAACAGTATTTATTCAATTTATTTAAAAAATACATTATTTTGCTGATCAAGCATATTAGATCAGTTTTCAGAAAATTTTCCAAAAATTGATTTTGTTTTGACTTTAAGCGCAGCTGTTTTTTACCTCACTGTAATCTTCGTGTGGAGAAGTGTGACTCAATGGTTAGAGCGGCAGACCCGGATGCAGAGGTCTAGCCCGGGACCAGGGTTCAATTCCCCGCCTCGGCGGGTCTTGGGCTCAAAATTCCACGGACCTGATAATTCTTGCCTGTGTGCCTATTCTAATCATAGAGTCCCACTCTGCAACTCTGGGCAATAGCTTGCTTAATCTCCACAACGGCCCCCACAAAGCTAAGGATGCCTGGCCTCCACCTTGGGGGTGCCCAGGAGTGTACACCTCACAGCGGTATTCGTACAAGCGCCTTGAGACCCTTGCGGGTGAGTAGTGCGCTGTACAAGTATCAATTTTTTACATGTGTAGGAAAAGTTAACACAGACAAAAAGTTAACATTTAGGCCCTGATTACAATATTGAGGCGGTCAGGAGACTGCTGAACAAGCAATCGTTGGTCTGCCAACCGAATTAGAATAGGACGTCTGTGCTGGCGGTTGAAAAGTGTCCGCCAAGACATGGAACACCCTCCCCATCCAACTGCGTCAGACCCAGGACCTTCTGACCTTCTGACCTTCAGAAGACTTCTCAAGACCTGGCTTTTTGATCAGTAGCGGCCTCATCCCCCTCCCCGTAGAGCCTTGAGACCCTCACAGGTGAGTAGCGCGCTTTACAAATGGATTGATTGATTGATTGATTTAACACTGCAGCTCGTGCTGCGGCCCACGAAAAAAAGCTGCAGCACAAGCCACAGTGTTGAAGAGCACTTTGTGCACATCCATGCACTGTGTGCCATGCACCACCTTGCACATGGATGTGTGTGGGTACACTACATGTGCTCCCAGGGCTACTTTGCAGAGGTCCACGAGAGATGGTGACCTTGTTTGGGACTTCCAAAGTCCCTTTCCGCCAGCATTTTTATCGGCAGGCTTCCCGCCATGAAAAGGTTGTTGCAAAGGGACATCGTAATCCAGAAGCGGTCGCTGCCTCGGCACCGCCTCATGCCGGGACTACGATTGTCACCCTGTTGGGATCTGAGATCTTGGCAGAGGCCGCGATCTTCTCCCCGACTGCTGATGATCCTGCCCCATGCATCGAAATGCGGTGGTCGGACCGAAGGGCTGTCTGTCGGGCAGACCTCCACCAAAGGCCTGTCGGTCCGCTCGAGATTGTAATCAGGCCCTTAAATTGTACAGGGAATTATTGTTAGTGTCATCTATGTTTAGTAATATTTATAGAATTTCAAAGGTTGTAATTACCTTGGAGTAAGATAGATGACTCTCTCACTTGCTGGTCAGAGCTTTGAGTTCACTTGTGCTGTCATCTCACAGGTTTCCAGACAAGGGACAACAAAATGGTGTATGTTGTTTTATATGTTTTAATATATATATATATTTTTTGAAAACCTTTATTTTCAATTGCAGCAATACATTTGCGGGCCTACAACCACAGGGGCCGGCCGTCACTAAAACGAAACAGAAACTTGATATTGCAGAGATAGACAGCTCTTCAGCCGACTGCCCGGGGGCCCGGCAGCGAATCAGCATACTGTTCGTATGAATCATATGATATTGCGCAGGATGAGGTTAAGGTTTTACATTTTTAAATATTATATAAATTAACAATAAAGAAACCAAAAACTAACGAGGCAAAGAGGCTATGCGGTGGGTGTCTGTCCCAGGGCGGAGAGCCGTATCAAGAAACAATATATGCAACAAGAACGGATGAAAAAATGGGGGAGGGAGGGGGCCGGTGGCGAGTCGTCACAGTGTCAGCAAGAATCTGTACAATACAAGGAATGTTAGGCTATGGGGACTGTGACATTTCCGGGATATCTACAAAAGGAGGAGTACAAATCTCCCCTCTGTATAAGTTCTATTGATTCCATATTCTCCCCCACTTCTTAGGTCTGCCACGTGCAACATACACAGTTTTTCCCTAAACATGCACCAGTCCATGTTTTCTTTCCAAGCTGAAATCGTAGGTGCTCTTTGGGACCCCCACAGTTGTGCTATGTCTCTTTTAGCTACCATGTTCCCAAGGGTAGCCCATTGTGTCTGTGCCACATTATAATCATTCGGTTCCCATACATTCAGTAGACAGCGTCGGGCTTCAGGCAACAACGAGACTCCCGTAACTTCTTCCATGACAACATGCACACAGTTCCAAAACACAACCACCTCAGGGCATTCCCATATGATATGGAGGAAGGTACCCATCAAACCACACCCACGTTTACACAACCCATCCACCGAATAACCCATACGCAGCAGCTGGGAACCCGTTATATAGATACGGTGTAGGATCTTTAATTGCACCAGCCGGAGACGGGCCGGAATCGCAACCTCTTTAGGAGAAGATATCGCAGCCTGCCAATCCTCATCATCCAATTCCAGTCCATCACCGGTCCAAGCTTCCCGAAGCTGCAGAAGTAAATCCGCCCGGTCGTTAATCAGTTTTTTATATATTAGAGAAATAGTGCTATCCGGAACATGTCCGTCAAGCACTCTATCTTCGAGGGGAGAAGATTCCGGGATCACGGTACCGGCCGGGAAAACCGAACCAAGTGCGTGACGGATCTGCATATAGAGAAAATGCTCCCTATCACTGAGCGCATATTCCAACTGCAGTTCCTCAAAAGTCTTAATCCTATCCTTAACCCAAAGATCCCCGACCCTGCTGATGCCGATGAGGTCCCACTTCTCAAAGCCCTTCGTTGTCCATAAGCTACCCAATCTTTCAGCTACGTAAAGCGGGGTTGCTCGGGTCAATCTGTCCGACCACCCCATCGCTGCGTTCGCGCTACACCACACCCGCACCGCGACCCCAGTGGGTCCAAATAGTTTCCTGCCAGCCGATTTGGAGTATAATGCCCTGTTGTAGTGTCCTCCCGGCAACTGCCATTTATCCATTTCAAATGCAGGATTTGGCATAGGGCCGTACATGGCATGATTTATTGCACTCAACTGGGAGGCCCAGTAATAGCGTTTGATGTCCGGTAACGCAATACCCCCATCGTACCAGGGCAGCGTCAATTTCGCTAGGGCAATGCGAGGACGCCCGCCCCATACCGACTGCCTCTGTAG
Source organism: Lissotriton vulgaris (assembly GCF_964263255.1). NCBI lineage: Eukaryota > Metazoa > Chordata > Amphibia > Caudata > Salamandridae > Lissotriton > Lissotriton vulgaris. The sequence continues at coordinate 1,578,681,681 of NC_141696.1, forward strand.
GCACTCTATCTCACGGAAATAACTAGCAGGTACGAGATCAAGTGTATTTTGGAGGGCATATAGAAATCGAGGTAGGGACATCATCTTGAAAAGAGCTGCCCTCCCGACCGGGGACAACGACAGGCCACCCCAGGCCGCGACGTCGGACTTAAGCCGAAGAAGCGGAGGAAGCAGGTTACGTTCATATCGAACCGCAGGGTCTAGTGATATGAAAATCTCCAAATATTTAAAACCAATCTGCGATATCTGTATCGGGCAGATACGCGGCAAGGGGAGTACATCCCCAGTGAGAGCATAAACACTAGACTTAGCCCAATTGATCATGAGACCGGAGTTCTTTCCGAATGAACTAAGTACATCAAACAGCACTCCCATTGATTTCCGAGGGGAAGTGAGGTATAACAGAATGTCATCTGCATATAGCGATATGCGGTCCTCAAAATCGGGGGTCCACCTAATACCCTTAAGCGATGGTTCCCACCGCAACCAAGCAGCTAGGGGTTCTAAAGCGAGCGTGAAGAGCAAAGAAGACAATGGGCACCCCTGTTGCGTGCCCCTCCCCAGAACAAAGGAATCCGAGACCCTGCTGTTGACCACCACCTGGGCCAGCGGTTCCTCATAAAGGAGTTTAACCCAACCGATAAACCCTGGGCCAAAACCGAACTTCGCGAGAGCAGCCCACAAATATGGCCATTCCACAGTGTCAAAGGCCATCGTGGCATCCAAGGAGACCAAGATGGCCGGCTCACACAACAATTCCGCTCTCGCCAGGACGCCATGAAGATGACACAGGTTCAACGCGGTATTGCGGTGAGGAATAAACCCGGACTGATCCGGGTGTATCAAGCCGCCGATCACCTTTATCAGCCGATTCGCCAGTAGTTTTGCCAAGATTTTAGGTTCGGCATTTAAAAGTGATATCGGTCTGTAAGAAGCACATAGGTCCCGGGGTTTCCCTTCTTTATGGATCACAACAATGGACGCACGTCTCTGGTCTCGGGGAAGGGACCCGACATCTCAGGACTCCAGAAACATCTCACGGAGATACGGCGCCATTTTATCCGGGCGCAACTTATACAGCTCAATGGGGATACCATTTGGGCCCGTAGCTTTTCCCGGGCGGATGGAGCGGATAGCGAGCGCTATTTCATCGTTGGAAAATTCCGCCTCCATAAGCTCTCTGTCAGAATCAGACAAGCAAGGCAATGCGATATCTCTAAGTAACAAATGCGAGTCCTCCTCCGGTCTGTCTGAGACTGGCGCATACACCTTTTGGAAATGATGTGCGAAACCCTCCACTATCTCCACAGGGTCCACAACTCGCGCTCCATCAGCTCTCTCTATCACAGGCACAACACGATTCAATCTTTCCTTTTTATCCAACCAGGCAATCAGCTTCCCCGCTTTATCGCCGACATCATACAGCCGCCCCTGCTGTTCACGACTCATGGCCTTGGCCGCATTAGTCACCAAAGCTCTTTAATCAAACTGTTTGAGGTTTAGAGCGTGTAGCTTATCCTGCGTGGCACCAGACTCCAACTCACTCTCCAATTCAGTGATTTCAGCCTCTAGCCGTACTACCTCCTCATTCTTTCTTCTCTTTGCACAAGCAATCAACGACAGAGCTTGACCATGAATTACCGTCTTGAAGGCTTCCCATAGGGAAATGGAGGAGGATACCGACCCCACATTTTCGGTGAAATAATGATCAATAGACTTAACCACACCCGCCTGGGTTTTAGGATTACGAAGATGCCAGGGATTAATCGGGGCCACTCGACCCTCCGCTCCCAGCTGAATATCAATAGAGAGCCACAATGGGGAGTGGTCCGAAATACCCCTGGCTAGGTGTCTGACGTCCCTCACTAAGACGGCCTGCACTGCCGGCATAAGGACATAATCAAGCCTAGCAAGGCTCCCGTGTGCACCAGAGTGAAAAGTGTATTGAGCCTGTCCAGGGTGCATCAGCCTCCAACAATCCACCAGACCCAGCGTCTCCAGGAAGTTACCCAGCCAAGATTGCAATCTCGCAAGATCCCTAGGGGGGCTGCGGTCCTCTCTACCACAGACAACAGAGTTGAAGTCTCCACCCACAGCTAAAATACCCTTGGGGAGCCCCAGTACCACCCTCCCCAAATCAGCAAATGTCATAGTTTGTAGGCCTGGCGGAACATACACAGAGAGTATGGAAATCGTCTTCCCCTACCATCTGCCCGTGATAGCAGCATATCGTCCCCTATCATCTAGGATAGTATCATCTACTTCTAAGGGGAGGGAGCTCCTGATCAGAACACCTGCCCCCCTCGACCCAGTAGTGAATCCCGAGTGGGCGACTAAACGATAACCTCGCCGATTCATTGCATGGCATGTGTTCCCTATCAAGTGTGTTTCCTGCAGCAACACTACATCAGGGGAAAGACATTTCAAAAACTGTAGTACTATCCCCCGTTTTATCCTGTCCCCCAAACCATTAACATTCCAGCTTAGTACCCTCAACCCCCTACCCCCATCCCAGGAATGAAAGCAGACTCCCCCCCACAGCGAACCGGACACCAAAATCAAAATATGCAGTGATACATTGCCTCTAAACCAAACAAAATAAAGCAAAGTCCCCCCCCACCACCCCAAAGAAATTCCCTAAACACCCCCCCCCACCCTGCACCCCTGCGTTAGACCAAAAAGCCACCCCAACTTGCAGTGTGCCTGTCGCCCTAACATGAAACTAATCGACAAGAAGAAGAAGAACCCCGGAAGGAGGGAGAGTCCCGTCTCCCCTACCGCCTCTGGGTGTAAACGATTGTATGTACAAACACAAAAAGTCATCAAACCACTGCTGCGAAGTCCGTATATTGCGCGTGCCGGTCATCGCTCCCTACTAATGTTCCAGCGGGCCACCTTCTGCGCCCCCGAGCGCTCCGGGCGATCTCGATGTGTCGGCAGAGTATCAAGCCAGTCACTAACGACCTCAGGCCGGGCAAAGAAGAGCGTCCGTTCATGGTATTCGACGCGTAGTCGAGCAGGAAAGAGCATAGCATATTTCAATCCCATGTCTCTCAGTCTCCGTTTCACCCCATGAATCCCATCCTCTGCTTCTGTACAGCTTGAGTGAAGTCTGGGTAGAAGCCAATCGTCGCATTCTCAAATTTCGTGGGGCCATTGGCCCACGACGCCTGCAGGATGGCGTCTCTATCCCTAAAATTGAAGATTCTAGCTATTATGGGCCGTGGCGGAGCGCCTGGTTTATGTTTCCCACCCGGAACTCTGTGGGCGCGTTCAACCGCAAAAACGTTACTGAGGCCCTTGAGATCCAGATGATTCAATATCAGATCCTCCACGAGGACATCAGTAGTCAACTCGGTGGATTTCTCCGGAACCCCGATGATACGAACGTTGTTGCGCCTTGCACGATTTTCGAAGTCTTCCAGCCGGCGGGCAAACAGATCGTTAGAGGATCGTAGATTGCGAACCTCTGTTTGGAGATCGGACATGTCGGTCGTAAGGCTGGCGGTCTTGATATCTAAAGACTTGACCCGTTCATTGGTCTTCGCCAGGTCGGTCCTGATCAAGTTAACATTGATAGCCACCGTGTCGAGCTTTAGAGCCAATGTCTCATATTGCTGGCCCATGGATGTCTTCATGCTCGCAATGGCGCTAATGACGTCTCGTAAAGTCAACTCCTCCGTCGCTGAGGAGCGATCTCCGGTCTCATCCAAGGTCTTACCAACACCACTGGGGGATCCTTTAGGGCGAGTGTAGTGATCCATGATGTTTGATTGAATGGCGCCCCCTCGGTGCGTGACTTTGGTCGTCGTTTCTCGCTTTCTGGCTTGCTCGCCATGTTGAGCGATGCGCCCCGGAGGGGCCTTTGAGACCTGGTATGAATGGCTCCTCACAAATCAGTCTTAGAAGAGTCTAGATACGAGACGTGGCGGGCAAGCGTATAGCCCAAAGTTAGACCATGGGCCACCGAAGTCAGGTGATGACTGGTTTCAGTAAAGAAGATCCAAAAACGAAACTGAAAGTACTTCACGGGCACAAGTCAACTTCCACTGGCCGTTGTTATTCAATTACTACCCGGGAATCTCGGGGACTCGAGTCCCAGGCTGTTCCTCGGTGTAGGCCGTCAGCTTTCGGAGTGGAATAAGTCCGGGTCCGGCATCCAAATCGATTCCTGAAAAGAGCTTTTATGTCAGCAGGGTCATGTCCTCAATAACCCGTCGTCTGCATCAGGATTAGTGACAGGATATATGCGGGAGACGGCGGGGGTCTCGGGAGCCCTGTGCTCACGCGACCATCTTGGATGCGCGCTAAGCTCCTCCTCCTGTTTTAATATTTTAAAAACATTTTCATAAGAGAATGCGTTTTCGAATCTGAGTTTTTACACTGTAATTTCATGACAGAAACCCATTTAAAAAATTGTTTTGAAAGTATTTGGTATGACCTTCTTGTGTGTGTTCCTGTTAGTGCCATATTTGATCAGGATGTTTTATTTGAATTGAAAATGTATTAATATGATACGTATTTTTATATTTAACAACAAAGGATATTTATTTAAAACTGTTTTTAAACATTATAATGCAGAATACTTAACATGCAGTGTTGTAAAACCAATCCATTTTAAAGGCTTAGGTTGTAGTCCCTGCTTAATTCGTAAAAGAAAAAGTGACTGTCACAAAATTTTGCTCAGACGTCCGCAACCAGCGCTATTGACGTTCGGGGGGCCTGATACCATTGCTGCATTGTCTCGGTTTCACCTCATGTCTCTTTAATCCACCACCAGACTCTCCCGGCCCCTTTATATGACTCTCGCGGTTATTGTTTTTAGCTCTGCTTTCTCTCTTTGGCATTGTTTTTCCATCCTTTCCTTTCTCCTTCTTTTCACCTCTCACTTCTCTCTCTCTCTCTCTCTCTTGTTCTGGATCAAAGTTTGTTGAGGAAAAATAAGTGCCGGTCCCCAAAAATAAGTGCCAGTCGTCCCCACCTGTAACAAATGGCTGAAACTAAGCACTGTTTGTCGGAGTTTAGATAGAGGCACACTTCAACACATTGTAATGGCATGCATGGTAACAAACACCTTATAAAGTTCCACAATATAAGACGTTGTGTTGTAATGACTCACATTCACAGACAGTATCTTCTAGCCCTTTAAAGACCTCAACAATGACGGATCATGCTCTTCACACTTGTTATTTCTGGCCATGTCTCACTAACCCTGTGTGAAGAATCCACCTGCAGCACTGCTCCTTCCTGTCTCTCACTGTCCCCAACAGTGGCCTCATATCCTCACAAAAGGAGGGCAGGGGTAGATATTCCTTAGTGATATTTCTGTGTAACAAACCTTTACACTTCAACAGGTAACTGGGAATTCCTGAAAGCTAAACACAAGGGAAGATTAATATTGTGCAAAATACATGTATGCTCACAACTACCCCTGGGTTTAGAATGGAAATATGTTATTTTGACAAATGTTCAAAATGAAGAAAGTCAGCCTGATGAATCCAAGTTGATTCAACAGCATTGTGGAAAATGTCAGAATAAAATGTTTTTATTTTTTAAATAGAAAAATGCAAATTTAAAATGAGCTGCCCCTTTTGTGAATATGCTCCATTGTCTCTTCCACATTTACTTGTATGTTGGGCATGTTTTGATAAAAAAAGAAGAAGTTTGCTACTCCCTGTTTTAGACTTTTACAGGGCTGCCTTATTGGTGATTTGATGACAGCAGTTTTATAGCATAATACTGTGAGTTTGTGTTATGCTGCAGGGAAATTCCTGTCTGTGGTTTCTGAACAGCTAGTTGAGTTGAGTTGCTCATAGCTGTAAAAGTATATTTACGGAGTGCGGAGGAACATTCTACTTATTCATGAATTGAGGTTTTTAGGTGTAAGGTTTTAATTATTAATATTATGCTATATCATAGAACATGCAGATTAGTTCGCCTAGGCTTTTCCGCATAATTATCACACACACAAGTCATCTGGACTAGGATTGTTAGAGGCCTTTACAGTAAAGCAACCTAGTACGGCATATTTACAGAACAATAAGGCAAATATCAGGATTATTGTGGCTATAACGAATGTGTACAATATGAAGAACGTTAATATGATATAGTCCGGTATCTCACAATTCCCTTCGCACTAATCATTGGTAGCCAGAAAACATTGCCATCCTGATCCGAAGGGCAAGGCGCCCCGAAATGTGTCAGCCCACAGTCGTTTGCTGGCCATTCTAGGCTGATGTCCTTGGGGATATGATATTCTTCCCTGGCATGAACAAATTCTTGAAATTTGACATATCCTGATGGGTGATCCGTCTGGTCGAACCACTTCTGTAAGACTGATAGCACAATATCTGTGCCTTTGTTCCTTTGCCATCCTTTCGAGTGGGCTATCCGCATCCTGTAATAGCACCTCCGAACCATCAGCAGACTGATCTTATATCATGCAAACCTCTTCTGTGGCTGCAGTAAGTGTTTTTAGGTCTCGCCTGTCGATGCGCATGCGCATCGAGCAAGCGAGACTATGGGGGCTCATCGACTCTTTATCCAACTTGCAAGGAATCGTGGCGATTCCTTGCAGTGCCCGTGACTTTTAAGCTCAATGCGCATGCGCATTGAGCTTAAAAGCGCGTGCACGTCCGTCTTTGTTTACCCGCTCCGCCCCCTCCCCGCCGTCTCGCATTTCCCCTGCCGCATCAAAGGCTTTCACGGCCGGCCGGCCATGCTTTCAGTTTCACGACCGGCCGGCCGTGTCAATTACATTCCAAAGCCCGCTCTCCCTGCTCCGCCCCCTGCTCCGGCCAAGACGCATTTCTCCTCCCTCCTCCCCCCATTCACGTTTATTCTACTTCTTATCTGGCCTGGAAAGCCTCGACAATGCTTTTTCTTTCTCTCTACTCAGTTCCTTCTTCTCCTCATTTAATTCCTCTTTCTTTTGCTTCATTTCAGCTCACCTTGTTTTACCTCCCCCTCCCCTCTGCCCTGCGCTTCCCCTCTCGCCTCTGCTTCATGTCTCCTTGGCTTCTCCTTTTCCCTATTATCCTTTTTCTTCCACCATATCTCTCCTGTGCTTCCTCCCTCTTCTTGCTTACCCCGTGCCTCGCGTCACAGGTTTTCCTTCTTTTTTCCCGCCTTTCTCCCTCTCCTCGCTCACTCCATAGATGATGCCGGCGCCTGTGCTCAGCACAGAAACAATTATATGGTCTAAGACTCAGTTTAATAGCGTGCCTCCCGCGAGTGCCCCCCCCCTGCAGCAATCAGTGTCTAATCCGCCATCACTGCTGACAGACGCAGGCCCTCGTGCTCCGCTCCGGTGCTGGCTTCCCGAATCCTCTCAGCGGGTCCCAAATCCCGACATGCTCGGGTTGAGTTGCCTGCAGTGCAGTGCTCTACTCCTGTACGGTGGAAATGATTTACCATTGTCTCTGTATAATCCGGATTTATTTGCTCTCGTGTTCCCTTCGAGGGTGCTGTGACATTTGGCGAGATCCCACGGGATTTCCCTCTCGACTTCGAAAGTTAAGAAATTGTTACAGGGCATTAACTTTTCTAGATTTTGAAAGTTGGCCGTTTTCACCAATTGCCGGGTTTGTTCAGCATTGCATAGTGACTGTTGGTATGTAATGTTTAAGAGTGAGGTTTAGAATATGCCAATGGCAAAGTTTGGAACTTTCTGTTTGGGGACACCCCTCACCCTCAAACCCTCACCCTCACTCACCCACCCTCAACCCCTCACCCTCACTCACTCACCCTCAACCCCTCACCCTCACTCACTCACCCTCACTCACCCTCGACCCCTCCCCCTCAACCCCTCACCCTCACCCTCACTCACCCTCACTCACCCTCAACCCCTCACTCACCCTCACCCTCAACCCCTCACCCTCAACCCCTCACTCACCCTCACTCTCACTCATCCTCACTCACCCTCAACCCCTCACCCTCTCTCACCCTCACCCTCACTCACCCTCAACCCCTCACCCTCACTCACTCACCCTCAACCCCTCACCCTCAACCCCTCACTAACCCTCACTCTCACTCATCCTCACTCAACCACCCTCAACCTCACTCACCCTCAACGCCTCACCCTCAACCCCTCACCCTCAACCCCTCACCCTCAAACCCTCACCCTCACTCACCCACCCTCAACCCCTCACCCTCACTCACTCACCCTCAACCCCTCACTCTCACTCACTCACCCTCACTCACCCTCAACCCCTCCCCCTCGACCACTCCCCCTCAACCCCTCACTCACCCTCAACCCCTCACTCACCCTCAACCCCTCACCCTCAACCCCTCACCCACCCTCAACCCCTCCCCCTCAACCCCTCACCCTCACTCACCCTCAACCCCTCACCCTCACTCACCCTCAACCCCTCACCCTCACTCACTCACCCTCAACCCCTCACCCTCAACCCCTCACCCTCAACCCCTCACCCTCACTCACTCACCCTCAACCCCTCACTCACCCTCACTCTCACTCACTCTCACTCACCCTCACTCACCCTCACTCACCCTCACTCACCCTCCCTCACTCACCCTCCCTCACTCACCCTCCCTCACTCACCCTCACTCACCCTCAACCCCTCACTCACCCTCACTCATCCTCACTCACCCTCAACCCCTCACCCTCACCCACCCTCAACCCCTCACCCTAACTCACACTCACCCTCACTCACCCTCACCCTCACTCACCCTCACTCTCACTCACCCTCAACCCCTCACTCACCCTCAACCCCTCACTCACCCTCACTCACCCTCACCCACCCTCACCCACCCTCACCCTCACTCACCCTCAACCCCTCACCCTCACACAGTGCAATAGGTCTCGGAGCATTTGAGTTAGAGCTTTTAGAATTGTTTATGGATTTCCAATCAAAGATCATGTTAAATGTCCTTCACATCTAACATGAGCTTCGATTGGAATTCCATAGAGCATATTATCAAGCCCATTATCGCCACTTTATCTGCAGTTTCCTGCCGATAAAGCGGCGATAATTTAATCGCAGAGTCTTGATGATATGGCCGATAATTGGGTGAACTCATTGAGACTGTCAGATTTCAGTAGCTTGGTAAAGGACTTGAAATGCACTATTAGAGCCCATTTGTGTTTCAACATTTTCCCAAGGGCGAGAAGCCCCCATCCTCCGACCCCACTAGAAGACATCAGACTCGTTTTGCTTGCTTACCACAATCAGGTAATTGTTCCCTTGACATATTATATCTGCACCTTCACGTAGATGACATCTGAAAAAAGACATTTGTTTGTGTTATATTAATCATGCAATTATTATGGAACTTCACCAATGTTCATTATTGTGATGTCATCTGGATTAAGGCCATGTGATATCAGTGCCTAGGAAGATTCAAGGTCAAAGGTCATATGATATCACTTCCTGTGATACCATTAAGGTCAAAGGGTGAACAATGTCACTTCGGCTACCCCATGCATTTTGGTGAATGGACCTCCATGCTGAGACCTGGTCTGTGTCAGGAGAGAGCCAACTCTTCGTTTGCAGTGTCTCTCTCTCATACATATCAGGCTGACCCTTTAGGGCGCCTTCCTCCTTACTCATAAGAGTGAGGTGTGCAGCAGTGAATAGTGAGTATGAAATATTGATGATCTATTAGCAAAACAGCAGCAGTGGGCAGATGAAACCTCCCAACAGAAGTGGTCAGTAGATGTAACAATTGCTCAGTGTGCTGCCGCAGACTGCACACCTGCTGCAAAGAAGTGCCACTGAGTGTATTACCAAAGGCACTGACCTATGAACCCTTTAACAGATGCCTGGAGGAGCACAGCCCAGTTAAAGCAAGGGCACCCACAGCTTTAATGTGATGAAAGGAAGACCTTGTTTATTTGTGACGATGTTTTATTTTAGAACAGGGCGAGGAATGTTTTAGAACACAGATGTAGTTGAGTGATATCCACTATAAAACATATATGAGTGTTACATATATATTGAAGCAATAAACAGTACAGATGGGACACATCCTGGATACAGTATAAAGAGTGTCAGGCTGAATCTTCCTTTAACTGTTGTGCTCCAGACATTTGTTGGAGGGAATATAGATTCTTGACCCGGCACACATCATCACTGCTCTGGCGTCCGCCAAGGACCCAAAGTTTCCCCTTGAAAACTGGCCGCCGGCAGCCATTGCTCGGTTTGGTTCTTCACCTCTATGGTCCTGTTCCAAGAGGTTGAAGGATGAGAAGTGCGTGTCCATGGATGTCTGCAGCAGGCGTCTGGTCGGCGCCCTGTTTGAAATGGACTTTGGCAGTGGTCTTGGGTGTTTCTGTTGGGAACCAATCGTGTATGAAAGAGCTTGCAGCAGGGGCGACTCTAGGCTAATGTTGGCTCTGGGCAGGAAGCGTAGGTAGGGGGCCCCAGAAGAGGGGGTCCGGACGGGGCAGAACCCCCCGGAGCTCAGGAACCAGGAGGAACGCAGGCGCGGAGGCCAGTGAAGAGGGGGAGGGACTGGGCTCAGGGTGTTTGGAAGTGGAACAGAACCGGAGGCCGCCAAATCGCTGCCAGGGGCCGCCACGCAAATATGTATCCATCATCAGAGGATTATTATGTTTGTAGAAGGCTTTATTTCGATTAAATTTTATCTTAAAAAGCATCACAATAAAAACAATTTTACATACAAGTTCCACAAGATAAAACAAGAAGGGAATGGTCATACACAGTATACTATCCAATGATAAAAATTTGATAACACATTAAAGTTAAGAACAGATTAAACATTATAATCATTTATTTTTAAGCCTTCTTGCTCTAATGATCCATGCCCAGCTAAGAAACTTAGAGATAGCACAAACATATACTAGCCGAGTATCTGACAAAAGGATTCGCACGGCCATCAGATGAGACCTAGTACCCATATCCTGCACACTGGGCGAAGTTACCCTCGTGAAGCTTGATTAAAATACTCAGAATGTATGAAGGCATACCCAGATCCTGCAGAACTCCCCATAAACTCTGCCTCGGCACTAGATGTAGGTCTATAAAGGCCAGATAAAGACTGTCTCCGCCCAGAACAACTATCTTCCAGTACAACAAATGTAGTCGGAAGGCTTGCTCAATTGTTCCCGTTCCAGAGCGAAACCCTGCCTGTAAATCGGACAGAATTTTGTTGTCTTCGGCCCACTGGAGGATTCTGCCTAATACTGCCTTCCCTATAACCTTTTGCGTGGAATCTATTAAGCTAATCGGGCGGTAGTTGGCGGGGTCGTCCCTAGAACCCTTCTTAAAGATAGGGACCACCTCCGCCCCTCTCCAAGACTCCGGAATTGGCGCACCCTTCATGATGGCATTAAGGAGACCTGCCTGAATCCTCCCCCACTCAGAATAGTTTAAGCGCAAAAGGTCTCCTGGAACCCCGTCGGGGCCTGCTGCTTTGCGCGGGACCAATGAGCGAATAATCGCTTCAACTTCTTTTGCCATGAATTCAATGGCCTCCTCTTCAGATACCATAAGGCTTTCCAAAGACTGGACTTGTTCCCCGAGGGAGTCAGCTGTATACAAGGAAGAAAAATGGGCAAACCAACTGTCACCAGTGATGTTGCAGGTGATCAGGGCGCTATCCGGTCTATTCCTTGATCTAACTAGATCCCAGAAACCTCGTGCGTCCTTCCCCGCACTGGCCTTCTTGAGGTCTTGCCAAAACTTATCGTCCCAGTCCCTCTTAGCTTTCTTAATGGCCAGATTATAATTGTGTCTTGCTACTTTAATCAAGGACTGCTGCTTACCCTTAATAGCCTGGATGAGGAGCGATTTATTTACTCTGCAGTTCTTGGAATACCAGCCAGGTTTGTTACTGCGTTTCTGGCGCCCCTTGGAGTTATTGGCTTTAGTCAAAAAAAAATCTCCTAGGGCTTTAATTGTACCACAGAATGTAGATGAAATAGTAATCGGGTTTGAGCCACCAAGGTCTATTATGCTTTGGTAAGAAGCCAGAATGGAGCCAATAAGCTGGACCTTTCCCTCATCAAGCAGAACTCGAGGCCAATTTAGGCGCTGCCACAATTTGAAGGGCACACCTCTGCCGTAGAGAGACATTCCAGAGGGGCCATGGACGATAAGGAACTTGTCCATAAGGAATGCAGGGTCAGGGAAAGCGGATTATGGTCACTAAGGATCGTAGGAACAACTATATATCCTCCACACCTTTCCATAGCTGGAAGTCTAGGAGGATATAATCGATGCGCGACGAGTGACCAACTCTATTGTAAGTATCCGCCCCCACCATGTCCGAAGCTGACCTTCCATTTACTGCTCTTAAATCAAATTCCAGTGCCAGAGCATTAAGTTGGACTACTCTGGGAGACCACCTTTTGACAGAAGGAATTGAGAGCTGCGGGATACCCCTCCTACCATCCTCTTCCATAATATTAAGAAAGTCTTCGGACGCAAGAGGCTCAAAAGTACAGTTCATATCGCCCGCCACCATGACTAGAGAGCCTTGTGTCCGATTCCTGAGCTCCTCCTCGAGCTTGGTAACAGTGGGTGATGGTAAACTGCCCTTCGACCCCCTGGCATAGATATTAAAAATAGTTAATGGTTCCCCTCTCCTAGGACCATACAGAGTCACTTTTTGTAGATCTGGGGAGTTAGTTTCAATTTGAGTAACACGGAGCCCTAGGGCAATATCCACCCAGATGAGTAATCCTCCTGCTGGGCGGTCCCGCCCTGAACAAGAACCAACTGCTGGGACATGATAGGTCGAGTAACCAACTTTGTGGCAGGGAACAAGACTCCATGTTTCTTGGAAAATACATATGTTATGTAACCCAATAATTGAATTCCAATCTGGGAGTTCAAGCTACCTACCAATCCTGGCCAAATTCCAGATAATGATTTTGAGATTCTGCCTGACGGATGGGGAAACCGGGGAAGCCAACTCGAGGAGATCACATCCGATGGCAGGACTGTGTGGTATAGGAGGAAGAACAGGTGGCACGTTCATGGTGTCAGTACTTGGTAGATGTGGAAACAGTTCTCCTAAGACATGGCTACGTGGTGTTTTGTCGCAGTTTGGTGTTGCTGAAGCATGCATACCCAGGGCTAGCCCCAAGGCCTCGTTATATCAATAGCCAAAAGGCCAACCTGGGGCACCCCTGTCTCAAGATTGAAGAAAACAAGGACTATTAGGAAAAATAGCAGGACGATAGGGAGTTCCAAGCTCAGTTCCCCTAAAGTCATAACCCACAAAGCAGGGAAGCAAAGTTTGCTGATGGAAGTAGCTTAAGTCAAAAGTGCCAATCCCCATGCTTCCATTTTTGGGTTGCTGGTTGCATATGTGGCTAACTGCCCTAGGGTCGCCAAAATTCACCAAAATACAATCGCCACTTATATCCTTCCTACGGTCGCCCACCCAACTTGCTCTTCTTACATTTAAGATTTTCCCATCATGGTGTTTTAAAATAGGCCTATTTGTATTTAGCCAGAACATGGTTTTGTTTTTCAATTCCTGGTATGATTCATATTTACCCTCCTTTAGTTTGGGAACCCCTGTTAGGACCACTACATAGGGGAGACATGCAGGGGGCAAACTAAGATGAACCAAGTCCGTGGTTGCCTCAGCTATGGGGTCTTCAAGGGTAACAAGTGGAGGACAATTAGAGGCCAAGGGCCTACTAGTAATACCATTAGAGTTAGAACCCAGGTTCAATAAGGGTGTGATGTCTGTACCCAGAGCCTGGGAGTTGCTCCCTCCTACGTTGGATGCAAAATTTTTAGGGCATCTACTTTTGGCTAAATCATTGGAAGCCTTAGGTAAGGCTTTCCCTGCCAAGGGCCCCTCACATCCCCTCCCACAATCTTGGGTTGCCGGCTCAAATGCTCCCCTCGAGTTATTATCAGATAAATTTACCAGCTCCCTGCCTTTTGCCTGGGTTTTTATTAAGGTTTTTAAGGAGTGGAAATTGTCCAGGGAGGTTTGTTCGAGCCTATCAACCCTTCCCTTTAAGTATTCCAGGCTCTCAATAATGGGTGATAACAGAGATTTCATGAGTTTCTCTAAACAAATCAAGTTGGGCTCTAGAGTAGGGGGACCAAGGGGGATAATGTCATTAGGATTTACAGTGGCCAGAGTGGCAGGCATGTGACATGATTGAATATTATCTACACTGACTGCCACATCCTTCACCCCTCCCCCCACTCTAAAACTTTCCCTCGATTTTTTGGGCTTCTTAGTGGATTTTATACACCCACCCCCTACACCGCTAACAACTCTTTTCCTTTTAATCGATAGCCCTCGTGCTCTTAATTTTACTGCTGCCGCTGATTGCACCTGTGAGTTCTCAATATCTACAGCCAAAATTTTGGGGGTACGAGCTGGAGCCGGAGCGGAACTCCCTACAGATGCAGTTGGAGGGCCAGAGATCTTGTCTACCGCAACAGGTGCACTGCCATCTTAGGGCCCCCTCAGAAATAGCTATAGCTTTACAAGTAGTAGATGGTGTTGTCGCAGAAGTTACCGGCGGTGGGGGGATAAAGATAGGGGAGAGAGAGAAGCAGAGATAGGAAGATCAATTACCACAGGACTATCTCTTCCTAGAGAAACTCTCCGCTCATTATTTATTTTCTTTACTATTTTTACTAGATAGTTGTCCATAGTGGGCCCCCCAGAAGAAATGTTGTCAACCTTTCGACATACTCTAAGCAATATACAGAGACAAGATACTTATCCAAGATAGAATGATCAACAATGCGTCGCCTGTCCCCTTAGCAAGATTTTATACAACGGCAAAGAACACAACAGACTTAACTTGCAAAAGAGAACACAATGACCTGAGTATTTGGCCAGGGGTCGTGGCCCAGACTCCTCAGGCCTCTGAGGGCCGCAGAGGGCCCGCCCTTTGCCTGGGCTTTGCCCCGGGCACTCCCGCGCGCTCCCGCGTTGCGCGGTCAGATCTGATATATAGTCACGTGGGTGTGGGAGGGCGGGGCCGGGCGATGGAGTCAGTCCAGGTGTGTGTGCATGCGGAGGCTCCTGGGACACTGAGTCCCTGCCCAGTTCACTCCGACTTTGCACACTCCCCCTTGATGCACAGAGTCTTCCTCCTCAGGCCCACCGAACGAAGTGACACCCGCGCAGCGAGGAGTGGGTTTCCCGACAACAAACAGTCAGCAACCGTGGCACCGCAATCGCAAAGTCCTCAAGGCAGGTTCCCACTAAACAAGTAATCCGCTGGACTTCACTGAGGTGCGGGTGCGGGAGGGCGGGGCCGGGCGATGGAGTCAGCACAGGTGTGTGTGCATGCGGAGGCTCCTGGGACACTGAGTCCCTGCCCAGTTCACTCCGACTTTGCACTCTCCCCCTTGATGCACAGAGTCTTCCTCCTCAGGCCCACCGAACGAAGCGAGGAGTGGGTTTCCCGACAACAAACAGTCAGCAACAGTGGCACCGCAATCGCAAAGTCCTCAAGGCAGGTTTATTATATTAAAGATATATATTGGCATGGAAGCCCCTGGGGTTTCGGTGGCCCTGTGCAGGTGCACAGCTTGCACATGCCTAAGGCCGCCCCTGCTTGGAGAAGTCTCATGGAGCGCACGAAGAGCAGGATGATGGTAGCTTGCGATGCATGCAAGGAGAAAGATATGACGAAGGGAGCATGGAGAACCTTAGTTATCTCCCGGTGCCGTCAGTGTTTGGGGTAGGTCCACTGACATTTCTGAGTGTCTTTTCATGCCGGGAGTCGATCCTATGTGCCAGCTACCCGAGTAGGGTTGGTTGATCCAATTTACAGGTACCACACATAGGGTGCTGTTTGTGGTTTATCTGTTTTACCCACATAGACAACCACAGATAGTGTAGATCACTCTGTTAGGTGTGGTCTTGAAGAATTGCTGTCTACCTTGACACGAGGGCAAGAAACATGTTGACCACCAGATAATGCGAAATATCCTGCAACATAGAGACAGGAGTGCTCTACATTCTTTTTAATCAGGATAGGAGCCAGGCTCATTAAAATTGTTTTGAGTGGACTTCAATTTCCTGTTTTAATCCACACACAGTCTAGTGACCCACTTCACACACATCTATGCTTTTTTAAGGCCCCTCTCACTCACCGGACCAATACAGCATGGAATAAAAGATCTCCGCCAAAGAACCCCTCATAGGGTGCCCGTCAGGTTTTGCAGCGCCGACCTGACGAGGAGCAGGCCCTATGATGAAGCATGACACCAAGCTGGCTGGGTGTGTGAGGGAACTTATTCCAAGAGAAGGAATTCCCCTTTTCCCCTACGTTAAGTATACATTGTTTGATACCTGGCTAACCTATTAAACCCCCACCCTCCCTGGTACGAACTGCATACTCATATTGTTGGATGACATGGAGAACCTTAAGTCAATGTGATGGTTTTGGATTAGGTACAGGAAGAATTGGCGCTCTGGAGTGTAAGTTTAGAAGTATAAGATCACAGCTCGTAAGTCCACGGTGCAGGCAGGTCAGGGGGAACAAACCCAGAAGAGAAAACAACCCCTGCAAATGTGTGGGTCAAGACCCACATGACAATTCTTGCTCAAAGTCCTGTGCACACGTATAGAGTGTTATAAGGATTAAATGTCAAACCAAACTTATTAAACACTGTTCATAGGAAAAAATAACGGAGGTCGACATCCAGGGTTTCATGTGGAATGGAATATATTTCAATTTGATCAGAACAACAGAAAACAAAGCAGCCGACACATGTTTCGTCACACCATGTCAAGATGTGACTCTTCAGGGCGGAGGTTTGAAGGAGAAATTGGGTAATTTGCGGAACCGGTGAAAATTCCAACCCAGTCACAGTCTGATGATGGTTCAACCGGTAATAAATGAAAATGAAGCCAAAAGGACGGGTAGGTCCAAATGCTGGGGTGATCTGGGCTCCCGTAACGGCGTTTGAAGCAAGCGTCTCATGATCCGGGTAATGGACACATGGAGAACCTACCCAGTGGTTAATGTGTAAAACAATAAGTGCCAGGGCCCTCTTCAGCAGACACTGCAGCTTGCACCACCAAGTGCCCCCGGCCAATGCTGCTAACCACAGTTCCAACACAACTATTAACCATAGCACTCCTACAAGTGTGACTATTCAGACTATTCTAGGTCACCCAATGCTATAAGAATGACTGGGGGCAGGTATTAGTCATTATATACTGATAGGAACAGGTCCTCATGGCAGAACACATTGACACTATGAACAAGCATCTAGTATGCTGGTATCGTTTTATTGATGATCTGTTTATTATCTGGAGAGGGGATGAGAGTACTGCCAATCGTTTCATTGAAGATATTAATGTAAATACCTTGAATATGGAATTTACATCTCAAATGAGTAGAAGATCTGTTGTTTTTTTAGGATGTGGAGGTATTTATTGAGGACAAGCAAATACAAATAAGACTACACAGAAAGGAAACGGCAGGGAACACCATTCTCCACGCACGCAGTCATCACCCACAACACCTAATAAACAGCATTCCTTACGGCGAAATGCTACGCATTCGCAGAATTAGCAGTGCAGAATCAGAATTTATCCTGGCACGTAATGAATGTAGGGAAAGATTTCGTGCCAGAGGGTATTCAGAGAGTATCTTGAATAAGGCGATAACCAGAACTACTGCTATGAGTCAAAAGGCAGCGTTAACAGTGAAAACTACAGACAAACTACTGTCAGAGAAAGAATTGAACCAAGAAACTCGCCTTATCTTAACTTTTAACCAACAATATAAGGAACTTAGGCAGATCGTCACCAACAATTGGGCACTGGTAACATCTGACACAATAATAGGTGACCAACTTCCTAAAAAACCTACCATTACATTCAGAAAATCCCAACCCATGAGTAACATGCTTGTGAGCAGTAGTCCAGAGGTGACATTATCTGGCACCTGGCTCACGGCTCGGAATGGGTTTTATCGCTGCACTTCTTTCTTCTTTTTGCCTGTAAGGTTGGAGTAAATCACTTGTCTTACACTACCGCCTTTTGCCCTAAGCCAATTACCATATCGCAACATCTTAATTGTAAAACAGCACGAGCAACTCCGACGACACCTTCACCGCCGCAGAACACCTTCACTTCCAGATACACACCGACCCCAAGACCACCCTCAGAGGCACTCTCATATACAGACCCCGGGGACCACGCACACAATTCAGGGAAGCCATCGCAGACTTCATCAGCCCGCACGCCCTCACCTCCTCTGACTACATCCTCCAAGGAGACCTCAACTTCCACCTGGAGAACAACAACGACAGCAACACCACCACCCTGCTGGACAACCTCGCCAACCTCGGACTCAAGCAACTGGTTAACACCCCCACCCACTACGCCGGCCACACACTTGACCCTGTCTTCTCCTCCAGCAAACACATCTCCTTCAGCAACTCCACCGGACTTCATTGGACTGATCACAGCTGCGTCCACTTCAGCTTCAGGAGAACTGCGACCCACCACCACCCGCAACAGGCTCCCCGCAGGAACTGGAGCAAGATCACCGCCGACCAGCTCACCACCTCCCTTAGCCAGAACCCTCCCGCCAGCACAACAGACCCCAACGAAGCTGCCCGCAACCTCACACAGTGGCTCACCAACTGCGCCGACGACCTCGCACCACTGAAGAACCCTCCCAGCAGACCCGGCAGCAAGAAAGCCCCGTGGTTCACCAACAAACTCAAAACATCCAAGTAAAACTGCCGCACCTTTGAAAAAGCCTGGCGTCACTACCAGACTACAGAAAACATGGCTGCCCTCAAGAACGCCACCCGCGCACCCCACCAGCTGATCCGCACCACTAAAAGGACAACATTCAAAGAACGACTGGACAACAGCACCCACAACAGCAAGGAACTATTCAGCATCGTCAAAGAGCTCTCCAACCCCAGCGCCGGAAACAACAACATCACACCCTCGCAAGACCTCTGCAACTCACTTGCCTCCTTCTTCCACCACAAGATCTCCGACATACACAACAGCTTCGGCGCACCGACCACGCACCCAACCACCGAACCAACGCCCCCCACCACCCTCTGCAACTGGACACCCGTCAGCACCGAAGACACCACCTGTACGATGAACACCATCCACTCCGGATCCCCTACCGACGCCTGCCCTCACCACGTCTTCAACAAGGCCGACTCCATCATCGCACCCCAACTCCGGGACATCATCAACATCTCCTTCACCACCGCCACCTTGCCAGAGAGCTGGAAGCATGCCGAGCTCAGCGCCCTCCTGAAGAAACCGACAGCAGACCCCACCGACCTCAAGAACTTCTGCCCCATCTCGCTCCTCCCTTTCCCTGCCAAAGTCATTGAGAAGACCGTCAACAGACAACTCTCCGCCTTCCTCGAGACCAACGGATCCCTCGACCCCTCACAGTCCGGGTTCCGTGCAAACCACAGCACCGAGACCGCCCTCATTGCAGCCACCGACGACATCAGATCCCTGCTTGACAATGGAGAAACAGCTGCCCTTTTCCGCCTGGACCTCTCTGCAGCGTTCAACACTGTCTGCCACCGCACCCTAACACAGCGCCTCAGCAACATCGGAATCCAAGGGAAGGCACTGGAATGGATCATCTCGTTCCTCGCCGGAAGAACCCAGAGAGTCCACCTCCCCCGTTCAGATCTGCAGCCACAAAGTCATCTGTGGCGTACCCCAAGGATCCTCGCTCAGCCCCACCCTCTTCAAAGTCTACATGAGCCCCCTCGCAGACATCGCACGCCAACACAACCTCAACATCATCTCCTACGCCGACGACACCCAGCTGATCCCCTCCCTCATCAACGACCCTGCCACCGCCAGAGCCATCCTACACGAGGGAATGAAGGACGTCGCTGAATGGATGAAGAACAGCCGCCTGAAGCTGAACTCGGACAAGACGGAAGTCCTCATCCTGGGATCATCCCCCTCCGCCTGGGACGACTCCTGGTGGCCCCCTGGGCACCACCCCCAAACCAAAGGACCACGCACGAAACCTGGGCTTCATCCTGGACTCCTCCCTCACGAAGACCAGACAAGTCAACACCCTGCGCATGCTCCGAAAGATCTGGATCCCCACCGATACCAGGAAGACGGTCACCCAGGCACTCATCACCAGCCGACTGGACTACGGGAACACCCTCTATGCAGATACCACTGCCAAACTACAGAAAAGACTCCAGCGCATACAGAACGCCTCCGCGCGACTCGTCCTGGACATCCCCCTCCACAACAACATCTCCGCCCACCTGAGAGACCTGCACTGGACCCCATCAGCAAGAGGATCACGTTCAGACACCTCACCCACGCACACAAGGCTCTCCACGACCTGGGCCCCAGGTACCTTAACACCCGCCTCACCTTCTACACACCCACCCGCCAGCTTCGATCGACCAGCCTCGCCCTCGCCACCGTACCACGCATTCGCAGAACCACCGCCGGAGGAAGATCCTTCTCCTTCCTGGCGGCCAAAATATGGAACTCCCTCCCCATCCACCTACGACTGACCCAAGACCACCTCGCCTTCAGGAGACAACTCAAGACCTGGCTTTTCGAGCAGTAACGGACCCCTTCCGCCCCAGCGCCTTGAGACCCTCCGGGTGAGTAGCGTGCTATATAAATTGTTTGATTGATTGATTGATTGATTGATCTATGACAACTTGCAATAACATGCCCTACAACCTTACATGATCCCTTATGGTTTAAGATCATGCACTAATGTCCATTCCAGTATTTTTTAGCATCATTCAATATACATGTTATGTCTTTTCAGTAAAATACATTTTTTAACACATATGCACAGATTTGCACCTTCTATTCTCAATGGTTTTTTATGATGATTTTTTCATATAAGTTTTAACGACAGTTGAACCTGGGATTCATAGCACTATTTTGCACATTTGCACTAAGCACTTTTACGTGACACGTAAGAGGAGATGGACATTTAGCCCACTCGGGCGATATTAATTGCACTAATTGAGCGAACTAGGATTAACCTGTGATTTACAGTTGATAGCACAGTTGCGGTCTAATTACACTTCAGGAAATAAATGTTTCATAGCAATGTATATGTCTTTGACATGCTATTGTGTAATTGCGGTTGCTCCAACTGGTACTTAATAGGGGAAACTAATACTTAGGTTTTTGAGCAATACAAATGGTTTTAAATCATTTTAGCATTTATTTATATACTTATTATCATGTATTTATATATTTATTTAAATCTTTGAAATAAGCACATGTTATTGGAAGCAATCTTGACAGTGAATTGTTGTAACAATTTAAGAGAAAAAAACAGACTGAGCGCTCTAAAAATGTGTATTTTCTCTATGTCCATGCCTCATTTGAAGAAAGAGTAGACGTAACTACAAGGCAAGGGTGTATATAATTGGTTAAAAAATGTCCTGAAACTGTCATGTGATCAAGTCCTGGGAGCAGGGTGAAATGCGTTGTGGCGGTGGTGCGGACATGTCATTGGGTCTGCATTCGTTCTTGGCAGCGGCGAGCATTGGATCGGAGTGCTTGATATATATATATATATATATATATATATATATATATATATATTCCACTCCTTCCTGCTTCTCCGGGCACGGCACGCAGGACACAAAGACCACCACACAGCTCGTCCAGTACAACAGGTCAGTTTATTATCGCCTTGATTCTCTCTCTGGCATGACGCGTTTCGGGTATAAGATACCCTTGATCACATAACGGTACACTGGTTTAGGAAACCTTTAAATACTAATTTTTCTCCCTCTTTGCTGAGCACACCACGTGATTCATAAAACGTGAAGACATACTTTCAAAACATGGGTAGAGTGGCTCTTTCGTTCTGTGGAAACAGCACTTATGGACAATTCGATTTTTTGATATAAACATACTGGCTATTCGTATAAAGATATTACTGCATGAATGCATATGCGGTAAACATGGACTGGATTTGTGCAAATTTACATATATAAATTATTATGGCATATATCCTACCATCGTAAATAATTTGAATAATTTAAATAATTTAAATAAACTATACATTTATCTACTATCTACAAATAAAACCATTGTACAAAAAACATCTATGTACATATATATATGTTTATACAAATCTATCACACATTTTTTGTAACATGAATCTACATATGATGCAAATTAATGAGAACACGTTTATATATATATATTTGTTGTGCTCATCTGAGAATTGGACAACAACAGCGCCCTCAGGTGGCAGACTGTAAAAGTGCTGGTGTTTAAAATTAAGTGCTGGTGCCGAGCACCTGAAGCCACCGGCTCAAATTAAGCACCAAAGCTATCTGTGAGGCTGACAAGATGAAGGGCTTTTGTTTATGTTGTCTAAGGCTGTGCAAAAGAACAGTGTTCACTT
This sequence comes from Lissotriton vulgaris, assembly GCF_964263255.1. Lineage (NCBI taxonomy): Eukaryota > Metazoa > Chordata > Amphibia > Caudata > Salamandridae > Lissotriton > Lissotriton vulgaris. Next base: position 1,578,704,029 of record NC_141696.1, read on the forward strand.
AGGGTACAAGCAGCACCCCGTTTGTAGGGCTAAAAGAGGGCTAGGCTCCACAGCTTCCTGAGCAGAGGAGCACTGAGCTAGGTAAACATATGTTTGCACATGCTTGAAGTGGGGGTGATTGTGCATGTACTGAGTAACACTATGGTGCATTAAATGAGTAAAGACTGAACTGATCATGTTATTATTCCAATTGTTACGTTTCTCCCGCCCATTCCCATGAGTATTTATGACTGCTGCGAAAGGCATCAATGTGAACGCATGTGAGTGCGTTTGGCAGGGACAGCTGCACATCGCCTTAACTGACTATTTGCAACAAGCACCAGGCAAGAGGTTAGAGAGACAAACAAGCAATGCAGACATCCAGATCCTGCAGAAGGCCGGACACTGCGTACGAAGTCTATTGTACAAGGCTGAAACATGCTGCCCGGAGGGATAGAGAGACACTGATCAACCTCAATTACCTCCCATGTAGTTATTTTAATTTTAGCACAGATTCCCTTAATGATATTCCTGTTGGGTATTTATGGGTAATTTTAAGCTTTTTATATGTGGATCTATTTACAACCGAGTACAATCTCCATTCAGGAGCTCCTAGGACTAGGGAGCTCATCCACACCTGCCCATCTACACCACCAAAAATGAGGTCCGGATAAGGAGCAACCCAGTGATGGTGAGGGGTTGCGTCCTTTTTAGAAACAGATCTAGATTATGGAGTTTGTCATTCTTTACAGAGGTATTGCCTCCTTTAGGTGCAGGTTCTACCTTCGGAATGTTCTTTCGATACCTTGTTATTATGTCGTTACCCTTGTTGAGTGCATTGTAACAGTTATCAAAGCATAGGGTTTAAGGGCTCACAAACGGCATGGTTTTCATCCTTCCTTAGTGATTGCGGATTTTAAGCTTGTGGGGTACTGCAAAGATCCTCCTTTACTGATGGTTTTAATATCTACATTCATCCTTTTATCTCTTTAAGTCCTTTGGATGTTGTATTGACCGGGTTTTTGGCTCTATTTCTGAGTGATGGTGACTTTAGCTTGCTACCATCCTAGATCCCTATTCTTAGCTTGTTTTGGTCCTTTTCAAGCCTCTTTTCAGACCTAGAAGCATAAACTAGAGGATAGCCGCTTTGTATGATGATAGATCCCTTATTTCTGACTCTAATCCATCTATTGCCTATTGGCTTTGACATAATTATGTGTCCTTTCATCATTTTCAGGCCTGAAGACCTATGGTAGAGGGTGGATCCTGTAGTTCTGACTTTATATTACCTATTGGTAGGGTTTGTGTATGAACTCTGATAGAGCTATGTGTCTATTTCATCCTTTTCGGGCCTACAAGGCCCAGAACCAGAGAGACTCCATTTTGCTTTCTGCCTCTGCAGACTGAGATGTTTGTAGGTCAAGTGTGATGTTTTAGTTTTGAGGTGTTGTTCGCTCTTTGCAAACTAGAGAGAACCGGCCGGAGCTGAATCTTATCAAGAAGTGTCCCTGGGGCTCAAGTCTCTAGACGAAACAAGCAGCTGATCACTGTGAGAGCGTCTGGAGCAGGGAGCCTGGTACATGAATTTGGTGGGAGGAGGCTACTGGCTGGAACTTTCCTCTAGGGGAGAGCATTCTATATTAGCGAAGTGCAGAGAGGCAGAGTGTTCAGATGGTTTTGGAGCTGGAGAAAGCAGTCAGAAGCAGTTACTTGTCAGAAGGAGTTGTGATCAGAGGGAGCTGGTCAGGATGAGATGCAGCCTGTAGAAGATGCAGTCAGAATAAGTTGCTTTGCAGTTGGAGTAAGATGCTTTGGAGACAGAATGAAGTTACATCATGAGAGATCAGTTGGAGCTGGCAGTTGACAGCTGGAGTTTGGAGTGATACCTTTTGGAAGAGACTGAAGTTATATCGTGGATTAATCTGTGGGAGCAGCTGGAGTGAGTTGGACATTGGAGCTGGAGCAATCAGACAGAGTGAAGAAGCTAGTGGAGTGAACGGTTATCAGAGCGGCAGAAACTATATCATTAGACTGAAGTTGGAAGGTGAAGACAGTTCATGGGAGAGAGGAATCCAGTGCAGAGTGATTGGCGCAGATGTGTGTCCGAGAGTGCAGGGGAGAATCTGAGATGAGCCAAGGCACAGACGAGAGAGGAACCCAGATGACAGCTAGAACAAGACTTCATAATAATCAGGTGATATCTGTCCTGTTATATTAGTACCCATACATATATATATTAATCCTTTCCTTTATTTCCTAGGCTATATTCCCTACTGTATTGTTGCACTGATTAATCCCTTTTCTTTCAGCGGTGTGCAGTCCTGTTATAATTAGTTCCCTTTTCAGCTATCTACAGTTCCTGTCAGCTATATGTGGATGTGTTAGTAATAAAGCTTTCTTGTTTTCATCCTAATAAAGAGACCCCGCAGATCTGTGTATTCCTTAGATGTATCTATTCCCCTTTACCTTTCAGGCTATGCCTAGATTGCTAGTTATTGTGATGTTATAATTTGCTATTGTGTAATAAAGGGACCCCAGTTCTTAGTGAACTGCTGTGCTAGTGTTATTTCTTGATGAAACTAACCTTTCTTCTAGTCAGATGCTGTTATGTGGACGGATGTGTTCCCCCGTCCGGGTAAGTGGTAACTGAGCAAGGGAGCAGGGAGCGCCTAAATCAGAGAATAACCTTTGCATATTGTGATTTGGCCATTCTTGTGTGAGAGGATTGAACTGTCTATCTACCACATAAAATATAATATTACATTCCCAGTAGATATTAGATATATAGAGAAACTTCCCAACAGAGAGAGAGAGAGAGAGCTGAAGGTATTCATAGGACAGAGATAGAGTGGCATTAGTGAGAGCATTGATTGTGGTCAATGTGTATACCCGCTGGATTGCGGCTTGTGAGAGATTGCCGCTAGAGAGAGTGGCATTAGTGAGAGCATTGATTGTGGTCAGTGTGTATCCGCACCAGATTGTGACGGAAGTGAGAGCACCAGGAGGATACGGTGTGTAGTGATTGCCGCTAGAGAAAGTGGCATTAATGAGAGCATTGATTGTGGTCAATGTGTATACCCACCGGATTGTGGCTTGCGTGAGCACTGATTGAGGTCAGTGTGTAATGGTAAATGATCAGAACTGCCCCCTTCACTATGAGGAGGGTAGCATAGTCTGGGCCTGAGTTGCCGCGAGACTATAAGGTATGAGTGTGGTGTGGAATATGGAATTCCTTAGTAAATAGTGAGTATTCCTAGTAATCCTATAGATTTAGTGGTGTTTTTGATGATATGAGCTTGTATATTGCTAATTCCCCATCCCCAGGAAGGTACCTAGGTACTGTGGTAAGTAGGCTCTGGGGAGGGAGATGGTTTCGTTTCGGCTGGATTGGTGGTGTCTTGGTGAGCTGGTGATATCTGGTCTGAAAATCCGGTCGTTACAGATGTCCAGCTGTTTTTTATGTGGATGATGCAGAATTGATCATTCGTTTAGATCAGTTTTCTCCACACTAATGAATGTGATTTCCTCCTCCTGTTTTGATAATTTAAATTACTAAGAAAGGCCTTTTAGGTCGAAGCCTACTGATTTGCTAAAAACATCTTGAGGACATTAAGAAAGCTTCCTTGGGAATGCACTCCGCCCATTGCTTGCCATTGGCTTCATGGTTTGTAACTTACATTTTCTGGCTGCTTTTGTTTTAGGCTGTCCAGGGTGATTTTGTGCCTACCAAGGAGCAAAGCCTTTTCACACTACCCCTCCTTGTATTGTTCCACAACTTCTCTTTTCTGTAAACAGGTCTGTAAATCTTGTTCTTATCTTGTCCCATTTGTTGTGCATTCAAAGACAGTGGTCAAATGTCAGGATCTGTCTTCAGAGGGAGCTTGGTGTTTACTTTTCTTTCTCTGACTTTAAAGTGAGAGAATTTATGTGACAATCTTTTTTTTATATTTATTTTTATTAAGTAAAAAACAAGCAAGGCAAACACAATATACATAGCGCTTCGTTCACATGAGGTCAGGTAGACAGTGCATCAAATAATAAGCAATCATTGTAGGGAGGGAGGAGCACATGGGAGAGACCATCAGCAGACAATATAACAAACAGTGAATGTGGGGTTAGGGGGAAAGTGGGATATCGATATCATCAACAGCAGGTGGTGTACATATGTCACCTCGAAACCTATTCCATTGCCCCCAGATTTTTTGCCATTTCCGGGGACGGCCCGGGGACAGATACACCGTTTTTTCCCGAAACATGCACCAATCCATGTTTTCCTTCCACATCTCAACCGTAGGCGGTCTTTGGGACCCCCACAGTTGTGCGATATCACGTTTAGCAATCATGGCCTACTGGGTCTGGGCCACGTTATAGTCTGTGGGTTCCCAGACGTTTAGCAAACAGCGTCTAGCCTCCGGTAGGAGGGGGACGCCCGTAACTTCTTCCATTACCTCATACACCCCGTTCCAATAAGCCACCACGTCATGACATTCCCAGATAATATGTAGAAATGTCCACATCCCGCTTACACAACCCCTTCTCGTAAAAGCCCATGTGAACCAGACGAGGGCTCGTGACGTACACCCTATGGAGGATGCTGCTGTATGTATGCTGGGATCGCGACCTTCTTGGAAGAGGAAATAGCCGACTGCCAACCTTCATCATCTAATTCAAGACCGTCCCGGACCCAGAGTTCGCTCAAGGGCAACAGAAGATCCGATCTCTCATTAATCAGCTTTTTATACACATTATGTGACAATCTTGATTGGATGGTGAGCGAAAGAAAGGGCTTTTTTTCAAGTACACAATAACATTTAAATGAACTATGCAAGTATTTCAGAATATATCAGAATTTGGAAAACACAAATGAAGCACTCTATGCCGATGCCCTCCAACTACTTCATTCTAGGCCTCTCTGTTCTGCTCTATGCCAATGCACTCTACACCACTCTACACTACACAACTGCACTGTTCGCCACTGCACTCTATGCCAAAACACTCTACTACAATGATTCCACTGTGTACCATTCCACTCTACGCTCACCCACTGTATACCACTGTAATCTACTCTGCACCACTGCACTCTATGCCATTGCACTTTTCACACCTTTAATCTTCACAATTACACTATGTGCCACTGCACTCTACGCCACTCTACTCCAGACCAATGCACTCTACACCAATGCACTTCATGTCCATGCTCTCTATGCTGCTGCATCCCACTCTTCACCACTGCTCTCTATGTCACTGCTGACTACATCACTCCATGCCACTGCACTCTATGCCAATGCACTCTACTCCACTCTACACCACTGCACTCTGCAACACCTCACTTTCTGCCACTGAACTCTTTGCTCTCTGCTCTGCACTTCATGCCAACACACTCAAAGCCACTCCACTCTATTACACTATACTCTACTCTGTACCACTCTATGGCACTGCACTATACGCTACTCTACTCTGAACCACTCTACTGTGCACCACTCTATGCCACTGTAGTCTATGCCACTCTTCTCTGCACCACTGCACTCTATACCACTGCACTCAACAATGCACCACTCTATTCTATGCCGATGCACTCTACCACTCTGTGCCACTGTGCTCTACATCAGACCACTCTACTCTATTCTACATCACTCCACTGTATGCCACTCTATGCCACTGCACTCTACATCATTGCACTCTATGCCACTGCACTCTATGCTACTCTACTCCACACACTCTACTGCACTTTACGCCAATGCACTCTGACACTCTGCTCTGCCACAGTGCACTACCCGCCACTGAACTCTATTCCACTCTACTCTGCACTACTGCATTCAATGTGAATGCACTCTACACCAATCACACTACACCACTCTCCTCAGCATCACTCCACTCTATGCCACTGCACACTATGAACTATAATCTGCACCAGTCTACGCTACTGCAAGCTATGCCACTCTATTCTGAGCCACAGCACTCTACATCACTGTACTCTACGCCACTCTACTATACTCTGCACCGCTCCACTCTGCACCGCTCCACTCTGCACCGCTCCACTCTGCACCGCTCCACTCTGCACCACTCCACTCTGCACCACTGCATACTACTATGCAATGCTCTAATCTATGTCACTGCATTCTACGATGCTGCAATCTACGCTGATGTACTCTATGAAACTAGACTCTGCAAAACTCTATGCCAATGCACTCTACGTTAATGCACTCTACACTACTGTACAGCACTCAACTGTACACCGCTGTATGCAACTCCACTCTGTGCCACTCCAATACACAACTCTCTACGCCACTCCACTCTAAGACCCTCCACTCCACCCTTGGCCATTCCACTCTAAGGCACTCTACTGCACTCGCCTCTATCCACTAACCTTTAGCCATGATCCACAACAGCCATGCTGGCGCACAACATGGAAACACATTCACAAAGCCAATAGCTCTTGCATAGACAAGACCTCGCTGTGGCTGTCTCGGTGCCTCTCTGTAGCTGTCTCGGTGCCTCTCTGTGGCTGTCTCTGTGCCTGTCTGTGGCTATCTCTGTGCCTGTCTATGGTTGTCTCAGTGACTCTCTGTGGCTGTCTCGGTGCCTCTCTGTGGCTGTCTCTGTGCCTCTCTGTGGCTGTCTCTGTGACTCTCTGTGGCTGTGTCTGTGCCTCTCTGTGGCTGTCTTGGTGTCTTTTTGTGGCTGTCTCTGTGGCTGTCTCAGTGCCTCTCTGTGGCTGTCTCGGTGGCTCTCTTTGCCTTTCTCTGTGCCTCTCTGTGGCTGTCTCAGTGCCTCTCTGTGGCTGTCTCGGTGCCTCTCTGGGGCTGTCTCAGTGCCTCTCTGTGGCTGTCACGGTGCCTCTCTGTGGCTGTCTCCGTGCCTCTCTGTGGCTATCTTGGTTCAATGCTTGGAAATGACCCACCATTGATTTTAACATCTGTGGCTTGTCTCCCTTCATTTAGGAAAGTCTCCACAGACTTTTTGTTTTGTCAAGCTCACCCTTCTTCTTTTTCACCTAAATTCCTAGCGCCATGATGCCTGATGTTGAACAAGCACTTCATACTTTTTTAGGTCTTGGCTACCGTAGGCTGCGCACATGCGCAGTCTCGTTGGCGAGATATAATGATTCTGAGTAGCGAGGTTAAGCCCCGCCCCTCTTCTCTATTGGCTGGCCTCCTAAACGGCAGCCAGCCATTGGAGAAGAGGTCTCAGTGACGTTCTTTTTTCGATCTAAGCCCCGTCCTTTTGCGATTGGGGGGGGCGTGTTTTTGACTTTCTTTCTACCTAGTGACGTTCTCAGTCAAAAACATGCCCCCAGTCTGAAAAGGACGGGGCTTACAGACGCAGCCTGGCTCGAGGCAGGTCACTCTGGGAAGTATCGTCGGCGGTGGCAGGAATTCACCCTCAGGCCTCTACAGTGGGCTGCTCCCGCGTTCCTCCCAACGCTCGTGTGCCATCATTACTTTTTGGCTGCCCTATCAGCTGATTGGTGCCCCGGCAGCACTGTTTCGCATGTACCTGACGCAGTTAGGTCATGTGCGTTTAAAGTTCACCGCCGCGTGCCGCAGCGATGAGTGTGTGCGCGCTGGGCTCTTTGTGTGCCCCAATCGCCGTTCAGTCCTGTGGGCTTGCCGCGGGGGGGACCTTCACCGCCACCCTCCGCAGCAAGGCGTGTAACCCCCGAGCTCTGTTATTTGACCCAACAGCCGCTCAGCACTGCGGGGTGCTCCCGCCGATAGCCTGGTGCCTGGGGGTGTTTGGGGGGGTGATCTTCGCCGCCGCCCTCGGTCAGCAATGTCCTTTGGAGTGGGGCGTCGCAGCACGGCAGCGCCTCAGAGAAAGGGCAGGTGAAAGGGCCAAACTCTGGCGTGGGGGCAGGGGGTGGGAGGTACAAGACGAGTCGGGCCTGGCATGAAACGCAGGGTCTACTAGTAAGATAAACTAGTAAGCCAACTAGTAAAATAGCTTTAATTAGGGGCATATCCTACATGTTGTTAGAGTGAACTCAGTTTGGGGGTAATGTTTACTTTACTTGTACTGCAAATGTGTGTTTTTAGCCAGCACGCAACTGGTCCCATGCCCTGCAAATAGACAATAATGTTGATTTTTGTTTTTGTTATAGCGCTTCGTGACGCACTTTACCATTTTAAGTGCTGCACACAGCAGGTGTCAATAATGTCCAGGGTAGGTCCTCTCCATCAGGAACGTGCTTGCTGGTAGAAATGCTTCATGTAACTCGTAGGCTGCAAATTCAACGCCTAATAGGAAAGCGCTGATGCATAGAGCGCTACACGGATGTTTGTGTGAACCCTGGCCCTTTCCTCGAGAGTAGCTCAGTGGGTTGATACCTCCACGCAAAGATCAGGGAGTGACCTGCGGGTAGCAAGTTCCAATTATGCTCAATAGCTCAGTGGGCTGGTACAGCGGCTGCAGAATTCTGTACTGAACCTGCAGACCACGCGGAGAGGCCTACTCAGTAATTTATCTTTCCAAGAACAATACAATACCTTTGAGGTGGATAGTAACAGAGCAGGTTAATTTAGTGCTAATGGACACCATTTTCTCCGCGCACTTCAAGAATCTATATGTCCGTATTAGCAAAGGCTCCTTATGTTATTTCCGCTGTGTTGTTTTTTGCTAATAACATATGTAAGTGGTGTTTCTGCTTGGCCTCTGGGAAGCAGGTGCCGGTCGTGGAGAACACGGATTCTGCGAGTGTAGAACCCAGACACGGCATCCCCCGGCGGCAGCAGCGCTCCCTGCCCGCCACCTCCGCGGGCGACCTGGAGCCTGCGGTGGGCAGCCCCGCCATGAGCTTGGGCCCCAAGGAGCTGTGCAGCCTTCTAGGACTGCTCTCGGAGGAGGCGTGCACCAGCACCTTCGAGGCCCTGTCTGCCGCCTTCCATCATGTCTTCTTGAAGTCCGAGCACTTCCGAGGCTGGTCTGTCCTGGTGATGCTGCTACAGCAGCCAGATCTGCTGCCCAGCCCGGCACAGCGCCTTATCGCACTCAACCTACTCTGGGAGATGTACCGGACCGAGCCCCTCGCAGCCAACTCCTTCGCCGCTATATTCGCACACTTATTGAACCCACGGCCCACAGGCTCCGAGGAACTAGAGCGGCTGCTCTTAGGTAAGGAAAGAGGTAGTGCAACATTATGAGGGTGGCCCAGGTGTGCAGCGTTGAGGCGAGAGTATTGATTATGGCGATCAGGATGAAGAGTAGTGCCTGGGGAGCACGCACTGGGGCTTAGACCTTGCTGCTGTCAAACTAGTTTGGCTTGGGTACACATATCTGGTGATAACCGACCGCTCCACCCACCCTCCCTCAGTACATCTGCACTTTTGGATCATGCATGGAAGAAGATCAAAGCAAGCGTAGTGTAGCTTTACTGTTGTTCGCGCGGACTTCTTGACGTGTACCCACCTCCGATCTAAAAACGGCGTGGAAAGTACAGGTTGATCCCCTCAGACTTGCATATTTGTAAGCTGCAAACACTCGAACTAGAGTCTCATTGTGCCTACTTAATAGCCTTGTCAGGTGAGCGATAATCTGCAGACGTTGCCAAACGTCAAGCACAAACAAAATTTATTGTGTGGGGAGATGGTTTATTCGTTGACAGTAAATTGTTTTTCGAATGAGGGTATTCAGACACTTTTAGTTGGCTGCCTCGATGTTAAATCGTTTCTGTCGGAGAAGATGTTAAGTTATACGAACATAATGCACTTTACGAATCTATATGTCTGTATTAGCAAAGGCTCCTTACGTTATTTTCGCCGTGTTGTTTTTTGCTAATAACATATGTAAGTGGTGTTTCTGCTTGGCCTCTGGAAAGCAGGTGTTTGATTTATTTTCTTGCTGCAGCGTTTTTTATTTTGCAGTCTCCTTTCTCTTATGTCATTATGTTGCAGTGATGTCGCAGTCAACGTCAGTTCCACTTGCCGTCGTGGTCTGTAACATCTGAGGGAACTTGAAGTCACACCATGAGACTGCTGCTGGCTCATGACGTCACACTGTGAAATGCCCTACAAAAACTTCGTATTAGACTATGCTACCACTGGAAGGACATGACGTCAGTCTGTGCAACACTTCAGGAACCTGACGACAGGCTGTGACATCACTGCAGACAATGGCAATATTTCTAGAATTTGCATCAGACTCTGATATTACTTCGATTATCACTTCAGGAACCCACTTCTGGGCTGTGACATAACTGCAGGAACTGTGCCTTAAACTCGGATATTTTTACACAACCTTGACACCAGACTGTGACATCCGTGCTGTGTGTGTGTGACTGTGTGTGTGTGTGTGTGTGTGCGTGGGTGTGTGTGTGTGTGTGTGGCTCTGTGTGTGTGGCTCTGTGTGTGTGTGTGGCTGTGTGTGTGTGGCTGTGTTTGTCTGGCTCTGTGTGTGTGTGTGGCTCTGTGAGTGTGTGTGGCTCTGTGTGTGTGTGGCTCTGTGTATGTGTGTGGCTGTGTGTGTGTGTGTGTGGCTCTGTGTGTGTGTGTGGCTCTGTGTGTGTGTGTGGCTCTGTGTGTGTGTGTGTGGGTGGCTCTCTGTGTGTGTGGCTCAGTGTATGTGTGTGGCTCTGTCTGTGTGCGGCTCTGTGTGTGGCTCTGTGCGCGTGTGCGCGCGTGTGTGTGTGTGCAAATGCAATAGGTCTTGCATTTGCGAGAGATTAAGCTATTGGCATTGTAAATGGCAATGCCATTTATTTATCTGTTTTCAAAACCAACCCATAAATAAAAAGTTTGTCATTTACAATGCCAATAGCTCTAACTTTTGCAAAGGCGAGACCGTTGCATTCTAAATGCTTGTTAAATTAATCAATCAATCAATATGGTGCTCTCACCCCCTCGCTGCACCGTGTAAATCTACACTCTTCCCCATATCTGCTCTGCTTGTACTGTAGGACTGCTGCATAGCGCCTCGACGCCCACGGTGCCTAGTTCACGCTTTACAAATCTTTGTAAATACGAAAATAATGAAGTACAGACGTGGCAGGTCTGTGGTGAGAGACCTAGAAACTTGTAAATCAGATGAGAGCTTCGGCCTGGCGTGGCCCCCTCTGTCCTCCCCTTAACAGCACACACAGCCTCCTCCTGCACATTATATTTACATGTAAACACGTGGGGCCTCATTATGGCATTTGGCGTAAGGTGGCCCCGGAAGGCAACGCTCCGCGCTGTACTACGCCAAAGTGAAAGGGCGGCAACGCACCGCCCGTATTTATAGCGTACGGAGCATTCCTGTCCTTTGCCTGCACTGGTGCCGTTTGCAAGCTAGCGCCATTTTAGGCATCCTGGCACCGTAGAGCAAGGATGCCGCCTTTGCAGGCAGGATTGCTTTTGTGCAGGAAGGGACACCTTCCTGCACAGAAACAACCCTACAAGTGTTTTCCTCTTTCCATGTGTGCTGCATTTTTGAGGAAAAAACAAGTCTAAATAAACATATTTCTCCTCGTTCCATCTCACCTCGGAGGTGTAAGGATTTGACGCTCCCCCCGGTTTACAACACTTAGTAAATCTAGGGCCGCCTTCAATTCCATGGGCGTGGCGTGCCGGGTGCAAGTCGAGGGTCCATTCAGCTGCACCTGCGTGGTCGGCTTTCGTCCGAGGAGCAACCTGCAGCTGGGGGGGGGGAGGCTTTGGTATTCTCAATTCTAGCTGGGCTAAAAACAAAGGCTGGATTTAAGGGGCCATTAACCCTGCTTTTGTTTCTGTGTCCTGGCGTAGAACTATCTGGAGCCCCCCACTTAGATGCAAATATAATGGAGGGGGAACAAAGGGGCACAGCTTGTTTTTACTTCACAGGTTCCTAACAGAGGCATGGGTTTTACTTTGTTCAGTGCCTGTACATTAGAGATATGTATGCACTGTCAAAATATCAGATGTGTTGATCTGCCCCAAAATGTACACAAATAACAATTTAAATTGCAAGATTTTGTTTTATTTTTTAAGCATGCCACTCATCTCAATGTAGGGTGTCAGAGCGGTTTACATCACACGTACACATTATACATTGACAATAAATCTTGTGTGTGTAAATCGATGTACAGGATGTGTTCTATAAATCCAGGGTCATTGGAATTATGTGGCAAAGAAGGATTCAATTATGTAGCAGGGTTTACTAAATTACGTGGCTAGAGAATGCACATTATGTGGCATAATGTGGCAGATTATGTGATAGTAACAGTTCACAATTTTGTAATATTAACACATCTTAACACTGACTGGACAAAGGTTTCACCTTATTATTACTATTTTAACACCCAAATACAGCAATATGCAACTGAAAGGTGAACAGTCAACCTTGGAGAAGTGCCTTCCGCTGCACAGCAACATGTATTTTTAGTAATGTTTGATCAGTTTCAGCTAGAAACTATTTTTGGGAGTGAAAATCTGCAAATTATGCAGCAGAGGATGGATTATGTGGCAAATGCAGCAACTCCATAACTATGCCAAAAATGCAGTGGTGGCAGAATCTCATCATTCCAATGGGGCTGCCGAGATGGTGAGGGTTACAAGGTGTAGAGGTCACATGTCCTTTATAGCTCATTGTGCTGATTTATGAACCACAAATAACAAAGAATCTCTGTGTTAAAAGCAGTAAACCACTTACCTACCTACATCAATTAAAAATCTTTCGTCTGCATGTTACATGATGTGCTTTGCAGGAGACACATTAACCCTCTATGCTACTTTGATTCAAAACTGGGACGGGAGAAAACACAGGTCTCTCCAGCAAATGCTTTAACCTCCAGAGTTATCTTACCATTCTTCTTATTTCCTGACATTTACTGGGCACACAAAGATCTCTGCAGCAGATGCCTTAACCCCATCAGATATTTTAAAATGTGGACTTTGCAGCTAATTAAGCAGAACAGTTTTACTACCACATTTCTCCTCGTAAACAATTTCTTTGTGGCAGAGTTTTAAAAATAAATACATGTATAAATTGAGGTCCAGATTTTGTACTGGGGTTTGTCATTTTTTGGCACAAGCCCAATGGAAAATCTATTCATGCGCTCACATGTTCTCATGATAGACATGAGAGATATATGTACGGTCTAAAGTTCTGATGTCCTCTGAGTTCATGGTTGTGATGTCATTTCCTGTGATATTGCTTCCTGTCATGCAACCTGAAATGTCACGCACAGTGATGTTATTTGTTGTGATGTCATGCGCCATGATGTCACTCAAAGCCACACAGGGATAAGAGACATGCGTCATGCATGTTCCACTTTACTTGGTGCAAAAGTGATGCAGGGCTCTCATAAATAAGCCTCGTAGTGGCACCGGAGAAGGAGGGTTGGGCGCCTGCATGGACCAGGGCGTGAACCAGCAGAAAGAAATCAAAGTAAAACACTGAGGAACTCCGAGGGACAGGCAGAACTGGACTATGCAGAAAGGGACTGGACAAAGTAGGAGCTAAAAAAGTTTATAAAAATAGAAAAGCTTTTTTAAAAGTCTGTTGCAATATTCCGATCCAGACCGAGAAATGCAAAAAGAGATGAGAAACATCCAAACAGGCCTGAGAAACCGTCACACAAAAAATACACAAGAGTCCGACACAACCACCTTTTTGCTAGTTTTGACACAACAGTCAGCACACGCACAAGAAAAAAATCACAATATCACTGAAGACAGCAGTGGGTAGAAAACACAGAGGTCCAGAATGATCATTAACTGACGCAGCGCAGCATGACAGCTCGCTGCGCTGTGTGAAAGGGCGCGGGCAGTAATGCACCGTATCTCTCAAGATATGACGCGTTCCTGCTCTCTCCCTGCGCAGGCGCACACTATGCAGCTGAGCTCTAACGCCTACACAATACGCTATGGTGCAAGGCTGCCTGTGTTGCAGGCGGGATTGTTTTAGGGCAGGAAGGGACATCTTTCTGCACAAAAATATTTCTTAGAGGGGTTTTCTTTTTTTGTGAGTGTTCGCAGCGCACATGGAAAGAGGAAGTAAAGAAGAGGAATAAAGATATTTCTCCAAGTTGTGCCCAGTATCAGGAAGGTGTTCAATGTGGACGCATTCCCAGGTGTACCAGGCTTGGTAAATCTGGAGAGGCACCAAAACACATGGGTGGGCGCGTGAGAATCCCACGCTCCACCCACGCCGTCCTGGCGCAGAGCAACACAAGGCAGCGGCTGCCTCTGCCTGCACGACTCAGGACTTACCGAGCTCCACGGGGCCGTGCAAGGAGTCTTGCGTGGCCTGACAAATCTGGCTTAAGCACTGCTTTGCCCTAACCTTATCTTGTGGGACGTCAGGGTAACACAATCCTTTGATGAATGAAACTGTACGGGCTGTGCGCGATCTCTGAATATGAAGTGGACACTGTAAGGTGCACTAAAACCAGGAGGCAAAGTCCTTGGTATGAGAGTTTATTCGTGAGACCCCAAACAGTAGCTGCACTCCAAGACCTCAAGAGACAACTTCCAACTGCGATCTGCAATCACAACTCTACAACAGAAGCACACGCGGAGTACACATTACAGGCACAGGCGTGTGCAGGATGCAGGACCACACATGGCTCCCCTCACACTTCAAAACGACACCAATTTAATAAAAACTAAAAATACAGAAAGGCAATAAACCAATAACGTTGTAACATGACTGTTACAATTTGGGTTACTGGTTGACTGGGGTGTTAGCCATGGTCAAGCAGCAACTGCAATCCTAGTCCAGGCCAGGTACAAGCAAACCCAGAATTAACCTGTGCTCACCCCTTGGTAGCTTAGCACAGAGCAGTCAGACTAAACTTAGAGGCAATGTGCAAAGTATTTGTGCCACACTTCAAACAGTAATAAAGTGGAAACACCACACAAAAAGATCACACACCATGTTAGCAAACGTTAATAAATAAAACAAGAACAAAACAACAAAAATCCAATCAGTAGAACCAGAGTTATGCAAAATAGCGCCTAAAAGTGTAAATCACCAACTGCAGCTATCTTGTCATGCTGGACCGGGTCAAAGTCAGAAGTTCTGGCCAACCGCGATGGAGCACGGGTCCGGTACAGTCCCAGAGTAGTCCCGCTGACGTTTAACCTTCTCAAGTGTTTGTGCCAAGTGTCTGTTCTCATTGGAGAGGGTTGAGAGGAGCAAGGAGAGCATCCTAGGTGATTGTCGGTGTGGCCCGAAGAGCAGGCCGGGTGTCGCAGGCGGGCTGACTGGCGCTTCGTGTTGGCAGTCCCCTGCAGGCTGTTGATGCGGCTATGTAAAGAGGTGGGTTGGTGGCGCCTCGCACTGGATTTCAGTGAGAGTGGCGAGATCTTGGAGCAAACAGGCCTGTTCGCAATCGCGAAGAGCAGGCCGGGTGTCGCAGACGGGCTGACTGGCGCTTCGCGTTGGCAGTCCCCTGCAGGCTGTTGATGCGGCTATGTAAAGAGGTGGGTTGGTGGCGCCTCACACTGGATTTCAGTGAGAGTGGCGAGATCTTGGAGCAAACAGGCCTGTTCGCAGTCGCGAAGAGCATATAACCTTGATTTAAGAGCCCATGAGCCATACTAAGGGCCCAGGACATGAGAGGCGCCACTATGGTGTCAGAAACTTGTTGCAGAACAATCCAGGAGCTAGTTGGGGGGCCATATATTTCCCTGAGTCTCAGATCAGGAGGCCAGCAGACTACCCCTTGGAGTCAGACTCTGGCGCCGAGTTCAAGCGAGTTCAAGATTAAGTTTCAGGTTCAGTTCTTTTTCCCCAGGAAGAGGGCAGCAAGAGGGCAGCAGGTCAGCACAGCAGGGCAGCAGTTCCTTTAGAGCAGCAGTCTAGCAGAGTGGCAGTCCTTGTAGCAGCACAGCAGTCCTTCTTCCTGGCAAAGTATCCAAAGGTCCAGAAGTGTACTGAAGAGTTGGTTTCTGAGGTCCTTCTTTTATACACACTTGTGCCTTTTGAAGTGGGGAGCAGCTTCTAGAGGCATGCTTTTGAAGTGCAAAAATGCCCTGCTTTCCCTGCCCTGGCTCCAAACTAACTACATGGGGTACGAAACCCTTTGTGTGGTGGCAGGACACAGCCAATTCAAGTGTAAGTAGGGCTGTGCCCTGCTCCTCCCTCCCATCCTGCCAGCGATGGCGCCTTCAGTCACACCTAAGCTCCCCATTGTGTGTGGCTGTCTAGGAGGAATAAACAAAGCCCAACTGTCAGGTACGCCCATCAAGTGACCAGAGACAGGCTACAGGCACCAAATAGCTAAGGCAAGAAAATGCCACCGTACTAAAAGTGGCATTTTCAGAATTGTAATTTGAAATCCAACTTCACCATAAGTTAGGATTTTATATTCCGATTCCAGAGGCACCAAACATGAACTGATTCTCTCTTCCCATTTGAAATTACACTCATAAAATGTAATATGGCAACTCCAATGTTATCCTTACGGAGAGATAGGCCATGCAGTAGTAAAAAACAAATGTAAGAGTTTTACAATACCAGGAAAAGTAAAACTTAAAAGGACAAGTCATTCTTTTAAAAAGCATGGCACACTGACCTCCAAGTGTCCAGGGCCTGCCCTAGGGGTGACTTATATGTACTAAAAAGGAAGGTTTGAGCCTGACAAACGGTTTACTTTGCCAGGTCAACATGGCAGTTTGAAGTGCACACACAGGGTTTGCAATGGCAGGCCTGAGACATGTTTAAGGGCGACTTAAGTGGGTGGCAAATCAGTGCTGCAAGCCCCCTGTTAGAAATGGGATTTCTGGTTGGCTAAGGTTTGCACCAAAGCCAGGCAGAAACCACCACTCTAGTCAGGATAAGGGAGTTACACTCCTGAAATAACCCCTGCTCACCCCCTTGGTAGCTTGGCACGAGCAGTCAGGCTTATCTTAGTGGCAGTGTGTAAAGCATTTGCACATAACCAACAGTAATACAGTGTAAGCACTACAAATGGACACCACACCGGTTTAGAAAAATAGCCAATATTTTATATACTTAAACAAGACCAAATACGATAAAAATCCACAATACAGTACTTTCAAAATAGATTTGTGGCAAGATGTCTTTAAATTGCAAAGATACGGTGAGAACACTGTTCCTTGATGTCGATAGCTCCATCCGGGGCTATCACAGCGTCGTGAACAAACAAATCCAAACAGTTCTGGCTGACCGCAGCGCCGTGGGTCAACTGCGTTGTTGGGGAGACCCGCAAACAGTACCTTTCAGAGATGCAGGTCGTCGATGACCTCTCGTTGTCACACCTGTTGCAGGTCGATCTCCTCTCTGATGGAATCAGGAGCGCTGGCATCGGGTGCAAGGTGCAGCAGTGCGAGCAGCGGCTCGGTGGCAGCGTCGGGTGGCGTTGTCGGTGAGACCAGGGTCGCGTTGTGAGATGAAGGCGGTGCTCGTCACGGTGCTGGCAGGTCATGGTGCAGCAGCGGCGTTGCTGTCGCTGAAGCGCTGTCGTCGGTTGACAACTGGAGTCGATGGCACTGGTGTCGGTAGACCAAGGCTGCGGTGCGGGATGAGGGCGGTGCATCGTGTAGCTTTATGAGCGGTGCCCTCGAACCACGGTGCAAGCAGCGGCGTCGAGTCCGGCGTGGAAGGCGTCGTCGTGAAGCGAGGCGGTGCAGAGTGCAGTGCCCACAGGCCGTGGTGCGAGCAGCGGCGTCAGCAGGCGTCGTTGGTGAGACCAGGGTGCCTTCTGCGGTGCCTTCAGGTCACGCCGTCAGTTGAGGCATTGTAGACGGCGTCGGGCTTGAAGTCTTTGCTTTTCCTGAGACTTCTTGAACAGGGGGCAAGCTCTACCTCAAGCCCTTGGAGATACTCAGCACAAGTAGAGAACGTTCAGTCCAGTCCTTTCACTGCCCAAAGCAGAAGCAGCAGCTGCAGGCCAACCCAACAAAGCAACAACTCAGCAAAGGGGCAGAACTCCTCCTGGCAGCTCTTCCAGCTCTTCTACTTGGCAGGTTCCTTGATTCCAGCGAGTTCTCTAAAGTATTTTCTATCTCTGAGACTTCCAAGAGGAGGCAAGCTCTACTTCAAGCCCTTAGAGAAAATGTTAACAGCCGGATGATGAAAGCACAGCCCAGTCCTTTCCCTGCTCAAGACAGAAGCAACCACTGCATGCCATCCCCTCAAAACGCAGCATAGGGGCAGTACTCCTCCTCCAGCTTTCCAGGTCCTTCCGCCTGGCAGGTTCCTTAGTTCAGAAGTAATCTAAATCTCTAGGGCCTGGGCCCCAATATTTATACCACAAAATCCTTTGTCCTCTGAAGGCAGAGGGGCCTGTACCTAGTTCAAACCAGTTTTGGGTGCTTTCTGCCAGTGTGCACCTTCTTCCTTTGTCAGTGTGGGCCAGGGTCATCAGACTCACCACATTAGGTGGAGCCAGAATTGTGTAAGGCAAGCCCAGCCCTATTCAGACCCAGGTGCAACTCCTTCCACCCATCTATGTGTAGATGTGTCTATTCAGCCCTGTGCTGACTCACCCTGTCTCCTGGAGTCTCCCACAGCCCCTGTCACTCACAAACCAGACAGACAATACACAAGCTAGCAGAGGCAGGCTGGATGGTTAGGTCAGTGTTCTGCATTCTGTCCATCACCTGTTGTTTTTGCATTTGTCACCCCGAGTGGGATGCGTATGCTCAGACGTGAGTCCCATGCACTCCACACCACTGGATTCAAGCAAGCCGAAGACGGCTGGAATGCCAGAAACCGGTCCTCAGAAGCTTGTTTCCGGTCCAGGGAAGGCATGGCTTGGCAGTTCAGGCTGGACTGTTCCCATGAGGCACAGGGTCAGACTGATTTGCATATGGCCATGTCTGAACTGGGGTGGTGTGGAGTGCAAAAAAACGATGGATTTAGGCCCAGATCTCTGTACTGGGGTGAATGTATGACATTGTTCTGCATTCTGTCTATCACCTGTGGTTTTTGCATTTGTCACCCCGAGTGGGATGGGTATGCTCAGACGTGAGTCCCATGCACTCCACACCACTGGATTCAAGCAAGCCGGGCTGAAGACGGCTGGAATGCCAGAAACCGGTCCTCGGAAGCTTGTTTCCGGTCCAGGGAAGGTATGGCTTGGCAGTTCGGGCTGGACTGTTCCCATGAGGCACAGGGTCAGGCTGATTTGCATATGGCCATGTCTGAACTGGGGTAGTGTGGAGTGCAAAAAAACGATGGATTTAGGCCCAGATCTCTGTACTGGGGTGAATGTATGACATTGTTCTGCATTCTGTCCATCACCTGTGGTTATTGCATAGGTCAGAAAATACCTAATTTCTAAAAGTGGTATTTTCAAACACAGAATGTTAAAATCAACTTCACTAAAAGACACATTTTATCATTCTGAGTTCAGGCATATTAAACTCGAATTTCTACCATGTTTCCTGAGTCAGTTAGGATTATAGGATGTTATAAACAAACTGCCCAGTCTGGCCTATGGGGAATAAGTAGCCTTGCAATAGTGAAAAACTAAGTAGGCTGTAATTCACTATCAGGACATGCCACACACCAGGGCATGTCCTACCATTTCACATACAATGCACCCTGCCCATGGGGGTACTTTGGGCCTAACTTAGGGGCGACTCACATGTAGAAAAGGGAAGGTTAAGGACTTGCAAGTGTGTGAACTCGCCAAGTCGACACGGCAGCGCCAGGCTGTGCACAGGCTCTGCAATGGCAGGCCAGAGTTACACTTTACGGGCGGTTTGCGTGGGTGGCACAATCCAGTGCTGCAGCCCACCAACAGCATTTGATCTATAGGCCCTGGCACTCGTAGTGCACTATATTAGGAACTGACACATAAATCAAATAGGCCAATCATGGAAACACCAATCCGTAACTCAGTTTAGACAGAGAGCATATGCACTTTAGCACTGATTAGCAGTGGTAAAGTGCCCAGAGTCCAAACAACAACACACACAGGTCAGGAAAAAATAGGAGGAAAAAGCAAAAAGTTTAGGGATAACCCTGCAAAAAGGGCCATTTCCAACACCCACTAGTAGCATTTAATTTACAGGCCCTCTGCCTTCCCCTGCTCGAGCTTGGCTCAGCAGCAGGAGGGCAGAATCATGTGTCTGATCTGCAGCAGCCATGTTGTGCTGTTCGGGTCTAGAAGACTGGTACCGGGAGCGCTGATGGGCTCCCGGAGGAGCTTTACAGTGCATGGGATCATACCTCCCACACCGTTTACGGTATTATTCAAACGTGTTTGATACCAAACATGACAGGGTTCATTACAGCCAGTTTATGTTTAAATCATTTTTATTGTGGCAACACAGAGAATTTAAATATACATTGAGTAGAAGGTGCAAGACCTCAAGAGTCCGAGGTGCCTTTAGTGTCACAAGTCTCTCCAAATGACATATCAAAAAGGAACCGATCAGCATTACTGCCAGTTTAGAGATGGTCATTGCATAATAACGCATGGCCACTCTATTTATCGTAATGGATGATGCACTTACAACCCAGGAGAATGGACACCAAATGTTGTAGGGGTGTCCTGCTCATGCAGGGGCACTCTCCCACTAAGAACCCTGATTTCAAGATTGAAAGGCCTACTTTAGGCTTGACTTATAGGTTTTAAGTGCAACAACCTCAGATACAGGGAACCTATATCTGTTGTAAGTGGTGCTAGCACCAGCTTACACAGGCTGCAATGGCAGGCCTGTTGTTACAGTTTGAGTGATCCCCTATGGGTGGCATAATACACGTTTCAGCCCATGGGGGACCCCTGGTGTACCTATGCCCTGGGTACCTCAGTACCATATACTTGGGACTGATAAGGGTACACCAGTGTCCAATCTGTGATGTACCGAAGTACTACTAACCATACCAATTTAAGGGAAAAAGCACAGCAGGATCCCAGTCAGACTAGTCAGAAACCTGCAGGTTTGCAAGTGATGTCTTTTTGGCCAAGTAATTCCATTAACAAATCAGAGTTATCATGGAGCTTGTAAGAGTGTTCTGTGACGAAGAACGGCTATGCAATCTTTCGGTCAAAACCTCAACCTGCTCTACTTCTGCGAATGAGGACCGACACTTACATTGAGTCAGAGTTTAAGTCACTGTCGAATGAATGTCGTTCTAGACATTAATAGTGTAGATGGAGAGGGAGGCAGTAAAGCTGACCTTGCAGCGGAAGCATCAGGATTGGACTGATTTGAATTGGTTGATACACAAACTTGATCGAAAGTAATAAGCTCTGTATACAGATTTACAAGCACGTTGTGCTACTTTTCACTTGTTAAAAATGACACAAAAGTGGCCCAAGGGCCTTGTAAATCAGCCCCCTAATCGGTCGAGCTTTGTAAAGTTATCTGGCATACCAGCTTGCTTGACTTTTTTTGTGATCTGGTTTTCATAACTAAAACCAAATGAGGCAGAGAAAAAGGTCACTAAAGATCAAAAGAACAGGGTTATGTAAATGAATGCTCAAGAAGGATCCCTTAGACAGTTCAATCCAGTGCCAGAGTGTTAATTTAAATACCGATTGACAAATAAACGCGAATTGTCCAAGAATTTCACCTGTTCAGGGTTCCAAAATAAAGATCCCAAAGATATAAAACTTAAAATGCTGAGTTTGCCGCAAACACGTTAATACCTCTTGCACCGCTACAGAATAATGTTCCTCTGCATCTTCAAGGGACAACCAACCTTTCTTCACCACTGACAGTGTGCATGTATTCCTGAGGCGGAAGCCGGTATTGTGTGACTGCGATAGCGTTTATTAGCTATTTTAAAATTGCACCTTTGCTCGAATCTCTTGGCACTGACCTGCTTTTAAAATACATTTGCACGCCTTGCTTGTTCTTGGCGCCTCGCCCCCATCGCAGCCGATTAGGTGCTGCCCTGGGGCCAGCCCCTTAGCCGCCATCTTGGGTGAGGAACAGGGCTAGCGGACCAGTTGCTTGGCCCTGCCGACCTCCCCGGCATATAATGGCCATACCTCCTCGGACGCGCAGCGAGCGCGCCAAAGGAGAGCCTGCCTGCGCCCGTCCGCGCCCGATCGGGACCCGGGGCCCATCATTATGCTTGTTTTTTAAACTGCTCCTCTACACAACTACTTGCTTGCCAAGGTAATTGGGCTCTTAGTGTTTCTACCTTGGCCCGAATTAAGAATCTGGGCATATCTCAGCCAACTCATACTTCATTACTGTCTCCTATGCTAGGACTACAGACCTCTTCATCGTCAACCGCCCAATCAGAGTCCCTCTCCCACTCTTTTCCTAGCCCTTCTGCTGTGGCTACGGCCTACCTCCTTAACACACGCTCAGCGGTCAAACACCAACTGGAGCTCTTCAACCTTTTGGACACAGCCAAGCCTGATTTCCTGTTCCTGACTGAAACATGGTTCTCACCTGATTCCTTGCCTGATGTCCTAGTGGCTCTCCCTGAACCGATCGCCCTGATAGGCCGGAGGGGGAGTGGCTATGCTAGTCCGCTCCAACCTCCAGTTCCAGCTTCTTTCCTACCCCACCATCACTGCAGTTGACTTCCTAGTTGCTCGCTCTGTCAACCTATCGACTCCTCTCACCTGTGCGCTATTCTACCGTCCACCCAAAGCTATGTCTTACTTTATTCCAGCTATGCAGGAATTGCTGGCCACCTTGGTGGTCAACAATTCCTCTGTTCTGATGTTGGGTGACTTCAATTTCTGGCCTAGTGACCCCCGGGAGGACCACACATCCAAAGATTTCACAGAATCTCTCCATTGCCTAAATTTCACTTCTCAGTTTCACTTCACTTCCCTACCCATACACACGGCCACACTCTTGACCAGATCTGGTCAGCCAATCTGCCCATCTCCTCCCTTGCAGTCCTTCCTTCCACCTGGTCTGTCCATTCCTTGATTTCCTTTTCCCTTGAACTTGGGGCCGTCAATAAGCCCTCTCCTCCTGAAAACGTTTGGGCTCGGAATTGGAACCGTGTGGATCCTGCTGATCTCTGCTCCTCCCTAGCGGCTTTGCCCCCTTGTTTGGCCGGTGGCCCCCCTGATTCTCAGGTGGCCGCCATTAACATCTGGCTTTCTGCTTCCTGTGACTCAGCTGCCCCCCTCAAATTGGTCAGAACGTGTTGCTCTCACGAGACTAACAGATAGTTCACTAACGAACTTAAGGCTCTCAAACTTGCACTTAGGCAGCCTGACCGCCACTGGAGGCGCAGGTACTGCCCTATTCTCAGGACACAATACTCTAATCTTCTCCGGGATTATAAAAAAGCCATCCTCCTAGCCAAAACAGAATATTTTTCTTCGAAGATCCTCCTTGCGGCAAATAAACCCAAGGAGATCTTTACCATCGTTCACGATCTAGCAGCTTCTGACAGAGTCGCCCCCAAGCCTATCCCTTCTCAATCTCTCTGTAACTCCCTCAATATCTATTTTATTGAGAAGATTGCTACCATCAAACGCAATATTCCCTTGCCTTCCCCTTCCTTCTCCCCTCCCCAACTGCCTCCTACCTTCTCCCTCCTTGACCAGTTCTCTCTGATCTTTAAGGAGATCTTCCTCTCCCTGCTTAAGAAAGTGAAATTGGGGTCCCCTTCCGACTGTTGCCCCGCCCACATTCTGAGGGAAGTCTTCCTTAGCTGTCCCGATCCTCCGTTATCTCTTCTTAATACTTCCAATACTCAGGGAATTGTCCCAGAGTCGTTCAAATCAGCCACAGTGATTCTCATCTTAAAAAACCTGGTGCTGATCCTACCTCTCTTTCCAATTTCCGTCGCTTAAGAGAAGTGCTGACATCAACTCTCCTCAGGCCTTGGTCCTCCTCGATCTGTCCGCCGCCTTCGACAAGGTCGATCATTCCATCCTTATCGATTGTGTCGGGGGCGCCGGCATTCAGGGGTCAGCTTTGGCCGGGCTCACTTCCTTCCTACAAGACCGTACCCAGGCCGTCCAGCTGGAGGGTTTCTCTGCCCCCACCTGTCTGATCTCTTGCGGGGTCCCCCAGGGTTCTTCTCTCTCTCCTCTTCTTTTCAATCTTTATATCTATCCCCTTATAGCCGCTCTGCAAAAAATGGAGGTCACGGTATTTAACTATGCCGATGACCTCCAGCTAATTTTCAACCTCTCCTCCTCCCCTCATTCTATTCTTAAGTTTCAAACCACACTTACGTTTATCTATGACTGGATGAACCATAATCACCTAAAACTTAACCCTGACAAGACGTAGTTGGTCCTTACCGGTGGCCTCCCCAGCCCCTGGAACTCTGCCTTCTGGCCCCCAGCTCTTGGTTCCCCTCCCCAACCCTCTGCCTCTGCCTCTGTCAAAACTTTGGGCATCAAAATCAGTCATGACCTTACCATGCGCCCTCAGATTAGTTCTGTTGTTTCATCTTGTTTTCTGTCTCTTAGAATTATACGTAAAATCTCCAGCTTCTTTTCTGCTGAAGCCCTCAAACTCATTCTCTTGGCTATGATTTTATCCCGCCTTGATTACGGCAATGGCCTGTATGTAGGCATCCCGGCTTACGAACTTCGGCGCCTACAGTTAATTCAAAATCCAGCAGCCCGCCTCATCTACAGGCTTCCGAAGTCTCATCGTGCTACCCCCCTGCTTAAAACTCTCCGCTGGCTGCCCATCTTGGAGCGATCTTTATTCAAGATGGGTTGCCTGATCTTCATGGCCCTGGCTGGCACTGCCCCAATCTTCATTAACTCGAAGATCTGTGCTTATGTTCCTAACAGAAAACCTCCGCTCCTCCACTCAGTCCCTCCTGAGCGTTCCCCGGTTCCGGAGGAAAAAATTTGGAGGCATGAGGTTCTCCACTCTTGGCCCTCACTTTTGGAATGCCCTTCCTTTTTCTATTAGGTCCATCCCTATCTAAATGGACTTCCGTAAAGCCCTAAAAACTCATCTCTTCTCCCATGCATACCCATCGCAGTAATTCTCTTGTTTTCCCTCAGTGCTGTCAGTCCGTAGCGCCAAGAAACCGCATGATGTTAGAGCGCTTTATAAAACATTTCAACTTCAACTTCAACTTCACCATCCAATATTTGACAGAGAATTGCACCAACCCTTTCAGGCTGGCATTTGAGGTAAAAATAGTGTTCCTCTGCACATCAAAAAGTTAGCGATAAGCATTTTATCCATTTCACCTTCACCTTCCGGAATGCAGCATTACACTCGGCTGATCACTCGTACTTCACGCCATTCTTCAGCAATAACCTCATCTGTTGACCTATATTGGCAAAGTTATATTAATGTGATTTGTAAAGTGTGTGGACCCCCCCCCCCTTCCAAGAACTTCATCACCCTCCTCTGGAAGCATGCTGTAGCTGGGTCCAGTCCGGTATGCAACGTTTACAACGAAATTTTTACAACGCACTACCATTACAACGCAGGCATTACCACGCATACCATTACAACGTATTGCGCTGGGGAGCGCTCTAGGATAGGGAATAAGTTTAATTTTCTATCCAACACCTTCCCTAGTGTCCACGGGGACTGGAGTTGGAATAGAAAATTATACTTACCACTATCCAGCACCTCTAAGCGCTATGCGTTGTAACGGTATTCGTTGTAAATACCGCGTTGTAAAGGTATGCGTGGTAAAAGTATGCGTTGTAACGTCATACATCCGTCCAGTCCACATGACATCTGTGTAACCTGCCCACCCCTAAAGGCATTACAAAAAGGTCAAATGCCTTGAGCTCACTTCTTGCAGCACTAGATGGTAAGTTGATGGCTAATCCATCACCCTCGACAACATGTCATAGATTAAACTTGCTACTGGTTCTGAGATGTTAGGTAAAGGTTGCCTGTCAACCCACATGTTTCTATTTGAACCCTGCAGGTTTACACACTTTTTCCCTTATCATTGGCTGCCAGAAGCAGAGGCACCAGCCGTACTGACGCCTCCATTTCTTCTACTAATTCTAGCTGTAGCAACCTTTTTTTTTATCTTGGGTGAGCGGTGCAACCATAAAACACAATGCTTTTCTAAACTGTGTGAACAACTCTCTTTTTGTAAGCAAAATTGCATGCTAAAAATAAGTAGGCCCATCCCACCGTGAAAAACTTTGGAAAACTTCTTGATGATGTTGTGAAATGCTTGAATTTATTTCCGCCACTGGTAATTACTTGGGCCACATTCCAGTCCATCGTTTTTTGCACACCGTGACACCTGTTTGAACCCAGCCATATGCAAATCAGCCATGAGCCTGTGCAGTACAGGGTGTTATGTTATGAAGGTTTGGGGTTTTATGTTAGGAGGGTTTTATAAGCCCTTTGGTTGTGTTTGGAAATCTGTATGTTCTGTGTTCTGGAGCGGGTCCAGCTGAAGGTTCTGGGAGTGGCAGTTAACGGCATGGAGACCAGAGTTCGCACATGCGCAGGCCGTGGGCAGATGATGTTACAATAAGGAGTTTTAAACCCACCCGGCTGGTCTCCTGAGTGTGACACCAGATTTCAGAAAACATGGGAAAACTTTGAATACTTCATTGATACTTGTTCCTTTTCCTGTGTCACTATGGGATAAAATTGGTGTGGATTTTTCAGGGCCTTTTCAGATGTTACTAAGCAAGTTGAGGTACTAGATTGTACTTCTTGATTATCATTCAAATTGATTTATTTTGATTATGTTCATCCACTGAGCACTGAAATAGCTATTGCATTTCTTGAAAGAGTGTTTGCTATAGAAGGTTCACCCAAAGAGATTGTCACAGATAGTGGTACACATTTTGTTTACAGTTGCATGTGTACAATTTTGAATTGTTATGATGTAAACATCTCAAGGTGGTGGTGTACTTTTCGAGTTTGAATTGTTTGGTGGAGAGGGACAACAGATTTATCAAAGAAGGTTTTCAAGACAGCGTTATCATCAGGTCAAGGGCTGAAAGGTTTTCTTCGTGCTAAAGGGTGGATCTATAACATTTCACGGCATGCCATAACTGGAAAAGCGCCTTTCTACCTTCTCAGAGGCAGAGACATTCAATCCAATCTGTGTCCTGAATGGTTGAGATTGAAAAGTGACTTGGGTTCTCAACAATCCAAGAGTAATTTGCAATCTGAAGTTTTGCATAAACACTTGGGGTCCGAGTACAATGTCGGATGGACCCGACTCTGTCCGACATTGTTTGGGAACTGGGACCGAACAACCTCCTGCCGTTGGTCCCAACCCAGCAACTAGAGTACGACTGAACCCTGTTCGGTTGCATTCCTCTTCTTTACAATGGGAGCATGTAAAGAGCTGAGGTGCAGCTCATCCCTGCACCCCATGGCAGGCACCCCAAGGTGCCTGGTGCAAGGATCAACAGGGGGGGGCACTATAGGTGCCATCTTGGTCTCCATCTGGAAGCCAAGGGGCCCTGCTGTTAGCCCCTAAGTTGGATTCCCACAACTTTCCTGTGCCTGAAAGGCTGTTGGAATCTGCCATTGTAATTCCACAGGCGGAAAAAGCCACCCAAGGGATTACTGGGGTCTTTCTGAATGGGAGACGGTCTCTCCGAGCCCATCAGAAGCTATTTGGAAATCTGGTTCAGGTTCCTTCCCGACCGACCCTATCAAAATAGGTCGGTAGGAAAGGAATCTGAACAGCCAAATACAATGCCGTAGGAACAGCTCCGACCGAGGGTCACAGCCGTTTCCTACGGGACCGTATTCGGGCCCTTGGTAATGGAACATGATTTTGATAGAATGATAAATGGTCAAGAGTTATATGGAAATGATTGGGTCCTGATTAGACAGCTCAGGAGGGTGAAGAAAGGGGAGTCGAAAGGTTCTTTGCCTGTTAAGAGTTGTTAGAGTAAATAAAGGTTTCGTTTTGCAAGATCAGGAGGGTCGATGGGATTAAAGAAGTCAAGTTAAAGTTGCACATCAGCAGGTTCAGATTATCAGCAAGAAAAGAGCGGTTGACGATATTGATGACTTTGATGGGTCTCCATGGGCTGTTGGCGGTCAGTGCTTGAAGGAGACACCGACTGTCTGTATCTTCTGCTGGTGGTATGAGTTCATCTTCTACAACAGCTGCTGGCAGTATGGAGGACAATGTGTTTGGTAGTGCCGACACTCCGGTGTCAAGGGATGTCATTGAAGCGGTGCTGCACATAGGGTCTGTTCTGGGTCCTAATGATCTGAAGACGTGTCCTGCTGCTTTCTGTCCTTCTCCCCTTGGTGTAGACCTTCAGAGTGTGATTTCACAAGGTTTGCTCAAGAGGAAAACACCTCCTAGGTTTAATGACGGTCATATATTCAATTTTAAGTTATTGTATGTTGCATTATTGGATTGCTGTTTGTAAAGTGGGAAGGTGATGTAGTAAACCGTTTTATGTTGTGAGGGTTTGGTTTTTTTTATTATGAGGGTTTTATTAGGCCTTTGTTTGTGTTCAGAATTCTGTACGCGCCTTGTTCTGGAGGGTGTATGGCTGGAATTCATCGTTGCGGCAGGTAGTATCTCAGAGACCAGAGGCTGTACATGCGGCAGGTCGTGGCCAGCTGATATTACAAGGAAGAGCTTGAAACCTCCCCGTCTGGCCTCCTGAGTGCCACTCCACACCATGCTCCGGTGGAAACAGTGGCCTGAACCTCCAGGCCGGGTCTTCCCTGACCCAGGGCACAAGCAACCCAGGACCAGTTTCACCCTTGTTATTGGCTCGCCAGCCAGGGACAGCTTGGTTCCAGTGGCACAGTGAGCACAGTGAGCACAAGAGTTACATCTGGGCGTGCCCGTCCTTCGGAGGGCATTCTATACAGGAATACAAAAAGAGGACGTCATTCACTGCTCCTTGGCTTCACGTGTTTATTATGTAGGTAGGTACAGCTGGATACATATGGGGAGAGGAGTTGGCCTAACGGCTAGGGCAGTCGACTTCGAATCTGGGGATCTGGGTTCGAGTCTTGACAATGACGCTGAACATCCTTTGATTCTGGGCAAATCACGTAATCTCCCCGTGCTGAACAGCGCTCTGATACCCGATTCGGGGCAAGTTTGCGCTATATAAAACTCTGTCAAATAAAAATAAATATTTACTTCCCTTTTGGGAAACACATAAACGTCAATTTAGAGCACTCCGTTGTAAGTCACTCGAACAATCCTTCGTGCAGGTGATCAGTGTATCGACTGGTGCTCTGTAAAAGCGGTGACAGCCCTTGAAATGTTCTTTGCTGATTGACCGCAAATGACACCACCAGACCACAACACTCCACCGAGGGCGTGCTCTACCCCCTGCTCCCACCCCACTCCGAGTGCTGTGACACAGATATGTGTGACAACGCATTTCAGTGCGGTAATGCGGAGTACCACACTGAAATGCGTTAGTCTAACGCCAGATGCGTGGTACTTGGCAGGACTGACTCCGGTTATCTCCCTTCAGGATTAACCTAGGGTAACTGGACATCCCGGATTTGCCCAGACAGTCCCGTTTTTTCGCCAGCTGTCCCCGTAGATTTCAGGAAATGGAGCTCATGTTTTTAGAGAGGGTCGGCTGAAAACAGTGGGAGGTATCTTTTTATGTTTTGGAAAGCAGGGCTAGTTAGCAGTTGTTTCAAGAAAGCTATTTTATTAAACAGGCAAGCTACTGGGTTTACAAATTGCATCTTATGTACGTTCTTACTGCCTCTTCGGTAATTCTCTGCAATGGAGCACTGTCATAGAGATGGCGTAACCAAGCGCTTTAGAAATTTTACTATTATTATTATTATTATTCTGTGCGCTCGGTTGAAGTAAAATTGTAGTTCTTCTATTTTTGGGAAATGTCCCGGTTTTTGGCTTTAAAATTCTGGTCACCCTAGATTAACCACCGACCCCAACCTACACACCATGTATTTATTTAGGGGGGTCGTAGAGCGTTGTATGTTGCTTTTCAGAGCTTGCTAAGCTCTCCTAGGACAGTGTATGTGGAACATGCTGTGATCAGCAGTGTTAGACCTGGGGTCATCTCCAAGGGCCAGTTGTTCTTCGATCCCTGCGATATGCAATAGTTTTCATATTTATGGCCGCTTACACCCTACAACAGAGATCTGCCTGCCCTGACCCTTAGTGCGTTGTAAAGGTGCGCCTTGCTTCCTTCCCTGCACACTGGAGAGCGGTTCGCTTGCAGTTTTTTTTTTTACGTCTAGCGCAAGCGCTTTACATGATCACCAGTTGCGTTACACAAGGACACATTCATTTTTGTAGGCTGGGGAGATTATGTGATTTGCCCCAGGCCTTTAAGTGGGCCGGGTCTGAGCACCAGCAATTTTTTAAAGGTGGCCTCGAAATGGATGTCTATCGGGCTCCGTTTTGTGCCTGGAACAGGCGGTCCGTTTTTCTTTTCCGGACTGCAGTGACAGCAGGCACATCGATGTGCGCGTGGTGAGCGTTGTATTGGATGGGAAATCCTTTAAAGAGTCATTTTGTCTCTGGATTTCCCTTCTCTTTTTGAAACTCCGAAGCAACGGGCAATCCCCCGGTGCGCCAAGGTTGGGGGCCGTTTTTGTTACAGCTCCGTTTTTGCAGCAAAATCGGCCCTGTACCAAAATCGGGCAAAAAACGGCCCAGGCAAAGAGCTCGGTGGCACCTCCAACCCCCCGAGCACTTTTCCAGGTCCGATCCTGGCAGCAACATTGTCATGGTGTCACCGGGGCTTTTAGTGGAGTGTTTTCAATATTATATACAACCCATAGTTGCTGCTTATTTATCTTATGCAACTAGCAACCGTTGACAAAGCCAATAGTCCTGACTTGTAGGTATGATGTGACTCATTGTATCATATATCTGGACGCAGTGACAGGAACAGCAAAATACAAGTCGGGCGGCACACTGTGCTAAACACAGATTTTTAGCGTATGTATTTTTAAGCCACGCCCTTAATTAAATTGGCCACGCCCCTTTGAGAGGACCCCCCCAGTTTTTTCATTTCACTTAAAGTGCGGATTTGCCCCAAATCACAGGATTTTGAGCCAACGCCGAAACTTGCATCTGGTTCCCCAATTCCACAATCGACAGCTCTGGTTGTTATGCCATATCTTTTCCCATTTCTTCAGAGCTGCCGACTTTGAAACTGGGGACCCAGATTCGAATCTCGGCATCAGCTCAACATCCTGTGATTCTGGGCAAATCACTTAATCTCCCCGTGCCTAGAACAAAATGAATGTGTCCTTGTGTAATGTAATAGGTGCTTTTCTAAAGCGCGCCATCTGTTGGCGCTATATTAAACTGAAAACTGAATGGGTCCGCAGGGGGGGCCAAGCAGCGCCCAGGACTTGACTTTCAGAAATAGATTCTGCACAGAAAATTACTAACAGCGTCTGTGGTGATATTTACGGCCACTGGAGGGCGCCATTAACCTTCTATAAAACAAACGTGACACCGCGGAACACCACTCTTTTCTCCCCCTAATGGTTCCTCTTCCCATTTGGAACAAACACGAGTTTGTGAATAAAACGGGATTGGCGCTGGTGTGGGGGTGGCGCACTTTTCCTGCTGTACACATTTCGACAGTTAAAGTTTGGCAGAATATGTGCTCTGAAAATAAAGCACAAAGGGGCCACAGGTACAAAACTTTTTGCCAGTCACTACCAGACGATTCGCAAAATCTGCCCGTTTGCGAACGCAAAAAGGCTGCTTGGCATGCACAAACTCCAAGTAGCGATTCAGTAACTTGATATTGGTTCGCAATTTGGGCTTTATGAGTTGGCATTAGGGAGGGGTGCGTTAAGGACGTCCCTTCCTGGTCGCGACTCGCAGTGCCATGTACAAATGTTTTACGACCGAAATGCGGTCGTAAAACATTTGCATTTTACCCCCTACTTCAAGTAGGGGGTAAATCAGTCGCAAACGGTTGCAAAAACGTTTTTTAAGAGCAGGCAGGGGACCCACGGTCTGCTCTTAAAAAATTAAACTGAAACATTTCAATTTTGTTTTAGAAACACATCCTGTTTTCACGGGCTGCGTTAAATAAATAAAACAAGTTACTTTATTTAAAAACAAACGCAGACATGGAGGTCTGCTGAACCCAGCAGGCCACCATCCCTGTCTTTTTAGCAATTCCCAATGGGTCGCAAATTGCGACCTAACTCATGAATATTAATGAGGTAGAATTGTTATAAACAAAGGGGTAGTTCCTCTGCCAAGTCGGCACAAGTAGTTGCGCTGAGTGGCGGGGGTTCGTGTCGCTGGGAGATCTGTATTTCAGATCTAAATGCCTTCACACATCTGTGACAGTATCCCGCTTCATCGTTGCGCGCTCCTCGTCTGGCGGGCGCCGCAGAGCCTGCCGGGCCTCAGGGCTGCTTTTTCGGAGATCTTTTGATCTAAAGATGCTGTAGTGATGAATGCAAGAGGGCGGTGTTGTAGTGAGTCTAATGGGTGAAGGGTGGCTTTAAAATAGGCTCTGGAACCCCAAAACAATCAATTTAATCAGAGATGGGCCTCAGGATTAGGTAAAAACAGTGGTGCCATCTTGTGGTCCTTAGACACCAGGATAGATACTACTCGAAAGAGGTCGCGAGTGTCATGAAGTCAACATGTTTCATGCCGTCTTGGCCCAACCATTGGGCGGCACTTCGTCAGGACCAAAAAATGTATCCACTGTCGGGGCTCGGTGTACCCTCGCTAGTCGAGGAGGACCTAGTATTGTGTGCCGGTATCCCCTGCTGGACTATGTCAATCCCTCTACCCATTCAAAGGTAACCCCCAGCCACTGCAATTTGAATTAGTGGGGCTCTCAGGTGGCCACCTGTCTTGCTTCTGGCTTGACAGGAGGCACAGGAGTTACATAACTCCTTCACTTTCTGGAGACATCCCTGGCGACCTGCTCCGTGTTATGGTCTGGCCAAGATGCCCAGCTAGGGTGGGATGTCATGAGCCAATGTGAAGAGAAACGCTATAAACTGCTGCGGCACTACCACTCTCCTAGTGGCACCAGGTTTGGGGTCTCTGGTCTCAGTGTAATGGATTCACTCTTTCCAATTGGTCCTGTGGGACCCACTAACATTTCCCTTTTCCTGGTCGGAAGCTCGCTGTCTAAGGCGTTCAACAGTGGGACCGGTCCTCTGCCCATGGCACAGTTCTTCCCTAGAAGGTCCCCCTGCGCTCAAGAGGTCTGCCGTGTAAGGCCCACACTCCAGGGCCTCAGTTCCCACTGGGGCCTACAAGTTTTCTACCCATGGAGAGGGGACTCGATCTGGGCTTTGAATACAAGTTGGTTTCCCAAACTTCTTGCCCTTTCTCTTGGAAGGTTGGGCCATAATTTCAGGCTCCAACACTTCTTTTTCACAGTGGGTTCTACCCTTCCAGGTATAACCAGCATGGCAGTATGGGCTTTTCTTTCTACCTCAGCCCATGCTGATGACTCCACATCATTGCCAAGCAGACACTGTACAGGAATTGCAGAAGATACAAACTTTTGTGGCCAGTAACCCCTTCCCACTCTAAGGACACTAACGCCACTGGATGTACCTTAGCCTGATTATCAGCATTGAGAACTGTATTGGTATCTACAGGCAAGTTCTGGTTTGAGGACACCATTTGCTCAGTCACCATGGCGACACTGGCACCAGTATCTCTCAGTGCTTCAATTCAATTCTAACCCCATTAATATGAGACTGTTGTCTGTATTTCTCAGCCAGTCAGCCAGGGTTGCTACATCCACCGCAACCTCTGTGACTAGAGTTGCCACAGTAAGCTCCTAGACATACTCAGGGCACACCTGTGATCCCATCTACAGACTTACTATTAGACTTGCTGCAGGTACACTAAAGCCATTCTTTTCGTTTTTACAGCGAATGTCTCCAGTTTGGTGTCCAACAGCTGACCATCATAACGCCAAACCTTT
Source organism: Lissotriton vulgaris (assembly GCF_964263255.1). NCBI lineage: Eukaryota > Metazoa > Chordata > Amphibia > Caudata > Salamandridae > Lissotriton > Lissotriton vulgaris. The sequence goes on from NC_141696.1 coordinate 1,578,737,687, forward strand.
TGGGGATCCCAGTTCTTACTTTAGTACCCGCTCTCAGACTGTGTAGAGTTTCGGAGTCCACCACCCTCCTGAACAGGTATTTGGGGCCTTTTAAACATTCGTTTTTTGTTTTAATCTTTTTGGTCACCGTCTGTCCCTTTGAGGGTCTTTTTGGCTTCTTTCTTTTGGTCACCCCACCAGTGGTATTTTGGTGACCCTTTTTTGACCCAGTGGTCTGCCTTCTTCCCCAACTCTTGAGGAGAAAATGGACCTATGTCTACCAGGAACTAATGTGACTTCTCTTGATAACAATCACCCAACAGATGCTCTTTAATGTTAACACTGTAAAGCCCATTATAGTCATGCACATGGTTACCTTTCAACCAGCCGCCTAGTGTCTTCACTGAAAAGTCTACAAATTCCACCCCGGACTAACTCTGTTCTTCGAGTCTCCCTGAATTTGATTCTTTATTCTTCAGTGGTCAGTCCACTCTGTTCTTCGAGTCTCCCTGAATTTGATTCTATATTCTTCCGTGGTGAGTCCACTCTGTTTTTCGAGTCTCCCTGAATTGGATTCTTTATTCTTCAGTGGTGAGTCCACTCTGTTTTTCGAGTCTCCCTGAATTGGATTCTTTATTCTTCCGTGGTGAGTCCACTCTGTTTTTCGAGTCTCCCTGAATTGGATTCTTTATTCTTCAGTGGTGAGTCCACTCTGTTTTTCGAGTCTCCCTGAATTGGATTCTTTATTCTTCCGTGGTGAGTCCACTCTGTTTTTCGAGTCTCCCTGAATTGGATTCTATATTCTTCAGTGGTGAGTCCACTCTGTTCTTCGAGTCTCCCTGAATTGGATTCTTTATTCTTCAGTGGTGAGTCCACTCTGTTCTTCGAGTCTCCCTGAATTGGATTCTTTATTCTTCCGTGGCGAGTCCACTCTGTTTTTCGAGTCTCCCTGAATTGGATTCTATATTCTTCAGTGGTGAGTCCACTCTGTTCTTCGAGTCTCCCTGAATTTGATTCTTTATTCTTCAGTGGTGAGTCCACTCTGTTCTTCGAGTCTCCCTGAATTTGATTCTATATTCTTCAGTGGTGAGTCCACTCTGTTTTTCGAGTCTCCCTGAATTGGATTCTTTATTCTTCAGTGGTGAGTCCACTCTGTTTTTCGAGTCTCCCTGAATTGGATTCTTTATTCTTCCGTGGTGAGTCCACTCTGTTTTTTGAGTCTCCCTGAATTGGATTCTATATTCTTCAGTGGTGAGTCCACTCTGTTCTTCGAGTCTCCCTGAATTTGATTCTTTATTCTTCAGTGGTGAGTCCACTCTGTTCTTCGAGTCTCCCTGAATTGGATTCTTTATTCTTCCGTGGTGAGTCCACTCTGTTTTTCGAGTCTCCCTGAATTGGATTCTATATTCTTCAGTGGTGAGTCCACTCTGTTCTTCGAGTCTCCCTGAATTTGATTCTTTATTCTTCAGTGGTGAGTCCACTCTGTTCTTCGAGTCTCCCTGAATTTGATTCTATATTCTTCAGTGGTGAGTCCACTCTGTTTTTTCGAGTCTCCCTGAATTTGATTCTTTATTCTTCAGTGGTGAGTCCACTCTGTTTTTCGAGTCTCCCTGATTTGGATTCTATATTCTTCAGTGGTGAGTCCACTCTGTTCTTCGAGTCTCCCTGAATTTGATTCTTTATTCTTCAGTGGTGAGTCCACTCTGTTCTTCGAGTCTCCCTGAATTTGATTCTATATTCTTCAGTGGTGAGTCCACTCTGTTTCTCGAGTCTCCCTGAATTTGATTCTATATTCTTCAGTGGTGAGTCCACTCTGTTTTTCGAGTCTCCCTGAATTTGATTCTTTATTCTTCAGTGGTGAGTCCACTCTGTTTTTTCGAGTCTCCCTGAATTTGATTCTATATTCTTCAGTGGTGAGTCCACTCTGTTTTTCGAGTCTCCCTGAATTTGATTCTTTATTCTTCAGTGGTGAGTCCACTCTGTTTTTTCGAGTCTCCCTGAATTTGATTCTATATTCTTCAGTGGTGAGTCCACTCTGTTTCTCGAGTCTCCCTGAATTTGATTCTATATTCTTCAGTGGTGAGTCCACTCTGTTTTTTCGAGTCTCCCTGAATTTGATTCTATATTCTTCAGTGGTGAGTCCCCTCTGTTTTTCGAGTCTCCCTGAATTGGATTCTATATTCTTCAGTGGTGAGTCCACTCTGTTTTTCGAGTCTCCCTGAATTTGATTCTATATTCTTCAGTAGTGAGTCCACTCTGTTTTTCGAGTCTCCCTGAATTGGATTCTATATTCTTCAGTGGTGAGTCCCCTCTGTTTTTCGAGTCTCCCTGAATTTGATTCTATATTCTTCAGTGGTGAGTCCACTCTGTTTTTCGAGTCTCCCTGAATTTGATTCTATATTCTTCAGTAGTGAGTCCACTCTGTTTTTCGAGTCTCCCTGAATTGGATTCTATATTCTTCAGTGGTGAGTCCACTCTGTTTTTCGAGTCTCCCTGAATTTGATTCTATATTCTTCAGTGGTGAGTCCACTCTGTGTTTCGAGTCTCGCTGAATTTGATTCTTTATTCTTCAGTGGCGAGTCCAAAGCCCTCAATCGGGGTAACCTTCCTGAGGTCATAAGACTCATCAGCATCTGTTTCATCCAATGTCAAGAGTCTATCCCTGCATTTACCGGAGAACAGTTCCCACAAGAGAGAGCCTCAATGCTTTTTGGCTACCTTTCTACTGATGCTAGCTCTTTCGAAAGAAGTAAACCACTTGGTGAAATCATCAATATCTGTATATTTGGGAACAATCCATTTGGGGATTTTCGGGTCAAAAGATTCCTCTCATCTCCCTAGTTATGACATTGCTGCCACCAGAGACGAGTCCTAGGCCCATCTCTTTTCTCTGTTTCTCTATATCCAGGAGTTGAGCTTCTAAAGCTAAACTCTTGGCCAATCTTTCTAGCGCAAAGCTCCTCCACTGAGGGAGCTGCTTCTTCTCCCGAGACAGGGGCCTCTACCATCTCCTCAGCATCACCTTCTGCGGTTTGATCCTCATGGGAATCGTTCTCATCCACGGGTGCTCTCTCTCATTCTGCAAACAGCCTTCGAAGCGTCTCAGTGGTAGCACGATAGCCAGTTTTAATACAATAACCGTTACAGAGAGCCATTAACTGGGAGGAGGATAACTCCGTGCAAGGGGTCAGGTTGAGCTCCTGAGTCTGGTTCTCTGTGTTAGACATTATTTCCACTAAATGTGGGACCTTTTTGGAGAGGTAAAAAAGCCTTAACAAAATACTGTCTGGTCTAACAAAAGTGAAATCTTTTAAATTCTAACCACTAATTTCAGGGGTTTAATTAAGACCTTAGCAGTGAATTTTAGAAATGTTGAAAGATAGACCAATTGAATAATACAACTAGCTAAAGACAATTTGTGGATTTACTCATGTGGTCACTTATTGACAAAGTGGTATCAGCAAACACATAGTCGTAGACCCCACCGCTGATTCACCAATGTAGGAAGCTGGCTCTCTATATAGTGTACTAAATCGAAGTACACTGTGGAGATAGCCCAGTGAGACCCAGATTGGTCTACAGAGGCAACAGTAGCTATTACTATCGCTCTACTTGTGGTAGTGTGGGCGAGCAGTTAGGCTTATCAATGGGTCGTTCTAAGCATTTGTTGTACTCACAGAGGCAGTAGTAGTATTTATTTATTTGTTGATTAATTAATATCATTACAAACAAGGATAGATAGAGGCAACCAACATAAACGAACATATACTATGCACAAAGTTCTTATCTTAAAATGATCATCTAAAATTACATTAATACAGTGGCAATAAATTAAGACACTTGAGAATAAATCTGAGACCAATTTGCAAACATAACACTGATTTTTATATAATTTTTAAAACCAAGAACTTCGTTAACTGGTAAAAAATTATTTTTTCGTTTTTCAAAGTTCGGAAAATAACACAGTTTTGTGCAATTACACACAAGGGAAGTCTACGGAGAAAAATACAAAAATGTATATACAATTGTACAGTCGGCTTCACCTTTGAGGTTTCGGGTAGCAGCAGGCCAAGGTCCAATGTTGCACCAGCGGATCGTTATGAGCATCCCGGATTCGTCCGGAAGCAGGGTGCTGAGGTCATTGGTAGCTGGTGCGCTACGAAGAAGGGAGCAACCTCCAAACAGGCTGCACAAGGGTACTTAAAGGCAAGTCCAGGAGACCTCCAACAAGGGATCGGGTAGCAAGGGCCTCAGGACCACAGGAGCACAGCTGGTTCGTCAGTACCCAGCCCGGGCTGGCTGGGTGCAGAGCATATATGTCAGCCGGGTCTTCACAGTCCGGGGAAGGCAGGTTGTATGGATGATTTAGGGTCAGCTGGGCCACTCATGGAGTAGGTCACAGAAGTATCGAACACCCTCATTGGGTGCTTCCTTCTTGGTAGGTTGGAGTACGGATTAGACTCGTCTCGGTCGCTGTACCTCGGGTATTGCTACGCCTCCGGTAGGTTCTGGTGTCCTCCCACTTGGTGGATGGACCGATCTGACGCTCGGCAGCTTGTGTACTTCTTCTAGTTTGGTTGCTGTGTCGTCGGGAGTGGGAAGTCAGACTCTGTGTGTTCGGTGATTATCGAAGGGCAGGAGGTGCCCCATGGTTCTTGGAGGCCTCACAGAGGCAGGACAAGTCAGCACACCACAATGGTAGAGTCCTTGGAGGCAGCAGGCAGGGTTTTGTGCCAAGATTCTGCAGCAGGCACTCTGTTCTCGGGTCAGCAGCTCTTCTCTGTCTGGTTTCTTCTACGGTCCATCAAATATGAAGGTCAGGGTCCAGGGGTGCCATTTAAATAATAATTTAGGGGCGTTAAAGAGAGTACCAGGTAGGAGCCAATGGGCTATCTACTTTTAGGGTGTCTACATCCTCTAGTGACCACTTCTTGTGGCACAACCCTGACAAGCCAATTCCCTCCATCCCAAGATGGAGGAATTCGAAAAGTGGGGTCCACATCACCTGCTCCACCTTAGAGGCGGGGCTGGCTGAATGTGGGCCTGCCTTCTAATCTAACTAATTTTCCTGCCTGGCCTCCCGCTAAATGTGGAGCAGGACCGGGGGCGTACTCAAAGTTTGGCATCCTCCACTAACTAAAGATGCCTGGGTTGCATTTCAAAGGCAGCATCACCTTTGAACCTTTCCGCCTTGGAATGCCATTCCAGCATGGGTGGAGGGGTTTAGCACCTCTGCCCAGAGCAGTCTTTGCAGTAGGAGGTGATTTACCGATACCTCATGCAGTGTCTGGGGGCATGGCACAAAGGAATGTGTGCCATATCTACTCTTCACTTTTCTCTGAACCAAGACACGCAGCCTACAATAGCAGTTTGTATGGACTTGTTGAGGGGTTCCTGGGGTAGCACAATTCATGCTGAAGCCCTAGAGGGCCCTCTTCAGTCCCAATGCCCTGGGTACCATTTACTAGGGACTTACAAGGGTTGCTAAAGCTGTGCCAATTTCATGCAGTTTTGGTCAAGAGATCTGACACGAGGGACCAAGTTAGCAGGGACCCAGTGCATTCTCAGTTGAATCCACATGTTCCAGACAAAAAGTACAGGCTAACCATGACAAAAGAGGCACTTTCCTACAGACTTCTTTCGCAATTTTCTGGAGGACTTCGAGCGTGAAGACGACCAGTCACAGGAATGACCTCAGGAGCCCAATAGGGACCTACCTTTAGACCTCGACTGATCCAAGTGTGAGATCTCAGTGCTTCGCCAGATAGAGCTTAGCTTCCTTATCCAGAATGGCCTTGGGGTGCATCAAGGCTCAATTACTGGAGTCATGATTCGACCCTAGGCAAAACAGGCAAACCACATGTTGGTTAGTCAAAAACATTTGCATGCAACATTCCCCACAGGGTGTGAACCCTGTTGATTTATGTGGTGACATTTCCTTGCACACTTAAAATTTAGAAAAACAGAAATGTCTCCATGAGACTCTACGTAGCTCTGGATCGGCCTCTGCTGGTGTAGGTAGGTCTGGGTAAAAGCCAGGATCAGTGGTACTGGGTCAGCAGAAAATTACCTTCTTCACTACAACTGCCATCCTCTGTACAAGGGAAGCATCTCGAGGGCACTGCAGGCTGAGCCAAATAAGGCTCGCATGTGGGTGGAACTGGATCTGGGAAGATGCTGTACCGGGGTAGGATCCTCAAAGTTCGTCACTCCATTCTTAGCTGGGAGAAAAGGAAAGTGAGAGCTTCTAAATAAGCTGGATCAATGTGCGCCGTCTTTTGTCATCTGCAGCCTACTGCGTGAACTATTGGCAGAATGGCTGGCTCTTTGGTACTCACACTTGACCAGTTTAATCAGAGGTGCCGGGCTAGTGTTAACTGGCTCGCCTGGGTCTCAACTGGATCATCTGATGCCAGGGCTGGAGAAATCAGGAGTCTAGTAGTAAAACATCCCAAAACATCGTTGAAGCAGGAGGCATATGAGAGAGCGAGGGAAGAATTCTTGATCTCCCACAGAGTTTACCTGAAAGCAGCAATTTGCGTGCATCAGCAGAAGATCTCCTCTCCAGAGGACATAAAAACGTTAAACAATGCACTCACAAACTCAACAATTGTTAGCCCAGAATATCTTTTGGTAAATACTCTCAAAACCGAATTCCTTCTGATTGCACCCTGCAACCACTCTGCACCTACCCTTGACTGGCTTAGACAACTCGCTGTTCTTAACTGCACCCCTCGTGTGGTTGACTCCGCTAAATCGTTAGGCAATACCTTGAACAAATACCTAAATATGCAAGCAGACATCAGTGCAACAATTAGGGGAGCCAATTTTCAACTCGGCACTCTTAAGAAAACCAAGCCTTTCCTTCCCCTTGAAGACATCCGGCCTGCAGTAAAATCCCTGGTTATCTCTCGACTGGAATATGGTTTGGTGACCCTTGCTGGGCTTCCGAAAGCTAGCTTGGCCCCACTCAGAGCCACTCTAAACGCATCGGCCAGGCTCATCACTGGGTCCAAAAAGCATGACCACATTTCCCCCGACCGTATGCAACTAAATTGGCTATCGAAGCGAAGATACGTTTCAAGATAGTCTATAAGACGCATAAAGCCATACATTACAACACCCCGGTTTACTTGGCGAAAAATCTTGCTTCAAGAACTTAGAACGCTCTTCCTCTGGGGATCAGATCCAATCCTTCCACTGCATCTTTCAAGAAACACGTCAAACGGTTATTCTTGAGTAAACATTAACAGCATCAACCTGTACTCCTTCTCAAGCCCACTCTCCATAGATTTTGATTCTTGTTTTAGATTGTTTCTTTTTATTTATGCTTATTTGTTGAATTGTTATCTCGCTCTATGGCCGTTTTGAAACTGTACTGGTTGGGCAGATTCCCCGCTCCCTGACCTTAATGGTCCCCCCCCCCCCCTTTTGTTTGACAGTGTGTTGACTAAACATCATTTGTACCATTGTGTTGGTTTTATTTGTGCTTTCACCACTTTCCACAGCGCTCTGATACCTGTAAGGGTTATGTTCGCACTGTATAAAACTTTTCAAATAAACAAATAAGAAGTAGGAAACTCCAGTTGTAATTTCTGAAGCATGGTTTCAGAAAAGGTGGTAGTTCAATCCAGTGTCGGGGGAAGGGTGCAGTTAGCTCCGGGATTAATCCCTTGAATGCGAATGTCTCCTGGAGGATGTCTAGGTACTTGCAGGGTTTTCTTTTTTTTAAGTCCAGAATATTTATCATTGGATTTGTCCAGTTTCTGATGAGACTTACCTGAAGGAATCAAGGATAAGTGGTAAGGGCTCTCTTCAAAATGCTTACACTAGAAACAGCTTGGCCTCCCACTCTTTAATCGCCGTGGCGTGCCTCAGAGCACACGTCACACTTGCTGGAGTTCTGTAGAAAACCCAAGACAACATATACACTGGAGTTTTAGATATGAAAAAGATATTTGTTTCTGACATGAAGGAAACAGCTTAAAACAAGGTGTTTATGGTGTCAACATGATTTATCCATGATTAAGGGTTTTGATGAGATGATGCTCAGGAAAAGGACTTCATGTTGCCTTGTTTAAGTTGGTGATCTTGCAACAGTCGGAGAAGTACAGTCAGCTACCTCTAAGGTAAGATCCACTCCGACACCAGCAGAACATTCAAAGAAGAGGCTGCAGCAGGAAGGCGTATCCATCGGAACACAAGGATAAGAAACAGGACCATATAAGGTACCCACGTATGTCATTTTGGAGAGGTCATTTTCTTTCTAACATGTGGACCCTGTACTTTCAATAGTGTTTTATGTACACACCAGGTTAGCGCCAAGACACGGGGCGATTAATGCAGACATGTACAACTTGCGTAGAGTGAAACAAATCTAAAGATGACCAATGTTTTCCAACAACTTCAATTATTCCTGGACTTTTCACAAGCAACCTTTGGTGTGTTTGGTTTGAAGCCAATAATTCACACATTAGATCAGTAACTTGGCAACTACTCACATGGCTGGATGGGTAAAAGAATCATACATTTCCTCTTTATAATTTAGAAAATCGTACTTGTTTTTGGTTAGATTTTAAAGTGTTCTCTGCGTGCAAACATTTTCACAGGAAGTGTCCACATTCAAACAAGGCACAATAAATTTAATGCAACACATCTTCATAATGCGATATTTGAAAGGTAAGAGACTTTGAACCTTGGTTAGGCAACATACTGACTGACTCAAATAGTTTCGACATTTCGAAGGATCCCGGTGAAACTGGCAAAGTAGAAATCTTGCGCTGCTCCCAGTAACAAGAGGACAACTAGCGGACACGGTCAACCTTCATTTTTCTTTTGAGCTTCCAGAGACTACAACTACTGTTTCCAGTTCTTGACCCTGTCAATGAGACTTCAAATTGCAGGCATGTGTAAGTACTAGCCTTGTGCTTGCTTACGATATCACACTCTGAGCAGTTTCATATCAACATAGATCAAAGACAACACCAACAGACATCAGTAATTAAGATTTGGGGGAGCTTTACACCTAAAATTAAAATATCCAGGGAGCGACCTTGTGAACATAATTACCTAGATATATTTCTAGGACCCTTGGCCTAAAGGTTTGTGCAAAGAATGTTACTTTTATTTATGGCATATAGAATTTCTTTTTGTATTTCACTGAATGTTTTTATTCGGATTCAATGATTCAGGGGTATGTGAGCTTATACAGATCTAGAACACATGGCAATAACCACATAATTTAATACCGAAAACGCCTAGCTTTCATTTCAATACAATAAGACAGGTGTTCAGACGAAGCAACAGATGTTTACTTACTGTCCACCCACTCCAACAAAGTATGAGTGGCATATGCGTATGGTCGGTTGCTGCATTTTAACTATTCTGTAGAATTTCACTAGTCACATTTTAACAAGAGCCCATATGAGCAAGTCACTCACTTTTGGTAACGTCTTATCTGGTAGAGACTATATAGCCCTAGATTCCTTACATTAGAATTATCCCCAGGCGTCTAACTGGATCTGTAAATTTATCATGAGCAGTACCCATGCGTGCTGGTAAGTGGCATGGTTTGGGCCCGATGGCAGTATCAGCGTCATCTGCACTGAAGTGACATGAACTGTGCTTATATAGGCGCCACCACAGCACGCGGACGTCAGTTTCTTTTGCGACTTTTCACACAAGTAGCAGGGAGACGCGAAGAACACTGACCACTTGTGTTTGAAACGAGGGCTCTGAAAAGTTCAACAGCCCTATGCCAAAATATCTGCTCGAAGAGCAAGGAATCTGCGGCTAGAGTCTCTACCAGATAAAGAGTTACTGAAGGTGAATAACTCCTTCATCTGATGGAGACTTCTCGTATCAGATTCCTTACCTTAGAATAGATACCCAAGCAATAGCTCTCCAGAGGTGGGTCTGCAAACCAGATTTAGACTAGAAAATCCTGCAGGACTGAATGGGCAAAGTGCTCATTCTGGCGGACGTGACTGTCCAGGCCTTAGTGCTTGTTGAACATGTGCAGCAAAGCTCACATTGCAGCCGGACAGATGTCCAGGACTGGAACTCCACGTGCTAAAGAGGTGGGCGCAGCCTTTACTCTGGTGGAAGGAGCACGCGGACCCTTCGGGGGTTGCTTCTTGGCCAGATCTTAATGCAGAGCACAGTACATCAGGAGATGGTTTGTTTCTGCACCACCTTCCCTTTCTTGGTTCCAATATACCCCACGAAGAGTTAATTTGTCCCCCTCAACAGTTGTGTGTTGTCGGGGTAGAATGAGAATACTCTTTTTGGGTCCAGCTCATGGAGTCTCTCCTCTTCCTCAGGCGGAGGAATCCGAGCATAAAAGGTAGGCAAGGTGATGGACTGGCACACATGGAACAGAGTAAAATCCTTCAGCAAAAAGGATGCTCAAGTCCAAACAACCAGTGTGGATGAAAAGAAATCTACTGAGGCTGCGATGACAGCGCTTGTGGTTCACTGACCTTGTGGGCAGATGCACTTGCCACTGGAAAGGCTGACTGGGGAGAAGCCTACAAGGGCAGTTATGAAGCATCTGAAAGGGAGTACACATTACAAAAGCACAAACCATTGAGGCATAATGAAGGGAGCTAGAGGAAAAGTGCTGACGACTTTAAGGAACCTATTTAAAATAGGGGACTTGAAAAGGGAGGGCTGATCTTGCATCTGCAGAAAAGCAGAGAGAACAGATAACCCATCAACATGCCCAATGCAGAAACCTGCTGGGCCATGGTAAGAGCAAATAAAAGAACTTGGAAAAAGGGTGTTGATAAAGGGTCAACCTGTTTGTCTGTACACCATGCCACAAACGTGCTATGGGGGCCAGTGTATATTGTCTTGATGGAGGGATATTGGGCTTCCAAAATGACAGACTATGGGCAGAGGATCAAAAGTGGTCTGTCAACTGTCACCACTCAATCTCCACGCAGTAGGGCGGAGCGCTGACAGGTTTGGGTGGAGAATCCTCCCCTGCAGCTGTGACAGGAGATCCTCTCTAAGGGGCAGCCTGATAGGAGGACTGATGGACATGCTCAAGAGGTCAAGATACCAAATTCTCAGATGTAAGTCCGGGGCCAGAAGGATGACTTGGGACCGGTCTTTCCTGATCTTCTTGAGTACTCTGGGCAGGAGGTGTATTGGCAGAAAGGCATACAGGACTCCGTAGCTCCACTTTAGAAGAAACAAGTCTCCAAGAGAGCTGCCCTGGAAACTCCAGCAAGCAGAACTGCAAACATTGCATGTTTTTGGCAGTGGCAAACAAATCAAACTAAGGCTCTCCTCAATGCAGAAAGACTTTGCACCACCTCCGGTTGGAGACAACACTTGTGATCGCCTAGGCATCTTCAGCTGAGTATCTGCTCTGGCGTACAGAGAGCCTGCCAGGTGTTGAACCGCCTGGGAAATTCTGTGATGCTCCAGCCTTGTCCAGAGATGAAGGTACTCTTGACAGAGGGCCCACGACCCCACCCACCCAGTTTGTTGCAGTACCACATGGCAATAGTGTCATCCGTGAACACCTGCACTAGCCTTCCATTGTTGGAGGGTAGAAAAGGATTTCAATGACAAGCAAATTGCTTGGGCCTCCAACAGAATTCTGCCGGAGACTAGAGTCCTCTTATCTGCACCTCTCCCAGACGGCCGCCCCAGCCCAAGAGTGACAGGTCTGTCACTACCATCAGATCTGGTTGGGATAGGCAGGGGGGGTCTACTGTTGACCCAGTCGCGGTTTGTCAGCCACCACTGCAATGGGCATGCATCACTAGCAGGAGGCCATGATGCCCAGCCTCTGTCAGTCTCACAGAAATCCAGGATAGAGGCGGAGACATCATTATTATAGCCTGAATATCCTGGACTTGCCACTCAGGAGGATAAGTCTGAAACAGCAGTGTCCAGAACAGCTCCAATGAAAGGGAGCGTCTGAGAAGGGATCAGGTACGACTTCGGCATATTGATAGTGAATGCCAGCGAGTGCAGGAGGTCCTCGGTCATCTGAAGGTGAGAGACTTGCTTTCGGCGAGCTCGCCCTCAGCAGCTAGGCTTACAGATAGAAGAAGACCCAAACCCCTCATCTAGGCAGATGAATTGAAGTTGCAACCACCGCCATCACCTTGGTGAACACCAGACAGGTGCTGGTGAGGCCAAAGCATTGTAAATTGAAATCGCTCATGGCCCACCGTGAACCGCAGGCCGTACAGGAATATGGAAGTAAGCGTCCTGCAAGTGGAATGCTACCATCCAGTCTCCCAGGTACATGGCATATAGACCTTGAGTAAACATGAGCATTTTGAATTTCTCCTTTTTCAGGAAGAAATTGAGAGGGCGCAAGTTTAGGACCAAGGCCTCATCCTTTTTGGGCACCAGAAAGTAATTGGAATAATAAGCACAACCCACTTCTGATGCAGACACCCTCTCTGTGGTTCCCTTGGCCAAGAGAACCTGCACTTCATGGCGGAGTTATGAGATTTGGTCCTCCGTCAGCCTGTGGAAAGTAGGTGGCATGGGAGGAGGGGTACTCACACAGGGGAGAAAATAGCCCCTTATGTCAATTTGGAGAGCCTAGTAGTCAGATGTTATCGACCTCCAGTAGTGCAGGTTATGGCATATCCTGCCTCCCACTGGGTCTCCATGATGGTTGGAGGGCAAACTAAAGGGACTTGGAGGATGTAGCTGCCAGGGGGGTGGTAGACTAGCCTGGTCACTGGCTACCTGACCCACAAAGCCCGTGGGTGCAACGTTCTTGTCAAGACTGATAAGTCTGGCTGTGGTAGCTGGGCAGTTGGAGACAGCTGGATGCCCCTTCCGTGGCCATAAAAGGAGCGGATGGTGGACAGTGGTTGGAGAGGGGCTTTGGAAAGGCCCAAGGACCAGGCAGTAGCCCTACTGTCCTTGAGGTTCTCCAGGGCAGAGTCTGCCTCGTCTACCAAGAGACAGGAGCTATCAAAGGGCATGTCCACGAGTAAGGCCTGGACATTCACAGAAAAGCCAGTCATTCTCAGTCAGATGTGGCGCCATAAGGCCACAGACTATGAAAGGACTCTACCTAGCGAGTTGGTCGTATCCAGCCCACAGCGTATGACAAACTTGGCGGCATCTCTCCAGTCAGCATTAGCTTGAAAAGGTATGGATCGGGCTCCTCCAAGACTATACACAACAGGTACTGGGCACACGTATAGTAAACAGTTCTGATAACACAACAGCCAAGGACAAGATCGATTGACACCGGTAATGTGGTAAACACAACACGTTAGCTTTATGTGGATCTTTTCTTCAGATTTTACAACGCCAGCCGACACATGTTTCATCAACAGGGCGATACCTGTGACTCATCAGGGCTGAAATGGCATGGCTCAGAATCCAATGACCGGTGATATTTCCAACACAGTCGCGGGTAGTAAGGGTTCGTAGGTACGAGGCAAGAAATAATGAGAGGGAAACGCTGTCGGGCTAGTCTGCGTAGCGGCGACCTCGGAGTGACGGGTCACGGCGGAGCTGTGGGTATCGACCTTGTCCTTGACTGTTATGTTATCAGAACTGTTTACTATACGTGTGCCCAGTACCTGTTGTGTATCTGTATGGTGCAAAGGCCTCTCCCGCCTGGTTCCTCAAAAGAGGTTTTAGGGTTCCCCTCAAAACTGGCAGCCCCGTCATACGATCATATCCTTCACCCCCATCAACACACTGCACTGCCGACCACAAAACCCATAGCTGACGACAAAGTAGTCCTCCGAGACTATAGGCAGCATCTGCGCAACCGAATCCCAACTGTGCGGGTCCGAAACAGAGTACCAGAACGAGCGAGTGTACTGGCCCAAAAGGCACGCGGAGCTCACCGACCGCAGTGCCAGGCTGGTGGAAGACAATATTTTATTCCCAAAGTTATTCAGCCTCTCTCGAATTCCCTGTCCAGTACAGTGGTAGGAATGTACCAAAATTTAATTCAGAAGTGGAGGCTTGGACCACCACACTCTCCCTGTGGTGGCAAGAGGAAAATGGGGTCCCTTGGGTGAGTAGATGGACGTGGCCAATTGAATTGTTCATAGGGGCTCCTGTGCAGGGGTTGGACCAGGCCCTGAGTAGGACGTCCGTGAGGAAGCGGTTCTGATGTGGTGACTCCAGGCTAACGCACCTAAGCCAGAAAGTTCATATTGACAGTTACAGTGCGTAGCTGAAAGTCTAGGGCTTCAGCCAACCTCCTCACCACCATAGCGAGGTTCCTGCCTCCATAGACAATCCTAGGAGAAACAAAGCCAGTATCTGGGGAGGTATCCAATTTGGTGACATCTGTGACATCCTCACTCCAGGGATACTCTGACGTCTAGGGGCTGGTACTCATCAGGTTCCAATAGACCCTTCCATCATCCCCAAGTCCTAGCCCAAAGGAATAGGGCACAAAATCCAGCTTGTGCGGTGTACCCCCAGTAGGCACTAAAGTCTGTCGGATGATGTCCATCTGGCTCCGTATTAGAGTAGGGATGAGCATGGAGATTGCACAGAAGGCACTGAGGAAGGTTGAAGTGGCTCGGCCTATGTCACTCTGGATCCATCCATGGATCCAAGGGGCCAGAGGAAGATCAGTAGGGGCCCCTACCAAGCCTGCGGGGTCCGACGGCGCTCCAGCAGGGACTGCCCGCCTAAATAACAGTTGCATGGCCTCATTAAATTTATGAAGTTGGGTGGGGCTTGCTCTTGCTCCTGGAAACTTGGGGAGGCACGGAGACGGGGCAGGCTCAACCACAGAGCCTTGCCACGAATACGGATGCTCAAATGCTGACGCTCCTGCCTCTCAACCAATGACTTCACAGGACAGGGCGAACTCAAAGACCTTAGACTTCATGCTCTTCTTCCGTTTGTGGGACATACCCGAACGCCAGGATGACTTAGACTGGGACGACGTGCTTTTGGAATGACTTTGCTACTGATCCCGGCACCTTCCTCTCATCTGGGATCGAGACCATTAGGTCGTCACACGTTGATTAGCAAGGAGCTTGAGGAACCACTCCCACAAGGCCTTGGGGTGCATGGTGCAACAATCGATGCAGGTCTTGGCATCATGGTCACTTTCAAGGCACCAAAGAAAGACGAGGTGTGGGTCCTTCACTTACATTTGTCTGTTACAGGAGCCACAAGGCTTGAAACCAGCCTTCCTTGTGGACATCCCTGCCACACCAGGAGACAGTCTCCAAACATTTGTCAACCAACGGTCGAAAGAGGTAGACAAAAAAATGGTGTAGCTCTTCTCAGGATCTGCGCTGACTGGCATGGAAAGAAAGGAAAATGCTACTTACCAGTATGCACCTGCTCTTGGCATGTAGAGCTGCAGAGTTGCACACTATGCATAGATTACCACCTAGTGTTAGGCCCGGATGTTTGAAGTTTTTTTTGTAGAAAAGTCTTTGGAAGTCACGGGATAGGTGACTCCTCCTTTGGATGATACTGCGCATGGGCATCAGCTCCATCCCCAGATTGTTTTTCGCCATTAGGGAAGTGATGGAGCTGTATAAGAGATAGTGATGTCCATGTGATATGTATCTATTTAAGATAATACTGGAACAGATAAAGATAGCCGGGTGGGCGTGAGCAACTCTGCAGCTCTACATGCCAAGAACAGATGCATACTGGTAAGTAGCATTTTCCATTCGAGGTATATGAGCTGCAGATTGCACACTGTGCATAGATTTCATAGCAGTTCCCACACTAGCGGCGCCCACCCATATCTGTTGCAGTGGTTTGAAACCGAGTTTTTAGTACAGCCTGGCCTACAATGGCTTGTTGTTGCACATCTACACAGTAATGCTTTGTGAATGTTCGCAGTGTAGACCATGTGGCTGCTTTGCATATGTCATCTAGGGGAATGTTCCCTAAGAATGCCATTGAAGCCCCTATTTTCCTGATAGAATGGGCTTTTGGTGGGATTGTTAATGTGCGTTTGGCTTTTAGATAACATATTTGTATACATTTAACAATCCACCTAGCGATCCCCAACTTTGAAATGGGATTGCCTTTATGTGGCAGTGAGAAAGACACAAAAAGTAATTTTTGCTTACAAAAGGTTTGTGTTTTTTCACTGTCAATCACGAAATTTATAGAGCGCACTACTCACCCGCGAGGGTCTCAAGGCGCGGGGGGGGGGGGGGGGATTATGGGGGGGCTACTGCTCGAAGAGCCAGGTCTTGAGGTGCTTCCTGAAGGAGAGATGGTCCTGGGTCAGTGGGTGGGGCGGGTGTTCCACGTCTTGGCTGCTAGGTAGGTGAAGGATCTTCCTCCGGTGGTGGTTCTGCGGATACGTGGAACGGCGGCGAGGCTGGCGGGGCGGAGCTGGCGGGTAGGTGTGTAGAATGTGAGGCGGTTATGTTAAAAATATTTATACCGCGCAAGGTCACCAAACGGATTCATGGCGCTCACAGACAATTGTGGGGGGACAGAACAACAGGATTACTCATAGGCTAATTGAAAAAGATGGGTTTTAAGTAGGTTACGAAAACAAGTATAACTGGGGCAGAGACGGAGTGAAATCGGGAGAGAATTCCACAGTGAGGGGGCCAGAAAAGAGAAACATAAGCCTCCATGCTTTTTGCGTTTATACCTAGGGACAATTAGCAAGTTGTGGGAAGTGGACCGGAGATCTCGAGGGAATGTGACGCTTGAGGCTAGACGTGATGAAAGCAGGGGCAAGATCGATGAGAGCCTTAAAAACAGTGCAGCCCAATTTAAACATGCAGCGAGAGGCCACTGGGAGCCAGTGCAATCTCCTCAACAGGAGCGAGACGTGTTGGTGTTTGGGCTGGTGGAAGACCAGTCTGGCCGCCTGATTTTGTACTAGCTGCAGCCGGTGAAGATGGTAAGCAGGTATCCCAACATAGAGGGGGTTAGCATAGTCAATACGGGAGATGACAAGAGCCATGATAAGTATGAAAGCTTCAGTAGTAAGGAACCTACGAATATTGCAAATCCTGCGTAGATGAAAGAAGCAGGAAGATGTAACAGCATTAATTTGCGGCCTCATAGACAGATCACTGCGAATAATTACGCCTATGCTCTTCAACGAATTGACAGGACATGGTGGGGGTCCGAGAGAGGGGGGCCAGAAGCTAGAGTTCCAGGGGTTAGCTAAACCTCCTATCAATACTAACTCAGTCTTGTTGGGATTGAGCTTCAGCTGACTAAAATGCATCCACTCAGAGATGGCAAGCATGGTGGATTGGAAATTGGCACAGGAGGAGGGAGAGGGATCAACAGGGAAAATCAACTGTAGATCGTCCACGTAGTTAAAAATAGTAACCGGGGTGTGACGGAGAGAAACTATAAGAGGTTGCATGTAAAGATTAAATAAAAGAGGCGAAAGAGCAGAGCCTTGAGGGACACCACAAGAAAGAGAGGAGTAAGGGGCGGAGAAAGTGGAGAGATGAACTGACTGGGAGCGCTGGTGCAAAAAAGACCTGATCCAAGTTAGAGCCATGCCCTGAATACCCACATTATTGACACGGTCAATCAAGATAGCATGATCGACCGTGTCAAAGGCGGCTGACAGATCTAGTAGAACAAGTGCTTGGGAAATGTTCTTATTGGCGCCTTGCCTCAGCACATCCATTACAGCCACGACGACAGCTTCGGTAGAGTGAGCCGGTCTGAAGCCGGCTTGCTGGTTAGCCAAGAAGTAAGACCCCCTCAATGAATGCGCTAAGGAAGCGAGTGACATAGGTCTCCAAAATTTTCCCCAAATAGGGGAGAAGGGAGATCGGCCGATAGTTACTCAGGACAGAAGGATCAGCAGCAGGTTTTTAAGTATAGGAACTACAACCGCCTGTTTAAAGGAATCCGGGACTGTGCCTGTGGCGAGCGAGTTGTTAAGAAGTTCCAGCGGGGGATCAGGGCAGGCCAGGAAAGCTGCTTTAAGGATTTGAGGGGGACAGCAGTCATTAGGGGAACCCGAGGTCGCCGAGTGTAGCAAGGAAATAAACTCCATCGAGGAAATGGGAGGGAAAACATCCAAACGACAGGGGTTCATAGGAGGTAAAGAAGAAGGAGTGGGAGAAGAAGGAATAGAAATGTTTTTAATGGTTATGATTTTGTCAATGAAAAATGACTTGAGGGAATCACAGAGGGCTTGTGTAGGTTGGGGTTGGACGGTAACACTGTCTGGCAGGGTGAGTTCCTCCACAATTGAGAAGATGTCCTTAACCTTTGAGGCGGAGTCCAGAATTTTCTGAGAAAAGTAGGAGGTTTTGGCCAGTAAGATAGATTTTTTGTATTGTTTTAATAGGTCAACATATGCAGTTTTTGATGCAGGGTCGTAGTTTCGCCTCCAACGGCGCTCAGCTTGGAGGAGGGCAAGTTTATCCAATTTCAGTTGATCTGTGAACCACCGCTGAGCGCCGTGGGGACTTTTAGTTTTAATGGTTCTTAACGGGGCCACTAAATCGCTAGCATGTACCAGCCACTGCTCAAGGACATCAGCCTGGGCAGATGTCGAGGTCAGGTCACTGGGGGCTGTCGTAGCTAGAATGGAATGGAATTCTGCGAGGTTAGCTCGCTTCCAGTTATGCGCGATAAAGTTGGTAGTAGGCG
The DNA here is from genome assembly GCF_964263255.1 of Lissotriton vulgaris. Taxonomy (NCBI): domain Eukaryota; kingdom Metazoa; phylum Chordata; class Amphibia; order Caudata; family Salamandridae; genus Lissotriton; species Lissotriton vulgaris. Next base: position 1,578,756,248 of record NC_141696.1, read on the forward strand.
GCGGGTGGAAAGGCGGGATGAAATTAAGGGAGAAAGAAATAAAAGAATGATCAGACCAAGGGCATGAATACACTGAAGGAGGGGATATGTCAAGATTGGCCATCCAAACTTGGTCAAGGGTATGGCCCTTGCTATGAGTGGCCACTGTAATGTGCTGATTACAATTCAGACCGAGTAAGAGATCAATGAATTCTTCAGAAAGACTGCTTTCATGAGGATCTGACGGCCAATAATTAAAATCGCCAATGATGAGAATTTTGGCGGAATTAATAGTTAACCGAGAAACAAAATCGCCAAACTGTTGGGAAAAAAGGGGCATATATTCAGGAGGTCTATAAACAAGAACACAGATAAAAGAAGACCTAGGGGAAGTACATTTTAGAGTGAGAGTGTCAATTTTAGGGAGAGTAAAAGATTCAAGGGTAGTAAACTTATACTGAGTCCGAATAATAGCTGCAACCCCCCCTCCTGCTCTCCCGACTGCCCTATTAGATTGTAAGATATAGTAGCCTGTGGGAACAGCAGCGAGGATATCAGGGGTGGAGTCATCAGTTAACCAAGTCTCCGAAAGGAGGAGGTCTACTTTATTATCGTTCAACAGCTGAAATATCTCAAGCTGATGCTTCACCAGCAAGCGGGTATCGAGGTAGACTATTGCCAAAGAGTGTGGTACAGAGGGCCTAGCGACTGGTGAAGTAATAGAAGGATCACTGCAATATGTAAGAGTAATCAAGGCATGTGTACCTAAAAAGGGGCCCGGAGATGTCAGAATACCGCAGTCCCGGGCGGCACCAGTAGCACGGGAATGAAGTGGGCCAGAGTGTTGAAGGGCAAGGAGATCCGCGAAGGAATACGTTATCCGATGGGCATAATGGGAGGCCGCTGGACCCGGCCAGGCGCAGACGGGCTTAACTTTGGCGCAACTTCGGCACGAAGTCGGCGCGCCCGCGGTTGTGGAGGTATTCGAACCCATGTTGAGGAGAGCTTTGTGTGCGTGGGTGAGGAGTCTGAACGAGATCCTCTTGCTGACTGGGAGCCAGTGCAGGTCTCAGGTAGGCGGAGATGTGGCTGTGTCGGGGGATGTCCAGGACGAGTCGTGCGGATGCGTTCTGTATGCGCTGGAGTCTTTGCTGAAGTATGGCAGTGGTCCCAGCGTAGAGAGCGTTCCCGTAGTCCAGTCGGCTGGTGACGAGGGCCTGGGTGACCGTCTTCCTGATTCCAGTGGGGATCCAACGGAAGATCTTTCGGAGCATGCGGAGGGTGTTGAAGCAGGAAGCGGTGACAGCATTGACTTGCCTGGTCATCGTGAGGGAGGAGTCTAGGATGAAACCCAGGTTGCGTGCATGGTCCGTGGGCTTGGGAGGGTGCCCAGAGCCGGGGGCCACCAGGAGTCGTCCCAGGCGGAGATGGATGGGCCGAGGATGAGGACTTGCGTCTTGTCTGAGTTCAGTTTCAGCCAGCTGAGCTTCATCCATTCTGCGATGTCTTTCATACCTTCCTGGAAGCTGGCTTTGGCGGTGGCGGGGTCGTTGGTGAGGGAGAGGATCAGTTGGGTATTGTCGGCGTAGGGGAGGATGTTGAGGTTGTTCTTGTGTGCGTTGGCTGCGAGGGTGCTCATGTAGACATTGAAGAGGGTGGGGCTGAGCAAGGAGCCTTGGGGTATGCCGCAGATGATCTTGGTGGTGGTGGTGGTGGTGGGGGAGGGGGGCAGGGGGAGAGACTGACTCTTTGGGTTCTGCCGGAGAGGAAGGAGGTGATCCATTCCAGGGATTTTCCTTGGATTCCGGCGTGGTGGATGCGGGTTGTCAGGGTGTGGTGGCAGACAGTGTCGAAAGCAGCCGATAGGTCGAGGAGGATGAGGGCAGCAGTTTCCCCGTTGTCCAGCAGGGTCCTGATGTCGGTGGCTGCGATGAGGGCGGTCTCGGTGCTGTGGTTCGCTCGGAATCCGGACTGAGATGCGTCGAGGGAGCCGTTCGTCTTGAGGAAGGCGGTCAGCTCCTTGTTGACAGTTTTCTTGATGACTTTTGCAGGGAAGGGGAGAAGCGAGATGGGGCGGAAGTTCTTGAGGTCAGTGGGGTCTGCAGTGGGTTTCTTCAGGAGGGCGTCGATATCCGCGTGCTTCCAGCTCTCCGGGAAGGTGGCAGATGCGAAGGAGTTGTTAATGATGTCCCGGAGTTGGGGTGCGAATATGGAGTCCGCTTTGTTGAAGATGTGTTGTGGGCAGGGGTCGGCTGGGGAGCCGGAGTGGATGGTGTTCATCGTGTGGGTGGTGTCTTCCGTGCTGACAGGGGTCCAGGTGCGGAGGGTGGTGGTGGGGATCGCGCTGGTTCGGTGGTAGGGTCTGTGGTCTGAGCGCCGAAGCTGTCGTGTATATTGGCGATCTTGCAGTGGAAGAACGTGGCGAGGGAGTTGCAGAGGTCTTGTGATGGCGTGATGTTGCTGGCGTTGGGGTTGGAGAGCTTTCACGATGCTGAAGAGTTCCTTGCTGTTGTGGGCGTTGTTGTCTAGCCGTTCTTTGAAGGATGACCTTTTGGTGGTGCGGATCAGCTGGTGATGTTCGCAGATGGCGTTCTTGAGGGATGTCATGTTTTCCACTGATTAGTCGCGGCGCCAGGCTTTCTCGAGGGCACGGCAGGATTTCTTGGAGTCTTTGAGATCGTGGTGAACCAAGAGGCTTTTTTGCTGTCAGGGTTGCTGGGGGGGGGGGGGGGGGGGGTTCTTCAGTGGTGCGAGGGCATCGGCGCAGTCAGTGTTCCACTGTGTGAGGTTGCAGGCTGCTTCGTTGGGGTCCGTAGTGTTGGTGTGTGGGTTTTGGCTCAGGGAGGTGGTGAGCTGGTCGTTGGTGATCTTGCTCCAGCATCTTCGGGGGGCTTGTTGCGGGCAGTGGTGGGTCATTGTTTTCCTGAAGTTGAAATCGACGCAGCTGTGATCGGTCCAGTGAAGTTTGGTGGCGTGGTTGAAGGAGACGTGGTTGCTGGAGGAGAAGACGGGTCAAGCGTATTGCCGGCTCGGTGGGTGGGGGTGTTGACCAGTTGCTTGAGTCGAGGTTGGCGAGGTTGTCTAGCAGGGAGGTGGTGTTATTGTCCTGTTGTTCTCCAGGTGGAAGTTGAGGTCCCCTAGGAGGATGTAGTCGGAGGAGGCGAGAGCGAGCGGGCTGATGAAGTCTGCGATGGCTTCGCTGAAGAGGGTGCGTGGTCCCGGGGGTCTGTAGATGAGGGTACCTCTGAGGGTGATCTTGGGGTCAGTGTGTATCTTGAAGTGAAGGTGCTCGGCGGTGGTGATGGCGTAGTTGTCGGTCGTGATGCGGATGGTGTTTCTGTGGACAATAGCGATGCCCTTGGTTGATGCGGTCCCTCCGGATGATCTTGTAGCCGTCCGGATGGCTATGGCGATGTCCGGGGCTGAAGAGGCGTTCATCCAGGTTTCAGTGAGGAAGGCGACGTCCGGCGCTGTGGAGTCAAGGAGGTCCCAGAGTTCGGCGGCGTGTTTGTGGACGGAGCGGGTGTTGAGCAGGATGCATTTGAGGTGGTTGTGATTGGCGCCGGTACTGGCAGGCGCAGTGCCAGACCGAGGGCAGGTGAACTTGCAGGCGCGGCAGGTGAATGCTCCGTGGTGCGTTTCGGAGATGATTGGTAGCAGGCTGGCTATCAGCCGGTGTTGAGTGCGTGGAGGGTGGTGGCGTCGTATCTCCATCGGGTGGGCTGGCTCCGGGGGGGTCCAGGGGTTCTGGCGCTGGGCGCAGTTCCAGGCGTGGACGGGCTTGCCTTTGGAGTGCAATCGGCAATGGGTGTGGGTATCTGGTGGCAAAGTTTGGGCATTTTTTGTTTTCGTGGGTGGCAAAGAGGTCTATTTGAGGTTGTCCCCACATTTGAAAGAACGGATGAAGAACTTGTGGATGAAGTTCCCATTCGTGGATTTGCGGACTTTGTCGACTTAGCAGATCTGCCATGGTGTTTTGTACTCCTGGGACGTGTTGGGCTAATAGGAAGATCTTTAGTGGTATAGCGCATCTCCATATCTGCTGTGCTAACAGAGAGCTGCAGAGAGAGTGTCCCTTCCTGTTTGTTTATGTAGTACATAGCTGTCATATTGTCTGTTCAGACTAGGACAGCTTTGCCTGACACTTGAGTTTGAAAAGCTTTTAGGGCTAGAAACACAGCTAGTAACTCTAGGTGGTTGATGTGGAGTAGCTTTTGTTGCGGTGTCCACCTGCCTTGCATGGTGTGATGCAGGAGGTGAGCTCCCCAGCCGGAGAGCGATGCGTCCGCTGTTAAGACTACTTGAAGAACTGGGTCTAGAAATGGTCGCCCTTTGGAAAGATTTTTGGTGTTCCACCATTGCAGAGAACGATGAGTCCGACCGTCTACCAACACTAGGTCTGTTAGTTGACCTTGAGCCTGGTTCCATTGGCGTGCTAGGCACTCTTGAAGTGGACGCATTTGCAATCTTGCGTGAGGAACTACGAATATGCAAGATGCCATCATTCCTACGAGCTGCATGAACACTCGAGCTGGTAGTGAATGTTGCGGCTTGAATTTTGTTAGAAGAGTTTGTACGCTTGTTATCCTTGCCGGAGAGGGATACGCTAGTGTTAATTGGGTGTTTATTGTAGCGCTGAGATACTGTTGTATATGTGAGGGTTGTAGATGCGACTTGGTGTGATTTCCTGTGAATCCCAAGTCGTGAAGTAGTTAAATGGTAGCGTGAGTGTGTTGTACACACTGGTTGTATGAGGTGGCTTTTATGAGCCAGTCGTCCAGATACGGGAAGACATGAATGTGTTGTCTTCTTAAGTGTGCTGCTACCACTGCTAGGCATTTGGTAAACACCATTGGTGCTGTTGTGACTCCGAATGGGAGCACTTTGAACTGGTAGTGCTGCCAGTCTAGCACAAATCTGAGATATTTCCTGTGCGCTGCGTGGATGGGAATATGGAGTAGGCGTCCTTGAGATCTAGAGTGACAAGGAAGACGTTTAGTACCAGTAGTGGAAGGACCTGTTGAAGTGTGATCAAATAGAAATGGTCCGACTGAATGTAAATGTTTAGAGGTCTGAGGTCTAGGATGGGTCTTAGAGATCCGTCCTTTTTTGGTATTAGGAAATATCTGGTGCTCTGGAACTGTTTCTATTGCATTTTTCTGCAGGAGGGGTATTACCTCTTGTCTGAGCAATGTTAAATGTTCCTGTGACATTGGACGCTGCTTGGGTTGTATATTTGGGGGGTAGATTGTAGTTCCAGACAGTAACCTGATTGAATAATTTGTAACACTCACCTGTCTGATGTGATGTTTTTCCAGGCTGGCAGGTACTGTTGGAGTCTTCCCCCGACAGGAGTGGAGTGGGGCAGGGGAAGGAGAAGGGAGTCATTGGGCAGGGGTGGAGGCAGAGAGGGAATTGTTATTTTTACCTCTGCCCTTGTTATTGTTACCACTGTACCCACCCCTTTGGTAGCCCTTGCTGTAAGTGGATTGTGTGGGGGCTTTGTATGAGGCAGAGGCTGTGTCTGAGGAATATCATCTGGTGGCACCTCTATAGGATGAGCGTCAAAATGAACGTCTGGGAGCCTGCGACTGCAGGGCTCCCATAGATTTGGCGGGGTCTATCATTTTTCATTTTTTCAAGAGATAAATCCACATTGGGTCCGAATAGGTGTTGCTCATCGAAAGGTTGATTCAGAATGGCACTTTGCACCTCAGGTTTGAATCCTGATATACGTAGCCAGGCGTGTCTGCGTAGTAAGATGCTGGTGTTAGCTGCTCTAGACGCAGTATCCGCTGCGTCAAGGGCACATCTGATGGAGGTATTTGTAATGTTTTTACCCTCTTGGATGAGTTTGTGTGCCCTATTCCTGTACTTATCAGGGAGGGGTCTCATTATGGACTCTAATTCGTCATAATGTGCTCTATCATATCTAGCTAGCAATGCTTGTGTGTTGGCGATACGCCAGATGTTTGCTGCTTGAGACGCAGTTCTCTTCCCTGATGCGTCCAGTAACTTAAGACTCTTTATCTGGTAGGGCAGCATCACCTGATGTTTGTGAGTTTGCTCTCTTGTGTGCAACTACAAGTAAGTCTAGAGGCACTGGCCCCTTAATGTATGCTGGGTCCGAAGGGGCGGCTTTAGATTTCTTCTCTATATGAGGATTAATGATTCTAGTTCTGACTGGATCTTTAAAGACTTCAGCAGCGTGTTTAATTACTCCTTTGAGCATTGGTAAGATGGATGCGGACCTTTGTGCGTTATCAAAGTTATCCATCAGGAAGTCTTCGTCTACAGGGTCTGTTCCCGATGGCCCCCAGCGCCTAGAGACCCTTACGGGTGATTGTGCGCTTTACAAATGTGGATTATTATGTATGTCTACCCCGTGATATTGTGCAGCCCTGTGTATCAATTCGTTAAACCCTATAGTGTCTTCAGGTGGGGAAAGCCGAGAGGGGTATAAGTCATCCTGAGGGACATTTGGGACATCTGGAGTGGTGTAATCATCCCATGGGTCAGGTGATCCTGTAGGTGTCTCTGGATCAGGTATGTTACCCCTCCCCCCCCATATCATCAGAACTATCATCCCTATGAGAGAATGCTGGGTATGGGAGAGTGTGGTGGAGGAGAAGGGGAAGGCGGTCTTAAAGGCGAGGTAGACATGTCCTTCTTTGCATGCGGAGCTGGAGCTGGTTTGTCCAGTGGTAGCTTCTTTGAGGCCAAAATCAACTGTCCAGTTATTGGGTCCCTAGCCAGAATCTTTTAGGTAGGGTCTGGATAATATAAGTCCTCTGCCGGAGGCTGATCTTTTGGTGCTGTGGAAGGTTTCGGCACCGAAGCGGCTTGCTTTGGTTTTTTGGCTCCGAAGGTTTTTTCGGGTTGGGTGTTTTCGGATCTGGTTGTTTCTTTGGATCCGATGCTTTTTACGGTTCTGGCGTTTTTTTGGAATCCAAAGCTTTGCTTGGTTCCGACCTGGGTTTCGGTGCCGAAGAAGTTGTGGGTATCGGCGCCGATGGTTTGGACGTCGGCGTAGCCGGTGTCGATCTCTTTTTCGGTGCCGGTAAGTTGGCGCCGGCACCATGCGAAGGCTGACTCGAGCCAGAGTCACCTGAAGGCTTAATTGGCTTCTTTGCCGGGCCCGAAGGTGGGGCAGTAGAAGCGGAGTGTCGGTGTGCACCCGAGCCCGAGGGAGAGGGTGTAACCTGGGCCTTCTTAGGGTGTGTCGAGGTCGACGGTCTTACTTACGACCGGTTGCGCTGGAGTGATGTCCTCGACATCCGAATCTTCTTCATGTTCGGAACCGCTGTCGACGTCTTGTTCTGGGACGTTGCGGCCTTCCTTAAAGATGTCGTCCGGAATGGAAGTTGAAGTTCGAGCCATTGTTTTTCTCGCTCTTCGGTCCCGGATAGTCTTTTTGGAGCGGAAAGAGGCACAAGCTGAGCAGTCCTTTGCCTCCTGCTCTGGAGAAAGGCAGAGGTTACACACCTCGTGATGGTCGGTGTGGGGAAACTTCGACCCACATTGACACTTTTAGAAGGGCGTCCTTTCCATGAGCTGGAGTTGAGGCCTATTTAGGCCCGAAGGCCGTCGACGACGACCGGAATCAAAGTAGTCGACAAAGAATAGCGTCGAGTGGAGAAGCGTTCAAAACTTATTTTCTGAAAGTTGGTGAGGATTGCGCGCCGAAGGAATGCGGTTTTAACACGGAGCGCTGGAAACACATCCGAGCCCGGTGGCGGAAAAAAACTATCTGGGGATGGAGCTGATGAACATGTGCAGTATCATCCAAAGGAGGAGTCACCCATCCCGTGACTTCCAAAGACTTTTCTACATAACAAACTGCAAACATCAGGGCCCAACACTAGGTGGCAATCTATGCAGTGTGCAATCTGCAGCTCATATGCCTCGAACAGTACTGATGTCAGTGCGTTGGGGTGGCACTTGTATAGGCAGCGCTCATGTCACTTCTGGCGTGGACAACACCTCACAGAGCCGAATGACGCCACCTACCAGCGTGCAGGGGTACTGCTCACAAGAAATATGCAGTTCCAGTCTGATGCGTGCGAATAATTCTAAGGTAAGGAATCTATGGCTAGAAGTCTCTATCAGATTTCCAACTTTTACTGCCCGGTCTGTGCATCTATTCACCTCTTCTGCAACACTTAGAGATTTTACAGCCAAGATATAGCTTTGATTTTTTTTCTTTGCAGGTAAAATAGCTTTCCTGGGTGTTCATACGTATGATCTCGCTATTCTTCATCACAAGTGTTGTGTGTTTATACATGGTTTGAACAGGTGCCCACCATATTATGCATCTACCCACTGTTTGTTAGGGCTTAGAGAGCAAATTAATTTTAGAAACTGCTGTTTACTTGTATTGCATTTATGCTGTTTGATATATGATAATATACAATGAATGTTTTATGTAATATCACAGTGAGCATGAAGTTCACATAGAGTGCAGCCTAAAGGTTCCCTATGCGGACAATTATAGATAATACGAATGACACTGCCTCACGTTCACTCTGGGAAACAGTACAAATAAAGAACTTCAGATCCTTCGGAGAGCTTGTAACCACACCGAAAAGGACAGCGGCATATAACAAGCTGTGTTCTCACAGACAGAGCCTGGCCTTCGGGGAACAGGGAATTTTTCTTGCAATTAACAATAATGTGGTTATGTTGTACCATACCCCTTTCAATGGTAGACTTTTCAGTGGTAATAATCACTAGCAAGGAGCCAGTACAATGTGGCATGTACTCCATGCGTCCTCTACTTGGCCCTGGAAATGGAAGACTGCTTCACTCCTTTGCCAGACTAACACCAACATCCCTTTTATGTGAGCATGCGGAGACCATCAGACGGCTTTGGTAGTACATCTAATAAGAACAATGTTCAGAGGGCTAAAAAACTGATAGTAGCGTTCAGTCAGCAACCACTGGGGAGGCGTCCTTCATTAATGAAAAGTCACGTTCGATAACTGCCAATAGAAATAATAAAGCACACACTAGGTTTTTTCATTCTTTTATAGTCTTATTCTCTTTGAATGGTGAACATGGTCGTAAGAGCGTAGGGTGGCGAACCCACAACAATGAGTCACTGCCTCATGCATGCAATCTTTGGAAACCAAGATGATTCAACATCCAGGTCTCCGAACCAGGAGAGACATGGAGGAGGCACTCCTGCAGGAGCAAGACAGAAATCTCAGCGCTGGTGCAAGTCTGAAATGATGAGCTCAACAAGTGAACCGACTCGATAGAGCTCACGCAATGTCTATGCCTATTTATTTATACAGCACTTACATATCTACAGCCCTTTATAAATTAATATGCATAGAGGGCAAGAAAGTTATACGTAACCTCATTATGTGTACAAAAACAATATTTGTTTAAAAAAAATGCAAACGTAGGAAAACACTGGGCTTCAAAGTCCATCATAATCTATTGTGAGGTGTTAATAGGTAATACATTATTAAAATGCAGAAATTCTAATTCACAAGACTTAGCCAGGGTTCACTAAACAAAGCAAGGAGGTGCTCGTCTCAGCAACTTCTTGCTCGACACATTGAGGGCACAGTCTGCTATTTGCAGGTACATAACAATTGACAGATCATTGAAGAGTTTGGTAAAAACAAGAGATTCGTGTCATAGGATATCTCAGCCAGGTTAGCAGGACCCCAACCGAGGGGATTCTGAGCCCAGTAAAATTGTGGGGTGTAGAGAATTAGACAGATACTAGTCGGGTGTAAGAGGGCAGAATGGAAGGAACCAGTTGCGAACAAGGCAGGTGCTGGCAAAACTAGAGGGCCCAGAAAAGGAAACAGACATGTGTATAGCCTAATTTGCAACAGCAATTCATCAGAATATTTCTAGCTGTGTTTGGTGGTTTGTTTCATCGATGAGAACAGGTTGGGAGCATGAAAACCGTGTTAACTTAGAGAGCGCAAAGACAGCACTGAGGTACATTTTTATACTTCAGACAGGTTGGGGAGAAGCAGAATTCTGCATGTAGCTACATCTTCTGCATCACATCGACTGAGAAAATTCCAAGACAAATAAGGGAGGTAACATGTGGCTATAAACCTTATGGAGCAAGTTTTGATTGGGGGGGGGGGGGGGGCACTCAAGATGGACGTGCAGGAGCGCAAACAAACTGCATATAGCTCATCATATTTTCCATGACACTGGCCACAGACTGTTTGTAGTAAGGATTCCTGTGGAGAATATGGAGGATGCGTGTTGCGGTGGGACAGATTCTGTGTGCAGCACACTATGGGTATCCTATGCCCTTACCCAGAATGAGACATCGGTGGGTGGGTGGGATTGGGTGGTAGAGAGGGGTTGGAAATGTAGGTCATTCCCAGTCAGGATTTTCTTTTGGAGGGAGAGGGGAGATTGTACAATGTAGGACTGTACTATTATGGCATGCTTCTTGTGTCAAGTTGCACCCTAGGAGTATCGAATAAAACTCGCTAGGTGTAGTTGCACACAGTGGGATTACACGCTTCCTTTTTAGGATTGCTAAGGGGGCACTCTTGTGGATATACAGTGCCCACAGTCCCATATATTGCCCTACACTATTGGTGGCAGCATGTTAGGTCTTGTCCTATTCACAGTTGGCCTATCATGTTGTGGGATTCTTAGTCACACCAGGATGGGACAATGCAGGCAAACTGGTTTGGCAGAACACGCCCAGCTAGAAAAGGTTAGTGGGGGCAATCTAGTGAGACTTCTCATGGGCAGCTTTTATGAGGCACACCTGTTGCAAGCTAGATTCATGTTAGATCTGTCCCTTGAAAAGGAGGTTGTGCTTCTGTGTCATGCAGCTATATGTATCTACTTGGGGTTTGTTTATAACCCGAGAGCAGTTTCGTCTTTGCTTGGTGTGATTTTTACTAAAATAGATAGCACAGCGAGGTTGCAGGTTGATTTGAAAAGGAATGGAAGGACAACATTGGGAAGGGGGGGCTTTCAGAGCAGAGGTAGGGGGGGGAGGGGGAAACAAACTCAAAATTGATGAGTTAAACCATCAAGGAGACTAATAGGGGAGACAAAGCAAACATATTGGCTTAACCAAAGCCATGTGAGGTGCACGCAAAGGACTCAGACTGCCATATTCAGTGAAACGCAGTGAGGGGCAGCCATGCTGACACTCTAAAGGTACACTGACTCAGGCAGGACCACATACGAATCAAAAAGAAGAACCATAAGCGTCTGTCTGTACACATTTCCTTCTGAGAGCATGTCATAGGCAGAGATAGCAAGGTACAGATTTACACGCAACGGGCATACAGCAGCATAGAGGAGTAGCACTCAGGAGATGCTGCTTGCGAAGAGATACCTGAGCTGCTGCAAGAAGATTACACGTCAGGGAACAGCATTGCATGTGTTTAGCCTCAGACATTTAGGTCTATGTGCTTTTAGAATGAACCTTCAATTCACATCAATATAATCCTTCACTGTCTCGAGGGCAGAAGAGCGAGAAGAGTGCAGGTAAGTATTTTGAAGCCTTCAGAGAGAGCAAGGAAATACAGAAAGAACCACACAGCTTTGCCATCTCCTCTTAAGCATAAGAGGTCAGCACTTCACCATGCCCGCACTACGAGATAAAGTACCCCAATTCTGCCGTAAGGTCTCGTCGCTTCAAGGGAAAAGGACTGATAATTCAATTCCATTCTTTTGGAGACAGCTACAGACAATTGAATGCAGGCCCTCCATCATAGTGCTAAAAAGCTCGGTTTTGAATGCGTACCCTTTCAAGCCCTAAGCCGTGTTTTTCCTACCCCAGCTTTTGGATGGCTCTCGACTTCACATGGCGACGATTGACAAAAGTATATACCCTTGCAGCTTGTTCGATGGACATCTCTCCGTCCGGGCTCGAGCACGCTTCCATTTTTTTTGTTATATGATTCTATCAGTCATTAAGAAAAGAGTCTACTAGTCTGTCATCAAGTTAATTGGATAGGAAAGTCTGCGCTTAGTTGCAGAGATCAGCTCCAGGACAAAGGGGCTATTTATTTTTCATTTCTCTGTTTCCGTAGCTGGAACCTCTTTCGATCTCAGTCACTCCGATTAATCTACGAATTGCAAAGGATGCTGAAAGAAAGAGAGAGACGTTGGAACATACATAAAGAAATTAAGTGGTTGCAATAACAGTTCATACCCACCACCTTAGGATCACCCAAGTACACCTCATTTACAACAAATAATTACCTTGTTAACCAAAGAGCTTAGTACCTCATGACTAGAGAAGCTTCTTGAAATGCAGGACAGCAGCCTGAGGGGTACACTGATCAATCACATGCAGCTTTCCATGTCCCCAAACCTCACATCTTCTGCAACCTGAGCAAACCTACTCCACAAGGAACTAAGTTCCTTCTCTTGTATAGCGGTCTCAAACCCAAAGTACCTTCAAACCTATTAGTTGGCTAATATTTCGGAGCAAACTAGTAACACGGCCATGCTTTGCAACTGGTCGGCTATAGCCTGCCCAGCTGCTCTGAAGCAGATATTCATCAAGAGTCAATCAATCAGGGGTTTATCGAGCGCGGCTACTCACCCTTGAGGGTCTCAGAGTCTGTAAAACATCGGTAGGCACGGCAGCAGGCTGCCAGCAAAATTCCCAGAGAAAGCCAGGTTTTGGAAAGAACAAACTTAATGTACAGGCACACATAAAAGGACTTTGTGAACAGCAAGAACAAACAGTACTAGTCTTAAATATTAGGCTTCTACACCTCTACAATTTGCAATGCATGGAAATTGGGTATTAATTCGGTTATTTCTTTTAAATATAATACTCATCAGGTCCATAAAATTTAACATTTTATAAACTGTCAAAGTATGTAGTTTATGTGATTGTGATAAGACTTATGCTGGCAGTGCAGCTAGCGAGCTATGGTTGCAAATTATGGAACGTGAGGGCAATCGAAACAAAGATGCCTCTTACCATTAACATCACATAAATGGGAGTGAGGGATAGGGAATCATTTTGCTTTTAAGGTATTGATGTTATACCAAGTGATTTACGGGGTGGAGATCCAGTATGAATACTCTGCCCTGGCCTGGCTCTTTGAATGACCAATAGAGCTGCCGGCAACCCCCGGTGCCTTGAGACCCTCAGGGGTGAGTAATACGCACTAAAACCCCGATTGATTGACAAGGTGAAGCACAATGTATTTGTCGTTTGAGATCTGTTGAACTTAAAAAGGAACATGAAATCTTTTTTTATATCAAAGCATAACAGATAGCAGAGCAGTCTGGTTTGCTAAGAACATCTTGAAGGCATTCCGAAAGCTTCCCTGGGAATGCATTTCATGCATTGCTTACAGTTGGCATTGTGGTTGGGAACTCACATTTGCTTGCTTTCTATTTACTGGCTTCATTTGTTTCAGGCTGTCCAGCCTGAGTTAGTCCCTCCTGTGAGCATTCCTTGTTTACTGTATCCTTCAGAATACTTCGTTTCTGGGGACTCGTTTCTTTAACACCTTGGCTGCGGAGCATTTTCCCCTCCTGTGCTGAAAATGCTTGAATTCCATTGTTCATGACAAGGTCAGCTTGTCATGAGCACACGAGCACCGTGCCTCATGACGAGCTGAGCTCGTCATGAGCATGGAAAGGGTTTAACAGGCCTTTAACTGATTTTCTTATCTTTTCACATTTGCGGTGCATTGAAAGACAGAGGTCAAATGTCAAAGTTTTGGCTTCCGAGGAGCTTGGGGTTTACTTTTCTTTAAATGACTTCAGAATGAGAGAATTCTGCTGGATTCCCATGTAAGATGAGAGGGTGTAGGATGTTATTTTTTCTAGACCACAACAAAAACGAACTATATTGATGTTTTAGAATATATCAGAATTAGGAAAGTACAAGCGAAGCACATTTTATTTTGTAATTCTGAAGTGTGGTGGAGATTTTTTTTTAATGCAATCAAAACATCAATACCTTCGGTGAAGACATTTCCACACATCATCGTTTGCACAAAGTAAAACTGTGTCCGTGCAAAAGCCAGGGTCATTTCAACTGTAAATGTATTGTCTGTAATGATGTGCGCTATCACACCATGCATACTACACAATACGCCACCCTGCTTTACAACTCTACGGCACTCCCTTCCATGCCACTCCACGACAAACAACTAGACTCCAAGCCACTCACTCCACGACAACACACCACCCCAATCTACCCCACCCCACTCTACGCCACTAAAATCGCCCCTACTCTCTATCCCACTCCATCTCAGTCTACCCCATTCCAATCCACCATACTCCACTCCAATCTATCCAACTCCAATCCTCTCCAATCTACCCCACTCCAACCTACCACAATCTACCTCACTCCAATCTACCTCCCTCTACTTTACTCCAATCTACCCCACTTCACTCTACCCCAATATAATCCATACCACTCTACCCAAATCTAACCCACTCCAAGCTAGCCATGCTGAACAGCAGCTACACTAGTGTACAACACAGCTAAAACACATTGCCAAAACCAATAACTCTCGCATAGGCAAGACTTATTGGATTTGCCAGTGCTTGTTTATAATCAATGTGATTGGTCGTGAATGTGCGTTCGGTAAGCACATGGCACTAGGATGCTATAACCCACATGTGCCGGATAAGATCTAATGACATCTTGGTCGTATTTGCTCCAACTGCTTTGTGTTCAGTACGATTGGTGGCAACTGTACGGCCTGATGAATATACGATAACGTACTTTGGTTCTGTGTCCTACTACAGTTGAATTCTTTGGAAATATAAGAGGATTCCCTTTTTAATATTATCAGGTTAATGTTTTAGGGTATGTTTTTGGCGCAAATGGACTTAGGATATAAACTGTTCTCACAGTAAAGTTTTTAGGCACTTGTTAAGTTTTTTTGAAGTAATACGTTTGTTTTTTTCCTTTTATAGATGGACACCACTACATTTAGAGTTTTGAACAGGTGTCCACTTTGGCCGGTATTCTTTTGAAATAATTTGGTAATTTAATCTATATTTGACTGTTGCGGAATCGGTTACTGGATTGCCATTTAAATTTGGAGTTGGCATTGGAGCAATTGGCATTAGTTTTATCTATGCACATGGCTTCGTTTGCCTATTGTAATCCGTGTTAAGATGGCCACCGACAAATGGATACTTGGAATGGGAGTTCAAAGTGTCTGGTATGTGGAAATGACTTTCGGGTCGTCCCTTATAAAGCTGGGGAAAGGAATCTTTGACCAGGATGCCGTGATAAATGGAAGTTTCAGGTATGGAAATACTCTCGTCATGGCTAACATGAATAGTACAAAACAGATAGAGTTTGTGAAGCGGTTTTCTAATATGATGTTGTACATACACCGATGCAGAGTTACAGTTTACGTAAACGATTGCAATAATTTCTGTGCAATGTTTAGAGAACGTTCGATTGCAGATACTTAGATAAAACATACATTGAGTATGGTGTAAATAGAGGCATAATACTTGCCATTTAGTTGGAATGTTACTTGCACTGCAGGTCGTGTCCTGCCGTACTTTATGTAGTGAGGGAGTTGGTATAAATGAATTCTTTTATTTGAATAAATATGTAAAAAAAAAATTGACTTTCGGAAAAATAGGCTTGCTTTGTAGCTAGAGTTCATGCTTAAATTTACTTTGCACTTTGTTCTTATATGGCTATTGTTTTATAATTAATTTGTGAACTCTATACAGTCCGATATTTTCACTTCAGGATCCGGGAGGGGGATAGGCCTTGATGAGCCACACTGCTCGGGAGGCTTGGCATTTTTATGAATATCGACTATGTTGGCTAGTCTGCATTTCAGGCAGGCACCCCTATTCACACTCTCCTCGTACATCTGTATAAGATATGGGGCAATCGTAGAGGCATTAAATTTGTAGAGTTCAATCGGGAGACCGCTAGGACTAATCGCCATAACGGACTGCAAGTCTCCAATTGCTTTGGACACCTCTTCGATTGACGAATCAGGCCCTTTACATCTTGGTGCTCTAGGACCGACAGTCCCAGAGTGGCTAGCAATTCTGCTGAATCTGTCAGGGTGGAAGTCAGAGTGGAGGTGTAGACCCGTACAAAGTGGCCTGCAAATGCCCCCGCAATCCGTGACCGGTCTTGCTAATTCGTGCCATCAGGACAGAAGATGAATTTTACATTTTTTTTAAAAGTATAAGTTTTTAACTTTCTGTATATCAAGTGTAAGTTGTGTATTGTGTATATTACAATTGTTTAAAATTTACATTGTTCTGTTTTAGGTATTTTTATCAGCCCTGAAGTGGTCCTAGTGTTTACGGGATAAAACGAGTTGGCTGTGTTCACCATAATTTCCACAAATGAAAAATAAAGAACAATGTTGCGACTGCGAACAAGAACTCTTCTATTTTAATTTGGAATGCAATTTGAAAATATTTTTGACTATTATGGTCAACTCCTACATGGAGTGCTCCTTCTATATTTGTGCACATTACATTAATGCTATTGGGTTTTTGTTGAACAGTTAACCAAAGGAAGAGACAGATGACATTACCTGAAAGTTTGAGGTTGTTAGGGCAGGGGACCTGGCCCTTGGCCCGGACGTCGGCACGACGACGGCGCGTCCGCTGCGCGTGTGGCCTGACATCGGGGTTAAGTAATGGACGGGCTCTAGGTCAGGTGACCGTCCGAGCTCCGCCTCACCACGCTAGTCCAATTAAGTCAGTCCCCAAAAGAAGGTCCGCCCTGCACCCTCCACAACAAACAAGCCTAACGCTTGCGGTGGACCGGGGTAGCAGAGGTGAGGAATTTACAATGCCAGTAAGTGCAAAAGATTCAGTTTAAAAACAGTAAAAGTTCGTTATTTCTAAAAACAGCCAACACAGTTTGTTAGAACACTCACAGGTCGCGCTGCCGTTAGGATAATGCCAAGTCTTAAGAACCAGGAAGTCTTCGTGGAATGTTATAGCCCATTGAATATCATTATTTTACGGTTCATAGAGGGCCATCCCATTTACAAGCAACATGTCGCCCAACCGTGACTGGGACTACAATGACAGAATGTGGAATCTTATTTAAAGATGGCCACTTCACTGTGGCTTTTACTGGGCAAACACATTGGAATGGTATGGTGCATTGTGTTTCACAATTCCACGATGGCTGACATAGCTTCAAACCCTGCAGACATGATGGAAGTTTACAATAATGAATGCTACGATATTAACAGTAATTTAAAGGATATTCGCCCATTGCTGTGTTTAATTGTTTGCATTTTTTCTTTCAAGCACATGCCAGGACAGCATTGTTTCTTTTGCCTTCCTTTAATCTTAATTTATCTTGCATATGCCTGAGTTTGTGTGTATTGTATTGAGGATGGGTAAGAGGATAAACTCAAGAATGAATCAGAGGATGGATGCAGAGAGAGTAAATCGAGTTATAGAGTACAGAAACTCACCAGCGAATGAGCAGCTCTTTGAAGTACGAGACACATCTATTGGCATTGCAAATGTATGTTAATTAAAGAGGAAAAATGCCAACTACGCCGTTTTATTCCTAAACCATCCTTTTTCTTCTTTTACACAACTCAATTTTACTATTTTATGCTGTGGATTGTAATTTAGGGGTATTAAGGGAGAGGAGCGGGCCTAACGGCTAGGGCAGTCAACTTCGAATCTGGGGAACTGTGTTCGAGTTTTGGCAATGACGCTGAACATCCTGTGATTCTGGGCAAATCACTCAATCTCCCCGCGCCTCACAACAAAGAATGTGTCCTTAATGTAACGCAACTGGTGCTATGTAAAGCGCTCTGATACCCGATTCAGGTCAAGTTTGCGCTATATAAAACTCTGTAAAATACAAATAAACATTTGAGAAGGTCAAAGCTATTAAAAACATTTGCCTGACAACTAAAACTGAACTTTATTACTAGCTGAACCTGTTAAGGATTCTCCTAAACAAGGACATGATTCGCAAGCAAGAAGTCTAGAAAATACTTTAATAGTGAATATAGAACTTTACGATTCTTGCTTTCAATTGACTCTTATTCAATCCAACTTGTTATTCTGAAGGATGCATTTAATATGGCAATGTTTTCAACGTCCTATTGTAGGCAGGTCAATATGCATGCGTTCGCCCAGATGTGTCAGTGGGTGGATATGCATCTGCCTCTCCATGTGACGATCTGTTTACGGGCACATAGGCTTGTTTTTAGGCATTGTCTAAAAGTGTGTAGTTGCCTTTAGGTGTGTTTTGCCATTATTGCATCCAACTGCTCACAACAGATTACATTGCAACTAAAACACACACCCCTAGCTCAAGCTAGATCAACTAGCGTTACCAATACTTGCTTATTTATAGGGTTCCTAATAGGAAAATTAGTTACTTACCTGTAGTTCTTCAGTATTGGTATATTTCATAGATTCACAAGCTTGAATCATTCGCCGTTTTCAAAGTGGGAGTCCCACAGTACTATCATAAAGCAATGTGTATTACTATCATAGACAGAATAACAATGAGCCATAGGTTTATTAGCCTATCTATGTCCTTTTCTGAAAAGAACCAAACTACAAACTTTAGCCAATCAGGCGATAACACTCACAGGAGACGCTGAATCTCGCAGGTTTTCGAGGACTAGTTTATAAACTTAAGTACAGAGGGGAGTCTCTCAGGGGAATAGGGAGGGACGCATGTGAATCTATGAAAGATACCAATACTGGAGAACCGTAGTTGCCGGTAACTGAATTTCTTCTCCAGTATTGGATCTTTCATAAATTCACATGCTTGAATCGGAATAGTAAACAGCCAATTAAGAGACAAACCATCATAGCACATAAGGATATATTAAACGGACAGTGGAAAAAAAGAAAGGTAACGGAGTCTCACCTCACTGGAACAGGTCTTGTTCCACTACTTGCTCCACAGTCGCATCAGTCTTCTGAGTCTCATCCAGGCAATAAAGCTTTGTAAATGTGTGTGTGTAGGACCATGTTGCTGCTCGGCAGGTATGCTGGATGGCTACCCCACCAAAAGGGCTTTAGCTGTAGAAACAGCTCTTTGGAATGGCCTTTGACTTTGTCCTGTTGTGGCTTCCCTGTCTGCGACTGAAACAATTGTATGGTGGATGCAATTCATCAGGCGATGCTCTGTTTAGGGAATGGGAGACTTTCGGATACCCCCGTTAAATCAGAAACAGTTGGTCTGCTCTGTGGATTTGATGGGTCCTGTGTAAGTAACATTTTAGATATTGTTTGAAGTCTAGAGAATGGAGAGATTTTTCTTCAACTTTGAGGACTCAGGAAGAATGTGTGTGGAATCACTGGTTCCTTCAGGTGGAAGTCTGAGGGCCTCTTGGGGATAAACTTAGCACTGGTTAGAAGTACTCCACCTTCTGACATGAATTGTTGGAAAGGTACCTTACTGGTAAAGGTGCGTATGTCACTTACTCATTTGGAAGATTTGAGAGCCACTTGGAGTTCAGATTAAGATACTTCAATTCCACCTTTTGAATGGGATCAAATGGTGCTTTTATGAGCTTTCCCAATTCCACATTCAGGTACCACGATGGTGGACACTTTCTTATTGGAGGGAAAGTCCTGAATAGGCCTTTTAGAAATGGTTTTAAACAATTTTACTAGACCAAAGAGAAGGTGCATTACTGGATCGTCTAAACCTCGACGCTGCTGCCAGGTGCACTCTGATGGAAGAATGCTGCCAGATAGAGCAGAGGAGGAGTTGCTCTGGTAGTGATGAGAGGGTGGACCTTAGATTCCACACACCAAAGGCAGAAGCGTTTCCAATTGAGTTTATTAGTGCTGTTTGCAGTAACCGGTGTTGCTTTTGAAGGAATGTCCATCATGGAGCACTCACTGAACTCAGAAGCAGCCCGATAGTGTAGTGATGATGGGTCAGGATGTCGGACCTGGCCCTGGTTCATGGTCAGCAACGTTGGTATTGGTTTGAGCTGGACATGGGGCTGTTCCGAGAGGAGCAGGAGCTCTGAACCAGAACTGTCTGGGCCACCTGGGAGCTATGAGGAGAAGTCGGCAAGGCTCTCTTCAGTTTGTTGAGCACCCTTGGGACCAACGGAATCGGGGTAATTGAAATCCCATTCCCCACTATCCCGGTTGGCGATGCAAACTTGCGAACAATGGGCATTTTTTGTTCTCCTACATAGCAAATAGATCCATGTTCGGCTTGCCCCACCAGTGGAAGAGATTGTCCAGAATGTGCTTGACTAGCTCCCACTCATGGTAAGGGATAGTAGTCCTGCTTAGTGACCCCGTGAGGATGTTGGACACTCCTGGCACATGTTCTGCTTTGAGTGATATCTGATGCTGAAGAGCCCAGTTCCAGATGTCATGCGTCTGACGAAATAGAACTGGTGAGCATGTACCCCCTGTTTGTTGAGATAAAAGATACTGGTGGTATTGTCTGTGCGTATGAGCACCGATTACTTTTCTATCTTGGCCAGAAATGACTTTAGTGCTAAGGCAAAAGCCTTGAGGTCCAGCTGGTTAATGTGGAGCTTTGTTTCGTCCGGGTTCCATTTGCTGCTTATCTGCAAGCCCTGAAGGTGGGTACCCTTCTAGGGAGGCATCCGTTGTTACAATAAAGTCAGGAATTTGTGTTGGGTATGAGAGACCTCTGGACAGATTTGAGGGCTGTGTCCATCAAGACATGGCTGCTTTCGATGTTGCACCCTACACCTGGAGCCATTGCTTGTCAAGTTTCTCTTATAGTGGTAGCATTTCCAGTCGGCAAGTTGGAACAAGAGGGATGCAGGAAGAAATCATTCCCATGAACGATTTGTGGATCTGGACAGAAACTGACTTTTTTGTGGTAGCTCCGTCACTCTCCTCCACAGCGCGGGGACACGCCGGGATGGCGTCACCATTGCGCTTTACAAGCCCCTTTATTATTAGCTAGTTGCCGAATGTTTAACTGCCTGACTTGAGGGAAATGTTTTGTTTCGCACCATGTCTAGGAATGCTCCCAAGAATGTCAACGTTGTTGTGGGATGCAAATGAGATTTCTGATAGTTGACTGTGAGGCCAAGTGCGCTGAACAATGAGAGGCAGATGGACGTGGCTGTTGCTGCTTATTGATGAATGGGAGCTTTTATGAGCCAATCGTCCAAGTATGGAAAGTCTAAAATTCCCATTTGTCTGAGATGGGCTGCTACTGGGGAATAGTGTCTTGGTAAAAATTCTGGGGGCTGATTTTAGTTAGAATGAACAACCTTGATTTGTAAGTGGGTGCCGACTACCAGAAAATAATGGAATTTGCGGAGCTTTGGGTGTATCAGAACATGGAAATATGCGTCTTGAAGGTCTAGATAAGTCATATGATCGTTATTGAGGAGGTGTAATATGCCCTAAAGCGTCACCATGCGGAAAGACTGCTTCTTTAGAAATGTGTTCAACCTTCGCAGGTCAAGAATTGGACGTAAATCTCCTGAGGGTTTTTTGATGAGAAAGAAATGGTGCTGGAATCCCAATCCTTTTTGAAGTTTTGGAACGACCTCCATTGCTCGGTGGCAGCCAGCACGGATCGGGGATGGCTGGCGGGGTGAGGTGTGTATGTATAAAAAAAAAACTGATGCTGCTTTTCTCCTCCGTAGTCCCAGGCGACCCATAGCCAATCACTATGCAGCATTGTGATTGGTCTGAGCGCCGTGGTTCGGTGATCAGCCAGGCAATGGGAGCCTGGGCGTGTTCTCCACCCCAGGCAGCAATCTGCCTCATCAGGAACAAATCAAATTTAGAATAACGTTATTTTATTTTTCCTTTATTTCACTGCTAGAAAGCAGTGTGCCGACGCTCCTTAGCAGAGGAGCCGCCACTGCTATTGCTCCCTTTTTAGCCTGCGAGAGATCTCGTTTAGGAGTTTTACGTAAGGGGGAAGTGCTCCTGATTGTGCTCCTGATTGTGAGTTTTTGAAGAAACTCAAGGGTGTGTCCTCAGATGATACATCGAGCACCATCTTTTCGGATGTTACTCTGGACTATTGGTGACACTGGTTTCAAATGCGACCTCCAAGACCTGTTGGTGAGAGCACAACATTGAGGTCACTGTTTTTCGTTGGAAATTCTGCCATCGGCAGTCAATTTTCCTCTGGCGGAGTGCTTTACTGCAGCCGCTGGTGGTTTCTGTATTGTCACTGTTGTGCATACTAGGGATGGAGCTGTGTCTGGCCCGAATGCCATTGGTGCCTGTAGGGTTGGTAACCACCTCTAAAGGAATAAGCTCCTCTGACTCCTCCAAAGAGCTGCTTCCTATACTGGAGAGCGCCAAGGGACTTTGCGGTCAGCCTTGGTGGACTGTAGGGCATCATCCACGTGTTTTTAAAACAAAAATTAGCCGTCAAATGGCATATCCAGTGCTTTACTTTGGATCTCAGGGAGGAAGGAAGTGGATTTTAACCATCCTTGTCTGTCAAGAAGAGGAGCTCCCACAAGTTGTCTGAACCCAGTAGAAGAGACATCAATTGCTCAGTCAATTATCTCTGCCAATACTCTTTCACCCGCTTGCAGAATCTTTTGAGCTTCTATCTTGTAGTAAGTCAATGTAAGTGGATATATCCAACCACATCTGGCGGTCAGAACGGCTCAATACAGCCGGTGAGTTTGCCGCTATAATAGTCACAGCTCCAATGGAGGAGAAGTTCTTGTCAATATTATCAAACAGATGACATCCCTGTCTGGAGGAGAGGAAATTGGTGTGGACGGTTTCCTAGAGTGGCGTTTCGCTGCTTGGGATACCACTGAGTCTGGCTTTGCCTGTCCAATCAGACAAGTTGGAGTCTCATCCGGAGCTCTGTATTTCATGTTTAATCTTGGGATGATTGTTGAAACCGTAGCCAGACTCTTCATGGCCTTAAGACCTTCTTGCCAATTAAAATCAATAATCAATTTCTTGGAAAGTTCTTTAAAATCATAGAGGAAACAGTCCGCCTGGTTGGGAAGCATTGGAAGTTCAAACCGCTTGGCTGCTCTCCATTAAAGGATGAAAACCACCAATGTCTTCTGGTGGAGAGTCTACTGGTGCCTCCGGTGGCGGGGATGGAGTAGATATAAGATAGTTTTCTCACTCAAGGGGCACTGAGGTAGCATCTTGTATTTCTCGATCTTCCCTGTCGTCGTCTGTAGCAGAGCATCATTCTGGGTGGAGCCAAGATATTTGCCAACTCTGGGTGATGGGCTACAGGTACCTCTAACAAATCGATATGGCTGAGGAAGTGGTGAAGGGGTTTGCAACACTGTACAGGTCTTGGTGCTTGTGGCATAGGACTTGCGGAGCAGATGGTGGAAATCTGCGATAATAGTCTTGGAGCACACTTTGCAAATTGGTAACCAGAGACATATGCGTTGAGATAGAAAGCTCCTGTTGGTCTTTAACTGAATATTCTTGTTGGTAGGGTTCAGAATGATCTCACAGAGTAATAGTCAGAGCCACTGGAATTATGCGATTGTGCGGCTGCAGCCATTTTCGCATAGTTGTAGATTTGCGGCATTTGCCACAATCCATCAACTGCATAATCGGATTTTAACAAAGAAAAATTGTTTCTAGCTCAAACGGTTCCAAAGTTAGTAAAAACGCAGAGATATGCGTTACCATGCAGTGGTAGACCCTTTGCAAAGTTCAACTGATCATCTTTCTATAGTCTATTTCTATATTTGGTTGTTAAACTGGTACTAATGAGGTACAACTAATGCCAAGACAGTGTTAACAAGATTAACAAGCATTTGCAATGCAACTGGTCTCGCCTTTGGGACCGTATATGTATTTATCTATGCAGCACATTGGCCTGGGTGCAGAAACATCTACTGTTCTTTAACATGGAGGGAAAGTAAGCACCAAACTGCGTGACATGCCAGGTATGGGAACACATGGAGAGAAATATTGCCATTCAGTGGGAAATGTTGTAGTTCAAAGTTCGGTTTTGTATATAAAATCAGGGCCTTCAGTGGTCATATCACTGAAAATACAAGATTTGAAAAAAATATTGTCTACGGGTGCTCGTGGAAGACAATTTCTATGGACTGGAATCTAGAGAATGCTAAAGAGATTCTGGTATTTTACTGACCTCTGCTCGTCGTTTCCGATCAAGAAACTTAAATAGAGGTAGTTGCCAGAAAAATTAAAAAAAGAAAGTCGCACAGCAGAAAGCAAATCTGGCATTTTACTGACCTCTACTGGTCGTTTTCTATCAAGAGTTAAATAGAGGCAGTTGAACAAGTAGAAAGCAATTCTGGCATTTTACTGACCTCTACTGGTCGTTTTCTATCAAAACCGTTAAATAGAGGCAGTTGAACAAGTAGAAAGCAATTCTGGTATTTTACTGACCTCTACTAGTCGTTTTCTATCAAGACAGTTAAATGGAGGCAGTTGAACAAAACACAAGTCCCTAAGTGGAAGCAGACAGGTCCTAGGGCTGATCTCCTGAGTCCACAAAGTATATACAAGAGTTCTTGAATGCT
This sequence comes from Lissotriton vulgaris, assembly GCF_964263255.1. NCBI lineage: Eukaryota > Metazoa > Chordata > Amphibia > Caudata > Salamandridae > Lissotriton > Lissotriton vulgaris. Next base: position 1,578,780,667 of record NC_141696.1, read on the forward strand.
CGACCTAAAAATACCAAAATAATAAATGAGTACTATCACAAAATGTACAGCATAATTTGCCTTTTCTTGCTGCATAATTTGCTCAACCCTGCCACATAATACGACCCTCTCCTGCAGCATAATCCCAGTGGCCCTAGTAATAGTCCTCTACAAACTGATCATCCACAAAGTCCTGGCATTTGACATGTAGCTGGCATGGACTACTAGCATTCCCCAAAGAAACCTTCATCCTCGGAATCTTCCTCCTCATCTAAGAGGTTCGAAGGTGGATAGGGAAAAACCTTACTTGGAGAGGTGTGAGCTGGTAGAATTGTGGCTGCAAACTATTTTCCCTTTGCAGGAAAGAAAGACAATCGAGGAAATTAAATGTTTTGCTGGTTTTTTTTTCTTCGGTATGGACTGTTCCATTGTCGATGTTTTCTTCATTGATGGTAAATTCGTCGTCAACTGTATGATCGATGGTGGTATCGTAGATGGTACCATCGATGGTGGCATCATTGACAGGAGTGTCGACGGTATCAGCGTTGACTGTTTCACCATCGTGGCGTAGGCGGCAACTGTGCCTTTGCCGGCGAGGACTGTGTCGATGGTAAGTTGAGGAGGGATCGCGTTGAAGGAACCTTAGTCGTCTGGCGTTTTAGTATACTCACTGTTATAATAGTCGTCAATGACAGTGGTGACAAAAACGCGATCAAAGGAGACGATGCTGTGGTAAAGGTAGACAATGGTGTCGTAGTTGTTACCATAGACATGGACTTCGACGAGGTAGCCGTCGACAAACATGTAGTTGCAGAGCTTGATGATTTCTTTAAGATGTTTTCATTGACTGCACAGACTGTGATGCACGTTTAGGAAGTGCTTCTTTTAGGGAAGGAGTGGTCGTGTCAGAGCGAACCGTTTAAGGCAATTTTCCCCTCTTGCAGGAGGAAGGAATATCCTCATGCCTCTTCTTGTGTCGAGATGTAGTATGTTTGGATTTTTTTAATGGCCTTTGAAGTTGGTTTTGAGGCAATGTTTTACTTAGATTTAAATCTTTTGAAGGAAGATGAAGTCTGCGAAGACTGATCACTATCCTCCTTTAATAATGGGCACTCGTTTTTTTAGGCCTTGAAGCCACAGCAAAAGTCTACCTTCCCTAGCTTTAAGATTCCTTCCACAAGATTCATAGGCTCTGAAAAGTCCTTTTTAAGCGGGTTGGGATATGGTGCCCAGTCAGGATACGCAGGTAATCGAGGAAGTGATTGTTTTGGGAAGTAAATTCCCTTTGAAAAAACTGAGAATAGTTTTTAATTAGGAAAAAATTAAAAACATTCTTGTTCAATTACTAGCTCTGTTAGGGCATTTGTTATACACTGGTCAGGGCTTTTGTTCACAGATGTTGCCGAAAGGCGCGGAGATACTCCTTAGGGAGTCGAGTTCCTAGCGCGTTACAAGTCTGTAAATAAATAAAAAAATAAATAAAAGGAGACTCCCAACACACAACATGCGGTTGAAAATCTGAATGATTCCGTCTTTCCTAGGAGCGTTCTAGAGGGTGCTATCGCCTGACTGGCTAAAGTTTGTAGCTTGATCCTTTTTTCTTTTAAAGGACATAGATAGGCTACAAAACCTATGGTTCATTACCCTTCTGCCCATACTAGTAATGTAATGTAATGGTGTCTTGTAAAGTGCCTGAATCACCCCACATGGGGTATCTCCGCGCTGTAGACCGCTGGGGAACCCGTCCTGGCTTTCCCTGTGAGATGGTCCCTACTGGGTATCTCCAAGGTGAAACCAGGCAACCCTGGCGTATGTGGGGGGCCGTTGTGGAGATGAGGCAGGCTAATGCCCAGAATTGCTGAGTGTGATCCCTGGCTAGAGTAGGCACCAAGGCGAGAATTATCGAGTCCGCTGACCCTGGTCCACGACCCTGCCGCGTCGGGAATTGAACCCTGGTCTTGGGCCATCCTCTGCTTCCGGGTCTGCCGCCTCTAACCAGTGAGCCACACCACTATACACATTGCTTTATAATAGTACAGTAGGACTCCCACTTCAATGACTGGGAATGATTCAAGCATGTTAATCTAAGAAAGATGCAGTACTGGAGAAGCATTTGTGTCATTCAGCAGGTCACTTTTTAAACTCTATATTCGAATAACTTTGTACTAGGAATTTCCTATTTCCTATAGAATACAAAGTATGCTGCATGATTTTGCCAATGGTTCTAGTAATAGAACAATACAAGACAAATGAATCCGGTCCTGGCAGACTGAGCAGTGTATTAAGATGCGCCCTTAACAGAGTCTGGAAGGTTAAACCAGCTGTACTATAAGCGTCCCTTCAACCAGAATATCCACGACTCCTACTTACGCTGCAATGAGTATCAGGTCGGATGGATTACCAATTGGGGGGCTACAGACTAGGGAGAATAAAAAATAAAAAATACAAAAACGTAACTTGTGCTCGCCGCAGCCCCAAAAAACAGTGCTACCCGAGGCAGACTGCCGTACTCCCTTAGCTACACCGCTGGGACTTCCTCTTGTAAACATCTACACCTTCAATACAACAATATGACTTTTATAGACCAAGGTTTGATGTATTGTGTTTTGCTCACAGGAGTGCAAGACACTGAGTGGGAAGCGGGATCATATTGAGGAATATGGCCAAGCAGTAGTTCCCCTAACTAGCCACACTGATCTGCCTTTTACATTGTCTGCTAGCAGCAGACCTCACAATATCACAGTTAGTCTGTAGTAAGTTATGACAATAAAGCAGCAAAGTCATTTTCTTACTCTCCCATTTTAGAGTAGTTCAAATCATTATTTTACTTCGCACAATATCTAAAACTATAAGTCGAACACTTCATCACAAGATTATCTCCTGCAATTCCCTTCATTCTACGACCAAGATGGGCATGGCCTTTCATCCCCCAGTCTTCACCTCAGGAACCCCTATCTTGAGGCATTAACCCTGGCCATTAACCTGTGTCTGCCTCTTGACAATTCTTTAGAAGCTGCACTTCTCTATCATTTTTCGGGGGTTTTATATAGATATATATGCACATATGTATGGGTATTTGCAGACCGTGAATATAACTAGAGGACAACAGAGAACTGAACATGGGAAACAGGACAGTCATCCAGGTAGATTCCTATAACGTACAAATGTAGAGGAAGAAAATCCAGGGGGATCTTAACAGAGTTACAGAAGTTCTAAGTCAAGGCCTCGTTGCAAGTCCCTGCCAGATGGAAACAGCATTGAGATTGAAACGTTGTTTGCGCCCAGGAAGAGGCTCCATAGCCCTCCTGTGAAGATTAAATGAGACGTCTCATATGACTGCAAGTCCAGTGTGGAGAGTCAACAGTGCTTGTGCCATAAAGTGCTACAGTGCTATGTGCAGGAGGAGAAGCGGTTGACAACAGTCTGCCAAAGCTTTAGGAATCAGTGTTGATTTTGAAACTGCTCTCTTCATGGCATTTGTTTGAGCCGGTTCCAACCATGGGGTATAGGCCCTAGGTGAGCAAGCTCAATATATCCAGAACTTACACTGGACCTTCACAAAGTGCTCCAGATGGATAATCAGAACCCCCATTCCTGTGAGTTAAAAGAAAAATTCCAGTATTCTTGCTGTGAAATATTTTTTTCAGAAGGACCACAATTTGTTTTCAGCACTTGATTGTCACTAGTGCTGTGCTAGTTGACTGCCACCCGCGCCTTGATTACACACACACACACACACACACGCACGCCCACACACCCCACCCCTTTAGAGGCAGCAATGCAAGGATCCTTCACATGCAGATCAGGTTCAGCACAGGCAGTAGTAGTCCAAAACAATCATACCCAACCTCATGCCATTCCACATGCACAAGCCCGCTAACAGCACAAACCTTGTGCACCAGTGAAAGTCCCTGGTGTAAGGATACACTCCACAGGAAGGCTGACCATGTGTCACCTTCCACATAGCTCATTGCCCACTTACCTGCTCCTACAAACCCCAAGAATGCGAGGATGAGAAGCGGGGAACCACTGGCAAATACTTCAAAACCGGAGGCGAAGAGCGGAGAGAGGAGGAAGGTTGCCCAAAAAAGGAAGTTCAGGAGCGACCAGAGCCTACGAGGGGGCTTGATCTTCGTGCCGGGGAACGTGCCTTCTTCAAAGTATTTGTCTTGTAAAGCATCCTGGGGAGAGGCAGAGACAAAAAAAGGACAAACAATATAACTGCTCCAACACTGTGAACATCACCTATAATCTCAAAACTTGAAACTGTGCAAGGCCACAAGCTCCAGCAAGGGGGCAGGCCAGGGAGCACACACACCAATGTCAACATAAAACACAGAAAATGTGACCGTTTTGGGTTGTTCATGTTCCAGTTCGGAGAGGGTCTGGTTTGGCAGTTCAGTCTGGACGGTTCCTATTGGAGCAGGAGCAAGAGTGAACTGCATATGTATAGTTCTAATTTGAGGTGGCGTGCTGGGCAAAAGCACAAAGGGTTGGAATAATACCCTGGGCATTGCCAGTGGTTAGACCTATTGCAAGTATTCCTCCCATCTGATTTTGCATGTCTGATGTACTGCCACATGTGGCAAGGGTGTATATGGCCAGGCATGGGTCCAGTTCTCATTGTCCCACTGGAACCAAGTGTCACCCAACTGAAGAGCCTTCATCAGGGGGAAAATGGTCCTGGGTTATTTCTGCTGCGGTTCAGAGAGGGCTTGGTGATTCCGACTAGATTGGCACATGAACTGCCTAACACACAGTTCCTGGCATATGAATTTCCTTACACAGCGTTCCTGGCATATGAACATCCTGTGTTGGGAAGTTCATATGCCAAGACCGCTGCTTTAGGAAGTTCATACGCCAAGACGGCTACCTTAGGAAGTTCATATGCCAGCAACGCTGTGTTAGTAAGTTCATATGCCAGCAACGCTGTGTTAGTAAGTTCATATGCCAGCAACGCTGTGTTAGGAAGTTCATATGCCAGCAACGCTGTGCAAGTTCATATGCCAGCAACGCTGTGTTAGTAAGTTCATATGCCAGCAACGCTGTGTTAGTAAGTTCATATGCCAGCAACGCTGTGTTAGGAAGTTCATATGCCAGCAACACTGTTAGTAAGTTCATATGCCAGCAACACTGTTAGTAAGTTCATATGCCAGCAACGCTGTGTTAGTAAGTTCATATGCTAGCAACGCTGTGTTAGTAAGTTCATATGCCAGCAACGCTGTGTTAGTAAGTTCATATGCTAGCAACGCTGTGTTAGTAAGTTCATATGCCAGCAACGCTGTGTTAGGAAGTTCATATGCCAGCAACGCTGTGTTAGTAAGTTCATATGCCAGCAACGCTGTGTTAGTAAGTTCATATGCCAGCAACGCTGTGTTAGGAAGTTCATATGCCAGCAACGCTGTTAGTAAGTTCATATGCCAGCAACGCTGTGTTAGTAAGTTCATACGCCAGCAACGCTGTGTTCGGAAGTTCATGTATTTCTTGCCGGGAACGTGTAGTCCAAGTAACAACTTTATTGATGTTTCGCAGTAGATGCCTTCCATATCTTATTTCAGCAATACGCTATAAATATTACATTTGAAACATTGATCCATGTACATTCTGACAAATACGATCGATGAAGAGCTCGTATTGCCTCTGGGATGGAATGGAACTCTATAAGTGCTCAGGTTTGAAACTGAGCGACATCTTCCAGGCATCTGTGAGGAGCTCATGAAGAAACCCACAGGGGCCTGGAAGACCCTCAGTGGTATCTCAAACGCTCCAAGAACGCTTATTATCTCTTCACAGTATTTAGATACACACATGAGCACCTCATTCGTCTCTGGCGCAGTCCCACTTCAAACAAGTGAGTGAAGTCGCTTTGGGCAGAAAGAGCGATGTAGGAGTGCGGGAAGGGAGGTGGCTGTGTCAGGACGGAGCTCTGGAACCTGCATAGCAAAGATATGTCAAATGTGCACAAGTACCACACAGACTCAGAAATATCAGTCATCAAAATAGTGCCCATATTCACTGTCCAAAGCTCCTCGAATCACAAACTGATCGACATGAGACCTTCCACACCCACCCGCTATGCATTGTTTAGAGAGGCGGGACATATAGGGGAGGAGTTTCACCTTGGCAGGAGAAGCCTACATTGAGTCAAAGGGCACCCAACCATCCGACTGCAGAGTCCAGAGGAGGGCAGAAACAGGAGGAGTTTCACCATCGCAAGGAACGTGTACACTAGGACAAAGGGCATGGCCTGGAAAGCTCCCTCAACCACCCATGCCAGAGAGGGGGAGCTAGGGATAAGACAAAGAGGAGGAGTCTCACCCTGGTGAACTCTCCCCCCCATCTAGGCCAGGGGGTGAGGGGGGGTGGGGGGGAGGGTAGGGGAGGGTAGGGATGAGACAAAGGGGAGGAGTCTCACCCCAGGAAGGTTCAGACAGGGGGAACGGGTAGGGGTGGGGAGGGAGGTTTCTTCCCGGCAGAGGATGCCTTCAGTTGGACAAAGGGCATGGCCTGGAGACCTCCCACCCCTATACACCCCGTACACAGATTTCCGTGAGGGGGACTGGAAGGGAATATGTTTAGAAAGGGATGTCCAAGATGGAATTCACAAACTCAAACACATGGGAGATAACCTCCTGTGCAGCACACACGTTTGGCCCAAATGTACCCTACCAGCCACTAATGGAATCTTCAACTGAACAACCAACACAGGTGCAATATACGTCCTTCTTAGGTTCCACAGACAAGACTCCATCATCTAGGGAGTGGGGACAGAATGTTTCCCCCAAAAGTAATCTTTACTGCTCTCAACCTCACTCCCTCCCTCTGGGGTACGACAGTATATTTGACCCATGTTTGGGTACGGCATCTCAGTTATGGGCACTGCAAAGACTACTAGAAAGAGCCGCCAGTAGCCAGCATCCCAACAGAGAAGCAAGCCGGGTGCCTCTGAATTGGGGTCAAGCCACCACCCCAGCCAGCACCAGGCGATGCTGAGAGGAGAAGGCAGCAGCCTCCCTCACTCACTCAGAATGGGGTCCCCGTTACAAGTTCCCTTGACACTTGCTGGCAGCGCTTATTTTGCAGGAAAAGAAATGGCAGGGCCCGCGCCAAGAGGCCACTGCAGTTAGCACCACCAAGGGCCCCTGCCAGTGACAGTACCAACACAAGCGGCTGACTGAATGCGACACTAAACTGACACTGGTGACCAGATGTTCGGGTCTAAGACGACACCAAGACATTGGGGAAGTATCAGGCTATGCCTGAGCGCATTATCAGAGCAATACCAGAGATGGGCCCAGAATCCCCACATGTAAAAACAGATATTTCAAGATCTCCGGAACATCCCAGGACAGACGCAACAATATGCATATAATAACTTTGGCCACAGGGCAAATGTTATTAAATGTCCAGCACACAGATTGTAAAATAATTTGTGAGGTTGTTTCTTGGATTGAACAGCGTCAGAATGTATTGGTGAATATCTTAGTTTTAGCACTTTAATTACACAAAGCCCTTTTTTTGTAATCGCTACCATCGCAGAATGAAGTGCGCAAAGGGAGTAACCTGGTTATCCAATTGGAGTGAGATACTGGAGTTTGCCTTACATAGAATTCTGCCCAGTAACCACTTACTGCCCCAGTACACCATAGGCGTTTCTTCTCCCACCTCACCGCCAAGTCCTGGAACGGCCTCCTCCATCTCTGGACATCACCCTCGCTGGAAGAATTCAGAAGGAGACTCTAGACCTGGCCTTTTGATAGAGCCCAGCTACCTAGCGCCTGATTAGTAGCACTATGCAAATACTGATTGATTGTAAGAAACTGTTTCACAAGAGGGACCTGGGAGAACATTACACACCAGGAATGCAATAGTAAGCATCGACCTGTCCATTTCTGGTTATTTCTGCAATAAACTGACCAGTCTAATTTGAGAGTCCTGTAGGACTCTGGTTATTGCAGAGATTCTCCTGGGGGCTCTGGCTTTCCAAATCACGGTTTTCAGCCCATATTTTATCTGGAACACAGCCTGGAGAGCCCAGCTTATCACTCTCCACGTTTCTAAGGTACTAGGCTTGAATTAACAATTCACGCACCTGCTCGCCTGTGGCGAAGCCTGGTTACACACTTGCCAATTTAGCAACCCAAGGAAACCAGCATCAGCAACATGGACAAAACTGAAAGGGAGCGCTTTTAATGGCCATAACCATGGACTGCCAGACATTGTGCGGAGGTCCTGTTGTATGCAAACACTATCCTGAAGAAGCATCATTGTCAAACGGGCGCCACTCTCAAATTGTACTTCAATCTTTTGTTATCTTCCTTAAAAGTCTTAGGCTCTGTCACAATCCTGTTGTGGAGCACTTGCTGACGTCAGAGAAGCCTTACGACAGACACACTCTTTGCCAGCACCAACATAGAAATGAATATGCTACTTACCAGTATGCATCTGTTCTTGGCATGTAGGGCTGCTAACATTCATATCTTAGCATTAGATCGCCGCCTAGTGTTGGGTCCGGATGATCGCACATTGTTGTCCTGGAAGAGTCTTCGAAGTATCCTGAGATAGGTGGCTCCTCCCCTGGACTACAGTGCGCATGGGCATCGCCTCCATCCCCAGATTGTTTTTCGCTATTGTGGCAGAAGATGGAGTGAAAAGTGTAAAGGATGTCCATGCTAATGATTGAATACAATAGTATATCTGCAGCTGCGACAGGCACCGGGGAGGAGGGTGGGCGATACGAATGTTAGCAGCCCTACATGCCAAGAACAGATGCATACTGGTAAGTAGCATATTCAGTTCGAGGCATGTGGGCTGCTAAATTCATATCTTAGCATAGAATACATAGCAGTCCCTCCATCAGCGGCGGTTGCCCGTGCCAGCTGCAGAAACCTGAAAAAGTGTCTTGAGAACAGCCTGTCCTACAGCAGCTTGCTGCTTGGAATGCACATCAACACAGTAGTGTTTTGTAAAGGTATGTGGTGTAACCCACGTGGCTGCTCTGCAAATGTCCTCTAAAGGAATGTTCCCTAGGAAAGCCATGGATGCCCCCAATTTGCGTGTGGAGTGCGCCCTTGGGGGTATTGTTAAAGTGCGCTTGGCCTTTTGATAACAGATTTGAATGCACTTAACAATCCATCTGGCTATTCCTGCTTTGGAAATCGGGTTGCCTTTGTGTTGTGGTGAGAAGGCAACAAAAAGTTGTTTTGTTTTCCTAAAGTGTTGTGTCCTGTCTATGTAGTACATTAACGCCCTCCGTACGTCTAACGTATGGAGCATTCTTTCCGCCACCGTTTGTGGGTTTTGGAAGAATGCCGGCAAGTCGATAGTTTGGTTGAGATGAAACTGTGACACCACCTTCGGAAGGAATTTGGGGTTAGTACGTAGCACTACCCTATTTGGATGAATCTGAATGAATGGCTCTTGGATTGTGAGCGCTTGTAGCTCACTAACACGCCTCAGTGACGTAATAGCAATTAGGAAAGCTACTTTCCATGTTAGGAATTGTAGTTCACACGAGTGCAGTGGCTCAAATGGTGGTCCCATCAGTCTGGTGAGGACCACATTGAGGTTCCACACCGGAGCTGGCGGTGTTCTTGGAGGAATGACTCGTTTCAGACCTTCAAGGAAAGCTTTAATGGCAGGCACCACGATAGCAAATGAAGTTAGGGATAGATGCATCTAGCGGGTTGATGTCATTGGCTGTACAGTAAATGACAAAACGCTTCCATTTTGCAGCATAGCATGCTCTGGTTATTGGCTTCCTTGCCTCCTTGATGATGTTCATGCATTCAGGAGGTAGGTTGAGGTATCCAAACTCTAAGACTTCAGGAGCCAGATCGCTAGGTTGAGCTGTTGCGGATCTGGATGCTGAATGTCACCATGGTTCTGCGTCAAAAGCCTGGGCGTGAGGCGCAGTCTTTGATGCGGTACCACTGAGAGTTCGAGGAACGTGGTGTACCAGGCCTGGCGCGCCCACGTTGGAGCAACTAGGATGAGTGTCATCGAGTGTTGCCTTAGTTTTCTCGCCACCAGTGGTATCAGAGGTGTTGGCGGAAAAGCGTACGCAAATTTGCCTGACCAGTTCATCCATATCGCATTGCCCTGCGATTGCGGGTGTGGGAACCTGGCGGCGAAGCTTTGGCATTTTGCGTTCTCCCTTGTGGCGAACAGGTCTATCTCTGGATGACCCCACCTTTGGAAGTACGGCTGGAGTACTGATGGATGTATCTCCCACTCGTGCATTTGATGGCTGTATCTGCTGAGCAGATCCGCCATCTGATTGTCCTTCCCTGGGAGGTGTTCTGCCATGAGGAAGATGTTCCTCTGAATGGCCCACTTCCACATGCTCTGAGCCAGATGAGACAGCTGCGGTGAGTGGGTGCCCCCCTGCTTTTGGATGTAGTACATCGCGGTCATGTTGTCCGTCCGGACTAACACTACTTTGTTGCACAGATGTACAATGAAGGACTTGAGCGCCATGAAGATCGCCATCAGTTCTAGATAGTCGATGTGCATCTTCTGTTGCTGCGTCGTCCATAGTCCCTGCACTGTGTAAGTGAGCAGATGAGCTCCCCATCCCTGGAGAGATGCGTCCGTTGTCAGGATAATCTGTGGCACTGGCTCCTGGAACAGTCGGCCCTTGCAAAGGTTGTGTGGAGTCCACCAATGCAGAGAGTCGTATGCCCGACTGGTAACCAACACTAGGTCTGTTAATTGTCCCTGAGCCTGTGTCCACTGATTTGCTAAGCACTCCTGGAGCGGGCGCATATGCAACCGTGCGTGAGGGACTATGAAGATGCAGGAGGCCATCATGCCAATCAACTGCATGAACACTCTCGCTGGAAGTGAGTGTTTTGGTCTGAACTTTTGGATTAGAGACTGCATGCTGTCTATCCTGACTTGGTTTGGTTGAGCTTTGGCCGTCAGGGTATTGATTGTCGCACCTAGAAACTGCCGGACATGTGCCGGCTGAAGATGCGACTTTGGGTAGTTCAACGAGAAACCCAGGTCGTGAAGGAGGTGAATGGTAGTCGACATGTCCGCGGCGCACTGTTCCGACTTGGCTTGAACGAGCCAGTCGTCCAGGTAGGGGTAGACATGGATGTTCTGCCTCCTGAGGTGCGCTGCTACTGTCGCCAGGCACTTGGTAAACACCCTTGGGGCTGTGGTGACTCCGAAGGGTAGGACCTTGAACTGATAATGCCTGCCTTGGATAGTGAACCTGAGGTATTTTCTGTGGGACGGGTGTAGTGGAATGTGGAAATAAGCATCCTTGAGGTCTAAGGTTGCTAAGAAGTCCCCTTGGTTTAACAAGGGAAGAATCTGTTGCAGTGTAAGCATATGGAAATGTTCTGACAGTGTATACAGGTTGAGGGGACGGAGATCCAGAATTGGTCTGAGAGATCCGTCCTTCTTTGGAATAAGGAAGTACAGGGAATATACCCCCGTGCCTTCCTCCCCCACTGGCACGAGCTCGATTGCTCGTTTTTGCAGCATCGCCACCACTTCCTGCTGCAATAAGTGCAAGTGCTCTGCGGACATAGGCCTTTGCCTTGGTGGAATGTTGGGTGGAGTGGATTTTAACTCTAGACAGTAACCGTACTGGACAAGTTGTCGCACCCACCTGTCTGTGGTGATGTTTAACCAGACGGGCAGGAACTGCTGTAGTCTCCCCCCGACAGGTGTTAAGTGGTCGGGGGGCAGTGACAGAGAGTCACTGTTTGCTTGGGGTAGAAGGACGTGAGTTGTTGTTCCCTCTGCCGCGTCCTCTGGTGCCGTTTCCTCTGTAGCCCCCCTTGTTCTGTTTGGGGTACGAGGATTGTGCTCCACCTCTCGAGAATTGTGACTGCTGACCCATCTGTCCTCTGGTGACTCCACGTGCACCTGAGCGACGAAAATTATTGCCACGAAACTGTTGTGATTGTAGGGCCCCCATAGACTTAGCAGTTTCGGTGTCTTTTTTAATTTTTTCTAGGGTGGTGTCAACATCTGGACCAAACAGTCTATCAGGATTGACTGGTTGATTAAGTATGGTTGTTTGAATGTCAGGTTTAAACCCCGATATGCGGAGCCACGCCTGTCGTCTCAGCATGACGCTAGTGTTAATGGTCCTAGCGGCTGTGTCCGCGGCATCAAGTGCACACTTTATGGCCGCGTTGGAGATCAGTTGTCCTTCCTGTATAATCATTTTGGTGCCCTCTTGAAACTGCGGAGGCAGGTGTTGCACAATTTGCTCTAGGGTGTCGTAATGCGACCTATCATAACGTGCCAATAGTGCCTGTGTATTTGCAATACGCCAGAAATTGGCAGCCTGCGCAGCTACTCTTTTGCCTCCTGCCTCTAGCACTTTGGACTCCTTATCCGGGGGAGGAGCTTCACCCGTTGTTTGGGAGTTGGCCCTTTTTCGGGCATTTGCGACCACCAGGGAGTCAAGCGGCAACTGTCCCCGAATGTATGCAGGGTCTGCAGGTGCTGGTCTGTACTTCTTTTCAATACGTGGATTGACCACCCTCGCCCTGGTAGGCTCTTTAAAGATGTCCGCAGCGTGCTTGAGGACCCCTTTGAGCATAGGCAGTGTCTTTACAGTTCTTTCCGAAACTGAAAAAGTGTCAAATAGAAAGTCTTCTTCAACTGGGTCAGCATGCATGTCTATATCATGATTAGCAGCTGCCCTCTCAATGAGTGCATGGAAACCTGCAGAATCCTCTGTTGGGGATGCACGTGTACTGAAAGGCTGTGGGTCCTGTCCCACAATTTGGGTGCCTTGGTCACCAATGTCATCATATGAATCTGGCTGTGCATATGGTTCATTGACTGGGAAAGTGTATTGGTCATCTTCATCATATCCCTCACTTTCAGAGTGGTCTGGAGAAGGAGTTGGGCTCCTTCTTGGAGGGGGCTGGATAGGTTCCATGAGGCCTGAGGCGTCCTGGGGAAACTTTTTCTTCTTCAGGGGGATGACATAGGATTCAACCGGCTGTGAAGTGATCCTCCTTTTGCAAAGGGTCAATTTGCCCGTTTCTGCGTCGATAAAACGCTCAGAATCCTCTTCTGAGTCGAGTACTCGACCTGAAAGTGCCCCTGCCGTTGAAGAATCCGACTTCTTTGGCGTCGATTTTGTTGAAAAGGCCTTCGGCGCCTCTCTTGGCGGCAGAAGGAAGAGGAGTTTACTCGCAGGCTTGACCGGAATGTCTATCGCCTTCTGTGGCGATGGCGTCGGCGCCGACGAAGCAGAGGCCTTCTCCCTAATTCTTTGTAGTGAAGAAGCGATGGGGGACGCGTCACTTACAGTGGCCTTCGGCACCGACGAGGAGGCCTTGACCTTGCCTTCGGATCCGACGTCCTGTTGGCCCTTCTGAGTTTTGGACGATGATGCCGCATCCGCCGCCCCAGAGTTCTTGGACCGATGCGCAGATGTGCCAGCCTTCGATCCGTGTGACTTTGACGGCTCTGTCTCTACCAAGCGTCCGACAAACGAAGTCCCAGTCGGAACTGGAGCCGTGTCGCTGGCTTTGGCGGGCTTTGCCGGCGTCGCAGCGGTTGACCTGTGCGTGCCACCCTTCTTAGAGGATCCCTCTTCTGGCGCCGATTTCGACACTGTGGAATCGACAGATTTCTTCGACTTCTGTGGACCGGAGGTCGACGGAGTCGATGAAGCAGCGAGTTTAGTCGTTTTTGGTGGTACGGCCGCCATCTTAGGGACGCTCGAGTCCTTAAGTTTCGGTTTCGATTTTGGGTCGGCCATTTTAGGTGTAGTCGATACCGTAGGTTTCAGTTTCGGTTTCGATACCGTCTGCGCAGCAAGTATGTCCGTGGCCGGGCCTGAAGGCGGGGCCGTGGCTTGCGCTACAGGGTCTTGGGTAAGGCCGACAGGCGATCCCGTGACCCGCTCTTTATGTCCGTAAACTTCGGGGCATAGCTCGTCCCCTGAGCTATCTTCTGCGGCCCCATAAACCTCTTCGACGTCCCCTACCTCGTCGACGTATTCAAGGCCTTGACCCACGACTCCGTCGTCGTCTTCCGGATCTGCCTCGACCTCCGTCTCGGGCAGGGAGATTTGAAGATGATGGCTCTGGTCCTCCTCTTCTTGGTCGTCGAAGATGTTTTCTGGATCCGGGGCCGCTTGTTTGGCCTCAAGGCGCACCGCGCGCCGAATCTTGAGTGTCTTCTTGGACCTGAAACTCGCACAGGCCCTGCAGTTGTCTTCGTTATGGTCTGGTGAAAGGCATTTGTTACAGACCGGGTGCACGTCTATATGTGGGTATTTGGACCCACAGAGCGGACAGAGCTTAAACGGACTCCGCTCCATGCTGTAAAGTCGCTGTCGAGTCGCGATGAGAAGGCCTCAATGTCCGAAGAGTGCAAATACTCCGCTGATTCCGGCTCCGAGAGACGGAAGAACTCGAGACCGCACGCAAACAATACCGACGTAAAGAATACAAGGCCTTTTGGCCGTTTAAAGTTATGTTTTCTCGGTTCCGACAGAGAGACGTCGAGACCGCATCCGAACCCAATGGCGGAAAAAAACAATCTGGGGATGGAGCCGATGCCCATGCGCACTGTAGTCCAGGGGAGGAGCCACCTATCTCAGGATACTTCGAAGACTCTTCCAGGACAACAATGTGCGATCATCCGGACCCAACACTAGGCGGCGATCTAATGCTAAGATATGAATTTAGCAGCCCACATGCCTCGAACATAAGTCCATTATTTTGATGAAGCACTAGATGGCAGATTAAGCCCAGCAGCTGGTGCAAATGAAACGAATGCAGACCCACTATTCTAGATTAACACTGGGCAGATTCTATCTTCTAGGGCAGTGTTTCCCAAACTGGGGTCCGCGGACCCCCAGGGGTCCGTGACACATTCCCAGGGGGTCCGTGGGCAACAGTTTTAAATGCTTAAAAGCACAGAAAAGTTTCTTGTATAATTAGCAGCTTTCCAACAACAATAAAAGTGTCAAGATAATTCCAGTGATTAATGTACCTGCTGGAGCGTGAGGAGAGTTTTGTTCAGTGGCAGCTTTGGCTTAAAAAGTGTAGCGCAGAGGGTTAATGTGCCTACTGCAAAGAATGTGTAACATGCATTTTAAAAAGCAGCATTTTATGTGCATAGGTTTGTGGTTACTGCTTTTGTCACAGAGATTCTTTCGTTACTGTGCACTTTATAAGTGACAATCGTAATGTAGCAGAGGGACCTATAAACTGTCATCAAAGAGCTGCTTGCAAACTGCATGGTACCAGTTAGTAATTTATGTTTTTCCCAGTTATTCGTTATCCTGATGCTGCTAAAAAGATGTATTTGGTCTGAGTTTGTGCTTTTCCAGACTAAGCAATCTTTAAACATTTTATATACACACAGATTTACATGTATGATTCAATGTCTCTATATGTGCGTGATGTCAAGTGCTCCGACATCCTACAATGGTATGAGAGATACTACGAAACAAATTGAATACATGAGAGAGGGGCTATTACTTCAATATAAAATACTAAGGGCCATATGTACGATCCGTTTGCGCATGCAAAAACCTATTGAGCCATGTACATTGCCTATTTTGCGAGTCGCAATTTGTTTGCGACTCGCTAAATAGGTTTTGCAACTAGCTGTTTGGAAGGGGAATTCCCTGCCAAATAGTGAGTCTCAAAACCATGTACAAATGTTTTGTGGTAGCAAAACACTCGCAATTACCACCTACTTCAAGTAGATGGTCTCTCATTCGCAAATGAGAAGGGGTCCCCAGGGGACCCCTTCCCCTTTGTAAATGCATGCAAAATATTTTTTTTAAGTGGCAGGCAGTGGCCCAGGGACCTCTACCTGCCCTTAGAAAATTAAACGAAAACGTTTCATTTTCTTTTTTTTAAATGCATTGTAAACGGGCTGCATTTTTTTATAAACTGCTTTATTTAAAAGCAGTCTCAGACATGGTGGCCTGCAGAGCCCAGTAGGCCACCATACCTGGCAGGGCTGGAATTCCCAATGGGCTTGAAAATTGCGAGAGGCTCATTAATATTAATGAACCTTGCAATTCGCGACCCCATTGGGAATCCCAAACAGTGTTAAACACACTGTTGTACATTTCATTTAGCGACTCGCAATTTGCCACTCACATTGTGTCGCCAATTGCGAGGCGCTAATTTTTATTTTTTTTTAATCTTTATTTCGATCATGGAAGATCATAAAAGATGTACAATTTAATTAATCATTGTGAACAATTTAAAAAGCATTATACAAATATACTATCCTTTTAAGATAGTTTCCAAAAGAGATGATTATGCCGATGCTAGGTAAAATGCAATTTTTAAGAAACGGACGCAGTTTCCGGGTCTGTCCATAGCTCTGGCACTCCGAGAGTCGTGCACATACTCCTGATGTACTGTAGCCAGGGGATTTTGGTGGCATTAGGTAACCTGAGAAATTCCTGCAACTCATTTCTATAATTTGCAAGGTCCTGATTACGCCACAGGCGACGCCAATAGGTCAGCGGTTTGAGGCCCAGTTCCTCAGTGATTGGTCACAGTGCCAAGTCCAGTCTTAGCGGGAGAAGCGGAGTGCTATGGGGGGGGGGAGTGCAACCAGTTGTCTGATAAAATTATTTTCTGCAGCCTGTATGGTATGTGACAAAATGTGTCCCCAAAGCTCGCTCCCATAGGTGATTCCCCGCCCCGAGCTTGAGCTTTATAAATATGAATGGCAGGTGCCAGCGGGCGAAGAGGGGATTTCTTAGCAATTCTTGTGATGCCTCCCGCCCTCCGAGCTAGTTTTGTGGTTGCTTTTGTTATGTGGGCCGACCATGTTAGATTCTGGTTTAGGGTTATTCCGAGATATTCTATTGTGTGAACCCTTTCCAGAGATGTTGAGCCCAGGCGAGGGTTTGGGCAATTTTTGGGCTTGGGGTTAAGGATCATAAATGTTGTTTTTGAAGGGTTTATTTCAAGCCCCCTTTTATTGCAGAAACCCAAGAAGCCATCCAAAACCCTCTGTAACCCCATTGGCGATTTGGACAGCAGCAGGGTGTCATCCGCGAACATGATCGCGGGCACCCTGCTGCCGTTCAATTGTGGTGCATCAATATTGGGAATCCTACTCAGATGCTCTATCACCCCGTTCACAAAGAGGCAAAACAGGGTCGGGGCTAATACGCAACCCTGCCGTACCCCTCTGCGAACGGGAAACCTGTCGGTCAACCTGCCACCTTTCCCACATCTAACTCGGGCGTAATTGTCTTTGTGCAGTCTAATTAGGATGTGAAGGATGTCTCCTGGGACATCCAACTCAGCCAGTACCTCCCACAGTTTGGCCCGTGGGACCAGATCGAAGGCGGCACGTAGGTCCACAAAGACCGCGTAAAGTGTACCGCCCTCGATCAGTACTGTCTTCCAGTAAATGATGTTTAATCGGAGTATTTGGTCGACTGTAGAAACTCCTTTTCTGAATCCCGCCTGCAATGGACTAAGGATATCAGTCTCCTCTAGCCAAGTTTGTAGCCTGTTGAGTATTAGTCTGCCAAATAACTTCTGCGAGACGTCAATGAGGCTTATTGGGCGATAATTGGCTGGGAGCAGGGGAGAGCCCTTTTTAAAAATCGGGACCACCTCCGCCCCCAGCCAAGTATCAGGTAATTCCATCCCCTCAAACACTGCATTGAACATCCCTAGCAGATAAGGTGCCCAGATTCCTGGTTCCTGTTTGAATAAATCACCCGGCACCCCGTCCAGGCCAGGTGCCTTTCCACAGGATAACCCTACTATCGCCATCCTAACCTCTTTCTCGGTAAAAGGATCCGGGGCCTGGTTGTTTTGGATGATGGGAAGTGGAGGTTCTAGCCCTCCAGCCTCCGGGGAGTATAGTGACTGGTAATGATTTTGACAGACACTCGAGGCGATGTTTGGTTCGATTGCCGAGGGAAGGTTTTCAGAACCATGATTGACTACGCGCCAGAATTTGTAGGAGTCCCTCGTTGCTAATGACTCGGAGAGGTTCTCCCAGTATTGGAGATCCCACTCTATCTTGGCGTTAGCCACGAGTGTCTTATACGCCCGCCTTCTGGTGCGGATCTCTTCCCTCGGGCATCCAGCTTTAATAGTGAGTAGTAGGTCACGTTTGGTGTTTCGACATGAGGTATTAAACCAGGTGCCTTTATGTGATCCCTGGGTCCTGGGAGGTCCGCTACTAAAGAGGTCTGTCTCAAGAGTTTTAATTAGTTGTTCATGTACATGCCTGAGATGCTCTCTGTTTTCCTACGTACTCACTGGGGCCCATGAGTCAAATGCCTCTGCTAAGATTGGAGTGATCCTAGCGTAGAGGGTAGCTAACTTATCTTCACTAGTGGACAGCTTTTCCCATCTTATCCTCCTTCTGTTTTCTAGGAGGTATCCTTCCCTGGGCTTTTGTCCATTTGATGCCCTATCCCCCATACCGGGGATGGCGTATTCCAGTTCCAAAGCGTTGTGGTCACTGTCCTCTCTGGATGTTACTCTGAAGTCAATCACCCTTTTCCAAGCATATAACTGTACCAGAAAGTAATCTAATATTGATTCTTTCCCGATTTTATTGTATGTGCATTTGCTCGGGATATCGGACTTGACACGACCGTTGCAAGCCCTGAGGCCATGAGTAAGGGTAAGCATATTTATCTGCACGGCTAATGGTGTCCATGCTCTCGGAGGGGGGGCCTCTGTCGGTGGAATCTGCCAACTTGAATCCTCCTCTAGGGAGGGTCCATCAAGTAGGCCCGGTAGTGGTTCAAAATGCGAGTTAAAGTCTCCCCCTACTAGGTATGATGTACCCTCCGGAATGGCTTCTAGGAGAGAGGACAGTTCTTCGATGGTTTTTGAAGTGCTGGATATAGAGAGCGGTCTAGAATAGACGTTTATTATAAGTAATTTAAATGATCTAGGCCATTCAAGGAGGACAGCCAGTATGTCTTCCGAGTCCACACTATGTCGTGAAGCTATGCAGCCCAGGTCCGATGCCACCCAGATTGCCAAACCTCCCGATGGGCGACCTCTCCCGCCCCATATTGCTGGTATCGAAAATATCTCAAAGCCCCTGGAGGTATGCTCCTCCCTTGCCCAAGTCTCTTGGAAGAGGCAGACACTTTTAGAGTTGATTAATTCAGCCCATGATTGGTAATCTATTTTATTGGCCAATCCTGCGACATTCCATGACATCAGCTTTAGTATGTGAGGGACATGCTGGCTGTTTCCCCTCGAGCCTTGGCTTGTCATTAAATTTATGTGAACTTTTGGGGATGTCCCCCGTGTGGGCCCTTGTCCCCTGTGTACATCCCCTGGTTCAATTTCCCTATCTACTCTCTGTGGGGAATTTTCTGGGTTTCTGGGAGCAGAATACTCCTCCCCATGGGTAAGGTTGGAGGATTTATGCCCGCAGTCACCGATGGTGTTGGGTGCGGCTTGCTCGAGTGGGTACGGGTGTGCCCTGTCTTCAGAGTCATACTGTCAATCCATTTCAAGGCAATCAAATCGATTGGAAGACGGAAGAAATGGGGGCTGACAGTATCTGGGGGGCCAGATTGCTCCTCGCTCAAAGCCACCCCTTCCCATTCCTCTTCTTTTCCCATCCCTGAACGTCATCGTGAATCAAAGGGTGACCTGGTGCCATTCGCATTTGGTTGTAAGGGTTTCTCCTCCCTCCCTGGTTTCCCCCCCAGTTTCCCAGTGACTCATGTGGGTATCCCCATCTCTGGTCGTTGGCTATGTGGGTATTTGATGGATAAAAGAACGAGAGGGGGAGTGGGTGAATGTTATTTCCCTCATCCTCTGGGAAACAACCACAAATGTAGGAAACTGTTCCTGGTTCTTTAAAGCTGACCAGTATACAGTCGCCACTGTGTGATTTGGGCGTCTTCCCTACCCATGAAACTCTTCTCACCATACGAATATCACTAGTCATGCCTCTGGGAAGTGGTCTAAATGTAGATAACCAGTTAATCACTTTATTTTTTAACGAGGCCCCTGTTTCGCTGGTCGCAGGTTTTAATTCCGGTGCCCCGGCTAAAATGACAGTGTATGCAGCTACCTCTGGTGGGAGATTTACTGTAACTGTTTTTTGTGTTTTTTGCAATGTAGTATTATGATTTTGGGGGTTTTGTGTATTGATTTGTGAAGGTTTGGATGCAGTAGTGACTGTGAATGTGATGCGTCGGTAGCTGCTACTGTTTGCTGTAAGCAGGGAGGTTGTTTGTGAGATACACCTGCAGGTGTTGCTGGTTGCTGTACGCTGGAGGGGGGATTATTTTGCTTTAGGCTAGCTGCGTGATGGGTGACTGGTTTTGGATTTACAGTTAAGGTTGAAGATTTCGTGTTTTCAGCCTCCTTTTTCTTAGTCGAGGTCTGAGACTCTAGGCCCTTCTTGTGTTTTGGGTCTGCACTTGGTACTATGGGGCAGTTGTTCACAGCTTTCCAACTAGCCATAAACTGGGAGGTGGATTTCTCAAATTTAGTGAGCCTCGCTTCTATCTTGATCAGGCGAGCTTCTATGGGACTGAGCAATGACCTGAGCAAGATTCCTATGTCTGTGAGTGTAATGTCCTCTTCGACTGTCTCCGTGTTGTGATCTGTTGTGGAAGGTGGAAGTTCGATGGAAGTATTGGAAGCATTGACTG
The DNA here is from genome assembly GCF_964263255.1 of Lissotriton vulgaris. Taxonomy (NCBI): domain Eukaryota; kingdom Metazoa; phylum Chordata; class Amphibia; order Caudata; family Salamandridae; genus Lissotriton; species Lissotriton vulgaris. Next base: position 1,578,801,272 of record NC_141696.1, read on the forward strand.
GAGGAGGGGGCTCCGTTCTAACTGGTGGTGGGGTCTCCAGTCTGGTGTTGTCAGAACTGCCTTTATTACGTAATGTGCCTAGCCTCGACGTTTTCGCCTTCCTTTCTCTATAACTTGGTTTCCCCATTTTCCTTTTTTGTATTGCTCCTTCCCTTACACCCCTAGCTGTACTTGGTGGATCTATTGCGTCTAAGGTGTTCGTTACCGATGGAGGTTCTTCCCAGGGTGAGTTAAGAATTAGTTCAGTGTGTTCCTCCACAATAATGGAGGTTGAAGGTTGTGCAATTTGGGTCAGTGGGAGTGTCAATAGACTCATGTCTTCAAGTTCGCTTAAGGTTTCCTCGGAAAGATCTAGACTGATAGGTGGTTGGTCCCCTCCACAAGCTCCATCCAGCGAGCCCTTTATATTCAGCCTTTCCTCAGGGGTTTTAGCCAGCGCTAGAATGCCCATGGATGATCTCCTAACCCACTCGATTTCCTGGGAGATACGTCTTTCTAAAACAGTGATGTCATCGATCAGCAGGGAACCCGCCTTAAGAAAGTAATTGTCAATTTTACCTTGGGCCGTTGCGGCCGTGATAGGTCCAGCCGCAGCCAAATTGGTTTTACTCCTAGTCTCCATTTTGCTCATTGTAGCAGAACTGCTTGTGGAGGCTAGCAAAGTCCTAGTGATGGTATACGGAGGGGGTTTTTATTAGCGCGATATGGGGGTGGGCCGGTCCGGTCTCTTCCGTCCTCAAACGGCCTGCTCTTTGCCCGGTCTTCGCCAGCGCTTCCGTCCGCGCGCGTCCCGCGTTCGCGTCTGGGGGCTAGGCTAAGTAGGTGGAGGGGGGCGGGAAGAGGCACCAGGTGCGCGCAATATCCTGGCGCAAGCACCTCTGGTCCTCGCAGTCCCGCTCCCGGTGTCAGGCGTAGGCTATCCCCTCAGCTGCACCCAGTCAGGTTGGTGACCGAGCACACGGGCTTCCAGGTTACAGGTCAGTTCCAGTGGACAATGGCAGGTCAGAGCAGGGAAATCTCTTAGTCGCGTGTGCAATCCCAGACTACGAGCGGCCCCCACGAAGCGGGGGCCGCGAGTCGTTGTATAGCCCACAGGGAGGAGGGGGCGGGAAGAGGCACCAGGTGCGCGCGATATCCTGGCGCAAGCACCTCTGGTCCTCGCAGTCCCGCTCCCCGTGTCAGGCGTAGGCTCTCCCCTCAGCTGCACCCAGTCAGGTTGGTAACCGAGCACACAGGCTCCCAGGTTACAGGTCAGTTCCAGTGGACAATGGCAGGTCAGAGCAGGGAAATCTTAGTCGCGTGTGCAATCCCCGACTACGGCGATAAATGAAATGGTCGTACATCTGGCCCCAAAATCCTTAGAACTTTGAGTATTTGTTTTGTGTGCACACGTTTGTATTTTTTCTAGTTACTGTTTTAATATTTGAAATTTAACTCACAATTTTCTTGGGGGTCCCTGGCTTCCAGTGGTGACTCAATGGGAGTCCTCAGGAGTCAAAAGTTTGGGAACCACTGTTCCAGGGCAAGGGTAACCAAACTTTTCTATGCCTGGCACCCCTAGGAAAGGTTTGATCAAGGTTCGACCCCTACAAAGTTCTCGCTGGATTCCTATTACGCATACAGTACATACTTTCCCTCTCGGTCCCAACTGTTGGAGTGTCATCTCGCACCCCCTGGGGGTGCTGGCGCACCAGGTTGGAAACCCCTGATCTAGGTAGTGCGGTCAGAGTGTTTCCTCCAAAAGTAAACTTTACTGTTCTCACACTAACTCCCTGTAGAATTCGACCGCATGTAGAAACCATGTTTTATTTACCTTCTCCTGATAAAGTTTGTGAAGCCAGGAGGCCGCCTCCTTCTCATCTTCGGGAATCTCTTCCAGAGGAAATCTCCTGAAATTAGAAAAAGATAATGGAGACAGGAGAGCTGTGAGAGGGTAACTTTAAAGAGCAGCACCCCTTCTGGGGTTAACTGATTTAAGATTAATAGACAAAACATAGCTCTACAGAAAACCTCTGAACCAATATTTTTTTTAAAAAAAACAACAAAAACCCCATAGTAAATACCAACAACATTAAATAATAATGACAAGAGGATATAAAACTGCCATAAAGGACTGCTAGCTCTTACTTTGCCCATACTTATTACAAGCTGCTCGCCAATATCTTTATTGATTTATCGTGGCAAGTTATTGGAGAAAGCAGTAATTATTCACTCAAAAACTGTTCTGAAACAGCTGGAACATTCGATAAATATCAGCCAGAATTCTCTCCTGGAATGGGGTCTGAGGTCGGTGTTACGTTGGCGGCTGATAATGAAACGATGGTGGTCAATGATGGGCTGTTGGCGCCATCATTTTATTGCATCGGTCAGATGGGTTTGATAGAGTCAATCGGGTATTACTCTACGACGAGCACTTAGAATGTCTAACCCGTGGAGGGACGTAGGGTGGGTCAAGTCATTACTGTATCAATCGAAGCCTAACAAGAAACCAGTTTGTTAGGGAGTGCCTCAACAGGGCAATCTTCTTCTTTAACACTTTGACAATGCTTCACAGGTTTAAGCTCACTTTCTGAATGCATGCGGACGACAGCCAGATCTTCCGAAATGTTGAAGATTTATCCGGTGCCATAAGGTATATCCTGTGCCTTCGAGGCAGGCAGAGAATCGCTGGACATAAACTTACTGAATCGGCCAACTACTGGAACTCTTAGTAACACTTAAGATTCTTCTCCTTGGCCAACTTCGCTCGGAAAGTGTCTGCAATCCTCAGAGGTTTCCCACAACAGGTTTGTTGGGAAGAATACTTGGTAGGATGGTAAATGCAGAGCTCTCCCCCTATAGCACCAGGAATGTACAGCACTTAAAACCTGTCTTTATTACCAATTGAGTCAAGAAGAGTTTTCTCTTTTTATTCTTCTCCCATCAAGTCATGGCTTGGAGCGATAGCAGCTCGACTTTGGCAACGCAGCCCAGTAATATAACAGCGATATAAGCAAACTTCAGCTGTAAGAACTCTTGCGAAGAGGTCACCAGTTACAGCTAGCTTCAGGTTAACAAGAGTATTTTTAATTTTTTTAATATTTTTTTATTTTCAATCATTGACATTAACGTACAGTATGAAGGATTTGGCATGTATGCTGACAGAGAACAAGCAGTGATCTTCAACAAATTATCTGCATAATGGAAGTTATGGAGTAAAGGCAATATCAAAATCAATCACGCGGGGCAGGCTACAGATATCCCCTATAGGTATCCTAATGGTCCCAATTTTTGGACGATTTGCGGGGTCAACCGTGGGCTATATAGACTGATTTTTCTCTGAACATGCACCAATCGAGGTCTTTTTTTCCAGTCTGCAATTGGTGTATTTGTGTCTCCCCAGAGCTGTGCAACTTTCCTTTTGGCTATTGTGAGACCCAGGGTGACCCACTGAGTCTGATAGTTATTTTAATTGGTAGGCTCCCAGATGTTAAGGAGGCAACGGCGCGCCTCTGGGCGGAGTGAAATTCCCAGGACCTCACTAAGTAACTCACGTATTTTCCCCCAGTACGATTGGATAGGACTGCAGTCCCAAATGATGTGGATAAATGTACCTATCTGATTGCAACCCCTTCTACAGTCTCCCCCTTCAGTGACTCCCATATGTAGCAGCTGGGGCCCGTCACAGACTATCAAGGATTTTTACCCGTATTAAACGCAAGCTTGCTGGGATAGCCACTATCTTCTGGGAGGATACCGCTTCCTGCTATTCTTCATCGTCCATTTCAATCCAGTCACTCATTCATTTTTTCCGCAGTTCCTGGAGGGGGCTGTTCATATTGTTAATAAGTTTTTTTATATAAGATATGGTTTTCTCTGGCAGATGTCCGTCTAGTATTCTGTCCTTCTGGGGAGATGCGTCCGGAGGGCAGAGTCCCATTGGCAGGAGTGATTGTAGTGCGTGCTGCACCTGTGTATAGCGAAAGCGCTCAGAGTCTGCCAGTTCATATTGGCTCTGTAGAGTAGCCAACAACTTAACCTCTACCTTAACCAAAAGGTAGCAAGAGTAGTTTTTAAAGTCGGTTGGCTAGCGCATCATACATACCACAATAGTGGTCCTGGATTTTTAAGAGAAGAATAGTAAAACACTCCCCCAGAGCTCTTAAACCGATCACCGCGATACTTAACGTTCAGTTCAGAACCCGTGGCGGTGGGGCTATCAGGGTACTTCATTCATCTCAATCTGCTGACTTATGATTCACTCGTGAGGATATCTTTGCTCGTGTGAGCAGTTCGATAGTGACAGGAGACCCTCGTAGCACACGCACTGAGCTTTGCAAGAAATGAAAGGAAGCACCCAAGGCTAATCCTACTTACTCCGCACAGGAAGTGAACACAACATCTGCAGAGTACACAGTAATAATGTAAACGAGGAAGCACAAGTGCATGCTCAGCTTCATTGGTTTTCCCCTCACTCCCAACATCTTCAAGTTTGTTGTTTTGTTGTCTCTACCATGAGACAGATGCATAGGCGCAGCCAAGACGGCCAGTAGGCTGTCCGGAGAAAGTGTTTAGGGCTGGAAGTCATTCCCCTCAATACCCTGTACTTCTCCAAAACCACCCTCTGTCCAAAATGAAGAAGATTCCCAAAGATTCAGCTCCCTCAAAGGCATGAAGTATCGCACGGACGCTCTTGTGGTCTTAGACGTAAAAAGCAGGGATGACCAAACCGTGTCACTTACAGTGCTCATGTCCACTTAATGGCACTTGCAAAACGTGAAACATGTAGCCCAGGTCTCTTTTTAGCAAGACAGTGCTGGGACAGGAATGTCTGCAGCATTGTAAATAGATGCACATCCCCGCACTGAGGGCCCAACTACATGTGAAACGGAGATTCTTTTTGTCTGGCCCTGGGATATGACTCAATGCCCAGGCTGTCCCAGTAACACAAGCTCCAAAACCTGTCCCGTAACCTGGAGGGGCACACCAAAAGAGCCTTTATAGTATACACTGGATTAATGCCCATTCCCTGGGCGTACCCCAAAGCGGGAGTGGAAGCACACAGTGTTTTGTGAATCTGGTGTGTGACTAGAGCCTCTTCTCTGTGTTAGGGAGAGGCGAGCATCCTGGCGTGCCTGTGTAAAGTTATGTGAGACCTGGAACAGTGTACTTCCATTCAGCGTGTGCATATGTACACTGTGTGTGGAGCACATGTGTGGGATTAGGAGTATCTTGTGAGAGTCTGGGTTCTAGGACCAGGGGGTTCTAACCTGGATGCCCCTAGTTCATCCTGGCACAAGGCAGAGGATGGACAGATCAGACCCAAACTGGGCTACATGCATTTGTAGGACTCAAGGGTAGCAACCTGGACACTGAAGTGGCTCAAATGAAGACAGGGTTACCTTTGGAAAAAAATCAATGAAACCTTATTTACTATTATTCACGTGATTTGTAAAGGACAATGCTAACTAGAAAAGGTTTTGCAGTGCTAGTCTTCTCACTAAACAAAGCCCAAGCCAAGGGAAAGCTGTTACTGAAGTGGGAACATCCCTGCTTTAAGCAATTTGAGGAAAGCTTAGAGCGATTTACAAACTCTCAGTTTTTGAGGCAAGGTGTTCCACAGCTTTGATCCCAGATTAGACGCAAAAACTGCTAATTAGTTCTTCCTAAACACAGACGTTTGGTAGTTGTGAGGGCTGAATTGCAGTTTCAGTTGTTTACGGTGAGGACGTTTCTCGGTAGTGCTTGCACTTCTGTCTGTCCTAAACTACTGTCTTAGGAAGGCGGAGGCCGTCAGATGCATCTCACAGCATGGTTCCCTTGCATTAGATACTTCCGCTTGAAGCAGACACCACTGCTACCTGCTGTCAGAGCTGTCTCCTTGCACAAAGGCTGCGCTGAGGAACAGACATTTCAAAGATTAGTACAGAAGCCTTAGATGAGGGATTGAGATCCCGTGTCTGGAAAAGGTGTACACAAGTGGGATCCAAGCGACCCACTTTTGTCCAGGTCCAAGTTCTTCATCATCAAGAACGGAGCCCCAAAAAATACTCGAAGGACTCCGGTGTGACCAGGGCTAGTGTCTGCATGACAAACACGCTCACAGCCGTGAGGGGACATCACCTGTAGGCTGCATTTTCTACTGAAGGTGCGGAGGGTCTGCATCGTGCCTAGAATCCGGACTCTCTGCTGAGCAAGGCAAGAGGAGTGCCTGGCCCTGGAGGAGGAGAGACTTTCCAGGAAGCTCATCATGTTCCCAGTCTGAGGAACAAATAGAGAAAGTTGATGGCCCTAAAGAGTGAAGCCACGAGCGACCTGTGTTACGAGGCACCAGCTTGATGACATGGTAAGGAGTGCCTGTAATTCCTCCTGCAGTAGTCTTATGTAGTCTTAACTTAGTCTGGTGACAAGTAGAACTCCAGGCAGTACTCCTGGTGTACCACAGAGAGACCTCACTTGCTCAGAGGACACGTCATTCCATTGCAAAAGGAATAACCTTAATCGCCCGAAGGGGTAGCGTGATCAGGGGGCATGATGGGAGAGTCGCTGTTTGGAGGTAGACACATCCTTGCCAGAGCCGTCTCTACCCCTGCCGTTTCTTCAGCACCACCTCTGATGAAGGATTTGTGTCTCTGGCCTTCTTGAACGGGCTGGTGCTGCAGATATCCCTGCATTTGAGATGGGGCTGATGTCTTGGCACATCCTCCTGCATGTTATTTGCAACAGGCAGCCCAGGGCGTTTCGGACTGCAGATCACCCATGGTTTTAGCTGTCTCCATATCTTTCCTGAGTTTCCCAAGTATACTGTAGACTTGAGGGCCAAACAGAAGTTTGCTATCAAACAGAACACTCATGAGGTGCTGTGCAACCTCCGGCCAGAAAGCAGACACTCCAAGCCATGTGTGATGTTGAATTAGGATGCTGGTATTTATTTCGCTGAAAGCAGTGTCAGCGGAGTCCAAGGCACACAAAATACTGGTGCTGTGAACTACTTTCCTCTCTGCTACAGTTTGTCTCCATTTCAGATCTGCATCAGAAAGATGCCTGACCAACTCTAACATCATGTACTAGTGAGAGCAGCCATATCCAGAGAGCACTTCAATTCCCCCAGTGAGTGGCTGCCCTCAGTTTATCTTCCTGCTCTCCTTATCTAAACCGGGGGCATCACCTATTGCCTGGGCAGAGGCTCTTTCATTGCTATGTGCCCAGGATGTATGCACAGTTGCCTGGGCAGTCATTTGTTTCTCAAACCCTGGTGACACTTCTCTTACCTTGACTGGGTACATGATGCTGTCAGTTCTGCACATTGCACATGGTCACGCTGTTCAGTACTGGCTGAACAGCCCTTTTGTTTGCCTCTAGGTGAAATGTATGCAAATCGGCTCCAGGTTATCATCCTCTTGTGGGTCTTCGTGATAATCTTTCCCAGGATCATCCCAGTGTCCGGGTGGCAGAGGGTCAGGGCATGGGGTTAATTGGATCTGAAGGGTTGCCCTGATCTGAACTAGAGTGGTCTGAGGGAACGGACGCCTGTGGTGAAAGAGGAGGAGGTGTCACTGAGATGGGGCCCTAGCGGGAGTGAGCTGTGGTGGTGGACTAGCGGCCTTGTCCCTACACTTCTTGGGGATCGGACAGGTTTGTAGCTCCCTTTCTCCAATGATCTGGTGTGTGAATCTCCTCCTTTGGGCCTGATCGATTAGAGGGATGGAGGAAATTGTTTTGCTCTGGGAGCTTGATGGTGAGGAGCAGTTCGCTTCAGTACGTTATCTGTGTCCAGACTCCATCCTCCCCATTCTGCGAACTGATTGTCCTTTTCTTCAACCTCCCTTTTATGCACCTTGGTGCGTTTCATTGGTACAAAATATGACACACCAAACAACCGATAATACTTAATGTAAGTTTCTTTCAAAAAAGGATGCCCTCTAACGATGCGCAGAGGTACGGTTGTAGAAAAATGTAGGGATCCAATCTGGCACCTGGGGATAATTCTACGTTAAGGAGTCTGCAGGTAGATGTAGTCCCAACCAGATAAGCTGTTACCGAAGTTAAGTAACTTATTTGTTTGAGTAAAAGATTTTTTAGCAAAATAAAAGCAACGTGGAGAAGTTGGGAGTTTCATTTGTGATGCAATTAGCCTTGTTACAGCTAGCCTACCTCTGCACAGACAAAATGAGAGATGGTGGATCAGAAAATCAGGGTTTTAACCTTTAATATGTAAAAGAATAGAGCTGGTAGCATGTGTTGCTGTGGAAATACATGCTCTGCATACTCCTGCCAACTAGTATTGGGTGAACCCGTTTGAAAGTTGATTTTGTTGACTATTGAGGGTGTTGGGGAGAAAAAGCCCCTTCCAGTTTTGACCTAAATGCAATAATATCCATGGTCCGATCAGCATCTGTAACCTCTGCCTATCGCTAGAGCAAGAAGAGAAGGCATGCAAGGCCAAGCACCGCCCCTGAAGGAGATGGGCTTCAAGCCCCAAGGCAAGCCACTCAGTTCACTGGCCAGTCCCCAAGACACTCAGAAACCACCCTCCGATTCGAAATCTGATCAGAACAACCTGTTTTTGTCCCCCTGTGTCAGGCTGGTAAGTAACCCAGTCGGAGGAAAGCTAACCCCTGAACAAGTGTTGGGGAACCACAAAGGAGGAGACTGCTCATTACCCTGATCACACCTCTGGGTAGGCACACATGCTCTGCACAATGGAAGAAGTGTTTCCTCATATTGGATTTTAGGAGGGAGATGCATTGTTTGCAGTATGGCAAACAGGAACTGCTTAAAAAGTGGTTAGGGTTTCCCCAGGAAACCTTTTCCCCATTGGTTAGAGTATGCCGAGAAGTCATCCTCCCTTATTAGCTGGTGCCATGCATAAAGTGCAACAAATGGCAGTATTATCAGAACACTTAATATAACCGAGGAAGATCAGAAGAGGACTTGACTTGCTGTTGCTGACCTGAGAGGAGCCCTGAAGGATTGGACCTGATCTCTTGTACCCAGGACAAAGAAGCAGACTCGGTGGTCACTTGGCTGATCTCGTGTGGCTACGGATAAGGGGCTGCAAGACACCTTTTCCTGGAGTACCCAGCTGACCAGTGGCAATTGGAGCAGGACTTAACTTTTAGACGGACCTCTGCCTGACAGCCTGAGGGTCTCCAAGGTACCGGGGGTCCTAGACGTGTACCCCTGTGAATGTTTGGGCGCGAGAAGAAAGTCTTACATATGGAGCATGCGACTCAAGGCCTTTTTGAACACCTTATTTCATGGATGTAACCTTGCTTTACTTTATGACCCATGATCACCAGTATTTCATTCTGCCTACGCTCATTGCTCGTGGAGCTGGTCTATCATCAACTTTATTCTTGTAACTCCCTCACCTTCTAATCTTATCTGTGAACTACATATGTAATATACTGGTTTGAAGCATCCTATTCCAAGTGCCCTTTTTTGTATTGGATAGTAAAGTCAAGATTTGAACCGAAAGTATGTTACACCCAATGATCTCAATTAAGAGGGGGTGCCGCTCAGAATGGCCTCAAATAGACCCCAAAGATTTTAAGGGAAGTGGTTTACCTCTAGACTTTGACCTGCCTTACTGAAGACACCAATAAATCCATCCTTAATACCTGCAACTTGATTTCTCTTAAAAGATGAGCAAGGTACTTACTACATCTGGATTTTGTAGATTGGACTATCTACCAGGATGGTTTGATTGACTGCTCCAGGGCACACCACAAATTGATGTACTGCTGTGCCAAGGGACAGGGCTATATCTTGCCGTGCCACATACAAATAGGGGACTAAACTTTAGAAACTCTGTTTTTTAAAGAAGCTTAGGAAGAGCATCATCTATTCTAGAGAGTCAGCTGCACGATAGCACCCTATTCTGTAAGGTAGAAAGGGCTCGCTAGGTTCAAATATTTCTCCACCCTCCTGGATAACACATTCTGCTGGGATCTAGGATTACCCTGAATCAGCGTCATCTGTTGATGGAGTGCGGATGCCTAATGGAGTCTCAAATATCTGATTTTCACCGGAGGAAGTGATAGGTGCAATTCAGTGTCTATCCGTCCACAAGGCACCAATATTTCTGATCCCGATCTATGGGTTCCTTTGTTGGCTTAAACTATGAACATTGCTGTAAAAGAGGCAATCCCATTATCACCATCACAATCCATTATCCCAATTTTTAAAAAGGGCATTACGAGCAAACCCCACTTCTATCAACCCTTTTCCTTAACTGACTCGGTGGTCCATTCACACACCTCGGCATGTGAGCAATACTGTGGAATAGGTTATTGCTTCTGGGGGTAGATCCTGATATTTTCTCAGGGATGTGCATTTTAATATGTCTGCGGTGACGAGATACCATGGTGATTGTTCTTGCTCTGAGGGTTTTGCTATCAAATGCTGCATAAGGCAGGCTTGCTTTCTCGCTCCTTTTTTGTTCCCATTGTACATTAATATTTTGAAACAGCTCTTCTTTCAAATAATATTGATTTTCCCCAGGTGGGAAGCCGTGTCGTCCCAGCGTTCTTATATGCAGACAACGCAGTGCTGTTGTCTAGAAATGCCACTGGTCTGCAAAGCTCAAATTATAGTTTTGTCACCGTTATAGTCATTGGAATTGAAGACTAATTTTCCAAAGTCTTATATGATGGTGGCTGGCCCAGGATATAACAGGTCTTTCAAAGTTTATGCACAAGGAAGCGAAATCGAGGATGGATTCTTTTTCTTACTTGTGCGTTTTGTCTGATGCTGCTAGGATGTGGTCCCCGTTTCTACCCGCAAAGAAAAATCTATTTTTAAGGTCTATAACCTCAGTCTTGGAATTTCTTCAAAACTAAGAAGCAAATTGGTTAAACCAATGGCGGACATACCAGGCAAACTGTATTTCTTTCGAACCCTACGGTTCGGATATCTGGGGGGTATGCAGATTGCTCTTCTTTGCATGTTATAAAAAATCTGTTCACTAGGCCCTTGTTGAGCGTACCCAAGTCGAACCCTTCCTACAAAACCCATACGGAGCTGGGTGTAACGGACTTGTCTGATCGACAAGCTCTTCAATCTTTATTAAAACGGCCCTCGGTCTGGTCGAAACAATAACTAGGAATGAACCACACTGTACTAAGGGATTGTCTGGGACCAGACAGGGTATGTCTATCCAATGCAGAAGTACATCGAGACCATGCTTGCAACACTTTGTTGCCTGGAACCTTTTTATGAACCTAGGAATATTTTTTTAAAAGCAATGCAGGTTGGGTGAAAAAAGCTTATATAGCTGTAATACAATCTGAAAGGAGAGCTCAGAATTAATGTAGCCGATACTACGGGGTATTTCTACCTTAAGACCACTCCGCTAGTTGAACCATACCATACTTTTGTTATTAACTCCGACCATAGAATTCTAAAACCTACATTTGAGCGGAGCATGTTCAGCCTAAAGAGTGGAATGAATTTGAAAATCGTAGTCATTGTGGCTGCGACAATGTGTTTCCAGTCCCTTCAACTCAGAGTCAGACTACAGAAATGTGGTTTATATACAAGTGTGGTCACAAAGGACACACCGGCCCTTAGATGCTCCGTGTAAAACAAATCAGGTCATTCAAAAAGGAGCTCTGCATCATATGCTATAATGGCTTCGCCCGACAATAAAACCCTCCATCAGCTCCCATGATATCCAATCAATACAGGTGTTTTTGGTCTGAAGACTAAGCAAGAGATTTAAGTTGCTGACAGTCTGAAGGCCAAGGCTCCCTTACCTGACACACAGATCCGCTTCATAGTTCTTGCCATAGAGGATCCCCAGCAGCGATGGGTTCTTGTTTCCTCTGAAGTTCAGGGTCACGTCATATACAGCAGAAACTGTTGAGACAGATGAAGGTCACTGAGGTCAAAGGTCCTATTCATAGCAAGACCACAGGTTGGCCGTAGAACACAAGCAAACCCAAAGATTTCATATTCAAAAAGGACACAGAACATCTTAACAAGAAACATCCATAGACCCCATTTTAAACAAAAACCTTTTACTTTATTGGTAGAAGGTCTTTTTATTAAGATTTTAACATAATACATGGTCAAAATCCAACATTCAAGTAGATAAAAAAAATGATACAACTTCCTTACTTAGTCCCTACTCAAGCACCCCTTAACTCCATCATCCACCCCCATTCCTCTGCCAGATAAATGCTGTTGTGCAGTGCTATGCAGCAGCTGATTTCTTCATATCTATCCCACCTTCTGTTACAGAAATGTTTTCCAGCTAACTTGAACCCGCCTCCATTGCAGCTTTTGAACCCAGGCTGTCGCCAGAATTAGCAAAGCTTGACTCCTGCATTTATCTCTTGTCCGGGGGCTTGCAAATATTCAATCGGCGGATTCCCAACCCATGCCAGAAACAGACCCAATGAAACCAATGACCACATGGTTATGAGAAGACATTTAAAGTGCCCCAGGCACACACCACTTCCTCTTGTTTATGTCTCAGGGCCCTTCTGAATAACTCCGCAGACTACCTGAGAAAGATTCACATTGTGAAACGTGATGCCTTTTACAACAGAGTTCAGATTCCCCGGCTCTGTTTAAGGCTAGCTCATCGTTCTGTTCCATGACTGTTAGTTTTTCAAATCTCTCAACTCCGAAATCTATGTATACAAAGGACAAAATAGTGTGCTCTTGGACACTGAAAAATGATTTTGCATTTTGTCTAACCAAGTCTTCTCTCACTTTAGAGACTCTTGTACAAGTCCCTGTAATGTCACTGCATTATTTGTCGAGCTGGTACAGTACACCTCCAGTTTATCCACGAGATCACAGTGGTAGCTCATACTTTTGTTCATGTTTGTACACCTCTTAGAGTCAAACATTTTGTCAGGAAACTGCCCGTGGTAGAGAAAGGAAAGGACAGGACAGGTATTTCTTACCCCTTTCTCAGATTTCTGCTTACATGAGTGAATGAGTGTTTGCTTGTCATCTGACAAACCTTTTTAAGAATCTCTTTCAGGTTAAAGAGGGGCCTGCCTGAACTCACATAATTCGTGCTCACTGTGCCACTGGAACCAAGAGACACCCGACTGACTAGCCCCAATCAGGACGAAACTGATCTTGGGTTGCTTGTGTTCTCGTTCAGGGAGGACCTGGCAGTGCAGGTTGGACTGTTCCTATTGGACCAGGGTCAAGACTGATCGGCATATAGTTGGGTCCAAACTGAGGTGACTTGGTGGGTGAAAAACAATGGATTAGAACGCTACCAGAGCTATTGCCAAAGGTTAGACTTCTTGCAAGCATCTCCTCCCATCTTTTAGTGCGCTCACAAAATCAATGCACACACTAACTCAGGTTTTTATTTATAATGATTATTATAAGGCATCTGATGTTCTTCTATAAATCATATGGACAAGGACCATATTCAGTAAGGAATATGCTACTTACCAGTATGCATCTGTTCTTGGCATAGAGGGCTGCAGAGTGGTACATTATGAATAGATCGCCATCTGGTGTTGGGCTCGGATGATTGCACTTGTTTTTCTCTTGGAGAAGTCTTTTGTCGTCTCGAGACTGGTGACTCGTCCTTTGAGTGCTAGTGCGCATGGGCATCGGCTCCATCCTTAGATTGTTTTGCCATAGTAGGGTTAGATGGAGTAGTATGATAGAATACAGATAGAAATGCCCATGTAAGTGTATCTAAATAAGATAGTGTTGGAACAGACACAGGTTTCCGGGGAGGCTGGGAGGGCATGTACCACTCTGCAGCCCTCTATGCCAAGAACAGATGCATACTGGTAAGTAGCATATTCCGTTCGAGGCATATGGGCTGCAGATGGTACATTATGAATAGACTATACAGCAGTAATCTCCCTAGCGGTGGCCACCAGTGTCTGTTGCAACAGTCTGAAATAAAGTCTTTAGTACAGCTTGTCCCACTCTAGCCTGTTGTGTTGCCTGCACATCTACAAAGTAGTGTTTTGTGAAGGTATGCTGTGTAACCCAGGTAGCTGCTTTGCATATGTCATCTAGGGGAATGTTTCCTAAGAATGCCATAGATGCTCCTAGTTTACATGTAGAGTGAGCTCTAGGAGGAACAGTTAATGTCCTCTTTGCTTTTAAGTAGCATATTTCTATACATTTTACAATCCACCTGGCAATGCCTGCTTTAGAGATAGGATTGCCCTTATGTGTAGGAGAAAACGCTACAAATAGTGGTTTTGTCTTTCTGAAAGTTTGTGTTCTCTCTATGTAGTACAATATTGCCCTTCTGACATCTAATGTTTGTAAGGCTCTTTCTGCTACCGTCTGTGGTTTTGGAAAGAAGACTGGTAGTTCCACTGGCTGATTGATGTGGAATGCTGAAATTACTTTAGGCAAGAATTTTGGGTTTGTTCTAAGAACCACTTTATTTTGGTGTAGCTGCATAAATGGTTCTTGTATTGTAAATGCTTGCAACTCACTTACTCTTCTGAGTGAGGTAATAGCTATAAGAAATGCTACCTTCCATGTGAGGAATTGTATTTCGCACCTATGCATAGGTTTCGAAAGGTGGTCCCATTAGTCTGGTAAGTACTATGTTGATATTCCAGACTGGGGCAGGCGGTAGTCTTGGTGGAATGACTCTTTTGAGGCCTTCCATGAAAGCTTTTATTGCTGGTACTTTAAACAGGGAAAGATGTCGGTTTTGTAGGTACGCCGCTATAGCTGCAAGATGTACTCTAATAGAGGTGTAGGCAAGGTTACATTGCTGCAAGTGTAGTAAACAGCAAATAATCGGTCTGTTTAGTGGATGCGTCCAGAGGGTTGATGTTGTTACTGTTACAGTATACAGCAAACCTTTTCCACTTTGCTGCATAGCATGCTCTGGTGGTAGGACATCTTGCTTGCTTAATGATTTCCATACAGTCTGGAGGTAAATCTAAGTATCCAAATTCTATGACCTCAGGAGCCAGATCGCTAGGTTCAATTGTTTGGGATCTGGGTGCATTATTTCTCCATGGTTCTGTGTAAGGTGCATGGGTAATAATCTCAGCTTTTGATGTGGCACCTGTGAGAGTTGCAGTAGCGTGGTGAACCACCGCTGTCTTGCCCACGTGGGTGCTACTAGTATCATTGTCATTGAATGTTGTTGCAGTTTCCGAACCACTAATGGAATTAGCGGGAGAGGGGGAAAAGCGCAAGCAAATTTGTTGGATCAATTTATCCATAGCGCATTGCCCTGGGACAGGTGGTGTGGGTACCTGGATGCGAAGTTTTGGCATTTTGCGTTCTGATGAGTGGCCAAGAGATCTATCTCTGGTTGTCCCCATCTTTGGAAGAATGGTTGCAGCATTTGGTTGTGCAGTTCCCATTCGTGTATTTGTTCTGACTCTCTGCTTAGGATGTCTGCTATCTGATTTTGAACTCCTGGTAGGTGTTCGGCTAACAGATAGATCTTCTGAGGAATGGCCCATCTCCAAATGTCCTGTGCTAGTCTGGATAGTTGGAGAGAGTGTGTCCCCCCCCCTGTTTTTGAATATAATACATTGCAGTCATGTTGTCTGTTCTGATCAGGACTGCTTTGTTGAGGATTTGCATTTGGAAAGCTTTTAATGCTAGAAACACTGCTAGTAGTTCCAGATAATTGATGTGCAGTCTTTTTTACTGTACACTCCATTTTCCCTGTACTATATATTTCTCCATATGCGCTCCCCATCTGGTGAGCGATGCATCCGCTGTTAGTATCACTTGTGGAATCGGTTCTAGGAACGACCGTCCCTTGGAAATGTTTGTTGTGTTCCACCACTTCAGAGAGCGATGTGTGCGGTCGTCAACCAACACCAGATCTGTAATCTGACCTTGAGCCTGATTCCACTGTCGCTAGACACTCTTGTAGTGGACGCATTTGTAGTCTGGCATATGGTATAAGCAGTATGCAGGAGGACATCATCCCTAACAGCTGCATGAACACTCGAGCTGTTAGTGAGTGTTGTGGTTGAAATTTTTGGATCAACGTGATCATTGTTTGGATCCTGACTGGATTGGGGTATACTTTGGCTTTTTCTGTCTATAGTAGCCCCTAGGTATTGTTGAATCTTGTTTGGTTGTAGGTGGGATTTTGTGTAGTTCACCGTAAACCCTAGCTGGTGCAGCAATTGAATGGTCTTTTGTGTGTTTTGAAGACATTCTTCCTGTGACTTGGCTTTTATTAGCCAATCGTCCAAGTAAGGGAAGACATGTATTTGTTGTCTTCTTAGGTGTGCTGCAACTACTGCTAGGCATTTTGTGAACACCCTTGATGCTGTTGTGACCCCAAATGGAAGGACTTTGAATTGATAATGTTGTCCTTCTACTACAAACCTGAGGTATTTTCTGTGGGCTTTGTGAATTAGGATGTGAAAGTAAGCGTCTTTTAGATCAAGTGTAGAAAGAAAGTCCCCTTTCTTCAGTAAAGGAAGTACTTGTTGGAGCGTGACCATGTGGAAATGTTCAGAGTTTATGTATGCATTGAGAAGTCTGAGGTCTAAGATTGGTTTTAGAGACCCGCCTTTTTTGGGGATTAGGAAGTATAGAGAGTATACTCCTGTCCCTTGCTGATGTTTTGGAACCTTCTCTATGGCATGCTTTTGTAGCAGTGATAGTACTTCTTGTTTTAACAATGTTAGATGATCTTGACTCATTGGATTGATATAAGAGCTGCAATGCAACTGTTGTTTGACCTGTCGTCCCCTAATATATGTTACCGTGTAGCCACCTATGTCCTTAAATGTATCGGACACAGGAAATCAATTATTGTATGATCCCCGTTGGTAAAGATACCTATTGACCAACTGTGAGCTATCGCCAAACCTTTGCATTTCTCTTATACACGAACTTTGGCATCATTATGTTTTTAGATTCCATATCGATTGTTCCCTTGGCTTTGTACCCCTCTGGACCTATACCTTTTAAAATTTTTGTATATAATTGTTTCCAAATACGTAAGAGATTTTATAGACATTGCACTTTAGTTATCCTTGCATATTTTTGCACATACTATCGCACTTTATGCCCAGTTCAGGCCTTTCTTTTGTCGCTGCTAAAATAAGTAAGAGACGTTACAGACATTGCACTTTAGTTATTCTTGCATATTTTGCACACACTATTGCACTTTATGCCCAGTCTAGGCCTCTCTCCGACTGATACTACCTCATTCGGCAAATTTTGCATTAGTCTTAAAAATTGCTGCTAATACAACGTTCATTTTTGTATACTTTGCACATACTATGTCATTTTAGGCCTAGCATAGGTCTTATATTTTGTACCATCTATTTGTATGCTGTATCAAAAGCTAAAAACGACTGCTATATATAAGTGATTATTTTTAACATGGTATGTCTCTGCATTCATTGCTAAATTGCTGCTAAATGCTATGTCCAATCTTTGCTTATTTTGCACACATTACTGCACTTTATGTCCTGTATAGGCTTCTTGTCTTGACATGCCCTGCACCAAATGTTTATATTGACGCTATACTTAGTGATTACTTTCTTTTTTAGGCTTTATCTTGATTGGCTGTACTAATGTATTAATGTAATTTGTTTTAGCATGTTTCATCATTCTTTAATCCTTTTCAAAAGTGACTTCAATTGTATCTATGAATGTTGCTATATGGTTGTACCTGTACAAACCGAATAAAGCATTTTGAAACGACTCATTGGACGCTGTCTGGGGGGGATGTTTGGTGGGGTAGCTGTGAGTTCCAGGCAATAACCATGTTGGATAATCTGTCTCACCCACCTGTCTGATGTGATGTTTTCCCAGACAGGTAGGAACTGTGATAAACGTCCCCTGACCGGTGTTATATGGTCTGGGGGGAGTTGTATTAAGTCACTGTTTTGGGGTTGGGGAGTTGCGGTTGTTATTATTTCCGCGACCTCTACCCTTGTTCTGCCTCTTGAATTACCTCTGGGTGATGTTGGTGTAAAAGAGGTAGATTGTTGGCTTGTGCCTGTATTTTTTGACCCCCCTCTATAGGTGGACCTACGAAAGGAACCCCTACGAGTTGGCTGTTGTAATGCTCTCATTGATTTAGCCGTTTCTGTGTCTTTTTTCATCTTTTCTAAAGTCTCATCTGTACCTGAGCCGAAAAGTGTTTTTTGATCAAAAGGTTGGTTCAATAAAGATGTTTGTACTTCTTGTTTGAACCCTGAGACTCTAAGCCATGCATGTCTTCTTAACATGATACTGGTGTTGATGGATCTCGCTGCAGTGTCTGCCGCTTCTAAGGCGCACTTAATGGAAGTGTTAGTTATTATCTTCCCTTCCTGTATAAGCTGGTCTGCCCTTTTTTGATGTTCCTTTGGGAGATGTGTGATGAGTTTTTCTAACTCGTCATAATGCGATCTATCATAGCGTGCAAGAAGCGCTTGTGTATTAGCTATGCGCCAGCTGTTTGCTGCTTGGGATGCTACCCTTTTGCCTGATGCATCCATTAGCTTGGACTCCTTATCAGGAGGAGGAGCTTCTCCTGTAGATAATGAATTTGCTCTTTTACGAGCGTTTGTAACTACAAGCGAGTCCAGAGGTACTTGTCACTTGATAAATATTGGGTCCTTTGGGGCTGCCTTATATTTTTTAGCAATTCTTGGGTTTAATACCCTAGCCCTCACAGGGTCTTTGAATATGTCTGCTGTGTGATTGAGAAGACCCTTTAGCATAGGTAGTGTGCCTGATGTTCTTTGTGCAGCAGGTAGCGTTTCTAAAAGGAAATCCTCTATTTGAGGTTCTGTATGTAAATCTACCTTATGGTATTTAGCTGCCCTATTAATCAACTGCACAAAACCTGTATTATCAGGTGGTGAAGGTTTTGAGGGGTGTAATTGTGGGTCGTTATCATCGTCTGACCCTGCATCATAATTTTCCCATGGGGTCTCCCTCATCTGGGATAGTGTCGTCATCTCCATGAGGTTCTCCCTCCCCTGCATCACTGTCTACATCTGTTTGGGGTGTAGATGGTCTTGGTGTAGAAGGTGGAGGAATAGTTGGCCTAGTGTGAGGAATAGGAGAAGAGGGTGAGTCTCTAGGCTGAGGAGAAAGGGGAGGAGTTGTATTTGTCCCCATTGTTCTCTTTTTAGGAGGAAGAGCTTGGTCATCTAGTTCATTCTTCCTCTTTTTCAGTGATTTTGTCACCACTTTGGCAGTTTGCGGATCGATAAACAAAGTCTTTTGTTTTGGATCTGTCTGCTGCTCCTGTGTCGGTACCGAAGATTTTGGTTCCGAAAGGTGCCTTTGCTTCTGACCGTCAATGTTCTGTGTTTTTGGCACCGAGAATTTGCTCCATTCCGATTTTTTCGGTGTCGAGAAAGTCTTCGACGTCGAAGCATGTTTCGGTTTCGACATGGAATGTTTCGATGCCGAGCTTTCCTTTGTATGGAGCTTCGGTGTCCATGTCGACCGTTTCTCTGATCCGACATGGTGGGAGGCAGAGAGTTTCGGTTTCTGTTTCGGTTTCGTTGCCGGGCCCGAAGGCGGGGCGTCGGAAACTTTCTTCGGTGGTCTGACCGGGCTCGAAGGCGGGGTCGGTACCACACGGGGTAGTTTTTTTGGTAAGGGGACGTCGTCACTCACGGTTTGTTGAACGCCGATTTCCTCGACATCAGACTCGTCCCCTTCCGACCCCGACTCGTCTTCATGTTCCTCTTCTTCTTCGAGGTGCTGGTCTTCGAACAGCTCCGGGATTGCCTCCGACTGCATTCTTGAAACCTCGTGTCTTCGGGCTCGACGGTTTCTAATCGTCGACTTGGAGGAGAACGCTGCGCAGGTTTCGCAGTCCCTGGATTCGTGTTCAGGCGATAGGCAGAGATTGCACACCTCGTGTAGGTCCTTGTGTGGGAACTTAGCACCACACGTTGGACATCTCTTAAATGGAGTCTCTTCCATGGACTCCGGGCTGGACTACGTCGAGAAAGGCCTCCCGGTCTCGTCGACGTAGAAGAAAATGTTTATTGTTGGAGTCGAAACGCGTCGGAATGGAAATGAAATCGTGTTCGATAACAATACCGTCGAATTGGAAAGGGAATACGCGCCGAAATATCACTTTTTCTCGAAGTCGATCTGGAGCGCTTCGATCCTCATCCGAACCCTATGGTGGAAAAAAACAATCTAAGGATGGAGCCGATGCCCATGCGCACTAGCACCCAAAGGAGGAGTCATCAGTCTCGTGACGACAAAAGACTTCTCCAAGAGAAAAACAAGTGCAATCATCCGAGCCCAACACCAGATGGCGATCTATTCATAATGTACCATCTGCAGCCCATATGCCTCGAACTACAGATTACCTAAGCATCGAAAGATAAAGGTGAATACTGGACATTTGTTGGGAACTACTCTTCAGCATTTACTTCCAGAGGCTGCTTGTAGCTGCTCTTTGACAAGTTTTGCAATCTGCAGTGCTTCTGCTGGTAAGGGTCCTTGATTTAGGAACTGCGACTGCCTAGAGTGCCGGCTGGCTGTGTACACAGCTTCGTCAGATCTTGTATCCACACTGAGCAGTCCCTTCAGTCCCACACATTCGTCACATAACCAATTAGTCTACAACTCCCTAACTGTAGATCGGTTACTATTGTAGCTGGGCATACATTACCCGCACTTACACATCAACAAGCCCTTCAAATCTGTGTTCCGCCTGCAGCATCTCTCCAAGCACTAGTTCTTTCTCTGCCCATCAGATATGTGGGGCAGTGTTCATACCCGTCCTCCCTTGGTATTTCTATTGCGCACAGTGAGTTAGTCTAATCGCAACTAACTCGCAGTTTAAAACTGAGAAAAAAGCAATGCTTTCAGTGAAGCAATAGAAGTGCAGAAGCATTAGCCGTCGGTTACTTTTTAGCTGTGCTCGGATAGACCTGTACTAAGTCAATATGCAGAAATCTTCAAATCCACAGCCTTTATGAATATACAGCGGAGAATGGGAAATCCTCATATTATCGTCATATATTCAGCGCACAAAGATGGACAATGTTAACACGCATCAAAGCCTGTAATGCATGCCTACAGTGTCAAGCATAGAGAAGCTGCCTGCACAAAACAGCAGCATTGGCAGAACTCATATCTTCATTTTGCTCCAAGACCATCTGAACATGGCCCCCTTTTTGGGCTGTTCCAACAGCTGTATCAGGTACTGCCACAGCAAACTGTCTTCAGAGCATTGCCTCAAGGTCGTCACTGAACTCGTACCAGTGGTATAGTCTATTCCAAGACTTTCATGAACGCCCCAAGGGGGTATCTTAATAAAGTACCCTGGCAGAGCCCCACCAACCTTACTCACTAGCATGACTGATGCACAAAAGCCCTTGAAGTCAACTCAGGTGTGGAGTCCTGCAAGTTTCAAGCAGATTCTGAATTCTGAGACTAAAGCACACATTCCATTCAGAGATGAAGTGCCCTCTGTAACCTTCAAAGAGCACAATCTCAGATGGGAAGGAGTTACGCAGAGGTGAGGCAGATGTACTAATAGAAAGGCAGAGAAACAAGACTGTCATTTAATATTGGGAGAGAATGTGGCCAATGGCTAGAGCGGTTGACCGCTGAGTTGGGGAACCAGGTTCAAGTCGCGGCAAGGACTTAATTTCCCCGAGCCTAAGAAAAATAAATGTGTCTGTAACGCAACTGGTGCTCATGTAAAGCGCTCCGATACCTTTGAGTTTGCGCTAATCTATATCTCCATAAGAAGGATGCAGGAGTCTGGGAGTGCAGTCCTTCTCCGACTCGCAACCTCCATTTTGCTGCGACTACCTTAGCACGATGGGTATCCCCAAACGTGCGTCCTGTGCTCACTGTGCCACCGGAACCAAGCTATATCTGACTGAAGAGGCCAAAACAAGTCTTTGGCTGCTTGTGTTCCAGTTCAAAGAGGAACTGGTTTGGCAGTTCCGGCTAGACTGTTCCTATTGGAGCAGGGTCAATGCTACTTGGTCTAATTTGCAGTGTCATGGGGGGCCAAAAGAATGACGGACTGGGATGCGGCTGGGTAATCACCAGCGGCTGAGATTTAATCAAGCATTCCATCCTTACTTTTATTTGCATTTTTCATGGTAATGCAAATTAATTCTTAAGAAATCCTGCATCCCTTGATTCCAGCATACATTTGAATAGCCAGGAATCCATTAGAACAAAAGTATGAACCTGAAGAACTTTCCTCAAAGAGAATAGACTGAACTTTCACACTTGAGGAACCTGCCATTTTTAAATCCTGGCACAGTTGCATGAACTATCTGGTGAAGCAAAAGAGTGGCGAGCAACAGGTGGACCCCTAGAAAGGTAGATGCAACGTTAACCACAACATAGTTACAGTTTAGAAGGTAGACACTATCCAGCATGCAGGATTGGTATGTAGGAGACTAAGCTGGCACAATCATAACTGCAAAGTGGGCAACCATGCCATGTGTGCAATCTTTAGCCCGTCCTGGGTTTTTCTAAACTACCAACACTTGGCAAACTGTGGGCTCAGTCCATGAAGCGGTTTATGGCCATGAATGGATCCATGTACACCAGACGGCTACCCACGAGAGGACAGTCTGGCACAAATTACTTCACAGATGTGCAACTGGACACCACAGCGAGAACAATTACATAGTAGCAATTCCCAAGAAAGTGGAGGGGAGCAGGAAGTCAAAGCCAGGGTTTGCCAGAAAGGTTTGTGGATGTCCACACATTTGTAAGGTTGTTGACCTTCACAATTCCTCTCCGACCCTTTCTCACTCTGGAAACAGGATATTGGATTTAGGCAATGGCCTAAAGTACTCCGTGAGCATGGTGAATAGAGGAATGGAACATCCTCAAACTTAGTGGGGTGCATAGGAAGGAGTTTCTCCAACAGGGAAATTTATTTCCCAAAAAGGAAAAAAACAAAAACCTGAATTTGCACATTGCTTAATATATTGGAAGTTTTTGTACATTGCGTCAAAGGCAAAGAGCAAGGGAGCGCTTCACATGATGTGCAGTGAAAACAGGGTGTGCAGAATTAATGTGAATTAATATGATTCTATATATGGTGGTGAATAACCAATATTGACAAAGAATAGCGTATTTGTGAGTACACATGGGTTGGGATGTGAGCCTAAAAAAGCAAACATTCAGTGGCAGAGTCACACAATGAAGGATATTGATGAACGGATGCCGTGTGACAAGCACACAAGGATACTGTTTAGTGAGTGCAGGCTCTTTTCCGAGGGTCATGGGAAAGTAGAAGTCTGTATTTAAGTGCATCAACAAGACAAAATACTTTGCCTCAAGGCGCTCGCAGGAATCTTATATTTGTGAAAAGGAGGTTGTTCAGTCCAAGATGGTGAAACTACGCTCTGCACAGTCTCTACAAGGCAGCTGTGAGCTGTGTCGCTTTGTGTTGTGTTG
This sequence comes from Lissotriton vulgaris, assembly GCF_964263255.1. NCBI lineage: Eukaryota > Metazoa > Chordata > Amphibia > Caudata > Salamandridae > Lissotriton > Lissotriton vulgaris. The sequence continues at coordinate 1,578,824,606 of NC_141696.1, forward strand.
CAGTTGGCTCAGCATAGCTCTCCGTGGTAAAATGTTCTTTCTGGTCTTGCTTCAGTAGCTTAAGTCTGATAAGTGCAGGTCCTCTATGTAAAGCCCAGAGTAGGAAAAAGGCTTGAACAGCCTTGTAGCCATGGGGTGGGTCTCACCCTGGCAAGACTTAGGAGTTTGAGGTCTGTGGTGGTAGGTCGAGTCACAGGAGCAGGACACACGCCCCCGTTCTATGCAGTCAAGCATGGTTCAACTGGCTGCCCGAGGAGGCCACGCGATGCTGGTGGTGCATCTGAACAGACCGTCGGTGACAGTGGAATCATCATATTTGGCCCTGGCTGAAACGAATATGAGCAATTAGAGTTGAAAAACAGAGCTGCAAAGTGCTGCAGAAAGTCTCACCAGTTCCCCGGAGACAGTGGACGGCGGTGGTGAAGCCTTTGGTTCTGGGCAGCAGGTGATGCTTCAGCTTCGGCAGCCCCTTGGACTCGGCCACCTCCATGCTGATGTGATGCTTCGTTTCTGTAAAACGAGTTCCTTCACAGTACAACAGAAACTAAAGTAACAAATAACAATACAGAGTGAGGAACTACTGCTGCAAGCGTGAGAGGCCACTCAAGTGTGACCATGTACACAACAAAAAGCCAAAACCCTCAGGATAAACAGAGATCCCCAGTGTGAGAGCAAGGGGCTGCTCTGCAGCACCACAACACACCAGAGCGCACAGCAGCATCAGGTGCAAGGGACACCATCTCACAGCCAAACAGCAACAGGGACACACCATCTCACAGCCACACAGCACCAGGCGCAAGGGACACCGTCTGACAGCCACACAGCACCAGGCACAAGGGACACCATGTCACAGCCACAGAACATCAGGTGCAAGGGACACCATCTCTCAGCCATACAGCACCAGGCACAAGGGACACCATCTCACAGCCACACAGCACCAGGCGCAAGGGACACCCTCTCACAGCCACACAGCACCAGGCACAAGGGACACCATCTCACAGCCACACAGCACCAGGCGCAAGGGACACCATCTCACAGCCACATAGCACCAGGCACAAGAGACACCATCTCACAGCCACACAGCACCAGGCGCAAGGGACACCATCTCACAGCCACACAGCACCAGGCGCAAGGGACACCGTCTGACAGCCACACAGCACCAGGCACAAGGGACACCATCTCACAGCCACAGAGCACCAGGTGCAAGGGACACCATCTCACAGCCACACAGCACCAGGCACAAGGGACACCATCTCACAGCCACAGAGCACCAGGTGCAAGGGACACCATCTCACAGCCACACAGCACCAGGCGCAAGGGACACCATCTCACAGCCATACAGCACCAGGCACAAGGGACACCATCTCACAGCCACACAGCACCAGGCGCAAGGGACACTCTCTCACAGCCACACAGCACAAGGCGCAAGGGACACCATCTCACAGCCACACAGCACCAGGCGCAAGGGACACCCTCTCACAGCCACACAGCACCAGGCACAAGGGACACCATCTCACAGCCACACAGCACCAGGCGCAAGGGACACCATCTCACAGCCACATAGCACCAGGCACAAGAGACACCATCTCACAGCCACACAGCACCAGGCGCAAGGGACACCATCTCACAGCCAAACAGCAGCAGGGACACACCATCTCACAGCCACACAGCACCAGGAGCAAGGGACACCGTCTGACAGCTACACAGCACCAGGCACAAGGGACACCATCTCACAGCCACAGAGCACCAGGTGCAAGGGACACCATCTCACAGCCACACAGCACCAGGCACAAGGGACACCATCTCACAGCCACAGAGCACCAGGTGCAAGGGACACCATCTCACAGCCACACAGCACCAGGCGCAAGGGACACCATCTCACAGCCATACAGCACCAGGCACAAGGGACACCATCTCACAGCCATACAGCACCAGGCGCAAGGGACACCATCTCACAGCGACACAGCACCAGGCGCAAGGGACACCATCTCACAGCCATACAGCACCAGGCACAAGGGACACCATCTCACAGCCACACAGCACCAGGCGCAAGGGACATCATCTCACAGCCACATAGCACCAGGCACAAGAGACACCGTCTAACAGCCACACAGCACCAGGTGCAAGGGACACCATCTCACAGCCACACAGCACCAGGCGCAAGGGACACCATTTCACAGCCACACAGCACCAGGCGTAAGTGACACCATCTCACAGCGACACAGCACCAGGCGCAAGGGACACCATCTCACAGCCACACAGGACCAGGTGCAAGGGACACCATCTCACAGCCACACAGGACCAGGTGCAAGGGACACCATCTCACAGCCACACAGGACCAGGTGCAAGGGACCCCATCTCACAGCCACACAGCACCAGGCGCAAGTGACACCATCTCACAGCCACACAGGACCAGGTGCAAGGGACACCATCTTACAGCCATACAGCACCAGGCAACAAACACACAATTCAATCTTTGTCAGAACATAAGCACATAGCTGCAACATACAGAAAGTTATAAGTGACTCAAATGTGGATTTGAAACAGAATCCATCCTAACCTCGATAGCGTAGTCATAATAAAAACGCACATTCATCAAACCCAAGTAGAGCCAAGGTATAGCTGCATTTACTAGTACAGATATGTCTTGGCTCAAACAGAAAATGGAAACACTTGACTGTATTACACAGACAACCAGAATACAACACACCAACTATGCATCAACAAAGGTACACCAGCCCATGGCTGCAGCAAGCTTAAGGACACAAGCATGACTGTGCAGGACACTCACATGTACATGGATGCAAGGACATGAAAGCATGCTTGTGCAGGAGGCACAAGCACTCACGTGTCCATGCCTGCATCACCCGCAAGGACATACAGCATGCTTGTGCAGGAGGCACAAGCACTCATATGTCCATGGATGCATCACTCGAAAGGACATACAGCATGCTTGTGCAGGAGGCACAAACCCTCATGTGCCCATGCCTGCATCACCCGCAAGGACCTACAGCATGCTTGTGTAGGATGAACAAACACTTAGGTGTCCATGCCTGCATCACCCGCAAGGACATACAAGCATGCTTGTGTAGGAGGAACAAGCATTCACGTGTCCATGCCTGCATCACCCGCAAGAACATACAGAATGCTTGTGCAGGAGGCACAAACCCTCATGTGTCCATGCATGCATCACCCACAAGGACATACAAGCACGCTTGTGCAGGAGGCAAAAACAAACGTGTCCATGTCTGCATCACCCGCAAGGATATAAACATGCGTGTGTAGGAGTTGCACAGATGTGCAAGCTCATCTCTGCACCAAACATAAGCCCACACCTGATCCAGGCACAAGTGCTACACTTTCAAGGATAAACAGGCACACTTGTTCCAAAGCCAGACGGGTGCCCAAGCCCACCGGGCACAAGGAAGCACAGTTAAAAATGCATAATTTAGATATTCACCAAGTTCTAAGAACTAAAGATAAGTTCTTTTCTGCATTAGGAATAACATACAGGCTGACAGAACACCAACAAGGGACGCTTAGAGCAGGGCTCAAGCAAGGACGAGCAATACATTAGACCAGCACTCCCTACTCTGCGATGACACTCACCCACATGTACTCTGGATAGTCTGAAAGGTTCTTCAGTCCGTCCACAACAGTGTCCCGATCTTCTTCCCACTTCCGTTTGCAGAACACGATCTCCAGGAAGTACCAGGTCCAGCCAATCAGGGGCACCTTCAGGAGCTCTTTCTTAGCCAACACCTTGGAACTCTGGGGAGAAGATCAGAACCTTGAGATCCAAGATGCAGGACTGGTTACAAGAACACTGACTGTTGGGGCATGCATACAGAGCACACACTGGAGAGCTGAGCCCACCGGGGCTCAAACTCTCCGCTACGCTGGACAGAGCAGAGCTCGGCTAGAGCGTTTGGACCAAATAGTGAAGTCAACATGCACAGTAAGATAGACAGAGTCAACCCCCAAACGATACAGAAATGAAGGGGCATCCCAGACAGCAGCTTCCTTGGGGACATTGTGGAGGGTGGTCTGTAGTGCACACAGCTCCAACAGGCAATGAAGAGGCCAATCAATAAAGGTTAGAACTCCAGACCAACAACATGAGAACTGTTTAGAGCACAATGCCAGACCTGAGGAATCAGAAGATGCAGATCAAAATAACCCTGATACGGAGTCGGCAGCAGGAAGCACCGAACAAAGCGCTTGTTTTTCAGAGTGAGATGCCCAATGCATCATTCACCCCTCGGAAGTATCCGAGGACAGTCCCATCAAGGGCGGAGGTGCAGTCACAACAGCAGTGAGCTCGAAACTGTCATATTGAAAACCAGAAATGGAAGAGTGACGGGGTCCAGATAAAAAATATGAATCATTGTAAACTCAAACTTCTCCCAATAAAGTTCAACACAAAAATCCTGTTGAACGGAGTAACTGATGTGTCAGAACTCTGACTGTGTGAGGTTTGATCTGTTCCCACTGGCTGGGCTAGGGATGTTGTCGACACTGCCCAAGACAGAGCCACAAGATCTTTTATTGTGGAACCACTGGGGTGTGAGACATATTTCCACTTCAGAAGACATTTTCTTGCCATATTGAAGGCTTGAGGACCAAAGTGTCAATGCGCCACCTGCTGCTTCATGAGAGTGCAGAGTGCGGCTCAAACCCTCGTGAAAAGGCAAGCCCAGCTTCAATGAAAACACTAACTGCAGCTTCTATAGTTAGATGAAAAGAGGTGAGCAAGATTCTAAACAAGCCTGCCTCTTCCAGATACTGGGATAAGAAAAGGGGGTGAGCAGTTGAGCATCGGCCTATGCAACAAGAGCAGGGCTGGTTTTTGCCCATCAAAGTTTCCATTTCAATATTCTTTATTGGTTTTAAGAAAAAGCCCTCAGATATAAAAGGAATATTACCCTCAATCTCCCTCCTCCCTATTATCACCCTGTTTCTTTCCCTCAACTATCCAGAAAGGGAGTCTCAATCTCCATGCAGGCGAGTTTTATTTAATTATTATTCTTTCCCTCTGGGTCTCTCTGCATCATCAGTTCCCATCCACTGCCACTCAGTTTTCCAGCTGAGTGAGAGGATCAAACTATACTAGTTTCCCCTTACAAGAAGTTCAGCGTGGTCGCTCATGGTGGGCACTTCAGTTCCTGATATTCTTGTGTTATTGAGATGGCTCGAGGCTCCCTCGCTTTGGAAACGCTCTCTCGCCATGGTTTGCTGTCGGAGGCAGCTTCGCCATTGCTAGCGCCCAACATACCTTTTGAAGCCACTGGTCCTGCTTTCGCTGCTAGCGGTAGGTAGGATCTTTGCGCAGTCGGGGATCACTTTTGGACATCTCCCTAGAGACCTTGTAAGTTTCTCGACTCAACAGCTGCCAAGACCTGCTCAGAGAAATGAGCAATCTTGGGCAGGCCCAGAGGAAATGGGAGGATGTTCCCACTATCCCAGAATCCCTCCTTTAACTTTCTGATCCGGTCGAGTCAAATGTACCTGAGGTATAGTACCATCAGTGTAAGATTTGTATCAGCGTCACACAGCCATTCACACTGGATGCAAAGTTACTCGCACTTATGACGTCATCCCCGTGGTCTTCAGGCAGCAGTATTACCCATTTTTAACCCAGACCGTTTCAAAGGGCGGGCCCCCCCCCCCTCTAATCTAGTGAGAGGACTGTAGCTGGTGGATACGACTCATTTTATAGCCCCACTAAACAGGAGGGTGCAAACCCTAATGCCACACTTGTTGGCATCTGAGTTGTTCATTCTCTAAGCCTGAAGTCCTCCATCGCCTGAAGGAAGGGCTTAACTATGCCTTTGTGAAACTGGTCTTCAAATATGCCAAATGCTCCAGTTTTCCTTGTAACAGAGCTAGTATCATTTATGCCAGTGTTGGAATCATGGCTGTCCCGCACAGTAGTAAGCAGGGTTAGGAATGACGTCAAGGCTCTTGCTGTTCCCTTTTGGTGCCTGGGTTGCATCATTGCTTCAGTGAATTGGGAGATGTAAAGTTTGGCATCTCTGTAGCCAGGGTACTTCCCAGAGAGCCTTCTGGACACTAGGCTCAATCATGCACCAGGGTTTATCGGTCAGGAATCTCAGTTGTGCTGCTTGATGAAAAAATGAAATCCAGTACTTGTATAGCGCACGAATCACCCCCGAAGGGGTATCTCGGCGCTGGGGGCGGTTGGGAAGATTAGGCGAGCTATTTCCCAGAGTCGCATGGTGCTGGGCAGACCCCTGCCGCCGGACCTGGGGATCGAACCGTGATCCCCAGCATCCAGCGTCAGTCGCCCTGGCCGCAGTGCCACACCTCTCCTAACAGGGGCACAGGTCAGGGATTCTCAAAACTTTTACCTAAATCTCCAAAAGCTTTGCCTACCTCTTATTCTCGCTTTTCCCCCATAGGTAAATGATTGTAGTTTTCGTATCTCCTCTTTTCAGATGCACTGGGGAACCGCCTGGAAAAGGCAGAGAATCTTAGGGAGGATAGAATACTGCAATACATCCTCACCAATGTGCTTCCGACTGCCAAGATCAAATGTAATCATCCTCAGGAGTTCATTCATGTTTCCAACTCTTTCCTCTAAGACTGTCCCCGCTTGCTACACAGCTAGATAGCTTATGTCGGCCTCGGACCACCAGAATAGAGATGTCGATGCCTGTTCTAATCTCTACAGTTGAATTTTGATGCCCAAGACTCGGTTTTGTAAATTTGCTAGCAATGCGGGCACCGACCCACTCGGTTCCGAAACCAAGATCCAGGTGTAATCCGCAAACACTGTTGGTTTGAATTCACTTGGGCCCAGTTTTATGCCTTTTATGTGTGTGTTGGGTCACATTCTCTGTGTAAAGAGTAATGGGGAGAGACTGCAAACCTGGCCCACACTGAAGATGTAGATTTTACCGGGGTGTCTCCCATTGAGGGGCATGGGGCCATGGAGGCCAGATGCCCACGAGTTTCTAAAGAACCTTTCCCCTCGGCCGTCCTCTTGAGTGCATCCTCTGGAACGCCCCAGTCTACCCTGCCAAACGCTTTCCCTGTGTTGTGACAGGAGGAATGCCTGCCTACTGCTGGTTTTGTTGCATGTCAATAGGATTCTTGTATTTGCGCCTGCATTCCTTCCCTGGATAAACGCAGCCTCATCTGGGTGCACCGGGCAGTGATGTGGGACTGGAGCCTCATCCGGATCGTGGTCTACAATTCTGCATCCATTTTAAGCACCAACAATGGCCTGCACAGGGCACATTTAGTGGGATTTAACTTGGCATGAGCACTGGTGAGACGGAGGCCTCCATCATGGCCAGGGTTATGGCTCCGATGTAAAGTGCCTCATTTAGAACTTTTGTAAGAGTCTGTAGCTGTGAGGTTACAAATACTTTGTCTGAATCTTGCTGAAAAATCATCTGGTGCCTGGGTTTTTGCAGTCTTGAGACCGGTTAGTCCAACCAATACGTTCTCTTGACCTGAGTGCTTCCAATTCTTCCCTGGTTTCAGGGTTGGGTATGGGGGAATTACTGTTGAAGCTAGGTAGGACATCTCTCAAATCAGGCTGGGGTTTTGTTCTTGTAGAGCTTAGCAAAGAAATATACAAATCCCAGTTTTGTCATGGTCCACAAATAATATCACACCTTGTTAGTCTATAGTTTGACCACATAGCTCTTAGCTTGTCAGGCGTATACCTGGTTTGCTTGCATCCTCTTAGCAATGCTGCTCACTGACTGCATTTCATTTCTTATTTGGTAATACGATGTGGGTCGTTGCTGTTTTTTTAGGATTCTAATCCACCCACTTAAGACTTTTTCCATGATTCCTTTTGTGATTAGGTCGAGGTTCCTTATGGGTTTCTTCCCGCCTCTTTGAGGTCTACTCTACGCTGTCCTCCAGCGCCTCCCTCATCTCCTTGAACCCTGCCATTTCCATCTGACTTTAAGTGACCTCTGTAGCACTCAAGATCTATCTGTTGAGGCTGCTGTAGAGGTCCCAGCAGGTGCAGAATAAGCCAACCTAATCACTGCAGATAATCAATGCACTTGAAATGACTAGTTTCAGAGCAGTTCTCTACACAAAGACTGCACATCGTTGGACCTCAAGTGAAAATGGCTAGCCTTATCACCCAAGGAAAAATGATAGTTCTTAAACTGTAAAGCTTTATTTCTTAAAGATCTATTGTATAAATCTTTACAAACCACTTTAAATCAGCTATAAAGACAGTACAGTAAAGCAACATCCAGAAAGACCACTACTGAAATAGCTTCTACAAGACGGGGCACCGAGGGCTTCGAGTTTTCCAAGCACTGCCCAGCAAACACTGCAGGAGCAAGACAGGCGCTTCATCATCTTCAAAGCAGTCACATATACAAGAGGAAAAGTTCCAAGGTGGATTTGTGTGGCTTAAGATCTCTGCGGCCTTCCCTCCGACACATTCACTGCTGCTTGCGTGCCCCCGCATCGTGCCATTACGTGCCCCATCATGGGTCTGAATACCAGACTGATCAAGAGACTTGGTTCTTGGATGTTTTTCCTCTGAGGCCCAGCTTCTCTGTGCCCCCTCTCCTGCATCCCCCCCCCCCAGAACCCACCAGGCTACCCCTACTCGACGCAGACATAACCTCCCTCTTTTTGTTTTTCTCTTTCCCCTTTGCCTTGATGGCCATATGTGTGGCGCACTGCAGGTGCCCGTGCTTTACGGAACATGTGTGATCCACTTCTCTCCTCCGTATGGTTGCTGAGGGGGCTCCATGGTTTATGGAATGCACAATATATTGGCAGCACCTCTGCTGACTTTTGCTGTGTGTGGTGTTTATGGGTGGGCCGTCACTGTTGCAACTTATCACCCCTCCTCTTCAGGAGTCAGCTTGCTATTATCCACTCGCATGCAATTCTTTTGAACTGGACCTTTCTTTTCTAGACCCAGACATGGAATACGGTCCCTGAGTGAGGGTGCTAAAAGTATCTCACAGGGAAGAGGAGTGGGGCTCTCCTGAGCAGATGGACCTTCTTACCCTGCTGCTAGTTTAGTTACCAGGAAGGACCTGGAGGAGATCCAGACAAGGCCTCCAAGGAAATTCCCCAGACAGGGCAGTGGAGCCGCAGAGCCCCCTCAACACATCTGCCCAGGCGAAGGCAGCAGGGACCAGTGAGTGATGAAAACAAACGATGGGCAGGAGTTTACAGCAAAATCCCACAGAAAACTACACACATGGCATACAATAGCATGGCAATGCGAATGATGCACAAATATAACCCTACACATGCACAAAGGCACTGGCTCTCTCAAGAACTGTCTTGAATCTGCGAGTCCTGTTACTGGGCGTTCAAGTGCCCAGGTCCTGGAAGGTCTGTCCAATGTAGAGACTCTCAGAAGATCTGTTTCTGGCATTTCATTGGCTGGTTCTGGGAACACTTGCCTTTGAGAGTTCGCCTAACAGCACCTAGCAATGTCCTCCAATGACTAGAACTGCAGACGTTTGCTCAGTTCTAATCCTCTGTGTTCCACTTAACGGGTCCAGACAGATCTGCATCTGTGCATTTTGCTGGTTGTGTCTATGAAGACTAGTTTCACACTAGCCCGAATTTCTTGCCAGATAATTGCAGTGTCCCAGAAGAATGGAAACATGCCATAATTTGCCCTCTACTTAAGAAACAGACGCTGGACTCAGAGGAGGTACAAAACTATAGACCCATATCATTGCTAACTGGAGCCAGCAAGACCTTGGAGAAGATAATAAACAGGCAGCTCTCCTTGGGGAGAGGAGTTTGCCTAATGGCTAGGGCGCTCGACCTCCAACCTGGGGAACTGGGTTCGAGTCTCGGTAATGACGCTAAAAACATCCTGTGATTCTGGGCTTAATCTCCCTGTGCCTAACAAAAATAAATGTGTGTTCTCATGTAAAGTAACTGGTGCTATGTAAAGCGCTCTGATACCCAATTCGGGTCAAGTTTGCGCTATATAAAAAACTCTGCAAAAAAAATAAAAAATATAACATCCATCATCCTACCCAAACAGGTTTCCACTCTAGATGCAGCACAGAAACAGCACTTTTAAAGGCCACAGAAGATCTTTAAATGGTCTTAGATCAAGGTGGCTGAGCTGCTCGGATCCTCCTCGATCTAAGTGCTGCATTTGACACAGTTTCCTACCCACTTCTACTCCACAGGCCAATATGCACAGGCATTACAGGAAATGCCTCTAAATGGCTTACTTACCTCTTGGAGAAGCATCGTTTTCAAGCGAGTGAGGGGCCTTTTCGCTCAACCAGTTATCGGTTGAACTGTGGGGTACCATAGGGCTCATCTTTAAGCCCTACGCCTTTTAATGTATATGTCCGCCCTCTATCGGATATCATCAGCTCCTATGGTTTTACAATGGTATCTTATGCAGATGAGACACAGATGATTGGGACGCTGTCACAGACATAGGCTCTACCTACATGAGACTGAACAGCTCTCTAGAGGAGGTCTCTAAATGGATGGTGCCCAGCTGCCTGAAGCTTAATGGAGAGAAAACAGAGGTCCTGGTGGTTGGCAATAAGCCAACCCTGTGGACCTGATAAGCTGGCATCATTCCTTAGAAGAACGGCCAGTCACTAAGCAGGAAGTCAAGAGCCTGGGGAACACCTTAGATAAACTTCTTACCATGGTATTTCAAGTGAAGTGGGTGGCTGGCAGCTGTTTTGGTCTTCTGAGAGCCTTAAAGAAAACTCTGAAATGGCTTCCGATGGAGTCACGGAGAATTGTGATCCAAGGACTAATTCTAATGTGCCTGGATTACGGCAACTCACTGTACTTAGTCAGTCCTCAGTATGTTATTAAACTTCAAGTTATCCAAAACGCTGCCGCCCGAATTCTTAGGTGTCCATAAAACAGTGTAAGCCCACACATCAATGACAAATCTATACTGGCTCCCTATAAGATGCAGAGTACAATTTAAGGCACTATGCATCTCACACAGGGCAAAACACAAATTGGGCCCTTGCGTTCTAAACCAGCTGATCACCTCTCACCAGACGAATAGGTCAGGTCAATAGGTCAGGTCTAGCAATCTTGAGCTGGTCCCACAGTCCTGAGAGCTAAACATGGAGGTCGCTACTTCGCTTTTCTGGCAGCAAACTCTGAAACTCTCTGCCGATCAACTTGAGAACAGAAGATAATTTTATGAGTTTTAGAAAGAAACAAAAAACGTACCTGTTTCCTTAATCTTATTACTTATTTATTACCCTCACCCCAGCAGCTTTTCAAAGCTGGGGGGAAGTCTGTTGTCGGGTAACGAGGCACTTAATAAAAGCAGCTGAATTGAACCTGTTCTCGTAAGTGTCGCTGGACGGGTATGGGAACACCACTTCTTAAGCGTTCAACTGACAGGGTCTAGTAAGACTTTTTTTTTTCGTTTCAATGGACCTGGCCCTGACACTTGGTTTTATTCTGAGAAACAGAACAATCGGACACAGAACACATTTTTGGGTGATTTGAAAGGCGGAGGTATAAGATATACAACAACAAAGTGACTAATACATAAGTTTTTCCGTGTCACTAAAGTGGATACGACGGTCCAAACAAGGGTTGAATAGCGATTGCTAAAGTGACTGCGTTGACGCAGATTGAAGTTCAAAACGCACAGTTCAGCTGAGACGAGGAGTTGTGCTGTGAGCAGATCTCCAGCAGTCTAATCTCTGCATGTGACTGCTAATGAGCTTTGTGAAATTCATGACCCATGCGTGAGGTGACGGTACCTTTACTGGTAATACACTTTACGGAGAAAGGCTCACAGCTGCATAGTGCGGAATCAGCATTTAGTCTCACTCACCCACAGAAGGAACAGTTATTTACCCATAGTCTTAGTTCTTCTTCAAGGGCATCTCCATTAAAATCAAGGGCACTAAATTGGCCCCCACTGATGTGTAGGAGCCCAGACCTCTTTTAAAAAATAATTAATTTTCTATGCTTTTCATTAGAAAACCTGAAACCTCTAAATTAAAAACAACTTAGCCGCCTATTAAAAGGTAATATTTGGAAATCGTATTTATTTTCTATAAAAACAGTCCTTATAAAAATATATAAGTCACCAAATAAATGAAGTGACAGTAAAACAAAAAAATCTTCACAGATCTTTTAAGGTAGCAAAGGAAAAGGCTAGGGCAATGGCTCCATGACGGTGGACCTTGTAAAGATGGAAAAGAGACTCCAGCCTCAAGGAAACCCAGTCCTTTCCTAATAGACAAGTAAACACTGAAGATTCAGATTTGAGTCTGTCTTCTGGAAATCCGGAAGAGCTTGTTATCAGTCCTTCAAAGAGCTGTCATTTTGCTTCAGTTTTTCTGCTTCGAGAATCACCAATCTCTTATTCCGTCCACTGGGGAAGAGGAAGAGTTGGCAACAATTTCAAAGCAGATTCCCCTGAAACAGAACCATGATTACAGGGAAGTAATGATTGCTCCTCTTCAGGGGATCTCAAAATATATTTTAAGCACTGAACATGCAAATAAGTTCAGCCCTACTGCAAGGAAAAATGAAAAGTGCTGTAATTAGGAAAGTGTTATTAGACAGGACTGTCCTAGAACATGAAACAAGACAATATACCTTGTAAATATGTGCACAGGGATCCACACAGAGGACTTAAAAGTCTGCAACATGAACATTCCTCTACAATGCAGCAGTTGTAGATTTATCGCTAGTAGGATAAGCTTTTAGTTTACCGGACAAAGACTTATTGGCTATCTCTTAACATTTCATGCAAGTGAATATCTCTCTATAGATAGACTGCCTTGAAGTGGCACAACCGGTCTGAAAGGGAGGCTAGTTGACAACCAAGCGTTTTGCTTTCCCCACATCCTTGGTTATATCTAATCAAAACTGAATTACTCTAAGTATGGAGAGATCTACACTCCCTCGGACAGAGGGGAGTAATGCCTTCAGTGCTAGACGATTCGCCCGCAGCTCCAAAAGGTTGATATGGAGCCGGGACTCCGCCGGAGACCAGAGGCCTCTGATCTCCGCCTCTCCCATGTGGCCTCCCCAGCCCTGGAGGGACGCGTCAGTCACAACTACGTGCTCCATTTGGGGAAGGGAGAGGGATCTGCCGCTGACCCAATCGTGGTCCGTGAGCCACCACTGCAGCTGTCTCGCAGTGCCCTCCGAGATCAGGACATGGTCGGACAGGTTGCCCTGATGCTGGGCCCACTGAAACTTCAGGTCCCACTGCAGAGCCCGCATCCACCACCGGGCGTGATGCACCAGAAGCCATCAGCCCCAGAAGCCGCAGCGTCAACCTGACCGAAACTCGGGATAAAGGCTGGAAGATTGGAATCCGAGCCTGTATATCCCGAACCCGCTGTTCGGGTGGGTAAACCCGAAACTGCGCCGAGTCGAGAACCGCTCCGATGAAAAGGAGCTTCTGAGAGGGACACAGGTGTGACTTTGGCACATTGATGGAGAACCCCAGCTGGTGCAAGAGGTCTGCCGTAGTCTGGAGGTGGTTGACGACTATCTGGGGAGAGCCCGCCTTCAACAACCAGTCGTCGAGGTAGGGGAAGACTGAAACTCCTAACCTGAGCAGATGAGCTGCGACCACCGCAATCACCTTTGTGAACACCCTTCGGGTGCTGGTAAGGCCGAAGGGTAGTACGGTAAACTGAAAGTGCTCGCGGCCTACCGTGAACCGCAGGTAGCGCCGGTGGGCCAGCAGGACGGGGATGTGGAAATAAGCATCCTGCAAGTCCAACGCTACCATCCAGTCTCCTGGGTCCAAGGCAGCTAAGACCTGAGCCAGAGTCAGCATCTTGAACTTCTCCTTCCGGAGGAAGCCGTTGATGTTCCGTAGGTCCAAGATAGGGCGTAGGCCCCCTTTGCCCTTCTTGGGTACCAGAAAGTAGTGGGAGTAGCAACCACGTTCTACTTCTGGCCCAGGAATGCGCTCGATGGCCCCCTTGGCCAAGAAGGCCGAAACTTCCTCCTGCAGAAGCCGCAAGTGATCCCCCGATACGCGGTGGTGTTGCAGTGGCATGGCTTGTGGGGTCGTCTCGAAGGGGAGGGAGTAGCCCCTCCGGACGATCTGCAGCACCCCCCTGTCCGAAGTGACAGTGCGCCAGTGAGTGTGGTGATGGCGAACCCTGCCCCCCACTGGCGTCACATGGGCCGAGAAGCACGGACTAGGAGGGTTTAGAGGCGGATGCTGCGGGGGAAGGTGTGGACTGGCCTCTCCGCTGTCCCCGACCGCCTCCACAGCGATTCCCACGGCCGCCACCGCGCTGGATGTTAGTCTGCGGCGTGTGGTTGACGGCACGTGTGGGGGCGCCCCATCCCTGGCCACGAAAGGAGCGAAAGGCACCCGTTTGGTGGCACGTGGCCGAGTGGCCCAAGGACTTGGCCGGAGCCAGGGAGCCCTTAAAGCGCTCAAGCGTGTGGTCTGCCTTGTCGCCAAAAAGGCGACGGCCATCAAACGGCATGTCCATCAGAGTGTTCTGGACATCTGCCGAGAAGTTGGCGGACCTCAACCAGGCGCGGCGTCTAATCGTCACCGTTGTTGCCATCGCTTTACCTAGTGAGTAGGTGGTATCCAGCCCACACCGGATGGAATATTTGGCTGCATCCCGACCTTCCACAAGGGCTTGGCCGAGTTTGGCCGGTAGCTCCAACGGACACTCTGGCAGCACTTCCGCAACCGTCTCCCACAGAGAGTGGGTGTAGCGGCCCAAGAGGCATGCAGTGTTGGAAGACCGCAGTCCCAAACTAAGGGAGGAGAAGATCTTTTTCCCGTACTGCTCGTACCTCTTGCATTCCCTGTCCGGCGGAGCCGACGGGAATGCGGTCTGGGAATTGGAGGCCTGGATGACCAGACTCTCGGGGTGGGGTGGGTGGACAGGAAACATGGGTCACCCGGGGCCGGGCGGTGGCGTCTGGCCAAGTTCCTATCTACGGGCGAACTCGTAGCGAGCTTGGACCAAGTGCCCAAAAGAACGTCGGTCAAGGCCTCATTAAAGGGCAGCAGACGCTCGGCCGAGCTTGACTGCGGTTTAAGGACCTCAGTGAGGAGGATAGTCCTCACGGCCGCGACGGGGAGCTCAAGGCCCAAGGCCTTGGCAGCCCTCATCAACACCACACTATAGCTTGCCCCCTCCTCCGAAGCCACGGCAGGAGGGGAGACAAAACCAATGTCTGGAGAGGTGTCCAGGCCACTGGCCTCCCCAAGGTCTGCTGCCCAGTCCTCTTGAGACTGACACTCCTTGGTCAGAGGGTCCTCAGACCCCTCCCAATCCTCCTCATCAACCATCTCCTGGTACTCAGGGCTGTCAATCAATGGGGCCGGTTCGTAGAAGTGGAAATCTCCAAACGGCGTCGAAAGCGGCGCCCAGCGGCGCCGTTCCGACGTCTGAACCAGAGCAAAGGAGGGATCGGGGCGGTGTCGCCAGAGGACGGCGCCAGAGGAGACACCTGACGGACTGACGCCGGGGGGGGTCGTAAGGCCCGAAGGCGCCGGCAGAGTCGGGCCGCTTGACCCTGCGGCGCCGGGCCCGAAGGCTCCGGAGGTGTCGGGGACGGAGCACCCGACAGCGTCGGGCCGAAGCCCCCGACCCGCTAGGGCCCCCAGACGGGTCCGCTGGGCCCGAAGGCACCGCGGAGCCCGTCTGAGGAGAAAGGGACCTCATGGCCATGAGGAAGCGCTCAATCTCCCCCGGCGTCGCGTCTCGCCCAGGGACCGGAGGGTGTGGGGCGGGACGTGATGCCTGCGACTCCGAAGGAGCCGCGTGGGCGGTGTCAATCGAACACCCGGCCGGATCGCGCGAGCGTCGGGGGGGGGGGGTCAGAAGAGCGATGACGTCTCTTTGACTTCTTGTGCTTCTTACCCGACGACGACTTCGACCCGGAGGAGTGGTGCCGACTCCCAGAGCTGTGGTGGCTCCGTCCCCGCGCCCTGTCCCTCGACCTCCCGTGGGACCGGGGCCTCACGCGGCGCGGACCGACTGCCGGAGTTAGAGTCGCCTGCAGGACCGCTCCCGCCTAGCTTTCAAAGAGAGGGCCCGGCAGTCGGAGCAGGCCTCGTCATCGTGGTCGACGCCTAGACAAGTTAGGCACAGGCGGTGAGGATCCGTGACCGACATTGTGCGGTAGCAATCCTCGCAGTGCTTGAAACCAGTCATCCCTACGGCACCGATCGGAGTCGCAAGACTTCGAGAAAGGATCAAAATGATCTTAAAAAGATAGTCAAAAATTGACTAGGGTTACTGCTTTTTCCAGATCTGCGCTGGCTGGAGCGGAAAAAAGAAGAACTGACGTCAGCATGCGGAAGCGGCGTCTAAGTACTCCGACGACGTCATCACGGCGCCCACGATGCAGACGACGGACGCGGAGCCGCAGACGACGCCTACCGACGCGCAAGGGTACTGCTACGCAAAAGTTTCTGGATCCAGTCCGACGCCTGGGGATATTCTAAGGTAAGGAATCTATCACTAACGTGTCTCTTTCAGATCTACAGCTCACATGCCTCGAACATGTGTGTTAACGATTTAAACTCATTCCCACACAGACAGCAACTAAAATTGAAGTAAATGTACTTGGCGAATTATGCCTGCAAAGGGATTGTCACACATTTTCAAGTAATTTTTCCAGTAAGCAAAGCTGGCCGAATCGGAGGAAAGCAGACCAAATTGCTGCTTTTTTAACTAATTAAAGGTCTTTAAAGTGTCCATATTGTATATGCTGAGCAATTACATTTTAAAATCTATGGTATGGCCCCACCACACCCTGTGAAGGAGATCTGGGTTTCATATCCCTGGAACGCGGTGAGGGAATTGCAACGGGTAAAAAGGGACAGTGTACCACCATTGCTAAGGCCACTCGGTTACTTTTACAATCATCTTACTAGTAACAATAAGGGCTGGCTCTAATCAGTAAGGCTGAGCCTAAAACAAGAGAGAATTGCCAATACTGAAACTCAATGTAACTCTTGTTTGTAGCCAAAGTACAGACCACAGTTCAATACTTTGATCTGCTATTCAATAGCTGTTTATTCAGAGATAATTTGATAGTACACATTTTAGAATTAGTGCAACAGATCAAACAATTTTGTATAACAATAATGAAAAAAAGGACACAGCAAGTGGAATAAAACCTCATGTATACCATAACTCATTACTCAGACAAATCACAATCAAACCACTTATATTCAAACATTCAACCTAGGTACCTCGCACACTCTGGAGGGTCAATAAACCAGTAGGTGAAGTACTGGGTCTGCTATATGATCTAAAACAATCTCTGATATTCTCAACAATACCAACACCAGCAGACCCAACGGCCGTTGGGTCTGCTGGTTGCATTTTGGTGTTAATTCGTTTTGCATCTTTATTTGTGTTTATACACTGAAAATTTGGTGATTATGTTTAAAATTCTATGACTTAACTGAATTTTTTCATAGTGTATGGTACTTTGGCTACAAATTTACAGTCATCTTGGCACAACAGGGAAAATAAGAGCAAATGTGTAGAGAAATGTCCCTAACCAGTCAATCCAGAGGACTTTCCTATTTGTTTCTGGTTGGTAGTACCTGGAGACGAAATCTGAACATTCGTTGTGGTCTGAGTTTACTACAAGGTCTAGTTGAACAAAACCCTAGTTGGGGAAGATGTTTTGCAGAACAGAGATGTTTAGAATTCACTTGTGGTTTTTTGGAAGACCCCTGCCACCTTTATGTGCATATTTTAAACATCACAGTAGTCCTCAGACTCTTGCTCACGAGCGACTTCCAAAACTGAGCTTCCTGTGATAGCACTCTTGAACGTGTCTCTCCTTGCTTGAGGAGGATGGAATGTAAATGGAAATGTTGTAGTGCTTATATAGCGCACAATCACCCCAAGGGGTATCACGGCGCTGTACACATACCGCTCTGGAACCCCTCCTGGCCTTTCCATGTGAAGTGCCCCCTCCTGGGCCCCCCAAGGTGAGGCCAGGCATCCTGGCGCTGTTGGGGCAGTTGTGGAGATTAAGCAAGCTATTGCCCAGAGTTGCAGCGTGGGACCCATGATTAGAATAGGCACCGAGGCGAGAATTGTCAGGTCCGGGGAAATTTAGCCCAAGACCCGCAGAGGCGGGAATTGAACCCTGGTCCCGGGCCAGAACTCTGCATCGGGGTCTGCCGCTCTAACCATTGAGCCACACTTCTCCACAGTGCCTTGAGTGCTATGTGCATAGCTCTCAATTACAAGAGAGATGCGGTAGAACAGTTCCTTTCGTGATCAAGACTCTTGAATCTGTAAATGGTGCATGTATGCACAACAACAGGTTAAGGAGGCATTTTTCACAACTGTTTGAGTTGGGGCATCATGAGGGAAGTTTACACCACAAAGGAGATTCTGTGGCTGGAACCACCATTAAAGCTACTCGGACGCACTGTTGGAATATTGGCACCATTAGTCCTGCAGAAATGGTTACAATAGATTCATGAGAAAATGAGCAGAAAAAAAACAGGATGTAAGATGCAAGTGAACGAGAAGAGATGAAATCTGCCTTACTTTAGGCTGAAAGGTCCTTAGAAGATTGCGACACTTTAAACTGATGGAGCAGCTCCACCAAAAGGTACACGTTTGCCTTTAATATGCGCAACAATGCGCATGGGTAATGTACGGACAATGCGTACGGGTAATGTGTGGGACTGTACAGAACTTGCAAACTCAGGAGATTCAGAGTTGAAATTTTCTCAGGGAAATGCAGAAGACTGTTGTGAGGTTGAGATCTTGATGAGGTAGTCCTGTAGATATGGGCAGACTAATACCTTTTGTGTTTTAAGATGCATGTACCACCAGCACCATGCACTCTGTAGTTCTGTGTGCTGGTTTGAGGCTGAACAGAAGTAAAGGGCCTCGTATTTGTAATACAAGTTCTGTAGAAGGAACCTCAAAAACGTGGAAGGTCTCTTTTCCATAGGTGTCAAATTCCATTTGGGGGTCCACAGGGCACAAAGGGGCTTCTGGCCCTCAGCTCCCTCTGATGTTGAGGGACTGTTGTACTAGGACTCTGCAAACTGGGTCAGGTCCACCCACTTCATCAACTGACTCTCAGTGGTAGCGGTGGAGAGCAGTCAGTGTGGTAGTGTAGGGGGCATAAAACTCAGAACTCAACAAATACCAAGAAGAGCAGTGATCAGAAAAGCAAAAGTCACACGTTAAGCAACCCAGACTGAAGTCCCGACCTCCACCCCCACCATCTAACAAATAAAGAGTATTTTAGTAGACTTATCAGCAGCTCCTTGCAACAAAAGGAACTAACTGAATTTCTTACAGGAGACCAGTCTCCTTAATCCCCACTACAGAGTCTAGGTCTCCTTCCTCCAGCTTCAGGAATGTCACAATACACTCCCACTGTCTGTAAAACAACCTCATCTCTATCTTGTACACAGGAACACATCAGAGGCATCCAAAATAGAACCCACAGGCCTCAATCTGGCTCACCCATAGACAGAACATATGCCCCACATAGGCTAAACGCATACAAACATGCACAGGGATTTTAGCGCAATGGCCTGGGTTAGAGAGTATGAGCAAAACTTTACATAAGTCCAGATCCAGATAAAAAGACTTGGTCGCGACTACAGAGTCATGAAACATGGTATGCTGCTACCACAGCTCTACATGCTAACTAATCTTAGAAGGATGGCGGCCATGGTCAAACCAACGAGGGCACACTATCTGCATCCCTGCAGGCCCAGGCCATGACTCATGTAAGGGACAAGCCTTGACCTTTGCTCACACACTAGAACAGTGTGAGGCTGGGGCCAAAATTAAATACCAGATACTTGCAGTTTGACACTCAGGCCAGGGGAACACTAATGTACCCCATACAAGAGACCTCCCTGTCTTAACAGGAATATGAACCAGGTGTCCTGAAGATATATGGCGCATAGTCAACCTCCAAGAAAGGGCACACTGTAGATTTGAGTGCCGTCTCCATGAACTTCTATTTTCAATTCTATTTGCTGCCTATGCGCTCTAGAACGGTTCTGAGAGAATAGCCATTTTGTACAAAATTGAGCACCCATTTTTAGGTCTCGCCTGTCGATGCGCATGCGCATCGAGCAAGCGAGATTATGGGGGCTTATCCACTCTTTAACCAACTTGCAAGGAATCGTGGCGATTCCTTGCAGTGCCCGTGACTTTGAAGCTCAATGCGCATGCGCATTGAGCTTAAAAGCGCGTGCACATGCCCCCAGCCGCCTGCCTTGCCTACTCTCCCGCCCCCTCACTTCTTGATTGCACGGCCTAGTCCCCTACTCTCCTCCTCCTACTCTCCTCCCCTCGCCGTCTGTTCCCGCACTCCTCCCACACCCCCGCTCCGCCCCCTCCCCTGCCTGCCATGTCGCGTGGCATTTCTCCTCCCCCCTCCCCCCAGCCGCCTGCCTTGCCTTGCTCTTCATTCAATGCTATTTGTAAGGAAGACTGATTCCTATTACCCACATGCTAAAATGTTCCCATTTAAGCAGATCGGGGTGGATAGGTGTGGCTATGGGTCAGAAATGTGTTTTTGTCGAGCTCAGGGTGATTCTTTGATGACTCCTCGTTATTAGGATCCGTTGACAGTTCAAGTTACCAAGCTGT
This sequence comes from Lissotriton vulgaris, assembly GCF_964263255.1. NCBI lineage: Eukaryota > Metazoa > Chordata > Amphibia > Caudata > Salamandridae > Lissotriton > Lissotriton vulgaris. Next base: position 1,578,845,206 of record NC_141696.1, read on the forward strand.
CATCCTCACACTGTTTTCCTAGGTAAACATAGTGCATCTTACAAAATTAACTTTACACGTTAAGGAGTTCTTATTATACTGTTTATTATACTATACTGTTTATTATTATACTGTTTCATTGTTTTAGTACTTCCGATTTCTGTTCCGATTTGCTTTTGCCGATTACAGCCACATAGTATCTTATCTGTAAGTGAAGTCGACGCCGCAATCTTCCAGCTGTCGTGTAGAACCCAAATTCATGCACAGCCCCCCTGTAGAGCTGAAAATGAATCGGCATAATGTAGTAACAGCTTGCACATTAGAGACTGGAGGAGATTTGTAGAACCTCGACAGTTTCACTGCAATATACTATTGGTCAGCTGCAATTGTCAAGTGTCCAATGCAGGAGTTCCGAGTAAGCGCAATTGCCGCCAGTCTCTAGTCCTATTAGGTAGACACATAGAACAGAGTTCTGTTTACAACTGAGTGTTTCTCTGTTTTCGAACATACATACACACCATTGAAACAGCTACACACTTAGACATGTATTTCTTGTTTCGGCAATTCCTATTAAAGTAAGGGAGGGCCAAACCACTCCAAATCTGCGCGTTAATATTACACCCGTTTTTCTCGATATGAGTTTCAATGAAGTGAAACCGAGGTACGTCGAAAGGGGCACTGTGCTGCGCGACATTTATTTGAGAGTCCAGTTATTTGTATTGTCGGTGCCAGTCATACCTCTGTTTAGCCCATGTTCACGCTCTGCTAATTTTAGATGGATAGGGCAATAGAGACATAATTGAAAAGTCGTATTTTGCCCCAGATCACGCACTAGAATCAATTGGGCTCAACTGTCTGGTTCGCATCATGACGCACAGAAGGGTTTTTAGGCAAACTGTAGAGCCCACCATTATCAAACTGGGGCCTTTACCAAATAATAGCAGGTAAATGCCATGAGGTTTGTCAGTGTGCCATATTTAATAATGAACGCGTAAGTATATTTACATTAAACATTTTTAAAAAAAGAATGTTTACGCTCTTTGCTCCACAGCTGCCAATCTGCTTGTCTAGCCATCTTCCTATCGCTATGGCTGCCGCCTTCTGCTGTATATCCTATCTGCAGTGTACAATACGGGGACATCTTGCTGCTCACAACAATATATTGCATGGGTTCGTGTGCTAACAGTAACTAGTTAAAAATATATTGATCAGTGTTTTCTGCTTTCATTGGTTTGTTAACTGAGTCCGCGAGTTCATCGCCCCCACGCCCATGTTATTAGCAAAGTGCTGGAAAAGTTTGAATCCACTAGACCAACCGTTTTTCCGAGATGGGTCACTTTGGGTCACATAATACCCACTTTCTAGAGCGCTTAGAAACTATAGAAGTGCGTGTGCAGCAATTAGAAAAGGCAAGTAACATCTAAAACCAACTTATTTTGCATTGGCTTACTGGGGCATCAAAACGATTTGAGCCACACGTTTCAGCTGAAGATGAAATTCGAAATTCGAGCATTTTTCATATTTCATAGTTGAAAGCGAGGTATTGTGGGGCTGTTTGCTACTACAGGCAACTCAGGTCTCCTTTCAGGAAAAGTTCCATTATTACTTGGCACAAATTTTAGATGATTGATGCCTCTGACGTTGACCAATCATGTGCGACGAGAAAAGAGATTGGTTATGGACAGCATGACGCGATTGATAAGGCTGGGTCGATTGCTGACCAATGGTAGCATGGCATGCAAATATTTGGGCGGGGTTGGCCTGGGAAAATTGTTAGTATTCATCGCTGCCACTTGGTGGCCATTGTGGAGTACTGCATGCAGTATAGTATTTTTATTGTCTTCCTCGTTCGTGCAGATGTTTAACCCAAATGTGTATGTCGATGTATTTTTTTACTATGTGTGAATGGGAGAGCTAAGATGTGAACTGTGTGAAACCTAAAAATCATTTTTTTTCAGTAAACCACCCTCACCCTCACTCAACCCCTCACCCTCACTCACCCTCAACCCCTCACCCTCAACCCCTAACCCTCACTCACCCTCAACCCCTCACCCTCACTCACCCTCAACCCCTCACCCTCACTCACCCTCAACCCCTCACTCACCCTCAACCCCTCACCCTCACTCACCCTCAACCCCTCACTCACCCTCAACCCCTCACTCACCCTCACTCACCCTCAACCCCTCACTCACCCTCAACCCCTCACTCACCCTCAACCCCTCACTCACCCTCACCCTCACTCACCCTCACTCACCCTCCCTCACTCACCCTCAACCCCTCACTCACCCTCAACCCCTCACTCACCCTCAACCCCTCACTCACCCTCAACCCCTCACCCTCACTCACCCTCAACCCCTCACCCTCACTCACCCTCAACCCCTCACCCTCAACCCCTCACCCTCACTCACCCTCAACCCCTCACCCTCACTCACCCTCAACCCCTCACCCTCACTCACCCTCAACCCCTCACCCTCACTCACCCTCAACCCCTCACCCTCACTCACCCTCAACCCCTCACCCTCAACCCCTCACCCTCACTCACCCTCAACCCCTCACTCACCCTCACTCACCCTCACTCACCCTCACTCACCCTCACTCACCCTCACTCACCCTCACTCACCCTCACTCACCCTCACTCACCCTCACTCAGCGCAACCACAGCATCTTCACTAAATATATTTACTAAACTTTAAGCTATTGGCAATATAAAATAAAATCCATTTTATTTACGTATTAATTGTTTTTTTAAAGCCATTGATTTTTTTTATATCAATACATATAAGTCACATATAAGTCCCGTTAATACAAAACATGTTGCTTTACAAATGCTAGAGGTGTCACATTTACAAAAATTATAACTATTGGCTTTGTAAAGAAGAAAGCTATTAATTTAGCTATTTAGAAAAACACATAAATAAAAAACAAAAAAATAAATAACACCTATAGCTCAAACTTTACTACTGCGAGACCTATTGCATTTCCAATGCTTGTTCTTTCGAGATGTTCATCAACTCTTCCAGGTGGCCTGAATTAGTTACCCCACCAACGTGGGTAAGAGAAAAGAAAGAAGTGAGGAGTCATTGTTTGTCCTCTGCTGGAGGCGTCCTGGGGCCGAACACCTTTGCCATTTGACTGACACCTTTGTTGCTCATACAACTGACTTTGTTGCTGATGTTGCATCAAAGGCCACAGAGGAAGGTATGTTATGTTAATGAATTTGTTAAGCTTGCGAATACCCAACGGTGTCTTGGCACTGATAGAAGTATCAGTGGTTATAGGGCCTGTATTAATACTAATCAGTTTTCTTCTTTGTAAGCCTACAGCCCATATTTACATCTCTACAGAAAATTCATTTCTTGATACACAAAGGAAGCAAACAGTAGTTCTTGAAAAGGGGAATTTTAGTATTCTCTGTTGAGCTTCTGTCCTAAGCCTGTACGACAGCCCAGGATCCTAGCCTCAACTCTAGGCGGTACCTCTGTCCATGTATGGCTATATTGGAAGCATCCGACAGCACTACTAATTTGAGTGGAGACAATGACTCCTATTAGGATCTCCAAAAATCCGCGGATGTCTCCTGCTGCCCCCAAATTCCACAAGGACCTGTTGTATCTGCCCAGGAGGGCAGTAGTACTAACAGTTCTTGTAGCCCTTGCTGATGTCCCCGCGCTTTCTTCTCTGCAGAGTAATCGTATACTCTACTACTCCTTCTGACAAGGAGAATAAGTGTCCAGACTCTGTAGAGAGGGAAGCTGGGACCACCTGGACAAAAGAAGAAGGGTCAGACTGCATTTTTTCTGCAACAAGAAGGGCACTTCACAAAAAGTGATGACATTCTCTGTAAAGTAGAAAATATTTTCCATCAGGAAAAGACAAGAAAACAGTTTGGAAGGATCTCCAAGTGGAAGCCAAAACAGGCCAAGGTCAGTGCTCCAGGATCTCGTCACCAGGAGCCGAAAAAAGAACTGGTGAAGCTGTCCAATGACAGGACATGATGGGATACTGGAGGGTTGGATTCCTTAAAGCTTTAGTGTCCGTTTCTCAGCTGTAAATGGCTGCAGTCTACATTGCATTAGCCTTTCCCTTCACTCCTTTTAAATAAGGGCTCTGGAAGAGACTTTACCTGTCGCCTTATTTGGTGAAGGCTATATTTAAAGGGCCGTTTTTAAAGAGAACAAATGAAACTGCCCACTATTTCCTTTTAAAAGGCATCTAAATTGTTTTTTCTAACTAAAGACAGAGAAGATGAGCACATTTTGTTGTTGTTGCTGTAACTGCTTAAGGATCCCGTGAGTGAGTGAGTGAGTGGGACAATCCCGTGCTTACGATGATCGATGGAGATCACCTGAAGGAGAAGAATATTGTTGCCCTCTTAGGACTTCTGTAGCGAAGTCTGGAATGAGCCTTCCGTGTGTGGTACAGCAGTCACCCCAAAAAAAGCACTGCCCAACTTTGGCTGTAGGCATAAAGGAAGTGTAGCGCTAGTTTAGGGGTGTTGTGAAAACCTAAGCTCACAAGGTTTGGGAGGGAAGAGGATTCCAGAATTTAGGCATCTCAGGGTGGAACTGCCAACTCACGAGAGGCGATTGTAATTTGAACCGGGTCTCTTACAGTGAACCAATGCAGAACATACTCCTTAAACCCAGAATGCACAGGTCAGAAACACAATTACCGATCTTCTCCATATCTGTAGGTTGTGACAATTTCTGCTTTCCGTAAGGATCTGTATGGGAGATTTGTTTCAACCAAGCATTAGAACACAGCATCTAAAAGATGAGATCCAAAGATGAAGCACTCTTTGAATGGTCAGTAACTTTGCAACTTCAAGACATCAGAGCCCATAAAACATCAACTGGTTCCATACTTGGCCAGCACAGTGGACAGGTTTAAAGTAAACTAACCAGTTCTTGGGATTGGTTTCAAAGGAGACAGATTGTCCTGCTCACCAACATCACAATACACCTAATAAACGTACAACTTGTATAGAGGAATTGTGTACTTGCGGACTGCTGGAATCTACTTATATTTAGCAGCGATAGATATTATAGGTACAGGAGGAACAACACAGGCAAAAAAAACCCACAAAACTACTAGTTGACACAGTATATATCAACAGGAGGGGAGGGGCTCAATGTGCCTCCACATGAGTCCATAGAGTGCTTCGTTCCAGCAGATCCACGCTTCCGTGGTGTACTCCGCTCTGCCACCACTTGTGTAGCCAGCATCCAAGAAAGCAATTTGCTACTGTACATAAATCTCACAGCCTAAAAAAAGAAACTATATCATCACAACATCTGTAGGATGATTACAAAAGTTGGTGCGGTTGTGAACCTTGGGCCAAAGGTTGTGTGCCTTAGGACTACTCTCTCAGAAACGCCAGTCTCGCCAGAACCTTACCCAAGAATGCAAGCGCGACATAGGGCAGAGAGCCACCGGGCTCCAAGGATCCTGTATGCTAAGCTCAGCCAAGACAAAAGCTATTTTAAATTAGGAGGGCAGGCCTCCCGACCAAGAGGTGACACTGACAAAGAACCAGAAATTGTTGAGATGGAACAACTGGCCAAGCATTAATCAGGCCTGCACTGCTGGGCACAAGGGATGACACGAGGCTGATGATGGTGCAGTGCTCAGGGCAAAAGTCACCTTGAGGAAGCAGGCTTGAAAGCTACCAAGAAATGCAAGTTATTGCAGAGACATGTACAGATGCCAGAGAGGCTTCGTCTTTGCATGGGCAGAACCATTAACTACTGGTGCCTTGTAGGTCCATTACTACTGTGCTTTAATTGGGTAACTGAACAGGGTAGGGGTAGGGGCGAGAGACGGTGCAGCAAACAAAAGCACATTCCAATTCTTCAGTCAGTGATTTGAACAGTAATAGCACTAGATTTACAAGCAGGCACAGTGGGACAGCGAGGCTGTGATGAGACCTCCCAACACCTCTATAGTATGTATACCCTCGCCAGACCTGTGCTGAGGGTTGGTCAGGGGAAGTGTTGGGAGCCCTTGGTGGCAGGTCTGCTGAGGAGGTTACTTCACATTCCCAATAATGAGAAAACTCCTTGCACCACTGCTGCTAGCTACCATTTGTTAGTACAAAAACAGCCACTCGGGAATTTAAGATGAATAACAATGAAACTATATGATCACAAAACAGTAAAGAGACCACATTCTGTGGCACGTTTCAGCTGTGAGTTCTAGACTTCTGAAAGTAAGTGAGAGAGGAGGTGTGGGACTAAAATAAAAACTCCCTTCTGTTGATTCCAAGAGTAGCAGGGCTTTAGGTCTCAATCAGATGAAGGTATGTCCAAAAACATGCATTTCTCAAGATCCCACGCAGCAAGAGCCATGTAAATCACATGTGGTTGGGCAATCCTCTGGTGGTAGAATTCAGACATACACGAAACAGCAGAACTATCCAGTCGACCTCAGTCATGTAGGTCTTCAAAGAAGGACGCAGAGGCCAACAGCCCTGCCAAAGCAGTCATTAGTATCCAGACCAGTGTGGACAACAAACTTCATCTCAGTCGGTCTCTTATGTACTGTCTGAGCCAGAGAATCCCTGAGGTTACCCCGAAGGGCAGCAAGATCTCGCGGGCCATGTCCCACAGCACATACATGTAGCTGCTCAGTAAACAAATTGCATTTGTGTACACAAGAGCTAAGCTTGAGGATGAAAACAACCTTTTACAAAAAGTGTCAATCCTTTTGTATTCCTTACCTAGAGGAGGAGTAGTAGGGAAGGAATTGATCTTACCAGCTGGGGTCCGTACAATTAGACCCTAGTGTAGGTGCTTAGTTAGAAAGTCTGTATCACAGGGTGCTGGTCTATTTTGCTGAGCTATAGGCCAGCTGACAGGACAAGAACAATATTTCAACCAAATAATCACTCAAGGTTTGTGTGAGGGAATCAGCAAATGATCGCAAGGGCTCTAAAGACGTTCGCCCTGGTTGGAGGATTTCCGTCAAAGTTGTAATCACAAATGGAAGGCAGCTGCAGATCAAGCATCTCTTCTGCCCTCCAGTGCACTTCCTTGTATCAGTGGCACTTGCAGCGAGTCGAGCTCTGTTTCAGAGGAGGGGTCTAACCAGCTGGTGTTTTGTAAATTAGTATTAGAACATGGGAAAATGGGGAGCTCCATTGCAGATAATGAAGTGCTCCCTGCTTCTATGCGCCGGTATAGTCCAATATTTTACAAAGGCCTCTTGGAGCTCGAGGGGATTTAAATCCCCCGAGCTTCGAGAAGCCTTTGTTTTATTTGTTAGAACATTCTGCCCTCTAGTGGCAGAATGTTCTAATAGCCTTATAGCCCTTCGTAGCCACTCCTGCTATTAAAGTCCCGCTCCCTTGTTAAAGTCCCACGCCTTTGGCACAGGCCTTTAACGCGTGAGCGGGCCGTTAATGGCCAGTATAGCCCGCTACGGCGGGCTATAAAGCTATAGTAAGATGTTTTATCAGTCTAGTGAGGGGGACGTTAACCAACACCCTCATCATCACAAGTGTCACGAGGGACCCAAACTCTTATTGGGTAAAAGAAAGAACCAAAAAGAGAATGGAGCTTGTGTTGCTAGCTGCATTGCAGCAGCGGCACTGGGTTAGCGTTATGCTGCAGGAGTTATGCTTTCATACTCTTGTAGTCTGACATAGGAAAGACTTCGGCAGACGTTTGTTCAGGATCAAGCATGAGCTTAGGCACAGATCATCCATTGGCACTGGTGACTTTTATACCACTGTGGAGCTGCAGTGGCCATTGTGGACTTTAGGGCTGGCGTAGTAGTAGTACACACGGGCACGGTGAGGAGTCTTAAGGGGACAGACAAGTCAGAGGAGGGCATGCCAACTGTAATCTGACTGAGTACCCTGTTGCCACCAAAGATTTGCAGCATGATTTGCAGCATGGCCTCCTTGAAGTCTGCTTTCGGCTGCAAGGTCAGCGACAGCTGGACAACTTTGGACACGATGAGACCAACTGAAGAATCTGTTCTGAAACAGAGGACTTCAAATTAATTCTGCTTTGACTTTCTAGGTTTTAGTTTGGACTTCACAAAGAGCTCTCGCTTTATACTGATGAATAACCCTGTAACAACGATCGGGCGAGTGTACGTTGGTGGATGAAGAAGGGTGGGAGTGGGAGTGTGAGCCATACCTTCACATTCTTAATCATTTTAATGTTTCTCTCGTCGTCTCGGAGGACAGGCCGACGCACCGCTATTCTGAGATTCTCCTCTGTTATAACATCCTTTACCAATAGTCTCACTGGCGTGTTTGTAGTTTCTGGAGCGTGGCGCTCCCTTTGAGTGTTTGAATAGTTTAGACTTTGACGTGCGTAAAGACTTCATCGGATGGGATTATACCCACGGAAGGCCTCTGGACCATGACTTGGAGAGGGAGCAAGACCTGCGCTGCGACCGCGACGGCTTCATGTGTTTGGGCTTTTAGAGCTTTGCCTCCCACTCCCAGATCACCTTCGGATACCTGAAGTCGCACTAGAAGCTTGCCTTACAGTCGTGACCGGAGCCCCGGCACCAAAGGCACCTAATACTGGTCCATGACTGACATCTGTGGATACAGGATTCCTTAGCAGACTGTCTGCAAAACTTGGAATTGTAAAAATGACACACGCTGGGAACATAACTTTTGAGCCACACTGCAAGGCATGAAAAGAAAGGTACTGATCGCAGAATTCTGAGGTGGCGCTTATATGAGGCTTTGTTGCAACACATCCATGTCATTTCGGAGGCATACAAGGCCCCCTGCCAGTATGTGACAGAACTGCTGTTGAAACTCTGCAGATCCAGCCTGGCCACATGCCCTTTCCGAAGCACTGGCACAAACAAGCTCAACGGAGCTATGGAATTTAACACTACAAAACCTTCAGTTTCAAATTGTACTGAATAAAAGTAAAAATTAAATGACTTGCATCTGACCTAAGAGCATTTGCTAAAAGGAGATCATGCCCACTTGGCCCTTCGTTACGATAGAGAAGGGCCACACAAATATATTATAGAACCATTTTCCTTCTATTACAAAACGAAACACCTGCAGCTTTGGATGGGCTAATTTTCGTCATTAGATCCATCCTCTCATGGGCAGTTAAACCACAGTCGAAAACATGTACACTATGCGGTCTATTCCAGATATCTATAACCCACCTGCTATACATATTCCCTATACTCCTGGAAAACCGCAGAAGACTGCTTCGGCACCTGTGGACGAAGGGGGGCATTCCTTGAGGACAGACAAGCAACTAAAAAAAAAGTACAAAAACGAAGGAGAGAAACCTTGAATTTCAGCCGCTCCAAAGACTACCTTCAAATAAAAATACAACATTGCTGCTTAAAATACTGGTTTCTATCCAAGTAGACAGGACAGTAACAGTAAGCTTTTACATGGCAAAATTTTATCCGAAGATACATTTTTCAAGTTATTAGTTGTTTATCGAATTACATTTTAACTTATTAACGGTACCACCAGGGAAGGAACCTGTTTGGAGAGCTATGGTTTATCTACAGAAGTGTCAACATTTCTATTAAAAATGGTGGCACTGACCATTATTTTAAGTCTATTTGGCACTACCGCACTTGGATAGGCTTGATTGTCTAAAAAGTATTTAGATTGATTGCTGTGCCTTTCTCCTTCAAGCATACAGACAATCGAGACACTGCTCTATTCATTCCAAAATGATTGTTGCATTTCCCTTTCCAAGTTGATATTTGATTTGTGTGCCATATCAACATGCACCCAGTGAACCTGGCCCAGTCACTTAAACATACTCAACACAACACTGCATGTATGCCACTTCTGATTTTACTTTATCTTCTGACGGATGAAACAAATGGAGTCACAGTGGAGCTGTGAATAACTCTTCAAAGCTGCTTAGTTTCCAGGAAAGCTCCAATTTCAGTTCTGCACACCCTTCAAATCTAATCCTGCCAACGCACTGCAATGATATGACCATTCCTTCAGTTTGTCTTTTCTGTTCTCATGACCACGCACTCCTATGGTGCATAAGCATGGTTTAACGCTCGTGTTAAGGGTGCAATTTAGAAAGTGCTGATGGAATGAGGATTTCAGAGATATTAAGTAGTGATGGGTTTCTGCCATTCGGTGTTTGGAGTAAGGATTCGAATATGCTACTTACCAGTATGCATCTGTTCTTGGCATGTAGGGCTGCTGACATTCATATCGTGTGCATAGATCGCCGCCTAGTGTTGGGTCCGGATTATCGCACATTGTTGTCCTGGAAGAGTCTTCGAAGTATCACGAGATAGGTGGCTCCTCCCCTGGACTACAGTGCGCATGGGCATCGACTCCATCCCCAGATTGTTTTTTAGCCATTGTGGCAAAGATGGAGTGAAACTATGTGAATGATGACCATGCTAGAAGTATGTGTGAAAAAACTGCAGCCACTACAGGCGCCGGGGAGGAGGGCGGGCAATATGAAGGTCAGCAGCCCTACATGCCAAGAACAGATGCATACTGGTAAGTAGCATATTCGGTTCGAGGCATGTGGGCTGCTGAATTCATATCTTGTGCATAGAATACATAGCAGTCCCTCCATTAACGGCGGCCGCCTGTGCCAGCTGCAGCAGTTTGGAAAAGTGTTTTTAGAACAGCCTGCCCTACAGCTGCCTGCTGTTTGGAGCGCACATCAACACAGTAGTGTTTTGTAAATGTGTGTTTGGTAGACCATATGGCTGCTCTACATATGTCTTCTAAAGGAATATTTCCAAGGAAAGCCATGGAGGCCCCTCAGCTTCCGGGTGGAGTGGGCAGTCGGTGGAATGGTGAGAGTGCACTTGGCTTTCTGATAGCAGATCTGAATACATTTAACGATCCACCTGGCTATACCAACCTTGGAAATGGGGTTGCCTTTGTGTTGTGGCGAAAAGGCAACAAATAGTTGTTTAGTCTTCCGAAAATCTTTGGTCCTATCAATGTAGTACATTAAGACCCTTTTGACGTCAAGTGTGTGGAGCATTCTCTCCGCAACGGACTCCGGATTTTGGAAGAACACAGGTAGTTCTATAGTCTGGTTGATATGGAACTGAGAAACCACCTTAGGAAGGAACTTGGGGTTAGTGCGAAGCACCACCCTGTTGGAATGAATTTGAATAAATGGCTCTTGGTTAGTTAGTGCCTGGAGTTCACTAACTCGTCGTAGCGATGTAATCGCTATAAGGAAAGCCACTTTCCATGTTAAGAACTGAATCTCACATGAGTGCAGTGGTTCGAAAGGGGGACCCATCAGCCTGGTGAGGACCACATTTAGGTTCCACTCGGGAGCTGGTGGGGTCCGCGGTGGAATGACTCGTTTGAGTCCTTCCAGAAAAGCTTTAATGGCCGGCAGTCTGAAAAGTGAGAGGTGCTGTCTGTTTTGGAGATAAGCAGCCATTGCGGATAGATGTATCCGAATGGAAGCATAGGCCAGATTACATTTGTACAGATGTAAGAGATAACAAATGATGTTCTGAATAGATGCATCCAGCGGGTCAATGTTGTGGTCTGCACAATAAATGACAAACCGCTTCCATTTCGCCGCATAGCATGCTCTGGTGGTGGGCTTCCTTGCCTCCCTGATTATGTCCATACAGTCAGGAGGTAAGTTGAGGTAGCCAAACTCTAAAGACCTCAGGAGCCAGATCGCCAGGTTGAGCTGTTGCGGATCTGGATGCTGAATGTCGCCATGGCTCTGCGTCAAAAGCCTGGGTGTGAGGCGCAGCCTTTGATGCGGTACCACGGACAGTTCCAGAAACGTGGTGTACCATGGTTGGCGAGCCCACGTTGGAGCAATCAGGATGAGAGTCATCGAGTGCTGCCTGAGCTTGCGTGCCACCAGCGGTATTAGAGGTGCTGGGGGAAAAGCATACGCAAATTTGCCTGATCAGTTCATCCATATCGCATTGCCCTGCGACTGTGGGTGTGGGTGTGGGAACCTGGCGGCAAAGCTTGGGCATTTGGCGTTTTCCTTTGTGGCGAACAGGTCTTTCTCTGGATGACCCCACCTCAGGAAGTACGGGTGGAGTACTGATGGATGTATCTCCCACTCGTGCATTTGGTGGCTGTACCTGCTGAGCAGGTCCGCCATCGGATTGTCCTTGCCCGGGAGGTGTTCCGCCATGAGGAAGATGTTCCTCTGAATGGCCCACTTCCACGTGCTCTGAGCCAGATGAGACAGCTGCGGAGTGTGTACCTCCCTGCTTTTGGATGTAGTACATGGCCGTCATGTTGTCCGTCCGGATCAACACGACCTTGTTGCACAGATGTACCTTGAATGCTTTCATTGCCATGAAGATAGCCATCAGTTCTAGAACGTTGATGTGCATCTTCCTTTGCTGTGGTGTCCATAGTCCCTGCACTATGTAGTGGAGTACATGAGCTCCCCATCCCTGGAGAGATGCGTCCGTCTTCAGTATAATCTGTGGCACAGGCTCCTGGAACGGTCGGCCCTTGCAAAGGTTTTGTGGATTCCATCAATGCAGAGAGTTTTATGCACGACCGGTTACCAACACTAGGTCTATCAACTGTCCTTGAGCCTGAGTCCACTGATGTATTAAGCACTCCTGAAGCGGACGTATGTGTAGTCTCGTGTGCGGGACTATGGAGATGCAGGAGGCCATCATGCCTATCAACTGCATGAACACTCGAGCTGAAAGTGAGTGTTGAGGTCCGAATTTTTGTATCAGCGATTGAATGCTGCTGACCCGCACTGAATTTGGCTGTGCTGTAGCTGCCAGAGTGTTTATGGTCGCACCCAGATACTGCCGTATGTGGGCGGGTTGCAGGTGGGACTTTGGGTAATTCAGTGAGAATCCCAGATCGTGAAGAAGGTGAATGGTGTGGGACATGTGGGCGGCACACTGCTGGGCTGACTTTGCCTGGATTAGCCAGTCGTCCAGATAAGGGTAGACATGAATGTGTTGTCTCCATAGGTGCGCCGCCACCGTCGCCAGGCACTTTGTAAACACCATGGGTGCCGTGGTGAGTCCGAAAGGTAGAACCTTGAACTGGTAATGCTTGACTTGGATGGTGAACCGGAGGTATTTTTTGTGTGACTGGTGCAGCGGAATATGAAAGTACGCATCCTTCAGATCTAACGTTGCTAGAAAATCCCCCTGACTGAGCAACGGTAGGACTTGTTGCAGCGTTAGAATGTGAAAGTGCTCCGACAGAATGCACTGATTGAGGGGTCTGAGGTCCAGTATGGGTCTGAGGGACCCGTCCTTCTTTGGTATCAAGAAGTACAGTGAGTAAACTCCTGTGCCTCTTTCGTCCACAGGCACGAGCTCAATTGCCCCTGTTTGCAGCAGGCCGAGTACCTCCTGCTGCAATAAGTGCAAATGGTCGGCGGACATAGGACGGTGTCTTGGGGGTATGTTGGGTGGAGTGGATGTTAACTCCAGACAATAACCGTACTGGATAAGCTGTGTGACCCAACTGTCTGTGGTGATGGACTTCCAGACTGGCAGGAACTGTTGAAGTCTCCCCCCGACAGGTGTTGCGTGGTCGGGGGGCAGTGACAAGGCGTCACTGTTTGGTAGTGGCAGAGGATCTGGAGTTGATGCTTCCACGTCCTCTGCCTTTGGCGCTGTTTCCACGATATCCACCCCGACTTTGCTTTGTGTAAGTGTACTGCGTGCCCCCTTTATAGTACTGTGGTGTTTTGGAGAGCTGGCCTCTGGAAACACCTCTATTGCTTGAGCGACGAAAAGAACCACCCCGGAACTGCTGGGACTGCAGGGCCCCCATAGACTTCGCAGTGTCAGTGTCTTTTTTGATTTTTTCCAAGGTGGTGTCCACCTCTGGGTTAAATAGATGATCAGGGTTTACTGTCTGATTGAGAATGGTGGTCTGTATTTTTGGCTTGAACCCGGAGATTCTGAGCCAGGCATGTCGTCTCAGCATAACACTAGTGTTAACTGCTCTGGCCGCAGTGTCTGCTGCGTCCAGTGCGCATTTGATAGAAGCATTAGATATGAGCTTCCCTTCTTGGATGAGCATCTCAGCTGCCTCTTTATATTGATCTAGGAGGTGCTGTAACAGGGTCTCAAGTGTGTCGTAGTGTGCCCTGTCATACCTGGCTAGAAGAGCCTAAGTGTTTGAAATGCGCCAAATATTGGCCGCTTGAGCTGCCACCCTTTTCACTGATGTCTCAAACACCTTAGATTCTTTATCTGGAGGAGGAGCATCACCAGTCGTTTGTGAATTAGCCCTCTTCCGGGGGTTGGAAACAAAAGAGTCCAACGGCAACTGTCCCTTGATGTAAGTAGGGTCACTAGGTGCCGGTTTATATTTTTTCTCAATCCTGGGGTTTATCACCCTGGTTCTTGTAGGCTCCTTAAAGATTTCCCCAGCATGCTTTAAGACACCATTCAGCATAGGCAGAGTCTTGACAGTCCTCTCTGAGAGGAAAAAGGTGTCAAAAAGAAAGTCTACTTCAATGGGGTCAGCATGGAGCTGGACGTCATGATTCTTAGCTGCCCTTTCAATGAGGGCATTAAATGCAGCCGAATCCTCAGTGGGTGATGTCTTCACCGCATACATTTGAGTGTCTGGGGTAGAGTTAGGGTCACCTGGGTCAGCAGCAGCTGCCCAGGGTTCATTGTTATCATCTGTATCAGTGTAGACAGGATAGCTGTATTCATCATCACCTTCCCCAATGTCCACATCCGAATAAGTGGGTGAGACATCCTGGCCATGCGGAGACACCTGTTCCACAAGAACGGGCGTCGAAGTTGAGTCCTTCTTCTTCAGTGGGATTTTATAGGACTCCATTGGCTGTTCCGGGGCGATTTTCCGCATATAAATGGAAAGTCTGCCTGTTTCGGCATCGATAAAGTGTTCCAGTTGCTCTTCCAACGAGGATTGTCGATGCTTTATGGCCGAGACCGCCGTTGTGGCCTTCGGCACCGAAGACGCCTTCTTTAGCACGTCGGTGGTTATCTTAGGGGCGAAAGCCTTCGGCGCCACTTTCGGCGGCAGCGTGAAGTGGATGGGCGTCGACGTTTTCTGGGGTTTGTCGGCAGGCTTTGAAGGTGGAGGATCTTTAGGCCCGACACCCAAGGCCTTGTCCCTGATGCGTTTCAGGGAGTCTGCCACCTGCTTCGTGAAGGAGGCAGGAGGCAGAATGTTGCGTCGACTCGACGGATTCCTCTGAGGCACCCCCAGACGTGGACTCGTGGGCTTGTCCGCTCTTGGCCTTGTCCTGTCGACGCGGAGGTTCGAGAACCTTGGGATCACCGAGTCCTTTTTCGGTGTCGATTGTCTTCGGCGCCGATTTGTTCGGGTCGACTGCCTTGACTTTTGCCTTGGGCGCGGTAGACTTCGTCTCAACGCCCTTGAGCTGTTTCTTCGGGTCGATAATGGCCTTCTGCTTTGTCGGTGCCGACAGATCCGAGGACTTGGAGCCGACCAAAGCAATATGCACTTTTGGTTTCGATGTAGACACCAGTGCTTTCACTTGCGTCGAGACCGGAGCGTTCACTTTCGGTTTCGATTTTGCAGGTTGCGGCTCGATAGTAATGTCCGAAGCAGAGCCCGAAGGCGGGGCCGTAGAACTTATTGGAAGATCTTGGGTAAGGCCTGATGGCGATCCCTCGACCTGAGCCTTAGGAAGCGTTTCGGCCCCAATGACAGTTTGAGTTAGCTCCTCGCTCGAGCTATCTTCCATGGCCCCAAAGGCCCTGTCGTCGTCTCCTACCTAGTCGACGACTTCTTCCGCTTCGAGTATTTCAACATCCTCGTCGTAGTTGGAGTCGACCTCCGACGCGGGATTAGACGGGTTATCACGAACTTCCCGGTCAGCTCCTTCATCATCCCCGGCATCGAATATGTCCACAGGCGCCGGTGCAGTCTGCTGGGCCTCCTGGCGCGCAGCACGTCGATGCTTAAGCGTCTTCTTGGATCGAAAACGGGAACAAGTCATACAGCTGGCTTCATCATGATCCGGCGACAGACACTTGTTGCACACCGGATGGACGTCGATGTGGGGATACTTTGAGTTGCACACGGGACATCTCTTGAACGGGCTCCGTTCCATGATAGTTCGTCGATAAGGCCTGTGGCGTCGACCGGGCCTTCATCGTCGAGAAGCACGCGCTCTTTTGGAAATCCGGATCCGAAGGGAGCTGGAGGTAATCGGGCACCGAAAGCTAGACTATACCGACGAAAAACTAAAGGCTTTTTGGCCTTAAGAAACTTTTATATCGATTCCGACAGAGTGAACCAATATACATCCGAACCCAATGGCGGAAAAAAACAATCTGGGGATGGAGTCGATGCCCATGCGCACTGTAGTCCAGGGGAGGAGCCACCTATCTTGTGATACTTCGAAGACTCTTCCGGGACAACAATGTGCGATCATCCGGACCCAACACTAGGCGGCGATCTATGCACAAGATATGAATTCAGCAGCCCACATGCCTCGAACATTTATTTTACACTACAATCAGTTTTAGGGACACTGGTTATAGCATCAAGATGTCCAACAATGCGAGACACTGGGGAAAAAAGCAGCACATTGGGAATGGGACTGCACTCACCCCTAGCACACCGTAGCGTTCACACATGGTCCAGCCACACAAGAAGTCGATCTCGAAGTTGTGGTTGAGAATGATAATGGCGTGTTCCTTCCCAAAATGATCCACAGTTTCTTGGTCCGTGAAGAGTGTGCACTCTGTGCCTGACCACCATTCCAGCAGCATCACCAGCTCTGGGGGCAGACAGGAGAAAACATCAGGAAGTAACAGACACAAGAGAGGAGGTGGGTAAGCAAAAGGGAGAACAATAGAACAAAAAAGTACAAAGCAATCTTTTCAAATTAATATATAAAACAAATAAAAGAAAGGGAAGTGTAAAAAGATACCGGAAAGAAGAAAAGAGTACTTGTTCAACGTCAAGCCTTACTCCATCCATTAAAACATTGAAAGACACAACCAATAGCAAGACTTGGGTTCGAAGTTAGCCATATGGAACTTTTCTAGGAGTGTGTTGGACTTGGCCCTTCTGGCAGGTTCACCCCTAAACTTTTTGCTTTGTGTGGTGACCCAATGGTAGTGATTTTTGGTCTCTGCGCACTTTTTCCCTGTGTCCCAGGGCAAAGTGTGTGCGTGTAGTGAGGCTGGCCTACCCTCCCATAGGAATGCATGGGGAATGTCTGTGTCCCTGGTAGTTCCTGATGCGTGAGGTGTGCAGGCTCGAGTTTGGTATGCACGGACTCGTGAGATTGAATGCTGCGCAATTATGTGTGCGGCGTGAATGTGTCTAGTGTAGAAGTGCCACTTCTAGACATGAGTGTGCGTGTGCAGTGAGTGTGCTGGCACATGATTGGCTGGAGCTGGCTGGTGAGCCTGGCTCCAGGAGTCTGGATGGGTCTGCCCCGGTGGTGAGTGGAGAGATTAGCATGCTGATGTGAGGGAGGGGTGCACCTGGGACCTGAATAAGGCTGGGCTTTCCCCACACAATGCTGGCTCCGCCCCCTGTGGTGCGACTCATGACCCTAACCTCCCTAGTGAATAGGAAGGGTGGCTGAGCACATCAAGAGTGCTCCAAAACCAGCTGTGACTGGTTTCTCTCCCACCCTGCACCCAAGAAAGGTTTTCACTGTATAAAAAGGGGCTGTGTCCCCTTACAAGTTGTTCTCTTCTTGGATCCTTTTGCTGAGGGGGGCTGCTGCTGCTGGGCGCCAGGAGGACCGCCACTGGGAATTGCCTCCCTGCCTAGGAGGACCCTGTGAGCTGGCTCTGGGCCCAGCCTTGCCCCCCCCCCCCTTCCTGAGGACTTTGCCCTAGCGCTTAGGAGAGCTGGATTGTGGTACTGGGGAGCGCTTGAGGTCTGGGGCAGTGCTGCCCTTTCTGAGCAGCATCCCGTAGCTGTTTTCGCCCCTCACGAGGGATTCCCCGGCGTGGGGATCCCCCTTGTTGCTTATATTTAAGGCAGGTGCCCCCCCTGCCTTTTACCCCACCAGTTGGTCAAAGTTTGGGGGCGCGGGAGCCCACCCCGCTTATTTGCCGACTTTTGTGGTGCATACCCCGCTGTAAGGGTTAATTCACGGGAGCCCACCCCGTATTGCCGGAAAAGAATCACCGCCGCAGCCCAGGAGTTCCGGAAACGTTGCCGGGCCACTGCCTAGAGTGACCCGGAAGTGCCCCAGCCTGCCCCGGAAGTCCCGCCCTCGCAGCAGCGCGAGACCAGAAAGAGGTGCTGCTACAAGCACAGAAGCGGCGCCGGCACCCGGTGTGCGACCGAGAAGGATGTCTGGCCAGCCGGGGTGGGGAGAGAGCGTTTCCCCTACCGCCCCGGGAGCAGATGAGAGGCCCCGCGTCCCGAGTCGGCTACAGGCAGGCCCCCGGCATCGACCAGGGGAGGCACCAGACCGCCGGTGAGTGGGGCTAACCTGGGGAGTCAGTGTGGAGAGCAGGGCCGCTGCCTGCATTCCCGAGCAGCCCCGGAAGGCATCGACCGGAGGAGGCACCAGACCGCCGGTGAGTGGGGCTAACCTGGGGAGTCAGTGTGGAGAGCAGGGCCGCTGCCTGCATTCCCGAGCAGCCCCGGAAGGCAGCGTGCCGCTCCCCCTTTAACCCCAGCAGCTTTGGGGGAGAGTATTGTTAGAGGGGGCGTCGGGGCATATTGCCGGTGCCCGCCCCCTCCTGCTAAGTGCTCCTCCTGATTTGGGGCCATTGTTCTGAGTCCCCCGAGCGGGACTCCACTGTTAAGGGCATTTTGTTTATTTAGAGCCCGAGAGGCTCTACCTACATTGAGGGGGCATTGTTGGGTGGTAGAGCAGCCCCGGCAGACAGCGGGCCGCTCCCCCCATTGTGGCCACATTTGCTCGAGCCCAGAGAGGCTCAGGGGGCCATTCAGTTTGTTTAGAGCCACGAGGCTCTAGGGGGGCACGAGTGCTTTGGCCAGAGCCTGCAAGGCTCCACTGTGTTGGCCACATCTTGTCTCCACAGCTGCCCAGCACTTAGTGGGCAGCTGCTACGTTTAGGCCCCTGACATTTGGGACAAGTCACAGGTTGTGGTTTATGTAATTTCTGCGAATTGTTCTGTGCTGCACCTCTGAAGGTGTTTTGATGCGTCATGTGCCTTGTTGCTACACCGCTGAATGTATATTTATGCATCATGTGTTTTCTTCCCTACACCTCCGAATGCTGTGATGCATCATGTGTAATGTGTTCTTGCCTATACCCCTAAATGTATAGTGATACTTAGGTGGTTCTTTCTAGTACAGGTGTGCTAGTGAAGTCCTGGTTCCCTGCGTGATATTCTCCTAAGGTGGTTAGGGTTGCGTAGGTGGTACTTACCGGTTACCAGTAGTTACTGGTTGTGTGCTCTATTTTGATATTTTGTGCTACATTTGCTATTTGATGCTACAAGTGTTCTATGTGCCAATTACTATTCCTACAAGTGCTAATTCTACCAAGTACTAAGTCTAAAAGTGCATATTCTTGACAGTGGTCCAGGTGGCCCCGTGTTGTACATATCCCCTGTAAATTCTGCCTGTGCCTGTTGGCACATTGTAAAGTGTGTGTTTTTATCTAATGTGTTTTGGTATAATACAAAGGCTATTTTTATATATAACCTTGTGTGGAGTTTTCTTTGTGATGGGATTTGGGTGTTGTTGCTGGGTGCGCGCGCAAACGCTTAACTTACATCGACTCCGAGTTAAGCCTTACTGCTCGTGTCACGTTACCAAGGGGGTGAGCAGGGGTTATCTTGGCATGTAACTCCCTTGCCCTGACTTAGAGTGGTGGTCTCTGACTGACTTTGGCCCAAGCCCTTGGCCAGCCAGAGATCCCATTTCTAACAGGGTGCATATAGAAAAGTGCTCAGATCTGACAAAATGTAACACCTAGCATAGAATTTACGGAGTCATGATAAAAATTCTCTTCAGTAACCTGAGAGTAATGCAGAGTACCACACATCTTCTGAAGGTAGACGCACACTGATCCAGTTACACAGATATAAGTAATGCAGTTGATAGAGAGAGCACCTTTATTGCAAGTGGAGGTCTTGAAAAGACCTCCCACTTCCCCTCCAGACCTCATCCTCTACTGGAATTCAGAAGAGATCTCCAGACCTGGCTGTTCAAGGGACTCTCCCTGAAGCAGCGCTGTCAGCGCCTGGATACCCTCACAGGTGATTAGAGGCGCTATACAAATCCAGATTGATTGATGTAGACTGGGGCATGCAAGTGCATGACCGAGTACCATGCCTCTGCATTGGGAGTACTCTAGTCCAGTAATAGGCAATGATCCCGGGACCAGCACCAGAGCAATAACACTCAAGGAAGTTACTGTCAACAGCACTGTACGTCTACCCCGAAAGGATCCATGGAGTTGGTTTATCTTTGCTCTTTAGAATATGTGAAAACCTATGTGATATATCGTTCCAGTGAATAGGGGCAGGAGAAGTAGCAAATACAGAAAGTCTGGGAAGACGTTAGCCAGGATATAACATATACAAAGTTAAGTTTAATAATATCTTCAATTTGTACTCAAGGATTAAAATACATCTTTCATTATGTCAAATTATTCTCTTGACATCGATATATGCTTATATTTTTTTTAAAGAGCTAGAGTATATTTTACCAATAACTCTGTAAAGATGCACTGTAAGTCTGGGTACAACATGGACAACTGGAATCAGAATCGCTAACCAAGCTGTACCGGGCTGATGAGCCCACAACAAGGGCGAAACTGGTCCCAGGATGCTTGTGTTCCAGTTCAGGAAGAACCTGGCTCGGCAGTTCGGGCTGGACAATTCCCATGAGGCACAGGGTCAGACTGATTTTGAAAGGGCTCGGTTCAAACTGGGGTGGCATGATGAGCAAGAGAATGATGGGTTGAGTGCTACCCCGAGCGATGCCAGTGGTTAGACTGATTGCATGCAGCCTCCCATCACCTTTTGTGTTTCATGTACCTCTTCAACAGAGTCTTTTATTTGCATTGGGACAACCAGGTAGCGCAAGCTGGGGATGTGGGACCTGAGAAAATGTGAACTGTGATTGGACTGACCTTCCTCTTCCTAATAGGCTGCTCTCCCTGCTCTTCAGATGGTGCTGAGTCACTCAGTAGCGAGTCTGGTTTCAAAGCAGGGCTCAGAGTGGACTTCGGTTCCACTGCATATGTCTCAGTATTTCTGTGCCGAAATACTATCTCTTGACATCATGGCTGGACATGCTGGTGTCCGCGTGTCTCCGGAGACGAGATGGGCTTTTGAGACTATCATTACTGTGGAACAGTGGTCGGTGACAACTGTTGATTCTTTGTGGTGGCAGGGGACTGGAAGCATGGGTTCTCACAAGACCAACATTTGCTCTGGTACAAAGGCTTCGCTCGAGGTCTAATCCCAAAGGGAAGATCCTCTGAAATTGTGGATTGTGAAATCCTAGGTGTAGTCCGGGTCCCAGGAGTGGGATTCACTACGGGTCCTAAAGACAGATCTTCTCTGAACTCAGAGCTATCTGAAGAAAGGCCTTGTGGGTGCCACTTCACTTGGCCTCACAGGATACTAGAATGGCCTTTTTAGTCACCCGAGGTTGCTGCCTGGATGCAGACTGCAGCTGATGGGTCAGCAGACCTCGAACATTCATTCTGTATTGCATCCACCGGCACTCACTTCTAAAGGGAATGGTATTTTTGTTATTAAATGCCTGGCAGGTGGAACGGTTTGATTCTTTGTGGCCTTTTAGTAGATGAAGGTGGCACACGTTACGTTGATATGACCACAAATTTACCAGGAGGTATTAGACAAAAGTGGAGGGGTGGGTTCTGCATATGCCACTCATACCACTAGGCCTTAAAATCATCTGGTTTAGTTCTGAAGACGTTGGTGACTGCGCGGTGCCCTTGTGTCTGTCTTCTGGGAAGCAATTTTGTTGCCTGGTTGCAAAATCTTTGCTTCAATATCATAATAGTACTGGAGTCCAGAAAGGTATGTCCAAAACAAATAGCGGAAAGAAATCGATGGTGGAATCTATGTCACTCATTGTTAGTTTTAGGGAGTGATCATGTGTCACCTCCAAATCGAAACCTCTGCTTGATACAAAAAACATACTACCTCCACTCACAACAATGCATGGCAATTGTATGCCAAGCATGTGATCTACAGAACCAAATAGTGGAAACTCAATTAACACCATCACTGCTGCAGCAACTCCCCTCCTGTGCTCAGAACCTTGGATTACCATTGTTCATGACAAGCTCAGCTCGTCATAAGCACACGACCAGTGTACTGCATGACGAGCTGAGCTCGTCATGAGCATCGAAGGGGTTATATAAATTGCTGTTTGAGTGTATTTTTCAGATTTAAATTCCACACACTTAATGGAAGACAGAATGGGGCACAAAATAAGTATTTAATCAAAAGAAGGGGGAGACTGAACCATGTAGTTCTCCATACCAGAATCTCAGGGATAGTGTTCTAGGAGACCCTCATCCACACGTTCACAGTTTGAGGCGTATATAATCTCCACTTGGTGTGGTTTGGTAGGTAGCATCATCATTTGGTCTGCCACTTGATTGTCCTATTCTCCAAGTGACATCATAACCTCCATCAGTAGGGAGACTGTCTAGATGTTGAACAGTGGTTAGGGAGTTAAAATTACCTTCTATAGATGGATAGGGATGAGACTAAAAACAAAACTGGTATTCAGTGGATGAGTCACTGATCCACGACACCTGGTGAATGGGTTGACATGTTTCGGCCTGGAACAGTCCTTACGGGTCTAAGGCCTTCGTATGGAACAGTTATGTGGAAGCATTACACTTTTGGGCTATCTAGAGTTATGTACATGGGTGGACTCACTCACCTGTCTTCGTCAAAGAGCACACTTTGCTGGTAAGAGAATGTAGTTCCGTTTATTTTTTATTTAGGCTGTGTGTTCTATCAGAAGCAGTTAACTGAAAGAACAACTAAATAGTTTGGGAATATTTTAGTCTTTTTAGCCACAAATGTGACCCTGCCCCCACTGTACTCTAGATGTGAAATCCCATAATTTCTTTTAATGCACTTCGGCCCCTGAGCCAGACTGAATATGGATATATGAACCTGTAGTGTTCACGTGTGTCAGACGCGGTGTTGGTTCTTAGCTGCAGATCTGCATGGCTTCATGGTTGGTGAAGTCCTAAGTTCATGAGCGCTGGCGACATAACAGATGCATACCCCCAACAGTGACGTTTTCTCAGTAAGATTTGCCTTTTATGGCAATATTCAGTAATGGTCTAGCATGAAACCCTGCCAAGCGTTGCTGACATTTGTCTGCGATAGACCTTTGTTCCAAGTGCCTCTGGTGCTTGAAAATTCTTATGAAACTGTTGTGTGAGAGCTGGGATCAGACGCAAAATACGATCGCTGCGGAACGAGAGGCTGAGCTCATTTTTGACATTTGTCAGGGTCACCACAGAGTAAAGTCATCAAAAGCAGAGGCAGCATAAAAAGGTCCTATTAATCTTCCCCTAGAGAACATTAAGAAAGAAGCAGGCCTTCCAAGGAGTATAATTCTTTTTCATCAGAGTCCATTGCTGCCCTATAGAAGTTTCAGTACGCATTTGAAATTTCAGAGCTTGCGGCAGACTAGGTCAGCCACATCTCTGAAGTACCAGCTCTCTGCGGGGCCCTCTCTGGTTACGATTTAGAGGACACCTTTGGCATGGACCAGCCTCAATGCTACACTGTTGGCTTTGGAACTAGCTCCATAAGGTACAAACTATTGTTCTTTTGGACTTTCAGGTGAAAAAGATGATGTAGGCTACGGAGTCAGGCTCCATGCCTGCTGCAGCACCAGTGGTATTGGGCCCAAGAGTTAAGTATCAAATAATGAATGTGATTTTGCAGACAGCTATAAATAAATCTGAGTATTTAGAGGGAGGAACAGTCTCAAAATGAGAAAGGTTATCGCAAAAAAGTTGTTTAAGAGGTTAGAGCATCTGTTCAGCTAAAACTGTGCTTTGAGGTTCGGACAGCCTTACTCGACAACGATAATGACTAGGACAAATTAGCCTGAAGGCCTCTTGCAGGATTAGGAAACTGCAATTTTCTTTGGCGCCTGTATTGTAAGGAATTTGAGGGATGCCTGGACGGAGGATAAAAAAGATAGCTGTAACAATAGAGCTGCCTGCTGCCATTGTAGCAGTGCTGAGTCTGCTATAATCCACAAAACCAATGAAGGCCTTTCTCTGGCCCCACAACGAGGAGTAATAAAACTACTATTGCAGTAATCCCAGGGATCTGGCCAAGTCCACACCTAGTTTCATATCTGGTAGTACCCAGTCTATAAGACATCCAAATAACACACAAAAGTCAAAGGGCATATAGAGAATAGGATTCTGGATCTCTGGATGGAAAGATGTACATCTCAGGCAGTCTTGACGTTTAAGGACCTCAGCTACTGTTATTTGACAATAGTATAAAATAGCAAAATCCACCAAAAAAAAGCTATCACAGCGACCAAAGTTGTCTCTCTCTCAAGACTACCTTGACCTCTTCTTTGTCAGGTATGAGATCTGTGTAGCAAGAGATGTCGGAACACATTTGCCGATCATGGCCAATGCATTCACTGACTTAATGGATGTAGCACCCAAAATGGACAACCTCCCCAAAATGGTTCATCCTCCCTTCATGCGACAGTGGAGAAGTACACAGGCATATCGGATTACGGGATTTTCTTCTAAATTGCTTGCATGACCTCATAGTTTACCTATAAGGCACGCAGGGAGTGATCAAGCATATTTTTTGCACGCAATTCTTGGCATCATAGTCAGTACAGATTTTTTTGCTTTTTTAAACCGATTTTATTGATTTTTCATTTAACGGGCACAATGGCTAGGCATGCTTAGGGATGAAATCAAAGCAGTACAAAAGCGGGTGGTGCTGGACGGAGCATCTGAACCAATCAAACACTCACACCCAGTCAACAGGACAGGGTTTAATCCATCACCGTTCTTTAGCCCACTCTGCCACCCCAGTTCAGACATGGCCATATGCAAATCAGTCTGACCCTGTGCCTCATGGGAACAGTCCAACCCGAACTGCCAAGCCATGCCTTCCCTGGACCGGAAACAAGCTTCCTAGGACCGGTTTCTGGCATTCCAGACGTCTTCAGCCCGGCTTGCTTGAATCCAGTGGCAAGGTGAGCAAGGGACTCACGTCTGAGCATACCCTGCCAACTTATGGCGAACAAAGCAGTACAAAAGAGGGTGGTGAAGGACGGAGCATCTGAACCAATCAAACACTCACACCCAGTCAACAGATCTGGGTTTAATCCATCACAGTTCTTTAGCCCATTCTGCCGCCCCAGTTCAGACATGGCCATATGCAAATCAGTCTGACCCTGTGCCTCATGGGAACAGTCCAACCAGAACTGCCAAGCCATGCCTTCCCTGGACCGGAAACAAGCTTCCGAGGACCGGTTTCTGGCATTACAGCAGTCTTCAGCCAGGCCATAGCTCCCTGCATCTATTCTTCCTCATCTCATGGACATCTTTGAGTTGCTGTTGATCTATGACCATGCCTTCCTCTGTATCCAGACACTGGATATGACGAGTAGAACTGGTAACAGGAACTAAAGGGCCCTCACTCCTGCGACAACCTTAGCAGATAAGTTTGGGAAGCTATAAAGGCACCTTACTGGTGAGAGGGCAGTATGGATGAAAGGACGTCTTTCCTTCCCTCAAGCCATGGAGGCCTTAACATGAGCTACTAAAAGAAATGTAGTCATGGACGGTCCTGACTGCAATGTTACAGCGGTTGATAGAGCCTCACTGGTGTCTTCATCATTCACTGTGTCTTCGTCGCCGGTCTATTTGTTGTCAGTTATTTCAGCATCAATGTACTAGTCATCGGAATCACGGATGGAGCTGTAGTTCAGGGTCTGCAGAGCGCCGTTGTCGATGGCGCAGTTAGCAATGAAGAGGAGTAGCAAAGGAGTGCGGGAAGGAGCAGGGCAGCAGTTGTCACTAGGGGATGCGTAGAAGAAGGTATGCCCAAAGGGTGTCTCTATCAGTCTTCTCGTCAGACATTGAGGGCCCTTAAGTGTAGGTTCCTTAGAGCTGGATGTCAAAACCTCCGCTGAAGTCCCCGTTCTCAGGACCTTATCTTCATCATAACTAGGTTTCTGCTCTTTCATCAAAAGATCAAAGTGGGAAGACTATACAAGGAAATGATCACCACTGGAAACCTTCTACTGAAGCCACCTTAAAAGTTGTACCTTCACGATTTTTCAAGGATTTTCAGAGGAACTTCCTGCACACATTACAACCTTTGGCCGTCCCACAGCAGCTGCAGGTTCCGACAGGAGCTTTCCTAAGAGAATTTTCTATGTTAACACTTTCACCTACACAAAAGTCTAAAGGCTGCCAACACCAAGATAAGACGCAAGTAGAGATGGAAAATTTCCAGAAAAGTGATCGGAATATCAAATTCTGAACAGAAGATAGAGCAGAGCTTTGAAGAACTCGCTCCCACATCACATGCAGTAGCAATCTAAAGTAAGATATCAAGAGGAAGTGTGGTGTGGAGGGCTTCCTTCATACTGGCTGATGTTCTGGTTACTTCCGGAGGCTGAATATCTTCTTCGATGGAAGTATTTTCGGCCGTGTTTGGAGAATACTAGTGAAGTAGTCCCAGCTCAATGATGAGGAATTATTCAAGCATGTGAATCTGTGAAAGAGCCAATGATAAAGGCCGCCTATTTCACCCCAGGCAAACAAAGTGTGTACTTACGGCTCCAAAGAGAGTAGGCGAGGCGGCAGTTCAGGCGCCGGTACAGATGCCGATTTATTGGCCAGATGAGTAGAGTGCATAGCTGGATGAAGTTTATGATCAGCCCGCTCACCACGAAGACGAAGCCGATGAGCAGGTGGGCAACGGACTGAGTCTTTATGTAGGCAAGAAGGCCCATAGTGAGGCCCTCAGAGCCGCTTGCAGGGCCCGTCACTCAGAATCACTGTCCTGGAGATGGAACAGAAAAGAGAAGTCAGTCAAGAAGAATGGTTGCCAGAAGGTATCCACAACTGAACTCATTGCATGCCCAGACTATCTACAGCAGTATACAACACCTTTCAGTACCAGAAATCAACAGATTGAGGCCAAACCCCTCTTAGTAGTAATATAAAAACTGTGACAAGACGGTCATTAGCAGCAATATGCATAACGTGGCCCTGGCTGTCCTAGGCAGCAGTGTATGGTACTGGGCCCAAACCGCCCTTAGCAGCAATATACATAGCGTGGCCATGGCTATCCTAGGTATCAGTGTATGGAATTGTGCCCAAACCGCCCTTAGCAGCAGTATACAGACAGTGCCCAGTCTGACCAAACAGCAATACACAGGAAAGGTGCCAGACTGAGCTCATTTCTGTAAATTGCCTCCCGGGGCAGTTACCTAAAGACTTGGCCCACACGGTTGGTAAAAATGTGCCCAGAATATCCTTAGCAGCAACATACATCATCTGTGCAGAGGTAACTGGTGGTTTTGAACAGTGTGCGTCACTGCATGCCAGAAGAGACATGCCCATACAGTGTGTCAGATTCAGAATCTCTCAGGGTGTGAAATGGAAGGGGGGTCTGAAGACCTTGTGTAGGACCTCTCCTGCTCATTTCCTCGGAGTCATTGTAATGGGGCATCAAGTCGAGGGCATGCATCAGGGTGCCTTAAAAGCTCGAGGCTCGCTTCAGCGGTTTGAAGCGGAGGGCCTACAACAGCGTTTCTGAAGGGCTCTGAATGTATCATGGGTCCTTGAGCAAGCGCTTGCATCAAAATCAAGGCTCTGGGTACTACAGAAGCATTTGTTGCAAATAAGTTATGTTTAGTATTCATAAGTCCAGTTTTTAAAAGCTTGCGGCATTAGGTCAGTTTTCCTTTATTTTGCAAAGCGGATAAAAAGGTCCAAGAACTCCAAGCAGCTTCCTACCCCATCTGGCTTGTCTGAATGTGGGACCAACAAAAGGTTTGTTTGTAGCGGCCTACTGGCAAAAGATTTGGGGTGAGAACTGATTTTCCTAAATAATAAATCTAAAGCACTTTCGAAAATAATATGGAGGTCTTTAAAAATGGATCTTTTGCAAATAGTTACGCTATGCAGAGTGCTCATTTGCAAAGATTATAAATAGATTTGGCAGCTATATTTAACGTATTGAAGTCTTACTTTCTCAGCCGACCCTACATAAATGGAGGCTTAAAAAACATACATTGGATAGATTTAACTTCAGACCTTCAGGGCGGGTTCACCCACACCCTCCCCAGTGCAGGTGTTGGACATTGGGGGACCCTGCAGAGGGATCCAATGGATCCTCTGACACAAGCATCTGAGGATTACAGTTTTATTTTTTTAAACAGTGCTGGGGTAATATGCAATCACTTCTGTGTCAGACTCAACCCCTCTTCCCACCCATCTGTGACGTCAGTGAGCTGCATCGGAGCCAGAGGAAGGAGCAGGTAAGAGCTCTCTCCTGCTCCAGTGGGGCAAAAAAGCCCAAAACAGCCTCCCCAGGGTTCAAAGAGGCCTTGTTTGACAGGGGAGAGTCTCCCCTTTCAAACAAGGTGTTCCTGAAATGGTTTCCAGGCTGTGGATCGTGATCACCACAGCCAGGAAACCCACTAGGCCACCAGGTATTCTGTAAGGGTCGCGGCCAGCAATTTTAATTTTTTAAAGACATTTTTTCCCCTGGAGAGGCAATTGTGTCCCTCAGGGGAATATAACACTCCCTCTAATTTTTTTATTTAAAAAACTGTTAAATGGTCAGGTGGGTTAACCCTTTTGCACACAGGGAGACTGCTTGTGGGGCCCAAATATTTTTTGGGGAGCCACAAATTCTCTATCGCCCCCCCCCCCCCTCAAAAGTACAGCGGGAAGGGGGAGAGAGGTTCAACCCCATTTGTGAGCCATATCTCTCGCTCTCTCTATATATAAATATATATTGTTTCGCATAAGCCATGACAAAAGTATGGTGTGGTATTGGGTATATAGTAATGTGAAGTAATACTTAGTCTTTTTGTATTTTTAGAGTATTTGGAGAACTTGCAGATTCAAAGAAAGAGAAGTTGTTTATTTATTGTCACACACACACACACACACACACACACACACACACACACACACACACACACAAATTTAAAATAATAGTGTTACCTTCCACGTAGGACAGTGTTTTAGAAGGAAGGTTTTAGCAGGTCCGCAGAGATGGCGACTAGGTGGATGACTGCGGTCCAGGTCTTAACTCGTGTTATGGAGGACAGCTCTGAGGCAGGATCAGAGACCAAGGCAGAAGATACTGAGACAGCATCGAGAGAGAACAAAGTGGAGCAGAATTGGAAGTCCTTTTTCAGTCGGCAGAGTTCCATCAGGCGACTCATCTTCCAGCGATCCGGCAGAGGGCGGGCGGGGGGTGGGCCCATGATGATGGCACTCATGCTGTCCCTTAGCAAGTACACTGAAGTGAAGCGACCATAGCAGGGTAGACCAACCCAGAGAGTGGACATGTGTGGCAGCAAGCACAGACGAGTGCTCTTGGCAGTCCCATAATTTATTTCATCCCCAAACCCTGCCTGTCACTGGTGACACTGTATATAAGGTCAATGGAGCCACTTTTTTCCCCAATCGATTACGTCCATCTCTTTCTGGATGTTGACTTCTTTGAGAAAACTGTGCAGCAAACAAATCTGTGTGCCAAACAATTTCTGAGGGAGCATGGAGGCACTCTAGGGACTCATTCTAGGGCATACCAGTGGACTTCAACTTCACTTGGAGTTGAAGATGTTTTTGGGCCTTACACTCAAAATGGGGTTGGTGCATAAACCAAGCTTGCAGTCCTACTACTCCAGTTGGGTAACACCCATCTTTGAACCGTAGACGAGGATAGATCAGTGTTTTTCAATTTCAATGACTATTCTACTGCATTGCCCATGGACGATCTAGGCAATGACAGATTGTTCAAAGTTCGGCCTATCATGGAACATGTGTGCCAGGCTTTCAGAAATGTATACTCCTTGAAGGAATATAGCCATTGATAAGTCCTTGATCCTGTTAAAAGAGCGGCTGCTGTTCGGGCAGTACATTGTCAGAAAAAGAGCTCACTATGGCATCAAGTTGAACACACATACAACAACATAGAAATAGACAGTGAACAGATCACAAGGTGGTGTTTGATTTTATATCAAACATAATCGGAGGTCCTGTCTGTTCATATATAGTATCTCCTGGCAGACCATAACATGTTTTGAAAGCAACTTAGGAAGGGGATGTTGACAATTTGACCTGTAGTTAGTGTTCGTGTCTCATCAGAACAATAGTTGTCTGACTAAAGTTCCCTAAAAATCTGTGGAATCTTGGGACCTTCAATAAGGCATTCTGTAAGCAATACATGCAAGAATACTTCAAGACAGAGTCTACATTGTAAATCAGGCCGCTTGGTTAGTCTGACAGTTCTGATGGGGTAAACAAATTATTCACGAGAAGTACACCTTTGTATTCTAAGGAGAAAGTGGTCACACCAGGATTGCTATTCATGATAGGGATTGGGAATTGCAATTATTTCACACGAACAAGGAATAGTCAGAGTGTGGGTCATAAGCTCACATTAGGGCCCTGCCCTCTGCACACCTCACCTATCGCTATTTATTAGATGTTTCAGCAAGATCCTCAGATTGGCTCTGCCTTTAGTCGACAATTGCACTGGCAGAGCCGAGATTATGATCAAGATTGGCCATCTAAACAAAATAAAAGGCATAACAACGTTTTCTTAGGTGAACCTGTGGAAGGATCATTAATGGCAGAGCGATTTCAGACGGGGCAAGCCTGACCTAGGCATCCTCCCGGACAGAGTACAAGGCCCAGGGCTTGACCATCTTCTTGTATGGTGATCAGAGTGGTCTTCAGCTGCTGTGTGCTTAGGTATTAACTAGGAGGGCTTCTCCCCAGAACATTTGGCCAACACAGGACGGCCAGGGAACATGTGGCCCTGGGCTCTCCTTTAGGAACTTCTGGGGTGAGCGTGGCAGAGCGATCTGCTGGCATCAGGTTCAGGCAGGTCAAGTTGGGCCCAATCCAACTTAAAGCATTCGAGAATGAACCCACACTCATCCAGCATGAGTAAGTAACTGAATCGCAGTGCCTTTCCGTGCTGATCCCCCTGCTTCAGTGCCTAATTCGCAAAACAATAAGTGCTGGGGCCTTCAAGTGGCCACTGCAGCCCGCATTGCACAGTACTATAGCCAGCGCTGCCCATGACAGTACCAAAACAACTATTAACCATCACACTCCAAAAGTGTGACTATTCAGACTATTCCAGGCCCTCACGCTATAAGAATAGCTTGAGCGCTGGTAATAGTCATTTTTAATGCACATTGAATTAATAAACATCTGTTGTTGAGCTCATCTATAAACTAGACAGTCAGGGTCACTATGGTGCAGACTGTCACAAGTACCGGTGTTGACAATTAAGTGCTGGTGCGGAGTACCAGAAACCACTGGCTCCAATTAAGCACTGCCCTGCTACCTTGTGCCTCTGTGCCCTTTTCCTGAACCGTTCAGGTTTCAAGAGACTGACCCACTGTGGGTGGTGGGGTAGCCTGCCTGGAAGGGAGGGAAGAGGGTCAAAAGGGGAACCCCGGCTCATTTTGACAGATACAATGCTACTTGAAGCCCCCCGGCAGGGACTTCAGTGCGGTTGCCACAGGGACACAAAGGCTGCTTAGGCTTCCATGCATGCACCACAGTGGTCGTTGTGTTATTCACTTCAACAGCAAAGCCAAACAAGCCCTTCTCCACAGCTGCCACTTCCAGGCATGGGAGCCAAGCATGACAACATGGCTCAGGACTGCTACAGAGGAAGGTGACTTGAGAAGCATAGGTTGGACTTACTCCCACTGGCTGTGGTAGGTGGTGGACGCAGATATGAGAGTGGGGCAATCCTCCCTTGTTGCCGGTGCCAGTCTGCCCAGTACAATGCAGCAGTGCAGGGTTTTGAAGACTCATGTGGTCCTGCCCAGGTGTTTGTGTGCTTACCCTGGTGTAACAGTGGCACTGCCGCCTGCTTCTGCTCCACTGGGAGCCACCTGCCTGGTGCCGAGGGGCTCAAGGTCCGAGTACATGCAACCTCTATTGAACCGTTGAGGCTGGCTTCAAGAGGGCAGCGGAGCGGTCTACACTGCAGACAGGTGGCACAGCCTTCAACCTCTCCTGCAGGTGAGCGAACGTCTTCGATTGGGGAAATAGCAAACTACCACATCAAGTGGGTTCTCTGGGCGCTTAATAGTCACAGAAAAAGGTTTCCTGGATAGGTCTAAATGTGTTGGGGTGCCTTGAAAAACCTCAGTTAACCAGGCCTGGATTCTAGGAACTCGACTAGCACCCTGAAAGAATGGGCAGGAAATCCTAAGCTTGAGGCACCAGCAAGAACCACCTTCCCTAACAGGAGCAGGGACTTGCCAGTCTGCTGAGTGTACCAATGTAAAGAAATATAGCCGTTAAAGCAGGACAATCATGAAATCATGTTTTGGGTGAAACCTCACCAGTGAGGTTTCATTCTCAAGGCAGTTTCGGCCAATGGACACGTATGGGTGTGCCAACTCTGAGTGCCACCTATGACGCATGTGTTCATTTTGTACATAAAATGACACCGGTCAAGCAGGCACAATTCATTTTGCACACCTCAAGAGTGGAGGGCACCGAGGCACCACTCCAATAACATGTATCCGAATTTAGTCTTGTGTGCTCCCGTTTTACAAAAAGTGCTCAGTAACGAAGCCATCTATTTTAGTGAGATGCCAGGGAAAGCATCCATCAGACCCTCAGTCCGAGCATAATCCGACAGATGGCGGCTAGGAGGAGACAGATCTAGTAACATGTTGGTCCATCTAAAGAGGAATCTGCAACACTCCACTGCAATGTGTCTTACAAACAAGGGCTTCTTAGAAGTACAGCAGGGCAGGGATATCTGGATTTCAGTCAGCTATGGTCAGATATTTTGAGCCCTTGCGTTTAAGAGAGCATCCGTCACCCAGCCATTGTGATACCTTTCAACTGCGCATTCAATTTGTAGTGCACAATACACAATTATTCGATATGCCATAAATCAATGGGACCCCAATTCAACTATCAGTTCATAAAACTTTCTTTGTTTAACAAGCTCTCTGCTCAAACCTTTCTGAGCAGAAGTCTTCCAAATAAATTCAGTATTTTCAAGGAAAACGGAGACTGCAAACAGCAGGGATGTCTGGTTAGAAAGGGTAAAACAGTTGTCAGGGATTGGGGACAAAGGACACAACCACACTAACCTCATCAGGCCCTTTTGTCTGCTGTAACAGGGGAAGATACTTCTGTGCGGAGAGACATATGCGAGGCATCCCTTAGAAATGCAATATGTCAGTCCATCTTTACAAGCGGCACTTCATCCATTCATCCATCCATCCTCACGCAGCCTTTCTTAATTATAGTCTGGATGCATCCACAGAAGAAGTAGTCACTCAGTCACTAATCTGGTGTGATTATTTTTTATTTAACCCCTTCAACGCTGATGAGTAGCTCAGCTCGTCATGAAATACACCTCTCGTACGCTCATGACGAGCGGAGCTCTTCATGAACCGCGGGATTCGTGAATCTTTAGCGCACATTGGGAAAATGCGCCGCACCGATGGTGTTAAAGGTTTCTCAATACATCTTATAACATGATAGCATTTATTATTTTTAATCATCCTCTTCTACCTGCATTAGATATTAATGGAAGTAATACATTGCTAGCCTTACCACATTGTCAATAAGAATTTTCAAACTGATAGAAGGTGTGGAGGCATGCAGCCATGAGCTGTTCATAGTCTTGTTGCTACTCAACTGCTCAGAAATTGCCAACAAAGGTAGAAATGCTTAAGCCAACAGTGAAGTGTTTTTTTTAATGTATGTTTTGGAGTTAAAGTACAAAGTAGTTGCCTCATGGGCACAGTTCATCCTGAACTGCAAGACGAGCCCCATCCAGTACAACGGCAGTCATGTTGCTATTCCAAACCTTTCCATCGCTGGAGTGCGTCACACTAGGCAACGCGTGTAAGCTGTACAGCAACAGAACATGTGGATTCTCCTTAAGGTACATGATCGGACTTCTTCCTCTTCACCAAACTTCCAGCCATAATATCACGATTGCCTTTAGCCCATCCTAGTCTCCACAGAAATGAAGATACTTCGCAGAGGTGTACAGGTAACACATAGTTTATGCGCAAGTCTGCTCTTCAAGCTACAACTACCAGTGCCTCACCCAACTGCCCACTTTGACCCCCGCCCCCTCCTAATAATCTTATGCCACATTCTACATTCCAGCACATGCTGGAATCGTGACACCACCCAATGCAGCTGAGCTGCGAGGCCTTCGAGCTTAAAATCTGGGCATAGCTCCCTTGTTGGGCAGTGGAGTATACGTGACAATACCGGACTAGACCAGCTTCTTCATTAGCCAATCTCAAGGGCAAGGGTAGCAGTGATCAAACACCTATGGAATAACTGATCACTCAATGCCCCTCTTTAGAGGAGCCTCATCTGCTCATGCCACCAGAGAGACCTAGCTGAACTAAAATAGGAACAGATCAGGAGATTTAAGGCCACACATTTGTGCTACAGCGTCAAAGAAGCCTATATGACTACAACACAAAGCTAGTTAGTATCTATAAAATACTCACAAAATAGTACTACATACCAGCGTGACTACATACTATGTTTAGAACAGCTCATATACCTCAGGACGTCAAACCTTGTGTGGTTAAAGACAACTTTGAGAGTAAACCTCATCAGTTTCAAGACTCAGCACTTTTATACTTAAATTAGCAGAGTAAGCATTGGTGAAACCCTTTTTCAACTTCAACTTTTAACTCTAGAAACACGAAAAGAGCATGGAAGCGACTTTTGCCAACAGTCTGGCAAACTTGTAACTTAATGAATTTAAAAAGGGTTTTACCCTCTATTAAGCGGCATCACATTTTGCAGAAGTGAGTGGTTCTGCTGCATGGAGGACATTTTCTTTATCGGTCAAATAAATGCAAATAAATGAACCGATGATATTCAATGGCTTCGCATACGTGTGTAGAGATTCTGAAATACACCACAATGGACAAGAAACTCTATGTTCTAGTTACAACATGGCGCAGTATATCATGCACTGAATTTTTCTTATGTAGCCCACGGATAGGAATTCTTTGCTGCACTTCTGTTGAAACCCTCCTGGAGAGATGAACTGAAGTCTACCATTTGACCAATTATGCTTTTTAAGTCATTCTAAAATGCATGCATTAGAACTACAGGCAACATTATTTAAGGGGCTGGTCTTGATGACTGGTGAAGACAGCCAGCAAGAGGAATATTATGGTGTTAAAATACTCCTAGTCCCTAAACACAGAAAGAAAGATCTGATCAAACCCATTGGTTTATACTGAATGGTAAAGATAAAGAAAAGCTCAAATCCCCATTAACTGCTCAATGAAGAACACGTAGCATAAGATATACCAGGTACACGTAGCATAAGATATACCAGATACCTACAGGGTTTCCAACAATCCAAACCCACGTGCTAGCATAGGTAGTTGGGGATGGAGATACAAGTTAATTTCTATTGCGCTAATAGTGTTTGCATGTTTACAAGTAAGAAGATTTAACTAGAGGTAAATGGGATAAGTATCCCATTAAGAACATAGTAACGTAATTTCAAAATTAGAGCATATGATAAACTGGCCCTTGTGGGTGCCAAATACAGGACAGACCACAAGATCAATAAATAGTAACATTTCTGAACATAGAACATGGCTTAGCCAGAGCATACAACTGTCCTGGTTGCAG
Organism: Lissotriton vulgaris; assembly: GCF_964263255.1. Lineage (NCBI taxonomy): Eukaryota > Metazoa > Chordata > Amphibia > Caudata > Salamandridae > Lissotriton > Lissotriton vulgaris. The sequence goes on from NC_141696.1 coordinate 1,578,880,996, forward strand.
AACAGTTGGCTTCATCGAGATAAAACATACTGAACATGATATACAACGGACAAGTACAAAAACTGAGGCTCAACAAGCACATGGTCTGATAAGGATGTCAAACCTACAAGAGGCACAATGGATATTTGGACTCCGTGTGGATCAGGGACTATAGAAGGACCCCAAACACAGTCGTTGGATTTTCTATGAGGGTTAAGTACTGTTTGACATTGAAAGAAATTAGATAAGACTGTAGAATGCAAAAACAACTTATGGACAGAATGCAGAACAATGTCATATATTCACCCCAGTACAGAGATCTGTTTGCTTAGTACATTTCACCCTAAGTGGGATGGGTATGTCCAGACGTGGGTCCCTTGCTCACTGTGCCACTGGATTCAAGCTAGTCTGGCTGATGAAGGGTGACATTCCCTGAAACCGTCCCCAGGATGCTTGTTTCTGGTCCATTGAGGACCTGGCTTGGCAGTTCGGTCTGGACTGTTCCCATGAGGCACAGGGTCAAGACTGATTTACATAGGGCTGGGTCTAAACTGGGGTGGCATGGTGAGCAAAAGAGCGATGGATTTAACCCAGATCTCTTGACTGGGAGTGAATGTATGATTTATTCAGCATTCCGTCCATCATTTGTTTGCGATTAGTAGAAGACAGATTAGATTCTCAGGGTATTTACTTGAGTTGACCTTGATAAGCCACTTGATAATGGTTTACATAAGTGACGAGAATATTGGTGAAGCAATGGATTCAGACTTTGAAACAGTACAGAATAAGTTTTGAAAATAGCTAAAAACAAAAGCAAGGCTCAATAAACCTGTAGTTTTAGATAATACAGATGTCACGTGCTGTTATTTTCCAAAAAGGTTTGTCCCAAACATGGCAACATTTGATTTATCACATTAAGACATTTCAGTTAAGACTGCCACTGCTTTGAAACCGACAGGCACACTGTCCTTCAGAAATACAGAGCACAAGCAGCCTGACCCTTCATCTTATGAACAGAGGAGATTCATTTATTAGGAGTCCCATGGCCTGGTGTTCAGTCTCTGATGTTCGCAATCCTGCGATGGCTGGAGATGCAGGATCAAGGCTGCAGAGGACAAAGTACATTACTTATACGGATCTATATAATAATCTGCATTAACATTTAAAGGTCCACACGCTGGCTGTTCGAGATGGAAATCTCCGGCGTGATATTCCCCCATATGTTTGCCCTCTTTTTCTGAACCAGTTTTGCTGCCCATAGGACTCTGTACACTTTACCCCGACTAACCAGTGCTACAGTGCTTTTGCTTCCTGTTATAAATGTGGTAGGATTGGCAATCACCTTATTGGCACATCTAGTTCCCTTATAAAACCCTAGTATACGGTACATGTGCCTAAGGCTTGTCAATTAAATGCTTCGAGTTAGGCTACAATACTCCATGCGCCACTCGCTAAAGTAGCCACGTAAATCAAGGCTCAGTCTACCCCAGAGGCCTTGGCATGCAGTTTTAAACTGCCATTCCGACCTGGCACAATAAACAGTGCGTCAGGCCTCTACCTTACTTTTTAATACTTATAAGTCGCCCCTACAGTAGCCCCCATATGCCTATAGGGCAGGGTGCATGGTATTTAAAACACAGGGCAGGTACATATAATGGATTACATGTCTTGGCAGGCTGACCCTCCAACAGGAAAGCACTGGTTTACACTAGACCAACTTGTAGTGCTGCATTTCAGTTTGGGAGCAGCTAGGTATATGATGGAAAGACATTTTTATCTGGCAGCCTCTAGGCAGCCTCTAATGGTTTCACAATGAGAAGAGATGCGGAGAAAGAAGAGACCTATTGCACAAAATAACAAGCATTTGCAATGCAATAGGCCTCGCATCTGTTAAAGTTGGAGCAGTTGGTGTTGAAAAAAAGAATGTTTTTCACTTTTGCTTTTTAATACCATTGGCCATAGTGCTACGCAAATATAACAACTCCACTGCAAATAAAAAAACAAAAGGAAAAAACAAACATTGTCCCTTCCAAATCCAACAGCTCCAACTTTAACAAATGCGAGATCTATTGCAGTGGAAATGCAATTGGTCTCGCATTTTGTTGGAGGTATTGACATTATAAATGGCAATTTCTATGATATTTTTTTTACCTAGCCATGTTGCAGGGTGCAGTACCGTATGTGGCCTAAAGATGTCCCATGGGACCTCTTTAGGTCACATATGGTACTGCACCATGGTAAATTCATCCTACCCATAATGCATTGCATGCAAGATAGTACCACAAGTACATTCAAATAGCTATGTCCATATATACAATTAGTAGCTTTGAAATGTAACAAAAGAATTATTATATGAATTCTGGATTAGGTTGTTCTCTGTGTGCAGCTGATGAAGGGAAATTTATAGACGGTCTCACATAAATGTGAGATGTGCTAGTGAGTAAAGTAACCACTGCAAGCCTAGCTTAAGACCAAACGTGTGTCCTGCCTGAAGCCCTTTACGAAAATAGTGCTTTGAGGCTGTAATTAAAACCTAGGGAATAACAACTCATGTAACAGGGTGTGTCCTCATGGGAGGTTACAATAAGAGCATTGCTACTAAGGAGGGACTATTAAGCCTACTGATCGATGAAAAGTCACCACTTACAAAGGAAAGGAGCAAATTAAAAAGATGGGCAGAAAGTGGGTGGAGCTTTATGCGCACTTCCTGCGCTGCCTAGGCGAAACTTAAAAACTAAAGAAAGTCCAAGGCTTTGCTGCTTGGAGGCTCCACTCAACGTTTTGGCAAAGCCAACCCTCATGGGGGCGGGGGAATATTGTCTGCATCTGGACTTCGGCCTGAACGAGGCACAAGGCTCAATTATCATTAATAAGCTAATGGCTGTTTGGCCCATACAGAGGCCTCGTAATCTATACATAGTCTGGGGTTGGCATGACAAATGGCCATCTTTCATCAGTACAGTGATGGGGGCCAGTGCAGATCACCGCGAATGAGCCAGGGCTCTTAGCTATGAATTGAAAGGATAACCTGAAAGGGAGAGAGGGACAGAGGTCCAGCGAGAGAGAGATCAAGAGAGGTCCAGAGAGATCCAGAGAGAGAGAGAGACATAGGTCCAGAGAGGTCTAGAGAGGTCTAGAGAGAGAAGATCTAGAGAGGTCTAGAGAAAGAGAGAGATCTAGAGAGATCTAGAGAGGTCTAGAGAGAGAGATCTAGAGAGGTCTAGAGAGAGAGAGATCTAGAGAGGTCTAGAGAGAGAGATCTAGAGAGGTCTAGAGAGAGAGAGAGATCTAGAGAGGTCTAGAGAGAGAGAGAGATCTAGAGAGGTCTAGAGAGAGAGAGAGATCTAGAGAGGTCTAGAGAGAGAGAGAGATCTAGAGAGGTCTAGAGAGAGAGGTCTAGAGAGGTCTAGAGAGAGAGAGAGATCCACAGAGAGAGAGCGATCCAGAGAGAGAGAGAGCGATCCAGAGAGAGAGAGAGCGATCCAGAGAGAGAGAGAGCGATCCAGAGAGAGAGAGAGAGATCCAGAGAGAAAGAGAGAGAGAAAGAGAGAGAGAAAGAGAGAGAGAAAGAGAGAGAGAAGAGAGAGAGAAAGAGAGAGAGAAAGAGAGAGAGAGAGAGAGAGAGAGAGAGAAAGAGAGAGAGAAAGAGAGAGAGAAAGAGAGAGAGAAAGAGAGAGAGAAAGAGAGAGAAAGAGAAAGAGAGAGAGAAAGAGAGAGAGAAAGAGAGAGAAAGAGAAAGAGAGAGAAAAGAGAGAGAGAAAGAGAGAGAGAAAGAGAAAGAGAAAGAGAAAGAGAAAGAGAAAGAGAGAGAGAGAGAGAGAGAGAGAGAGAGAGAGATCGAGGGAGAGGGAGAGGGAGAGGGAGAGGGAGAGGGAGAGAGGAGAGGGAGAGAGAGAGAGAGATCCAGAGAGAGAGAGAGAGAGCTCCAGAGAGAGAGCTCCAGAGAGAGAGAGAGAGATCCAGAGAGAGAGAGAGAGATCCAGAGAGGGATCCAGAGAGAGGGATCCAGAGAGAGAGAGAGAGAGAGAGATTGAGAGATGCTTCCTGACCAGCCCTGCAAACTCTTGCTGCTGCATCCCAAAAAGCCGAATTAATATTCCGGCTGGCCAGCAAGCAGAGAAGCTCATGACTTATGGGACCACAGATCAGAAGTTTACAGGGGGCATGAAATGCCTTGATGAATGCTTCCTTTTGCTAAAATGAGTTTAACACACTGCTTTTTAGCAGGCACACTGATGTACAACTTTGACAACGCCAAAAAGTCTCTGCTTTATCAATGTTTTTGCCATGTTGTTCAAGGGAGCGGCTTACTTCAAGCAAAAAAAAAAAAAAAAAAGAAAGAAAGCACACTGATGGAGTTGTATCACTTTTTCATAGTTTGTTTGCATTCAGCCATGCTGCTGTACAACATACAAACAAGCATTTGCAATGCAATAGGTCTCGCATTAGGAAAGTTTGAGTTATTTGTCCAGTACATGACAAATTTGTTATTTGTGTTATTTTTGAAAATTGTGAAATTAATAGCTTTGTCCTTTACAATGGTAATACTTGTATTTTTAGACAATGTGACACCTATAGCATTTTTAATGCAACATGTTTTGTATTTACGTCACTTAGAAGTATTAATTTTACAAATAATGTTAAAAAAATACTACTTAAATAAAAGTTAATGTAATTTATAATGGCAATAGCTTAAACTTTTGTAAATAACTTTTGTGAAGATCAGGTTCAGTGTATTTTATCGTGACTAAAATACAAGAACATAAGTGAAATATCAACTTTTTTTGTGATATTTGTAATAAAGCTTGAAACATTGAGAGAACATATTTGAACCAGTTTTTGAATGTTTGCACAGATTGATACTGTGGTGGCGTTCAGTGATGTGATGTGATGTGATGTGATGTGGTGTGGTGGCGTTCAGTGATGTGATGTGATGTGATGTGATGTGGTGTGGTGGCGTTCAGTGATGTGATGTGATGTGATGTGATGTGGTGTGGTGGCGTTCAGTGATGTGATGTGATGTGATGTGGTGATGTGGCGTTCAGTGATGTGATGTGATGTGATGTGGTGATGTGGCGTTCAGTGATGTGATGTGATGTGGTGATGTGGCGTTCAGTGATGTGATGTGATGTGATGTGATGTGGTGTGGTGGCGTTCAGTGATGTGATGTGATGTGATGTGGTGTGGTGGCGTTCAGTGATGTGATGTGATGTGATGTGATGTGGTGTGGTGGCGTTCAGTGATGTGATGTGATGTGATGTGATGTGGTGTGGTGGCGTTCAGTGATGTGATGTGATGTGATGTGGTGATGTGGCGTTCAGTGATGTGATGTGATGTGATGTGGTGATGTGGCGTTCAGTGATGTGATGTGATGTGGTGATGTGGCGTTCAGTGATGTGATGTGATGTGGTGTGGTGATGTGGCGTTCAGTGATGTGATGTGATGTGATGTGGTGATGTGGCGTTCAGTGATGTGATGTGATGTGATGTGGTGATGTGGCGTTCAGTGATGTGATGTGATGTGATGTGGTGATGTGGCGTTCAGTGATGTGATGTGATGTGATGTGATGTGGTGTGGTGGCGTTCAGTGATGTGATGTGATGTGATGTGGTGTGGTGGCGTTCAGTGATGTGATGTGATGATGTGGTGATGTGGCGTTCAGTGATGTGATGTGATGATGTGGCGTTCAGTGATGTGATGTGATGTGATGTGGTGATGTGGCGTTCAGTGATGTGATGTGATGTGGTGATGTGGCGTTCAGTGATGTGATGTGATGTGGTGATGTGGCGTTCAGTGATGTGATGTGATGTGATGTGGTGTGGTGGCGTTCAGTGATGTGATGTGATGTGATGTGATGTGGTGTGGTGGCGTTCAGTGATGTGATGTGATGTGATGTGGTGTGGTGGCGTTCAGTGATGTGATGTGATGTGATGTGGTGATGTGGCGTTCAGTGATGTGATGTGATGTGATGTGGTGATGTGGCGTTCAGTGATGTGATGTGATGTGATGTGGTGATGTGGCGTTCAGTGATGTGATGTGATGTGATGTGGTGATGTGGCGTTCAGTGATGTGATGTGATGTGATGTGGTGATGTGGCGTTCAGTGATGTGATGTGATGTGATGTGGTGATGTGGCGTTCAGTGATGTGATGTGATGTGATGTGGTGATGTGGCGTTCAGTGATGTGATGTGATGTGATGTGGTGATGTGGCGTTCAGTGATGTGATGTGATGTGATGTGGTGATGTGGCGTTCAGTGATGTGATGTGATGTGGTGATGTGGCGTTCAGTGATGTGATGTGGTGATGTGGCGTTCAGTGATGTGATGTGGTGATGTGGCGTTCAGTGATGTGATGTGGTGATGTGGCGTTCAGTGATGTGATGTGGTGTGGGGGCGATAGACAGAGTGAGGGGCGATAGACAGAGTGAGGGGCGATAGACAGAGTGAGGGGCGATAGACAGAGTGAGGGGCGATAGACAGAGTGAGGGGCGATAGACAGAGTGAGGGGCGATAGACAGAGTGAGGGGCGATAGACAGAGTGAGGGGCGATAGACAGAGTGAGGGGCGATAGACAGAGTGAGGGCGATAGACAGAGAGAGAGACTGTGTGAGAGAGACTGTGTCTGAGAGAGTGTGTGTGAGAGAAAGTGTGTGTGTGTGAGAGAGAAAGTGTGACAGAGCGAGTGTGAGAGTGAGTGTGTGAGAGAGAAAGTGTGTGAGAGAAAGTGTATGAGAGAGTGTGTGAGGAGTAGAACTGGGGTACGATGTCGGGCACTGGTTGAAGCCAACAAGACCTAAAAAACTTTATATACTCTTTTAACATGAAGATAAACAAAATACTATTAGGTTTCATGAAAACAACCCACTTTAAATAATTCTGCGGCACTCGAGGTCCTCAGATAAAATCAAAGTCATTTTATAATCCCTGTAAACTTGAAATTTGACATCATGAGGATTGCCATCATTACACAAGGAGGTAAAATAAAAAGATTCATTGAATAACGTGATCGCCTGGAATGAGGAAACTGAGAATATTTTACATATTTATTTCCTTCTAGGAAAGGGTGCACAGATTATTCATATTAGCCGTATTTGAACAATAAATACTTTATTTAGGTGCTTGAAGCAAATGGAGGACAAAGAACAAACTGTGACTCGAGGTGCATTTCATTAGGGCGCACTGTGATCTTTTTGAGAGAAATATTTTGTCAGAAGTCTGTGATACTTTTAGCTGGAGGACGGTGATCGTAAACACTGGAATGTCGACAGAAATAGTGGCATAAGATCTAACAGCCCCTAGAACCTGCTACCTCAAAACTGTTCTGCGCGTTGCGAGCTATGTATATAAATAGTAAATGGGGCATGACAACATTTATCACAGGGACCGCGCGGTGGTGAGCTGCGACCTCTGACCCTGTTCACAGGGCCGGTCGCTCCACTCACCGCGCAGCCCCCCCCGTGACTGCGCTCGAGTTCCCGCTTCTGCCCTGAGCCCGCCCGGCCGCCGAGGATTCGGTCTGCTCGGTTCCTTCTTGGTATAGTCCGCTGTGAATGTTTTCTTTGCATAGCCTTTGTGCCCTGTCTCTGCTTATAGATAGCCCTTGTGATTGTTCCTCTTCTTACCCCTGTGACTGGTTTGCCATTGTTTAGCCCTTTGTGCCCTGTTTCTGTTCATTAGATAGCCTTTGTCACTGTTTATTGTCCTGCCCCTGTGTCCTGTTTTCTCTTGTTTCACTCCGAGCTCTGAGCGACCGTTTTTCCTGCCTTTGCACCCTCCCCGATCCCCCGCCGCTGCCCCCCTGCGGCCCCTCCCTTCCATCCCTGCGCCCAGCTCCCTTCCGACGCCCGCCCCGGCTCCCGCCTCCCAGCTGCTCTCCCTCCCACTTCGCCATTTATGGCTGGGCCCGCGCGTACGCTCAGCGAACACGCGCAGCGGGGGCGCCGATTGTGCGCCAAAGGCAAGCCCGTCTGCGCCCGTCCGCACCTGGACCGCGCCAAGCGCCAGGAACCCGGCCCCGACGACGCCAGACCACACGACAGACCTACGACGCCGCCACCCTCCACGCACTCAACGCCGGCCGAACTCTCTGCAGCGTTCGACAGTGTCTGCCACCGCACCCTAGTACAGCGCCTCAGCAACATTGGAATCCGAGAGAAGCACTGGAGTGGATCATCTCAGTCCTCGCCGGAAGAACCCAGAGAGTCCGTCCCCGGTTCAGATCCGAGGCCACCGAAGTCATCTGCCGCGTACCACACGAAGCCCAACCCTCTTCAACATCTACATGAGCCCTCTCGCAGCCATCGCATGCAAACACAACCTCAACATACATCTCCTATCGCAGATGACACCCAGCTAATCCTCTCCCTCACCAACGACCCCGCCACCGCCAAAAACCAGCCTACACGAAGGGACGAAAGACGTCGCTGAATGGATGAAGAACAGCAGCTTGAAACTGAACTCAGACAAGACGGAAGTCCTCATCCTGGGATCATCGCCCTCCGCCTGGGACGACTCCTAGTGGCCCCCTACCCTGGGCACCACCCCCAAACCAACGGACCATGCACGCAACCTGGGCTTCATCCTGGACTCCTCCCTCTCGATGACCAGACAAGTCAACGCCGTCTCGTCATCATGCTTCAACACCCTGCGCATGCTCTGTAAGATCTTCCGATGGATCCCCACCGAAACCAGGAAGACGGTCCCCCAGGCACTCGTCACCAGCCGACTGGACTACGGAAACACCCTCTACGCCAGAACCACAGCCACACTACAGAAAAGACTCCAGCGCATCCAGAACGCCTCTGCACGACTCAGCCACATCTCCGGCCACCTGAGAGACCTGCACTGGCTACCCGTGAGCAAGAAAATCACGTTCAGGCTCCTCACCCACGCACACAAGGCCCTCCACGACCTGGGCCCCAAGAACCTGAACAACCACCAGACCTTCTACGTGCCCACCCGCCAGCTACGATCGACTAGCCTCGCCCTCACCGCCGTACCACGCATCCGCAAAGCCACCGCCGGGGGAAGATCCTTCTCCTACCTGGCAACCAAGACATGGAACTCCCTCCCGACCCACCTCCGGCTGACCCAGGATCATCTCTGCTTCAGGAAGCTCCTCAAGACTTGGCTCTTCGAGCAGTAACGAACCCCTCACCTCTAGCGCCTTGAGACCCTTCCAGGTGAGTAGCCCGCAATACAAATGTCCATGATTGATTGAACATAAAAACCGGTATTTGAAATATTGTACACCACAGCTTAATGAAGGGAAAGGAAAATAACATGACTCTTGGAAAGTAAACACGGCATGGACACGCTACGTATATCAATTGTAAATGCGGCCTGACAACATAACCAAGCTCTTGGCATTGCTGTGTGGGGGAGGGGGAGCAGGCAGCGAGCGAGAGGGAGGGAACTAGCATATGGCGAACGGCGGGGGAGCAGAGCGCGTGAAAAACAATCACTTCAGAGCAGCGCATTGCTTTGAAGTCTCATGGCGGGGGAGCAGATTGGGAGCCATTCCATTGAAGTCTGGTGCTGCGAAGCTTATGGGTTTGACGTGGACGAGCTTCTCACACGACTAGGTTACATGAACTGCATGTAATCCGTTCGGAATTCGCTTGGTCAAAGAGTTTGTTTCAACTACTATAGATTTCGACATCTGCAATGCGCAAGCGCATTGGAAGAGTTTGAGACCTAAAAAACATTTTAAAAAGCCAATAGAGCTTATACAGGCGAAACCTACTGGCTTTCTCAATGCTTGTTTTTTTTGGGAATAAAGTATTCAGGGCATTTACTTAAATGCAACAATGCATTCAGTTTCGTGTAGTCCTTTCACTATAATAGCGGAGTGCTCCAAGGACTGTTACTGCTGTTCTCTTCTTTTCACCCTAATTTCACCCAGATACATACTTTCCAGAGTAGTTTGTGTGTGTAATACACTTTTTAAATGGAAGGGAATTAGCATTACTCAACTAGGCTGCTATACTTGCAATGGGAGAAGATTAACACTCCTCAGCATGGCTGCTATACGTTTAATGGAAGAGTACCAGCACTCCTCAGCATCGCTGGTATACGTTTAATGGAAGAGTACCAGCACTTCTAAGCATGGCTGCTATACGTTTAATGGAAGAGTACCAGCATTCCTCAGCATGGCTGCTATACGTTTAATGGAAGAGTACCAGCACTCCTCAGCATGGCTGCAATACCTTTCATAGAAGAGTACCAGCACTCAGCATCGCTTCTATACGTTTAATGGAGGGGTACCAGCACTACTCAGCATGGCTGCAATACCTTTCATGAAAGAGTACCAGCACTCCTCAGCATGGCTGCTATACGTTTAATGGAGGAGTACAAGCACTCCTAAGCATGGCTGCAATACCTTTCATGAAAGAGTACCAGCACTCCTCAACATGGATGCTATACTTTTAATGGAGGAGTACCAGCACTCCTCAGCATCGCTTCTATACGTTTAATGGAGGAGTACCAGCACTCCTCAGCATGGTTGCAATACCTTCCATGAAAGAGTACCAGCACTCCTCAGCATGGCTGCAATACCTTTAATGAACAAGTACCAGCACTCCTCACCATCGCTGCTATACGTTTAATGGAGGAGTACCAGCACTCCTCCGCATTGCTGTTATACGTTTAATGGGAGAGTACCAACACTCCTCAGCATGGCTGCTATACTTTTAATGGAAGAGTATAGGCACTCCTCAGCATGGCTGCTATATGTTTAATGAAATAGTATGAGCACTCCTCAGCATGGCTGCAATACCTTTCATAGAAGAGTACCAGCACTCCTCAGCATGGCTGCAATACCTTTCATGAAAGTGTACCAGCACTCCTCAGCATGGCTGCAATACCTTTCATGAAAGAGTACCAGCACTCCTCAGCATGGCTGCTATACGTTTAATGGAGGAGTACCAGCACTCCTCAGCATGGCTGCAATACCTTTCATGAAAGAGTACCAGCACTCCTCACCATCCCTGCTATACGTTTAATGGAGGAGTACCAGCACTCCTCAGCATGGCTGCAATACCTTTCATGAAAGTGTACCAGCACTCCCCAGCATGGCTGCAATACCTTTCATGAAAGAGTACCAGCACTCCTCACCATCCCTGCTATACGTTTAATGGAGGAGTACCAGCACTCCTCAGCATGGCTGCAATACCTTTCATGAAAGTGTACCAGCACTCCCCAGCATGGCTGCAATACCTTTCATGAAAGAGTACCAGCACTCCTCACCATCCCTGCTATACGTTTAATGGAGGAGTACCAGCACTCCTCAGCATGGCTGCAATACCTTTCATGAAAGTGTACCAGCACTCCCCAGCATGGCTGCAATACCTTTCATGAAAGAGTACCAGCACTCCTCAGCATCGCTTCTATACGTTTAATGGAAGAGTACAAGCACTCCTCAGCATGGCTGCAATACCTTTAATGAAAGAGTACCAGCACTCCTCAGCATGGCTGCAATACCTTTCATGAAAGAGTACCAGCACTCCTCACCATCGCTGCTATACGTTCAATGGAGGAGTACCAGCACTCCTCCGCATTGCTGGTATACGTTTAATGGGAGAGTACCAGCACTCCTCAGCATGGCTGCTATACTTTTAATGTAAGAGTATAAGCACTCCTCAGCATGGCCGCTATATGTTTAATGAAATAGTATGAGCACTCTTCAGCATGGCTCCTATGTGTTTAATGGAAGAGTACCAGCACTCCTCAGCATGGCTGCAATACCTTTCATGAAAGAGTACCAGCACTCCTCAGCATTGCTGCAATACCTTTCATGGAAGAGTAAGGTTTGTAAACTAGGGTGAGGACTAACATAAGTACATGCCTCATAACAAATTCTAGCACCCAAACATCTGATTACAGTTTCTCATCCCAACACTACACACTGTTCCATAATTAACGACTTAACTTAACACAAAAGGGTGTTTATGATGTATTAACACATGCCTTTTTAAAAATAATAAAATAAAAGATTTAGGTTTCCACACTGTAGTGTATTTTATATTAAGGAGCGCAGGACCCGTATGGTCGCTAACGGACTCCATAGTCTAGTGACGTAAGTGATTAGGTGTGGTTAATAAAATTCAAGACAGCACATGTCAGTTACTGTTTACACTCTGAGAAATAAAGACGTGGAATACCGAGCTCCATGTGTGGGGTAATTCATTCACATGCTACTGGGCTGGGTAGACGCTACACACGCTTATGGCTTATAGATAACAATGTAGATTGAAAAGGAGATTATAATAAAGCGAATGACTTGTTTACACGCTTTACAAAAATAGCTTTACATACAAACTAATTTGCGCTCACCAACCCATAATCACTTTGTTTTGGAAGGAAAAAAAATCTAGAACTACAGCCAAGCACAAGCAGCTCAGAAAACCACTAACACAAGAAATCCAATCAGTACTTGGTCCATGCTCCAGGGAAGAAACAAACACACTGTAGCAGACACAAACTCGCCAATGAAAAGTAAGAGCAAACCAGCGACAATGAAGTCAACCAATAGGAAGTAATGAGTGGGATAAAAACGGGATAAAGGAATTTTTTTTTTTTAAAGGAAGCAAAACGACAGCACATACACCGCCTTATGCAAGACCTAAATATCGTTATGTGCCGTTTCTTCTGGAAAATGTGGCTAAACGTTAATACACAGAAACAGCACATCCAAGCTCAAACCGCTTCTTCTACCTTCAAAGCATCGACACACTTGACAGCAGAGACTGAAACCGTTCTTGAAGTGCAGATTTGGAAATTTAAGACTTTCATATTAGAAGTAAGTGGTAACAAATGCAGAAACGGGATGTTAAACGCAAGTGGAGATACAGCTCAGCTATTCGGAGCCATTTAATGCTATATATCATAAACGACTCACATAAGGATGTTTTCTCCCTTTCAAAAGGAGCAAATTTCAAATCTGACAGAAAACAGTAGAGTGAAATCTTATTTTCCTTTTTTCTGACAGTGTGCCCAACAGGAAATTCTTAAATGCCACAGCTTCTGAGCACACAGAGGACAAATCGGGGGGGGGGGGGGGGGGGGGGGGGTGAGGGGGGTGCTTGGAGAGGGGGTCCAATCACATCTATAATCTTCGAGTCGCCAACAGGGATATTATTGAAGAATCATTGTGTATAAGTGAGATGTTCTATCCACTTGCATGAAGACGAGAAGCAGTTGGGTGAGGTACTACTGCACAATGACCCGATGATGCTGGCAGAAGTAGTATCCATGTACTTGAAGGAGAAACTATGGAACAGGAAGGACCAGCTAAGGAGAACATAACAGATGGAGAGTTTGAGAATGCAGTTCAACTGCCATTTCACCATTTATTGAAAAGTAGATGAGGAACACAAGGTAACTATTTACTAATCAACTCTTAGGTTAGAAGGCTGCCAACAAAACCTAATAACGATCCTAGGAATTTTTCCTTGTGCAAAATTCTCCGGCCAATGAAATGAGACACCAAAATCCTGGAAGTGTGGCTTTTAATAGATTCGCATCAGGGATATTACTACATGCTGAGTGCTACGTTTCTGTGCTTGGCAGAGACGAATGATATCTACACTTCGCCACGACATATGGTTGCAGGGCTAAAAATGAAAAGCCCGCCATTATTCTTTATGTCGAAAAGGTTTTTAAGCTACTCAGATGTAGTCATTATACAGAGCACTTGAAAGAATGATACTGAGCTCATAGCTTAGGGCCTGCAGTCGCACTCCCCAATCCACCCCACCCCTGGTCACTAAAGTTGTAAGTGCGAGTTGGAAGGTCAGATTTACATACAGAGAAACAGAGGTACTATGGTGCTTCATTGCATGGTCCGACGACTACGGAGAACGCCACCATAAACAGTGATTCTCAATGGTCCATTCCACTTGCCAGCAAACAGAGTCTTGAGCAGCTCTGTTGGTCCAGGCTGAACTCAGTCCCTTTGTTGAGGAGACCTAGGTAACCTTTATCAGAAGAAACTAACAGTTGGCCAGAAAACATTGTGCTCAGCTAGAAGTGGATATCAGACTGGCTATCCTGGTATGAGTCCGCAAGTCTAAAGATGCGCAATATTAGGCTATCTACCTATAATAAAAAGGAACGCACTGTCAGGAATCACATTAAGGAGACATCCTTGAAGGTAAGCTGGAATTTTTTATTAATGCCACAGTAGATTCTATAAACGGGTTAAATGAGACGAGTGGATCAATGCCTCCTTCAGGCCAAAGATTAACCCTAATGTAATTGTCCAATATTGACCTACGCCAAGACAAGTTGTATAGATAAAATGGTAAATACTTATATCCTCTCCTGGGACTGACTCGCCGTATGCACTGGATTCTGCTCCCGATTAGTTGTTTTTATCATGCGGCACCTAAGAAGTGTCTCTGAATACAAAGAACATACCAACCTTCGACTTTGAACTTCCAAGCCTTTATGAAAAAACTGGTCATACACATGATGCATAGTTTACTTTCATTGGGTTGACCATGCATATAATGACTGCGTATTAAAACAGAACAAAAGTACATGCAAAGGTATACCCAAAACAACAAAACTGTTCCAACAATTTGATAGGCTTCAACAATGTTGGCAATAAATTGCAGTGGCCGACACAGGCCTAGTTTTCTGGGCTGGTAACAATGAACATACACTGCATAAAAACTTTTTTTTCTTAGAAGCTACCAGTTTGGCCTCAAATATGGTAGTAACTCACTTCTTAGACCTAAAGGGATCAAAAATAAGGTTATTTTCCTATACATCCACTAATGATCGCAACCAGGGTTCTATATTCATAGAAATATTACCAAGATATCTGAAAAGGTAAAGTCGTCCACATCGGTTACCCTGAATATTGACCCCACTTGGCAGTGGAATATTGTCGCCTTTAAATATTGACAGGGTTGACACGAAGACGATGTAGCCTTGAATTTGCATGAGGCAGTTTATGTCCAACTGACCTGGAATTCAATTGCATCCTTTTAATAAAGATTTTCATCTTTTTCAGATGATGCACACTGGGCAAATAATGGCCATTCTCTTAGTATTTTTTTTAATCCATTTTGTGCACTGAAACTATTCATTTAGTTTTGGAAAGCGAAAATTCAATGGTAGTTCAACTCTCTCTCTTTATACGCAGGACACCATTTTATTCAAGATTTATCTACAACCATTTCGGAGTAAAGCGGAGTGCTAAAAGGGACAACTACGATTCAGAAAAGGGGGTGGTGATGAACAGAGTGTCTGAATTAAGCAGACCACTCTTACCCAGTCCAAAGAACAGGGCTTGATCCATCACCGTTATTTAGCTCACTGCACCATCCCAGCTCAGAACCTGGCTATATGCAAATCAGTCTGTCCCTGGCCCAGTGCATCATGGGAACAGGGCAGACTAAACTACCAAGCCAATTCTTCACCAGAAAGGAGACAAGCTTCCGGGTCCCCGGTAGCTTGTTTCCTTCCCAGTATAAGAATTGGCTTGGCAGTTTGGTTTGCCCTGTTCCCATCATGCACTGGGACAGGAACAGACTAATTTGCATGTAGCCAGGTTCTGAGCTGGGATGGTGCAGTGAGCTAAATAACTGTGATGGATCAAGCCCTGATCTTTGGACTGGGTAAGAGTGGTCTGCTTAATTCAGACACTCTGTTCATCACCACCCCCTTTTCTGAATCAAAAGGGACAACTACAGCATCAAATTAAGATTCCCTAAAACACCAATAGTGGAGACTGGGTTAAAAGGGATTATTCAGCACTCCCTCTATGATGGAGAAGACGACAGGGATACTCAAATGGATTATCCAGCTCAGTTTACCCTCTTCCTGCCCTAGAAAGAAATCATTGGGAGGGAGCAGACTCGAGTCAGATAGATGTGTGAAGTTAATGAACAGTCCCCTTATGACATCCAGGCAAGCTTTCTTTTCAACTGTCTTTCGTTCGGAGGAAAAAGTCCACAGGGTATAAGGAGGGAGAAATACTAACTGACGGAAAGAAACTCATACACAGGTAGGAGGTTAGTTGACTGCACAACAGCGCCCCAATAAGAAGGGTAGGGATGTGTGATCTGTGCACTGCTGTCACCTATGCGCACAGCTATAATTATGTCATCTTGGCACAGAACAGACACAAAGCCCCAGCACCAAAACAAGCAGGGGACAACATTGTTCAGTCAAACATGGTAAACCCATTTGCAACATCTGTCAATTCCATCAGATGAATCCCAATCAATTCTTTAAAAATAAAAGTTGTCAAAACACTAATTCTTCTGAACCCTTTTGAGTTCCCAGAATTTCCCAAGCCCCAGACACCTCCTCATGACACCTCCCAGAACCTGTTTATCAGAAACTTACCCAGCATCGCACAATTCCTCACTGCAACTTAATTTAACAACAACCTGCTTCTCTCACCTTTATTTGAATGGCTGATGGCCGATTTCACACCGGCCTGAATCAAGAGGGAAGAGAAGTACCAAGAACCAACTTGTATGATTCTGGAAATCTCGAAAGTAAAACCCTGAACCAGGCCTGCTCATGCTTGGCACCAAGACTCTGGAACAATCGGCCTCAAGCGCAAAGGACCCAATGACAATCTCCCACTTTAAAAGGAGTCTGAAATCTCACCTGTTCAGAACTGATCTGTAAATGACTTCTCCTGGACTGTCTTTACTCCGTTCTAGTCCCATGCAGACCATGTTCTCCCAGTTAACCTACATCCCTAATTCACTGAACTGGTGTCTGATTTTCTGTAAGGCGCTCCTCTGCCCACCTTGTTAGGTCCACACTTTATAAATACTCTACATGAATACATATGTAGGCTTCAGAGAATCTAAAGAACTGCAGTGCCATAGCTCAGCAGCAGCTAGTCTGGTCACTCATTACCCAGCACTAGGACAAAGCAGCCAGTCATCTGGGGACGTTGCTGGGCCTTTGCAGCAACTAATTGGTGGAAGTCGCAGAGATCCAAGATAGGGCAGGGTTTTACTTACTTAAACAAGTGAGCTGAATACAAGAGCGGTCACAGTGAGTTGCAGGAGGCCGATGAGTGGTTATAGGTACTTTGTATTCTCCAGTAGAGCATGGGTGAAGGTGCAGTTGAATGAGCTTAGTTTACATATACGGTGAAGGTCAGTTCAAAGTGTTATAATTTAGAGGGAGGAGTGGTGTAAGGGTCAAGGAAAAGGAGAAGAGTGAGGGGAGAGGAGTAAGGTGAAAGTCAATGGGCTGCAGGAGGAAGCAGAAAAAAAGAGGTAGCTCAAAAAAGGTCAACCAGCAGGATGGTCGAGTGGCAAAACTGTGGGACCAAGCACGGAAATGTGTTACTGGGTCCGGTCAATTCCACACGTGTCCCGATCAAGTTACCAAATACTCCAGGACCCGTTCCCCCAACTATTCTAAAATACACAGAACCTAGAGGCTCTCTGTCAAATCGCTCTCTTAAGTCAACAGGTAAACGTATGGCTATGGAAGACAATTCCATTAAGGACTGAGAAGGCAAAGATTACATAGTACAATATCCTTTACTAAATGGAGTAGCCAAGTCTTTTCATATATTAACTTAATTTCCTATGAACACTTGCAAATTTAACTTCAATATATGATTTACGGACATAAATTATGTTGCAGTAATCCAAGAAAGGTTTTTCAGGCAGCATATTGGCCTCATTCACTGTTGAGCAGCACATCATTATTTAATAATGTCTGACATCTGTTTCAACTGATCGAATCTGCAAATTCTGCGTATATGAAAAAAGGAGACATCTAACAATGCACCAATCCGCTGCAGGACATCATAGAATATTTGTTGCTAAAAGCTTACCTTTCATCATCAAACATCAACCAAAAGAGTATCATAGGGATGACAAGTAAAGCGAAAGACCTATTACAAACAAAGGGCAGGGAGCCTGCTACTAAAGTTCTAAACGCTGTGATGCCCCCGACTCGCTCACTTTCATTTGCTTGTTATTTTCAATAGGGAAGTAAAGCGAGCCTTTGCTCTTCTCACTCTGTTGTTCACAGGACGCAGAATCGTGCAGGATCACACAATAGGCAGGTTAACTTGGTAAAGGACTATGACATGGCTTTGAAGACAGAATCTGGCACCAGCTCACATAATCTAGCTCCAAGATCCCCACCCACAGGGTAGGTAACAGATCCCACTTGTTACGCCCTGGAATCGGAGCCTAACAGTTTGGAGCGGTGATAGGGTGTCATCCATAGAGTGGGTACCAGTAAGACTGGCGCATTGACAAATCCCACGTGTCTTTATCATCTACCTTTCGCACAATAGGGCAGTGAAGAAAGGACAGTAGCGAGTAATATCAGTAGGCTCTGTGGATCCGGGGCACAGCACATGAGGACGACAGCTCTTCAACCACAAAAGCAATGGTGACAACCGGGCCAGATTGGTGCATTTCTAATCAGAAATTTTTTATGTTGGGCTCAACATATGTGACACTCTGTGACCATTCAGGGCCTTCAATTTTCTTTCACACTGTGGTTGGCATGCACAGAGTCCAGATGTCAAGCCACATGCGTGCATGCCTGGTGGTACACAGGGTGCACCTGCCTAGTTCTAGTTGAGACCAGACACTACCGCACAGCTAATTGTAAAAGTGGCCTTAAAAATCTGCGATTTGCTTCGTGCAGGTCTCTTTTCTGCTGGTTGGTGTTCTTCAGTGTGGTCCTGCTCCTGAAGCTTAGCCTGGGGAGCTTCTCCCTTCGGACGCTGAACTTAACATTAACAGGTACTTTAACCGTAATCTGAACCAGATAGAACTTTATCTCATACAGAAGTAACCAGTATTGTTTCATGGCAGTGCTGCCATGCACAAGATCCTGCGAAGCAGAGGGCACAAATGCTCTGTGGCACCATAAACACAAATGAATGGGTGATTGAATGTTGGCTCCGTGTTTGCACGGGTGGCACCAGATCAGTGTTCATCATTGGTCTGCAATCATGCCCGTGGCATCCAGAGCGCATACTCCGGTGATTTCCATTCTGCCTTTGCCTGCAATATGAATGTCAAATGGAATATCCAAAGGGTCTTTGACATACCTTCAGTGGTCCTCCTTAAGGCTAAGCAAAGCACCGGAGGGGAATACTCATTCTGCACCCTGCACTGGAGAGATGGAAAGCCAGAGTAAGACTGAAGGTGTTATGGTGATAGTGCTTGAGAAAAAGGACCTCTGACTTCTGAAGTAAACTGCCTCTTAGTAACTGTTGAAGAAAATTGTTGCGAACATTATAAACAATCTCTGGGCAAAGTGAGTCCCAGCTCGGCCATTACTGACCAGGAACTACGCTTCTCATCTTAGTGAGACACTAGAACTAGTGGCGCTGTCCGACACATTAAAATGTGTGGCTCAGGGAAGGAAAGTGAGGCAGGAGAATAGTGAAGATACACTCCTGACCATCCAGTAACCAGGGCCGCCACTTTGCATGGCCTGTACAAGTCTTGGAAGTTCTGTTCCGGTGCATGCCACAGTGTCAGAGACAAACTACACAAAGTTCACCACAAATATATACATTGGCCAAAGTGATCAACTCCAGAGAGATGTGGAGCAGTTGAGGGACGTAGAGTAAATATATATTACAGGGGTTTCATTAAATTTTATCAGACCATATTCTCACCTACTTACTTATCAGAAAGCCCTGAGGACATTTGTACCACAGCCGCCTTTCCACCAGGGTTAGACGAGAGACCAAATTGCTTTTCACTTCACTACGCTTGAAGCCTCCTGCCCTCATGTCTGCAGATGGTTTTGCCACAACTTCTTGTGGAATGGAGATGTTCAACAACGACTTCTCTTCCCAGTCCAAATATTACGGAGGCTCCGGCCTACGTCCTTTGTCGACTGATTCCCAGTTCCCAATCTCTACCCAGAGTCAGTTCCTGATATGATCCACCTGCAGCATAATTCTAGGTCTATCCTTACTTAGGTAAAATGGACGTAAGAGTCGAAAAGTAAGCATCAGCCTTATGAAGGCGGGTTGGAGCATGGGGTCTTGTTGCAGATCCATTATTGCATACAAAAGACTAACCATCAATGTCTGCATGCCACTCTCCAATGCAGGTCCCAAGGGCTTCACACGCAGATCCACCCAAAGGACTACGCCTAATCTCCAAGGCAGCCACTCAATGGAGGTCTCCCTGGACAACTTCCCTAAGAGAGGTGTGGCGGGGCGCAGTTTTACTCACCAGTAAATATCATGGGATACACAAGCTCCGTATTTCCTAGTAGCATCCCAGTTCTACTCCCAATTACAAATGTCGCCCTTCCAAGTACTCCCTAACCGATGGAAGCATCTGAAGCTACTCACTAGTGCAGGCTGAAAGGCTCTGATACACAAGACCAAAAGGCTACTAAGCGTGCCCCTAACTATTCATACAAACAGGAAGTAAAACAACATCTCCATAAACAAGTCTCATAACAGTTATGGGGTTCCCGCTCACAAGTACTTAGGACAGTCTACAGCAAAAGCGACCAACACACACGCAGGATACACTCTTTAATTCCCAGTAAAGCGAGGCCCTCTCAGAATACACTCCTTCCAACAGGTTCATACACACCCACCCAGGAGGCTCAGAACCGGGCCCTAAACCAGCTTACAAAACAATGTCTACTACACAAGTCACCCAAGTGGGGCTAAATTACCTTTAGTTACCATTGTTAGGGTGACAACCTTGGAATTCACAAACACCCATCACCAGGGATGGCAGCATTGAAGCAATCCTAGAATACAACGCTCCCGCCTCACCACGCAATCCCCCAAGAGGAGTTGGATTCTAGTCGCTTCTAAAGTAAGGCCACCTCAAGATACACCCCGCGCCCTACAGGGAGTAAGAGGCTCATAACTACCCAACAGGCTCCCGACTACTCATCAGCAAAGGCATCGCAGGAGAAATATCAGACTATACCCCCCCATCCTCACCACTCCCAAGAGGAGGTGAGCTCTACTCATCAGCACAGTTTGGGTGGGAGGCATACAGAAGCTCAGCCAGCTAGCTCATGAAGGCAAGAAGCAAAGCAGGTAGTAAAGCAGTCAAAGCTCAAAGCTCTACTCACCAGTACAGGTAGTAAGCGACTGCCAGGCCCAAGAGAGTGGCACAGATGCCAGAGAACAAGCACACCGCTGACTGGTTCGTCAACATGATGCGATGAGAACAAAACGGTCCAACGAGAGGAACTGGTGCCGTGAGCGGGACACCCTGGGACGGAGGACCCTCGCTCCTTTCCGTCCCAATAAGCCTTGCACATTTCACAAAGCAAAGCGGGATTATGAGAAAAGCCCCAGAAGGGCTTTTGGGAAAAGCGCCACCTCAGCAGAGGGGGGAGGAACTGTCCAAGACTGATGTTCGCCCTGTGCACAGGATTAAGCCAGGAAACGGTGAGTGACTCTAAAGGGCCTGAGCCCGTCTAAACCAAAAAACTAAAACCAAGAACGAGCTGGACAGACAGCAGCTAATCAGACAACAGAAAGGAATACTACTCAGAAAATGAAGCAAGGCAGTCTTGTCACGAACATCACACGTCACTTAACCAGCTCTAATCCTATAATCAGCTTATTGGGACTGAGCAAGCTACAGCCTTGGAAGGCCCACGTATCAATATGGTCAGTAAAGAGACACTGCAGCCCGCGGAGGGAGGGAGTGCAGTGCCAAGGCACTGTACCAAGGTTCAGAGGGATGAGAAAGCATTGACTGCCACTTTTGTCCCTTTTAATACTGTGTGATTATATTTTAAAAGAATTGTATGATTCGTGTTGTGTTAATTATTTTTTTTGTAATCTGGATGTACCAATATACTGGTTTTTAACATGAAGTCATTAAAAATAATATAGTTTTATATGGAAATAAATTTGTAAGTTTCTTTTTGCAACTACCCTTACTTGTGTTAGGATTATTTGAATTACGTAGACCATTACAAAGGTTCAGAGGGTACAGGCACGCTGAGAGACACTGCACCAAGATTCAGAGGGCACAGATGAAAGACAAGTAACAGTGAGGAAAACTGAGGCTGCAGAAGAGTTCAGTGTCAGGGAACAGTAAACACAGGGCACTGGAGGAACAGGAGAACAGCTGAGAGGCACTGGTGACTGAAGAGAACACAAGCTGACAGAGCACTATACCAGGGTACAAAGACAACAGTGCACTGGTGGTAAAGACAGCAGAGCTGTGGGAAACCACAAACCGAGGGAGGGTCATTAAATCCAGAGGTACAGAGCACAATTCTACAGTACACAGCACATATCCCTGGCTCTTTAGGGTAAAGTGGGCAATGGAAGGAGACAATGCAGCACAGAGTGCCTAGAAAATAGCACACAGACAGCTCCTAACGAAAGACAAAAGAGAGCTGATGACTTAAGTGTTATCAAGAACTGCAGGGCCACTTTTGATTACTTCAGTGAACTGAATGTATGTTTAGTTGTATTTACAATACACTCATACAATCAAAGGCTACAACAGAGCACTAGAAAAACATGGGGGGCGGAGTGAGGTGGGTGGGGCGGAGTGAGGGAGGTGAGGTGGGGAGAATGAGGGAGGTGAGGTGGGTGGGGAGAATGAGGGAGGTGAGGTGGGTGGGGAGAGGATAAGGGGGGGTAAGGTGGGTGGGGAGAGGATAAGGGGGGTAAGGTGGGTGGGGAGAATGAGGGAGGTGAGGTGGGTGGGGAGAGGATAAGGGGGGTGAGGTGGGCGGGGAGAGGATAAGGGGGGTGAGGTGGGCGGGGAGAGGATAAGGGGGATGAGGTGGGTGGGGAGAGGATAAGGGAGGTGAGGTGGGTGGGGAGAGGATAAGGGGGGTGAGGCGGGTGGGGAGAGGATAAAGGGGGTGAGGTGGGTGGGGAGAGGATAAGGTGGGTGAGGTGGGTGGGGAGAGGATAAGGGAGGTGAGGTGGGTGGGGAGAGGATAAGGGGGGTGAGGCGGGTGGGGAGAGGATAAGGGGGGTGAGGCGGGTGGGGAGAGGATAAAGGGGGTGAGGCGGGGGCCGAAAGGATAAAGGGGGTGAGGCGGGGGCCGAAAGGATAAAGGGGGTGAGGCGGGGGCCGAAAGGATAAAGGGGGTGAGGCGGGGGCCGAAAGGATAAAGGGGGTGAGGCGGGGGCCGAAAGGATAAAGGGGGTGAGGCGGGGGCCGAAAGGATAAAGGGGGTGAGGCGGGGGCCGAAAGGATAAAGGGGGTGAGGCGGGGGCCGAAAGGATAAAGGGGGTGAGGCGGGGGCCGAAAGGATAAAGGGGGTGAGGCGGGGGCCGAAAGGATAAAGGGGGTGAGGCGGGGGCCGAAAGGATAAAGGGGGTGAGGCGGGGGCCGAAAGGATAAAGGGGGTGAGGCGGGGGCCGAAAGGATAAAGGGGGTGAGGCGGGGGGGCGAAAGGATAAAGGGGGTGAGGCGGGGGCCGAAAGGATAAAGGGGGTGAGGCGGGGGCCGAAAGGATAAAGGGGGTGAGGCGGGGGCCGAAAGGATAAAGGGGGTGAGGCGGGGGCCAAAAGGATAAAGGGGGTGAGGCGGGGGCCAAAAGGATAAAGGGGGTGAGGCGGGGGCCAAAAGGATAGAGGGGGTGAGGCGGGGGCTGAAAGGATAGAGGGGGTGAGGCGGGGGCCGAAAGGATAGAGGGGGTGAGGCGGGCGCCGAAAGGATAGAGGGGGTGAGGCGGGCGCCGAAGGGATAGAGGGGGTGAGGCGGGCGCCGAAGGGATAGAGGGGGTGAGGCGGGCGCCGAAAGGATAGAGGGGGTGAGGCGGGCGCCGAAAGGATAGAGGGGGTGAGGCGGGCGCCGAAAGGATAAAGGGGGTGAGGCGGGCGCCAAAAGGATAAAGGGGGCGAGGCGGGCGCCAAAAGGATAAAGGGGGCGAGGCGGGCGCCAAAAGGATAAAGGGGGTGACGTGTGTGGGGAAAGGATAAAGGGGGCGACGTGGGTGGGGAAAGGGATCAGGTGCAAGCTGTAACTGCATTCTGATTAATAGTCAGTAGGTCAAAGACTGTGGCAGACATGGGTCTTCAGCTGTTTGTAGAAGGACATTAGTTTCATGACAAAGGTGCTGTGATAAGGAGTTGCAGAGGTGGGAGCCTTGCTGATGCACCGCTCAGCCCACGCAGAATCAATCTTGGCAAGACTAGTGAGAGACGCTGATGGTTAGGGCATGCAGTCATTGCAATGCTGGGCTGATATGATCGGTATCCTAAAGCATAAGACGATTCGGGCACAAAGGTTTTGCACCCTTCGTGTTCACTCAAGAATTTGGCTCCAAGGCTCTCAAACTGCGCTGCAGTAGTCGCTGAGCGAGAGGGTCACCGCTATGAGGAGTGTGATTCAGCTGCAGTGTGCGGAAAGGGGAGAATCCAACAGGGGCGAGAGGCAGAACACCTTAGTGACAGTTTACTTGAATGGCGACGGAAAGTTTGTCAACAGGGTCTCAATGGTTTTGATGGATTTAGATGGGGGGCATAAGGGCCCAGACAGTAAAGCCAGAGCATGACAAGATTTTGAGGATAATGAGAAGAAGGATCTTAGTTTTGTTTTGGTGCCATGCAGCCACAGCAGACTGCTCGTCACCCATCTTTGCACATGATAAAGGCAAATGTGGCTTTCTCTTTCTTTCAAGATCCGAATGTGATGTGTACTATGGTCAGCATGCATGTGGTAACCAACGTTGTAGTCAACATTGTAGCTATTGAGGGTAAATGTCAGGGAAGTCACAGAGTTGTGTAAGAGCTGCCGAGATGGATGGATCTTACGGCAAGGTAAATGAGAGCGTGGATTAGAATGTTCAAGGACAGAGCTTCACCGGGCGCAGTCAGCCAAGAAGGATTTGAACAACTGGAGCACAACACTGCTAAGAAAAACATGGTCTTTGGCCGAGAAAGGAGTGTGCGGTGGTCAACTGCATCAAAAGTTGATACAGGATAGTCAATGACTATCAACCCTGGTGAAGAGTGCTTCCCTGATATTAAATAAGGCAGTATCAATATCTTTCTGGTGCCTGAAAACAGACAGGAAGTATCTGCAGGGGGTTACTTCAAATACGTTGAAGATTCTGCAGGTGGTACCGCTTCAATGATTTTAGCAATAGTCAAAAGGCCAGGGATTGGTATATAGTTGGCAAAGAAGTTTGGTCAGCTGCAGGTTTCTTGAGGAGATTTTGTCAGAACCCCTTTTCAGAGGGCCACTGGGCCCAGTTGTGGGGGCGGAGGTATTTTTCTCGATGTCCCAGGGCCTGGCTTACTATGGATCATGCGGAACTGGGACAAATATTCTCCAGTCTCTCAGTAGTAGCGCAAGCCTAACAGTCCTAGGCTTTAGGGGGTACGAGGGCACAGACGCATGGGCATGTACAGACTTACAACTCAAAATACACGCAACAGCAGCAATAAAGGAATGTCCGGCCAAATACTTGCTTTATGAAAAAAGAAAGTTTTACAGCTAGCACCAAAAAGGGAAATACAAAATTCACAAACCACTTCCACAGTCCCCGGAGGTCAGGGCTCTAGTGTTTCTTAGACAGTCCCCCAAACCCACTCCCTCATACCCCATGGGTAGTGGTTATTCCCCATTCAATATAGGTTGCTATTCAGGTGAAGATCCACTAGTCCGAGGATCAGGAGTCCCATACGGAGTTGCCAGCTCACAATGGCACATGGTTTACAAACAAATGGTTCTGTTGGGTAGCGATAACCATTCCTTTAGGGGGGGCTGAAGACAGCTCCGTGACATATAACAAGCAACACACTCTCTGATAAGTAAAGTTTTTATATGTATTTAAAAAACAAGGAAAAGAACAATATTGGAATTACTTCATTTCACTACATTACTAGAAAGTACTTCAAATTCGTGAATAGTGACATTGGTGAGAAAAGTGACCAGTGCAATGCATATAGTGACACTTATATACAAAACAATTATTTACAATAAAACCACAGAGGGAAAGGACCGGGGGAGGGAAAGAAACGAAGTATTTTCTGTCGTTATGGGGCCAGTATTACACAAGTAAAAGTTCCAAGGAAAACAGATGGTTAATGTCCAAGTTCCTGGAGTTTAGCTTGGCCAAAATTAGAGCGTCGACGTTTCGGCCCTGGTTGCGCCCCAGTTGGTGGTCGCGGCGGGTCTTTATCAAGACAGGGGGGCTGGAAGGAAAGGAATAGGTATCAGAGAGGTGCTTGTAGATTTCGTCAAAAAATTGACGATAGTAGCTCATGGTTACTTACAGGGGGCTCGGTCAAATGAGGATTTGTTCCAGAATGTAGCCCGTTGGTCAACCTAATGGCACATAGGCAATGGTTGACTCGAATGACAATATATATTATGGTGGCCCATCCTGGCATACGAGGTCACCAGTTCCTCATTGCATATGGCGATGACCTTGTATGGCACAGTGAAGTTCATGGCTCACTTCATGGCGACCCTCCTCTGGCATATGAGGGTCATCGACTTTCAGTGAACAAAGGCAACGACCCGATCAGGAAGGTGCTGGTGCTCCAGGCTTGGGGCTGGTGGTCTTGGATTCCCTGGGTGATGTCCCCTCACCCAACATGGAGGCTAACTCGCCTTGGCCTCTAGTTTTGGTCACAGGCAGAGAAATTGCAGAGCTTCTCCTCCTCGCACAGCTTGGATCACTGCTCGACTGCTGACAATTTTTGGGGTCTCAAGCTTCTCTTCTTATAGTCCATTTCCAGTAACCAATTGTGATTTTGAGTCTGAATCCTTGAAGTTTATGTTGGGGGTCTGCTTTTTTTGAAGTACCCACTCCTCAGTCAGTCATCTGTCACAGCAGGAATGACTAAATCCGATAGCAAACAAAAGGAGATGGAGGAGCGATGAAACTTTTTAGACACTCGCCCCCAGTCACAGATCTGGGTTGAATCCATCTTCGTCCTTAAGTTCACTTTGCCACCCCAGTTCAGACGCAGCCATATGCAAACCAGTCTGGACCCTGTTCCTCACTGGAACAGCCCTGCCAGGCCACGTCTTCCCTGGACCGATAACAAGAATTCTGGGACTGGTTTCGGGGTATCACAACTCATCAGCCAGTCTAGCTTGAATCCTGTGGCAAAGTGAGCAAGGGACCCACTTCTGGGCATACCCTGCCAATGCTGCAATCTTTTTCAAAGAAAAGCAAAAACAGACAATTAGCCTGCCACCTAGTTGTGGTAAACTGACAATACTCCTCTAAGGAAACTGTAGTAGTGAATCTTCCAGGAAATGGAATCACAAATGAATCCGTTAAGAGTGTGGAGTTTACTGTAATATAAAGGCACCAGCCATCATTCAACAGGTTTCAGAAATAATAACAGAATAGAACCTTTGCCCAAGTTTATAGCAACACAACCCCACAACCCAAAGACACATTCTATAGAATAGATAGCAATAAGCATTCCAAGAAGACAGACAACCGTACATACCACACTATTCCCCACCTCACCCTTTCCCCTCTATCAAAGCCCCCCAGTCATAAGAAAAACAACATGGAGATGAACGAAAGAAAGGACAGATCAGCAGAAAAATAATCAATTATGATCACATGATTTGCTTTGACAAAGCTATGCGAGTCAACTTCCAGATGCACCCACCCTCCAATTGCACAACTCCTTTGAACAATTTTACAAAGCTTGGAGTGCCATACTTTGAGTCGCCAACCATCACATCCTTGTCGCCAATATACACTGTAGTCCATCTACTGTTTGTGATTTCGTTTCTTGATCAGCTGAAGTCTTGAGTTTATTGTAACAAACAAGTTACTTAAAAATCATCTACAAACTCAACCCTCTTGTCATTCTTCCATGTAGAGCACAAAACAATCAGATTCCATTGCACAGACCTCCAAGTTGGGACATTTTTTGATGGCAAAAAATAGACCAATCCTCAGAATGAGGAGGTGAGAGCAGTGAGGAATCACAGATTTTGGTCGTGTATTTTTTATTTATTTTATTTATAAAGTTTTATATAGAGCGAACTTAAACCCGAAGGATATCAGAGCGCTTTACAGTTAGGAGAGGAAGGAAGGAAAAATATCATAACCAGACTGAAATGGGGACGCTAATGAGCATAAAATCATAGTGCAAACATAACCGATCATATATAATTCAGGGGTAGCGTAGGGTGGTTCTAGTCAATGGTAAAATTACATCAAGGGAGTGATGATACATAATGATATAAGGGGGGCAAATACAATTGTAACAAACAGAATTATTAACCAATGCTGTAGTATTTACTGAGCGATTAGAAAGAGCGCTACAGAGGGTAAGTAACTTGTTCTTCTGATGAATCCTTTCAACTGCAGATTTCTCATCCTTCAAAATAAACACCAGAGAAGTACTTTCCACAGGGGGAGATCTGTGAATTGCACTCCGACCATAAAGCCAGGCACGGCCAAACTGCCAAAAAGTCCTTCCAGTTGGCCCTGGCTGTTTAAGCAATAGTGCTTCATGGACATGTGCACCGATGCAGCCTGGCAGACATCGGACAGGCCCCTACATGCAAATGCAGTGTTAGTAGCCTTAACCTTGGTGGACTGGGCTCTCCGCCCTTCCGGAGGCAGCTTTTTGGCCAATAAACACCAGATCTTAAAGCAGAGGAGTCCCAACCTCAACAGCGTCCTTTCCTTTCTTAGCCTGAGAGAACCCCACACAAAAGCTGCTCATCCACTCTGGGGGCTTGGTACGATTGATGTAAACGCTTGAAGCTCGTCCAACCAAAGGAGCCTCGCTCCTCTTCCCTGGGGTGAGGCAGGGCAAAGAATGTTGGGAAGGCGATAGATTGAAGAGTCACAACTTTCGGCAGAAAGGCCGCCCTGGTCCTCAGCACCAGTTTATTCAGAGAAAATCATGGTGTAGGGTGGTTGGATAGACGGTGCCTGGAGCTCACACACAAGATGAGCTGAAGTGGAACAAGGAAGACTGTTTCAGAACTAATCGAGGCAGTGAGCAACTGTAAAAGTACACATGCGAAATGCCAGGACCAAATTCAGGCGCCACTGTGGCATCAACTGTTTGGGATGTAACGAGTGTCAAACTTTTAAGAAAACGCATTACAACAGATGATTTATATATCCCACAGGTTGGCTTGCAAAGGGTCTGTCCTGGAACTCCACACCAGGTGACAAATTTGTCCCAGCAGCCGATGTAAATAGACTTAGCTGAAGGGCACCTGGCAACCAGAATGACATCTACAAATGTGTTTGGCAAGTCAAACACTGTCAACTGCCATAATGTGGTCTCCATGTATGAAGGTATAGATCGCGCAGGTTCGAGTGATGAGCCCTGCTGCTGTGACAGAAGATGTTCCCATAGCGGTAGCCTGATCGGAGGCCAGAAGCACATGCTCAGAAGTTCTAGTTGGTTCAGGATGACTACAAGGATGACTTGGCCCTGGTCGCTCCTGATCTTCAGAACTTGGGGTGGAAAAGGCAGCCGAGGGAAAGCATACAAGAGCCCTGTGTCCCACCCCAATTGAAATGCATCTCCTAGGGAGGATCGTTACAGAAAAGCCAAGGCCTAAAGATTTGGAGACTGCGCGTTCTGCACAGTGGTGAAAAAGATCCAGCCAGAGTTTTACCCATTGCCTGAAGAACCAGTGTGCCACCTTGAGGTGTAGGCGCAATTTGTGACCCACCAAGTACAGCCATCTGAGCTTCAACCCTGGCATTCAAGGATCTTGCCACAAGATTCACAATCAGGGAGATGCCCTGACACTCCAACCACCTGCGAATGCGCAGAGCCTCCTAGCTCAGGACCCCACTCCACCCAGCTTGTTGCAGTACCACATGGCGGTGGTGCCCATGAGAACCTGTACCAGCCTCCCCTTGATGGACGGTAGTAAGGCTTTCAACACCAGATGAACAGACCGCAGCGCCAGCAGATTGATATGGAGGCAGTTTTCTAACAGAGAGCAGAGCCCTCTGACCTCCACCTCTCCCAGATTACCTCCCAATGCAGCAGTGACATATCGGCCACAACCATCCTCTCTGGGTGGTGAAGGGAGAGGGGTCAGTTGCTGGTCAGTTACAGTCAGGCAGCCACCACAGTATATCTTGGAAATCATCCATGTATTGAAGGAGACTGCATAGCTGGTTTCCTTGGTGCAATAGGTCCACTTGGACGTCAAATCCCACGGCAGAGCAGACATATGCCACCTAACAATGTGCGGTAGTAGAATGCATGAGGCCTACAGGCTTAGAAGCCCCAGAACTGCTCTAGTAGAAACCCTGAACTGAGGCTGCAATATCAGGATCATAGTTCGAAGAGCCTGGATATGTTGGGACGGAGCAAATGTCCTGAACTGCTCTGCGTCCAAGACCGCTCTAGCAAAAAGAAGCCTCCGCGAAGGAGTCATGTTCGACATCGGCTCATTAAATCGAGAACCTCAACGTTGAAAAGGGGTATGGCATGGTTTAGAAATGGTCCACAACTGACAGTGGAGAGCCGCCCTCAACAGAAAGTTGTCAAAGAAGGGGATTAACGTTATTCCTCAACTCGCGAAGATGGACAGCAGCCAGCGCACCTCTTTTTTGAACACAGATGGGAACTGGTAAGGCCAAAGGAAAGTACGGCAAACCAAGAATGATGCTCTTGGCGATCTTGAAAACACAGGTGACATCTGTGGGCTGCAGGACAGGCACATTAAAATACACGCCCTGCAGGCCCAAGGAAATATTCCAGTTGCATGGATTGTCTTGTCACAATAGGTTTACCTCTACCATACAGGAGAGAATGAGTATTTTGATATTTGGTATATCTGTAAAGCTTTATATCCTGTTGCACAATGAGGTCTTCATTGTTGAGGTTTAGTATGCGATCTCTGGTGGTTTTACAGAGTGTGTTCAAGTATTAAGCATTTCCTGTTGCTGCATTAACTTCAGTGGATTCCAATAGAAGTGGCTGATAAGGTGGCACACTGAATGGTTTGGGACCTCACGTAAAATGGCAAACAAGAGAACGTCACGAGATGCACGGTTTCCCAAGATCGGGCAGTGATGGGTGGAGAACACAGAATCAAGTTACAACTCGTCATCAACATTTAAGACTTTTGGAAAGCGGATTCAAGGCTAAATAAACAGCAAAAGCAGTGAATAGGGCAGTAAGGAGAGATGCTCATACCTCTTCGGTGGGGGATCACTTTCTGGAGGGGTTTAGGGCTGCTAGTGTGGCTCACTGTATGGCGTCGCACATCCCTGCAAAACAAGATCAGCATCAGACAAAGGAAGCAAGCTGTATTTCTGGCTTTTACATATATCCATGAATGTGTGATCACCAGCCTTATAGATTTGCAATCCTGTAAATAAAAGGGTATACCACCGTCCTTCGAAGTTTGCAGGTGGGCCCTTCATGGCACACAGATCACACAGCAGAAACATGGATTCCAAGATCTGTTTGATAGACTGGACTGTGCTCATGTTTACACCCCAACATTAGTAGAAAGAAAATCATAATTCAGATCCAATAGACCTGGTTAAACTAAATTGGACATCAGAATTTAAGGTCAGT
The DNA here is from genome assembly GCF_964263255.1 of Lissotriton vulgaris. Classification (NCBI taxonomy): domain Eukaryota; kingdom Metazoa; phylum Chordata; class Amphibia; order Caudata; family Salamandridae; genus Lissotriton; species Lissotriton vulgaris. The sequence continues at coordinate 1,578,912,456 of NC_141696.1, forward strand.
TAGTCTGATCGCGTTGGACATGAGCAGAGGGGATGGAGGAGGAGAGCGCGGGGCAGATGAGAACTGTGTCCAAAGGATGAATGTAAGAGTTGCAGTAGATTAGTCTTCCTATTATCAAAAATCAGAAAATACTAACACATGGAAGTGCCCTTTGGCCTTTTCCAAGATACGTGTGTACACCACGAAAATGCATTGAAAATAAATTCTATGCACACCAAACAGAATGCTACAGCTAAACGTACTGAACAAAAAGACAACCGGATTGGCCATCAGAGTCACAAGAACCATTGCAACAATAAAAACGAAACTACTGCGGGTGGAATTCAACCAGCTCTAAAATACAAATACATTTTTGCAACCAACAATCTTTCATCACGCCTGCATGCCCTACAGCAGCCTATTCCCTACCATCTGTTCTCGAGGCTTCTCCTGTGTGTACTGGTGCCCTTGCGTCTGTATCATTCTCACTATCCGCTCCACCCCTCGCTAGTGTCACTATCTCTTCATGAGCTCCATTCACACGCTTACTGCACTCCTTCATCCCATGAGGTCTCACTACAGCCCACTGGGTGTCTGTTTCATGATATCCATGTGCGTCTCTGTAGAAATGCATACGCCTCCATCTCATTGAATCTCATGGTGTGATCCAGCCTCACAGCATCGCCCCTGTCGCCCAGTTTCACTCTGTCCCCGCATGAGCGTCTATTTCAAGGCCCATCAGCAAGAACCAAGCCATTCGGGGCATGAGAGTGCCCACCCTATGGCACCAGTGGGAGCATTTTCATTGGAATACAAATGACTGGGATTCCTTCTACTCCTGCTATATCTTCGAAAACCTATTCAAGTGCCATCACCTGAAGCAAGTGCACGTGAGTCTTGTGGGGTCTTAGGGGGTCTCAGATGGTGGATTAGGAGGTGCACACATTCTGCTCAGGACCAGCTTACCAAAGCTTCTTCCTTGACCACAGGACATACCTGCTGGTCAATCTGTACGCCACCCGGTTGGCTTCCAGCCAGCCCAGGACCAGCACTCTCATAGCTGCCACTAGGCCCTGACTGCAAGAACAGCAGAGTCGGGATGAGTACTGATCAGTAAGAAACCAAGACAAACAGCTAAAGTGCAGTTGAGAAGTGTATGCTGACCTCCCCTTGTGGTTTCATATTCACAATGCCAACGATCAAAGAACCCAAAACCAGGGGTGAAGGTGAGGCCTACCATGGTTTGCGCCACGCCAGCGTGCCTTCTTGTCCGTGATGCAGCCTTAGGCCACAGACTCCACCAAGTCAGCAGTGTGACATAACCTAGCTCCTACGAATGGGACAATCCACCACCACCACCACAGTCAATGGCAATCAAGATAGAATCAAGATCCAGTATCAGCTAGTACCCTAGAGAGATTTCCTTATCGGGATGACATCCCAGGACCTCAGACAGTGCCCAAGATCGAATGCAAGGTCCACCAACTAAAGCCCTTCTCTGACAACAATACTCCTCCTAGTCGCATATTACCCAGAAGATAAGAAGCCAAATGAAATATCTATCCTGTCCACGGTCATCAGGAAGAGAGACAACAAGAGCGATACCTCTCTCTAGTCTCTAACAACAAGCCAAACGAGGCACGGTGGCAAACTGGTATCCAGACTCCTAGGCCAGCTGGGAGAACTTGTAATGTCATTTAAAACTGCCAAGGAGTCTTACAGCCAATAAGTGGTGGAGAAAAAGACCAACATCTTCCATTCTATAGCTGTGACTCAGGCCTGTGCATTTCATACACTCCCCCTTTGTTCAGTCACCTACATACTTTCATGTAGCCCTTCAATGCGCAAAGTTGTGTATTTTTAAATTATCCCATCTGTTTCTGACACTCAGGCGAGTCTTCACACTACACCTTATGACTTAGTGGCTCTGGTCTGTTTATTTCATGGTGTCCCAATAGGACCTCAAGCGGTAACAGGCCGTAGCCATCACACATAGAAATCATAGGAGCACCTCAAATAACATTTAAAAAACATGGGAGCAACTCAGGAGATGTCCGAACCAGAACCTCCACATGGGAGTATCTACAGCATTCGAAAACTGCATCAATTTCTCATCAACAAGTTCTGTTGAATATATAGCAGAGTTCTTGGACCAAGGTTGTCTCCAATAATCAATGGATACATCTTCAAGGTTCAAGTAGGTTTATTTTTCAATCTCAATGCAGATGTGAAAGGAATATGCTACTTACCAGTATGCATCTGTTCTTGGCATAGAGGGCTGCAGAGTGGTACATTATGAATAGATCGCCATCTGGTGTTGGGCTCGGATGATTGCACTGGTTTTTCTCTTGGAGAGTCTTTTGTAGGTTGGTGACTCCTCCTTTGGTTGCTAGTGCGCATGGGCATCGGCTCCATCCTTAGATTGTTTTGCCATACAGGGCTCGACAAATCCACTCGCCCGCTCGCATTTGCGAGGGAGAATGGATCAGGACGAGCTATTTTTAGGTCCTACTCGCCCTTTCTGGCGAGTAGGAAGTCAAACTAACTTTTGTCCTCTGTCTTTGAAAACAGAGCAAAAGTGACAAGATAACATGATTTAAAGGCACTTTTATTGCTCATAAAGGGAATGAGCAATAAAGATGCCTTTAAATCTTGTTATCTTGTCACATTTGCTCCGTTTTCAGAGACGGAGGTCAAGTGGGTTGCAGTCAGGTCAAGGGGATTTTTCATGGTACTAGACCTGCAGGACTAGTACAATTTTTCGGATTTGTCGAGCCCTGCCATAGTAGGGTAAGATGGAGTAGTATGATAGAATACATATAGAAATGCCCATGTAAGTGTATCTAAATAAGATATTGTTGGAACAGACACAGGTTTCCGGGGAGGCTGGGAGGGCATGTACCACTCTGCAGCCCTCTATGCCAAGAACAGATGCATACTGGTAAGTAGCATATTCCGTTCGAGGCATATGGGCTGCAGATGGTACATTATGAATAGACTATACAGCAGTTCTCTCCCTAGCGGTGGTCGCCCGTGTCTGTTGCAACAGTCTGAAATAAAGTTTTTAATTCAGCTTGTCCCACTCTAGCTTGTTGTGTTGTGTGCACATCTACACAATAGTGCTTTGTGAAGGTATGCGGTGTAACCCAGGTAGCTGCTTTGCATATGTCATCTAGTGGAATGTTTCCCAAGAATGCCATAGATGCTCCTAGTTTACGTGTAGAGTGAGCTCTAGGAGGAACAGTTAATGTCCTCTTTGCTTTTAAGTAGCATATTTGTATACATTTTACAATCCATCTGGCAATGCCTGCTTTAGAGATGGGATTGCCCTTATGTGTAGGAGAAAACGCCACAAATAGCGGTTTTGTCTTTCTGAATGTTTGTGTTCTTTCTATATAATACAATAATGCCCTTCTGACATCTAATGTATGTAGGGCTCTTTCTGCTACCGTCTGTGGTTTTGGAAAGAAGACTGGTAGTTCCACTGGCTGATTGATGTGGAATGCTGAAATTACTTTAGGCAAGAATTTTGGGTTTGTTCTAAGAACCACTTTGTTTTGGTGTAACTGCATGAATGGTTCTTGAATTGTAAACGCTTGCAATTCACTTACTCTTCTGAGTGAAGTGATGGCTATGAGGAAGGCGACATTCCATGTGAGGAATTGTATTTCACACCTGTGCATAGGTTCAAAGGGTGGTCCCATTAGTCTGGTAAGTACTATGTTGAGATTCCAGACTGGGGAAGGTGGCAGTCTTGGTGGAATGACTCTTCCGAGTCCTTCCATGAAAGCTTTAATTGCTGGTACTTTAAACAGGGAAAGATGTTGTCTGTTTTGTAGATACGCCGCTATAGCTGCAAGATGAACTCTGATAGAGGTATATGCTAAGTTACATTGCACCAAGTGTAGTAAATAGCAAATAATCTGTTCAGTGGATGCGTCCAGAGGGTTGATGTGATTACTGTTACAGTATACAGCAAACCTTTTCCATTTTGCTGCATAGCATGCTCTGGTGGTAGGATGTCTTGCTTGTTTAATGATTACCATACATTCTGGACAGGCCCGGACTGGCCGTTGCGGGCACCGGGCAATCCCCCGGTGGGCCGCATGGTTGGGGGCCGTTTTTGTTACAGGGCCGTTATGCTGCAAAAACGGCCCTGTAACAAAAACGGCCGAAAACCGGCCCTGGCACAGAGCGCGGTCACACCTCCCCCTCCTCCCGGAAGGGGGGGTAGGGGCGAGCACTTTGCCAGGGCCAGTTCTGGTTCCCAGTCCGGCCCTGATTCTGGAGGTAAATCTAAATATCCAAACTATGACCTCAGGAGCCAGATCGCTAGGTTCAATTGTTTGGGATCTGGGTGCATTATTTCTCCATGGTTCTGTGTAAGGTGCATGGGTAGTATTCTTAGCTTTTGATGTGGCACCTGTGATAGTTGCAGTAGCATGGTGAACCACGGCTGTCTTGCCCACGTGGGTGCTACTAGTATCATTGTCATTGAGTGCTGTTGCAGTTTCCGAACCACTAATGGAATTAGTGGAAGAGGGGGAAAAGCGTAAGCAAATTTGTTAGCCCAATTTATCCATAGAGCATTGCCCTGGGACCGGTGGTGTGGGTACCTGGATGCGAAGCTTTGGCATTTTGCGTTCTGACGATTGGCAAACAGATCTATCTCTGGTTGCCCCCATCTTTGGAAGAATGGCTGCAGTATCTGGTCGTGCAGTTCCCATTTGTGTACTTGTTCTGACTCTCTGCTTAGGATGTCTGCTATCTGATTTTGAACTCCTGGTAGGTGTTCCGCTAACGGATAGATCTTTTGAGGAATGGCCCATCTCCAAATGTCCTGTGCTAGTTTGGATAGTTGGAGAGAGTGTGTCCCCCCTGTTTTTGAATATAATACATTGCGGTCATGTTGTCTGTTCTGATCAGGACTGCCTAGTTGGTTATGTGCATTTGGAAAGCTTTTAGTGCTAGAAATACCGCTAATAGTTCCAAGTAGTTGATGTGCAGTTTCTTTTGCAGCACACTCCATTTCCCCTGCACTGTGTATTTGTCCATATGCGCTCCCCATCCGGAGAGCGATGCGTCTGCTGTCAGTATCAGTTGTGGAATCGGTTCTAGGAACGACCGTCCCTTGGAAATGTTTGTTGTGTTCCACCACTTCAGAGAGCGATGCGTGCGGTCGTCTACCAACACCAGATCTGTAGTCTGAGCTTGAGCCTGATTCCACTGTGTCGCTAGACACTCCTGTTGTGGACGCATCTGTAGTCTGGCATGTGGTATTAGTAGTATGCAGGAGGACATCATGCCTAACAGCTGCATAAACACTTGTGCTGGTAGGGAGTGTTGTGGTTGAAATCTTTGTATCAACGTGACCATTGTTTGTATCCTGATTGGATTGGGGTATGCTTTGGCTCTTTGTGTCTATAGTAGCCCCCAAGTATTGTTGAATCTTGTTTGGTTGTAGGTGGGATTTTTTGTAGTTCACTGTAAACCCTAGGTGGTGCAGTAATTGAATGGTCTTCTGTGTGTTGTGAAGGCATTCTTCTTGTGACTTGGCCTTTATTAACCAATCGTCCAAGTAAGGGAAGACATGTATTGGTTGTCTTCTTAGGTGTGCTGCAACCACTGCTAGGCATTTTGTGAACACCCTTGGTGCCGTTGTGACCCCAAACGGAAGGACCTTGAACTGATAATGTTGTCATTCCACTACAAACCTTAGGTATTTCCTGTGGGCTTTGTGGATTGGGATGTGAAAGTAAGCGTCTTTTAGATCCAGTGTAGAAAGAAAATCCCCTTTCTTCAGTAAAGGAAGCACTTGTTGGAGCGTGACCATGTGGAAAGGTTAAGAATTTATGTATGCATTGAGAAGTCTGAGGTCTAAGATTGGTCTTAGAGACCCGTCTTTTTTGGGGATTAGGAAGTACAGAGAGTATACTCCTGTACCTTGTTGATGTTTTGGAACCTTCTCTATGGCATGTTTTGTAGCAGTGATAGTACTTCTTCCTTTAACAATGTCAGATGGTCTTGACTCATTGGACGCTGTTTGGGAGGGATGTTTGGTGGGGTGTCTGTGAGTTCTACGCAATAACCATGTTGGATAATTTGTCTCACCCACTTGTCTGATGTAATGCTTTCCCAGACAGGTAGGAACTGTGCTAGACGTCCCCCGGCCGGTGTTATGTGGTCGGGGGGGAGTTGTATTAAGTCACTGTTTTGGGGTTGGGGAGTAGCGGTTGTTATTATTTCCGCGACCTCTACCCTTGTTGTTGTTACCTCTTGAATTACCTTGCCTCTTGAATTACCTCTGGGTGATGTTGGTGTAAAAGAGGTGGATTGCTGACTTGTTCCTGTACTTTTTGAGCCCCCTCTATAGGTGGATCTACGAAAGGAACCCCTTTGTGTTGGCTGTTGTAATGCTCCCATTTACTTAGACATTTGTGTCCTTTTTCATCTTTTCTAAAGTCTCATCTGTGCCTGAGCCGAAAAGTGTCTTCTGATCAAAAGGTTGGTTCAATAAAGAGGTTTGTACTTCCTGTTTGAACCCTGAGACTAAGCCATGCATGCCTTCTTATCATGATACTAATGTTGATGGATCTTGCTGCAGTGTCTGCTGCGTCCAGGGCGCATTTAATGGAAGTGTTAGTTATTATCTTTCCTTCCTGTATAAGCTGATCTGCCCTTTTTTGATGTTCCTTAGGGAGATGTGTGATGAGTTTTTCTAACTCATCATAATGCGCCCTATCATAGCGTGCAAGTAGCGCTCGAGTATTGGCTATGCGCCAGCTGTTTGCCGCTTGTGATGATACCCTTTTTCCTGATTCATCTATTAATTTTGACTCTATCAGGTGGAGGGGCTTCTCCCGTAGATAATGAGTTTGCCCTTTTGCGAGCGTTGGAAACCACAAGCGAGTCCAGAGGTACCTGTCCCTTGATAAATATTGGGTCCTTTGGAGCCGCCTTATATTTTTTATCAGTTCTTGGGTTTAACACCCTAGCTCTCACTGGGTCTTTAAATATGTCTGTTGTGCGACTGAGAAGACCCTTCAGCATAGGTAGAGTACCCGATGTTCTTTGTGCAGTAGGTAGTGTCTCTAATAGGAAATCCTCTACTTGAGGTTCTGTATGTAGGTCTACTTTATGATATTTTGCTGCCCTATTAATGAGCTGTACAAAACCTGTGTTATCATCAGGTGGTGAAGGTTTTGAGGGATATAAATGTGGGTCGTTGTCCTCATCTGACCCTGCATCATAATTCTCCCATGGGTCTTCCTCATCTGGGATAGATTCATCATCCCCATGAGGTTCTCCCTCCCCCGTGTCACTGTCTACATCTGTGTGAGGTGTAGATGGTCTTGGTGTAGGAGGTAGAGGAATAGTTGGCATAGTGTGAGGAATAGGAGAAGAGGGTGTGACTCTAGGTCTAGGAGAAGTAGGAGGAGTTGTATTTGTCCCCATTGTTCTCTTCTTAGAAGGAAGAGGTTTGTCCTCTAGCTGTTCATTCTTCCTCTTCTTCGGCACCACTTTGCCAGTTTGTGAATCGATAAACAAAATCTTTTGTTTCGGATCTGTTTGTTGCTCCTGTGTCGGTACCGAAGTTTTTGGTTCCGAAAGGTGCTTTTGCTTCCGATCGTCAATGTTTGGTGTCTTCGGCACCGAGGATTTGCTAGAGTCCGATTTTTTCGGTGCAGAGTGAGTCTTCGACGTCGAAGCATGTTTCGGTTTCGACATGGAATGTTTCGATCCCGAGCTTTCCTTTGCATGAAGCTTCGGTGTCGAAGTCATGGTCGACCGTTTCCCGGATCTGACATGGTGGGAGACCGAGGGTTTCGGTTTCAGTTTCGTTGCCGGGCCCGAAGGCGGGGCGTCGGAAATTTTTTTCTGCGGTTTGACCGGGCTCGAAGGCGGGGTCGTTACCGCACGGGGTCGTTTTTTTGGTAAGGGGACGTCATCACTCACGGTTTGTTGAACGTCGAATTCTTCGACCTCCGACTCGTCCCCTTCTGACCCAGACTGTTCTTCATGATCCTCTTCTTCTTCGAGGTTCTGGTCTTCGAACAGCTCCAGGATCGCCTCCGACTGCATTCTGGAAACCTCGGGTCTTCGAGCTCGACTGTTTTTAATCGTCGACTTAGAAGAGAATGCTGCGCAGGCCTCGCAGTCCCTGGATTCCTGTTCAGGCGACAGGCAGAGGTTGCACACCTCGTGTAGGTCCTCGTGTGGGAACTTAGCACCACACGTTGGACATTTCTTAAATGAGTCCTTTCCATTGACTCCGGGCTTGACCACGTCGAGAAAGGCCTCCTGTTCGTCGACGTAGATCAAAGTTTTTCTTTGATGTTGGAATCGAAACGCGTCAGAATGGAAATGAATCGCGTTCGATAACAATACCGTCGAATTGGAAAGGGAATACGCGCCGAAAGTCCACTTCTTTCCGAAGTCGATCTGGAGCGCTTCAATCCTCATCCGAACCCGATGGCGGAAAAAAAACAATCTAAGGATGGAGCCGATGCCCATGCGCACTAGCAACCAAAGGAGGAGTCACCAACACTCAAAAGACTCTCCAAGAGAAAAACAAGTGCAATCATCTGAGCCCAACACCAGATGGCGATCTATTCATAATGTACCATCTGCAGCCCATATGCCTCGAACAGTAGTTTATCCTGCCAACACCTGTTTTGTATGTGAAATGTTATTCACGGAGGACTTGCTCAGGGCAGGGAAGCCAGGACAAAACATACATCAACTTTGTGAAAATCCACAAGATCAGAAGTGAAACATCTAAATATAAGACCTATAAATACAGCGGCATCCCAGTTACCCATAACCATCATGAGGGCGCCATCAGTTTAACACCTATAGTTGTTAAAAGTGCAACCAGCTCAGAATTTGTGAAATCATACCACTCGTAAAAACACCCCAATCTCTAATTTATACCATGCGTGTCTAATCAAAACATATCACCACATTTTTACATGCCAGTTTACAAGTTAATTTTCACCGACTATTAGGGGTCTAATTGGTTTATTATCGCACAGGGTGCAGGGTAAGTGAGTTGGTTGAACCTGTCATTAGCTACGGGTGTAGAATGAGGATGGCCAATGTACAAAACAGAAGTACCACCACATTTAGAAGATAAAAGAGCACCTCAGGCAGTCGCAGAACTACTAACACCACAGGGAGGCCACGCAGGAGCAGCAGAGTGGTCCTATAACTGGTTACCGCCACAAGTAGAAAATGCACGACCACCTCCAGCAGTGAAAGACCCGCTTGACTTCCAGTCACTATCAGGACTATAAAAGAACCGCTTCCACCATCACTGCTATCTGTATTTCACCCAACCACCTCATGCCCTGCTCCAGCACCACAACAGCAACTCCCACAAACAGTTGTCTATCACAAATGATCTTGGCATAGCAGGACATACAGAAGACAAGAATGCCTTGTGTCGCATGGTTCGCAGGTCACTGGCTTAGATAGCTCACTACCAAACAAACCTACATCTTAGGCCAAGAGTTCTCGGGGTAGCACTCTGCCCTACTGAAGAAAATCAACAAAACAGCCATACCGCCGTGCCTCAAATTAGGCTCAGTAACCTATTGTGGTCAAACACCCTGCTGCAAATTAGGGAAATGTGTGATGCCTGAAATCGATCGATCTGTACCCGAAAGAATGAAGCCGACCCATAGGTGCCCAATGCTGCTACTGTGGCCTCCCATTCCTGGAACAAACACTCTTGTCATCAGGACTTGAGGACAGTGCAGCTAGCATTGTACTATGGGATTAGTTCCCAAGGGAATAGAAATGAATAAGTAAATAAACTCACATAAAAAAAAAAGGTCAAGAAATCTCTCACTTGGCAATAAAATAATGTCTTGTGTTCCATTTCTAATTACTATTGCCACATGAGGGTGTTTGGCACTCAGTGGCTACAAACAAACAAACACAAAAGACCACGTTTCTAAGGCCCTCCATATAGATGATAATTACAACAAACGGGGGCAGCCCTATTACCCGGACCTAGGGCACAACAAAGACTTGAATCCTAATAGGGGGTCAAGTACTGTATTACACAAAACACAAACTAGACCAACCAGACAAGAAACATTATTACTGCATCACAAAAACAATAACATGGAAAAATGATACCCCTACACAGTAACAAAACAAATGAGGCACCGCCCCAATACCTGTATTCACACAGCGGCCCAGCCAACAATGCTTCTGTGTTGCATCCCCCATCCCCCACCCTCCTCTATGTTGCTTCTGTGTTCCCCTGCCATCCCTTGTGTTACTTGTGACCCCCGCCTTCCCCGTGTTGCTTCCAGGTCCCACCTGTTGCTTCAGCCCCGTACCTTCTTCTCCCCCCCCTGCACGTTGTCAAAAAAACAATTTTAAAATGAATTCACTGCGTAGCACAGCTAAAAACCACTGGCAAACCTAATAGGTCCCAAATGCAAGACCTTTTCACTTTGCCAATGCTTGCTTCACATAGTGGCTACATTTTCCCCCTACGGACAACTTTTCCTCAAGCGGTATAGCTCCCTATGTCAGAAACTTTGTGGAGTATAGACGCTCGCATGAAAAAGAACAATTTTATTCACGAACTACAGATGAATAAACAGCCATAAACTCCCAGGGAGACAAACAGTTTATTCATCACAACTAGGCAAACAAATATTATTCATCTCAATATCAGACACAATGCAAAACAGAAAAATTAAATGGGCACACACCCCCAGCTGCGTATGAAAATCGAAATGGTAAATAGAATAAAAATAAATAAATTTAAAAAAAGCAGGAGCGCCAGACAAATAAAACAGGAGAAAAGGAGGAAGGTGGCACAAACTGCTGGTCACCCAATGCTGGATCTGTGCCTGTGCCATCACAAGCCTCTACTCTCCCCACTTTACACTTTTCATTCAAATAATTCTATCATTAAAAGGACAAATATTGAGCCAGTTCCTAATGTTTAGTCTCCCACGGTTCACCCCGGAATCCAATAAAATCTGCGGAGTCCCCCAAAGATCGTCCCTCTGCCCCACCCTCTTGGCCAACAGTCAGATTTCACAGATTCAAAATAATTTTCTACACAGACGACACATAGCTCATCCTCTTTCTGTCAGAAGACCCCTCCACCAGTAGAGCCAACTTCCACAGATGTGGAATGAACGTCCCTGACAGATTGAAGGACAACTGTCCCAAGACGGAAGCCATCATCTTTGGGAACACTACCTAGCCATGGAACAACGCAGGGTGGCCTGCTGAATTTTGCCCCACCCAGACAGACCATGCATGCAACCTCATCATCATCATCATCTTGGATAGCAAGTTATCTATGAAGAAACATGTAAACGCAGTTTCCTACGCCTGCTTCCACACCCTACGTATGCTACGCAAAATGTTCAGGTGGCTCCCAGTCAACACCAGAAAAACCGTCACGTAGGCCCTCGTCACCAGCAGGCTGGACTACAGGAACACACTATGTAGGCATCACCACATGCCTCCTGAAGAGACTACAGACATTACAAAATGCAGCTGCCAGACTCATCCTCGACCTGCCCAGATGAACCCACATCACAACTCTCCTCAGGAAGCTACAGTGGCTCCCAATCCAAAAGAGATGCCAGTTCAAGATGTTGACCACCGCATAGAAAGCCCTGCACGACATGACCTTCCACCAACCGACCAGACACCTACAAACCACATCCCTCTTCCTCGCAGACATCCCCCGGATCGGCCGAGGTAAGAGCAGAGGACGGTCCTTTTCACATCTGGAAGACAAAGCTTGGAATGACATTCCCCTACACCTCAGGACGGCCTCATCGCTCCAGCAAAATCAGGAAAGGACTCCAGACCTGGCGGTTCGAATGAACAGATCACCACGAAGTATCTAGCAATTCCATAGCCTTGAAACGCCGACAGGTGATCTGCCACGCTCTACAAATCCCTGATTGATTTAATCTTTTGCGCCATTAAATCGCCCTCCATTACCAAGATCCAACCTCTGAATAAGCAAGCTCTGTGGTTTAAAGAAAAGTAGCAGCTGGGTTTAGGTTCATTAGTAATGGCCAGCCAGCGCATTCTAGAAATGTTTCAACCAAGGAACTAGTCAATTCTTTTAAAGGCTCCAGACCAGAACTGCACTGCACTCACAAAACCATAGCATGTTCTGCATGGCCAACATGCTCCGGTAACCAGCAGCAATAATCGGAACTTTAAAGCAGCTAGAAAAAGGTTTACATATCTACTACTGACAGAATATAAAAGTACAATAGGTCTGCAATAAATTGCCATAATCTCAATCAGATTTGGAAATAGGTGCATGTGATGTTCCACCCAAAGGCATAAAATAGACCTTGAAACCTACACCATGAGGTGTGGGAAACGTTCAGCCTGGAAAGTGTGAGAATTCAACTGACCCCCCCCCCCCCCTCCACCCCCTTACATTAGACATATTTTACACTTTTATACAACTGATAGCGAATGTGATTTCTTACTCCCATAACAGGCTCAGCAGAAGCCCTTGGTAATCACAGAGCACCTCGTTTATTCTCTCATCTGAAGCCACCACTTAGTTTAGCTGTCCATCCTGAGTAGTCCGCATCTTACTGGCTTCTTCCATTTTTCTCAGTTTTCCCTATTCCTTAAGAGCTGACAAGTAAAACAGATCTCTTTCCCAATTAATGTGCTTTAAGTCACCTTAGAACCTGTGTATTTTAATCATATCCGCTTTTTCTGGGCTTGGCCTTAATGAAATCAGTCCATTTCATCTCTAAATTTAAAATCTTGGTCTTGTTTCTTTGGAGTTAAGAGTTATAGCAAAATATTTTGTTCCTTCGACTGAAAACAAGAGTTGCCCAATTTGTAAAAATGTCCTTCAATGAACAGTAATTTAACAACTCTCCACTCATGTCTCACAGAGACCTCATCATTCCGCAGCGATGTGCGACGCTCCAGGTTTTGCTGTTATTAGTGTACTCCGCATCACATAGTCCAACAAGTAACCCGTCTCGGTCATCAATCCCACATGAACTAGTTTTGGAAATGAATATTCAGCTATTCACATCTATTAACAAGTTAAGAGATTTATTTGCTTCAAGATGGCCTAAACACACATATGATACACTCAACAATCCTGAATTCATGATGGTTATCTGATCTACTCATATTAGACACATGTAGAGCGTGGTCTAGAAAGCATATTAAAGCCTCCAGCGGAAAAATATTTTATCACTCAACAGCTGTACAAGCAACTCATCAGTTTCAATGAAGCAGTTTTAAAGTCCTGACTACAGATGTTCAATCCTTGGCACTTATCAAGCGAGACCTCAAAATGAGTATTTAGGACAAAAACACTACCGGTAATCAAGGACAAACTGTAATTTCAAACATCCATTTTGTAGAATGCATAAGGTAAATTAATTAAATGTTAAGCCTACATTTGTGTTGCTGAAATTAACAATCACACAACTTAGTTCCCATACTAAAGCAGCCTGGTGCCGACTCTTCGATACTGAGTAATTTTCGACCGATCTCCCTTCTCCCCTATCTTGGGAAAATCTTGGAGACCTACGTCACTCGCTGTCTCAGTGCGTTCATTTAGGGTTCTTCCTTCTTGGATAACCAGCAAGCTGGCTTCAGGCCAGCCCATTTTACTGAAGCTGTTATTGTGGCTGTGATGGACGTGCTGAGGAAAGGCGCCGACAAGAATATCGCCCAGGCACTTGTACTGTTGGACTTGTCGGCCGCCTTTGACATGGTCGATCATGCCATCTTGATCGACTGTGTCAACAACGCGGGTATTCAGGGCATGGCTTTAACGTGGATCAGATCTTTTCTGCACCAGCGGTCTCAGGCAGTTCATCTGTCTACTTACTCCGCCCCTTATTCCCCCCTTTCTTGTGGAGTCCCACAGGGCTCCGCCTTATCACCACTATTATTTAACCTCTATATGCAACCTCTTATAGCTTCCCTCCGTCACACCCCGGTTACCATTTTCAATTACGCTGATTTACAGTTGATCTTTCCTGTTGATTCCACCCCTTCCTCCTGTGCCAACTTCCAATCCACCATGCTTGCCATCTCGGAGTGGATGCACTACAGCCAGCTGAAGCTCAATCCCAACAAGACAGAGTTAGTGCTGATAGGGGGGTTGGCTAACCCCTGGAACTCTATCTTTTGGCCCTCTTCCCTTGGGTCTCCGCCCAGCCCTGTCAATTCGGTAAAGAGCCTAGGCGTAATCATATGTAGTGACCTGTCTATGATGCCTCAAATTAATGCAGTTACATCATCCTGTTTCTTTCATCTGCACAGGATTCGCAAAATTTGTAGGTTTCTTACCACCGAGGCACTCATTCTCGTCATTATGGCTCTTGTCACCTCCCGGATTGACTACGCTAACACCCTCTATGTTGGGATACCCGCTTACCATCTTCACCGGCTGCAGCTGGTGCAGAACCAGGCAGCAAGACTGGTCTTTCATCAGCCTAAACATCAACATGTCTCGCCCCTGTTGAGGAAACTGCATTGGCTCCCAGTGGCTTATCGCTGCATGTTTAAACTTGGCTGTACTGTCTTCAAGGCCCTATCCGATCAAGCTCATGTATTCATTACGTCTAGCCTCCAGCATTATGTTCCCTCGAGAGATCTTTGGTCCACTTCACACAACTTGTTGACTGTCCCAAAGTTTAATCGCAAGAAGCATGGTGGCCTGTGCTTTTCTCTCCTGGCCCCCACACTGTGGAATTCTCTCCCGATCTCCCTCAGACTTTGCCCCAGCTATGTTTGCTTTCGTAAATTGCTCAAAACCCACTTCTTTCAATTAGCCTATGAGTAACATCAGTGCACTGTTCTCACGCATTTGTTTTGAGTGCCATGAAACAGTTTGGTGACCGAGCGCAGTATAAATGTTTTTAACGTAACATAAGATAACACAACTGCATTGGTGACTAATACAGACTTTGCCTCCTAACAAATTATTTTTATACAATAAAACCACAGCAACTTTATTTGTTGAATACCTGACTTTTTCCTGTTAAATCAGACTATGGAGGTCCATGTTTGGATAGGTCAGAGGCATGCTGACACTGCCTTTCTGGAATCAGGGCTTCCAACCTGCCTCCACTCTCCAAAGTGGATAGAATTCAAGCAATAACAGGATAACTCTATGCAGAAGAGTAACATTTTATGCTCCATTATTGCTTGGATTTAGTCTATTACCAGCATAAAGTCCTGTTTCTAAGAAGTAACAGCAATCAGCGGCCCTGTCGCAAGGTGCCCCTGGAAGCCTCTCCTAGTCCCAGAATAGGAGCGACTCAAACATCAGTCTGACATGAAGAGCCGTGGCCCTTGTATAAAGGGAAAGGATTCTGCCTTCTCCTCAGCATCAAATAATATATACACTCAGCAGGGTCCTTCACATTTTATTCTGAAAAAAACTCAAGTAGATCAAGCGCCTTCATAGAAGATGTGTTGCTGCTTTGTATGAAATAAGTAGCCGCACTGAAGCTTTGCAAATCAAGGCATAAAGCGATTGCTAAGCCTGTGAAAGCACTTTCGCAGGCAGCTGTCAAAAATGCAGATATAATTAAAGTCAGGCAGAAGTCTGCCTGTCCTGATCACGGTTCATGGATCTAGCATAGAAACGTCGACGATCTGGACTTGAATTTTTCTGCAGCAAAAATAGTAATATTGTAATACCACTATTTTCAACAAAAGTACCAGAAATCTCAAATAACCCGTCTTTTTACAAGTGCCCTATAATGGTTTGCGCATTATTACATGTACTTAGTAAATTCTCTCCCACAATGTATGCATGATTCTATGTAAAGACAAATATACATTTGAAATATTGGAATAAAAGATACAATTTTTTTTACATCATCTGTAACCCATATTTTGAATTCTAGCTCGTCACTGAAATGTGCAGAAAGATGGATTTGTGTCTGTAGATCAGTCATACGAGTAAACTTAAGAATACGTTCTCGGAGAGATCTGTTCAAGGCATGGGCTAAGCTCTACCCTAGGAAGTTCATGGAAGTCGGTTTTGCCTTTCTCGGCTCAGCTTCAAGACAGGACAGTTGTATATCCCTTCCTTGAAGCTAAGGTATGACAGTCTTTGCCCGAGAACTGAGAGTTGGGGTTCTAAAACGGCCCCTCGCGGCGGGATGCCTGGCTTTCACCTTGTGGATACCCTGCCGGGGTTATCTCACAGGGGAATACCAGGACGGGTTCCCTAAGCAAGCGCCGGGAAACCCTTTGTGGGTAGCTGTGCGCTATATAAGCTCAAATACATTTACATTTACATAAAACATTTCATGAAAAAGCTTAAGCCATAGCGTGCGTGCCGACGTCAGAGTCTAGTCCTCAGTTTGTCCCTGTAGCTGGCACCTGAGCTCCTTGGGTGAACTCCAGTGTCCTGGGAACTGTTCACACCACACGCGGTAACAATGGTTCACACTAGCAACTGCCTCAGTAAGACAAAAAGTATGTGCGTGTCTGTCTGTCTGTCTGGCCAGGCTTTCCTAGAAACCGTGCACCATGCCCATGGTGGTCGAAGGCACAACTTTGCTTACAATGCTTGGTTTAGTGGGACCCTCAACCAAGGAATGCCAAAGTCAGGCGCCCCAGGCAGCACATCAAGTCTACTGGGATCCAGATGAAACGTGTTCAGCGATCAGGAAGGACGAGGATGGGAGGACCCCACGTGTGTTATTGCCGTCTGATGGAAGGGCACTAGAGTAGGGGAAGGGTCCAGAGGGACAGATCTGGTTTTACCAGACACAGGATGGGTTTGGATGGATGGCAGCGGAAGGACACTGAGCAGCTGGAGGTAGGGGAGCTTCACGGGACTCTCTGGCCATGCCTGCAATGCCCACAGACTGCACATGGCCTGCAACAAATGTTTCACCCTCAGAGCAATGGTGCAATTTCACATCAAAGCAACAAAAGATCCTATAGATCTAGTCCATATAGCGAGGGTGGGAAAGCAGCTGCCCCACTGAGAGGAGGCAGAATAAATGGCTGGGGTGAAAGAGGGGAGGGAGGCCTGAACTGTGGGACAGCGAGTGCAGCCAGTGAAGTGTACAGAAGAGCGCAGGGCGTAGCCAACATGGCAGACAGGCAACACCTACGAATGCAGAACACAGACACCCAGATTGCTCCACAAGAACTGGTCACTAGAGTAAAAGGGAAGGGCTGAAGTGGACAGGACTCTACAGTCCAGGATGAACCCCGGGGCTCCAGCAGCTGCTGGATGATTTCCAGGAATTCGGTTCGGGACGGGGCTAAATAGCTCCATCCAAAACAAAATGTATGCTCTTTTCATCCAACCTAAAGACTAAAAGTAAGCAACAATTGTATGTGGGCGGTGAATCACTAGAATTAGTGAAAGAGTTTCACTACCTGGGTAGCAAACTCACTCAGAATATGAGTTGGGCCCAACAACTGGCTAAAGCACAGTTAACCCAGACATATTAAACGGCAAGCATTGTGAAAATTCAAAAGAGAACTATATCTAGAAAGCTAGCTCCAGCATTAGAACACTAAAGCCCTAGGTGCGACCCTATATGGTGCAGAGCTCTGAGGTTGTTCCAACCGCAATACCTTTCTATTCACTGAACATAAGTTTTTAGGTCTCGCCTGTCGATGCGCATGCGCATCGAGCAAGCGAGACTATGGGGGCTTATCCACTCTTTGTCCAACTTGCAAGGAATCGTGGCGATTCCTTGCAGTGCCCGTGACTTTTAAGCTCAATGCGCATGCGCATTGAGCTTAAAAGCGCGTGCACATCAGTTCCCTCATCCGCACGTCGCATTTCTCCTCCCCCCTCCCCCCCTCCCCTGCCCGCCGTGTCGCATTTCTCCTCCCCCCTCCCCTTATCTGTCTTCCCTTCGTCTGTTCCCTCTCCCCGCTCCGCCCCCTCCCCTGCCCGCCGTGTCGCATTTCTCCTCCCCCCTCCCCTTATCTGGCCTTCCCTCCGTCTGTTCCCTCTCCCCGCTCCGCCCCCTCCCCTGCCCGCCGTGTCGCATTTTTTTTTAAATTTTCAATGACTTTTTCAAACCACTGAATTGTGCCAGGAATATCATAATCTTTTTATTAACAGCTGTAGGTTTTTGCAATTATCTACAAATGTCAAGTGGCTATTTTGATGTGCACTCGTTGGCAATGGCTAATCACAATTATGTGTGCTCACTATTTACAATTCTTAACTATTTCCAAAGCACAGTGGTTTGCAGACACGTCCTGGTTTCCTAAATTCAGCCCCTCACAGTAATTTCTCCAAACTCCCTACTCTCCGGCGACATCATGCAGACAAACCAGTGTTCACGCTTCCGGCGTAGGGATTCCCTTCAAGTAAACAACTGCTCCACCTCTGCCGGCTGTCCTCCTTCGGTTGAACTCTGGCAAGACATGCGGTAAGAGACTCCGACCATTCTTTTTGGCAATTATATCGAGCACTGGTGTGTTTCGAATTTAATGTTGTCCCAAACGCTTGTCACATTTAGCGTGATTCCTTTTTTCAGGCAGCCTCGAGCTTTTTTAATTGTTTTTTCAAGCCGTTAGACTCGGCGGGAGCTCGCTGTATCAGATTAACATAGGCCTCTGCAGCTAACAGCTATGTTGATTATTGTGACCGGTTCTTGCAACCCGCACCCCTGAGGCATTTTGACATTTGATTTTGGTCTGTACTTTTTACCTACGGGATTCCTGCACAAACAAGGACACTGCCCACCGAAGGTCTGCTGCCATTTAATTAATTCCGCTTAACACGGACCTGTTCTTAGACACATTTTCGATAATGGTTAGAGGCCACAACACATATATACGGATTTTTCTTTCCTCTAATACAATGTACATTTAAGGTGGCCTTCTCAACCCACTAGGTCATCCTCTGTTTTACTTGAATTTAATCTTATTGGGTATATCTCGGTATTTGCGAGTGTCTGACAACGTTGGTTCATACCAGGGTTTCAGCTGTGTCGGTCAGGGGGTTTGCTGCAGAGGCAGTCTTCTGAGGAACTGCCTCAGTTGTGTGATCCTGGGCAACTCGCTCTGTATCACTGCGTTCAGATCGGCATTCATCAAAGTGAAGCAAACCAAAGCCAGTGCCTACCATTGTGTGAAAATAGGACAGTGTGTAATCTTATTTCAAGCAAAAGTCATACATCTCAGGATGCGCTCACAATCCCTAAGTTACCACAAATTCAACACCCTGCAAGTGGAATGTGTTAATTTGTGTGCGTGTGAATTCGAGATCCTACATTTTTTATTAAATAGTGGAAAGTATGAGGTCCTAGAACAATGCCCTCGAGGGACCCCTCTGCCACACCCTGAAAACGCCCATTATTATATGTGCACACATGTTGGTTCTATGAGAGCAGTTACTTCACAGCCTTAAGGCCACACTCCATATGACATCCCTTTTATGCACCATATGAACATGACCTGCACTTGCTTAATTCTTAGATGTTTGTATTTAGCCCCTATGCAGAGGGTTGAGGCGATGAGGAAGGTCACATGCCCAGTAGATGTCCCAAGATCGTGAAGACAGGTTGTCTTTTATTCTGAACCCTCTCAGATGTATGCATGACCTTAACATATGCATGTTCTTTCATATGCCTGGCCCTAAGATGTCCTCAGACATGCCTGACCATAACATACTGTGAACAGAATATGAATGTACTTACATATTTTCTCAGAGATGTCAGATGCTCTTGGGTGGTGTGCCTGCATGTACGCAAGAGCGTGTGTTGCACTGGTGTTGCCAATAGGTCTCGCAGTAGGAAAGTTGGAGCTATTGGTTTTGTAAATGACAAAGCCCTTTATGTTTTTAAAATTAAAACAAAAATAAAAGGCATTGCTATTTGCAATTGTAATAGCTCCAACTTTCCTACTGCGAGACCTATTGGCAACCCTTCACCCTCAACCTCTTACTCACCCTCACTCACCCTCAACACCTCAGCCTCACCCTCACCCTCACTCACCCTCACCCTCACTCACCCTCAACCCCTCACACTCACTCACCCTCACCCTCACTCACCCTCAACTCCTCACACTCACCCTCACCCTCACTCACCCTCACCCTCACCCACACTCACCCTCCCTCAACCCCTCACCCTCACTCACCCTCAACCCCTCACCCACACCCTCAAATCTTCACCCTGAACCCCTCACTCACCCTCACTCACCCTCACTCACCCTCAACCCCTCACCCTAACTCACCCTCACCCTCACTCACCCTCAACACCTCAACCTCAACCCCTCACCCTCACCCTCACTCACCCTCACTCTCACTCACCCTCAACCCCTCACCCTCACTCACCCTCAACCCCTCACCCTCACCCTCAACCCCTCACCCTCACACAGTGCAATAGGTCTCAGACCATTTCAGTTAGAGCTTTAAGAAATGTTTATGGCTTTTTTTATTTGCAATTCTTTAGCATTGGCTACAGGAAACAAAAATGCTAAACATTTACAAAAAAAACCCATAAACAATTCTAAAAGCACTAACTCTAATGGTGCGAGACCTATTGCATTTCCAATGCTTGTTTTTAGATCTTAGTGATCTAAAGAAATCTAGTCTTAAAGCTGTGTTGGGTTTTATCGAAACTGACCTGATAATGAATTGCAAGGGATTTTATGAATTTTAAACAAACTGTGCTATTTGAGCCCACACTGAATTAAATCGAACCTCCTCTAGCAAGGAAACCGTCCCTACAGTTTAGGTATGGTTGTCTACCCATTAATCACTTCAGAAGAAATTGGAGTAAAGTAGGGGAGCGTGTTGAAGAATGTTACCCTGTTGTCAAGGGATCGCCTGCCGGTCGCCTGCCCCCTATACTCCCCATCCAGACTTAACTGGATTGCCCGCTCTGTAGAAATCTGGGAGTAGGGAGACAGAAGGAGGCACATAGAATAATGAAGACAAACACAATGCGTATGATTGTATTTTGTATAGCAACGTTTGTAATGGCTGTACTACGTATTCCTCTGAAAGGTTTAAGGGTGTGGCTCTTATGACGTAGCACACAGATTTTTACATTTTTAATACTTTTACAAATGTAGTTTTCGCATATATAACAGTTTCTCCTTGGCAAACCTATGAGGTTTGTAACTGTAAATAATGATGAATTCCTTGCAATTATGCTGCTACTGTATGGAACTTTCTCTTTTGCACAAACACCAATGCACTTTGACTGAACGGTCTTGCTGAGATTGCAAGTAGGCTGTGACTTTATTTATATTGCAATGTCTCATTTGTATTGTGTGTTTGTAATGGTCTTGTTTTATGGTGTACTTTTATGATCCGCAAAAATCAATATAAAGTATTTTGATTGATTGATTGAACCCAAAGCAGCTCTCCAAACATTTTCCACCACAGAGGTCCGGCGGGGTCGAATCGAGTGATGCGATCACAGGAGGTGTCCGCATCACACGGGGGAAGTGGACGGCTCTCGATGCAGGGAGGAACGCCAGAAGCATGTGTAAGCAGCAAACAGGACCGCTGGTGGTAGAGTGATATGAATAAGAGGACCTGGGGGCCTCCACTTGACCGACCCACCCCCCCTGCACACCACACACACAAAAAATATACAAGAGCACAACCACTCTTGAGGAGCCCTTGGCCAGGTGAAGGACCTGGAGCAGCAATCTTGCAAGGGAGACTGACAAGGGGGGGGAAGGGAGGGGGGCGGGGTAACAACTTTCTTTTGCCTAGAAAAAACGACACTGCTTAAAAATTAGAAACACAAACAAGGTTGATTTCTTCACCTCCAGGATGCCCCATAAATTGGCTCGCCCTGCTCATTTCCAAGGAGATCCTAACCCAGAGGTTGGATATGATGGAAACATTGCCTTGGGATTGACCAGAACACACAAATGCGAAATGCCAAACTTCACAACTTAAGAGGACTCTGTAGCCGAGAGTTGTCCATCTGGAATCTATCCCTTAAAGGCCCACAGACGCAGGAAACCAGGCCCCAGGTAGGCCTTTGGCTGAACAGCACAGACTTGTTTGACAGGTGACTAGCAAATGATGGAGAATTCTACAAAAGGCAAACACTAGAGGGTTACAGCCTTCCAGAGAGAAGAGGAAGACAAGACATTAAAGGCTTTATGATGGATAGTGGCTGAATCCCTCCAAGAGGGCAGGATTAGTGAGGAAATGCAGCAAAATCAATGGCAGGGAACAATGAACCCCTTACCCGCGAATAGGAAGACTGGCCCTACAATTCTTATGATCTTCATGGGCGAAGACCTAGAAAACAAAACCCTCAACAATGCTAAAGGGAAGGCTACTGTTGAATGGGAACCCCTGTCTTTTTCCTGACACTTTCGACAGAACAGAAGGAAAAAGGGAAGGTCTTTGCAGTAAAGGGAGCTGGGCAAGAATCCTTAGCCCTGTAAAAATAACAGTCAAGCACAAGAGGTATTTTCTTCTAGACTGAGATGACTCCGGAACGACTGGACTTTTGAATAAAAGAATGCCTTGACTTATTTAGTAGAGATCGACCCAAACCTGTCCCAAGAGCAGCTTAACACACAGAGCCCATACAAGCCCAATTACAAAATGGAGCCCTGCCAAGAACTTCTACAGTCAAAGAAGATGGCACAGAAGCGAATACCTTGCGATGGGACCACGCTCCGCCCATATACAGATCCACAGAGGTTTCATCTTCGAATTCACCCAGCACAGTTGCACCCTAGCACTCTCCTAGTGCCCCTCCCCCTTTCAGGATCTCACCACATGCTTCGTTGGGGAGTCTTTTCCGATACCCACTCCTGGGGGTGTCGCCCCCCCTAGCACCATGTTTGTGAATGTGCAAGGGCCCCACCCAGTTTGGGCTTCTTTTCCTTTCTTTCTGTAGGGTCATGCTAAACAATACCAATAAAATCAGAGTAGAGAGTGGCAGTATACGAGAAGGGTTTGGATTCTTTGCAGGAATCGATGTGTAACTGGGGGTCCCTCTCACCATGCTCGCAGGAGGCGACTGTGCCGGTGAAGGATACGGAATATGTTACTTGCTGTGTGAGCATCTATTCATAGCGTGCTGTTCCGCAGATTCATATGCTTAGTATTATCCAATCATCTAGTGCTGCCTGTGAGGCGCGCGCGTACCTCGCTCTAGTGCTGCCTGTGAGGCGCGCGCGTACCTCGCTCTAGTGCTGCCTTGAGGCACGCGCGTACCTCGCTCTAGTGCTGCCTTGAGGCACGCGCGTACCTCGCTCTAGTGCTGCCTTGAGGCACGCGCGTACCTCGCTCTAGTGCTGCCTTGAGGCACGCGCGTACCTCGCTCTAGTGCTGCCTTGAGGCGCGCGCGTACCTCGCTCTAGTGCTGCCTTGAGGCGCGCGCGTACCTCGCTCTAGTGCTGCCTTGAGGCGCGCGCGTACCTCGCTCTAGTGCTGCCTTGAGGCGCGCGCGTACCTCGCTCTAGTGCTGCCTTGAGGCGCGCGCGTACCTCGCTCTAGTGCTGCCTTGAGGCGCGCGCGTACCTCGCTCTAGTGCTGCCTTGAGGCGCGCGCGTACCTCGCTCTAGTGCTGCCTTGAGGCGCGCGCGTACCTCGCTCTAGTGCTGCCTTGAGGCGCGCGCGTACCTCGCTCTAGTGCTGCCTTGAGGCGCGCGCGTACCTCGCTCTAGTGCTGCCTTGAGGCGCGCGCGTACCTCGCTCTAGTGCTGCCTTGAGGCGCGCGCGTACCTCGCTCTAGTGCTGCCTTGAGGCGCGCGCGTACCTCGCTCTAGTGCTGCCTTGAGGCGCGCGCGTACCTCGCTCTAGTGCTGCCTTGAGGCGCGCGCGTACCTCGCTCTAGTGCTGCCTTGAGGCGCGCGCGTACCTCGCTCTAGTGCTGCCTTGAGGCGCGCGCGTACCTCGCTCTAGTGCTGCCTTGAGGCGCGCGCGTACCTCGCTCTAGTGCTGCCTTGAGGCGCGCGCGTACCTCGCTCTAGTGCTGCCTTGAGGCGCGCGCGTACCTCGCTCTAGTGCTGCCTTGAGGCGCGCGCGTACCTCGCTCTAGTGCTGCCTTGAGGCGCGCGCGTACCTCGCTCTAGTGCTGCCTTGAGGCGCGCGCGTACCTCGCTCTAGTGCTGCCTTGAGGCACGCGCGTACCTCGCTCTAGTGCTGCCTTGAGGCACGCGCGTACCTCGCTCTAGTGCTGCCTTGAGGCACGCGCGTACCTCGCTCTAGTGCTGCCTTGAGGCACGCGCGTACCTCGCTCTAGTGCTGCCTTGAGGCACGCGCGTACCTCGCTCTAGTGCTGCCTTGAGGCACGCGCGTACCTCGCTCTAGTGCTGCCTTGAGGCACGCGCGTACCTCGCTCTAGTGCTGCCTTGAGGCACGCGCGTACCTCGCTCTAGTGCTGCCTTGAGGCACGCGCGTACCTCGCTCTAGTGCTGCCTTGAGGCACGCGCGTACCTCGCTCTAGTGCTGCCTTGAGGCGCGCGCGTACCTCGCTCTAGTGCTGCCTGTGAGGCGCACGCGTACCTCGCTCTAGTGCTGCCTGTGAGGCGCACGCGTACCTCGCTCTAGTGCTGCCTGTGAGGCGCACGCGTACCTCGCTCTAGTGCTGCCTGTGAGGAGTTTACCTGTTCTAGTGTTGGGCTGTAAAGAGTACCTCGCTCTAGTGTTGGCTGTGAGGTGTGTGTACCTCCGTTACATGCACAGATCCACACTAGTGCAACAGGCTGCATAGGGACCTAGAATGACATTTCAAAAAGGGGAAACAAAGCAATCCTGGCAATGCAAAGAACTTCTGTATCATGTACACAGTAGTAACCAAGACATGCAAGACACTTGTGTATACCGCAAACAGGGAATAACAAACAAGCAAGCAACGGCTATGTACAGTGTGACAGCCAGAAACCAGCCCTCCAATGCGGGCCGTCCACCCAAGAGTCCAGGCCTATCCGCACATTGCTCTGTACATGGCAGTGTCCTCAAGCACTACAGCCTTGTCCCACGTCTTCTGCCATGGTATTGGCCCCAAGGCGGTAGAGTTTGGGGCCACTGCCATGACAGAGGAAGCGGGGCAAGGTTGTATGGCTTAGGGACACTGCCATGGCAGAGGGAGGGGGCAAGGCTGTACAGCGTTTATTGCTGATGGGGCAGCTATCAGAAGTACCACTGAGTTGGGTGACAAACATTTGTTAGTCAGCCCCAAGATATCCACGGCTGAATGTGTGTTTCACAAATGCACGTATTGTGGATTAGCAGCCTGTGTGGTCTGATGGAGGGGGTGGTTTGAGGGATGGAAGGAGGCATGGAATGTAAAAGCTTTAGACGGAGTTCGAGTGGGAATTCTGCTTCCAGAAAGGCAACACATGCAGCACTGCAATCAGGAAGGCAGAGACTCTAAATAAAAGTGTTTGGGATTTTCTGAATACCTCTTAGGGCATGGTAGACGCGTGACCGTATTGCAGAGAAAGTCAGAGGTGTCCTCTGGATTCTCTTGTGAAGCAGAATGATCTCGGTCTTGGAGTGATCTGAAACTGGGCTCAGGTCAGACTAGTTGAGCATCGTGCAGAGAAGCAGACAGAGGAGAAGCAGTCCGCTCTTGGCAACCAGGCTGAAGAACTACCATGGAAGTGCTTGCAACTCAATCACAGGGAAGTTACCTGCTCTCCAGACAGCCTGCTGGCTTCTGAGTAATCGCAAGTTAGGCATCCAGGCCAACAGAGGATCAGTAGGAATACACATTTGACCCCTCAGTGAATTCAATGAACCTGCAACGGGACTGTTTTTCATCTCTCTAAAAGACACTGGCGATGACTGGTCCCCAAAGAAGGCAACCTTCATGGCCAAATCCCAACAGGATTCATCTTCGAAAGCACTCCACATCTAGGTGTAGCATTCTGTACTTTCAAGTGAATCTTACTATCTAATTTACGTCGTAGACCAGGTCACACTAACAGTGGTTGACAAAAGGTAACTAACATCGGCAAATAAACAGGCTTCATGCTACTGCTGAATAAGGCCAGGAGCCGCTGTGCCTCTTTCATCGTCAACCAAGGTTGCAACAGATCCAAGGGTGCTGCTGAATGCAACGCCGTCCCCGAGCAGCAGCAACGCGTCTGCAGAGGTCTCAAGTTCTGAGCACTGGATTGAAAGCTGGATCGACTCGTAGATTTTAATGAATCAAGAAGCACCGGCCAAGGCTGCCAGTTGTAACCACTCGTAACGGAGGCACCAGTGTGGCGCAAAGAGCACACAAAGGAGCGCAAGGCACCGCGTGTTCTGGAGACCCATCATCGTCTCCATTTTCTGGGGGTAACTTGCAGCGCCAAGAACTCCAGTGGTAAACTGAGTGAGGTTAGGCTCTCCAGAGCCTCTTCCGTCTTTAGAACCAACACTGCATTATTGTCTCTCCCACCAATAACAGAAGGACTTTACAGAGGTCTAGGTAAAATTTAAGATAACCATTGACCAAGATAAGATTTTATCTGCCTATATAACTTGAGTAACCTACGGAGGTATACATTTCCTCCACTCGTGGAAGAAGGAAGAACAAAAAGGATATCCGAAAGGGTGGAAAGAGTCAGTGGTGAGTTGGTTAGAGGAAATCCTAATTGGGGAATAGAAATAAGTTCTCTAGAGAATTTTCTCTTTACAGTGGTTCCAGTTATTAATCCAGGATACCGCATTTCGGAAGTTTAGGAAATACAGATGTAGGGTTTCCATATGAATAATTCAGGCTAAAAGAGGGTATAAATTCTCATATTTTAGAACAACTTTTTATAAAGTGTGACAGTTGACGGCACGGGTGGGCCACGGTTCTCAAAAGAGAAGTTGCAAGGATTGTGGACTCCATATCATCAACTAAGGCCGATTTGCTGCAGGTTCTCAAGAAAGACATCTCGAGAGCGGACGATATCCACCTTTGTATCCAAGCTAACTCTGGGGGCCACCTTCCATCCTCTAAACCAGTTAGGAGGAAAGCATGTGATCTACAGCTCACAGGCCTCGAACACATGATCATGAATGGGACAAACAAGAATGTCAAAAGTCCGCAAACACATGGGAAATTCCATTGGAGAGCTATCACTCAACCAGTGTTAATGCTGGATACCCACAATGGCTGTAAGGGATGGATACATATCCAAGATGCATCAAGCGATGCATCTTGAGGCCACACAAATCCAAGCTGTCTTTTTGGGTTCTTTGGGAAACAGACCAGGGCGAATGTTTGCCAGAAGCCCTCTATAACAATTGTGTGGGACAGAAGAAAGTCTTCGTTGAATTACTGAAGATCGGACGTGATCTGCATCGCGTACAACATACCAAACCTAAAAACTGCCCGAGATGTTCAAACATTTTAATAGAAGACAGAAGCTGAAGGATGAATAAATATGCAAGTTTTATAAGAGGTGGGCGTGAAAGAAATTAACACGCGCAGGAATGAAATGTTTGCTGGATAAGTTATTAAACTGGATCGTGGCTGCCAGAAACCCCTCTCCTGACCGTTCAGGCTCCCAAAACAGAAAAGAAAGGAAAGGGAGTGTGCAGGCGGCTGCTGGAGTGGGACTCAGTGCAGTGGGAACACTCTGGGTCCTTCAGTCCCATGACACTGCTGTTCGTGAGATGCTTCCTGTGCCTGCATGCGACAGTGCTGTTCACGAGGCACGCTTCATGTGCCTGTATGGGAAAGTGCTGTTCACGAGGCACGCTTCATGTGCCTGTATGCAACAGTGCGGTTCACGAGGCACGCTTCATGCGCCTGTATGCACGAGGCACGCTTCATGTGCCTGCATCGGACAGTGCTGTTCACGAGGCACGCTTCATGAGCCTGCATGCGACAGTGCTGTTCGTGAGACACGCTTCATGAGCCTGCATGCGACAGTGCTGTTCACGAGGCACTCTTCATGTGTATTTATAGGAGGGTGCCGTTTTTGAGGCATGCTTCATGTGCCTGTGTGGGACAGAGCTGTTCATGAGACACACTTCATGTGCCTGTATGGGACAGTGCTGTTCACGAGGAGCGCTTCATGTGCCTGCATGGGACAGTGCTGTTCACGAGGCACGCTTCATGCGCCTGTATGCAACAGTGCTGTTCGTGAGGCACGCTTCATGCGCCTGTATGGGACAGTGCTGTTCACGAGGCACGCTTCATGTGCCTGCATGGGACAGTGCTGTTCACGAGGCACGCTTCATTTGCATTTATAGGAGGGTGCTGGTTATGAGGTAGGCTTCATGTGCCTGTATGGGACAGTGGTGTTCGTGAGGCACTCTTCATGTGCCTGTATGGGACAGTGCTGTCTGTGAGGCATGCTTCATGTGTATTTATAGGAGGGTGCAGTTTGTAAGACACGCTTCATTTGCTTGTATGCAACAGTGCTGTTCACGAGGCACGCTTCATATGCCTGTATGCAACAGTGCTGTTCATAGGGCACGCTTCATGTGCCTGTATGGGACAGTGCTGTTTGTGAGGCACGCTTCATGTGCCTGTGTGGGACAGTGCTGTTTGTGAGACATTTCATGCGCCTGTATGCAACAGTGCTGTTCGTTAGGCACGCTACATGTGCCTGTAAGGGACAGTGCTTTTCACGAGGCACGCTTCATGTGCATTTATAGGAGGGTGCTGTTTGTGAGGCATGCTTCATGTGCAATTATAGGAGGGCGCAGTTTGGGAGACAAGCTTCATGTGCCTGAATGGGACAGTGCTGTTTGTGAGGCATGCTTCATGTGCCTGTATGGGACAGTGCGGTTTGTGAGGCACGCTTCATGTGCCTGCATGCGAAAGTGCTGTTCGTGAGACGCTTCAGGTGCCTGTATGGACCAGTGATGTTTGGGAGACAAGCTTCATGTGCCTGTATGGGACATCGCGATTTGTGAGGCACGCTTCATGTGCCTGTATGGGCCAGTGCGGTTTGTGAAGCACGCTTCATGTGCCTGCATGGGACAGTGCTGTTCACGAGGCACGCTTCATGTGCCTGCATGGGACAGTGCTGTTCACGAGGCACGCTTCATGTGCCTGTATGCAACAGTGCTGTTCGTGAGGCAGGCTTCATGTGCCTGTATGCGACAGTGCTGTTCGCGAGGCACGCTTCATGTGCATTTATAGGAGGGTGCTGGTTGTGAGGTAGGCTTCATGTGCCTGTATGGGACAGTGGTGTTCGTGAGGCACGCTTCATGTTCCTGTATGGGACAGTGCTGTCTGTACGGCATGCTTCATGTGTATTTATAGGAGGGTGCTGTTTGTAAGACACTCTTCATTTGCCAGTATGCAACAGTGCTGTTCAAGAGGCACGCTTCATATGCCTGTATGCAACAGTGCTGTTCATAGGGCACGCTTCATGTGCCTGTATGGGACAGTGCTGTTTGTGAGGCACGCTTCATGTGCCTGTGTGGGACAGTGCTGTTTGTGAGACATTTCATGCGCCTGTATGCAACAGTGCTGTTCGTTAGGCACACTACATGTGCCTGTAAGGGACAGTGCTTTTCACGAGGCACGCTTCATGTGCATTTCTAGGAGGCTGCTGTTTGTGAGGCACGCTTCATGCGCCTGTATGGAACAGTGCTGTTTGTGAGGCATGCTTCATGTGCCTGTATGGGACAGTGCGGTTTGTGAGGCACGCTTCATGTGCAGTTTTAGGAGGGTGCTGTTCTTGAGGCAAGCTTCATGTGCCTGCATGCGAAAGTGCTGTTCGTGAGACGCTTCATGCGCCTGTATGCAACAGTGCTGTTCACGAGGCACGCTTCAGGTGCCTGTATGGAACAGTGATGTTTGGGAGACCAGCTTCATGTGCCTGTATGGGACAGCGCGGTTTGTGAGGCATGCTTCATGTGCCTGTATGGGCCAGTGCGGTTTGTGAGGCACGCATCATGCGCCTGTATGCAAAAGTGCTGTTCACGAGGCACGCTTCATGTGCCTGCATGTGACAGTGCAGTTTGTGAGGCATGCTTCATGTGCCTGCATGTGACAGTGCTGTTTGTGAGGCATGCTTCATGTGCAGTTTTAGGAGGGTGCTGTTCTTGAGGCACACTTCATGCGCCTGTATGGGACAGTGCTGTTCGCGAGGTATGCTTCATGTGCATTTATAGGAGGGAGCTGTTTGTGAGTCACGCATCATGTGCCTGTATGGGACAGTGCTGTTCGTGAGGGATGCTTCAGGTGCCTGTAGGGGACAGTGCTGTTCGTGAGGCACGCTTCATGTGCATGTATGCGACAGTGCTGTTTGTGAGTCACGCATCATGTGCCTGTATGGGACAGTGCTATTCGTGAGGCATGCTTCATGTGCCTGTATGGGACAGTGCTATTCGTGAGGCATGCTTCATGTGCCTGTATGGGACAGTGCAGTTTGTGAGGCATGCTTCATGTGCCTGTAGGGGACAGTGCTGTTCGTGAGGCACGCTTCATGTGCCTGTATGGGACAGTGCTATTTGTGAGGCATGCTTCATGTGCCTGTATGGGACAGTGCTGTTCGTGAGGCACGCTTCATGTGCCTGTATGGGACACTGCTATTTGTGAGGCATGCTTCATGTGCCTGTATGGGACAGTGGTGTTCGTGAGGCATGCTTCAGGTGCCTGTAGGGGACAGTGCTGTTCGTGAGGCACGCTTCATGTGCATGTATGCGACAGAGCTGTTTGTGAGGCATGCTTCATGCGCCTGTATGGGACACTGTTTGAGAAACAAGTTTATTTTTTTTATTTTTCTAAGATGGTTTGATTGATTTTCCATTTAGATCATCAACTATCAGCACATTGTATTATAATATATAATAACATCAGCATTATTATAGCATCTCATCAGCAGTATTTGCAATATCACATTTACATTTACGGGGGGCACGACTACGTGCAAATGCGGCCCATATGGAACCTCGGCTCTTTAGGCCCCTCAGTGGCACTGTGCAACCTGCAGCGCTGCTTTTACTCTTAAAGTATGACTTTACAAACACTCCCTCTAACCCCCCCCCGGCCCACGCAGAGCCCCACTCCGCAGCCCCGGGCCACGCAGAGCCCCACTTTGCAGCCCCAGGCGACGGCGGAGCCCCACTCCACAGCCCCCCTACTCTCCAGCCCCGGGCCATGGCTGAGCCCCCCCACTCTCCAGCCCCGGGCCACGGCTGAGCCCCCCACTCTCCGGCCACGGCTGAGCCACCCCCCCACTCTCCGGCCACGGCTGAGCCCCCCTCCCCCCCCACTCTCCAGGCCCGGGCCAAGGCGGAGTCCCCCCCCCCCCCACTCTCCAGCCCCGGGCTGTAAGAAGTTAACCTGGCATATGATGTCCACTCGTGGAGTGTGGAGGCATGAGTTTCGGTGAAAATGGTGCTCTGGGCTGGGGCTTCTCGTACCCTAATGCACAACTGCTAGTTACCTCGGGAGTCGATGCAGTTAGCAAAATGCAGGATGTCCAGGAGTTCCGGTCACATGTCTCTCATGTCCGACACGGGTCTCAGCTTTGCTGGGAGCGAAGGTCGGGTCAGAGATGTCTGGAAGTCCGTGTCCTGTGTCGCAGATTCTTCAGGTTCCGGCGGGAGCTACGAAAATGCAGACAGGCAAAGTTGCTGTTGGTGCCTGTTTGAACAGGGTGGTCACTCCTTGACCACAAGGGAGATAGAAGTCTTCAGTCTTCCAGTCGAAATGGAATGTCGAAGGGCCAGGATATATGTTTCAGAGTTTCATCCAGGGTAATCTAAAGTCCTAGGGACTGGGTTCCTATACTTATACTAAATTTAGGGGCAGGACTAGGTTTAAGGTCCCTCCTATGGGTGGACCTGGGGAGGGGGTGGTTACACCCCTTCCCCTTTGTCCAGTTACGCGCCAGAGCTGGGGCAGCGCGCCCCAGCAACAGTTTTTACTGGGAAATGCATGGAGCACCTTGTGTGCCCCAAGCAGAGTCTGGAAAGCATTCACTGAATGCAGCCCTCCCTGCCCCAATACACTGAAGTCCTGTCTGGGGAGGTGCTAGCACCTCCCAGGGCAGGAAACCTATTGTCCAGGCCTCCAATGCCGGAGTTTCGTCGACCCGCAGGAGGGCAGACTCGTGTCTGTGGCAGCAGCATCCATTTTGTGATGCTGAGGCTCTGTTTAACTTTAACCGGGTGTACCAGTAACTACATGTCTTCTCCTTCTAGAAGAGTGGAATGCTCCCCTCGCCGCCAGGACTGGCAGGGGGGGGGGGGGTGAGGGGGGGGGGGGGGGGAGAAGGGGTAATATTCCAAAGTGTTTGACATCTTACACAACATGTTTTGATAAAGCTAAAGTTAGTATTAACCGCGAGGATTATAATGCACTTAAGAGTATATGGTATGGCAATATCATAGAACAGCTATAAGGAGATGGTTCTGAAAACTGCAGAGGGGCTCAGTTCATGCTAGGGCACCCACGGTTGATCATTCCATCTTACTCTCCCGTGTCAGGGCGGCCGGGATTGGAGGCCCTGCCCTGGTCTGGCTGTCCTCCTTCCTCAGGGACCGCACCCAAGCAGTGCGCCTGGGTGACTTCTCGGCGGATCCACGGAAGGTACAATGCGGGGTCCCCCAGGGCTCCTCCCTTTCCCCACTCCTCTTTAATCTGTACATTGCCCCCCTTATTTTTGCCCTTCAGCAAATGGAGGTCTCCGTTTATAATTATGCGGACGACCTCCAGCTTATTTTTTCATTGTCATCATCCCCTGAGTCTATGGCCAACTTCCAATCTATCATGATCTTCATCCGGGACTGGATGAACCACAACCACCTGAAACTAAACCCTGACAAAACCGAGCTGGTTTTGACAGGTGGTTGCTCCAGTCCCTGGACCCCCCTTTTTTGGCCCCCCTCCCTAGGCCCCCTCCATCTCCATCTTCCTCTGTGAAAACCCTTGGGATCAAGGTCAATGATCAACTCACCCTGCACTCCCAGGTTAGTTCAGTGGTGTCCTCTTTTCTTTCACTTCGCACAATCCGTAGGGTCTCCTGCTTCTTTTCTTTCTCTGCCCTTAAACTTATTGTCCTGGCAATGGTTATTTCTCACCTAGACTACGGCAACGGCCTTTACTGTGGCTTGCCCGCATACAGTATACAGAGACTTCAGCTGGTCCAGAACCAGGCTGCCCGCCTAGTCTATAACCTGGCCAAGTTCCATCACGTTACCCCGCTCCTCAAGTCTTTGCACTGGCTCCCCATCCGTGAACGATCCCAGTTCAAGATGGGATGTATCACTTTTCAGGCTCGGGACGGATCCGCCCCTGCCTTTATCTCCTCAGAAATAAAAACCTATGCCCCCGCCAGGGAACTGCGCTCATCCTCCCAACATCTACTGACAGTTCCCCGCTTCAGACGCAAAAAATGGGGAGGCTCGAAATTCTCCACTCTTGCCCCTACCTTCTGGAACTCTACCGACCCACCTCAGATCTTCCACCCATTACTCTCACTTCCGCAAGGCGCTAAAAACCTCTCTCCTTCTCCAAGCTTTTCCACGATAAACCACTCTTTCTTTTCAGACCTTTCCGCTCTCTGAGGTTCAGCACACCATAGCGCCATGAAACCGCCAGGTGAACGTGCGCTTTACAAATATTTTAAACTCAAACCCTCTCACATAAAACCAAGCACTCTGCCTTCAGGATTGTCAAGGCCTGCCATAAGAGTGACTTATAGGTTACCATGTGTCTATATATAAAGGTACATATAGATATACTATATCTAAGTAAGGGGTGATTACACCATCTTACCCAGGCTGTGTGAACAGACCTGTGGTGTCAGTTTGGAAGGCAAACCAGAGAATCACAGCAAGAAGTGGGGGTAACCATAGGAAGCAGACCCTACTCTCCTACACGGGCCACGGCAGAGCCCCACTCGGTGCAGCCCCGGGCCACGGCAGAGCCCTGGCGAGCCCAATTCGGCACAGCCCCGGCAGAGCCCCACTCGGCGCACCCCGGCAGAGCCCCACTCGGCGCACCCCCGGCAGAGCCCCACTCGGCGCACCCCCGGCAAAGCCCCACTCGGCGCACCCCCGGCAGAGCCCCACTCTGCGCAGCCCCGGGCCACGGCGGAGCCCCACTCGGCGCAGCCCCGGGCCACGGTGGAGCCCCACTCGGCGCAGCCCCGGGCCACGGTGGAGCCCCACTCGGCGCAGCCCCGGGCCACGGCGGAGCCCCTCTCCCATTGGTCATCCTCCCTACAGGAAAGTCGAAATCACAATTAGGGCAGCTTGGTCGCCCTCCTGGTAAGTATACTGGACATGGTAGGATGATTTAAAACTCCTTTGATCCTATCTACAAGCAATACTAAGTCAGTGTTCAATCAGTACTGTGGGGGGAAAAGCTCCGACCACTTCCTACTCAGTGCAGTAAACCCTACAAAGCCCATGGGTCTGGGCAAAAGAAAATGTTCTTTCCCAGTGTTACTTCACTTAGTCAAACAACTCAATTTGTGCAATGCAGTAAAAAAGGTACCACAACAGTGAAGCAGGAATGCTGAGTTAATGTACTAAAATCCTTAACGGTCTCAATGTAGAATTCTTCAATGTGTCAATCAGCTTATCTGGGGGACCTTGATTAGTTCATACCCCCACATCTGCAGTTATGATGCACCAGCCAACAGTTGCTTCACCTCCTGTCACAGTCTCCATTTACTCCTCAAATAGATTTGTATCCGACTTCGCCAATTCCCATAAACCACCATGTGCTTTCTTCGCACGTCAGCCATTTTGCTTTTACAAAAATGGGGCCAATACCTGCAAACCATGGTTCAATGACCCTGAAAGTGTTTCCAGATTGCAAACTGTTACCATCTCCTCCGTAACACTATGTTTCTTCTCCAGAAGGGATCCTTTTATCGACCCAGTTTACACCACAAGACTTCAATGATATGGCAAGATTTATTATTTAAAAAAAATAAAAAATAATAAAAACACACAACTCCTGATCTGACCAGGAAAGACGAATATGCGGCGTAACCCAACGCAATTCTCATTCTCACCGATGTCTTCTGCTAGTCTTTGGAATTTGTGCCGTGTTAATAATTTCCATAACACCTAACGCTACCTACGACTGTTTTGTTGGAGCTTAAAACACAAACTACAGAATCTTCTCACCTAATTTATTTCCTCATTCTCCCTGTTGCTCAAGATAGCGCAGGACTATTGCCACAAACTCCCTGTCCGGTGCTGGAGGTAAAAAGGTTATACAAATTGAGTATTAGCATCTCAGGGGCACCAGGCTGCCCGGAGGTCCCCGATTTCCTCCCCTCTTTCAAGGTTAGCTCAGTTGGTTTGGTCCATTCTGTATAAGCGGACACGGCCCCCGTTGCCTCAATGTGTCCATGTGTCCATGTGTCCATGTGTCTGTATGTGCCTCACTGAACCAGGTTTCTCTTACACCTGAAAAATCTCACGCTAAGTCGCAAGTCATGTAGAATTTATATATACAGTGTTAAGTTCCGCTTCTAAGCGGTACCCTAGATCCTAGTACCACAATCCCAAGTGTGTGTGTGTTATGCGTATGTTTTTGACCGGAGTGTACAAGTGAAGCAGAGCAACGGAGGCGCGTGGGATCCATTCTGGAAGCCACTAGACGGTGCACAAGATGGAGCAGAGCTTGTTTGCTCAGGCAGTGAAAGCGTATGACTTCCATTCTTGAAGTTAGAGGGAGGAGACCCCGACATTGAAGGGGGCGCAGGAGACACCCGTGCAGTTTTAGGTGGGAGGAGCCGCAGATTCATCTCCCTCTACTCTGTCATTTGGTAGATAGAGTTGAAGGGCGGGACCGCAGTCGCTCTGTTACGGAGGAGTGAAGCCTGGTAGGCGAGCCCATCCTTGGAGCTTCAACCCGATCACTGCTCGGTGTGGATGTTGATAGCCAGGTGCAGAAACCACACCTGTCTTTGTGCCACTGTTGTGGGTGCTCCCAGCTGGAGACTACCCTGCCGCGAGAAACAATACTCAACACAAAGGCTGTATGTATATGGAAAGAAAATTCAAAGACTGTTCCAGGACAACAAAGTGCAAACATCTGGGCCCAACACCAGATGGCGATCTATGCAGGGTGTGTGATCTGCAGCTCATATGCCTCGAACAGAAGATTCTTGAAAGAACCACCACCAACCAGTTTTGCAAGGGCAGACCAGGAATATGCTTTAGATGGATAAAAGTGGGAGCCACTGGCCCACTTGTGCTTCCGGTCCTAACTGACAAAGGAAGGGCGAGCTGCATAGAGCATTCACAGGCCTGCTATGCAAGCAGAGCTGGGGTCTTGGAAGCCTGGAAGAAGGCTGCTGTTCCTTTGACCTGAAGTATCTGGAAGCCAACCTGCCTGCTGAGAGAAGGCCGAAGCCTGCCCCCTGCAGGTGGAGCGACTGTCCAGGGGGGGCCAGAAGCAGCTTCTCCCCTGCTGGGGTGCGAGTGCTCCAGAACAGAAGGCTCAGAGAGCATTCTAGGTGCCCTGAGGGGCGTGGGCGCGGTCTCCCAGTAGGGTGCTTCCAAGTGGGAACTCCATGCCAGAGTGGGCTGTGCCTCTCCAGCTAGGAATTGTGCCCAAGACTGCTGCCCTGGGGGTTTTCCTCTGTGAGGTGATTGTGTATGGCCATTGGTTACAAACGTTTTTTTTAAGGTATTTAGGTTTATAATTTAGTTTTGTTTAGGGCTACTTCTAATGTGTTCTTGCAGGTTCCTAGTAGCTTTATGTGAAGGCGGCTTTCCTGATGAAGGCGCTTTCTGCCGAAACGCGTGTACATTACAGCCATTAGAAGACTGAAAATAACACATTCATCCAATCTAGCTCTTTACCATTAAAAATATTGTCAAGTCACCTGCACGTATAAAAATTGCATATAAACGAGGAACGTTGTTTTAAAAAAATACTAGACTGCAGTGAATGTATGTATTTGGTCTTAGTGCCTGGGTGAGATGAACGTGTAAGGATATGAATGGTGAGAGGTTTGAGAAATGCGATCGATATTATACATATTAAATATATTCCTATAATGACACTAATATAACCATGATAGGGAATATTCTGTGTAACATTTTATTTATTTATTTATTTAGAAAGTTTTATATAGCGCGAACAGGATCTTTGCAGATATCAGAGCGCTTTACACGGCTGGGAATGCCAGCAAGAGAGTGGGGTTACACATAAGTAGTACAGCAAATCAATAGTACAAGTATAACAGTTAAATGTGTGCATAGATAGTCAGTGGCATCAATCATACAGGTAAGATACATATTCATAGAGTTCGGACAGCGAATTAAATGTGTGCGTAGATAGTTAGTAGCGACAATAATTCAGGTGAAATACATAATCGCGGAGTTACTCCAACACAAATGGCTCAAGGGGAAATACATAGTCATAGAGATCGAACAAAGTAATACAGGTCAGAGTAGGGTCTTTCCAAATCCAAGCTAATAGGTCATGTTTTACTTTTCTTGATTATAAATAAAATGTGTGTATTGTACTCCCACCACACTTGTAAAATAATCTGGAGTTGCCTCAGGTTTTTGTACAGAAAGCAAGGTGCTGGGAGGGGCACACCTGCCACGTCCACGCAGGCAGGCGGGGGTGGGGGGGCTGCACTCTGAACTTTAGTTTGGAGGGAGGGATATGGGGGGGTGGGGGAGGAGGCGACAAAACAACGGGACAAAAACCTTATCTACAATTTCCCAACCCAAGGCTCACTCAAGGTCGGAGCTCTTGCCATCTGCAGTCATAAAACACAGAAATGAGAATCCTGGCTGCCCTCTCGCCCCTGGGGAGTGGGGGGGGGGGGGGGGCTCTGACTGCACCCACGCATGGACTGCAGGGACCGTGGGAAAAAGGACAGAAGACAGCTTGATAAACCTCGCCATTACAGACACTCCTGCAGGCTATTTCAACCGGGGGGTGGGGCGCAGGTCTCTGCAGCCCCTGCGGTATGGGGGTTCACGGAGCCCCCATTCGCCCGAGGACTATCCATGTTCGTTGTGAGAGCAGTCTCGGGCCCCGTTGTTACACATGCGGGGCACCCTGGAGTGCCACGCCATGCTCTGGTGTTAGGGCGCTGTAGCTCCAGGCCCGGGGTAATGGGGTGCAACCCTGCGTTGGCGGCAGCTCCGGGATCTCGGCTGGCACTGGGCCCATGTACTCAAGTGTTCACATGGCAGCAGGCTGAGAGCCGGCCATGCACGTCGCTGCCACCGCCAGCACCAGCCCAGCCCTGGCACCCCCCCCCCCTCCCATGGCATCACCTCTCCACTCAGTCATGGAGACCCCCCTCTCCCCCTCAGCCATGGACCCCCCCCTTCAGCCATGGACCCCCCCCCTACAGCCATGGACCCCTCCCCCCCCTACAGCCATGGACCCCCCCCCCCTACAGCCATGGACCCCCCCTTTCATCCATGGACCCCCCCTTCAGCCAAGGAACACCCCCCCTTCAGCCAAGGAACACCCCCCACTTCAGCCATGGAACACCCCCCCCCCTTCAGCCAAGGAACACCCCCCCCCCTTCAGCCATGGAACACCCCCCCCCTTCAGCCATGGAACACCCCCCCCCCTTCAGCCATGGAACACCCCCCCTTCAGCCATCGACCCCCCCCCCTCAGCCATCGAACCCCCCCCTCAGCCAAGGAACCCCCCCCTGCCCCTTTAGCCATGGAACTCCCCCCGCCCCTTTAGCCATGGAACCCCCCCGCCCCTTTAGCCATGGAACCCCCCCGCCCCTTTAGCCATGGACCCCCTCCCTTCAGCCAAGGACCCCCTCCCTTCAGCCAAGAACACCCCCCCCTTCAGCCAAGAACACCCCCCTTCAGCCATGGAACCCCCCTCCCTTTAGCCATGGAACCCCCCCCTTTAGCCATGGAACCCCCCCTTTCGCCATGGAACCCCCCTTTCGCCATGGAACCCCCCCTTTCGCCATGGAACCCCCCCTTTAGCCATGGAACCCCCCCTTTAGCCATGGAACCCCCCCTTTAGCCATGGAACCCCCCCTTTAGCCAAGAACACCCCCCCTTCAGCCATGGAAACCCCCCCTTTAGCCCCGGACCCCCCCCCCTTTAGCCATGGACCCCCCTCCCTTCAGCCATGGACCCCCCTCAGCCATGAACACCCCCCCCTCAGACATGGAACACCCCCCTCAGACATGGAACACCCCCCTCAGACATGGAACACCCCCCCTCAGACATGGAACACCCCCCCTCAGACATGGAACACCCCCCCTCAGACATGGAACACCCCCCCCCTCAGACATGGAACACCCCCCCCCTCAGACATGGAACACCCCCCCCCCTCAGACATGGAACACCCCCCACTTCAGCCATGGAACACCCCCCCCCCCTTCAGCCAAGGAACACCCCCCCCCCCCTTCAGCCATGGAACACCCCCCCCCCCCTTCAGCCATGGAACACCCCCCCCCCTTCAGCCATGGAACACCCCCCCCCCTTCAGCCAAGGAACACCCCCCCCCCCTTCAGCCAAGGAACACCCCCCCCCTTCAGCCATGGAACACCCCCCCCTTCAGCCATGGAACACCCCCCCCCCTTCAGCCATGGAACACCCCCCCTTCAGCCATGGACCCCCCCCCCCTCAGCCATCGAACCCCCCCCTCAGCCATCGAACCCCCCCCCTCAGCCAAGGAACCCCCCCCCTGCCCCTTTAGCCATGGAACTCCCCCCGCCCCTTTAGCCATGGAACCCCCCCTTTAGCCATGGAACCCCCCCTTTAGCCAAGAACACCCCCCCTTCAGCCAAGAACACCCCCCCTTCAGCCATGGAAACCCCCCTTTAGCCATGGACCCCCCCCCTTTAGCCATGGACCCCCCTCCCTTCAGCCATGGACCCCCCCCTCAGCCATGGACCCCCCTCAGCCATGAGGACCCCCCCCTCAGCCATGAACACCCCCCCCCTCAGACATGGAACACCCCCCCCCCCTCAGACATGGAACACCCCCCCCCCCTCAGACATGGAACACCCCCCCCCCTCAGACATGGAACACCCCCCCCCCCTCAGACATGGAACACCCCCCCCCCCTTCAGCCATGGAACACCCCCCCCCCCTTCAGCCATGGAACACCCCCCCCCCCTTCAGCCATGGAACACCCCCCCCCCTTCAGCCAAGGAACACCCCCCCCCCTTCAGCCAAGGAACACCCCCCCCCCTTCAGCCATGGAACACCCCCCCCTTCAGCCATGGAACACCCCCCCCCTTCAGCCATGGAACACCCCCCCTTCAGCCATGGACCCCCCCCCCCCTCAGCCATCGAACCCCCCCCTCAGCCATCGAACCCCCCCCCTCAGCCATGGAACACCCCCCCTTCAGCCAAGGAACCCCCCCCCTGCCCCTTTAGCCATGGAACTCCCCCCGCCCCTTTAGCCATGGAACCCCCCCTTTAGCCATGGAACCCCCCCTTTAGCCAAGAACACCCCCCCTTCAGCCAAGAACACCCCCCCTTCAGCCATGGAAACCCCCCCTTTAGCCATGGAAACCCCCCCTTTAGCCATGGACCCCCCCCCTTTAGCCATGGACCCCCCTCCCTTCAGCCATGGACCCCCCCCTCAGCCATGGACCCCCCTCAGCCATGAACACCCCCCCCTCAGACATGGAACACCCCCCCCCTCAGACATGGAACACCCCCCCCCCCTCAGACATGGAACACCCCCCCCCTCAGACATGGAACACCCCCCCCCCCTCAGACATGGAACACCCCCCCCCCCTCAGACATGGAACACCCCCCCCCCCCCTCAGACATGGAACACCCCCCCCCCCCCTCAGACATGGAACACCCCCCCCCTCAGACATGGAACACCCCCCCCCTCAGACATGGAACATCCCCCTCAGACATGGAACATCCCCTCAGACATGGAACCCCCCCGTCAGCCATGTAACCCCCCCTACCCACCTCAGCCATGGAAAGCCCACCCCCTCCCCCCCCCCCCCCCCCGGCAGCAGCTCACCTAAGGCACCCCCCTCCAAGAGCAGCCCGTCTCCGATGCCAGACCGGGGTGACTGCCCCTACAAAGAGCAGTGCTTTCACGGTGACCCCCAATGCCAGGAGTAACCATGGAGACCGTGACCTTCAACCCGGAGCCAGGGGTCAACTCAGGGCGAGAGGGGGGGCTGTGCTTCACAGGGATGGGGAGGCTGCCAGCGCCCCCCTCGAACCGAGGGCCTAGAAGGACTGGCCTCTGGGAGCCCCCATTGATGGCGTCTTTCCAAGGACGAGGCTGGGGCCTGTGAAGCTGGGAATACAAGGGCGGCATTCATGCATGGGTGTGGAGGGGGCAGAGGTTTTGCGGGGAGCCGCTTCCCCCCCCCCCCCACGCCGGTGACCCTCCACCCGGGGTCACTGTCGTGTCCTGAAGGGCTCCTGTGCACGGCCTCCCTCCCGAGCTGCTGGAGTGGCTGAAGCGATGGCTGAAGCGTCCAGGGCCCAAGGACACCCCCCCTCCCCCCCTCCCTCCCTCCCGAGCTGGTGGAGTGGTGGTCAGAGAGGCCAAGGATGTTATCTCTGCCCTGCCCTCGCCTGCACAGCGATGGCTGAAGCGTCCAGGGCCCAAGG
Source organism: Lissotriton vulgaris (assembly GCF_964263255.1). NCBI lineage: Eukaryota > Metazoa > Chordata > Amphibia > Caudata > Salamandridae > Lissotriton > Lissotriton vulgaris. The sequence goes on from NC_141696.1 coordinate 1,578,953,874, forward strand.
ACACCCCCCCTCCCCCCCTCCCTCCCTCCCGAGCTGGTGGAGTGGTGGTCAGAGAGGCCAAGGGTGTTATCTCTGCCCTGCCCTCGCCTGCACAGCGACGGCTGAAGCGTCCAGGGCCCAAGGACACCCTGGAGTGGGGATCAGAGAGGCCAAGGGTGTTATCTCTGCCCTTCCCTCGCCTGCACAGCGATGGCTGAAGCGTCCAGGGCCCAAGGACACCCTCTCTCCCGAGCTGGTGGAGTATGGATCAGAGAGGCCAAAGGTGTTATCTCTGCCCTGCCCTCGCCTGCACAGCGATGGCTGAAGCGTCCAGGGCCCAAGGACACCCTCCCTCCCGAGCTGGTGGAGTGGTGGTCAGAGAGGCCAAGGATGTTATCTCTGCCCTGCCCTCGCCTGCACAGCGATGGCTGAAGCGTCCAGGGCCCAAGGACACCCCCCCCCCTCCCTCCCTCCCGAGCTGGTGGAGTGGGGATCAGAGAGGCCAAGGGTGTTATCTCTGCCCTTCCCTCGCCTGCACAGCGATGGCTGAAGCGTCCAGGGCCCAAGGACACCCTCTCTCCCGAGCTGGTGGAGTATGGATCAGAGAGGCCAAAGGTGTTATCTCTGCCCTGCCCTCGCCTGCACAGCGATGGCTGAAGCGTCCAGGGCCCAAGGACACCCTCCCTCCCGAGCTGGTGGAGTGGTGGTCAGAGAGGCCAAGGGTGTTATCTCTGCCCTGCCCTCGTCTGCACAGCGATGGCTGAAGCGTCCAGGGCCCAAGGACAACCCCCCTCCCCCCCTCCCTCCCTCCCGAGCTGGTGGAGTGGGGATCAGAGAGGCCAAGGGTGTTATCTCTGCCCTGCCCTCGCCTGCACAGCGACGGCTGAAGCGTCCAGGGCCCAAGGACACCCTGGAGTGGGGATCAGAGAGGCCAAGGATGTTATCTCTGCCCTTCCCTCGCCTGCACAGCGATGGCTGAAGCGTCCAGGGCCCAAGGACACCCTCTCTCCCGAGCTGGTGGAGTATGGATCAGAGAGGCCAAAGGTGTTATCTCTGCCCTGCCCTCGCCTGCACAGCGATGGCTGAAGCGTCCAGGGCCCAAGGACACCCTCCCTCCCGAGCTGGTGGAGTGGTGGTCAGAGAGGCCAAGGGTGTTATCTCTGCCCTGCCCTCGTCTGCACAGCGATGGCTGAAGCGTCCAGGGCCCAAGGACACCCCCCCTCCCCCCCTCCCTCCCTCCCTCCCTCCCGAGCTGGTGGAGTGGGGATCAGAGAGGCCAAGGGTGTTATCTCTGCCCTGCCCTCGCCTGCACAGCGACGGCTGAAGCGTCCAGGGCCCAAGGACACCATGGAGTGGGGATCAGAGAGGCCAAGGATGTTATCTCTGCCCTTCCCTCGCTGCACAGCGATGGCTGAAGCGTCCAGGGCCCAAGGACACCCTCTCTCCCAGAGCTGGTGGAGTATGGATCAGAGAGGCCAAAGGTGTTCTCTGCCCTGCCCTCGCCTGCACAGCGATGGCTGAAGCGTCCAGGGCCCAAGGACACCCTCCTCCCGAGCTGGTGGAGTGGTGGTCAGAGAGGCCAAGGGTGTTATCTCTGCCCGGCCCTCGTCTGCACAGCGATGGCTGAAGCGTCCAGGGCCCAAGGACACCCCCCTCCCCCCCTCCCTCCCTCCCGAGCTGGTGGAGTGGGGATCAGAGAGGCCAAGGGTGTTATCTCTGCCCTGCCCTCGCCTGCACAGCGACGGCTGAAGCGTCCAGGGCCCAAGGACACCCTGGAGTGGGGATCAGAGAGGCCAAGGATGTTATCTCTGCCTTCCCTCGCCTGCACAGCGATGGCTGAAGCGTCCAGGGCCCAAGGACACCCTCTCTCCCGAGCTGGTGGAGTATGGATCAGAGAGGCCAAAGGTGTTATCTCTGCCCTGCCCTCGCCTGCACAGCGATGGCTGAAGCGTCCAGGGCCCAAGGACACCCTCCCTCCCGAGCTGGTGGAGGTGGTGGTCAGAGAGGCCAAGGGTGTATCTCTGCCCTGCCTCGTCTGCACAGCGATGGCTGAAGCGTCCAGGGCCCAAGGACACTGCTGTGACACAGAGCTACTGGCGCATTCGTACAAAACACCACGACATTCACAGGAGAGCAGTCCTGCCAGGCTCCGTGAGGGAAGGGGAGAAGTGGAGCAACACAGTTTTCCAAGAGACCAAACCTAAAAACACGAGACGCTTGTGAAATTTACACTGAAAGTTCAAACGCTACAAGGCGTGGCCCCAAAACAGAGGGGTGGGTGTGGGACCCCAGTCTCATGATGGTGATGGGAGGGAGGCTTGCACACAGTGTCAGCATTGCCAGCTCGGGGTGCCAATGCAACCCATCGTTTTTCGCCCACTGTGCCACTCTAGACAGAGGGCCGCCTTATGCACATCAGTACTGACCCTGGTCCTTACGGGAGAGGCCCACCAGGGACTGCCAGGCGAGGCCCCATCCAAAAGGGCCCACAATCAACCCCAGAGTGGTTTCGGCACAGCTTGGCTGCACAGCTTGACTGCACTGGCAACGGCGAGCCACAGTTCGGCAGCACTGGCAAGGGCGGGCCACAGCTCGGCTGCACTGGCAACGGAGGGCCACAGCTCGGCTGCACTGGCAACGGAGGGCCACAGCTCGGCTGCACTGGCAACGGAGGGCCACAGCTCGGCTGCACTGGCACAGCTCGGCTGCACTGGCAACGGCGAGCCACTGCTCGGCTGCACTGGCAACGGCGAGCCACAGCTCGGCTGCACTGGCAACGGCGAGCCACAGCTCGGCTGCACTGGCAACGGCGGGCCACAGCTAGGCTGCACTGGCACAGCTCGGCTGCACTGGCAACGGCGGGTCCACAGCTCGGCTGCACTGGCAAGGGCGGGCCACAGCTCGGCTGCACTGGCAAGGGCGGGCCACAGCTCGGCTGCACTGGCAACGGCGGGCCACAGCTCGGCTGCACTGGCAACGGGGGCCACAGCTCGGCTGCACTGGCAAGGGCGGGCCACAGCTTCGGCTGCACTGGCAACGGAGGGCCACAGCTCGGCTGCACTGGCCACAGCTCGGCTGCACTGGCAACGGCGAGCCACAGCTCGGCGGCACTGGCAACGGCGAGCCACAGCTCGGCTGCACTGGCAACGGCGAGCCACAGCTCGGCTGCACTGGCAACGGCGAGCCACAGCTCGGCTGCACTGGCAACGGCGAGCCACAGCTCGGCTGCACTGGCAACGGCGGGCCACAGCTAGGCTGCACTGGCACGGCTCGGCTGCACTGGCAACGGCGGGCCACAGCTCGGCTGCACTGGCAACGGCGGGCCACAGCTCGGCTGCACTGGCAACGGCGGGCCACAGCTCGGCTGCACTGGCAAGGGCGGGGCACAGCTCGACTGCACTGGCAAGGGCGGGGCACAGCTCGACTGCACTGGCAAGGGCGGGGCACAGCTCGACTGCACTGGCAACAGCGAGCCACAGCTCGGCTGCACTGGCAACGGAGGGCCACAGCTTGGCTGCACTGGCAACGGCGAGCCACAGCTCGGCTGCACTGGCAACGGCGAGCCACAGCTCGGCTGCACTGGCAAGGGCGGGGCACAGCTCGACTGCACTGGCAACAGCGAGCCACAGCTCGGCTGCACTGGCAAGGGCGAGCCACAGCTCAGCTGCACTGGCAACGGCGGGCCACAGCTCGGCTGCACTGGCAACGGCGGGCCACAGCTCGGCTGCACTGGCAACGGCGGGCCACAGCTCGGCTGCACTGGCAACGGCGGGCCACAGCTCGGCTGCACTGGCAACGGCGGGCCACAGCTCGGCTGCACTGGCAACGGCGGGCCACAGCTCGGCTGCACTGGCAACGGCGGGCCACAGCTCGGCTGCACTGGCACAGCTGTTAGTTTAAAAACTGAAGTTTTTACCTGCCCGTGACTGCCTCATTTACCTATTGACATTTTGCAACTGCCTGTGACTACCGGATTTTCCCTCCTACTTTCTCTCTTAATCTGTGCTCAGACCTGGGTGTTAAGCAATCTACCCACAGCTCCGATTTTAGGTCGAGCCTGGCAAGTGCATGCAATGCTCTGCGGGGTATGCTGTATTAGAGTATGGACTTGAAGCTCTGACCACTCCACCCATATTTTTCATTGGCGTGCGTCACTGTCCTTTGTAAATGCTGGCTTCTGATTCGTTAATAGGCTTGTTAGTCCCTCCTTTGTACCGCCTTGTCTTCATTTGTAACCGCCCATGAGGACTGGTCTTTTTTTTAAAAAAAAGTTATTTTGATCAAGTTTCCATATATGCAATAAAGACAGACAAAATGAGGCCCACGAAGAAAAATAATAAAATGAACTAAAGTACAGAGACCAATACCAGACCCACTAGCAATGTACATTAGTGAAAAAACATCTGTCTGTCTCAAGAGGGACCTGTAATACAACATCCAGCATCATGTGATCAGCACAACGGAAGGATACAAGAGAAACGAAAAAAAATACAGGAGTCAACTAAGCGCTTGAGACAAAACCATGAGGAAACATTAGTCATCTCGGCCTTAATCCCTGTAGCTGGTGACAAGGAGCACGTGGATGACCGCAACCCCCCCCCTGCGTGATCAATGTCATGAGGTATACAATGGGCAGCCGCAGCACGCCCCTCACCCGGAGGGGGTGGGGTTTCCCCGTTATCAGACTCTTTATCGTTAGTGGCAAGAAACGTCATACAATTCCCAGAAACTTTTAGGGCGGCTGCGTGAGGGAAGAAGTTTGCTGTAGTTTCTGTTGGAGTGCAGCAATACAACATATCTCTGGACCAGCTAGCTACTGTAGGGAGTGGGCCCCGGGACCAACATACAAATCAACAGACCCATAGCAGCTAATCTGAAGAAGAAAAAACGAAAAGGACTGGTCTTCTGTTACACATTATCTGATTTGGTCTCTAAGCACTATTTACTTAAATTAGTTTCTCCTACTGCAGGCATTAGTATTATTATTATTATTTTGTACTTGTATAGCGCACTTATCACCCCTACAGGGGTCTCAAGGCGCTGTATTCATACCACTGTGGAACCCTTCCTGGCTTTCCCTGTGAAGTGCCCACTCCTGGGCACCCCCAAGGTGAAGCCAGGCATCCTAGCGCTGTTGGGGCCGTTGTGGAGATTAAGCAAGCTTAATGCCCAGAGTTGCAGAGTGAGAACCCATGATTAGAATAGGCACAGAGGCGAGAATTATCGAGTCCGCGGACATTGCGCCCAAGACCTGCCGCGTCGGGAATTGAACACTGGTCCCGGGCTAGACTTCTGCCTCAGGGTCTGCCGCTCTAACCATTGAGCCACACTTCTCCACGAGGCATGACATGATTTCCTGCAACATACAGCGCGCATGCACGCTTTCACTATCTAAACAGCACGGGACAATGTCGGCCGCTTCTTTAAAATGAAATAGGTCTCGCATTTAAAAGAGTTTGAGCTATTAGCATTATAAATGACAATGCCTTTTATTTGTGTGTCAATTATCAAAACAGATAAAATGCATTGTCATTTACAATGCCAATAGCTTAAACTCTTGCAAATGCAAGACATATTGCATTGCAAATGATTGTTGACTTAGCAAGTGAGTCAAACCAGATTAGACATCCCCTGGGCAGAACCAGACATAATATACCTGCAGTAATCTGCTGTTAGTTGTTTAAACTGTGTATGGAAAGGGATTGTAACACTCGTTTTTCGATAGTTGAGGGAGTTGGTGAAGTGTTGGAAAAGCAGTATTGTTCGAGGCCTGGTTTAGGCCTTTACCTGCAAATCTCCAGAGTGTGGATTGAGCCCATCTGTCTCCTAGGAGATTCCGAATTGAGGAGCAGCTTCCAGCCCCCTGCCCTGAAACCTGTGCTTGAGGTTACAGGCACCTTATGTAAGCTGTTATTGGATGCTACATCTGTGAGGTGATTGGTGGCTTTATCTGGTGTTTCTATTGCATTAGAGTTATTGTTTTTGTTGCTTGATAATTTGAGGGTTCTGATTGGTTCCTGGGTCAGTCATTCTAATTGGATGTAGGGCTTGGGGTTAGTAATCTGATTGATCGATAGGTTTAGGGTTTCTGATTAGTTCGTTGGGTTTGAATTGGACGCAGGGCTTAGGGTTTGTTCCAGATTGGCTGGTGGGGTTAGGGTTTCTATTGGACATAGGGCTTAGGGTTTCGTGCCTGATTGGCTGCTGGCAATAGGGTTGTGATTGGCTGTAAGAGGCTTGTGTCCTATTGGTTCTAGGTCTTAGGGCTAATGTTGCGATTGGTCAGGGTTAGAGTTCACAATGGTCAAAGGGGTCACCTGATCACTAGGGTTATTTAAGATCAGGGTTCAGGGTGTCTCAGCTCAGGCAGAGGGGGCAAGGGCAATTGCCTGTTTGTGCCTGGTCAGGCCTAGTGCTGGAAATGTTACCCAAATTTACATTCACCAGAACCCACCCTACCCAGCTACAACCAGATCAACACACTCACAGCATAAATACTCTACTCATTTACTGTAAACTAACACCTAGACAAAGTTCAATGTCTTAGCACCAACTACAAAACCCCACCTATACACCCTTCCGTCACAGCTACCACACACTTGCACCCTCACTTACAAACACTACACAACTATCCTATACAGCTAACCAATCCAATCACTAACACAACCCAATTCCACACCATTCTTAACTATATCCCATCCAGACACACACGCCCTACTCTAATTACTCCCAACAGCCCCCTTTTTGTCACCAAGAAACCTATACTCAGCCTTCCATCTTCTCAGCCTCTAACACTCTCCTCTTCTTTATACCACAACACACTTACACTGCTACAAACATTACCTCTTTCAGCAAACAAATCTAACACAATCACTTTTAACTCTAGTTCCTCCCCTCTTACACACAACATACACTCTATTCACAAGCACATCACCACCCCCTTTACCTTACAACTTCCACTCACCAACAATACTTTACATACAAATCTTTCTCAGAAAACAAATACATCAGCACTTCCTTTTACTACTCGTCAAAAACAAAACATAGCACACACACACACACAAACACACACACCAGCACAACAAAATACCTCACGGGCAACACCTCATAATACTTTCCATCACAAACTACAAACATACTCCCAACTTCCAGACTTCACAAATGATACACACCATGAACAAGCTCTAATGTCAAGCTTTCTCACTTCCTCACACCTAACACATATACAGCAACACAGTAACTTAACTGCCTCTCTTCCATTGGACAATTTAGAACCTTACTACATGACACACATGCTGCACCACCACCCCTAACTCATACACCTTCCATCCTAAACAGAAGCAAACAAAATAAGCAACACTCCACCCCTCACAACTTCGCTTCTCCAGGTCTACTGCACAAGTTACACTACAAAAACAACACAGCTGAACAACTCACTCTCAGCCACCACCTACACTCAGACCCTTCAAAATGCCTTCGAAGCCTGCTGGAAGAGAACACACTACAGAACAGCTACACAATTGCTATCCTCATACAGCCAATACCAACACTAAGGACACACCTGCTACAAGCCCCAAAAATACTGCTCACTTCTACAAAAACAACGTCACACTATCGCCAAAGTACATTCTCTAAACTGTTGACCAATAACTGCTCGATCACTCTAAAAACAAATGTCACATGCATGACCTCACTGACACAAATCCTGACATACTCTTCATAACTGAATCATGGTTGAGAGATAATAGGACTCCAGTCTTGCATGAAGCTGTTCCTCTAGGCTATCAATCTATCATGCAAAACCGTATAAGCAAAAGAGGAGGTGGCCTAGCTGTTGTGTTCAGGCAAACATTAGATATCACTAAAGCTGGCGACCTCTTCAAACAAGGTTGTGAGGCCCATTTCACCAGATGCAATCCTACACCATCTTCCTTCTGTAACTTCCTGCTCCTTTACAGACCTCCACCTAACAAGGTCATATTACCAGACGCGGTTACAAACCTGATAACACTACCGTCCAACCTAAGTATTCAGGGTGACGTCTACATTTGGTTTGACAAACCCAATATGTCCCATTTGAAAACAATCGCTGACCTAGACACACCTAAACCTACATCAGATCATCCACAAACCCACACACATTGCAGGACACAATGGAGAAGTGTGGCTCACTGGTTAGAAGCGGCAGACTCTGAAGCAGAGATCAGGCCCGGGACCAGGGTTCAAGTCACGACGCGGCAGGGTCTTTGGCTCAATGTCCACGGACTTGATAATTCTCGCCTCGGCGCCTACTCTAATCATGGGTCCCACGCTGCAACTCTGGGCAATAGCTTGCTCAATCTCCACAACGACCCCTACAACACTGGGATGCCGCTTCACCTTGGGGGTGCCCAGGAGTGGCATCTCACAGGGAGAGCCAGGAAGGGTTCACAAGCGTTATACAGCGCCGTTGGGGCAGCTGTGCGCTTTACAAAATACACTACATTTACACATACTAAATATCATTTTTTCAAATACAGAACTATCTCCCTTTTATACAATGATTCCACTCACATGACCAGACCACCATTTGCTTGCTTTCCAACATAAAAAAGCACAAAGCAACACGCCTAAAACCACATAACGTGCATCCACCAATTGACCATGGAACAAACTGAATTTGGAACACTTCGAAACACGGGTAACATCCAGTACATATCTAGACAATAAATTCAGTTCCAAAACTATCTAAGTGGCTTCAGGAAGCTTTTGATATCCTAATACCACTAAAAACTACACAACAGAACAGAAGAAAACAGGCACCTTGGAGAAATACAAAGAGAAAATAAATTAGAAAGCTGCAATGTGCCAGGCTCAAAATAAGCACCAATCGAGAAAAACTTTGCCTACAGAAACTTAACAGATTATACAAGTCAGCTATCAAAAAAGCTCAGAAACTGTACTACTCATACAGAACTCACAACGCTAACCTGCAAATAAAGAATTATATAAAATTCTCACAATTTGGTAAACCAAACTGCCTAGAAGGAGCTCATCCCATTACTCCAGATTTTACAGACAATGGGGCAAATCATTTCACAGCCACAGCAGACACACTGGACTCCTATTTAAAAGAAAGAAAAAGCACCAACATCAACACTTTTCCAAAAGGACAATCCAAGAATACTCTAATGCAGCCTCTCAGTTTCTTCCAACAAATTTCACATAATGAATGTATGGACCTGGTCAAAGCAAGCAGGCCTGCCGGCAGCCCTTTGGACCAGTGTCCACCGCAAACCTTCAAGAGAATACTTCTAACAACCGCTGCTGCCACACCAGGAAGAAGAAGCATCAACAATTCTTTAACTACGGGAATATTTCCAGAAGAACAAAAAAAAAAAAGTCATACTAACTAAACTAAACATTACTAAAGAAAACAAACCTAGACCCGCTGAATACCGACAAATACAGACCAATTACAAATGGACCTTTCCTGGGCAAACTGATAGAAAGAGCAGCGGTGGCCAGATGTCACAATTCATTGAAGATAATTACAAACTTTCAGACTTCCAAACTGGATTCTGTCCAGGAAGTGGCACAGAATCTGCCCTCATTGCCTTCTGGAGGACCTTAAGAACACAGTTTACTGCAACAGGTTGCTGCACTACATCTCTTGGCTGCCTTCGACACAGATGACCATGACACTCTGAAACAAAGGCTCTACAAAGCTGGCATAAAAGGGACTGCTCTAGACTGGATTACATCCTACCTTCATAACAGAATGAAAATCACCCATAGCCCCCCTTTCTCTTCCAATCCATACTTCACAACAGCAGGAGTCCCTCATGGCTCCATCATCTCCCCCATGCTTTTCAAAATCTACATGAAGTCATTACCAGCACCGATCAATCAATTTCACCTCATGTGCTGTAACTATGCAGATGACACAAACAAAAACTCCTTCAACTGGAATGCCCCAAAGACACCTGAAAATTGGTGAATGTTCAGTGTCTCAGAGCCATGGATCAATGGATGACATGGAGCCATCTGAAATTGAATGCTTCCTAAACGGAAATCCTCACGTGTCGCGATTGGAAAAATTGTGACCGGTCACCGCTTGGCCTGATGATCTGGGAACACCGCCTAAAGTATCTAGGAAAGTAAGAAACCTTGGAATTACCATGGTATTCAGGCTATCAATGAATGCCCAAGTGGACAAACTAGCAAGATCAACCTTCGTTACGATAAAATCTCTGACATCTTTCCCCACCTGGAATTTCCACACAAGGTCCAGGCTACCATCTCTTGTTCTGTCCAAACTCGATTACACCAATAACCTCTACCACAGATCACCTTTAACAACTATGAAAAGACTACAATGGATCCAGAACTCTGCTGCCAAACTACTCCTACATATTAAGCCATATCTCCCCTGCCTTGAAAACCCTACATTGGTTAACGGTTTCCAGAAGATCCTCATTCAAGCTACTTTGTACACCCACAATTTAATTTGTTTATTGCATAGTTAATAAAAACCATAACAATTTACGTAAAAACAGCATTCAGCAAATATTAGCTTAAAACAACAAAAACAACAAAAATAGAAACTAAAATTTCAGTAAATTTCCTTTCATGTTTGTGAACTTGCATAAAACATAAAAAAGGCTTTCTTAAGTCGGTATTTACATATTAATAAGAGACGTCCATCTGTCTTTTAACCACAAGACTGAAGTGTCCAGATAAAATTATTTCGTTAAGGACTCGGTTGTTTTCAAATGCTTTTCATGAGCTTGTAAAAACTATCATTCTACAGTTCATTTGAGGGTCAGTTGGATCCAGGCCTCCAATAAAGGCAGTTCTACATGAACGTATTCTCCTGTCCAGGAAGACTTTCTTCAAAACAGCTACACTCTCAGATTGCAGCTTTTTGCAGGGGCACATTAGATGCAATGGCATATTAGATGAATTAAGTCTTCCTTTTCATAACCACAGAGACGGCGTTCTTTTGACTCAATATGCCTCCAAGATGGTTCGTCGGCTAAGGTTGGAAATTTGCCAAAGCGCAAAGCCATAAGTCGTTTTTTAATATAAATGGAGAATGTTGTGTCCAAGTAGGCCGCCGGTTTAAGAGTTTTATAATTATTAATCACAGTCCAAGAATAGGAGCGATGGGAGAAAATACCTTTATCTGTTAGCAGCGAATGAAGTTTTGCAGCTCTATTTAACACCTGCTTGAATGATAAAAAAGGCACATTTTTATTCCAAATGTTATAAAAACATGTTGCCTCCCATGCACTGGTCAAGAATTTGTTGGCCTGCGATTTTTTTTGCGTTTCCAATTCCTGTACACCCACAAAGCGATACATGGAACAGGACTGCCCTTCAGGAATAAAAAATAATAATAAAAGAAATAAAAAAAAATTAAAAAAAAAAAAAAAAAAATCACAAAATACACTCAAAGGAACCTCCACACTAGAGTGGCACCTCGCCTCAAAATCCCACCATACAAGGAATAAAACATGGATGGCACATCCTCAGTTCAAGCAGCCAAACTATGGAACGCTTTACCACCCCCCTCACCCCCCCACATCAAAATCACGAATAACCTTATCTTCAAAAAACTACGCAAAAATTGTCTCTTTCCCACATAACCACCATAATCAAACATAAATGTACAGCATATCCATCTGTATATAAGCATTTATTTGGTACTATAGATGCTTACCTACATATGTATATTGATTTATAGAACAATGTTTTTAAAGATAGATTCTCATTAGTTATGCTTACATTTTTAACTTACTTATAGTTACACTATTATATGTTTAACATGTGTATAAGTGACTGTATAAATAAGTAAATCTTTTATAACTATTTTACAATTGCTTCACTATTAAATCATAAAAGATACAAACAATTCAATTCACTTAAAGTACAACACTTTAAAGTCTGAGTTTATTAAATGCAACTTTAATCTACATGTTGCCTTCTTTATTATATATATATATATATATATATATATATATATATATATTGTATACACATATATACACACACCCCTTCCTTGTACTTATGCATATTTATATTATTTTGCTTTTATTTCAGCATAGCCAAAGCACTATCCTATATCTTACCCTAGATATTTCACAATATATCCTCTACCTCCACTCTCCAGACTCATCTCAAACCTCATTCTACTACTCCCTCAATGCACTACCCCCATTTCTCACACTATATGTGCTCTACCTCCAGTCGCTCGTTCATCCCTGTAGGAACTGGGGTCACCAGTTCCCCGGAGGTAGCTTGGCTCGAGCAGGTAGGCACCCGAAAGCTTAGGTGTAAAGTGACCATGCTCTAAGGCGGCAAAAGCAGGCCCGCCCCTATTCTAGAAGGTTCCAGGGGCTTCCCTTGTCTACCTATGGGCAGGCAAGGCAGGCTGGTATTGCAACAATGTTTGTAAATGTAAATGTAAATGTATTGGCATTTATATAGCGCACTACTTACCCGTAGGGTCCCAAGGCGCTTCGACCGCTGCGAAACCCTTCCTGGCTTTCCTGAGAGATGGTCCCTTAATGGGTATCTCCAGGGTGAGACCAGGCATCCCCGGCGGTCTGGTGGGGCCGTTAGTGAAGATGAGGCAAGCTAATGCCCAGAGTTGCCGAGTGTGATCGCTGATCAGAGTGGGCACCGAGGCGAGAGAATTATCGAGTCCGCTGACCCTGGTCCAGAAACCTGCCGCGCCGGGAATCGAACCCTGGTCCCGGGCCGTCCTCTGCTCTCGGGTCTGCCGCCTCTAACCAGTGAGCCACACTACTTCAGGGTTCCAGCCAGCTCCTGGCAACTAGGGTGCTACTAAAAAGACCACTCCGGGGGGCGTGGCCAAGATGGCGGGGTAGAAGGACGTGTCTGCTAGAGCTCCCGACCCCATCGGAGGCCCCAAGCCCTGAACTCAGCTGAATTTTCCCCCCGGAGCCACGCTGACTGGCTCAAATGATTGGGGAACAGGTGACAGCCTGATCGTCGCTTTCAGCGCACAACAGAGGGCAAAACTCACCGTGTTCCCGGTGCCGAGCTCGGGACCAGCGCGAGCCGAGGCTGCAGCAGCGCCCCAGCCCAGACAGGATAGCGTGGCGCCGGACGGCTGAGAGGCGAGGTGTGGACACGCCGCTGTGAGTGGGGCTCTCTGGCACCGGCAGGCAGAACAGCTGAGCGTCGCGGAGTGGAGCGGTGTGGTGTCCGGGCCGAGTCCGCTGCCCCCCGGTGCTCCAAGATGGCGGCGAGCCGAGACGGAGGGCCCCCGCCCGAGCCCGCTGGAGATCCGCGGACTGCACAGTGAGTGCGCTACCCGGGGCGGACGACCCCCGCTGCCCAGCGGGCACCCCCGTCAGCGCAGCAAGCAGAGCGCCTGGAGCCGACGCCTCACCGGCCGAGACCTGGAGATCTACGCACCCCGAGGTACTGGCTAGACCGGGGGAGGAGCTACGCAAACGCCCGGCTCGGAGGCCGAGCCGGGCTGCGTGGGAGACCGAACGCCGCGCTTAGCGAGGTGGCTCCCTTGCGAGAGCGGTTTACTGCCGACGGGACACAGACACCCCCCAGGCGAGTGGCACCCCTGAATCGCCGACACCACCTTGCTCGCACGACGGAGCGCCCACAAGGCCCAGGGTGCTCGGACTGCACACCCTGAAGCACGCTGCCTGCGGTGGGGCACCCCTGGGGGGGCCGTGGAGCACCTGGAGCGGCCGCCTCACCGGCCGGGTCCTGGAGATCTCAGCACCCCGAGGTACTGGCTGGACCGGGGGAGGAGCTACGCAAACGCCCGGCTTGGAGGCCTAGCCGGGCTACGTGAGAGACCGAACGCTACGCCCAGCAGGGTGGCTCCCTTGCAGAGGCGATCTACTGCCGACAGGACACGGACACCCCCCAGGCGAGTGGCACCCCTGATTCACCGGCACCACCTTGCACGCACGACGGAGCACCCACAAGACCCAAGGTGCTCGGGCTGCACACCCTGAGGCACGCTATCTGCGGTGGGACACCCCTGGGGAGGCCATAGACTGCGTGGGCACTCAGAACTGCCAGAAGGAAGTCTCGACAGAGATCTGGGCGACGACCCCTGTTGATGGGTACCGCGATTGTCCCTTGACCCAGACGAATGCACAGGCGTGCCCGGGACACATTGAAGGGGGGGGACCTCAGACCACTGCAGGACGCCAGGCCAGAGGTGAGAGCCCAGGAGCCCACGGTACCGGTTAGACGTCACGACTAAGGTGAAGGGCTCCCGCACCGGTGCCAGAGACGCAGCTACTGGATCTCCGTGGGGACAACTACGGCAACCCCCCTCTCTCGACCCTGAGGTGGAGCTATTGACCTGGGCCGGTGGTGGTCTTCCGAGCGGGCGCGGGCCGACGTCCGCCCCGGGCTGGGAGCGGGCTCCTTGAGGCCCGGATTCAACGTGCGGGAAAGTCAAGTCAAGTCAGAGAATTTATATAGCGCACTACATACCCAGAGGGTCTCAAGGCGCTTAAGGAGGGGTGGGGAATTACTTGTAGGCAGGGGAGCGACCACTCGAGGCAGGAGCGAGGAAGAGTGGACTGGTGGGAAAGCCCGAATCATGGCGGGTCAAAGAGGGGGGAAACGCAACGATCGTACCGACCGCACACTCCCGGAGATGCTCAACAGACAGCAGACCAAAGGGGACAGAGCCTCTTCTTCGCCTGGAGCGGCTGGGAGCTCGCAGTCTAGTGCAGCAGCGGAGCCTCCGGTAACCAGATCCTTTTTGGAATCTCTCTTTGGCACGCTGAGGGAGGACTTCCAAGCCCTAAAACAAGAAGTAGCGGGGAGATGCGTGAAGTCCGTAGAGAAGTGGAAGGCCTAGGGGAGAGAGTGGACACTGTGGAGACCTCCACGCACAGACAGGCTGAAGAGATCACTCTTCTACAGCAGGAAGTACTGACCCTCCGAGAACAACACCTGGACCTACAATTGCACAACGAGGATTTAGAGAATAGGTCACGAAGGAACAACATTAGGGTCCGGGGTGTGCCATCCTCAGAGGAGAACCCGGACATTGTTCAATACCTGCAAGAACTCTTCCGCATGGTCCTGGGAGAAGGGGATGACTTCCCCATTAGAATCGACAGAGCGCATAGGGTGGGTCCCTCCAGAAGATCTAATGGCCCCCCTCCGGACATCCTGGCGTTCCTCCCAGACTTCCCACTGAAAGAAAAGATCATGGCGGAGGCCCGAAAGGTACGCTCTCTCACTTTCCGGGATCACCCAGTGGCTCTATACCAAGACCTGTCCACGATCACGCTTCAGAAGCGCAAATCGTTCAAGATTGTGACGGACTTCCTCAAACAGCATGAAACACCCTATTCATGGGGTCACCCCTTTCGTATTATCTTTAAATGGCAGGGTGAGACACACCATGTACGAAACCTCCAGGACGCCTGCGAAATCTTGGGCATCACCACAGAGGAGGAGGACTCCCAAACGCCTAGACGGAGGCGCACAACTGACGACGGCTGGCATCGAGCTACAAGAAGGAGAAGAAGGACAGCGGAAGTGGCACGGAGGCCGGGGTCTCCAGCGATCAGAGCGGAACAAGAGGCCGCTGTCCGGACAGCGTCCACGGTGCTTGAAGGTCCAGAGGCGGTGGCACTGACCGCTTAACTATGCTCCGGGGGAATTCGTCGTAGCAATATTTCCATGGCGGGCTTGGAAGGACGGTGGGGGGGGAGCGAAGGTTTGACTACGTGTGGCTGGACGTCCACTAAGGTAACATTCCACGGACTGGTCCGTTTGGGCTTGTCCGGGACTATCTCAGGAAGTTTTGGGTGCTCTGGTAGGAGGGGGGGGAAGCATGACCCGAGGGTCGACGCTGGGGGCAGCGAGGGGGGAGTTGGGGACGTTATGGTGTGAGTTAAGAGACATGGGAGGGAAGGTTTGTCCGGAGTTGGGAACGGGGAAAGTTGGGGGGGGGAGAGTTGGAAGTTACCTTGTCCAGTGCTTCTATGATATCTGTGAATGCTAGTTTAGACACTCGAATTTGCTTGGCAGTCATCCTGTTATCATGCACTCTGGTTCGCACACACAGACAGAGTAGTCCGTACCACCCATGGCAGAATTGAAGATAGTGACCCTGAATGTTAAGGGGCTGAACAATCCCACGAAGAGAAGGGCTATCCTATCCTTATTAGAAAACTCTCGGGCAGACATCTGTCTGCTCCAGGAGACCCACTTGTTAGCTAGTGATTGTCACAGAATGAGGTCCCACCATTTCCCTACACAGTTCTTTTCCTCCAATACGACTAAAACAGCGGGGGTGGCTATTCTTTTGTCCAAATCGTTTAAGGGTGAGGTGTTACACAAATTTGAATAACAAAAGGTAGACTTCTTGCCTACAGACTTAAAGTGGGAGCCCTAACGTTTACAGTAGGCGCAGTTTACGGCCCGAACGAACAGCAAGATAGATTTCTGCGCGCGGCCCTGGAGGATGTCACGGCTTCGCCGGACAAACACATAATACTAGGGGGGGACATTAATTTGGTTTTTGACTCCACAAAAGATAGATCGGCGCAGCGATATCCACAGACTGGGGAACTCTCACAGGCAGTTAAGGCGCAGTTAGTTGAATCCGACCTGCACGATCTCTGGCGCGAACTCCACCCGACTGACACAGACTTCTCCTACTACTCACATGCACACAAGACTTATGCCAGACTTGATTATCTACTGGTCTCTGGACCTGTTCGTAGCCTTGCCACAACCTCGGAAATGAGTGTTATCTCTCTATCAGACCATGCACCGGTCTCGGGTACCTTCCATCTCCAGCCGAGCTCTGCCCGGAGGGGGGTTTGGAGACTTCGCGACACCCTCCTACATAGGAAAGAAGTGGTGCAAAGCATTACTGATTCGGTCAAGGACTTTCAGCTGCACAACTCTAACACTGATACTTCCCTGTCGACTCAATGGGGGGCTCTCAAGGCAGTACTACGGGGAGAATTTATTGCGGTCTCTGCTGCGGATAATCGAGATAGGAAACGTAAGCGGGACGAACTCACCCAGAAAGTCAGGGAATTGGAGACCGTACACCGTCGCACTGGGGCTCCAAGAGTTTGGAAACAGTTGAAGGCAACTAGAAAACTCTTGTCCTCACTGGACCTTGACAGGGCGGAATATGCAGCACTGCGCCTCAAACACACATATTATACTGGGGGGGGATCGATGTGGCCGCCTGCTGGCAGCCAAACAGAGTGGCCCAGCAGAGTCGCCAGGTGAAGGAATTGACAGGAAATGCGGGACAAGAGGTCACTGGTGACGCCGAAATTGCGGAGACCTTCCGTCGCTTCTATGCTGATCTATATAGAGCGGAAGCCGCCAACATGGAAGACGCGGAAGCTTACCTGGATTCGGTGACCCTACCATCCCTGACTCAAGAGCAGACCGATTACCTAGAGAGAGAGATTAAGATTGAGGAGGTGATTGCAGCGATTTCTAGGCTCAAACTAGGAAAAGCCCCAGGCCCAGACGGCTACACAGCCCTCTTCTATAGAACGTTCTGCAGGACACTAGCCCCTATCTTGACCAAACTGTTTAACTCTTTCTCTGATCCTGGAACTATCACTCCGGATCTGTTACAAGCGACGGTGTCTGTCATCCCCAAACCAGGGAAAGATCGGAAGCAGTGTGGCTCGTACAGACCAATCTCCTTACTAAATTTAGACCTGAAACTCTACACGGGGATTCTAGCGGCGAGATTGGCGCAGTACCTCCCCGGCCTAATTGAACCGGATCAAGCCGGCTTCGTGCCTGGAAAGCAGACTGTGGACAACACTAAGCGAATAGTTCACGTCTTGGAAAAAGCCTCACGCATTCCGGGGGAACGTATGCTGCTCTCGGTCGATGCAGAAAAGGCGTTCGACCGGGTGCATTGGCCCTACCTCGAACGAGTTATGGCGAAGCTGGGAATGGGAGAGAAGTTCCGAACAATGGTCTTTAATTGCTATAAATCCCCCTCTGCCGCAGTGCGAGTAAATGGCTGTGGCTCTAGACGGTTTGATATCGAACGCGGAACGAGACAGGGATGTCCCCTCTCCCCCCTCCTCTTCGCGCTCTACATGGAGCCCTTTGCTCCAGAACATAGCCGTAACCGGAGTACAAATGGGGGGTTTCACCCATGTAATAAGCCTTTACGCAGACGACGTTATTTTCGCGCTGGAAAACCCAAGGCAGGCCCTGCCCGCATGCATGGCGGAACTCAAAGCTTTTGAGAGTGTGGCCGGCTTTCGGATGAATGTGGAGAAATCCACGGCTTTGGATCTCTCCCTGGCTTTAACAACGAGGGCCGACCTACAAAGGCTCTTTCCCCTACGGTGGTCGAAAGATCAGGTGCAATACCTAGGGATTACGTTAGCTCCGACGTTGCAGGCCATGGTTTCTATTAACTATGAGGCAGTGGGCAAAAAGGTGAGGGACGAACTCGGGAGGTGGAACAAAGGGACGATTTCCTGGCTTGGTAGGGTAGCAGCGATCAAAATGACAGTTTTACCCCAAATTCTGTACTTATTCCGAGCACTGCCCTTACAACCCCCCAGGGGCTGGATTCCACAAATGCAAACTGACGTGTCCCGATTTGTGTGCCAGGGCCGCAAACCACGAATGCGCCGCACCCTCACGACACTGACACCAGAATCAGGAGGGCTGGGAGTTCCCGACCTTCGCAAATACTTCCAGGCATCCCAATTGAGATATCTGGTGGAATGGAGCAGGTGGGAGTCCGATAAGCACTGGCTCTTCCAGGATCAAGCGGTTGCCGGGCGCCCTTTACAAGAAATACCCTTTCTTCGCCGACAACACCGCCCCCGAATCTCTATGCTTCTTACATAACGCAGGTTCCGCTGAAAGTATGGGATGCCACAAATCACACATTCGACCTCACCACGTTTCCCTCACCTTTCACACCGATTGTAGACAATCCCGACTTCACATCGGGGATAGAGCAAGGGGCCTTCTCACATTGGAGGGACAGGGGCTGTAGGGCACTCTTCCACATGTACGCTACAGATGGAATCATCCCCTTCCACAGCTTCAAAGATACTTATCAGATGACCGAATCTGACCGCATGAGATACTGGCAGGTACGACACTGGGCCTTACAGCCGAACGTGAGAGAATCTGCGGACAGGAAGCTCCTACCGTATGAACGGTGGCTAATCACCCGCGCTTCGGACTCCAAACTTATTACTGACCTATACAAGATGCTTCAGCTCCCGTCTTCTCACTTCTACATTCCCGGTAGGGAGCGCTGGAGTAGAGAACTGGGAAGAACACTAAGCCTTAAGGAGTGGGACCGTATCTCATACAGAGCACGACACTCGGCCTATCACATGGGCCTCACAGAAACCTTCACTAAAATCTCCACCTACTGGTATCACACCCCAGAAAGACTACACGAAATGAACAGGCTCCTTAGTGACAGATGCTGGCGAGAGGGTGGGCAGATTGGTACACTAACACACATTCTTTGGGACTGCCCAGTACTACAAGCCTACTGGTCGACAGTGATAGACGAGATAGATAAATGCTTCGAGATTGAACTGCCTCGATTTCCAGCTTATACCCTGCTGGGTCTCCCAAATGACTTAATGTATCCACTAAAATCTAGGAGGGGGAGGCAGATTGCCATTATGCTGGGTTCTGCGGTGCAGAACATACTGATACACTGGCGCACACCTACCATTCCCTCACGCACTGGTTGGCTGCACAGGTTGTGGCATGTTCTGGGGATGGAAAAACTGTCTCTCACGTTAGCTGGGGAAGTGACTGGTTTTGAGGAACTGTGGCAACCCTTTCACTCACTGCTGGCTTCAGAATTTACAGAAATTACATGCCCGAGGTACCTCAGACTGCTGAGGCTTACGCCCCCTTCGTGAGGCATTGTTTCATTCAGGGGGGGATAACCATGGACCCACAGGCAAGAACAGGGTCGGAAGAAAGAAGGATGACTGATTGCCTTCATGATATACTGCATTGGACAAGGAGGGTGGGGGGGAAGTTTGTTGGGGAATGTTGTTTACTTAATAGAGGTACAAGCCCACGGGGCAATGTTTTTTTTTTTCTTTCTCTCCTTTCTCTCCTTGTGTGCGCCTCCGTGCGAGAGGCAGGACAGTAGAGCAGCCTCAGGGCTGGGTCGCTAGCATTTCTAATCCTGGGTTGCCTCTCGCAGTAACCATTGCATATTTGTAAATTGCTTTCCATATGCAGCTGTACCTCTCTAATAAAATACTTTAAACATAAAAGACCACTCCGCAGTGGCAGGGGCCTGTGGCAGCCATGTTGGAAGTAGAGAGCACCTGCACCTTAGAATTGGTTAGCAATGGGAAGGTGCCCGGAGACCCTAGGACAACAAAAAAGAAGGTGGGAAAAATGAGGCAAGGGCGAAAAAAATAGGGAAAGACCACCCTAGGGCTGACAGGTCTAACAATCCCAAACCCCATACCACTGCTATGACCCCCAAAATAACCCCTTCCAGACCCTTCCCTCCTCTTCCCCTCCCACCTCTTACTATTCAGATCTCACAAACAAGCCTTTCTAAATCCTTCCGTCTGACTCTTCCACCTCCCCTTTACTTATGCCAAACTCCATCCTACTGTTATGAACACACACAAAAAACAAAACGCTTTCTAGACCCTTCCCTCTTCTGTCCCTCCCCTAATCCTTTTCAATCCAAATAACAAACTAACCTGTCCACCATTCAAATTAATTTCATATTTCCCTAAACTTATTACCCACTAATCCTGTTTGAGTTCCGGAGTAGCATTCTATCAGCCAAAAAGCGCTTCAATACCTCATCAGTGCTAGCAAGCGCTATATAAATGCAAGTCTTTTTTCTATTCTATCCCTCCACTATACTTCTCAATCCAAACAACAGACTAACATATCCACAGCTCAAATTAATTTCATTTCACAATACTAATTATCCACTAATCCTTCATGGGTTCAGAGTAATGCTACTCGCCCAAAAAGTGCTTAGACGCCTCGTTAGGGGTATTAAGCGCTATATATATGCAAAAACAATACAATACAAATCCTTTGACCAACCTGTCCACGAAGCTCAGAGGGAAGGGTCCCATTTCTGCCCGATTAGCTGTACATTTATCAATGAGTGTTTTGATGCAAATTAAGCGTGTAACGCACGAGCACCGGGAAGGCATAGCAGCTGGGTGATAAATATATTAATGCACTTGTGAACTCACCTTCCTGCCATGGAATGGTTTAACTTTGACTGCAGACCCAGCCTAGTATTGGAGGCATGGCAAGCGCTGAGAAGCCCAGTGAGGTTGGATCAGTCTGTCCTGGATGAATGTTGGATTGTGTCACTTCGTGGCGGAGAGGCCTGATCTTTGTGCCGTACAGTGTTGTCGCGGAGAGTCGGCATGTACAGGGTAGCCTGCTAGGACACTGGCCCGTTACTTAGGAACGACAGAGATGGCGCCCACTTAGCCTTTCACCAGGGTCTTGAATTATTCATACCCAGATTCAGTGTCCTGCAGAGCACACTACAAAGGCCCAGTGGAGCCCTGGCATTCAGCCTTCGCCAAACAGAGTCCGGTACATCTCGCATGACCCTCCATATACTATCCTAGCGTAAAGAACCTATATTCACCACAGAGCCTCAGAGGTCACTCCACTGAAGAGGAAGGCCAAAGACAGATAGACACAGAGACGGGCAGACAGAGACAGAGACAGAGAGAGAGAGACAGAGAGAGAGACAGAGAGAGAGAGAGAGAGAGACCCTTCCCCCATTCATTCCTCTCCGTTTCCTCCCTGCACAACACTGCACTCTGGTTGTAAAATCTCCGGCCCACGAGTGACACAGGACTAGCTC
Organism: Lissotriton vulgaris; assembly: GCF_964263255.1. Lineage (NCBI taxonomy): Eukaryota > Metazoa > Chordata > Amphibia > Caudata > Salamandridae > Lissotriton > Lissotriton vulgaris. Next base: position 1,578,975,724 of record NC_141696.1, read on the forward strand.
ACTGTCAAACCTTTAGTGACTAGTGTCAAAGTGCACGTAAAGAATGAAAAAATGCCTTCTTGCATTGCCTTCTTACAAATTAAGGTTGCAGCATCCTGTAAAAATGTAAAAGAACAAGCATTGGAAAGGCAATAGTCTGGGTTCAGCGAGCTAGTACATGCAGTGTTAGCACATTAAGGTGAGACACACAGGCTGTGAGGAGTGCTGCATTTGTAAAGTAGTTCATCATGCAGCCCAAGTCCAACACAAGAGGGGCGGAAGGATACACCTAAATAGCCAGTAGCTCTAGGAGTGGTGAATACTCCAATGGAATGAGCGTGATTGATAAGTGTCAAGCCAATGGCTGAATGAGGCTGGGTGAAGAAAGCCAATGGGGAAAGGGGATGACCCGAAGCTCGCTTTGTATATTCTTAGCAATAGGTCTGTTCGAAAGCAGTACCAACTGTCCAACATGTAGATGGCTAAGCCTGGAGCTTTTACGCTAAAATAGAACCAACAGTGACAAAAGCAATATTTCTAGCCTAGGCACACAGGCACAATGTTACGTTTACTTATTCATCAGGAGCATAAAAATACTGAAAGTAAAGGCTAAAGAATGCAAGGAAAGAAGCATTGGTAAAGCTTTACCATGGCACTAAAGTAGACTTCTTTTCGGGCGGATGTGCTCATGCAGTTACTCACAGTGCAAGAGCCTGAAGTGGGCTGATCCATTGCCACTGATTGTAAGCCATGTGGAGAGGAAGCAACGTGTGAATGACAGCTGAACAGACCAATGGATCAAGAGGACCGACCCATCGCACGCTTAGGGTGTCAAACTTCCCGTTATCACTTGGTGAGACATGGTGAGAGGAAGCAAAGCGTGAATGACAGCTGAACAGACCAATTGGGAGGGCCTCAAGGAATCACAGCTGAAAAAATGTGATGAGAAACTCCTCCTAGTGCTACTAAAAACCATCTTCTGATGCGACAATGTGTGTAAAGTGTCTCTGTCCGAGCAAGCTGGCTGGCAAAGTGATAACGGGAAGTTAGACACCCTAAGCTTGGCACAATACAGCTCAAAACGTCTCTAGAACTGTGACAGAGTGAAACAATCCTCTCCTGCTGGTGCAACCAACCTCTTGAACACCTCAGTCATAACCAAGAGGCCGCACACCTACCCCTGAAGTCTCACGGTATCTTCAGCTCTCATCTCGCACTCTTCAAAAGGTACCATCTGCACTGCTCAGAGTTCATAGGACTTTCTACAGTGTAGTCTTTCTGTTGTTCTGTGGCCAAGCACTCCGCAGGTGAGGAGCAGAGGCGCTAAAGATGAACGGGAAACAAAACAAAAACTGATGGATGCGTTGGTGCGCCGGGGCCCCTACAGACGAGGGCCGCCGGGGCCCCTACAGACGAGGGCCGCCGGGGCCCCTACAGACGAGGGCCGCCGGGGCCCCGACAGACGAGGGCCGCCGGGGCCCCGACAGACGAGGGCCGCCTGGGCCCTTACAGACGAGGGCCTCCCGGGCCCTTACAGACGAGGGCCTCCCGGGCCCTTACAGACGAGGGCCTCCCGGGCCCTTACAGACGAGGGCCTCCCGGGCCCTTACAGACGAGGGCCTCCCGGGCCCTTACAGACGAGGGCCGCCGGGGCCCTTACAGACGAGGGCCGCCGGGGCCCTTACAGACGAGGGCCGCCGGGGCCCTTACAGACGAGGGCCGCCGGGGCCCCGACAGACGAGGGCCGCCGGGGCCCCGACAGACGAGGGCCGCCGGGGCCCCGACAGACGAGGGCCGCCGGGGCCCCGACAGACGAGGGCCGCCGGGGCCCCGACAGACGAGGGCCGCCGGGGCCCCGACAGACGAGGGCCGCCGGGGCCCCGACAGACGAGGGCCGCCGGGGCCCCGACAGACGAGGGCCGCCGGGGCCCCGACAGACGAGGGCCGCCGGGGCCCCGACAGACGAGGGCCGCCGGGGCCCCGACAGACGAGGGCCGCCGGGGCCCCGACAGACGAGGGCCGCCGGGGCCCCGACAGACGAGGGCCGCCTGGGCCCCGACAGACGAGGGCCGCCTGGGCCCCGACAGACGAGGGCCACCTGGGCCCTTACAGACGAGGGCCACCTGGGCCCTTACAGACGAGGGCCACCTGGGCCCTTACAGACGAGGGCCACCTGGGCCCTTACAGACGAGGGCCACCTGGGCCCTTACAGACGAGGGCCACCTGGGCCCTTACAGACGAGGGCCACCTGGGCCCTTACAGACGAGGGCCACCTGGGCCCTTACAGACGAGGGCCACCTGGGCCCTTACAGACGAGGGCCACCTGGGCCCTTACAGACGAGGGCCACCTGGGCCCTTACAGACGAGGGCCACCTGGGCCCTTACAGACGAGGGCCATGTACATTTAGCTTCTTTATTTATATACACTTTTTGATCTGATAATATTTCATTTTCTAAGTAGTCGCAGACCCCAAGAGGAGGCTTGGCGGACCCCAGAGCTTAGGGCGTGGAGGTGCCGGCTGGGAAAGGTCTCTGCCCACCACCGCTGGACTACGCTGCAGAATGTGTTCCAATGACGGCCATGGAGTGCAGAGTCACCTGGGCTGCACCAATCGAACAGCTAGAATGGAGGGCCCCTGCCAGGTAGGGCCACAGGGGTTAAAGTTCAGGCTTTATGTCAACAGGCGAGGGTAAGGGTCAAGCAGGAGCCCATGGAAGGCAGCAGGGGGTTGAGTCCCTCATCTGTCAGGAGGGACAAAACCATGCAAGGAGGGGTTTAAAGTCGATCCTAAAACGGGTCCCCGATCCCAGTGAGCAGATGCCGTGGATACTCGGAGTGCTTGGGGCCCTTTAAGCCCGAGCTGTGTAGCGATGGGCTCCAGGGGGTCTCGGCCCCTTCCTTCCAGTGGGCGCACAGCAGGCGCCTGTTGTAAGTGGTCTCAGAGCCGCCGCTGCCCCTCTCATGGCACAAGGAACGGAGAGTCCGGCAGCTCTGTCCAGACGCCACCTCCAAGGATGCTCGGACAGGGAAGGAAGGCCAGCTGCCGGGATCCCATTACAGAGGCTCACGGGCTCCCAGCTCCATTACAGAGCTCGACAAGGGGGGTGGGGGTGTAGGAGGCTTCCCTTCCATTAGGACAGCCTCCGCCTCGAATAACCTGCTAATGACCCACTCATGAGGCACGGATTAGTGTCTCTCCTCCATGAGCCGATAGAAACTCTAATAGACCTCAGTGTTAGGACAGTGTGCAGCAGACACCAGGGGAGGGCTCCCACCAGCTGACACATTAGAGGCACTAACAGACCTCTGTGGAAAGGACAGTGTGCAGCAGGCACCAGGGCAGGGCTCACACAGAAGAGGCACTAACAGACCTCTGTGGAAGGACAGTGTGAAGCAGACACCAGGACAGGGCTCCCACCAGCTGACACAGAAGAGGCACTAACAGACCTCTGTAGAAGGACAGTGTGCAGCAGACACCAGGGCAGGGCTCCCACCAGCTGACACAGAAGAGGCACTAACAGACCTCTGTGGAAAGGACAGTGTGCAGCAGGCACCAGGGCAGGTCTCACACAGACCTCAGTGTTAGGACAGTGTTCAGCAGACACCAGGGCAGGGCTCCCACCAGCTGACACAGAAGAGGCACTAACAGACCTCTGTAGAAGGACAGTGTACAGAAGACACCAGGGCAGGACTCCCACCAACTGACAGTACAGGCACTAACAGACCTCTGTGGAAGGACAGTGTGCAGCAGGCACCAGGGCAGGGCTCCCACCAGCTGACACAGAAGAGGCACTAACAGACCTCCGTAGAAGGACAGTGTGCAGCAGACACCAGGGCAGAGCTTCCACAGAAGAGGCACTAACAGACCTCTGTGGAAGGACAGTAAGAAGCAGATACCAGGGCAGGGCCCCCACCAACTGACACAGAAGAGGCACTAACAGACCTCTGTAGAAGGACAGCGTGTAGAAGGACAGCGTGTAGAAGGACAGCGTGCAGCAGACAGCAGGGCAGGGCTCCCACCAGCTGACACAGAAGAGGCACTAACAGACCTCTGTAGAAGGACAGCGTGTAGAAGGACAGCGTGCAGCAGACAGCAGGGCAGGGCTCCCACCAGCTGACACAGAAGAGGCACTAAGAGACCTCTGTGGAACGAATAGTGTGCAGCAGACACCAGGGCAGGGCTCCCACAGAGGAGGCACTAACAGACCTCTGGGAAAAGACTGTATGCAGTAGACACCAGGGCAGGGCTCCCACCAGCTGACACAGAAGAGGTACTAACAAACCTCTGGGAAAGCACAGTGGGTAGCAGACACCAGGGTAGGGCTCCCACCAACTGACACAGTACAGGCACTAACAGACCTCTGTAGAAGAACAGCGTGCAGCAGACAGCAGGGCAGGGCTTCCACCAACTGACACAGTACAGGCACTAACAGACCTCTGGGCAAGGACAGTGGGCAGCAGACACCAGGACAGGGCTCCCACCAGCTGACACAGAAGAGGCACTAACAGACCCCTGTAGAAGGACAGTGTGCAGCAGACACCAGGGCAGGGGTCCCACAGAAGAGGCACTAACAGACCTCTGTGGAAGGACAGTGTGCAGCAGACACCAGGGCAGGGCTCCCACAGAGGAGGCACTAACAGACCTCTGGGAAAGGACTGTATGCAGCAGACACCAGATCCTGACAGGGCTTCTACCAGCTGACGCACAAGAGGCTGCGCAGGAGGGCCCCTTTCACTTTCATGGCTGGAATCACCTCTCAAAGTTGAGACACTAACAACAGGTATCTGTAAAATAAAGATGGTCACTATCGAAGGGGCTACGAGGTAAACGGCGATCGCTTTCAGAGTAAGAATGTAATACGACCGCCTTTCTGTAAAGCAATGTTTTACTACTCCTGGTTCCCAACTCAGCTGAAGAGCCAGCCCCTGAGAGCTAATAAAACCAGGCAATGATGGACAGGTCTAGCTACTTTAAAAAAAAAAATCACATTACATATCAAAGGAGTATCCGAAAGAGATTTGATAAGTAACACAGTATCATAACTGGGAATGTATGTGAGGAACGAATGGGAAAGAAGCTTGCGTCAAGGATGTTTACTGATGCAGTCTAGGAATCCTGAGAGAAAGATTTTCCGCAAATATAAATTGGGGTTTAGCAATTTATGTATTGAAGGAAAGCGGCTCAAAATTGGAACTTATAGATCACCACTGACTAGTCCTTCCGCCATGAAGGGAATAACCGCGGCTGTGTAGAGAATTAAAGGCTATTTAAGAGTTTGACAGAATTAAAGGGCCTGATGTACAAAAACAGGTTGTTTAATCGGTCTCAATTTTTCGAAGCGACCCATGGGCTGCTTGGTCAGGTCACAAAGTCTCCAGTCACTGAACGATCTGCCGAAGGAATATTACATTAGGAACATCATTATTGGCTATCCTCTGGGATGGGCCACAACCACAGGGAAGGAGGTCTACGAGAACAGCGGACCACCATCCCGGTACAGGCATTCAGAAACGGTCAAAGCAGACCACCATCCCGGTATATGCATTTAGAAACGGGCAAAGCAGACCGCCATCCTGGTATATGCATTCAGGAACGGGCAAAGCAGACCACCATCTCGGTACAGGCATTCAGAAACGGGCAAAGCAGACCACCATCCCGGTATATGCATTTAGAAACGGGCAAAGCAGACCGCCATCTCGGTATATGCATTCAGGAACGGGCAAAGCAGACCACCATCTCGGTATATGCATTCAGAAACGGGCAAAGCAGACCACCATCCCGGTATATGCATTCAGAAACGGGCAAAGCAGACCACCATCCCGGTACAGGCATTCAGAAACGGGCTAAGCAGACCACCATCCCGGTATATGCATTTAGAAACGGGCAAAGCAGACCGCCATCCCGGTATATGCATTCAGAAACGGGCAAAGCAGACCACCATCTCGGTATATGCATTCAGAAACGGGCAAAGCAGACCACCATCCCGGTATATGCATTCAGAAACGGGCAAAGCAGACCACCATCCCGGTACAGGCATTCAGAAACTGGCAAAGCAGACCACCATCCCGGCATAGGCATTCAGAAACGGGCAAAGCAGACCACCATCCCGGTATATGCATTCAGAAACGGGCAAAGCAGACCACCATCCCGGTATATGCATTCAGAAACGGGCAAAGCAGACCACCATCCCGGTATAGGCATTCAGAAACGGGCAAAGCAGACCACCATCCCGGTACAGGCATTCAGAAACGGGCAAAGCAGACCACCATCCCGGCATAGGCATTCAGAAACGGGCAAAGCAGACCACCATCCCGGTATATGCATTCAGAAACGGGTAAAGCAGACCACCATCCCGGTATATGCATTCAGAATCGGGCAAAGCAGACCACCATCCCGGCATAGGCATTCAGAAACGGGCAATTAAAAAAAACAAAAAGTATTTCATGTTGCTTAAAGAAAGGGGTACTGTGTGTGTGTGTATGTATATATATATATATATTTATTTATTTATATTACCTACTGGCGGTCGCCAGTAGGTAGCTATAGTTAGAATTTTGAGATTTAACATTGAAAAAAATCCTATTTGGAAAAACTTTGGCGCCGGTTGACGAATCGGACTGAAAATTTCCTCAAAATGGCCTCGCAGCTTTCCGGTCCTTCCCTGAAAGTTTGGGGGGGGGTTCGTCAAGCGGGGGCCGAGATAAAAGGGAGGTCCCAAAACGCGTTTTCCCCATGTTAATTTCCATAGGGCGTTCTATTTCACTTTTAGCCCGAACGGCTGAATGGATTTCCACCAAATTTGGCAAAATTGTAGGGACTGGTAGCCCGATGTGCCTTTGCTATGTCTCAAGATATGTGCTCCAGTGGATTTTGAGTAATTTAGGTTAAAAAAAATATATATATCTATGGCAGCGCCCCGGTGAGCGCTCCGGGCGCGCCACGCGAGGTGCGCACGGAAAGCTGATTGGCTCTCGGGTGTCTGTAAACATTCGAAACAGTCCGGAGCGGCCGCCATATTGTGTCTCGGTAAAATTGAGACACAAGAGGTGGCTAAAACAAAGGGGGAAAGGACCATAAGGCGTCAGGGATAGACTCCCTCTGAGCCCCTAGGTTTGATGTGGGGGCTATAAAAGGGCCACGCCGGGCATTTAAAATATATATATATTTTTTTCGTTTTGCGCAGGGGGAGCGCCCGGTACGCGCACCGGGGAGCGTACTAGGAGGAAAAAGAATGACAGAGTTTTTAAAAAATGAAGCCTTTTTTTAGAAATTGGAGGTAGTTCTAAAAAGAACTTTTTTTTCTCTTCTTTTTGTTGTTTTATATTTTTTTTGTGTTTTTTGAACATTTTGTACTTTTTTTGGCTTTTCAAAACAGTTTTATATTTTATTTGTATTTTTTTAGGGGGAGAAACAAAAAAAAGGGAATTGAAACTGGCTCAACTGGAGCAAAAAAACAAAAAAACCCCAAAATTACTTCTTTTTGGGGCACTTGTGATTGTCACCTGCAAGGACGAGGAGCTTTACGCTCTTTTCACCATAGGCGATAAGCTTGCCACATGCAGTACAAGTGATTTTAAAATCAGCAAATCGTCCCTTAATACAAGGCATCATCTCTGATGTTTCTGGTCCCGATGAAGTGGGTTCGTTTCTTTTGGAGGTGGTCCTTGAAGACTGGGGGAGGTTACTGGCCAGTTCCCTGAGCTCTGCACGAGAATAGTTGTTAGGGTGCTTACGGGTCATATGTCGAATCATGGTATTGTTACCAAAGGAATATTTTTTGTTTGGGTTGCCCCTTGAGAGTTCTTCCTTACAGATTAGGCAAGTTACCTTCACTTTTTTCTTGCCCTCTGGGAGTGAAAAAAACTCCCATACAATGTGTGACTTGGGCTTGTATGGGTTTTTTTGTTCAGGCAGCCATCTTCTCCTCCCCTCCTCCTCTTCCTCCTCCTCCTCCTCCTCTTGTTGACCACCAATGTAATCTTGAGCTGGTCCTCTTGGTTGTTGTGGTGGTGGTGGTGGGGCAGATGCACCAGCTGCTGCTGCTACTGAAGCCATTATACGATACGCGCCCCCGGGGGCGCGCCCCGGGTCGCGCTGCGTAAGCGCGTCGGATGTTTACGTTGCGCGATCGTATTCGCTCGAGTACTTCCGGGTGCGCTTACGCCGTGCGTATCACGCGGACGCGGCTACGCGATACGTCACGATCATGTTTTCGTTTGCGATATTGGCGCTTACGGGACGCTTTATAGAAGTACGCTTTATGGGGCGCTCCCCAGGGCACGCACCGGGAGCGCTCCAAAAATAAAAAAATAAATAAATAAAAAAATGGGAAAAATTGTAGGGACTGGTAGCCCTATTCTTAAGTGGTTTTTACGAAAATTTACTTTGAAAAAATATGTATTGTGCTACATTGGGCTATATATATACGTTAGAGCCAAAATGTAGCCCAATGTAGCCCAAAGATGTCATCAGCAGTGCATTGCATGCGCAAGTTATAGTGAGTCCAACTAACTATAACGTGGGAATTTCAATGGTTTTATGTCAGTAAAATTTCCAGGGAACTATAACTGGTATGAAACCTATGTTTTTTTCAGTTAATTTAATAGGTTTTTTAAATGCTAATTCCTAACTATAACTGGTGTGAAACCTATGGTTTTTTCAGTGAATATATATATATATATATATATATATACACACACACACACACACACACAGTACCCATGTGATCAAGTCCGGGTTCCCCAGACGAAACGCGTCATGTTGCCGTTCCCATCGATGGAATAAAGCACTTTACTAAATCTACGAAACCCTCGTTGTGGTCTGTACCTGTGTTTGAGCCGTCGGCTGGTTGCTTGCACTGCAGAATATATATATATATATATATATATATATATATATATATATATATATATATATATATATATATATATATATATATATATATACATACATACATATATATATACATACACACACACACACACACATATATACACATACATACCACATACACACACACTACTATAATAAAGAAAGAACTTTCAGCCTTTGAGGCGGGTAAACTCGGGAACCACAGCGCCAATCCACACACCCGATACACCGTATCGTATATAAATAAAAATTACAAAAACGTTATTTAGAAAATCTACAGCACGAAAAAAAAAAGTAGTCCCTCCGAAGTAGCGCCGGCCGCGACGTGCGTGCTCACGTCAGGAGCGCGGGGAGGAGCGGCGTCCAGGAGCGCAACGAGGAGCGGCGGACATGGCGCGGGGGAGGATCGGTGACGTGCGGCGCAGCGGACAGGCCAGCGGCGGTGCGAGCAGCGGACAGGCGGGAGGAGCGGCGGCTGAGGTAAGGGACATGGCGCGGGGGAGGAGCGGTGTCGTGAGGAGCAGCGGACAGGCCAGCGGCGGTGCGAGCAGTGGACAGGCGGGAGGAGCGGCGGCTGAGGTAAGGGGACCCATGTCGGGGCAGGCGGGGGACGGGGCTGCAGGAGAAATGAGAATGCAGGCGGGGGTCGGGGCAGGCAGGGGCCCGGGCTGCTGGACAATGTCCGGGCGGGGGTCGGGGAAGCCTGTTGCTCCCAGACAAGGTCGGGACGGGCTGCTAGTTTGGGGAGCATGTAAAGGTCTCCTCGCCTACTGATTGTTGTCTGCCCACTCAAGAAGTCTGGAGGGAGTCGGACACGATTCACGAATTAGAAGACCTCCTACAGGAATACTCTACCTTTGCGAGTTAGTTACTACCTAATCAGGTGTCTGTAGAGGATCAATGGTTTTGAGAAATGCCACAGAGACTCACAATTAAGAGTAGACGCTGCTCTTACGTCTTCTCCGGAGGGGATCACAAATTAAATTGAGTTCACTGTATATAACCCCTTTGCAAATTCTAGGATTTCACGAACTGCGCCATTTTGTGTGCACGTGTGTTTAGTTCATGAGATGTAGCATGAATGATCAGAGTGAGATAAGTAAAAGTATATTTTCTTAAAAGAATGATAATGAAAGTGACTGTGTTAAACACGGAGGAAGGGAAAGGATCTAGAGAAGTGAATGCAACAGAAAAGGAGGAAGAGGAGCCACAGGAGATTGACTTAATATGTGCACAGAGAAGTATATAAAGTTAAAGCTTCTCTGCACTCTTTATCTGCCTTCATCTCAATCAGATTGAAACTGTACTGATTATACAATTTTCTTTTAATGTATTTGCCTTGTTGATATTTTTCTTTAATTTGTAAGGTTTTGATTATGGGATTTGATTCTGTTTTTAGGTCGAGCCTGGGAAGCGCATGCGCTACTCTGCGAGGCATACTCTATTCAGGGAGGGACTTAAAGCTCCACCCACTCACGCCAATATTTTTCATTGGCTTGGCTCATTGTCCACTGTAAACTGTGGCTTTTCATTGGTCAATAGAATTAGTAGTCCCTCCTTAGCGCTGCCTTGTCTAATTTTGTAACTTCCCACGCGACACCCCCGTTACATGTGTTGTTACTCAGTAGGCTTTAATTACAGTATTCAAGCACTATTTTCTCAAATAGCTTTGTCCGGTCTGCTCTTGCAGGAAGAACACGCTCTCCAACGACTTTTTATTATTTTTATAGCATAAACGCAGCATTTGCAATGCAAGAGGTTTCGCATTTGCAAGAGTTTAAGCTACTGTCATTGTAAGTGACAATGCCTTTCATAGATCAGTTTAAAAAACAACACATAAATAAAAGGTATTATCATTTACAATGGCAATAGCCAAAACTCTTGTAAATGCGAGACCTATTGCATTGCAAATGCTAGTTATGCAAAGTAGTTTGTATGCTGTGATGCTTCGGCTCTCAAACTTCAGGCTGGGTATATTGACTGCAATATTTTATGTATGTCTTTTTATCGCAATTATTTATTACTATTTTGTGTTTTAGGACTGTGTCGATATAAAGCTTATCAAATTGCTTCTATGTATTTAAACAAATTGGTTTGTTGATAAAGAGCATTCTGATCGATCCCATGAAATTGAGCTACAGAGAGGTTGGACGCCGTTCCGTTACGCTTATGCGAGGAGGAGCAGCGTGTAGCCGCTGGACGGGGGAGCTAGCAGCCGTTGTGGTCTTCGCCACTGCGGAGAGGGCTCTGAGGGGTTAAGGGAAGCTCGGCCATCAACCCGCAGCAGATCATGTCTTCTGCGTCACCATAGAGTGCAGCGCGTTGTGGTGTGCCGAGAGGGCTCTGCGGCGCAGTGTGGTGTGCCGAGAGGGCTCTGCGGCGCAGTGTGCACCTGTTGACAGTCTTGGACTTTGGGAAGCACCATCATCATTAATTGTGTCTTTGGTTGTGGGGCCTGATGAGGAGCCTGGTATGCAGCTCCGTGGCTCCCCTGCTGTAATGGGAGCATTGCTGGAGGTTTGCCGGAGTTGCGAGCAGAGCAGAGTACCCCCGATACCTCCTAGCTTTTTGACCAGAGGGGGGGTGGGGGGTAAGCTTGTAAGGAGGGCGAGGAGACTATGTGGAGGGCACAGTGACCCTCTGTAAAGAGCAGGCCCAGCCCCCCTGCGGAGACGGCCCAGCTAGGACTGGGTGTGGTTTGTGGGAAGGTCTTGTGTGCTCTGCTCAGTCTCGGCTCGTCTTTTTGTCATTCACCTATTCCACTGCCTGCCAGGTTACATCCTTACAGTTTACTTGCTGGTTTCTACCTCCTTCTTTGCTCCAATTTGGTACTCATCTACTGTACAGCAATTCAGGAAATTATTTATTTATATCTATTCGTTTTTATTTGAAGGACTTGCAAAAGGGAGGTCAATATAATTTCCCCCTGTTTAATGTGTCATCTTATACGCTCCTAGCATCCAGCCATTGTTACGATCAACTCTGGGGGTCTTTCTTTTCCTCTTGGAAATCATTGGCTGGTTACGACAGTTGTACCAGTGGTACTTGCAGGACCAGGGCTACCGTGGATATCCGCGGACCAGCAGCAACGTCAGTGACTGTGATAAAGAGTATTCAAGTTCCATGCTGTACGAGTAATAGTGTAAAGTTCGATACAGCACCATACCAGAATTGGTGGCGTAAAGTGCGCTCCTTGGGGGTCTGCAATCTGGGTTGACAAAGTGATCCTTTTATTTCGCTGGTCCAGTCTGGGGGCTTCTATTATCCATAGGACCTTGGGACTACACTTGAGCAGGGGAAACCCCGATTGTCCTTTCCTTAGTTTCCAGTGACTGCTTAGGAGGTTACGCCCTGCCTGAGTAAAGGAGAACCAGGGCAAATAGGATAGTTTACAGGGCTTCTGGGTAAGGGAGTAACCCCAAGGACGTCCACACTGTTGTTCAGGCTACTCTAATAGATAGTATAGAGTAGACTATCACAAATACTCTCCAGCAGGTGAGCCAAGCTCGCCACTGCCAGCCATGACAACCATGCTACACTTGGTGGCTGGGCGATATCTGGAACCAAAAAATGTTGCCCTCGTATGGCCTGTTCTGAAAGAACTTCACCGGCTTCCTCTAGAAGCCAGAATTAATTTAAGTTTGTGTGCATCACATAAAAAGGCATTCACCAACCCAGCCTACCCAAGAGTCTCTATTAAAATGATTGGCAGAACTAAGAACATGAGAAGCATACATAATCTTAGCCTGAATTTGAAAAAGTGCAACTCTAGCAAAGCGGTCACGCAGGTCTTCTCTGGTGCAGCGCCCATCAATCATCTCAAACTCATTACCAGATAAGCGGAGATGTTTTATAAACAACCTTCAATTATGCAAAGGGCTAAAACGCATCTGTTCAAAATCTGAGTTACTTTCTTTTTCTGACATTTTGCTATCACAGTCCACTTTTAACTCTCTTTCATCAACTCTGCCAGTCTTCACACAATATTCTACTTCGGACCCTACTCTTAGCATAATCCCATAGCTCCTGCCTAAGCTCTGCCTTTTTTTTTCTCCTCTTCTACTTCCCCTTAGAATTGCCAGATGTGTTCGACATTTATCCATCGTTTTCTATACTCGTCCCACTATATTGAGATTGGTTTTGAACTGTTTCACTTATCTTTTTCCTGACTGGTTCTCTGAATGCCAAAGTGGACAAATTCAGCCGACGGAGCCTTGCGGATCACAAGTGGCTTCTCCATAAGGAGGTGGTACATGGTCTCTTTCAGCGGTGGGGAGTTCCTTGGTTAGATCTGTTCGACTCCAAAGAGAACATGCAATGTCAGCTGTTTTGAAAGGTGGAGTTTCCGAGGCAACTCACTCGGCAACGCTTTTCATCGCAAGTGTAGTTCAGGTCTCCTGTACAGCTTTCAGCCCATACTACACCTGCCCAGAGTGCTCACGAAGATCAAGAGCGAACTGGCACAAGTCATTCTTGTGACTCCGGATTTGGCAAGAAGAGTTTGGTATTGCGAGCTTCTGGCTGTGAGCATCGATCCCCCGATCAGAATGCCCCTTCGGAAGGATCTTTTGTCACAGCAGCAGGTGAGGGTCCTCCACCCAAACCTGTCCACTCTCCACCTCCTTGCGTGGAGATTGAGCGGTGGTGGCTGACGGCTTTTGACCTTTCTCTCAATGTCTGCTCTCATTTGTCAGTTGTTTGTGAGGGGTGAACAAAATCACACTTTTTGTTCAATTTGCTGATGCCTCCTTGGTCGATAAGCATTTCATTAAGGCAAAAGATCAAATAAGAGAACTTGGAGCCTTTGGGCATAATGCCTGAATCCATATGTTGCTTACTAAAATAATTCCGTCCAGAATGAGATCAGGGAGATTTCACCATTTGTGAATTTACAATTATTTCTCAAGAATTTCTATATTGTGCATTTAAAATTTTAACCTAAATGTATACTTTTTCTAAATCGATTTCCATTCCAGCAAGCAATACAGGTGTAAGAAAGATACAATATTTTATTAATCTCAAACATTTTGGGAGGGAGCATGGCTAAGATGGCGGCTCATTAAGACGCTTCATCTCGCTCCTCCAGTCGGCCACTGCCATTTGCAGTATTTACAGGGCTGCCCTGGCCACAGCAAATGAACCATGAGGCAGGGGAAGTGGGGCTCTCCGGATCGAGCGCAGCGGTCGTGCTTTTGAACCAGTCTAAGCAAGGAAGATGGTGGTGCCTCGCGGCTACGGGGTCCCGCGCAGGACTTAGCAGGTGGCCCACATTGCTTCCAGAGCGGGAGCCTGCAAGCACTAACTGTTGGGCCAGTGAGGGGCCCTGGAGGTGTGCAGTGACTGAGCACGGCTGCAGAGGAGGGAGACTGGCTGAATGGCATCAAAAGTGGTTTGTGAAGGTGCAGAGGGGCTGAAATTGTGTGCGGTCCTCCCCGATTTTGAGCAGGACCACAAGAGGGACCCACTGTTAGGAGTCCAGGACGTGCAGGATTGGCGGTTGGGGCTTGTCTGCAGGACCGACTAGTGGAGCAGGGGGCCTCGGAAAGCCACAAGACCGAAATTCAGCAAACCGGGTAAAGAAACCAGGACCTGGTACACCCCCTCCCCCCCCCCCCCCTCAGAGAGGTATGTTAGGAAAGAAGGACGCAGGAGGTAAATGCCCTAGAGAAGGCATGTTTTGCCCCATGGCAAACTGATGGACCCCTTTGAGGCTCCCGTGGATCTGCTACCTTCCGTGGTGCTGTGCTGCCAGCTCCTTGCATGACTGTCCTTTCTGATTATAGATGCTCTCATGGGAGCGGACCCCTCTGATTCACAGTTTGCAGGGCCTCTGGAAGCCCGATTAGGTGCACGGACTTGCACTCTGGCAGGGAACTTTGTGTGCATGCTTGCTTTCTGGCTCACGCTCTCTCTCTGGGGCTCCTGCTACAGCTAGGCACTGTGGATCCTCCCCAGTGTGGCTCGTCTGGAGGGCACAAAGTTGGAACCCCCGACTGGAGGTAGTGTCTACCCCTAGGGGTAGCATGTCAATTGCGAACATGCCCACCAGCCGGGGCAAGAAGAGCACTCCCTAGGAGATACACTCGTTGGTCTGGGCAACCAGCAGAAGAAAGTGCAGGTACAGCACAACTCAGCAGGAGCTAAGAGGGGTGACTAGGAGACCGGGTAACAAGAGCCTTTATGGAGCTCTCTACGCGTCTCTCTGGGAGGACATTCACAGAGTAAAGACAGAACTGAGCCATAACATCAAAGTTGTGAAGCGGGAACTGGTGGCTGTGGGAGACAGGGTGTCCACCCTCGAAGCTTTTTGCAATGAAGGGATTGAACTATTATTACAAGAGATTGGCCAGTGGGATCAGCAGGCCAACACGCAAGCCCATGCTGAAGATCTCGAGAAACGCTCCCTGCAGGAATATTCTTTGCATTTGTGGTGCCCCGGACAAGACAGAAGGCTAATACATTGCGGCCTATGCGAGAGCTCTCTTCCAGCAGATACCAGGAGGACACAGAGCTGCAATTAGACACAGTGCATAGGTTCAGTTCTTGCTTGGGTCAGGGGCCTGCCCTCCGTACATCCTCGTTTGTATCCATGACTACCAGCTATAAAAGAGTCTATCCTACGCAATGCCTGTGGTGCGCAGCCTGTACTGTTCAGAGGTCACTCCCTAATGTAAAAAGAACTGGCGACTGCAACTCTTCAGCGCCAACAAAACTTTGCCCCATTACTACCTTCCTCTGGAGCAAAGACATTTAGTCCAATTGGGGACACCCATCTTTTGCTGGAATGATAAGCTGCAGCTACTCCCCGCCCTGGCTGAGGTGTGTCGTCCCCGGGATCTCCCAGAGGATGCCACAGAGCTGTTGTCGAGCAAGTCTAGTGGGTGCAGGGAACGGTGCCATAACCAGTGGAAGAAAGCCCCAGCCCCCCTCGCAGAGACAGGGCCTAGATTCCGCAACCATGGCCCTGGAGCAACAGAGTGCTTGATAGACTGGCTCGTGTTAAACAGTAGTATGATATGACCTGCAACTTCATCCAGGCCCCGAGCTAGCTTGACAGCGCTACATCGCCATTGACTATTTCTTTACTCATAGGCGGACAATCTCATCTCATGTTGTTGGAGACTGCCTTGACGGATATTTCCCCATGGTGACCCCATGGGACTTTGCTAAGTATTCAAGGCGCATGATGATATTGTGCTAATCTTGTTTATATTTTACTTCCAGGTTGAGTCTTGAACTGGTTTTTGGAGATAAGGACTCATACACATTCAGATGTGTGGATCTGCGCCAATCGACTCCTTCCCTGGATAGAGGCCTGCAATGGTGGGGCTGGGGACAGCTAGGGGAGACCCGATGCACTCCCACCTCTCCCAACGCATGCCGACAATCCCTGATCCCTCCATACAGATTTGAAGACAGTCACCCTAAATGTGAAAGGGTTTAACCCGGTCAAGCAGAAGGCCATCTCATTGTACCTAGAAAGCACTGGAGAAGATAACTGTCTACTTCAGGAGACACACTTACTCACGGGGGGCTGGCATAGAATGAAGTCAAAATTATTTACCACGTTAATACTTCTCCTCTAAAACAAGGGGGGCGGGGGTTACCACCATAATTATAGCGCACTTTTTTAAAGGCACTGTCGGTCACAAAATCGAGGGGCTGATTACTAGCATACCAAGTCTTGTTAGGTGAAATCACTCTCACAGCAGCCTCTATTTATGCACCCAATGACAATCCTGAATAATTCCTTAAGAGGGCCACTTCAGAGGTACTGACCTCACCAGATCAGACTGTTTTAATGTGTGGGGGGGGGGAGGGAGTGAATTTGAATCTGGTGATGAAAAATGACATGGATAGATCTGGACTGCGTTCTGGACATGCTGGAGAATTCTTGAGGTGGGCTGGCTACATGAAATGGGAGACTAATGGCGAAGCATGCACACAGCACCAAAAAATTATGCTTTCTACTAGCATGCACACAAGACCTACGCCAGCCTCATCCACTTTCTCGCCACAAGGAACTTGGAGGCACAAGAAGTAGAAGACTGGGCTCTTATCGGCCCATCTCTCTCATCAATGTTGATGTGAAGCTATTCACAAGTATTCTCACAGCGAAATACGTGCCTCATCAGCCGGGACTTGTGGACCCCGATCAATCGGTCTTCATTCTGCACCAACAGTGTGGTAACAATACTAGATGCATTTAGTGGGCAAAGCTACCTGCGTATGTAAAGAGGCGAGGTATGTGGCCTTACGGCTAGCTAGGTCGACCTCAAAGCTGGGGAACCGGGTTAGAGTTTCTGCAACAACGCTCAACATTCTGGGATTCTGGGCAAGTCACTTAATCTCCCCGTGCCTAGCAAAAATTCATGTGTCCATCTGTAACAAAACTGGTGCTCATGTAAAGCGGTCCGATACCCAATATCTACGGGTTGAGTCCGCACTATATAAAACTCTTTATAAAAATAAAACACATTTTTTTAAAAAAAGGAGGAGATGATGCTTCTGGCCATCGATGCTGACAAAGCATTTGATCGGGTGCATTGGAACTACCTAGAGCAAAAATCTCCAGAAGTCCCAGGCTCTTGACCTCTTGGTTTACCCTCAAGGTGTTGACCCACCTGACTGATAGATACCCACTTTGGTGGGGGGATACCTCCATCTCTCACCTGGGGATCCAAATTACTAGTACACTACAAGACCATGTAGTCATCAATTACCAAAATGTACTCAAGCAGATCTGCAATGACCTCACACAGTGGAGGCACTACCACGTCTCCTAGCTCGGACAAATAGCCGCGCTCAAAATGACTAGACTGCTACAAGCACTTTTCTTATTTCAAACCCTCCTACTAGCACCCCCGGTGGGTACATTGCAAGCTCTGCAGGCGGAGGTCAACCACTTCATGTGGGAAGGTAAGAGAGCATGTATGAGTTGCAAAGAAGCCTATCGCCCGAGTGGGGCCTGGTGACTCCCAACCTTCCATGGACTGTTAAACAGCCCAGCTCCGCTTTATTGTGGAGTCGCTCGGATTCAGAGAAGCATTAGTGCTTCATGGACAGGACGGTGGCAGGTGAGCACCTCTGGAAGGTTCCCTTCTTGAGCACATCGCAGAGGGCTTGAACTTCTCCCCTATTACCATAGCCACATTGGGAGTGTGAGACTAAGTAGCTATCCGCCATGGGTTGACTTACTTCCCATAGCCGCAAAGGCCCCTTTTCGGCAATCCAAAGTTTACCTTACAGATACACCCCATTGCATTTGCAGCCTGGCGGACTGCTAGTTGCCGATCAGTGGGACACCTGTTTGATGTCAGCGGGCCCCCTGTGTTCGATCAACTAAAGATGGGCTAGCAGAAACAAAACACCTACACTCTCCGCAACTTAAATACTGGGTCACCCACCCAAGCACACATAACAGTGTTCAGCACCAACTCACTCCCTTTGAGAAGTGGCTACTCTATGGACAGTGACGGCCACCTTATTACTGAATTATATGCTTTCCTAATTAATGCAGCTCCAGGACAAAACGTAAGGTCCGAGATGATGGGAGCAGGAATTAGGGCGGAGGTTGACACACAGCGAGTCGAGCGAGATATACCATAGAGCGAGGCACATAGTGCGCAACACAGTGGGCATAGAGTACGTGGTTAAAATCACAATGCACGAGTATTTAACTTCTGCCCGCCTTCATCTGAGCAACAATTGCCGCTGCGCAAACTGTTGGAAGATGTGGGGCCCCTTCGGACCTTGCTTCATCTTCTCTGGGACGGTCTAATGCGCAAACCTTACTGGGAGGCCATATTGACTAACACTGATAAACATCTCAACACCAAACTGCTATGCTTTCCAATTTACATCATTCCGTATCCCCACAATCAGTTGGCCTTCCCCCTTTAAATCCCGCAGGAAGCGAGATATTGGTCTAGCATTAAGCGCAGTGCTTCAGACCGTCCTTTTCCATTAGGGTTCTGAGGCAATTCCGAAGCACACGGCGTGACTACAGAAGTTGTGGTGTATACTGGGAATGGTGCACCTAACCCTAGCATTAACCTCACAATCAGATGCCTACCGCATCCTCTGGAGACCATACATTACCTTGCTTTCTTCTGGATTCTATGAATTGACATGCCCCAGTTGTGTCTTGCGTTTGACTGATACGGACGGCACAGATCTACTATTGTAAAATGAGCACTGCCGGAGGGGTTAGGGTTGGTTTGCTAATGTTTTATCTTTGCTCTATGATGCTGCATCGGAAGGCCGTGCAAGGCAGATACCCTCTGGTTTTAGACCTACTATAGTGGAATGAGTATTATCTGGGGAGGGAAGAGGGTTTGCTTGCTTGCTATTGTTGCATTGCTGTTCGATGCCACTGCATGGGAGTGCCGTGCTATGTAGGTCCCCTCTGGCATCGGCAATGTTGGTTTGTAAACCAATAAAATACATCTGAACCATAAAAGGGGTTGAGACGGCCAACCACTGCTAAAGAAAGTCATGTTTTCTCCAAGCATGCCATTTTCACCAGGTCCTATTAATGTAGTAGTCATATTTCCCCAATTTAGCACTAATTTACGCATTTCCTCCAGCTGGCGAACATTTACATGTCGCACTGAAGAGCCCGTCGCACTGTCTACACGTAGGAGTTTAAATGCGACCTGAACGTTGTATAGTTCAACTTCTAGTGGCATTGCACTTGGGTACTTTTGGAGGCACTGTATCTGCCAGGGTCTCCTGACCACACACTCGACATTACCATGTACACAATTCTCTATGTTGTCCCTGCCCAACCATCAGCTAAAGCGCCCTTTACAAATTCCTTTAAACCCTGGTTTAGTTCTTAACAAAATCTGACAGATTAGAGGGGTGAGAAATTATGACCCAAGCCAAAATGGCAGATGACCCGTATTGAAACCCAGACTGGCGACACCCTTCTGCCAGAGGTTGGACCAAGGTAAGGAGCAAGAGTAAGGATAAACCTTAGACCATGCCCTGAAGTCATGGGCAGAAAGGCCCAAATGCTTATGAACGTATTAGGATCCATCTCAGTAGCAACACACAAGGCACATTCTTGGATTCCAAATTTAAAAAACTGGTGACTTTTGGATGTCTGTCCGTGGGCAAATCCTGCTTTTTAATCCAGAAACATTTGGCGATGATCTATATTAATTGTGATGACTGCATGCATCTGCCAATAATGATACCCTGAAGCCCCCAGACTGCCAGTCTACCCACGCCTCTAAACAACAATGCTTCTATGTAAAGCCCTCCAGTACTCAGAGGCCAGGTCTAAGCTTAACTGACACACATTACCAGTCATTCAAACATCACGCTTCGTTACAACCTACGTGGTTTACACCCATCTCAGTGCACCTTGCAGTGCTAGAAGCAAATCAAACATTTAATTGTTTGACACACACTCTCGTCAAGCAAACATACAGATTGAGCAAATACATAAACCCAGATTAACTATCGCCCAGACAGATCACGTCGTTTTACGTGCCTTTAAAAACCCTTCCAGGAACGGCCAGTTAGTTCATTCCCAAAACGCTGCATTTTACTATTTAACTACAGAATATTGGCCCCCCAACAAGCACTTTTATTTCCATTTTTGGACTCATCAAGGACTACTCTGCAACAACTGCACACCCCACAGTGGCACGTCTGGAGCGTGGGATCACAGCACTTGCAATCCAGGTGTGTTGTCCGATTAGAGGAAACTACAGGTGTATGGCCTGGTGCCTTCCTGCCCTCCAAATAATAACAAAAAACATCTCGATTAGTGACGAAAGCTCACTGCGAACAATTCACTTGCTGCCTAAGGATAACAATTCTCTTGCTGCCTAAGGAGAAGTGTTCTAACAAACCTAATGGATGGGCACTTTCGGCTATGTAGTCCCAACTTCAAACTTGAGACCTTCCATCAAGGCTATGGCTAAGACTCCAAACTGTGCCCTTCCTGCCTTTAGAGGTGCCACTGCCTGTTACAGGCACACGCCTCCTACTTTCAAAGGGTCTCTTTACCTACCTATAGACAATTGCATAGTTTAAGAGCTTTACAGGAGAAGCCGGAGGCTGTTTTATTCTTTGTGTCTCTGATTTCCAAGAAGCGGTGAGATGCCCTAGCATTATTTATCAAGAAGTGAGAATCTGAAAATTAAATGTACACAGCACAAGAGCCACTGTACTTACGAATATAACCAGTTTGGGCGAGACACGTTTTTTTGGACAGCGCAGTTGAATAAATCAACAGACTGGACACCGCTGTAACGTTAAACAGATTACTGAAAATATGCAAAGCAACATTTTCACATTAAGAGGGCATCGAAAAGAATGAAGACTGTGCAGGTGAATGGAAAGGGCCACTCGAGCCAACTTTCAAAGATCAGCAAGTCTAGATTTAAGGAGGGTTAAAGCGGCAAGAGCGTAACCGGACGGGTAATCTTGTAGTGGTGGGGAGCAAGTAACAGGGAAGAACCAGCTAGTGAGGCTGTTCATGGGGGCTTAGGTGAGACCGGTAAGATCTAGGCTGGATGTGCGAAGGATGTGTGGGGGCGGGTAGGATCTCTCACTGTTTCTATTAGGCAGACAGGAGACAACTGTGTACGCCTTTAAATGAGAAAAGGAGTACTTTGTATAAGGCCCTGGTTTTAGTGATCGCCAACCGAGATCCTACAGATTGGGGGTGTTGCTGGCAAGACTATAGCAAGTTCCTATAGGAAAGTACCGAACTTTATCCAGAGAATATTAGGGGAGGCTACTTTGATGCCGCCTGTTCAGATCATTTTCTAAAGACAAAGGTCCTAAGCCTAGAACATTATTTCAAATCAATGTTATATAGACCACAATAGAAAACTATATACTCTTTTCTTATACCCAGCCGGGCAAAGAATTTATTTGTAAATTATAACAGGTATTCAAAGTTTGAAATGCAATTACACAACAAACATTTTCGTTTGGAGTAAGGCACAAGCCTGTGCCGTACTTAGAAATAGAAGGAAATTGGAAGGAAGGATACAGAAGAGAGAACAGTTTACTTCAGGCAAGAAGAAGTGAGCAAAAATGGGTACTGTTTTACATCAAAATTGACAGTAATTCCCAGAGTAGTACATACATACAGAGGTGTTCGTAAATTAACTGCATGTCTACTAAACAAAGTCGACGGCGTTTCGATCCCGTGCTCAAATTATAATGGGATCATCATCAGGACTTAATATTTATATTGCCTGGTACAACAAAATTAAATAAGCCTGTAGGGAAAAAAACAGGGGAGAAACAGAGAAGCAATAGAGATTAAATTGCTATTCTGCGGCAAGGATTCGAGATCAACTGAGTCACATTCAATACTTACATGATTCGGAATCGCAGTGCAGTGAAAGTGCCAACACGTGTTTCTTTTACCAGGATTGTGCCATTCTGCATTGTACATACTCGGTGCCAGTGGCTGATGGGCACTTTTGGTTCGAGAATTGGCAAGGGATTGTGTTGATGTGGGAGCGGTTGTGAAAGGCTGCCATCTCCGTGGGGGTGAGCAGATGACAGCGTGTGCACTTATCCGATGCGGGGGTCAGGAGTGGTGAGTCGGTGATCGTTTCTGGGGTTCTCCTACCCTCTGTTACCAGAGGTTGGGGTTATAGGCAGAGAAGGAATCCAGTGCTAGACGTAGTCGAACGTCGTACTGGTAATGATTAGAAATTAAGGATTAACTGGTGGTTGGATTATCAATCAATAGCATACCCTCGGCGCCGGAAATCTCCTCACTTTACACGTGGGTGTACTTTGGAGGGCTAGATGGCCGGTATGTCAGTTCAGAGTCGCTGGAAAGGAGAGTAGGCATTAGTTAACTGAATAAATGAGGGGGGCCGGGCCCCTCTTAGTCAGTGACTTACCGAATGAGGATCAGTTTCAGGTTACGAGGCAATCCGCATTTGGAAGCCCCGTCCTGTTGTATTGAGGCTGCGGTCGATGACTTATTCGATCCGCTGAAAAAAGAGAGCAGTTGCACGTTACAGGCTCTTTTGAGAGCATACAAGCCTCGTTTAGTGCTGTCTGGGGGCTTCTGACCACTTGATTGGAAGTTAACCGGTGCTGCGGTCTGTGCAATACACGATCCGCTGCGGAGAAGAAGGAATGGTGTTAGGGTGTGGGCTCTAACTGGAATTGAATTCTGGGCTCTCCCCTGGGTGGCAGAGCCTCGTTCGAACTATAATGGGCTCCTTACCGCTAGAAAGATACTTGGACGCAATGCCGGTCCACTGGTTCCCGTCAGTCGTGCTGCTTCCTAGTCACTGGGCGCAATATCGCGGGATATAACTGTTAGGTCAGGTGACGGGGGTCACATGATCGCGGGGTGAATGGAGCAGCCATCTTGGAGTGGGGGATTGAGTTATCCGAAGTATGGTGAAAGCGGCGCAAGTGGGGTAAAATTATAACCAACCAAAAGTGCAGTGCAGTATATAAGCATACCGGTTATAACAAAAAGTGCTTAGGGTCGACAGTGAATAAAGTGCAACATGTGTGATAAAATTGTTTAAAAAAAAGAGATAGCCGATTACTTTCAGACACATTATTCTCTGTCGCCCATGATATTTCAATGGATTGTTATTGAACAGCATTTACAGTTTGAGTCTATGAGTCCATGTTACCATGGTGTCGGGCAAAATTGTCTGGTCAATGTTGCAACTAAAGCAGGTTTGTCCAGTCCTCGCTTTTGTTTAATCCAGTCCGGATAGTATTAAACTGGAATATGGACTTGAGTTCTTCTCTGTTCAAAAGTTGGGAGAGGTTTCCTCCTCTTTGTGGGAGCTTGATGGCTTTAAGAATTGTCCATTGGATGTCGTCAGCTGTGTGGTTCATCTCCGCAAAGTGTTCCACCATAGGAGCATTAGGCGTTTTGCATCTGATCCTGCTCCGATGTTGACAGATGCGTGTCTTAGCTTTTTGGCTGGTTTGCCCTACATACATTTTCTGGCATGGGCAAAGTATTGCATAAATGACATTACAGGTGTTACAATTCGTGAATGATTTCATTTCGAAATTGATGCCATTATGACAGATGTTGCGTGCCTCAATTGTGAATTCGCAGACAGTACAGTGACCACATTTCACATGCCCCACTAGTGGTTGTAGCCCCCAATTGGAGTCTATAGTTGTTCTAGGAGTGGGGGCTGGTAAGCTGCCCTAAACAAGGGATCTTTCAAATTTTTGTTTTTTCGGAATGCAAAGAGGGGTCTCTCTAAATTGACTGGGCCAGCATTTATAATGGGCCAATGTCTGAGGATTGATTTGCGAATTCTATTGGATGCTGGGCAGAATGTGGTCACACAAGCTATTCTGTCTTTACTCTCCCGCGTCTTTGGAGTTAGAAGAACATCGCGTGGGCAGTACCAAGCCCTTTTTGATGCTGTTTTGACTAATCTTTTAGGATAGCCACGCATTTTCAGTTTGACAGAACGTTGGCTTCCTTGAAGTAGTCTATTTTGTTCGAGCAATTGAGAAACAGGTTCAATGTTGTGATGTCAAGGTTCCAGACTAAAAAAAAATTCGAAAAAGGGATAGCATGGCGATGATAAATTTGATAGAACACTACCCCTTTGATCCCGCCATTAACACACTATGCACCATGGATGTAGAGTCACTCTACACAAACATCCCGCAAACAGCGGCTTTACTGGTGATTCAAAGAATTCTTGAAACACGGCCTCGCCCACACAGGGTCCCAACTATCTTTATCCTCCAACTTCTTGAACTGTGCCTATCTAAGAATTTTTTCACCTTTGATGGCACATAATATCAACAAATAAAGGGGACATCCATGGGGGCTATTTTTGCCCCCAACCTGGCCATTCTGTTCATGGATGCTCTGGAAATCGGCGTCATCTTAACAGACGGTAACCCATTTTTCACAGGAATATCCCTGTGGCGTCGCTACATAGACAACATTTTTTTAGTCTGGAACCTTGACATCACGACATTGAACCTGTTTCTCCATTGGCTTAACAATTGTGCGGATTTAACCTTGACCTTGACCCACAATAAAACCCAAATTGCTTTCCTTGACCTTACAATTTACAGTCATGAAGGCGAGTTATTAACGCGCCTGTACAGAAAGCCCGCAGAGCGTAACATTCTGTTAAGCTACAATAGCAACCACCCTAGAGCTTTAAAAGATTCACTACCCTATTCCCAGTTTCTCAGAATAAGGCGCAATTGCTCGAACTAAATAGACTACTTCAAGGAAGCCAACGTTCTGTCAAATAAACTGAAAATGCGTGGCTATCCTAAAAGATTAGTCAAAACAGCATCAAAAAGGGCTTGGTACTGCCCACGCGATGTTCTTCTAACTCCAAAGACGCGGGAGAGTAAAGACAGAATAGCTTGTGTGACCACATTCTGCCCAGCATCCAATAGAATTCGCAAATCAATCCTCAGACATTGGCCCATTATAAATGCTGGCCCAGTCAATTTAGAGAGACCCCTCTTTGCATTCCGAAAAAACAAAAATTTGAAAGATCACTTGGTTAGGGCAGCTCTACCAGCCCCCACTCCTCGAACAACTATAGACTCCAATTGGGGGCTACCACCACTAGTGGGGCATGTGAAATGTGGTCACTGTACTGTCTGCGAATTCACAATTGAGGCACGCAACATCTGTCATAATGGCATCAATTTCGAAATGAAATCATTCACAAATTGTAACACCTGTAATGTCATTTATGCGATACTTTGCCCATGCCAGAAAATGTATGTAGGGCAAACCAGCCAAAAAGCTAAGACACGCATCTGTCAACATCGGAGCAGGATCAGATGCAAAACGCCTAATGCTCCTATGGTGGAACACTTCGCGGAGATGAACCACACAGCTGACGACATCCAATGGACAATTCTTAAAGCCATCAAGCTCCCACAAAGAGGAGGAAACCTCTCCCAACTTTTGAACAGAGAAGAACTCAAGTCCATAATCCAGTTTAATACTATCCGGACTGGATTAAACAAAAGCGAGGACTGGACAAACCTGCTTTAGTTGCAACATTGACCATACAATTTTGCCCGACACCATGGTAACATGGACTCATAGACTCAAACTGTAAATGCTGTTCAATAACAATCCATTGAAATATCATGGGCGACAGAGAATAATGTGTCTGAAAGTAATAGGCTATCTCTTTTTTAACAATTTTATCACACATGTTGCACTTTATTCACTGTCGACCCTAAGCACTTTTTGCTATAACCGGTATGCTTATATACTGCACTGCACTTTTGGTTGGTTATAATTTTACCCCACTTGCGCCGCTTTCACCATACTTCGGATAACTCAATCCCCCACTCCAAGATGGCTGCTCCATTCACCCCACGATCATGTGACCCCCGTCACCTGACCTAACAGTTATATCCCGCGATATTGCGCCCAGTGACTAGGAAGAAGCACGACTGACGGGAACCAGTGGACCGGCATTGCGTCCAAGTATCTTTCTAGCGGTAAGGAGCCCATTATAGTTCGAACGAGGCTCGGCCACCCAGGGGAGAGCCCAGAATTCAATTCCAGTTAGAGCCAACACCCTAACACCATTCCTTCTTCTCCGCAGCGGATCGTGTATTGCACCGACCGCAGCACCGGATAACTTCCAATCAAGCGGTCAGAAGCCCCCAGACAGCACTAAACGAGGCTTGCATGCTCTCAAAAGAGCCTGTAACGTGCAACTGCTCTCTTTTTATCTCAAATCCTTGCCGCAGAATAGCAATTTAATCTCTATTGCTTCTCTGTTTCTCCCCTTTTTTTTTCCCTACAGGCTTATTTAATTTTGTTGTACCAGGCAATATAAATCTTAAGTCCTGATGATGATGATCCCATTATAATTTGAGCACGGGATCGAAACGCCGTCAAAAAAGAGTCAAGTCAAGTCAAAAGATTTGTATAGCGCGCTACATACCCAGAGGGTCTCAAGGCGCTTGTAGAAGGGTGGGGAGTTACTTGTCGAATATCCACGTTTTGAGTTGCTTTCTGAATGCTAGGTGGTTCTGAGTAAGGCGAAGGTGAGTGGGAAGTGAGTTCCAAGTTTTAGCCACTAGGTAGGAGAAGGATCTACCTCCCATGGTGGTTTTGTTGATGCGAGGTACATTAGCAAGGGCTTGGTTGGAGGATCGTAGCTGGCGGGAGGGGGTGTAGAAGGATAGTCGTGTGTTGAGGCATTCGGGTCCGATTTCGTAGAGTGCTTTGTGTGCGTGGGTTAAGAGCCGGAAAGTTATCCTCTTATTGACGGGGAGCCAGTGGAGGTTTTTCAGGTGATCAGAGATGTGTTCTTTACGCGGGATGTCAAGTATGAGCCTGGCTGAGGCGTTCTGGATGCGTTGTAGTTTTTTCTGGAGTTTTGCGGTGGTGCCGGCGTAGAGGGTGTTTCCGTAGTCCAGTCGGCTCGTGACCAGAGCGTGGGTGACTGTTTTTCTAGTTTCGGTAGGGATCCAGCGAAATGTTTTTTTGAGCATGAGAAGAATGTTGAAGCAAGATGAAGAAACGGCGTTGACTTGTCTGTTCATCGAGAGTGAGGAATCCAGGATGACGCCCAGATTCCGTGCGTGGTCCGTCGGGATGGGTGCTTTTCCAAGGGCCTCTGGCCACCAAGAGTCGTCCCAGGCGGAGGGGGAGGTGCCTAAGATGAGGACTTCTGTTTTGTCTGAGTTCAGTTTCAGACGGCTGTGCTTCATCCATTCGGCTACTTCTTTCATTCCTTCGTGTAGGTTGGTTTTGGCCGTGTTAGGGTCTCTGGTGAGTGATAGGATCAGTTGAGTGTCGTCGGCGTAGGAGATGATGTTGAGGTTGTGTTGGCGTGCGATGGCCGCGAGGGGGCTCATGTAAACGTTGAAGAGGGTGGGACTGAGTGAGGACCCTTGAGGTACGCCGCAGATGACTTCAGTGGCCTCTGACTTGAATGGTGGGAGGCAGACTCTCTGGGTTCTTCCGGAGAGGAACGAGGTGATCCATTCCAGTGCTTTTCCTTGGATTCCAATGTTTTTGAGGCGCTGTAGAAGGGTGCTATGGCAGACTGTGTCGAAGGCTGCGGAGAGGTCGAGGAGGATGAGGGCGACTGTCTCTCCATTGTCCAGTAGAGTTCGAATGTCGTCTGTTGCTGCGATGAGGGCGGTTTCGGTGCTGTGCTTGGCTCGGAAGCCGGACTGTGAGGAGTCGAGGGATTTGTTGGTTTCGAGGAATGCGGCGAGCTGGTTGTTGACAGCTTTCTCGATGACTTTGGCCGGGAATGGAAGGAGTGAGATAGGGCGATAGTTTTTGAGTTCGGTGGGGTCAGCTGTGGGTTTCTTCAGGAGGGCGCTGAGTTCGGCATGTTTCCAGCTTTCCGGGAAGGTTGCGGAGTTGAGGGAGCAGTTGATGACGTCTCGGAGGTGCGGTGCAATAATGGAGTCTGCTTTGTTAAAGATGTGGTGAGGGCAGGGGTCTGTGGGGGATCCTGAGTGGATAGAGTTCATCAGACGGATGGTGTCCTCAGTGGAAATTGGCTTCCAGTCATTGAGGATGTTCAGGGGGGGTGGGGGACCTGCAGGGGATTGGGAGGCTTGGTCTTCTGGTTGGATGTCGAAGCTGTTGTGGATGTCTGCAATTTTGTTGTGGAAGAGTGAGGCTAGGGAGTTGCAGAGGGCTTGAGAGGGGGTGATGTCGTTGGAGTTGGCTGAGGGGTTGGTAAATTCCTTGACGATGTTGAATAGTTCCTTGCTGTTGTGGGCGTTGTTATCTAGACGGTCCTTGAAGGCTGCTTTCTTGGCATTTCGGATTAGTTGGTGGTGAATGCGGGTGGCGTTTTTGAAGGCGTCCTTGGTGCTGGTGTTTGGGTCTTTTTTCAAGGCCTTCTCGAGGGAGCGACAGAGTTTCTTGGATTTCTTAAGATCATCGTTGAACCAGGAGGCCTTCTTGCTGCCTAGTTTGGTTTGTCGTTTTTTCAGTGGTGCTAGGATGTCTGCGCTGTTGGATAACCATTGGGTGAGGTTGGTGGCTGCTTGGTCTGGGTTAGCGGAGTGGGCGGGGGGCTTTTGAAGAAGCGATGAGGAGATCTGGTCGATGGTGATTTTGTTCCAGTTTCTTTGCAGAGTGGGTTGGGGGTGGTTGTTGGATGTGGGCTTGTTGTAGGTGAAGTGAACGCAGCTGTGGTCAGTCCAAAGGAGAGCAGTGGTGTGGCTGAAGGAAACATGCTTGCTGGAGGTGAAGATAGGGTCGAGTGTGTGACCTGCGATGTGGGTGGGGGTAGTGACAAGTTGTTTAAGTCCAAGGTTTGCGAGGTTGTCCAAAAGGGTGGTGGTGTTGCGGTCGTTGTTCTTATCAAGGTGAAAGTTGAGGTCTCCCAAAAGGATGTAGTCCTCGGAGGGGAGCGCGTGTGGAGTGATGAAGTCCGTGATGTCCTCACTAAATTGTGCGCGGGGTCCTGGTGGCCTGTAAAGGAGGGTGCCTCCGAGTGTGGTCTTGGAGTCGATGTGGATCTGGAAGTGAAGGTGTTCAGAGTTGGCGAGATTGACGTCTGAGTTGGTTGAGATGCGGATGGATTTCTTGTGGACGATAGCGATGCCTCCTCCTGTGTGGCCGGTACGGTCCTTGCGAATGATCTTATAGCCTTCCGGGATGGCGATGGTGATGTCTGGGGCTGAAGAGGCATTCATCCATGTTTCTGTTAGGAAGGCGACGTCCGGAGAGATGGTGTCGAGTAGATTCCAGAGGTCAGTGGCGTGTCTGTGGACCCAGCGGGTGTTGAGCAGGATGCATTGTAGGTGGTTGGGATCGGATATCTGTTGTGTGTTCGTGGATGAGGAGTTGTTCTTGGTGCCGTTGAACTTGCAGGAGTAGCAGGAAAAGGGTCCATGGGTGTGTCCAGGAGCGGCTTGGACGCAGTTGGGGGAGCAGCCAGGGTTAAGGGCTAGGAGGGTGGTGACATCGTAAGTAATGCGGGAGGGGTGGGCAATACGGGGACCAGGGGGTCTGGCGCTGGGCGCGGCCTTGGCGCGGACGGGCGTAGACGGGCTTACCTTTGGCGCACCTTCGGCGTGGACGTAGCGCGTGGACGCTGCGTGTGGGACCATCTGGCTTAAATGGTTGGTGGAGGGGGCGGAGCGTGGGAGGGTCAGCTGGGAGGCGGGATCAGAGAGGCGGGTCAGGGGAGAGGAAAACACAAAATGGAGGGCAAAAGTGAAACTAAAAGCAGCAGCGAGGGCACAGCACAATGATCGTCAACAGGCAGCCAAAGGCTCTCAACTTCTGCACAATACCTCTGCCAAAGCGCCACTCAAAAACTACCAACGTTGAAGCACACCACAGCAATGAGGTGCACGTTATGAACACAGAGCGCCAAACTACATTGAGCAACTAGGATTCTAAAGCGCCAATCCGCTTCAAAGCGCTAATGCTGAAGTAAATATAAACGCGGTAAACTTCACAGGCAATGTGGCACAGAGCGAGATGCAGATTATAAAAGTACAACAAGCACAATTCAATTATGGGAAATGAAGTACTCAAAGCGCTGCGCGAGTAAGAGCTTCAGAGCGCGATAACGTTTGTCAATGGGACGATACCAGGCGCTGTCAGGAATACTCGGGTGCACAGGGCTTCAGCTGCGATGCAGGTGATGTTAATAAAGAATCAGGCGGGAGAGCGTGGGGGAGCGACCGTTCAGGAAGGAATCCCGGCGTCGACTTGGTTTAGTAGACCTACAGTTAATTTACGAACACCTCTGTATGTATGTACTACTCTGGGAATTACTGTCAATTTTGATGTAAAACAGTACCCGTTTTTGCTCACTTCTTCTTGCCTGAAGTAAACTGTTCTCTCTTCTGTATCCTTCCAATTTCCTTCTATTTCTAAGTACGGCACAGGCTTGTGCCTTACTCCAAACGAAAATGTTTGTTGTGAAATTGCATTTCAAACTTTGAATACCTGTTATAATTTACAAATAAATTCTTTGCCCGGCTGGATGTAAGAAAAGAGTATATAGTTTCCTATTGTGGTCTATATAACATTGATTTGAAATAATGTTCTAGGCTTAGGACCTTTGTCTTTAGAAAATATTTGATACCCATGGTCCAAAGCCACCCAGTGGGTCCCCCTTGTTTTTTGACAAAGCCTGTTCAGATCAAGCGCAGAAAGTAGTGCTGTAGCTGTGTGGAAGAGGGTGTGCGGGTGAAAAAAGCAAGAATGTAATACTTGGTACCTTGTAGCTGTAGGCGTAATGAAGGTTTTCATGATCATAATGAACAGACTAGTAAGCAAAGCTTCAGGCCGAAGGTGTAGTGGTGAGAGTGCCAAGAGGGATGGAAAAGGCGCAAAAGTCGATTATTTCAATCAGAGACAAGTTAGGCCTCATCATGTGTTAAGTTACTGAGAGACAGTCAACTGTTTAGGACAGGAGACCAGGAATAAAAGTTGGGAAGGAGGAAACTGTTGTAGCCATCACAATGGTTAGAGAAGCCAGATGAGAAGAGGAGATCACCCCGAACAGTAGCACAAAGAAGAGCAGGGGGCGATGAGTCAAGCATTAGGAGACAGAGAGTTATCCGAAAAGGAGGAAAATGAGTTGCTTGGGTTGGAATTCCATGAGCATCAAGTGTAGAAACCAAAACAACATGGCCAACAGTTTCAAAAGCAGTAGAGGGAAAAGGAGCATTTATATGAAGGATAGCTTATTCTGGCGCTTCTGGTTTGTCATCTCGGATTGTTCCTGCATAGATGAGGATCTGGTGTATTGCAATGTGTGGGTGGTACAAGCAAGTTTTAAGTTCATATTGGATTTTCGGGGAAGAAAGTGTAGGTCTTTGACAAGTGGAGCAACGTGACCGAGTTTCTCTGTCCCAATACCATAGAGGGGAGCACCAGCAGGTCTGAACTTCTATGAACGTACTGCTGCCAGCTAAATGTAAGATCACAAGAGATGCAAATTGAAGGAAAGATCGAAGGCTCGTGATGTCTGAGCAGTTAAAGTTTGAATTAAGTCTGGCATCATCCAATATCACAATTCGATTTAGATCAATAGTAAAGCTTAGTAATACAGACAAGGAATCAATTAAAGGATCGATTCAGTCGACTTATACGGTTTAGGCATGTTTGTACCAGAAGTGTGGAACTGAGGAGATGAAATTCCAGTTACCATTTGGGTTCAATTTCAAGAATTATGAACAAATCCAATTAATTTGTTTTTCTAGGATTTAGTTGAGTTTGTTTTGTTTGACAGGTTAGAGACTGTGATGCAAACTGGGGTATCAGCATATTAATGATTAGAGATCTCATAGAAAGCACCAACAGGTGGCATGTAGAGGTTGAACAAATTAGATTAAAGTATTGATCCTTGGGATACACTGCATTCTAAAGCCGGTTTAACAGTGTTAACCTAAACTAAAAAGAACCATGAATTGCTCCTGCCCTAGGAACCTGATACAGTGATGTTAGGTGCTACAGTGACACCAGAAGCAGATCAAGACCTACATATACTCTGGAACCAGACACAATAGGACTAGGTGCTACCCAGACCCTGGTAGCCCACACAAAACAGGATACAGTCTATACTGTAACTCTGTATCCGTGAGCTTTCCACACTCTGGTCATTGGCAGCATTCTGTGGAAGCAGGTGAAGCGATGCGAAGGTTGCTGCACAGACAGAGGGGACGGAGTCTAACTGAGTCAGGCCAAGTGGATCTCAGAGCTGCGGAGGCCTCTGGTGCGAGCTGCGGAGGCCTCTGGTGCGAGCTGCGGAGGCCTCTGGTGCGAGCTGCGGAGGCCTCTGGTGCGAGCTGCGGAGGCCTCTGGTGCGAGCTGCGGAGGCCAGGTGGAAGATACCCACGGAGTCCGAAGAAAAGGTTGAAGGGGCGAGAAGACCCCTTCCTCCAGGCACCTACCGGACTGCAGTGTGTCCTAGTCTGCTTCTCTGCTACCTGTCCATATCGGAGCCCACTGTGAAGCTCACACGGTCTCCTCCCCTCACAGCAGGGAGGGCACCAGGAGGAGGAACTGCAGCCCCCGGAGAACTGTTCCAGAGGTTAGGTGAGGGGTGCTCTGGGGCGAGTAATAAGGAGGGGCGCCCGGTAAGGGAGGTGCTTGCCAGAGAGTTGCACTGCAGCAGCAGAGGAATCCAAGCTATATTTCAGTGCAACCTGCTATCTTGTGCACTCCTCTGCTGTGCAAGCTGGGTGCCAACCTGTGAGCTCTAGTCGTGGATCTGTGAGCTCCCCAAGCCCTCAAACTCTAAACCTATCAAATAAAACATACCGCCATCTCTGCACCTGCAACTTCACACCTTGGTGCACCAGTCTTCTCGTGCTAGCTCAGACTATCCTTATAGGCTATACCCCTGCTGTGGGCCTCAAGACAGGGAAAAGGGGGCGTGCTTGTGCCCCCTCCTGGTTAATAAGGCGAAAGAATACACAAAAGCATGCAGGGAGGGGAGAGGAGATGCTGAGCAGCATGGTCTACCTACCCTGGTGAAGTAATTCCTCCACAAGCATTGTACTTTTCCAAACGGACAGAACAACCAATAACAGCAATAAGCAAGCTGTAATAACAATAATAACAAAAAGCAAAGGGCACGTGAAGAAGCAAGGAGGAAAGGAGCATGGGAGAGCAGAAAAGCTAAATAATTTTTTTAAGGGAGAAAATATGAGAAGGAATACGCGAGGGAGTACCTGAGCAAAAGTGACCCAATCAGCCAGCCAACATAAAGGCTGAATAAGGGATGGTAAGTAGAGAGTTACAGCATCACAACATAAGAAACCCTATGGGAATTACAGACCTTCGGGAGAAACTAAGATATGGAGAGGAAAAGGAAAAGCAGATTTGTCGGGCACAAAAAAAGGGGTATTCAGCTGAAAGGAAAAAAAATATGCATAAAAAACCCAAACGTCCTAATTCTGATCTCCAGGAGGTCAGGAAAGACCTACCATGGAACACAATACCTCTGTGTCAATTCATAGGGCCCACCTGAATTCCACGAGTCACTCCTCAGAGAACACCAACAGCTCTTCCATACCCAGCAGCAGGACAACACCACCAGCAGCACTCCAAAACAAGCCAACACAGGAGGGGATCCAAGAAGGTAACAACAGCAAACAGAGGGAAAAAAAGAACAGAGGCCGGGGCAAGGCTAAGCTGCGAGCCTCAGGCAACGTGCACCAGCTATCCTACCCCAACAGAAGATGCCTCAGTCACGAACCCCTGCTTACTGCCCCGGAACATTTGGAGCCTTCCATTAGTGGTGGGCAGCACAGAAGACCGAAATCAGCAAGAGCTAGCTGGTGCCAGGATTCTGAAAGTCAATCAGCATACCCCACTGGCAGGAAAAGCTACAGCAACGTTTGCAGCTGTAGTGGAACAATTCCCACCAACAAAGTCAAATTCAACCACTGAGCACGAGAGAGCACGGGCACACCGCACTTTTGGCTTTCAATCACAGGCAGACCCCTGCATCCTGATCTTTAATCCCCAGTAAAAAAGTCTTGGGGAAATTGTGACATGCTAAATAGAGGCAATATCTTACTTTTGATGGCAAACATCCCAGATCTACCCAAAATAAAATCCACGAACCAGCTTGGAATAGAGTTTATTAAACTAGAAATCACATCTGATCTTGAAGTCATCAGGACCATCTGGAAATCAGCATTAACTGCCCACAATGTACTCTTGGAGCAATAAACATTGAATGCGTGGGGTAAAAACATCACTCCTTATCACAACGTAGGCGATCCATCTCCACTGCTTCCCGATGCAGGACAGAAAAGCCAAGCTGCGGCACCAATCACCAGCTCGGTGCTCAGGGGGGCTCGGACAATCACCCATACAGAGAAGGGCGTCCAACAACAGGCAACCCAGACAGCAGCAATTTCCACTGACACCAAATTGGCGTTCGGACTACAGGTGGATACCTAGAACCATAAATGGGACCACCGACACCCAATGGCAAGCCCCACACCGGGCAGCTCCATTCTGGATATCCCAAATCCATCCTCCGCTGTGCACTTGGAACATCAATGGGTTGGCAAGCAAAATCGGTCAACCCAACTTCATGTGCTACATTAACCCCTTCGAGGCGGATGACGAGCTGGGCTCGTCATGGTGTAGCCTCCTCAAACACTGATGACGAGCCCAGCTCGTCATGAACAATGGGAAATGGCAATATCCAGCACAGGAGAAAAATAACCACAGCAGCAATGTGGTTAAATCTTTTGACATAATCCTGCTTCATTAAACATGGGTAGCTGACCCGCCCCAATTAGAGGGATTCATAAGCTTTAGTACAAAAGCAGTTAAGTGTTCGCAACACGGTCACCCATCGGGGGCCTTGCAACTTTCTTGTCACTTACACGCACAACCAAGGCAGAAGTAGTTCCATCTCCTTCAGCAGCCATTATAGCTGTTAAGATCATCCTCAACTTAGATGGGAAAAATAAGGTGGTCATAATTTGCACCACCTACATACACCCGAAGCAGAAAAAACAACTTGTGGATCAGCTTCTGGCACATATATGCAATCAGAATACCCCCAACCTCATTTTCTCCAGGGATCTAGACTAACATCTTCTCAGAGAAACAAGATGTGAAAAGTCAGTCTTCATACTGGAATATTGCAGAACAAAGCAGGAGTCTCCATGGCAGAACCAGGAGCACACCAACCTCGGGGCACTAAACAGAAGATTCCCAGCCACATTCTTTCTATTCTGCATTCACCTCCTCAACACTAGAGGATATGTTCATCTCACTTTCAATATTGCACAGAGTCTCTGCATTCTTCCTGGTGGATAAGGAAAACAATGACAATAGGCCACACCAGACAACTCTACTACCAGAAGCACCCGTGTTAGGAACATTGACAAAACCTCTACACTCAAGCTTTATAACCAAATTCAAAAGAATAAAAACTGCTCCGCCAAACACGGAGGAGGTCTTTGAATCTGAAAATGCTCAATTACAGGGATAGGAAAGGAGATTTGATAGCCTCACGGATAGATAGGAAAGCTTCACTGCAGACCTGGACAACAACTCCTCCAAGACCTTCAAAGCAAGATTGCAAAAAAAGCAGGGAAGCAGGATGGCTCTCCATTGCTCACCATACTAAACAGAAACAATTCAAAAGGGCCACACACAGTACATTGAGATCACTAAGATACAAACCAGGGGCCTCCCATGTTACCCCTCTACTCCATGAAAAAAGAGGCTTATTGAGAAAATTAAAATGGGTCAACAACAAATCTCAAGAGGATGACCTTTGGGAAAAACGTTTCACAGTCACCAACTCCAACAACAGTACTCAAATCTGGGGGAAACAGTCAATAAAACAACGAGCCCAGCCCAAGAAATTGTAATATATTACATCCCGGAAAAGACCTGGGATGATTTTTTTTTAAACTCACTTCAACCATCAATCTCCGAGCCAGCAAGCAAAAAGAGTGAGGATACATCCTCAGACTACCGACCAACCATGCAGCGGAACTCCTTCTCAAACCAGCCACAATCAGTGGGTATCAGAAGGCATTCAGATCACCGACATTAAGCGACAAATCAATATAAAGGCCGGAGACTGGGGCCCTTGCACCAAATGGAATCCTGTCGCCCTCTATGAACAGGACAGGGACTACTGGTCAGAGATACTTGACCCCCTTCCCCTGCTGGAAGGGCTCCATCTCCCCTACAAATAAAAGAGGATACATGGCTACACCAAAAAACTACCGCCTTGTCGCTTTGATAGACAATGAGGCTAAGTACTTCATATGCAACCTATTAGAGGAACTCAAAGCTTGGGCATCAGCAAATTCCATCATTGCACTCACCCAAACCGGTTTCTCAAAACATACAGACACAATCACCAACATCCTAGCCATGTCTATGCTCATAGAGGTAACAAGAAGCACAAAACAGTCTCTCCATCTCTGCTTCATAGACTTCAGAGCAGCCTTTGGTAACAGACTGAGCTAGGTTCTGGAGGAAGCTGGCAGACTAATGTCTCACAGTCCTGTTGATTCTACTCCACAGATACCTGGGTGCAGGTGAAGCTTGGCAAAGGTTCGCATCTCTGCAGACAAGTTTCAACCACCCAAGGATAAAAATATGGGTGTGCGCTCGTCGCCACACTATTTAAACTCTATATGGTGGATCTGACGCAATATCTCACCTCTAGCAATTCACATGACCCTAGGCTGGGGGCTCGACGCACTCCAGTTTTTAGGTCTCGCCTAAGCAGCACGCATGCACTGCATAGGAAAGAGAACTCTTGAAATCGATTCAGCTGTGCAGGCAAAAACGTGCACGCGCTGCATTGCTTTCCATGCAACGCGTGCACTTTTGACGATTCCCTTGCAGGAGCGTGCAGCACCATATGTTAGCAATTAATTGCGCTTGCTCCCGCAAGGGAAACGCTGCCTACTCTTGGCCGCACTACCCCCACCCCCTACTTGTTTTTTACGGTGCTGATTGTCACCGCAACGCCCTTTCATGAGCGCCGCTCTGCTTTTTCTTCAGTGCACTCTCAGTTGGCAAAAAACTGCTGTTGCTACAGGCAAACAAGCATTTGCAATGTAATAGGTCTCGCATTTATGAGAGTTTGAGCTATTAGCATTGTAAATAATATCTTTTATTTAAGTGTGGTTTTAAAAACAGATAAATAAAAGGCATTGTCATGTACAATGCCAATTGCTTAAACTCTTGCAAATGCGAGACCTATTGCATTGCAAATGCATACTATAATCAAGCATTTGCAATGCAATAGGTCTCTCAGGTTTTAGAGTTTGAGCTATTGGCATTGTAAATGGCAATGCCTTTTATTTACGTGTTTGTTTTTAAAACATAAATCAAAGGCATTGTTATTTACAATGCCAATAGCTTAAACTCTAGCAAATGCGAGGCGTACTGCATTGCAAATGTTTGTTTCTACGGCACACGGACCAAGTGCACATTCATCAGGTTTGATAAGTGTCCCTCCACTGGCCATCTGCTGCTCACACTAGGATTCAGTTAGTATTTCTGTTTTTATGTAGTGCAAATTCTGCTAAGGTCATTGGAACACTTTACATGATCATGTATTACGTTACAGAAGAGCAGATTTTTTTTGTGTTGTTGCCTTGAAACCTTCCCACTTTTACTTTGTTTTCAATCCCCCCTACCCTCCTGTTGCTGCGTTCAATTATGCTGCTTTCATCCTTTTGTAGCTGCTTTAAATTCTTCTCTGCCCTCCTGTCACTGCCTTCAATTCCCTTCATTCTCCCATTGTTGTGTTCAATTCACCCCCACCTTGGGGATCACCGTGATCCGCCCCGCCCAAAGAAGCTTGTCTCGTGCAGCCAGGGCTGGAGGGCAGCGCGGAGGACTTGCACTTGTCCCAAGACTAGCACAATGGTACATTGAAGTGACCCTGCAATGACAGGCCTTCCGAACACCGCATACCACATAACTCGTATGTTAAATTGGGTGCTATTAGTTCGCAACAGAGATGCATTCTCGGAGTCGTAGTTAAAACATCCGATGGACCATAGTTTGTAATGGAAAACGAAACCAATGGTTGGAAACGTGCAAAAGCCTGCCGCGTGTGATCTGTCAGACTGTGGTTGAAGAGCTGACCAGTGAAAGCTGCTCTAGAGCAGACCATGGCAGGGAAGGAACAACATTTGCCGGTACAAGGAGCGTCTTAGTCTGTTTTTTCCAGAAAGTTCAAAGGAATTCTTCCCTTTTTACTTTAAAGACAAACATCTGTTCTGCAGCCTCATTTTTATTAGCCCCGTTATGCTTGTTTTGGTTGAAAGGGAGTGTTGCTCAGCAGGTGTGGTAGCACCCGAGGCGCCTCAGCCAAATGTTACAAGTTCTAATTCGAGGACACTCAGTAATTGAAGTCGAAGAGCCCCAACTACAGTGTCTCACGATTACACGTCCTGTCAAGAGGTGATGCTCGTTAATGGTACCAATTACTGTAAACCATCAGAGTGCAGTAATTGGTAAAGTAAAGCTTACAACTTGACAGTGTGCCCTTGGTATCATGTGTGTACTTTATTACGTAATCCAGCAGGCTCGTTTTCTGTTCGTCAACAGTTATGACCCCAGGTACCCGAGGATGCGCCTGGCTTCCCTGTATCCGATCAGCCTTTGGAGCCCGTTAAAGTGTATGTTCACCTGATTGTCATTGTCCCGTCCGAACGGATTAGCGCCGTCTCGTCCCCCGCGCCCCCGTGATTAGCGCCATCTCGTCCCTCTCAGTTAGCACCGCCCCCTCTCCATTAGCGCAGCGCCTGTTTACAGTACATTTTCATGCAATTGTGTTGAAAGTTTCTACCCCCATTGAAGAGAACGCTCTTATTATATTGGTACTGGAAGTTGCCTGCCCTTACAAATCCCACAAACCAGACCATTTGCTTACATAGCACATTTACCTCTCTAAGCCAGGCTCAAACAAGCCTATGTGGAGCTGGCGCTAGGTGCCTCAAGCTGCTGCAGCGGACCCTGACTTCTTTAATCCACCTCGTGTCCCAGCCAGGGTGCAGCACTCGTCACGAAGAGCTGACGCTGCTTTATCGTGTAGGGCTTCCGTAGCAGCTAGATGGAATCTATTCTTAAAAGACTGGAATACCGGCTCTGCTCAAAAGGCTCCGACTTTAAGAATGCAAATAAAGTGTGTTAAAACTTTTTTTCAGCAGAATTGGTAGAGAAATTGCATAAAATATTTAAGGAGCATAGCGGATTAGATTACTGTTTCGTATCAGCTGGTCTGGCGCGGGGGATAAGGGAGGTTACGTATTTGGCGCGTGCGCAGAAGTGCAGAAAGTATTAGCAGGGAGTAAAGAAAGTGAAAGAACGCCATGCGCATGTTCTGCAGAAACGCCGTCAGGAGCCATAAACACATCAGTTGTCCGGGCGAGGGCGATGGAACCCTGCAGGCTCTATGCTGAAGTCCCGGCCCCATCAGAGGGACTGGGTGAACAGTGACGCAGACTGTATGGCGCTAGAGGCAAGACGGGGCTCCAGAATGGTGAGGAGAGCCCCGTGGCATGAGCCGGTTAGACGCCATGCGAGGCAGACTGCAGGGGCTCCCCAGTGGTGAGGGGAGCCCCGCGGTGTGAGCCGGTGAGTTAGAGCTTGGCTGGGTGCATTGCCGGCACCCATTGTGTTAGCAGACCCATGTCTATAAGGCGCACACTGAAGGACCCGCCATGAGCGTGCACATCGGTTGTCTGAAAGACGCCGTGAGCGTGCACATGGCATGTCCGGGCGCCAGTTAGATGTGCACACGTATGGTGCAAGCAGGCATTCTGATAATGCGCAAGCTGAGCCGTACGCGTGCACGGCTCATGTCTACAAAAGTGTGTGCACCTATCCTGTCCCGCATGGTAAGCGGGTCGGCAACAATAGATCTCGCTTACGCAAGCAGTGCAAGGCGCTGGACGCTGCATCGCTAGGCAAGACCTAAAAAAAGGCTTCGGAGAGAGCTTGTCTCAGGGGCTGTAATTATCGCCTGCTGAGCAACAAAACACGTAAGAGGGTTTAACCTATGAAGCGCTGCGGTCACGTGGGTTAGTCCAGCTTGTTCAGTAGAAGCAAACAAGACTACAAGTCACAGAATGCTTTAGGGTGTGCCGGAAAGCCCAGGACTAGATCAGTGTCCATGATTCTAACACAAAGGGGAGGTGGGACCAGGTTGTTTCAAATCTCCTCCTTCTGTGTCTTTTTTGCATGATCACCAGTGTCACCCCTTTTTGTGCTGCTCACTGCTACTGTCTACACCTTTTGCCTTGTAGCTCAAATGTATATTTAATTTATTTTTACGATTAATAAAAACCATTACAAAAAACTTATAAAAATGACATGGACTATCGAGAGAGCTGATTGCATGGCCCTTACAGACTGCACAAGAAAGCAGTCAATGACAGTCAAGATAAAGCCTTCTATGGCCACCTTGAAATTCTTTACGTCCATAGGGATAAAAAATGCACATAATCCAATTAAGAAATGCATGTTGGCACACACTTATGAATTCATGAGCATCAAGACATACAAATCAGGGCATACTGGTCTGGAGCTATGCCTCGCTAAGTGGGAGAATGCCCCCCACCCCCCAAAGTGCATGAAATGAATATAATTTCTTGTAGCTCTTTATGGCCAGCTCTCTAATTCCTGACTATCCAACTAACTCTCCACCATGCCTCTTTCCATCACACCCCTTGTCTGTCACTCTCTGCCCTGTCTTTCTCCTTTCTGGGTTCTTCGGTTCCGGATCTCATCTTTGACCAGCACGATCCTGTCTCAGTGAGAAAAGCTTGCTTCCCTTCCTCTCTTTCCACCAAAGTATTAGTTAGGACAATGACTGTGTAAATACTCCCCATTTATGCTTTGTGATTACCATAACCAAGTAATGTGCTTTGATAAACCATGTGTTACTCAAGATAGAATAAACTGCAGCCTGGCCTGTGTGCACCATAGGCAGGGCCGGACTGGCCCTAGTGGGCATAGGCGTTTCCCCAGTGGGCCGCCAGGGTTGTGTTATTGTACACAATCCGATCTCGCCCAGCAGCGGCCTTCCTCATCGCCGCAGGCGGCGACCCATTGACTATAGGATTTTGCTCTCTACTGTCCACAGGCTGTTTGTTTTCTACAGGCTATTCCATGTATAGATCAAGATTTCTCATGTACAAAGGGCGCCCCCCTGTATACCGGTTGCTCCATGTTCACCCAAGGCTGCCTCAACCTCATCCTGACAGCTGCTGTCTGCTCCTGCCCTTGGTCTTGCACCCGGTTCTAAGACTGTGCCACGGTTCCTGGAATTGACCCAAAGCTGCAGACCCCAAACTAAAAACAAGCATATTTTTGGGAGTATTTAAAAATCACGTTTTTTATTTACACGGCCTCTTATCGCCGACGGCCGTCTCTTGGTTACTCTGTGGAGAGTGCGCCCCACTAACTGTGGGTTTCTTTGCGGGGGAAACCGGCCGGGAGGGGTTTTTCCCCCAAACACTAGTGTGTGCAGGACAGGCAGGGGTGGACAGTGAGATTCATTTTGGGCTTGTGGTGGTGTCCTCTTGTGCAAAGTCTCTTGAG
This sequence comes from Lissotriton vulgaris, assembly GCF_964263255.1. NCBI lineage: Eukaryota > Metazoa > Chordata > Amphibia > Caudata > Salamandridae > Lissotriton > Lissotriton vulgaris. Next base: position 1,579,017,622 of record NC_141696.1, read on the forward strand.
CACGGGCTGCCCATGAACCCGGGCTGCCCCTTTCACGTATGTTGTCCTTTGGAAGCGGACTGCCCAAGGAACGCAGACTAACCCTTGCACATTTGAAAGGAGGTGGTTACCCTTTTGCAGAGACTGTCGCGCGTGCGCACAGGCTGCTCCTTGGCACACAGGGCAACCGCCCTCGGCAGCCTACCTCATTTCTATACAAGGTCAGCTGTGTATAGATTTTCCGCTGGACACGGGCTGCCCGTGAACACGGACCGACCTATGAACACACGCAGTCCGCGGTGCATAGCAAAGGGCGTCCCTGCTTGTAGGCAGGCAGCGCTGTGTACACCATGCAAGATAGATTGGATAAAAAGGCCTATACCCATCTCGCCATACCCTAACATGGCATAGCATGCTGCCTATGAAGGCAAGCACTTCGGGGCCACGCGCAGTGATAGTGCTATATACATATATATAAATGATGCAATAAATGCCCATGCTGTCTTAGGCACAGACTGCCCGTGTGCAGAGAGTGTTCGCAGGTTGTCCTTTGCACACAGGCTGCCTCATGCACCGAGGCAATCCTTATGCACAGGCTGCACCCAGGCTGTCCCTGCTTAATCCGGACAGTCTCTGACGGCACCTGCCCTTGAATATCAACCATCCTGCTCAGACTGTGCTCAGGCGCGCGCCAGTGGCTGGAGGGCTGCACCCCACACCCCAGAAAGGCTCCCCCCCCCAACTCTCACACAAAGCAAACAAACAATCCAACGAGCGAAGGAAGACATCTTATAAAACAGCATCACAAACAAAGAATGAATGAACCACCTCCTCTACACCTGGAGCCCGTTGTCATTCCCCCTGCACCAATTCAAATTAAGCCGGTGAAAGTGAGGCCAAACAAAACACTGCTTCTTTCATTTACTTGCTTCCCCGTGAAATGGATCCCCCCCCCCCCCAAAAAAAGAGAAGCCAGCGAGTGGTGCGTGCGCCACAGCGAAACACGTGGGATCGATTATCGCGCCCGTGCTTGTCACGATAATTGAAACCACATAGCTTTTGGTGCGCGTAATAGACACCAATAGGCCGTGGGCGGAGCTATGCGCCCATTGTGGCCAACTGCATGCCATCTTTTATAAAAAGATGCACGCAAGGGTCAATCGCGTCGCACAACAGGAAAAGCACACGCACAAGCATGTGCCATTCCTCGGTCAGCTACTCAAACTGCGTTTTTCGCCTACTAAATGGCTCGCGCTGCACACTGCAACGCTAGGCGCGAGACCTAAAAAGAGATGTTTTGAAAGTCAGCTGACTGGCTCCATAGTAGGCAGCTCGTGGAAGAAGCATACTGTCAGGATGTGCAGTCTGAAGACGCCGCCGCGTTGGGATACCTTCCACATTCTCTATCCCGGTCTCCCCTTCTATATTTGAAGACCTTTGAGGACTGGCCCTTTAAGGCACCGGATTTCACACACCAGGTGACTGAGCCACGTGGTCTCGACGGCGGCTTCAAGACGGAAGACGCGAGTGGAGTTCGGCGTTCAGAAGGACCGACCAGCGGGATAAGTCAGGAGGAGACGCTGGTGGAAACCTTCCACATAACCCCATGGGACGGAGGAATCACGCGGGAGGACGTCGCGTTGTCCCAAGAGGAGCACGGCAGAGGAACAGCGTCAGAAGCTGAACCAGTCAGGCAGTCAGGCCCTACCTGGCAACGCGGACTTTCCGGCCACGGCCCAGGAGAAGGGTCGTGGCTTCACAAGGTACGAGGCCGCTTTGGGTTTTCGTGGGGCCGCGCTGGTGAAAGACCCGGGGGGGGGGGGGGGGGGGGGGGGGGGGGGGGGACCTGACAGGGAGAAGGCCCGACCACTACAACGAGAATAAGGCACGCTCATCACTGGTGACGGTAGAGGTGGCAAATCCCTTCACCCCCCTGGCTTCCTGCAATAATTGATATAGCTGAAACCCATGTCCTTACGCTCTTTTCCTTCCTCTTGCCCCTTTGTTTCCCCCCGCCCCCCCCCCCCCCCCCTTCGCTCCTGGTCATCACCACCAACGAGTGCCGGTCCGAGTCTCTCCAGTCAACACTCAAGGGCTCAAGCTCCGCCATACCAGCTAACACACAGGAGAAGGAAACAAGCATTTACAATGCAATAGGTCTCGCATTAGGAAAGTTTGAGCTATTGGTATTGTGAATGGCAATGTTTTTATTTATATGTTGGTTTTGAAAATAGCAAAATTAATAGCTTTGGCATTTACAATGGCAATAGTTTTAACTTTTGCAAATGTGACACCTACAGCATTTGTAATGCAATATGTGTTGTATTTACGTGACTTGGATGTATTGATATTACAAATAACAATGGCTTTTATTTTTTTTTAATAATTAATACTTAAATAAAAGTTATTGTAATTTGTAATGGCAATAGCTTAAACTTTTGTAAACAACTTTTGTGAATATGTTCAGTGTATTTTATTGTGACGAAAATACAAGAACAGAAGTGAAATATTAACATATTTTTTGTGACATTTGTAATAAAGCTTATAACATTGAAGAACTTATTTTAACCATTTGATAGAGTGAGGGCGATAGATAGGGCGATACATAGATAGAGTGCGGGCGATACATAGATAGAGTTAGAGCGATACATAGATGGATGGATGGGATGATGGATAGATGGAGTGGCCAGAGAGCAGACAGAGTGGATGTATATTGCTTATTGGCTATGCGGATGGTTTTTGTAGTTTGAACAAAGGGTACCAGATGTGGTGGGTTTGTTGGTGCAGCTTATTGACATCTAGATGGATACTGTAGAAAGAGCAGACAAACTGTCTTGCGGCGGGGGGAGGGGGGTCTTTGTATGTGTGCGTGCGTGTGTGTAGGTGCGCTGGTGTGTGTGTGGGGGGTCTCTGTGTGTGCGTGTAGGTGCGCTAGTGTGTGTGTAGGGGCGGGTGCCTGTGTATGCGTGTGGCTGTGTATGCGTGCGGTTGTGCGCATGCGTGAATGTGGGTGCGCGTGCACGCAGTTGAATCCAGCCAGAGAGAAGCGCGTGGCACTTTCTTGTCCTTATTCCCCCGAGTCAGCTAGCTATAGTTCTCCACCTGGACGCATCCTTCGGATGCGTATTTCCAGGCTCGACCTAACAAGGACAGACTCAAATATGAGGGAGATAAGATGGCTAACAGGGCGTGGCAGTGAAAAGCGGGGTACCCTAATAGGGTCAGTGAGGAGGGCACAAGATGAGCGGACGTGCCCAGTCCTTTGTAAGTGGATACCAACTATTTTGTGGAATGGAGTGTGGTTGTGGGTTGTGAAACAACACCTAACACTGGTTTCCTTAGGGATCTGAGGGGCTGTGAATTTCTCTGTATCAAGGCAGCACCTACATTTTTTTAAGCAAATATCTAATTTATTGGGAGAAAGCAGCAGTGCCTAGCTACATAAAATGAGTGCGGGCCATGTCTTGCCTGCCCACTCCTATTTATTGGCATACTTTGCCCAGGAAGGTTCGTTGGGGGCAGGCAAATTACACATAACATAGCCATAATATATTAACAGTGTGAACGGGACACCCCCACCCCCTCTTTCATATCACTAGCCCCTCCCCTTCCTCGCAGCTGCCCAGTGGCCACATGGCCTGTAGCTGGTAAGAAGGCCAAGCATGCATAGCGCCTATAGCTATGTGGCAATCTGTGTGAAGCTGGGTTCTTAGAAATGCTGTACACACTAATGACCGGTTATTAGTAGCCATGTATAACAAGAGAACTGACTGCAAGTGCCAAGAAGTTAAGTGCTATTGGTTGAAAAGGTAGAACCTATTATTTGGGGCATAAAGCCATTCGTCAGCACAACCATGTGCAGTATATCACACCTGCAAATTGTCACCGTCCTATTAAAGGGAAAGTGTTAGCCCGAGACTAGTTACGTCCGGGGTTTTGTAACTTCACGTCGTGCGCGCGGACTCTGAAATCCCAGCACTTGTATGGAAGTCTCCTGCACCTGGTCGCCGACAGGTGTCTGTTTACAGCTGCCTCGACGTGGCGCAGTGCGTTGTCGTGTGTACCCCTTGCCTCTGGGTTGCCCTCTTCCGGCCTCTCTGGGCGGGCGCTGGGTCCCTCCGAGTGCAGCCGCTGCCTCTCTGCCAGTAAAACAAAAAGGCTTTTGCAAAGGGGGCTTAAGCAGAGAAATGTATGGCACGGGGGCGGATGAGAAAGGACTCTCGGTGAGATCAGTCCTGGGGGCTCTGCTACTGCAGCATGACCCAGTGTGCAGGCCTCGTCCGAGGGGTGCTTGGGGGGCATAAGACGGGTAGCACGCGTGGGCCCCTCGGGCCCGACCTGACATTTCAAAGCATCGAGTGTGATGCTCACTACATCCCAGTAGGGCACAGTCTATCCAAGGCCAGAAAGTCTATAGTCTTAGCGGCTCACCAGGGGCGCCGCGCCTGGAAGGCAAGCATGGCCCTCAAAGCACTGCGTCCTGCTGCTGCGGCAATGCTATTTCTGAAAGGCCTGATGGGCCGGGGCAGTTACGCGCCTTTGCATGGCAGGGGAAGAGTCCTGTTCAACAACAGCCCTCGAGACCTTCAAAAGACGCGAGGCCGGACACGTAGGCCCCAAAGGAGGACTAATGCTTCTAGCCGAGGCCTTGCTGGGAGGGGTCGGGACCATCTAACTCTTCCCAGAAAGTTGAGCGTACCCGGACAAGATGAAAACCTAACCACAAACAGACATGGCATGAATCAAAAAATGCATCCCTTCAAAGTGTACATGACACATTCATAAAACAAGAACAGGTCACAGAAATGATACTGCTCCCACCCCACATTAGGAGCACGTGTTCGAACGTGGGGGCATGAGCATGTCCCTGCATCTTTACAGGGCGGAGTCAACCTCAAAACGCAAACAGGGCTTTTTGCAGCAACATCGAACCTCGGGGTTCATATTTTTTAATCTGCCCGCCATGTTACCCAACAACAGCAAAAAAGGTACTAGTGATCGGCCCAAAAGGGATGAAAAGCTAAGTCAGTCCAGCTGAACACATGACATTCAGGTAGCCGATATATTTACAGTATCTCCATTAATTAGCGCGCTCATTATTAACATTATAATAACCGCATTTCAAAAAAATATCAGCTGCAATAAATAATTATCACCGCCGACAGGCCCGGGATTCCAGAGGAAACGCTGTGCCCACCTCCCTGCTCGGGCCGCGTTGCCATTGGCGGACCCCTGAGGCAGGAAGCCAGGCAACGGGAGAGAAGACGTAGGCCGGGCCAGAAGAAAGAAGGAAGTCCCGCCTGCTGCTGGGCTATGATTGGCTGCCCGCCGGGATGGAGCAAAGAAGCCGAGTCCTCCCGCGGCCCGGGGCTCCCGTGAGCTACGGAGAGCCCCGGGGCCGCCCCAGAGAAGAGAAATCCTGCGTAGCCGGTGAGTGGGGTCCGGTGCTGGTGTGTGTGTGTGTGTATGTGTACGATGGCGGCGGAGGGGGGGTCTTTGTATGTGTGCGTGCGTGTGTGTAGGTGCGCTGGTGTGTGTGTGTGGGGGGTCTCTGTGTGTGCGTGTAGGTGATTGTGATGATTGTGATTGGGTTCTTATATAGCGCACTACCACTCCAAGGAGTATCTTGGCGCTGCGATTCCAAGATGGTTAATAGAGATGAGAGGTAATGATAATTTGGTGAGCGTGCAGGGAGAGGATCATAGCAATGCTTTATAGTCTGATTCTGAGAGGGAGTAGATCCAGGTTTTTAGGTTTTTCCTGAAACTAAGTTCTGTTGTGTTATGGCGTAGAGACAAGGGGAGGTTGTTCCAGGCCTTTGCTCCGATGACTGCAAGAGATTTTCCTCCTTTGGTCGTTAACCTGAATCTAGGGACTTGAAGTTGGTTAGTGGTAGATGACCTGAGGTGCGCTAGTGTTTGTGTAGGTGCAGGGCCGGGGGGGAGGGTGCCCATGTATGCGTGCGGCTGTGTATGCGTGTGGCTGTGATGTGCGCATGCGTGAGTGTGGGTGCGCGTGCACGCAGCTGAATCCAGCCGGAGAGAAGCGCGTGGCAGTTTCTTGTCCTTCATTCCCCCGAGTCAGCTAGCTATAGTTCTCCACCTGGACCGCATCCTTCGGATGCGTATTTCCAGGCTCGACCTAAAAACCGATAAGGACTACGAGTCCCAGAATTCTTGACGCTAAAGACTATCAGTCCCTCAGAACGTCTTTCTTTTGTTAAATCAATAAATCCCTTGAAAACCGCATAGTTGTCTTGGTCTGCTTCTCCACCGCGCCACACATACACAGCACGTAAGAGCTGCCAAGAGAGATCACGTGGGCTTAGTGGGTGAGAGGTCATGTATTCAGATTAGGAAAGCAATTCTGGTTTAAGATTCTGCTTCGATCTAAACAGGAGCATTTATCAGCCAGCTGTGCAGGTTATTGGACATTAGGGCATACTTTAGAGTTGCCACCAATTACCATCTGGTTAAATGGGCATTAAGCAGATTTTCGGTTGATGAAATGCAATCTCTGTATTCTGGTATTTAAGGCGGAAAAAAGCAACCGTCTCTAAACAAGTCAGTTTGTGGAGCTCAGTTTAAAAATGTGTTTACCGTTTAAAACTAGGCATAGCCTAAAGCAAATAATTTCACGTGCATTGATAACTTTTAGAGACAAGCACAGCCTAAATCTACCTCAAAAGGCACGTTTTATGAGCCTAAACTCACATTACCTTGTTAAATGTAGAAAAAGATTCGGAAGCACGGTTTGGATTTAGTTTGATAAATAAACTGACAGGAGGATGTTTCAGATATGCAAACAGGCTGTGACCAAAACATTCTGGCTCAGACTTCGTAAAGGTTTAGGCCTGCTCAGCAGCGGGTCACGTATCTCAAGCAAAGTCTATTCTGCACTGAAATGGGATCTCTGAGCTGCACCCAAACGAACCCGCTGCTCTATCTCACGGTAATGTATGCAATGGGGCGCGTTTGGGCAGCCAGCTGGATGACTTTGCTGTTTGGCATTAAGCCATATCTAATAGGTTAGTGTGATCTGGCTTTTTGCCACAAACTTTAATGACATGTAAAAGGCAGGCACAAACAAGGAGACATGCTGTATGTGGACTAACATACCTGCATGTAACATGTGCACGCGATGGGAAGCCTAGGTTTCTCGCATGACCTCCTTTTGTTCTAGTTTATTGGAAAGCTTACATTCTTTATAATAGCTTAGATATCTTTATTGCCCACGCTACTGTTTACTCTTTATAATTTTTTATCACAATGTAGGCAAAGGTTGTCAAAGTCAATAGGTGTTGCTGTTCTGTAACGCATGACAGCCCATGACAGGAGTAAAACGGAGGAGGGGTGATGTGCAGGATGGGTACAGAGTGATGACCACCAGACGACCTCAGAGCACTCGCGGAGCACGGGGGGGAACCTTAATGGACTTCTGTCGGGTGCACTGGGGAATGCATCTGGGGGCAGCACTAGGCGATGTGTCTGAGAAGAATGGGTGATGTCTCTCAAGGAAGCATCAGTGACAGTATAGGTCATCACTTGGTGTTATGCAGGAGATGAACACTATAGAATGTACAGCTAAGAGTCACAGGGACAGGGTGATGGCCAGTGGGAGCACTTGTTATACAGGGGAATGCACATTTTCTTGTCTGATAGGTGGGCAGAGGTTGTCGTCTGTCTGAGACATCTTAAATAGGCATTAGTAGCTCATCCAGCCCTGTATTTTTCCTCTGTGTCCTCGAACTTGCGTACAGATACACATGACCACCAGTAATGGCGCAAGTGGCTAATACCATTAGTGGAACCCATAGGGTTTTGGCCAACAGCATCTTTCAGGTTGGGATTTTTAACCTAATGTAGAATGCAGTGCTTGTGGCTCAAAAATCACAACTAACTGACGGTTTCACACATGACATAGGCTACGTGGCACATGGACATTTAAAAAAAAAGCATTGGCATAGCAAATAGGTCTCACCTTTGGAACCTTATAAATATTTAGTTATGCAGTACAATATCCTTGGTGCAACAACATCAACTGCTGCATGGCTAAACACTTATTATAAGGTCCCAAAGGCGAGACCTATAGGCTGTGCCAATGCTTGTTCTTATATGCAGACGATGTGGTCCTGGTAAGCCACACATAGGTGGGCTTGCAACATCTCAATGCAAGATTACCCAACAGAGAACCTCCTGGAAATAAACCTTGAGAAAACAAAATTGATGACCATCAATTGTGGCAAGAAGAAAAAAACCCTGCCTGGTACCTGGGGGAAAGATGAATCTAAACCACACCAAAACTATAAATACCTAGGCACCGAAATTGACATGGAGGGTGAGGGGGCATTGTGCCTAACAGAAGGTAGAAATCAAGAGAAAAGGGATGGCAATGGCAGTAGTGCTAAGAAACTTAAATTGAAGCTATCAGGACCGGTCCGGACACCTCTCTTCCAAGTGGCTCGATTAAAAATCCTACCAGCAATTACCTACGGAAGTAAAGCCCTAAGAGGCAGAGATGCCAAGACGCTAGACAACACCTTAGTTAAGGCTTACAGATTTATATTCAGTATTCCAAACTTTTCATCAGCAACACCGATTCGGCTAGAGTTTGGTCTAAAAAACAGTCATTGAAGAGACATGGTGCTGTCATTGTCTGCTGGCATAACACCAGGAATGCAGCTGCCAACACCCTGAATAATCTCTTATGGCTAGAGCTGCAGCACTGAACCACCTCACCTGCCAGGAACTCTCTCAGGCCTGGGATACTCCAACCAGTCACGCTGTTTTTAGGTCTCGCCTGTCGATGCGCATGCGCATCGAGCAAGGCGAGAGTATTGCGACTTATCCACTCTTTATCCACACTGCAAGGAATTGTGGCGATTCCTTGCAGTGCCCGTGACTTTTAAGGTCAATGCGCATGCGCATTGAGCTTATGCGCATGCGCATTGACCTTAAAAGCGCGTGCACGTCCGTCTTTGTTTACCCGCTCCGCCCCCTCCCCTTCCCGCCGTGTCGCATTTCTCCTCCCCCCTCCCCTCTCTTCCCTCCAGCTTGTTTTTTGTTTATTTGACCCGCTCCGCCCCCTCCCCTTCCCGCCGTGTCGCATTTCTCCTCCCCCCTCCCCTCTCTTCCCTCCGGCTTCTTTTTTTTCTTAACCTCCGAGTAGCGACTTTTTTTACCTCATATTTTGGATAAACAAATCATGTGAGTTACTGGCAGAGGATTGCTCCTAGAAAAAATGTATCTCGTTTTCCCGATTATGACAAGTTTTCAAAGTCATCATCGGCGTAGAGGGTCCACTTTCCTTCGTTGCATAATGGCCCACAACACTGTTGCTAAACCACTATCTGTCTTGTCTCACTCAGTCACCATTCCACAACGTTACTTACTAGCTTCCTTTCTTCTGACTACACCATATCATTCCTCGCACTAATGCCGCCAACTCATTATTTTACGTCCCCAAAGCCTCTTTCATTCCCGCTACACTATACATCAATTAGATGGACACCTTTTGCACTAACAGTCCCAGATGTACCACACGTAGTACTCTGCAGAGAACCCCATACTTTGATTTTCAATAGCTACATGTATAACATCTCATGAACCATTTACCAATGCTGGTCAGCACACCCAGGCGTTCCCACCGATCTATACCTGACATTCCCCCAGCTCTGCGTCCGTCCATGGCTCCCTGTATCTTCTTTCCCCGCCGCTCTTTCCGCCACGATTCGAATCTGTTGATGTACACGCAATTCGCGCAACCAAACCTACTGTTAATGTTGCATGAAGCGAACGACAGTCTATGTAACCAACAAAACGCCGAGTTCGCACTACGACCTCTGCCGAACCAGATTCTAACCAATCAGAGATGTAATAGGACATGCCGGTTTGGAACAGTTTTTTTGTAAAGCTTGGTTGATAAAACAGGTTGTCACGGAAACGGCTTCTCTCGGTATTCCAATGGTTTGTTTATGAGGTGGGTATAACCACGTGACACGCACAATGTATTTGTGCAATGAGCATCCAGAGGTTTTATGATTGACGCTTCACCTGCCGCCTGCGATTGGAGACCGATGAAGGGGAGGATCGTTGTGCTAGACTTCTTTGCAGTTGGGTTGGCGGGCTGAAGGGAGCGTCTGCCGTTGCCATGAGGATTGCGGTGTTAGCAGTTACAGTCTCAGAAAAAAAACTCACCCTCACTCACCCTCAACCCCTCACCCTCACCCACCCTCAACCCCTCACCCTAACTCACACTCACCCTCACCCTCACTCACCCTCACCCTCACTCACCCTCGCTCACCCTCACTCACCCTCACCCTCACCCACCCTCACCCTCACTCACCCTCACCCTCACTCACCCTCACTCACCCTCACTCACCCTCACCCTCACTCGCCCTCACTCACCCTCACCCTCACTCACCCTCACCCTCACTCACCCTCACCCACCCTCACCCTCACCCACCCTCACCCTCACCCACCCTCACCCTCACTCACCCTCACCCTCACTCACCCTCACCCTCACTCACCCTCACCCTCACTCACCCTCACCCTCACTCTCACTCACCCTCACTCTCACTCACCCTCACTCTCACTCACCCTCACTCTCACTCACCCTCACTCTCACTCACCCACCCTCACCCTCACTCACCCTCACTCTCACTCACCCTCACTCTCACTCTCACTCACCCTCACCCTCACTCTCACCCTCACCCTCACCCTCACTCTCACTCTCACTCTCACCCTCACTCTCACTCTCACTCTCACCCTCACTCTCCCTCAACCCCTCACTCTCCCTCAACCCCTCACTCTCCCTCAACCCCTCACTCACCCTCACTCACTCACCCTCACTCACCCTCAACCCCTCACCCTCACACAGTGCAATAGGTCTCGGAGCATTTGAGTTAGAGCTTTTAGATTTGTTTATGGCTTTTTTATTTGTAATTCTTTAGCATTGGCTACAGGAAACAAAAATGCTAAAGATTTACAAAAAAACCCATAAACAATTCTAAAAGCACTAACTCTAATGCTGCGAGACCTATTGCATTTCCAATGCTTGTTTAAAAACGTTTTTGGTAATCAATATAAAAGTCTATCAGAAGGCCACTTCTCATGAGTAACCATGCCTCTGACAATTCAGCAGCTATAAATCACTCACCCCTCAAAAACATTTCAATCTCGGCTACTTAAGAAATGCAAAGGAATGTATTTTTTAAATACTGTTTGGGGATACTCCCTTCAATTCCGCATCTGCGACAATGGGCACAATTCTCTTGACTTTTGTCTATTATGTGGGTAAGCAACAGAACATCTCCCACATCTGCTCTGTGTCTTCAGTGAACTAAAGGATGAACGGACCAGACAGCTCAAAACTCAGTTTAACTCAAGTGGGATCCGCAAATGAAGACAAGCAGTTATGGCCTGCTTCAACGCAGAGGACCCTCACCTCAACTGCAGGCTGGGACGATTTCTCGTGCTGTTAGAAAAGAAAATGCTAAGAGCCAGCAAATACACTTCACTAGCAGCAGGCGTAGCTGCTACGGAGGAGAGCAACCTCTAAACCAAAATCTAAAGGTGGGTTTGCATCCACTGTGACCCGCTATTTAAAAATCAAACTTTGCTATTCACAGAACAAAAGAGATATACTTGGTCTGCTTATGGATGTACTGCACTTATGCACCTGCTACATGCAAGTAAGAGCCCAGGCACCACCGAACGGGCCCTCTTGCTAAGAAAACTGCTGCTACATACTTTTAAATTAAGGGCAGTGACTTTTCACTATATCATCCGCATCCCGTGCCCTGTGTCTAAACTTCTAAAAACCACATTTCCTCACGGCCAAGACAAAGAGAAAAATGATAACCGGTTTTCATAGAGCACTGCACTTATGCGCTTTGTAATATGTAACCCCTGAACATTGACAAATGCCCCCCCCCCTCAACAAACTGCTGTTAAACACGTTTGAACATGTGTAGTTATGCATTTGATTTTATCATACTTTTATTTAGACTGTTTTTATGCACTGGTTTTAATGAACTATGCAAAATAAAATTACTACTATGGTCTTTGAACACATCAGAACCTACCCCTATACATCCGCTGAAACCCTACACAATAGGACCAGGAGCTGCTATGCTCAGCTACCTCAAGTGACCAGGTGCAATGCATGCTCCAGTAACCCATATAATATAATAATAAAGCTACGCCATAATGTGCAACAAAACCAACTCCTGCTGTTGGTTAAGCGCCCTACACAATAGCTCCTGGAGTCACTGAGCTTAGTATCTTATGCAGCCAGATGCAACCTATGCTCTGGTGTCCTAAACAGTAACGCTCCAATACCAATCGCAACAAGACCAAGTCCTTCACGTGCTCTGGTTCCAGCGACAATTAGACCAAGAGCTATTGTGCTCTGGACCCCCATATGGCCAGATGATAGGAATTCTCTGGTACCTCTTATAATAAGATTATGTGCCAGCCAAGCTCTGATAACGCATGCAACAGAACCAAAGACAACAGTTGCTCGGGTACTCTTTAAAAACATGCATTTGCACTGCAATAGGTCTTACTTTAATTAAATGACGAGCCAAATGTAAAAGTAATGCGGCTCCCGCTTGCCTTTGTTTTTCCATTTATTGACTTTTGCCACAATAGCTGCACGTCGCACTTTAGCTTTAGATGTCTTAAAACTAAAGCGATGCATGCTGCCTTTGCCGCAAAAGTCAATGCGGTGTTGGGAAGGGGGGTGGGGCATATCACAGGAAGGAGTGAGAGTGAGAGAGGAGGAAACAGATGGCCAACAAAAAAAAAAAAAATGGATTGGTGATATCCACTGAGAGGAACCAAGCACACAAAGGTGGGACAGTTTGACAGCACTGATCAACCAGAGTAAAGGAAGACCAACTAACCAACCAGAAATGCTAGGCGTTGAATGCCCTTACCATGAATACAGCAGGTCTCAGAGATAGCGCAAGCGCTGCCTAGACGAGACCTAAAAAGGGTCAGGGATTTTACTCTGGAACCTGGCACACAAGAAGACTGTGGGGTACCCAAGGACTGATGCCCTATACAGCTCGGTGTGCCCAGGGACTGGGATCATACACAACAGAAACGGGTTCTACCTGTGTGATGCTTCCAAGATGTACACAGTAATCCGAGCTTTGGCATGGATTACATATTTAGAAATGTCAATAAAGCATTATCTCACATGACTAGACTGAGCCCACACTAAGGACGCCACGTAAACATGAGCAGGAGTCCAAGTTACATAGAAGGCAGAGTTACAATGAACTGAAATTCAAAAGAACAAAAGAGGAATCCCTGAACTGGTTCAAATAACCTGCTGCGACTCTATGGAGCTAAAAGCAAGACAGAACTTAATGAATTACAGGAGATGGTGCACACATTCCCCGAAAACCTAGTGAGAATCTACAACCATCAAAAAATAAGGAAAAAGTGCAGCATGTGAGAAATTAGCACAGCGGGAGGTCCTGAATACAGTTGTAGGAAAGTCTAAGCCCAGGGGGACAGACGTAGGATAGGGTGACTGAGGCGTGCAGAAAGAAGCAAGAGAGGCGTACAGAAAGAAAGAAACAAGAGGCGCAGAAAGAAAGAAACAAGAGGCGCAGAAAGAGGACTGCGGATGAGAAACATGACTAATGAACTAGTGGATGGTGAGAGAATGCAAGATGAGATCTGACTGACGCTGCGAGGGAGGGAGCAGACAGAGGAAAAAGAATGAACTAGCAAAGGGTGAAACACTAGACGAAAACAGAGTAAGGCAGATGAAAAAGCAAACAAATAATGAGCTTATCAAAAGCTAAATTCACTCCTTTCCCATAGCACCAAATGCAAATAAAGTGTTCTTCACTTTACAATTATTCTTTTTTTTAAGGATGCACATCATTGAGAGTAATAACTGAGAAGGGGAGAAGGCGCAAGACGCACCCAAGTAAAGTGGCCATGTCTTGTGCGGCAGGTGAGAGTTCCGGGATGCAGCTGCAGAATAACGGACAGCAGGTGACAGTCCAAGGCACCAAAACCTAGAGATAGAGCAGCAGATGCCACAGTAGAATTCACTCGGCGACAAAGCTGCAGGACACTGGCAATGAGCTACAATAAAGCAGCACTGGAAAAAGAGAGAGAACATGTGCAGAATACCTGGCCTTGGGCGACAGAGTAAGGCGCCTGCGGCCTGTAGACAAGATGCATAACAAGGGCAACGAGCGACTGGAAAACAACAAAAACTTTGACATGGGAGATAAAGGTGAAGAATTCCTGGCCTTGGGTGACAATTTAAAAAGGCACCCATGGCCTGGAGACAAAGCTGCAGAAAATTGGCAACGAGCCACAAGAAAAAAAAAAAGAAACTCTCTCCAACCCCACAGATAAAAATGCAGAATAGTTGGCCTTGGGTGACAGTGTAAGGAACTTAGAGCCTGAGACAACGTTGCAGAAACTGGCAACGAGCGACAGTAACTCCAAACTGCGAGCTAAAAATACAGAAAAGCTGGCTAACAGTGTGCGACACCCACGGACAGTAAACACTCGACACAAGCACAGGGCAAAGCTCCCCTTGAAGCCTGGCGACATCACACGGCTCGGCAAAGGGATCACAGCAGGAGAGGCAGAGGGCCATGATGACAGACTTACTAGATGCGGGCCAGAGGGCCAACAGCTGACCAGGTCAGGTGGGCTAGAGGGAACATAGCGAGAAGGGCACTTGAGGTCGGAGGGAAGCAAAGAGGATAAGGGCTCCAGGCCTCAAGCCCATTTTCGAGGATAAATGCTTGACTCGGAACATGGCCCCGGCCATGATGTACAAGCAGGAGGGGAGGGGTTAGGTCAGAGCATCGAAAGACAGCACGGCAGGACAGAGAAACAGGAGAACTAGTAGGAAGAACCCTCTATAAACTGATCTCAGCAACAAGCAACAACCCGTAAACTGGGCCCGAGAACCAGAACTCCTCAGTCCCTTTAAACGAGAGCCAGGAAATAGCAGCCCTTCCATAACTTAGTCGGGGAAACAGCCTTTCCTCATTATAGTGAGACCAGAACCCAACACCCCTGCATTTAAACTGGGCCCCAAAAACTAGTACTCCCTCACCTGAAACTGGGCTCCGAAACAGCACAAGTGATATTAATTCAGCTCAGAAAACAGCACCCCCAGACCAGTCTATGTCGAAACTGAGCACATGCACCGGTGCCTTCCTAACTTTGTCCCACGAGCCAGAGCACGCCCGGGGTCTCCAGCCAGACAACACGGTTGAGCACGCAGGAACCAGCATCTCTGCCAACCGGTCCAAAACCGGGATACAATTCCGCACCCCATTCACACCGAGATAACACATGCCCACGAGCGCCATACCTGCAGACAAGCGGGAGCCACTGTCATCACTCCTCTAAAACACTAGGTCAAGAAACAAGCGCACCCCCCCCCCCCCCCTCCCCCCGCCCAGCCGAAACCAGGCCCAGGAGCAAGAACCCCCTCTAAACCAAGTAGAGGGAGTGGTGTGCATCAATAATGTACAGCTGGCCAGCCTGCACGGGCGAGGAAGCAGGCAAGCATACTGGACAGAGACCTCACCATTGATCAAAGAAGAGAGAGCTGAAGTCAGCTACTCCAGTGCACGGGTGGCTGGAGCCGAAAAAATTACTTCTGCAGGAGGAAGAAGCAGCCAAGAGCAGAAACTGCCAACTTGCATACAAATCAGAGGAGTGTACACATTACAACCCTGACTGCAATTAGTTCTCATTCTAACAACTACGGAAGGTTTAAGAGCATAAACTACTCTTCAACTCCTCACTATTTTAGTATGCTGTCCCTCTTGACATCACTGTAATACCACCTAAAAAGCTGAAGATCTACAATACGCCAACAGCTTTTGCCAATACAGAATTCACAGTTAATGGATTGGAGAGGGGGGGGGGGGCAATTACTTAATTTTATAACTTAGAAAGTACACATGATACCACAGGCAATGGGTGTAAATAAAGTGAGTGAGCACAGAGAACTGGAGAATAGCATAGATCCCAGAGAACAAGGCCCTATTGTGGTACGTCCACAGATAGGAAAAGAAGAAACCTCTAACTTCTATGGACCAAGAAAGGGATCAATACAAAGTGTTCAGAGACAGTTGAAGAGGAAGACTTAATATCTGACAATACCATGCACATCATGATATATATACTTATAAAAAACAAAACTGCATGTCTGTTGTTGAATCTTTCAGATGTGACCTCCTCACCCAACCCAGAGTTATAAATACTTGGTTAGGCAGGCCACTGATTGACAGATCACAAGTGGGGGTGGGGGCACGCAAACCTTAGACAAAACACGCGTACGGGAAAACCCAGATCGATCCCACAGATAGGCAGCAACACCACCACCACCACAAAGGTCGCAGGAGACACATACTCACTTGCCCTGCAGTATGTTCACACAAGAACGGGGCCCACATGCGCTCCTTATCAAACACTGCGTTTAATGGCACCGTGACTAGGCCCAAACATCTGTTGCCAAAGGAATGCATACATTGTTTTATGGTTCTTTTATTTAAAGTATAAAATGACAGGCAAAACCAATGTGGTCCAAGACAGACTTTAGACCCCAACTATGTTGCCTGATCTCCCGACCGCTGCATTAAAATAAACAACTATACCTGTTTTGCCAAACGGATCGTCTTTCATTTTTCAAAGGTAAATTCATATTCGAGCAACAAGACCAACAACTTGTGCTAAGGAGAAATGTTTTTGAGATGTGTAACCTAAAGGGGAAGCCCGCCTCCCTGCACCCAGAAATGGGTATATGCAGCACGCACAAAGAAGGCGAAACCCTTCTCGCTGCACCCAGAGAAGAGGGGTCAATGGGAGGGACACAGAATAGAGAGGGAGGCTTACATCCCTCCACAAAGGTGAACGTGATACGTACAGAGAGGCCAGGGGTCGGAGACCATCTGCTTGAGCGCTAGAGTGAGGGTATATGAGCGCTAGAGTGAGGGTATATGAGCTGTGTACAGGGAGAAGGGGAAGGTTTACTCTCTCCACCCAAAAGACAGGCGCATTCAGAGGGCCACCCTACCCGGATCAAGGATACGTAGGACAGAGAAAGACACATGATGAGTGTGCATCACTGAGTGTCCGCTCATTTTAAGCAGGATTACATTCTGTACTGGGAGACCTCGCACCCATCGCAGGAGGCAGGGTTGTGTGTGCTGAGTGCCATCTTTTAACGAGCGAAGAGTCCCACCGTGGGACGTTTGAAGAAGTTACTCCTGTGGGGCCCCGTTGTGGCTGGTGTTAGAGTCGTTGAAGCAGAGAGGGGGCTGGCACCAGCAAAGGCTGCAGCAGGGTCTTTGGATAGGGCTGGTGAAAGGGGAGAGTCGTTCAAGGGGGTGAGGCCAATACCCCGAGGAGAAGGGGAGATCGCATATTTGGGGTGCGAGTGGAGGGTTATGAAGGCGGCCGGTGCCATGTCAGGGGGTCCGTGGAGGCCGTGCTGCCTGTGCCTCACGACGGGTTGGAAGAGGGTGACCCGAGCCCTGGTGGTGTAGATGCCCCCCCCCGGGCGCCCTTACCTGCAGCCTCCGTCTCTGCTCGGGGCCGGGGCGGCCGCCTCGGTCTGTCCTGTCCCACGCTGCTGCCGCCGGCTCTCCTCCAGCGCTGGGGGACGCCCCCTCCACCCTCCTCGGCCTCTGCCCCTCCCAGGGCCCGCCCCGACAGGGAGGCACCTCTCCCCGCGCGCAGGCTCGGCGTGGGGCCGGATCTCTGCCGGGCCGGTCTGGAACCCCTGCACCGGGCAGACAGCCTCCTCTTCCTCCTGTCCTCAGTACCACCGGCAGCCTCTGCCCCCCGAGGACCCCCAGGCCGGGGTCTGCGCCTCCCCCGACAGTCCGTGCCTCCAGCCGGGCGGGTGTCTGCTTCCTCCCGGGCCCCCTCTGCCGGTGCCCCCGCGCTCCAGGGCCCCTCTCCGGGCCTGTGCGGTGTCTCGGGCTCGACCTGCCGGTAGCTGCAGAGACAGCGCAGTCCGCTCTCTATGTCGATGTCCGCGCCGGCACCCGCACCTCCACTTCCGGGGCAGCGACAGCGCACTTCCGGGTCACGGAGCCAGGGCGCTTAAGGACTGAGACCCCGCCTCCCCCGGGCCTGTGCGGTGTCTCGGGCCCCTCCGCGCTCTCGGCCCCCCCCTCTACCGGTGCCCCCGCTCCCTGGCCTCGACCTGCCGGCAGCTGCGGAGACCGCGCAGTCCGCTCTCTATGTCGATGTCCGCGCAGCTCCACTTCCGGGGCACTGGCAGCGCACTTCCGGGCCACAGTGCCAGGGAGCTGGAGGGCAGAGACCCGTGTCCTCTGCTCAAGGAAGCTGCGTCCCCTCCCCAGAGACCACTTCCGGTCAGCAGGCACTTCCGGTCAGCAGACCCCCGGCGCCGGCCGACGGGGCACAAAGCCCCTTTGTGCTGTGGAGCTCAGCCCGGCCGCAGGGGCGGGGCCGGGGCTCGGGCTTTGGCTTGTTTCTGATCCGTTATTCGAGGCAATGACCACAAGTGACGGAGGCCGGCCCTGCACAGCTAGGCAGACCAGAATTTTAAAGCGAAAATAGAACTACAAGTTTACTTCAAGCCAGCGGACAGAAGGACAGCAGAGAATTACGGAACAGGCAGTTAGTTAGACTGTCCATAAAATGTATTTTTTTAATCACAGAAGCTTGCCTGTTAATTAAATTGCTTTCTTGAAACAACTGATAACTATACCTTTAATTTTATTTTTCATTTAAAAAGTTTTATATAGCGCTGGCTAAACCCAGAGGTATCAGAGCGCTTTACATAAGTAAGATAGTATAACATATAAGTAGATAAAAAAATAATGAAACAGCAATGTGAAATATACAAATCAAAATAGATAAACAGGTGCAAGAGCTATACATCCCTGCATTGTAAAACATAAAAAATTCACCAACCACTGTTCAGTCGATACTCTCTAAAAACCGGAACAGGAACTAAATTTACTGAAATCTGCCAGGACAGCTGGTGAAAAACTGTGACTGTCCAGGCAAATCCGAGACGTCTGGTCACCCTATGCACAGCGATGGCTGGAATCTTCTCAGCATCGCTTCCAAGTTTTCAGACTGCACATGTGTGCCATGTCCATGGTTCCAGTGTGCGTATGAGTGACATGATTCCATTGGCAAATGTGTGCCATGTCAAGTGACACAGTAACACAACTATGAAGTCTTTTAAATCAAGCCTTGTAAATTAATCCCTTGTGAGCAATACGAAGCTCTAGAAAAGCCCTGTTTAGTGGCTAAATTGCACAGTGTGAAATCCCGGCTCCCCATTACTGTGTGATCCAAAGTAAATCTATTATTTCACTGTTCCTCCTTATTCTTTATGATCACATATTCGAGCACCTTCAAATATGGGAGTTCATGAATTGGGCTGTGCAAAAACATTCTTGTGTTTTATTTAATGGAATATAATTTTGTTCCATCTATAATAAAAAATCTAGGTCACTTACAGAGTGCAAGAGAGAAGTGCCCTATTAGACTTTTGTGACTGCTGGAGGGCGGATTTGACAAAGGATCCTAGGATGGTAGCAGCCAGCTGGGAGGCAGCGCACAAGTTCCTGCTGTGCACAAAGGGCAAAGAAGTCTGAAATGTTTATGATTTCATACAGCCAGCATCGGATAGCAATAAAGTGAGTCGGGAGAAGCCACCACCAAAGTTATCAAGATGTCAACATATCCATGACAACCTCTCCTGTTCTTGACTTGGGAGGCTCTGACCAGGTATCCAGCAGCTGCAGACTCGCAGCTGACCCTGGGAATCACACTGTCGCAGTTAGAGAGCCTCAAGCAATTTAGAGGTGCAGAGAGGAGCTGTAAATGAGTGACAAAGCATTTTAATGTTGTGATGCTTGAACCAGCATTGAAATGCGTTTATGTCGCTTATGATGTGTCGCACTTTCGCAGGGCTATCTCAGTCATAGGACACTCTAGGCATCAACAGAGCCTGCATTCCATAAAAGAACCATACAACCCACGAAAGCTAACTCAGGCTGAAGGTATCGGAGCGCTGTATAGGAGCAGCAGTCATGTTACACAAGGACACGCTTATTTTTTTTTTATGAACAGAAATTTAGGGCCTGATTACAAATGTAGGTGCTATTGATCGTACCTGATAAATAACGATACCATGGGTTATGTTATTTATCAGGTACAATAAATAGCACCTATTAAAAGTTTCTGGGGAACAACATACAGATTTTAGTGTTTCATGCACCACAATCTACACAATACAGGAAATACTGTATGCTTTTCCCATGTTAAATTTCGGCAAGTCAAACCTACTTCTCCAGTTTCACAGTTTGCAGCTCTGGCCACAACACCACACCCTCTCCGTTTTCCCACTGCTGGGGTTGCGTTTAATGACTCAGAGGAGCCTAGGATAGGTTTCTATCAAAGGAAGCAATTGTATCTAAGCACCCAAGTACTCCGTTTCATGAAGAGAATATGCTTTCTAGAAAATTCAAGGACACAGAATCCGCTATCCTGAGTAGGCAACCTCTTCCCTACGTGTCATCACACGCAATGTGTCCAGTCCTAAGCTTTTAACCCACAAATTATTGGAATTATATGTGTAAGTCTAAATATAAATAAAATAAATATTTCATTAAAAAATCAAGACTAAAACAACACCCCAGAAAACCCAGGAATGGAAAGTTTCCACGAAGACAAGTCAAGTCAAGTCAGAGAATTTATATAGCGCACTACATACCCAGAGGGTCTCAAGGCGCTTAAGGAGGGGTAGGGAATCACTTGTCAAATATCCACGTTTTAAGTTGCTTTCTGAATGCTAGGTGGTTCTGGGTAAGGCGAAGGTAGGTGGGAAGTGAGTTCCAGGTTTTAGCTGCCAGGTAGGAGAAGGATCTACCTCCCATGGTGGTCTTGTTGATGCGAGGAACATTGGCAAGGGCTTGGTTGGAAGATCGAAGCTGGCGGGAGGGGGCGTAGAAGGACAGTCGTGTGTTGAGGCATTCTGGTCCGATTTCGTAGAGTGCTTTGTGTGAGTGGGTAAGGAGCCGGAAAGTGATTCTCTTATTGACGGGAAGCCAGTGGAGGTTTTTCAGGTGACCAGAGATATGTTCTTTACGCGGGATGTCTAATATGAGCCTGGCTGAGGCGTTTTGGATTCGTTGGAGTTTTTTCTGGAGTTTAGCGGTAGTCCCGGCGTAGAGGGTGTTTCCATAGTCCAGTCTGCTCGTGACCAGAGCGTGGGTGACCGTTTTCCTAGTTTCGGTGGGGATCCAGCGAAATGTTTTTTGAGCATGCGAAGAATGTTGAAGCAGGATGAGGAGACGGCATTGACTTGTCTGTTCATTGAAAGTGAGGAATCCAGGATGACGCCCAGGTTCCGTGCATGTTCTGTCGGGATGGGTGCTTTTCCAAGGGCTTCTGGCCACCAAGAGTCGTCCCATGCGGAGGGGGAGGTACCTAAGATGAGGACTTCTGTTTTATCTGAGTTCAGTTTCAGACGGCTGTGTTTCATCCATTCGGCTACTTCTTTCATTCCTTCGTGTAGGTTCGTTTTGGCGGTGCTAGGGTCATTGGTGAGTGATAGGATCAGTTGAGTGTCATCCGCGTAGGAGATGATGTTGAGGTTGTGTTGGCGGGCGATGGCCGCGAGGGGGCTCATGTATACGTTGAAAAGGGTGGGGCTGAGTGAGGATCCTTGTGGTACGCCGCAGATGACTTCAGTGGCCACTGACTTGAATGGTGGAAGGCGGACTCTCTGGGTTCTTCCGGTGAGGAACGAGGTGATCCATTCCAGTGCTTTTCCTTGGATTCCGATGTTTCTGAGGCGCTGTAGAAGGGTGCTATGGCAGACTGTGTCGAAGGCTGCGGAGAGGTCGAGGAGGATGAGGGCGACTGTGTCTCCATTGTCCAGTAGAGTTCGAATGTCGTCTGTTGCTGCGATGAGGGCGGTCTCAGTGCTGTGTTTTGCTCGGAAGCCGGACTGTGAGGAGTCGAGGGATTTGTTGGCTTCGAGGAAGGCGGCGAGCTGGTTGTTGACAGCTTTCTCGATGACTTTGGCCGGGAATGGAAGGAGCGAGATGGGGCGGTAATTTTTGAGTTCGGTGGGGTCTGCTGTAGGTTTCTTCAGAAGGGCGCTGAGTTCAGCGTGTTTCCAGCTTTCCGGGAAGGTGGCGGATTTGAAGGAGCAGTTGATGACGTCTCGGAGGTGCGGTGCTATGATGGAGTCTGCTTTGTTGAAGATGTGGTGAGGGCATGGGTCTGTGGGGGATCCTGAGTAGATGGAGTTCATCAGGCGGATGGTGTCCTCAGTGGAGATTGGGTTCCAGTCATTAAGGATGTTCGAGGGGGGTGGAGGTTCAGTAGATGGTTGGGTGGGTTGGTCTTCGGGTTGGTTGTCGAAGCTGTTGTGGATGTCTGCAATTTTGTTGTGGAAGAATGAGGCTAGGGAGTCGCAGAGTGCTTGAGAGGGGGTGATGTCGTTAGAGTTGGCCGAGGGATTGGTAAATTCCTTGACGATGTTGAAAAGTTCCTTGCTGTTGTGGGCGTTGTTATCTAGTTGTTCCTTGAAGGCGGTTTTCTTGGCTTTTCGGATCAGTTGGTGGTGTATGCGGGTGGCGTTTTTGAAGGCGTCCTTGGTGCTGGTGGTTGGGTCTTTTTTCCAGGCCTTCTCAAGGGAGCGGCAGAGTTTCTTGGAGTTCTTAAGATCATCGTTGAACCAGGAGGCCTTCTTGCTGCCAAGTTTGCTTTGTCGTTTTTTCAGTGGTGCTAGGATGTCGGCGCTGTTGGAAAGCCAAAGGGTGAGGTTGGTGGCGGCTTGGTCGGGGTTTGAGGAGTGGGCTGGGGGGTTTCGAAGAAGCGATGAGGAGATCTGGTCGATGGTGATTTTGTTCCAGTTTCTTTGCAGAGTTGGTTGGGGTTGGTTGTTGGGTTTGGGCTTGTTGTAGGTAAAGTGAACGCAGCTGTGGTCAGTCCAGAGGAGAGCCGCAGTGTGGCTGAAGGAGACATGATTGCTGGATGTGAAGATAGGGTCGAGAGTGTGACCTGCGATGTGGGTGGGGGAAGTGACCAGTTGTTTAAGTCCGAGGTTGGCGAGGTTGTCCAGAAGGGTGGTGGAGTTGCGGTCGTTGTTCTTTTCAAGGTGAAAGTTGAGGTCTCCCAGAAGGATGTAATCTTTGGAGGGGAGGGCGTGTGGGGTAATGAAGTCTGTGATGTCCTCACTAAATTGTGCGCGGGGTCCTGGTGGCCTGTAAAGGAGGGTGCCTCTGAGTGTGGTCTTGGGGTCGATGTGGATCTGGAAGTGAAGGTGTTCAGAGTTGGCGAGATTGATGTCAGAGCTGGTTGAGATGTGGATGGATTTCTTATGGACGATAGCGATTCCTCCTCCTGTGTGGCCGGTACGGTCCTTGCGTATGATCTTATAATCTTCTGGGATGGCAATGGTGATGTCTGGGGCGGAGGAGGCGTTCATCCATGTTTCTGTAAGGAAGGCGACGTCCGGAGAGATGGTGTCTAGTAGGTTCCATAGGTCAATGGCGTGCCTGTGGACCGATCGGGTGTTGAGCAAGATGCATTGTAGGTGGTTGGCGTCGGGAATCTGAGGTGTGATCGTAGCGGAGATGTTGACGGTGCCGATGAATCTGCAGGAGTAACATGAGGAAGGACCATGGGTGTGTCCAGGAGCGGCTTGGACGCAGTTGGGGGGACGGCCGGGGTTAAGGGCTAGGAGGGTGGAGGCATCGTAGGTAATGCGGGAGGGCTGGGCAATGCGAGGGCCAGGGGGTCTGGTGCTGGGCGCGGTCCAGGCGCGGACGGGCTTACCTTTGGCGCACCTTCGGCGCGGCCGTAGCGCGTGGACGCTGCACGTTGGGACATCTGACATAAATGGAGAGTGGAGGGGGGCGGAGCGTGGGCGGGTCAGCTGGGAGGCGGTAGCGGGGAGGGTAGGCGGGGCAAAGGAAGGCAAAACAAGCACGATAAAATGGATCCTGGGAAAGTGAAACTGGGGCTGAGGAAGATGCTTTTCACAGCAAAGCATACAAAGCAGCACGAATGTAAAGTGCAAATGGCGGCGGTAGCGTCGATAATTCAATGTTTAAAGCAGCACACAATGCACAAAGCTTAAGGCGGCAGCAGACTCAATTAAGCTAAAGTAGCGCTTCAAGGCAGATTAAAATTGTAATGCGAGGTTAGGCGCTGTAATGCGCTATGTTCAATGTCAGCCTACGATTCCACAAAGACAATCAGCCAGCTCTTGGGGGCAGGGAGCGAGGTGGGAGCAACCGCTTTCACAGAGGTCCAGACGGTCACAGCTGCAGGAAGGAGGGGAGCGCTTAGTGTTCGTGGGTGGGCGGGTCAGCTGGGAGGCGGTAGCGGGGAGGGTAGGCGGGGCAAAGGAAGGCAAAACAAGCACGATAAAATGGATCCTGGGAAAGTGAAACTGGGGCTGAGGAAGATGCTTTTCACAGCAAAGCATACAAAGCAGCACGAATGTAAAGTGCAAATGGCGGCGGTAGCGTCGATAATTCAATGTTTAAAGCAGCACACAATGCACAAAGCTTAAGGCGGCAGCAGACTCAATTAAGCTAAAGTAGCGCTTCAAGGCAGATTAAAATTGTAATGCGAGGTTAGGCGCTGTAATGCGCTATGTTCAATGTCAGCCTACGATACCACAAAGACACACATACATACCACAAAGATACCATACATACCACAAAGATACACATACATACTACAAAGATACCATACATACCACAAAGATACACATACATACCACAAAGACACAGGCAGAGGTGGCCTCCACAAACCTGCGGGACATATATGGCCTATGAATAACAGTCTAAATCCCCCTCCAGAATAACCACTTCTCCATACTAAATGGGCAAAGCGTCGCGGAGAACCATTTATATGCCATATTTTAATTTTACATATGTAAGAGTTCGCTAAATTTACAATTAATCTACATGCAGGGCCAGTGGAATTATGTAATTCTGTGGCTGCAGCGTTTGCCATTTTTTTTAAAAGTAAAACAATATAAAATGTAAGCACACACTCTATATCAAAATATACAATTATGTTCTGTGGTAATCTCTCATATTATACAACCATAAAATACAGTTTTTCCAAATTGATAGATTTCCATTAGCTAAGCTTGGGCACACAGAGAATATATCAAATAGTAAAGAAAAAGCCATACTGCCATCATTTTTTTTGATAACACACTTTATTCATTTCATTGTGAAACACAGTAACATAAAGTGCCTTGTACCATATATCTTCGTTGCCAACATAAGATAAAGCAAAATCGAATCCCCCCCCAAACTAGAAAGACCAAGTCAGCTGCTCCGACACAGTCGTTATCCTTATAGACGACAATAATCCCACCACTTCTGCCACCTTCCAATAAATTTCCTAGGACATCCCCATGCCACATATATCGTTTCTTCAATTTTACCACACCAGTCTATGCCTCTCCTTCATGCCTCGATAGGAGGTGCCGATGCAGCAGTCCAATGACGGGCAATGTCTCTCTTTGCTATCAATGCAGAGTTCCACCAGCGTTCTGTCCCCTGTGGGTCCACTCAGATCCTGCAAAATACTCAAAATGACTAACTGGGTTGCGGTTTGATATGATCCCCAACCACAGCACAAAGGTTAGAGAACAGCCTCCCGTTAAGAAGGAATGATAGGGCATGTCCATATTACATGTAATAGATCCCCCGCAGAGGCCAGCTTTCCACATCCGCAAAGGTGTCCTATATGCTTGGTGCAAATATTTAAATTGTACCTTACGAAGACTGGCTGAGATTGCCAGTGTACAGGGAGCAATACATGCGTCACGTTAGTCAGCCTCCAACCCAGGTCTCCAATTTAACTCGCAGCGTATCTAATGTTGTTGGGTAATGTATTACTCGGGATTGATAAATCTGTGATACCCCTCCAATACCTAAGTGAATCATAAGAAGCCTACACTCCAAGGGGCTTCATTCGAGAACGTCAGTGAGTGCATCTTGGTATGGGGAAAGGGAAAGGCGGAGCTGCAGATACCGAAAAAACTGAGAAGAAGACATATTAAATTCTGACGTCGACTCCTGAAAAGACTTCAATGCCCCACCCTTCCAAACGTCTCCAATTCGGGGGAGAGCCCTATAATGTCCCATCCCCTGAATCCCGCAACAGAGGCCACCTGAGCTAACCAATCCTGTGATTCTGGGCAAATCACTGAATCTCCCTGTGCCTAATGAAAAAAATGAATGTGTTCTCATGTAACACAACTGGTGCTTGTGTAAAGCGCTCTTATACCCGATACCTTCGGGTCAAGTTTGCGCTATATAAAACTCTGTTTAAAAAAAAAACACATGTCCTCCCGCAGCAGAGTTTCCAGAGTGAGCCTACAGTCCCACCCAATCCATCGGAGCGCCGCCCTCCATGTAAGGAACTCTACCCGGGTGATCTCTGGCAACTGTGTGGGGTTAGGGGAACCATATAGAATACCCATTACTTTGTCAAGACCCAACAGGGCCAACTCGCCTCTATGCAGGGATCGTCCCACCCCCCCATACAACCGGTAATACAGAGGGAGAAGTTTTGTAATCCTATAATAGAGCTTACCCCCCATCGTAAGACACCCGGGTGCATTACCCCAAGCAACTTAAGGGCCGCCCGCCCTGATGAATCTGCACCCAATGTCCTGTATATCATCAAACCATGACCGAGGCAGGAATAAGGGATAATTTTATTGGACATACAATAGTTTCGGGACAACCATCATTTTAAAAAGGGCAACTAGAACGGTTGTGGTATCAATCACCACTCTGTATAGTTCTCAAATCGTGTTCAGAGTTCTTCGTAAAATACACCACACTTGGTAAAACTTTGCGAAAGACTGAGAACGCAGTTTGAAACTCTGTGCAGACTCTCTTTGAAGCGCAATTTTGCCTTTGCGCATGACAAGCCCAATTAGATTTAGAATACCTAATTTGAGGATAACAGAAAGTGACTAGACGTATCATTTGGAGTACCTACTTGCAAGCAGTTGACTGTTCGTGTTTTGCCCCAAAGAAGTCCCAAGGTTTCGGGATGAAACACAATGGCTGTGTCTGTAGTCGTAATTTTAAATTTGAAGCAAAGAAATCAAGAATGATCTTCATCAAAATAGATTTGCGTTGTGATGTCTAGTCCCATTGATACAAAATTGATGTAACTTTGCTGATGTGCTTCTCACTTGAGATTTCATGCTCTAAATCTAAGTCTTTACTAGACTCTCCTTCTTTCTACATGGATCTATAGTAGTGCTTCTCCATCCTGTATTTTTCTTATTTTAAAAAGGGCGACACGACCCATGATATTAAGGGGAAGGTTAGGCCACTGCTTCAAATCTTCATGGACCTTGCGAGCCACGAGGTCCAAGTTGAGACTGTGCATGAGGCATCCATAGAAAAGTACATTCCCAGGTAAGGAAAGCTGAGCCGACGAACCGGAATATGAGACTGCCATGACACAGTACTGTGGTCACCTTACAGAGAGATCAACAGAGACTTGGGCCAATTGGCACGCTGCCCCAACGCCATGCCGAAAAGTCATAAAATATGAAGAACCCTGGGTCCAGTTGTTAAAACTTAGGCTGCAGCATCAACATTATCGGCGCCATCTTGCCCCTTTTCGAGCCCATTCGTGCGCGTAAGCGGCAGCCATTTTGAGTACCATGGCCTCTCTGCCCATCGTTGATAGCCAGCGCGTCTCTCTCTCTCTCTCTCCTGACCTCGCAAAGCATCCCCCACACACTGACAGCCCCCGCTCTCACATGCCTTGGGTCATAAACCCCTCTTCAGCGCAGCTCTGCCTCGGAACCCCATCCTGTTCCCAGCGCGACACCTCCCTCCAATTCCTTTCATGGTCCCGGATCCTTTGATAAAACTCCCCTTTTCCTTTGTGCCCGTTTGTCTTACTCGTTCCCAGGCCGCCACCTGGCCCTGCGGATACTGTTTATTGCCCCCCCCCCCTGTACAGTAGGAAGCTTCCCCCATCAAAGGATCCATGAGTTGATCAAAGCCCCCACCCCATGAGATCCAATCGACCACATACATTCCGTGAATCGGCGGAATGTCCAGCTGCGCGATAATCATCACCTGTTGTGATCGGGGTGGGGACTTCAACTGTAAATGTGTGTGGGAACGGGCCTGAAGCGGGGACTCCGAGGATGTCTTTCCGTACATCAAAGTAATGACAGAGATGTGTTTAACCTAATAAAACAATAAACTTGTGTATAAGAGGCCAGGCCTCAGAGATGCGGTTAGAGCACCTCGAGAAGATACCCTGTTGTCTGATTTGACGTGTTCTGCTCCGTCGGAATAAAACTTCTGTTTCCTGCCTTCCAGTCTCCAGCGCCTGCCTCTTTGTTTGGTAACTTGAGTGGGTATAGAGGCGGTTAACGCCGGGAAACTCTGAAAAAGGTCATCAGCCCTACCTTTTTCCACAATTGGCGTCCCAAACGTGGGGCCCATCAGCGACTCGTGGATCCAGTGGGAGAGGTCCCGACGACAGAGTGAACAACTGCAACGATCGGGAGAGCTCCTGTCCAATAGACCCTCGTCTGACAGCCGATCATCCGAACTTCACTGGTTCCGAACAGACCTCTCTCGAGTGATCTACGGTCCTGACTGGGAACCATCAGGAGTGCCGCAACGGTCACGAAGAATAGAGGACGGTCGGGCGCTGGATTCGGAAGACAAGAAACTGTCCAATGCTGTCCGGGTAAGGTCGTGTAAACACGACGAACTGCGAATTGTTTTGATTGTTTGGAAAATACTAGTATTACTCTTTTGTTGATTTGTTTTGGAGATTCACTGTCTGCAAACGGAGAAACAACAGGCTCTCTCTTTGCAAGCAGTGAAGGATAGGTAACGCAGACTTTTGTCCCCATTGTAATCCGTCGTGCCTATCTTTTCTCCCCCACTGATTGATTGTTTGACCCGAACTGTTGTTCGCGGATTGTTTTCTGGAGATTCTCTGTCTGCAAACAGGAAAGAACAGGTTCTCTCTTTGCAGGTAGTGAAAGGGTAGGTAACGCAGACCTTTGTCCCCGTTGTAACCCGTCGTGCCTACTTATTCTCCCCATTGATTGTTTGATTGACCGAACATTGACTGTTCGATATTGGTTCTTTTGAGGTATTCACCGCCTGCAAACAACGAAGAATAGAAATATTCTGTCTAGTCTTTGCACGCAGTGATAAGATAGGTAGTGCAGACTTTTGTCCCTATTGTAATCCGTCATGCCTGTCTTCTCCCCACTGATTGGTAGCCTGTTTAGCCCGGACCGCTTATTAGAGATGAACCATCCGGCTCCACTGGAAGGCACCCCTAATAAGGACATGTTCATGAAGCATGGATTGGCCGCTATAGCGTATAGCAAGCTGTGGCATAAATATACGAAAAAGGATCGAGAAAGTCAGTGGCCACTGATAGGGTCCTTTGATGAGGATAAAATAAGCGCGCTAGAAACAGCCCTTGGGAAACACAAGACAACGCCCAATATGCTTGATAGTCTTGGCATGTGGCGCAAAGAAACCGAACAGCGTAAAAAGAGAAATGAGAGTAGGTTGGGAAAAGAGCTGCGAAAGGCAGCCCACCTAGCTGCTAAGAAACTAGAAGAAGAGATTAAGGAAAGAGAGGAAGCCAAACAGAAACCAGAGGTAGAAACATCAAACCAGTGTCCGGTTAGAACGCCCTCTACGCTCTATCCTGAATTGCCCTTGAAACAACGGGCCAACGATGTTCTTTTGTTAGGTCCTCCGATCATCTACATGCCCCCTCCATACGCCCCTACCCAACCCTTAGCACAGCACCCGCTACCCCCAAGCACAAACGAGAGTAGCGCCACAGCTTCGGCCCCCATGGCCTCTGTGCCGGCCGAACTCCTTGTATTAGATACTACACAAACGACAACGTTAGGCGACCCTGAGACCCGAAAGGCTGGTTCCGCAAGAACAAACAGATTAAGCAAGGATGAGCGAGCAGGGATTGACAAGATAGCGAGGACATTGGTAGAAAGAAAGGAAGGTGAAGAGTACATCACGGATATGTTCAACTCGTAAGCAGGGAGTCACAGACGACATTTTACCGCACGACTGTGTTACCATGTCTTGAACGCATACGAGGACCGATATCGAGACAAAGGTCCCGAGAGCCTAACGACTCTGTACAGGAAGGTCGATATCGGGGATGAGGGCGAGTGTGATGTGACGGACCTCCTTACGCGTACGCTTGAGGTTTTCCGCCACCTCACTGAACAAGAATCGGAAGCTAAACCCACGACATCCGTAGCAAACGAACCACAAACTGAGCGATCTAACGCCATGATGCCGATACGAGAGGCTGCTCCTTACTGGGTTCCTCCACGAGGTGAAGGAACTAACGACGATGTAAACCACAAAGATGCAAGAGGGAGGGTAATGTACAACTGGGTCTACCAGCCATGGGATCGGCAAGATATTCTGACGTTCCGGAAATCTCTGCCTGATCTACGTAAAAACCCCACTGCCTTCTATACTGAATTAGGTACAGCCCTAGGTTCAACCATTATGACCCTGGCTGACATCGACTTGTTTTTCGGCTTATGTCTACCAGCTGATGTGTGGAA
This sequence comes from Lissotriton vulgaris, assembly GCF_964263255.1. Classification (NCBI taxonomy): domain Eukaryota; kingdom Metazoa; phylum Chordata; class Amphibia; order Caudata; family Salamandridae; genus Lissotriton; species Lissotriton vulgaris. The sequence continues at coordinate 1,579,048,264 of NC_141696.1, forward strand.
GCAAATCCGGAAAGTCGACCACCATGAGCTGTTTGGACATACCTGGTCACAACTCGATGGCATAGATAGGCAACGAGAACCTGGACAGAAGCCTTTGAAATCCACTTTAGATCTCCCAGATAAAATCGTACAGAAATTAAAAACCCTTATTCCAGAAAAGAAAGTGGACTGGTCGATAGTAACGGCCTGTCGTCAGAAACCACAGGAGAATGTATCGGACTACTTCTCCCGGTTTGAAACGGTGTTCTCCGATTACAGCGGCCAGGACATGACCACTGCAACCGGACACCATCTGTTTGTCCAGAATTATGTTAAGGGTTTGTCACCAGAGGTCTCCCAGAAACTGCAGGCCAGCGAGAGTAGTTGGGCAGCCTCCAAACCTGCGGCTATCCTTCAGATGGCCCAATATTATGAACACCAGAAAAATGAAAACGATAGAGCAACAGAGAAAAAGAAGAAAGACTTGAAAGAGAGGGTGATGATTGCACAACTGCAAGGGGTGACTATAGGACGAGACCAATACAGAGGAAACTATCAGACGAATGTCCCTAAGACCGCACCTCCCAAAGACCGCACTTCGACTCCCCACATTGGACGTACAGACATTAGAGAGGACCAGTGTGCTTTCTGTAAAGGATCCGGCCATTGGAAATCCCAGTGTCCGGTTCTTTTGGAAATTATCAGAAATAGGGACCCCAAGGACGTAGCAAGCGGACCGAGAAATAGGGGACAGCAACGAGGGCCCGCAAATGACACGACTAACGATAGATTAAGCAGACCAAATACATTTGACCGACCCAGACAGAACCAGTGCCAGCAATCTGACTACGATGACACCCACGACTTTGCATAGGACTGCCAAGGGCAAGGGAGGGATCCAGTCGAGCTCTATGTTGACCAGCAAGGCCCTTATGTCACTGCTAAGGTCCTGGGTACAAAGTCTCCATTTCTGGTAGACACTGGCGCAACACGTAGTGCGTTATCTAAACGACTGATTCCAAGGGCACCCTTGTCTGGCTCACTTATAACATCGACAGGTTTCGATGGAACGCCCTCCACTAACCCTTTGTCCGCTCCGATCCTCTTCGACTTAGAAAACAACACCACTGACACCACGTTTTTGCTTTCCTCCAATAGCCCTGACGCCATTATGGGACTTGACTTACTGAAACACTTCCGAGCGACCATTAGATGTTCCCAAGACGGAGTTCGAGTTTTCCTATACGTCAACCCCATTCTGCTTAGACATTGCCCTTCCCGACGCATGTTTTCCATCACTGACGCTGACACATCCCTGCTTGACACTCTGCCTCCGTATCTGTGGGCCAAGACAGATTCGGACGTAGGGCGCATGATGATTGACCCAGTGCACATTACTGTCCGACCGGACGCGATACTCCCAAAACCTCCACAATATCGGATATCGCCCGAGGGCGAGAAGGCATTGGTAAAGATTATTCAGTCACTGATAAACGCAGGAGTGGTAGAGGAAGTGGTTAGCAACGTTTGCAACAGCCCTATCTTGCCCATCATCAAGAAACAAGGAGAGGGAGATGAGAAAGCATACCGCTTTATCATTGACCTTCGAGAGATCAACAAAGTGGTTGTACCCCAGTACCCCGTGGTCTCAGACATCACCACCATCCGGACTTTGATCCCTTCTACTGCCACCACCTTCACTGTCATTGACCCCAAAAATGCATTTTTCTCTATCCCCATCCACCCAGACAGCCGACATCTCTTCGGCTTCACCCTAAAAGCCCGCTCATATAGGTTCTGCCGAGCACCCCAAGGCTACACGGAAAGCCCCAGCATCTACAGCCAGGCCCTCAAGAGACAGCTGGATCAAGTCCAGTTACCCGATGGAGTGGTGTTAGTACAATACGTCGATGACATCCTTTTGGCAGCTGACACCACTCCACTAGCAGTCACAGCCACCATTCAACTCCTGCACTTCCTTGCGGAAAATGGCCACAAGGTTTCCAAAAAGAAGTTGCAATTCTGCCAGCCCCAGGTCACTTACTTAGGCCACCTCCTGTCCAAAGACGGAAGGAAACTCACTCACGACCGGATCCAAACCATTCTTGACACCCCTGTCCCTAAGACTCAGAAACAGGTTCGCTCCCTATTAGGCCTCACCTCCTTCTGTCGACAGTGGTTACCAAACTTCAGTCTCATTGTAAAACCATTGCTTTCTCTGCTAGCCAAAGATGTCCCTTCCCCCCTCCCTTGGACCACTGAATGCCAATCCTCCTTCACGGAATTACGAGATGCCCTTTGTTCGGCCCCTGTCCTAGGTACCCCTGATTACACTAAGCCCTTCTCCCTTTACACTCACAAAAGGGAGGGGTGCGCTTTATCTGTCCTGACCCAGTCCATTGGCCCAAAGCAACGACCGTGCGCTTACTTCTCTGCCACTCTTGACCCTGTAGCCAGAGCCTTACCTGCCTGCCTTCGAGCTGTAGCTGCCACTGCTATCTCTATCCGACAGAGTGAGGGGATCGTACTCTCGAATTCCCTCACGGTACTAGTACCCCATGCAGTTGATACCCTCCTGAACCAGACCAAGACACAACACCTGACGAGTGCACGACTGACTGGATACGAACTGACTCTGCTTGCACCCCATATCACCCTGAAAAGATGCACCACCCTGAACCCAGCAACTCTGTTACCCCTACCAGAGAATGATCCCGATGCGCCCCCTGTACATGACTGTGTGACCCTCACGGACGAACAGACTAGAAGTAGAATTGACCTCAGAGACACGGCTTTTCCTGACCCCGACGGAGAGCTGTGGGTGGACGGCTCTTGCATCAAACTCCCCGATGGAACCACTTCAGCTGCCTATGCAGTCACCACGGCTCGAGCTGTAGTCGAGACAGCCCGCATCACGCAACGATCTGCTCAGGCAGCGGAACTGATTGCCCTAACACGAGCCTGCATCCTAGCAGCAGGAACGACAGCGAACATGTACACCGACAGCCAGTACGCCTTCGGGGTGGTTCACAATTTTGGGCTCCTTTGGAAGGAAAGGGGATTCTTGACCTCACACGGCACTCCCATCTTACATGGAGATTTAGTCTCCGCCTTGATCGAAGCTGTCCTTCTCCCCAAAAGACTTGCGGTCATCAAATGCCAGGCACACAAGAAGGTGACAGATATTATTGGACAGGGAAATGCACTAGCCGACATCACTGCTCGAACGACAGCTGAAAATAGGACGACAACACGTATGTACGTGACCAAGTCACAAGCAGAAAAATGGACCGACGCTAGGGACACTATTAGAGACATTCAAATGGCTAGCACACAACACGAATTGACTGAATGGGCACGGGTGGGATTAAAAGACGACGAAGGCTGCTGGCGGACAAAAGACACAAACAAATGGTTGCTACCTGACTCATACCTGATTCCCATACTGACTATGGCACACTCCCCTGCTCACATAGGATCAGCCCCCATGATTGAACTTGTCTCCAGAGTTTGGCACAATGATAAAATCACAGACTCCGCCAAACGTCTGGTCCAACAATGCTTGATATGCCTGCAACACAACCCCGGGAAAGGAACTGTGGTACCCCGGGGAGGGTTTGGGGTCCCAAATCACCCATTTGAAGTCCTGCAGATGGACTACATCCAGCTAGACAGATGCCAAGGCCTGAAATATGTACTTGTTGTGGTGTGTGCATTTAGCAAGTGGATGGAGGCATATCCAACCCGTGACAACACTGCTATGGCCACTGCAAAAGTACTGTTAAAAGAATTCTTCCCTCGCTACGGCCTTTGTCGAATTTTATGGAGCGACAATGGCCCCCACTTCATAGCCGAAGTCATCCAGCTCATCTTAAAGGGGCTGGGTATCAAGCAGAAGTTCCACGCAGTCTTCCACCCCCAGTCTGCTGGACTTGTCGAACGACACAATGCCACATTAAAACTAAAATTGGCCAAGATAGTGGCTACCACAGGACTGAAATGGCCAGACGCTCTTCCCCTGGCATTGCTATCGATGCGTTCCACCCCCACCAAACACCACTTGACACCTTACGAGGTCGTTTTCGGCCGACCCATGAGCGTCTGGTCTGCACCAAAACCGACTTCCATTCATGACGTCCCGGACGTCCTAATGTCTGATTATTTGTATAAGTTGACTGAAACTCTGTCTGTCATTCATCAGCAGGCCATCCCCGATGCTTCCAGGGGTCCGGGCCACGACATCCAACCGGGGGATTATGTACTAATCCGAAATTTTCAACGGGCGAAGAGTTTGGAACCCCGGTGGACGGGCCCCTGGCAAGTACTGATCACCACCCGGACGGCTCTTCGAGTGGAGGGGAAACGGCACTGGCTGCACGCGCACCACTGCAAAAAGGTCTCCTCGACCTTGGCCACAACAGAAAGCATCGACAACCAGGAAGAGCTCCTGAACAAGGACCGACCATCACTGAACTGCTATCCTGATACCGAGGCACTTGAACTTGCAAAATTCTCTGATCCCACTGTGCCATCCAGAGAAGGGTATTTCCTGCGTCGAAAGGAGGGAGCTTCGGCTAAGTAGACCACGGACTAAGTTAAATCTCAGAACGGTGACCTAAACACCACCAAGGGTCACCCGGAGAGAAGCTAAACGAAGTCTGTGGTTCTGCCCGATACCGAGCACCTTGAAGATGATGGAAGCGCCAGATAAGAAGATGATGGAAGCGCCAAATAAGAAGATGATGGAAGCAACTGGAAATACCCACTACAGAAACCCAAAAACAGACAGACTCCACAGCTCAAAGACAATTGCACTTTTCATCGCAATCCTTTTCTGCTTTCTCCTCATGACCACACTCTGGATTGTGGAAGAAAATGCACCTGCTCATGAAACATTCCTGACCACCGCTCAGCCTACCACCATGAAGGAACATTATCTGATTTCGCTCTCTCCTCAACTCAGAGAGAGGCGAAAGGAGTTTTGGAATAACTCCTTTGTACAGCTGCTGCACCAGCACAATCTTGCCACCAATGCCACCAACTGTTGGATCTGTGGGTTGCTACCCCACGCCACTGGACATTCAATACCTTTCATCCCTTCGCCCTTCTCAATTCACGGTTCCTGCCTTGCTTGGCTGATCCTCCTGCAAGAAAGCTATAAGGACAATGCCACCTCCATCAAAACCAAAACGCATTTCTTTCATGAGGTCTGGCGAAACAAAACCAAGACTCACTTCTGCCCGCAGACCTCCAACGACTCTATCCACATGGACATCCCTGCTAAAGAACGAATTGAAATGCAGGTGTTCAACAATTCAACCAGACCCACCTTCTCCTACCTACGGAAACGAACGGCTGCCACCCTGACTGTGGCTCTATCTGTCATCAACGTCACAGGCCTCATGTGCATAGAAGGGCTTGGGACACAGCTGGTAGGCCGCAGTGCTTGTCGTTTTACCAGAACTTTGGACTCCACCGATCCACCTTCCTTCATATCGTCTCCAAACATGTACTTCGTCTGCGGCACAAAAGCTTACACCTGGCTCCCCAAAGGCTGGGGGGGCACTTGTTTCATCTCCTTCATCCTTCCTCCGACTTATGTGGCTCCAGCGAATCACCATAGACAAAAACGAGCCAAGGACATTGAACAAGCCGACTCAACAGGAGCACAGTTCCTCGATGCTATGAAGGGACTTGTTCCGCTCTGGGGCCCAATGGCAAACAGCCGTGCCATCCGACATCTGACTCAGGCAGTTGAGACAACAATGAACATCACAGCTGGTATCCTTGCTAACAACACCGCCGAGCTTCAAGCAGTCCGCTTGGTGGCTCTCCAGAACCGTCTTGTCCTAGATGTGGTTCTTGCGGACCGTGGTGGAGCATGCCGCATTATTGGGTCCAGCTGCTGTACATATATACCGGACAATTCACCCTCGGTGTACAAAGCCATCGAACATCTCCACAGACTCTCTTCAGAAGTCCACCAGGAGCAGGAAGAATGGTCACTTGGTGGATGGTTCTGGAGTACTGTTAAGAACTGGGGCTGGAGACTGTTTACCATTATCCTGATTCCTGTAGTTGTAATATGCAGTCTATGCTTAGGAATTCAATGCCTGCCACCTCTGTGTTCATTATGTACAAATTGTATTTGCCCTAAGACTGTGGACTTTGGAAATGAACGCATGGGAGCATTGTATGATGCCGAGGTTAGGAATTTAATGAAGATCGATATCGAGTAGGCAAGCTGGCTAGATATGTTGAAAAGGGAGGACTGTTAAAACTTAGGCTGCAGCATCAACATTATCGGCGCCATCTTGCCCCTTTTCGAGCCCATTCGTGCGCGTAAGCGGCAGCCATTTTGAGTACCATGGCCTCTCTGCCCATTGTTGATAGCCAGCGCGTCTCTCTCTCTCTCTCTCCTGACCTCGCAAAGCATCCCCCACACACTGACAGCCCCCGCTCTCACATGCCTTGGGTCATAAACCCCTCTTCAGCGCAGCTCTGCCTCGGAACCCCATCCTGTTCCCAGCGCGACACCTCCCTCCAATTCCTTTCATGGTCCCGGATCCTTTGATAAACCCCCCTTTTCCTTTGTGCCCGTTTGTCTTACTCGTTCCCAGGCCGAAACCTGGCCCTGCGGATACTGTTTATTGCCCCCCCTGTACAGTAGGAAGCTTCCCCCATCAAAGGATCCATGAGTTGATCAAAGCCCCCACCCCATGAGATCCGATCGACCACATACATTCCGTGAATCGGCGGAATGTCCAGCTGCGCGATAATCATCACCTGTTGTGACCGGGGTGGGGACTTCAACTGTAAATGTGTGTGGGAACGGGCCTGAAGCGGGGACTCCGAGGATGTCTTTCCGTACATCAAAGTAATGACAGAGATGTGTTTAACATAATAAAACAATAAACTTGTGTATAAGAGGCCAGGCCTCAGAGATGCGGTTAGAGCACCTTGAGAAGATACCCTGTTGTCTGATTTGACGTGTTCTGCTCCGTCGGAATAAAACTTCTGTTTCCTGCCTTCCAGTCTCCAGCGCCTGCCTCTTTGTTTGGTAACTTGAGTGGGTATAGAGGCGGTTAACGCCGGGCAACTCTGAAAAAGGTCATCAGCCCTACCTTTTTCCACACAGTTTCTGACGTTTAGGCCATAAAAAGCAGGCCGTAGGCCACATACAAGTCATTGTGGCCGTATGTGGCGAGGCCCCAATCAAATTCCTCTATGTGCATCGCATCTTACCCTAAACCCTGGCCCAAAACCAATAGCCTGTTGGGTTTCGTCCATAAAAAGCCAATTCACAGTGTCAAAGGCCTTTTCGAAATCAATCAGGAGGAGGGCTGTCGGACCTTCCACGGCCTTGACACGAGACAGAGCCCCTCGGACACAGTAAATGGAATGTCTGGTACCCCAAAGAGGAATGAACCCACACTGGTCAGGGTGGACCAGGGAGGGGAAGACTGTGAGCTGTCTATTGGCTGAGAGTTGGGCATACATTTTGACGTCACTGTTAAGGGAGATGGGGCAGAAGGATGTACAGGTCGTTTGTGCACAACCTGGTTTTGGCAAGACCACAACAGTCATGCAATCAATACCAGAGGGCAAGCGGCTGTGGTCTCTTGCTTCAGTAAAAAAACAAAATAGGGGCGAGGACAACGCAGGGCTAAGCTTGCGGTAGAACTCCATCAGGACCTAGAATTTTGTCCAGATTAGATTCTGAAATTGCCACTCCTATCTCGTTCACCAATATGACTTGATAGAGTGCCGATCTGTGTGAGGGGGAAAGGAGAACCAAGCGCAGCTCTGAAACCAGCAGGGATTCCAGCTCCCCAGCCAGATGAGCCAGAGGGGTGTATTAAGTTTCATAAAAGTGGTCAAAGCCTCCTCAATCTTAATGGAGTCCTCGATCCATTCTTCCAATTCGATCTCTATATTGGGAACAACACATGAGGCATCCTGGTGAGTAGCCAACCAATGTAGCAACTTGCTGGATTTGTCTCCCCATTCATACACCCGGTGCGTCAGGGCCATCCATCATTTCCTGGCTTCCCCCATACATATTTGGCGTAGGGATGCTCTATCCAGTTCGAACTGGCCCCACTGGGACTCAGAGCGGAAGCCGGGTTCCTCTTGCTCCCATGATAATATGGACATTTCCAGTTCATTTACAGATCTCAGCGCCTTTTAAGAAGTAGCGAGCCACCCCCCTCATGTATGTCTCAAGGGTTCCCCACAGAGTATCTACTGGCTCCACGGATCCTACATTTAATTTGAGGAAGGTGACTAGTTCTGCACCCGGACACTCAGCAACCTTTCCTTCCTGGAGAAACCAAGCATTGAGGCGTCAGATCGGTCGGGCCTCACCATTCTGCCATATTAATATTTAGCCACTTGATTATTTGTTTTTGCTTAAGTCAAAGAAAAAAACTCACTATTAATTTTAAACAGCCATTGAACAACATATGGTATTTCTGAAGTATTTCAGCGCTGTTAAGAGAGCGAGCTACAGATATGGCTACAAAAACCAACTTACATACTGAAGATGGACTTCAAACAGCATTTTTTATTAATCCGAAGATAACTGTAAACACTCTGGAGAAAAAATTCCTATTCAGTTTATAACTTAAGCAATACAGCTGGTTCCAAAATGTAAACAGGGAAGGGCAGGTGGCTATGGGTGGCTATGATGAGCTGTCAATCCATCTGCCCCTTTGCTGACGTCTAAAACAATGATTAGCAGTACAGTGTGAAATGTATTTAACACCTTTGGGATATAATAAAGCAGATATGTAGCAAAGAACTCCATTGTTCTGAAATTTGCCACTCTAAACAGCTGATAACCGTATTGAGATATTTCTATATATTCATTCTAAGACATTTTAAACTTTTTTCCTCTCTCCACTCAAAATCTCTGGGAAGGAGAGAAACTTGCTTTTTGCAACTCAGATATCTATACTAACATCAGATGCCTCTAATCTTATGCTTAAAAAGCAATAAAAATCATTGGAAGTTTCTCTTCAGTCGAAAATAAATGGAGTTGGAACAGACTTTTAATCCATACCCACCTCCCCTTTACCACATTCAAAACACCTAAGTGACCTGAGGTTTTCAGGACAGAATTAACTCTAAAATCAGCTACTATTTGAATTTCCCAGCAAGTCTTCAGCTGTCTGATTTTGAAATCTCTTTATCTGTGAGTAACAGATTAAAACTTTTATAGTCACTCAACATCAATAAATCATGGCATTCAGCTGTATTATAACCTCTAAAAATTCCCCAAAAATAAATTAACAGCTAACTTTATTTGTTGTATAGTTTTTTTGGCATTTATAATTGATGTCAGTACAATCTTCCAACGTGCAACATGTGATGCCATAGTACAGTTCAATAACCAGACCCCCCAGGATATTGTGGCATGGTTTAGCAAATTTTGCCTCACAAATATGGAAATTTAGCAGCACAAATATGTAAATTTAGCTGCATTTTTGCTGCACTTTTTTTTACTCATAATCATTTATTTTCCACCAAAGGTAGCACGTCAATTTTACGCAAGGGCACTGGACTTATTTGCATGGTAGGAACAAATTAAGGAGGTGCATTGTTTAAATTATTCATCAAAAAAGCAAAATATGTGGCGTAATGTGAGACATTTTTTGACAGTAGTTTTGTCAATTTTACATTTTAATATTTCTGGGCACAGGTGTCATCTTAATACTATCAGTTTGACACCTAAATACTGCAGTCAGCGACTAAAAAGGCCCGGCGCAACTGTATCTGAAGCGCAGGCTGTGCCTCTCACGCCCAGCAGTAGTAAGCCTCTCCTGATAACCTTTCCCTTTTCTAACCTCATCCACCTGCCAGACCTTCTCACCGCCGTCTCCTCCGTCGACTGGGGGAATACCTTTAATTCCTCCTCTGCCAACACCTCAGCTCCCCAGCCGTCCCCCCTCTCTAGCTCGTCCCTCCTGTAGGAGCAGCATCTCTCTCTCCTCCTCAGACCCTTTTATTGCATCTCTCCTCCTCACTTGCTTCCCTACCTACTGATCCCCCTCTTATACCAGGACCTGTCTTCACAGCTCCCCTCTCCTCTCCAGCACCTCCCTTCACAGATCCCCTCTCCGCTCCAGCACCACTCCTCTCTAGCCCCTCTACCCACAGAAAGGGAGCAGACAATGAGAGAGGGCCAGGGATTTCAAATGTCACTGCAGTGAATGCCAAAGCGAGGTGCCTAAAAACATAGCCTGCTTGGTAATTGATGAGCAGGCTTGCCACACACACAGCCAGAGATTGGTTCCGTTGACTCTGCTTGTCGCAGTGTGGATGGATGAAGCAGAGAGATGACGACAAACATGCATTCATTTGATTGTATTTCTAGCAGCTATCCAGCAGGTAGAGCTACATGATTGCACTATGTCACAACAGCATTATCAAGAGGGCAAAATAAACGATAATTTAAATTACAAACAGCAGTTGATGCTACCTTCAGCTCCCCACTACTCTTCCCATCCTTTCTCCACTGATGTTTGTGGACCCCATTCTCCCCTCTCTCCCCTAGCTCCCTTTTCGCCTGCTTCTCTCTTGTCCCTTTCATTCTGTCCCATATTTATTCGCTTTCCTCCCTATAATGCTGTAGTGTGCGGAGACACATAGTGGTGTGTGTGCGTACAGCCAATAAGAAGCCACCATTCTTTTTATGCCTGCAGGGAGACCTTTTTTGTGGCCGAAATAGTAAATATCGTGGCCATTGGCTACTCCGCTGATTTTGCGCTTGTTCCGTGAATCGCGAAATGCTGGAGGGTCTGAATAATAACTCCCTAAATAGTAACTCCCCACCCCACATTGCTTCACCTAAGGTACATTACCACCCAGACAATATTTTACTAGAACAGTTATATATCGGCTGTTTCCACCTAGTACAATAGCGATTGAGGCAGGCAGGTCCTAGGATCCCTACGTATTCCCCCCCTGACCAGTGTCACCACTATAATTCCAGTCATCCAAATCATACCTTAAGCTTCATCTCCTCAGGGGGGCCGCACATCCTCCGGGTTCAACAACTCAGCTACCATAGCCACCGTGCCTACATATTATAAGCTAATTTTGTATCTCTCTTAATCTTGCATATGTCTTTCCTTAGCTGCTGCATATTCTGCATGTCCTGCAACAAATCCGCAAGTCTTGGCGTATCGCTTAACATCCACTTAATGATAATCCTGCATTGAGCCAGCACTAACCCCAGTGGTTCCCAAACTTTTTTGACCTGTGGCTCCCCTGAACTAATCGGCAGTTGGCAGTGGCTCCCCACCATTTTTTTACCGGTGGGTGGGTGGGTGGTGTGTACCTCCTGTTATCTTCCTTAAAGTATTTGGGACGCAATGAAGGTATTATATTGGTTGGAATGCTTGAATTATTAATCTCATCCACTGGCAATCACTGTGGCTGCATCCCAATCCATCGTTTTTTCCCCCAACAGAGTGCCTGGTCTCAAACCCTTATTTATGCCAGCTGCTGCTTTCAGTACCTTTTGGTACTGAGACCCGCTCTGAGAAAATGGAACATTGAGTTTGGTCTGTCGTAATCAGTATCCCCAGCCTTATTTTTACACTAAAAAGGTCTGTCCTTCCATCTGTGTGCCCATCTATATCCAAACATATTCAACCATTTGCTCACCTATCCACCATATATCCTTCCGTCCATCATTTCACTCATCCATCCCTCCATCCACCCTTTCACTCATCCATCCATTATTCATCTACCCACCCTTTCACCCCATCCATCTGTACAATCATCCATGCATCCATCCTTCCACCCAGCCATCCATTCACTTACTCATCCATCCACCCATTCACTTACTCATCCATTCACCCAGTCATTTATCCTTCCACCCATTCACCCTTTCAGTCATTCATCCTCCCTTTCTCTCTCCATCCCCCTTTCACTTATCCACCCATCTACCCACCCATTTACTCATCCATTCATGAATCCATCCATTGATCCTATTACTCATCCATTCTTTCACTCATCCAACCATCCGTTCACTCATCCAACCATCCGTTCACTCATCCAGCCATCCGTTCTCTCATCCATCCACCCTTTCACTTCACTCATCTATCGATCCTTTTGTCCATCTACCCCCTTTCACTAACTCATCAATCCTTACATCCACCCTTTCACTCATCCATCCATTCACCATTTCACTTATCAATTCATCCATCCACCCATTCACTTGCCCATCATCTACCCTTTCATTCATCCACCCATCCATCCTTTCACACACCCATCCACCAATTCACTCGCCCATCAGCTGCCCTTTCACTCATCCATCCATCCTTTCACACACCCATCCACACTTTTACCCACCCATCTACCCTTCCACCCATACATCTACCCTTCCACCCATACATCCATCTATTTACCTTTTCTCTCATCCATACTTCCATTCATTCACTTATTTACTCACCCACCTTTTCACATTATGAGCGGAGCCTTTGTTTGCAGAGTTGCAGGCAGAAGAGTCCCATCAAGAATAAACTACAGCAAGGGGTGGGCTGGTGGAGAGTTCCATATGCCCCTGCACATAGGCAGACTGAAAACGTAGAAGTCATGCATGATGCACAGTGCCAGGATGTGAGGTTACTGTAACATGGTGTTGTTTCCAGGGCTTTAAGCGGTGTAAAAAAACTGGGGGGGGTCTCTTCAAAGGGGGTGTTTGATGTAATTAAGAGCGCTGCTTAAAACACCTAGGCTAAAAATCTGCGCTTAGCATAGTGTTCCGCCTCACTGGTATTATGTTGTCTCTGTCATTGCATCCAGATATATAATACAGCAAGTATCATTACACCTCAACAAGCCAGGACTATTGGCTTTGTCAGTGGTTGCTAGTTCCTTAAAAAAAAAAATGGAGCAACCATGGCTTTGTTGAATACAATATTGAAAATACTTCAGTTCTAAAATGACAGGACAGTGAGAGAACGATAACATGTTCTTTGAAACTTATTTTACAGGCTTCTTTGAATGAAGTGATTTCTAACGTTGCAGCATGGGCGTTTTACTTTTTATCGTACAGAATGCTCTTCTGTACACTGAGGCAGGAGGAGACCGCCACATGGTGTCACACCCCCAGACGGCCCCATTGTCATTCAGTAAGTGGCAATCAGCGGCATACTGGATGACAATGGACGGGAGGAGCTGCTCTTGTGCTCCTGGAGGAGTGCGAGGCGCCTCCAGCAGCAGGGGGGTGAGGCCTCTCACAGGGGAGCAGCGCTGCTCCGTGATGGCCAAAATTACAGATAAAAGGCCCGTGGAATTTACGGACGGTTGGTCACCCTAGTGTGCGCAGAGCCCCTGGCACCTCATTACGGCGCACCGGGTCGCCGTGGCGCACAGTTTGGGAACCACAGACTAACCCTAATAGCAAGAACCAGCTGCTGAGTTGTTTCTTCTTGTGATTTGGAATCTTACAAAGGAGGCATACCTTAATACTCAAAGTGAGCAACCATCCTCGGGCCTCTCCAGCCTTGCCACCACTACACTCCAGTAGTCTCAGATTGCCGGGCACACCCATCCCGTATGTATAAAATTGGCATCTGTCCCTGAACAGTGTGGACAGGAGAGTGGACACCCTGGATGCATATTGTGCAGAATCAGATAATATACCTCAGTTTAGATAAGAGTTCAGCACAACAATCATACCTACAATACTCATACGTGATAATACATAATGCACACTATGCTTTCGATGTGTATACAGGAAAGTTCTTTATTCATTTTCTTCTTTTGACAAACGCCTTACAACAGTAGCCAACGCGTTTCGTCTTACACAGACTTCTTCAGGGCTCCAAATTATTGATGGGTCTCTCTAGTCCTTATACATAGCCATATCATCAAGACGGTCCATTTGCATCCGAATGTCTAGTATAAATGGATCTTCAGGACTTAAGATTAATGTCCTCTAAATTGTCAGTCAATCTAACTAGTCGTTATATGGAGTCATGTCATCAGGCAAGTCCAATAAGCATCCCAATGTTTGATATAGGTTGATCTTCAGGATATCTTAATAATGTTGGAGTTCATGTGCGCCATATGGATAATATCTCCTACAGTGTATGCACAGAATAAAAAGTTTCAACCTATATCGAATCTGATATGGCTATGTATAAGGACTAGTGAGATTCATCAATAATTTGGAGCCCTGAAGAAGTCCTACACAGACTTGGCTACTGTTGTAAGGCATTTGTCAAAAGAAGAAAATGAATAAATAAGTTTTCTTGTATACACATCGAAAGCTTATTGTGCATTATGTATTATCAAGTATAAGTATTGTAGGTGCGCAATAATGTGATTGTTGTGCTAAACTCTTATCTAAACTGAGGCATAGTATCTGATGGTGATAGAGTGCTGAACCATTAAGAATTAAGTTGCTATTTGGAAGTTTCTTCCATTAGAAGTTGAGAGGGGTCGAACTTCTGGTTCTGTGCACCGTATCGAGCTCACAAATTTGGGCCTCTTTTTGTTAGTAAGTGCGTCAGTCTATTGCCTCAACCCCTCTTTTTTGTGTGAATTTAGTACATATTGTGCAGCAGTTTTGGGCCAAATACACCTGGTGCATAAAATTACATTGGGTCAGCTTAAACCGGGTGGTAGTAGATGTTCCCCGAACCCCCTCTTGAAGAGCCTCCCATTACATCTCTGTCAGTTGCGCCCCATAGGGTCATGCCACTTATGTTCAATCGCTAGCGCAGGTGCATTTGCGTCTTCCCACAGTGCCCTATGAATCTGAGCAACCGTACCCCCGCCAGGTTAAGTAATGCTAGCAGTGTCTGTGACTCTTGTGGTACCTCTGGAAAGAAGGGCCATATACCTCTCGTCCTGCCCGCTATCTTGGCAATTGTAAGAATTGCCCTCTCCCCAATTCAAAAGTAACCATTGTGTCCGTCAATGTAATGAACCTGTTATTTGGGTATGAATCCCGCAATTTCGAACAGCCCCCGCCCTCCAGCGATCCACTGATGTTAGACGTGCAATTTGTCTCAGTGTCCAAACACCCAAATCTGGGGCATATAGCGCCCGGCTCAACACTTGCCAGACCGTCCGCTACCACATTCAGGAAATTTGCTCCACAACAAAAGGCACAGTGCTGGGGACACCCGCTCCCATCATTAGTAGTTCTGGTACAGAGGTCCCCCGTGCGTACCATACAACAGTCTCTTCTAACAGTTGCCCCACTTGTCCAGCCAGTGCACTGCGTGCTGCAGTTGGGCAGCATGACAATAAAGCTTCATACAGGGCACCTCCAAACCTCCCCTCTTCCCGATCTGCTTGAGCATAGCAAGCCCAACTCTCTTTCTCACTGTGGCCCATAACAGTTCTACAATAAGTCTGCCTAGTTCCCTGAAGGTCTGCCTGGGTACATCGAATAGAGTGCCCTAAAAAAAATATAGACACCGGGGTAGCATGATTATCTTGACCAAAGCTACCTTACCCATCAGGGAGAGCCATAGGGTATTCCAAAATTGGATCGAGGACTTGAGGCCCACCAGTACTCTATCATTATTAAGCTCATGAAACGTGCCACAGTCCTTCACCACAGGGATTCCGGGGTATCGTACACTATCGAGCTGCCAATGGAGACCGACCCAAGGGAGCTCTTGCAATGCTATTTCTGCCAAAGTGCCCAACTTCTGCCAAAGTGCCCAACTTGGATTTTGCTCTGTTCGTGCGCAACCCAAACACTTCTCCAAATTCTGCTAAGGTCACCAATAATAGGAGAACTGAATATTCTGGTTGCCGCAAATACACCAGTGCATCATCTGCGTACAAGTAAACCACCTGTGTGGTTTATCACACATTCACACCCCAACCATGCAACAATGACCACAACCTACACACTAGGGGTTCAATAGCCATTGCAAAAAGCAAAGGAGATAGCGGGCTGTTCTGTCTGGTCCTCCTAGAGAGCAAAAAGCTCCCCGATACTGACCCTCCAACGCGCACCCTTGCCATCGGTGCACTATGTGACAATTGCACCCACCGCAGAAAAGAGCCTGCAGCCTCCATGTTGCTCAAAACCTGCCACAGGTACCTCCATTCCACAGAATCAAAAGCTTGCTCGATGTCTATCAGAGCCAATGGATCACTATCCTCAGCGAACAATGGTGCATGCAGCACCATCGATAACCAGTGCAGATTACATAAAGTATTGCAAAGGGGGACAAAGCCGCTTTGATCCTCATGTACCATTGATGGCAAATGAGGCAACAATCTGGACGCAAGGATTTTACTAAGAATCTTTACATCGACGTTCAACATCAAGAACTGGCAGTAAGACGCAATCTCCCTCTGATCCTAATCCGATTTGGGCAGCATCATGATACGTGCCTCCATAATTGATGCAGGTAGTATGCCACGCTCGAAAGCTTCATTGTACATGGCCAGGAGGCGGTCCGCGATCTCCCCTGCCCTAGGCTGAAACAATTCTGCTGGTTAGCAATTTGCCACTTCTTCCTCTGGGCTCACTGAGTTACAAGCGTACACTCCATGTAGGTGCATGACAAAAACTTCTCTGATGCCTCGCGGAGTGTGCACTTCCGTCCTGCTCGCAACCCAAATTCCATTAATAGGATCCCTGAGAACCTCATTCTTAAGTCGAGCCTGCGAGTCTATGCGGCATGCTCTAATGCACACTGTGGCTTAAAGCCTCTCCTCTTTTTTTCATTGGTTCCCGTTCACGCCTTTTACAAAAGCATGCTTCTAGTTGGCCAGCATGTCTAATTGCACCCGCCTTTTGTTGTTTTTGTTTGTCCCTGAGGACTGCCCATGTGTTTTCCGTCTTCTTTAATTAATTATGCCTTTTGGGCACACTCCCTTTTTAGGTCGAGCTACAGTGCGCATGCACTGTGTGCAAGACCTGCTGTAATTAATAATACCATTTTTTTCCTGCCTGCTACTGACCATTGGTTCCTTCCATTGCCAGTGTTCTTTGCTGCCTCCTAACTCGTTCGCTTTGGCCATTCCTCACCTTCGTTGAAGGCTGAGGCGCACCAGCCAATTACAGTGTCCTTACGCTTTCCCTCTTCAGATGTTGTGTGGGAGAACTCTTTTTTCAATTGTTACTTTCTGCTGTCACTCCTTGCTGCTTTTATTTACTGTCCTTGCCATTACCTAACATTGGGCCTCTTTGGTAGGAGTCTTGCATGTTTGGGCCTTCCATCAGCACATCCGGGATCAGAGACTCAGCCCACGTCTCTTCTGCCAGGAAGAGAGCACAATCCCCTTGCAGTATCCCCACTGCACATGGAGACTGCTAGCTCTTCTGTGCCACTCCGCTGTTCCCACCACCTGCCGGCCACATTTCCTTCCTGTAGACTCTTCATTCTTCGGCTGCTCACTCTCAGCTAACACAGGCCACATCTAGTCCAACTTTCGCAAACAGCTTTTTCAGCAGCTGTGAAATCTGCCCTTTCTGTGTTTCCTTTTACAGGCAATTTTATAAAGACTTCAAGGATCTCACTCCGGACTGTTGTTTAGCCCTCTCCGTGTGCCTAACCCCATCCCACCGCTTCAGAGCAGAGAGAGACCTGCTGCCAGACATGACTTGTGCCCGCTTCTGATCCACATTGTTGTAACTCCCGCTGACTCTTCATTACCAAGTACTCTGCCCTGCAGCTTCTGGCTTATCATGACCCGAATCGGTTATTCTGGACCCTTTCTGGACTACCCCCTGGGACCAAGTTAGCCTGGCTGATGAAGGGTGATGCCCTAAATCGGACCCAGGATGCTTGTTTCCAGTCCAGGCTGAACTGCTCCCATGAGGCACAGGATCAAGACTGATTTGCATATGGCTGGGTCCAAACTAGGATGGAGTGGCGAGCAAAAGAATGATGTATTAAACCCAGATCCTTGTGACTTGGGATGAATGTATGCACAGTTCAGCATTCCGTCCATCAATTGTTTCTTTTGCATTTAATAATAGATAGCATTATTACCCATACTCACTTTATTTAAAATTAAAGGATAACATTCGGAGTCCACCCCTAAACCTGCAGGCAGCACCCAGACCTGCTGTCGGAACTCCATCTGTGGGATACCGTCCTGTCAGACACTACAGTTACCTGTTCTTAAAAACTGTGCAGGCAAACGATTCCATTGAATGGTGCTATATAGAGCTGTTCTCTTCAGTTTCAATTCTGTTCCTGTGAACGGCGATGTACTAAACTATCCCTTTGAACAAGGTTACACAGAACTGCCCATGTGGAGGGCACTTTGCAGAGGCCCTCCGGCCCTATACTCAGTTGTCCACTTAAATGATAATTTCTTGTGCTTTCTATGTATTTTTTTAGGGTGAGATCGCAAGGGGCGCATTAGCCTTAGAGAGTCATAGAAGTATGTTTGCAATATGAAGTGAGGGTAATGCTCACAAATACAGACAAGATGGGATACGCAGCCTTATAGCCAGGGTTGGATTGGGATTAAAAATCGGCACGGGCAAGCAAAAAAGAAAAGTCGCCCACATTTGCTTATTGCCTTTCCCCAAAACACTGCTTCGGCGAAATGTTATTAAAAAAGGGGAGGGGGGTTGAAAAAAATTCATGGATTAGTTCACACCTGAAACAAGTGGACCACTTCTGTTCAGACCCCCAGCCCCCGCTCACTATGCATATATTAATAGGCCTGCCCAGCGAGAGAAAGGGAGTGACACCGCTGCCTGTTGATAAAAGGGAGGTAATGGACGCCCATCTGCCTCCAGAAAGGACACTCAGGCACCCACTGGGCCGCTGATCGAACAACGCAGACACCCCCCAAAATAGCCCCCCCCCCCAGTCTGCATAATAAAGCAGCCCACAGCTTTAGCTGAACCCCGGCCGCTCGGGCATTGCCCGACTGCCCGCATTACCAATACGAAGCTGAGTGCAGCACTGCCGGGGTCTGTGTATACACAGCGTATGCAGGGAATGGAAGCTCACACTGTCCTGATCCTGTCCGGAGAGCAGCATTGCCCGGGTCTGTGTATACACAGCGGTGTATGCAGGGAATGGAACCTCACACTGTCCTGATCCTGTCCGGAGAGCAGCACTGCCCGGGTCTGTGTATACACAGCGTATGCAGGGAATGGAACCTCACACTGTCCTGATCCTGTCCAGAGAGCAGCACTGCCCAGGTCGGTGTATACACAGCGTATGCAGGGAATGGAACCTCACACTGTCCTGATCCTGTCCAGAGAGCAGCACTGCCCGGGTCTGTGTATACACAGCGCATGCAGGGAATGGAACCTCCCACTGTCCTGATCCTGTCCGGAGCGCAGCACTGCCCGGGTCTGTGTATACACAGCGGCGTATGCAGGGAATGGAACCTCACACTGTCCTGATCCTGTCCAGAGCGCAGCTCTGCCCCGGGTCTGTGTATACACAGTGTATGCAGGGAATGAAACCTCACACTGTCCTGATCTTGTCCGGAGAGAAGCACTGCCGGGGTCTGTGTATACACAGCGTATGCAGGGAAAGGAACCTCACACTGTCCTGATCCTGACCAGAGAGCAGCACTGCCCGGGTCTGTGTATACACAGCGTATGCAGGGAATGGAACCTCACACTGTCCTGATCCTGTCCAGAGAGCAGCACTGCCCGGGTCTGTGTATACACAGCGTATGCAGGGAATGGAACCTCACACTGTCCTGATCCTGGCCAGAGAGCAGCACTGCCGGGGTCTGTGTATACACAGCGTATGCAGGGAATGGAACCTCACACTGTCCTGATCCTGTCCAGAGAGCAGCACTGCCCTGGGTCTGTGTATACACAGCGTATGCGGGGAATGGAACCTCACACTGTCCTGATCCTGTCCAGAGAGCAGCACTGCCCTGGGTCTGTGTATACACAGCGTATGCAAGGAATGGAACATCACACTGTCCTGATCCTGTCCGGAGAGCAGCATTGCCGGGGTCTGTGTATACACAGCGTATGCAGGGAATGGAACCTCCCACTGTCCTGATCCTGTCCAGAGAGCAGCACTGCCCGGGTCTGTGTATACACAGCGTATGCAGGGAATGGAACCTCACACTGTCCAGATCCTGTCCAGAGAGCAGCACTGCCCTGGGTCTGTGTATACACAGCGTATGCAGGGAATGGAACCTCACACTGTCCTGATCCTGTCCGGAGAGCAGCACTGCCCGGGTCTGTGTATACACAGTGTATGCAGGGAATGGAACCTCCCACTGTCCTGATCCTGTCCAGAGAGCAGCACTGCCCTGGGTCTGTGTATACACAGCGTATGCAGGGAATGGAACCTCACACTGTCCTGATCCTGTCCGGAGAGCAGCACTGCCCGGGTCTGTGTATACACAGTGTATGGAACCTCACACTGTCCTGATCCTGTCCAGAGAGCAGCACTGCCGGGGTCTGTGTATACACAGCGTATGCAGGTAATGGAACCTCACACTGTCCTGATCCTGTCCGGAGAGCAGCACTGCCCGGGTCTGTGTATACACAGCGTATGCAGGGAATGGAACCTCACACTGTCCTGATCCTGTCCAGAGACCAGCACTGCCCGGGTCTGTGTATACACAGCGGCGTATGCAGGGAATGGAACCTCACACTGTCCTGATCCTGTCCAGAGCGCAGCTCTGCCCCGGGTCTGTGTATACACAGTATATGCAGGGAATGAAACCTCACACTGTCCTGATCCTGTCCGGAGAGCAGCACTGCCCGGGTCTGTGTATACACCGCGTATGCAGGGAATGGAACCTCCCACTGTCCTGATCCTGGCCAGAGAGCAGCACTGCCAGGGTCTGTGTATACACAGCGTATGCAGGGAATGGAACCTCCCACTGTCCTGATCCTGGCCAGAGAGCAGCACTGCCCGGGTCTGTGTATACACAGCGTATGCAGGGAATGGAACCTCACACTGTCCTGATCCTGTCCAGAGAGCAGCACTGCCGGGGTCTGTGTATACACAGCGCATGCAGGGAATGGATCCTCCCACTGTCCTTATCCTGTCCAGAGAGCAGCACTGCCCGGGTCTGGTGTGTTCACAGCATATGCAGGGATTGAAACCTCCCACTGTCATGATCCTGTCCAGAGAGCAGCACTGCCCGGGTCTGGTGTGTTCACAGCGTATGCAGGGAATGGAACCTCACACTGTCCTGATCCTGTCCGGAGAGCAGCACTGCCCCGGGTCTGTGTATACACAGCGTATGCAGGGAATGGAACCTCACACTGTCCTGATCCTGTCCGGAGAGCAGCACTACCCGGGTCTGTGTATACACAGCGTATGCAGGGAATGGAACCTCACACTGCCCTGATCCTGCCTAGAGAGCAGCACTGCCCGGGTCTGTGTGTACACAGCGCATGCAGGGAATGGAACCTCCCACTGTCCTGATCCTGTCCGGAGAGCAGCACTGCCGGGGTCTGTGTATACACAGCGTATGCAGGGAATGGAACCTCACACTGTCCTGATCCTGTCCAGAGAGCAGCACTGCCCCGGGTCTGTGTATACACAGCGTATGCAGGGAATGGAACCTCAGACTGTCCTGATCCTGTCCGGAGAGCAGCACTGCCGGGGTCTGTGTATACACAGCGTATGCAGGGAATTAAACCTCACACTGTCCTGATCCTGTCCCGAGAGCAGCACTGCCCGGGTCTGTGTATACACAGCGTATGCAGGGAATGGAACCTCACACTGTCCTGATCCTGTCCAGAGAGCAGCACTGCCCCGGGTCCATGTATACACAGCGTATGCAGGGAATGGAACCTCACACTGTCCTTATCCTGTCCGGAGAGCAGCACTGCCCGGGTCTGTGTATACACAGCGGCGCATGCAGGGAATGGAACCTCACACTGTCCTGATCCTGTCCGGAGAGCAGCACTGCCCGGGTCTGTGTATACACAGCGTATGCAGGGAATGAAACCTCACACTGTCCTGATCCTGTCCGGAGAGCAGCACTGCCCGGGTCTGTGTATACACAGTGTATGCAGGGAATGGAACCTCACACTGTCCTGATCCTGTCCGGTGAGCAGCACTGCCGGGGTCTGTGTATACACAGCGTATGCAGGGAATGGAACCTCACACTTTCCTGATCCTGTCCGGAGAGCAGCACTCCCCAGGTCTGTGTACACACAGCGTATGCAGGGAATGGAACCTCACACTGTCCTGATCCTGTCCGGAGAGCAGCACTGCCCGGGTCTGTGTACACACAGCGTATGCAGGGAATGGAACCTCACACTGTCCTGTTCCTGGCCAGAGAGCAGCACTGCTCTGGGTCTGTGTATACACAGCGGCGTATGCAGGGAATGGAACCTCACTGTCCTGATCCTGTCAGGACAGGATCATGACAGTTTGAGGTTCCATTCCCTACATACGCTGTGTGGACACAGACCCGGGGGGTGCTGCTCTCCGGACAGGATCAGGAAAGTGTGAGGTTCCATTCCCTGCATACGCTGTGTATACACAGACCCCGGCAGTGCTGCTCACCGGACAGGATCAGGACAGTGTGAGGTTCCATTCCCTGCATACACTGTGTATACACAGACCCGGGCAGTGCTGCGCTCCGGACAGGATCAGGACAGTGTGAGGTTTCATTCCCTGCATACGCTGTGTATACACAGACCCGGGCAGTGCTGCTCTCCGGACAGGATCAGGACAGTGTGAGGTTCCATTCCCTGCATGCGCCGCTGTGTATACACAGACCCGGGCAGTGCTGCTCTCCGGACAGGATCAGGACAGTGTGAGGTTCCATTCCCTCACACTGTCCTGATCCTGTCCAGAGAGCAGCACTGCCCGGGTCTGTGTATACACAGCGTATGCAGGGAATGGAACCTCATACTTTCCTGATCCTGTCCAGAGTGCAGCACTGCCCTGTGTCTGTGTATACACAGCATATGCAGGGAAAGGAACCTCACTCTGCCCTGATCCTGTCCAGAGCGCAGCTCTGGCCCGGGTCTGTGTATACACAGCGTATGCAGGGAATGTAACCTCACACTGTCCTGATCCTGTCCAGAGAGCAGCACTGCCGGGGTCTGTGTATACACAGCGTATGCAGGGGATGGAACCTCACACAGTCCTGATCCTGTCCAGAGAGCAGCACTGCCCGGGTCTGTGTATACACAGCGTATGCAAGGAATGGAACCTCACACTGTCCTGATCCTGTCCAGAGAGCAGCACTGCCCGGGTCTGTGTATACACAGCGTAGGAAGGGAATGGAACCTCACACTGTCCTGATCCTGTCCAGAGAGCAGCACTGCCGGGGTCTGTGTAAACACAGCGTATGCAGGGAATGGAAGCTCACACTGTCCTTATCCTGTCCAGAGAGCAGCACTGCCGGGGTCTGTGTATACACAGCGCATGCAGGGAATGGATCCTCCCACTGTCCTTATCCTGTCCAGAGAGCAGCACTGCCCGGGTCTGGTGTGTTCACAGCATATGCAGGGATTGAAACCTCCCACTGTCCTGATCCTGTCCAGAGAGCAGCACTGCCCGGGTCTGGTGTGTTCACAGCGTATGCAGGGAATGGAACCTCACACTGTCCTGATCCTGTCCGGAGAGCAGCACTGCCCCGGGTCTGTGTATACACAGCGTATGCAGGGAATGGAACCTCACACTGTCCTGATCCTGTCCGGAGAGCAGCACTACCCGGGTCTGTGTATACACAGCGTATGCAGGGAATGGAACCTCACACTGCCCTGATCCTGTCCAGAGAGCAGCACTGCCAGGGTCGGTGTATACACAGCGTATGCAGGGAAAGGAACCTCACTCTGCCCTGATCCTGCCTAGAGAGCAGCACTGCCCGGGTCTGTGTGTACACAGCGCATGCAGGGAATGGAACCTCCCACTGTCCTGATCCTGTCCGGAGAGCAGCACTGCCGGGGTCTGTGTATACACAGCGTATGCAGGGAATGGAACCTCACACTGTCCTGATCCTGTCCAGAGACCAGCACTGCCCGGGTCTGTGTATACACAGCGGCGTATGCAGGGAATGGAACCTCACACTGTCCTGATCCTGTCCAGAGCGCAGCTCTGCCCCGGGTCTGTGTATACACAGTATATGCAGGGAATGAAACCTCACACTGTCCTGATCCTGTCCGGAGAGCAGCACTGCCCGGGTGTGTGTATACACCGCGTATGCAGGGAATGGAACCTCCCACTGTCCTGATCCTGGCCAGAGAGCAGCCCTGCCAGGGTCTGTGTATACACAGCGTATGCAGGGAATGGAACCTCCCACTGTCCTGATCCTGGCCAGAGAGCAGCACTGCCCGGGTCTGTGTATACACAGCGTATGCAGGGAATGGAACCTCACACTGTCCTGATCCTGTCCAGAGAGCAGCACTGCCGGGGTCTGTGTATACACAGCGCATGCAGGGAATGGATCCTCCCACTGTCCTTATCCTGTCCAGAGAGCAGCACTGCCCGGGTCTGGTGTGTTCACAGCATATGCAGGGATTGAAACCTCCCACTGTCCTGATCCTGTCCAGAGAGCAGCACTGCCCGGGTCTGGTGTGTTCACAGCGTATGCAGGGAATGGAACCTCACACTGTCCTGATCCTGTCCGGAGAGCAGCACTGCCCCGGGTCTGTGTATACACAGCGTATGCAGGGAATGGAACCTCACACTGTCCTGATCCTGTCCGGAGAGCAGCACTACCCGGGTCTGTGTATACACAGCGTATGCAGGGAATGGAACCTCACACTGCCCTGATCCTGTCCAGAGAGCAGCACTGCCAGGGTCGGTGTATACACAGCGTATGCAGGGAAAGGAACCTCACTCTGCCCTGATCCTGCCTAGAGAGCAGCACTGCCCGGGTCTGTGTGTACACAGCGCATGCAGGGAATGGAACCTCCCACTGTCCTGATCCTGTCCGGAGAGCAGCACTGCCGGGGTCTGTGTATACACAGCGTATGCAGGGAATGGAACCTCACACTGTCCTGATCCTGTCCAGAGAGCAGCACTGCCCCGGGTCTGTGTATACACAGCGTATGCAGGGAATGGAACCTCAGACTGTCCTGATCCTGTCCGGAGAGCAGCACTGCCGGGGTCTGTGTATACACAGCGTATGCAGGGAATTAAACCTCACACTGTCCTGATCCTGTCCCGAGAGCAGCACTGCCCGGGTCTGTGTATACACAGCGTATGCAGGGAATGGAACCTCACACTGTCCTGATCCTGTCCAGAGAGCAGCACTGCCCCGGGTCCATGTATACACAGCGTATGCAGGGAATGGAACCTCACACTGTCCTGATCCTGTCCGGAGAGCAGCACTGCCCGGGTCTGTGTATACACAGCGGCGCATGCAGGGAATGGAACCTCACACTGTCCTGATCCTGTCCGGAGAGCAGCACTGCCCGGGTCTGTGTATACACAGCGTATGCAGGGAATGAAACCTCACACTGTCCTGATCCTGTCCGGAGAGCAGCACTGCCCGGGTCTGTGTATACACAGTGTATGCAGGGAATGGAACCTCACACTGTCCTGATCCTGTCCGGTGAGCAGCACTGCCGGGGTCTGTGTATACACAGCGTATGCAGGGAATGGAACCTCACACTTTCCTGATCCTGTCCGGAGAGCAGCACTCCCCAGGTCTGTGTACACACAGCGCATGCAGGGAATGGAACCTCCCACTGTCCCACGGTAGGGATATTTGGAAGAGGCTGTCAAGTTCAACCTTCACCCAAGGAAGCGCAGGAGACGGAGTGTGCTTGCTCCAGTATTTATTTATTACAAATTAACTCTATCTAGCAAGAGAGTACTGGGAACGTCCGGAGCTCTCAATTCCTATTCTCGAGTGCCGCCCAAAATGGCCGACTCACTCTACATCATATCTCCTTTCTTTATATAACAATGGAAAACATGAAGTCTAATTTACCAGATAACGATTATCTCCCATCACCCAGTTTGTAGTCTCTGTATCTGGCGGGCTTCACGACTGCTCTGCCTGCCCGTGTACGTCTTACCGGTGTGGAGGAGGCATTCCCCGTGCTGTCTTCCGCCTGGACCGCTAGTCTCACTCCAGTTGCCAGGGGATTCTCACTTCTCACAGTCTCAACCCCCTTCTTCCTGAAGTTCCTCAGCAACGGGATTTTCTCCATCCTCAAACTCCGTTCCACTTACTCCTGCTCCGGCGTCTTCCTCTCCTCCATGCTGTACCTCTTTGTCTGGTTGGGGTACTTGGTCTGGTTGTGTTCTAGATCTTTCTTCATTGGTTCACTGCAATATCTTATTGCATTTGGACATGCGGTCTTGGGACCATACGTTTCCATCACTAAGGAAAGCTGCTCTGTCATACACCTCTTTTACTTGCATGGGCGGGCTGTATTTGCTTTCTCGTTTCCTTCTCAACTGGGCCGGTTTGACTCTGACCCACTCTCCTCTTTCTAGCGAGGTCTCTTTTACATTGCGTCATTTGTTGTAGTGCTCGGTATATATTCTTTGTGCCTTCTCCAGATTGTGCTGAACCACTGCTGGTGACCACTTACTCCTGACAGGCTTCTCCTTCCACGCCTGGTTATCATCATCGTTGGGGGGACTACTTTGTTCCCTCTGTACAGGAACGTCCCCTGATCTCCAATGGACAACTCCCCCCGTACCTCAAAGAATTTCCCGGCCATCCATGTAGCAAGAATTCTTTAACGTCTCTGATGTCGGCATCATCGCCATAGGCTTTTGCCCATTCTTGGACACTTATCACTGTCTCCGGATCTTCAGCGAAAGCCACAAGGACTTCGCCCTCTTCTGCTCTAGTAGGAGCTTCCTCCATCGCTGATGTTCTACAGAGGTAATCAGCTACCTTGTTCCTTGTCCCTGGGATGTATTCCACATCGTACCTGTAGTCTAACAGTTTCAGCATCATCTTGGCGATGCGGGGTGTAGCGCTGGCATGGCCACATGACGTGAGTACTTTGACCAGGGGTTTATGATCGGTTTTGAGTCGGAACCTGGTGCCCCACAAGAACTGGCGGAATTTCCCCATGGCCCACACTACTGCTAGCATCTCTTTTTCTATTACGCTGAACTTTTGTTCCGTCGTGGATAGGGACCTGGACGCAAAGCTGAGGGTAGCCCCTTCACCATTCTTCCTTTCTTGCATGAGGAATGCTCCCAGTCCTTTTTCACTTGCGTCTGTAGTCAATATGGACTGCCCCTGTGGATCATATCCTTGAAGAGGTACGGCCTTGCTGATGTCTTCCTTGATTTTGTCAAAGTCACCTTGCGCCTCTTCTGTCCAGGTGAATGTTGTTTTGTCTCGAATAAGCTGTCTCAGGTGGTGCGCCTTGGTGGCAAAGTGTCGCACACATTTGCTGTAATATTCGTCCATCCCCAAGAAGGACCTCACTGCTTCCTTGTTCTTCTGTGCTGGTGCTTCACATATCGCCTTTACGTTGGCTTGCTTGGGTGTGATGCCATGTTCACCAATCTCGTGACCTAGATAAGTGACGGACGTCATTCCAAATCGGCACTTTTCCCATTCAGCCGTAAGGCCATTTCCTTCTAACAACGGCAGTACCTTTGCCAGCTTTCTGTTGTGGTCTGTTTGATCCTTGCCCATCTCTAAGATGTCGTCTTGGTAGTACTGCACTCCTTCTATGCCTCTGAACAATTTGTGCATTCGTTTTTGAAATACCGCTGCTGCTGACGCTAAGCTGAAGGGCAGGCGGTGGAACTGATAGCATCCGAAGGTTGTTATAAAGGAGGTCAGTTTCCTGCTCGAGGACTGTAGGGCTATCTAGTGATAAGCTGAAGTGAAATCAATGGTAGAAAACCACTTTATTCCCTTTGTTTTCGCCAGCATTTCTTCTATCCGTGGTAATGGGAATTTCTCCGCGATTATGCACTTGTTTAGTTCTCGTAAGTTCACACACAGACGGACCTTACCATTGGGTTTCATCGCTACCACCAACGGAGTAAGCCACTCTGAGCAGTTTATGGTTTCAATGATCCCATTGTCTTCCGGTCTCTGCAATTCCTGTTGCACCGCTTCCCTGACCGCTATGGGTATGTTCCTCACTTTGTGGGATACTGGCGTGGTGTTCTCCTATAGGTCGATTCTATGCATGAATTTCGCTAATTTACCCACTGTTCCCTCAAACACTGGGGAATTCGCTTCGCATCTTCTCGAAGTGCGGTTGACCCTCTGCGCTGGTCATCAGTACTTGTGTGTCTCCTCCTGGGTTTAATTGTATGCCCAGGTCTCCCTGATCCATCCACCACGGACCCTTTTCCGCCACATATAGCTTGCACTCGGCGCTGCGGCCTTTGAACTCGAACTTCTGGACTCTGTATCCTACCATTGGAATGGTTTCACCCGTGAACGTGACTGGCCTTATATCTGGGGGTTCCAGGTGCGAACTCAGGCTGGGTGTGAAGCTTACACTCCACACTGTTCTTTGGACCACAAGACATGTGCAGAAAAATCGACAGAACAAAGAGAGCACAGGCACGTACTACAGGTGCGGCAGCCCGTCCCATGCGGCGTTTGACAAATGCTGTCCGGCGTTCCGAGCAAAATGTACGCGCTGTGGGATTGTAGGACACTATGAAAGAGTATGTCGCCGCAAGATGAAGAGACCAGCAGTGAAATATGTGGCAAAAGAACCGGAGAAGGAGGAAGGAGAAGGTGAACAGGATGAAGAAGACAACGTACTATGCATTGAAGAACATGTGCTTGGTATCGACTGCAGACGCTCCAAGAAACCACAATGAGACATGGGTA
Source organism: Lissotriton vulgaris (assembly GCF_964263255.1). Taxonomy (NCBI): domain Eukaryota; kingdom Metazoa; phylum Chordata; class Amphibia; order Caudata; family Salamandridae; genus Lissotriton; species Lissotriton vulgaris. Next base: position 1,579,076,935 of record NC_141696.1, read on the forward strand.
TAAGCGGGATACGGATCAAGATGATAGCGGATTCGGTTGCTTGCCTGTAATAACGTCCGCTGCCATGCTCTCTTGCTGATTGCTGAGCTCCCCAATGTTGTTGCTCCCCTTGGTGTTTCCTTCTGTCCCTGGTGGGTCCGGTTCTCCTTTCTTTGCCAGGATCCCGGCCTCGCCGCCACTGAAAAGTTCAACCTTCACCCAAGGAAGCGCAGGAGACGGGGTGTGCTTGCTCCAGTATTTATTTATTACAAATTAACTCTATCCAGCAAGAGAGCACCGGGAACGTCCAGAGCTCTCATTTCCTATTCTCAAGTGCCGCCCAAAATGATCGACTCGCTCGACTTCATCTTGTTGTGCGCGACAACTAGAGTGCGACGCTACAGAGGCGAGCTTTGAATGTCCCCAAGGAGGAAGCAGTCATGACGTGGGATGGAAGGTCGCTCAAGCATGTCTGTGTAGGGGGAAACATCCTTTACAACCCAAATTTTACAACGCACTACCCTTACGACGCAACTTTTACAACGCAAGTCATTACAACAAATTGTGCTGGAGGGCGCTCTAGGATAGGGAATAGTTTAATTACTATCCAACACCTTCCCTACTATCCACGGAGACTGGAGTTGGAATAGTAAATTAAACTATTCACTATCCAGCACCCCCCAACGCAAGTCGTTGTAACGACTTGCGTTGTAAAAGTTGCATCGTAATGGCATGCGTTGTAATGACATACACCCCTGTGTAGGCGTGATCTATCCTGGAGTTGTCTGCATGGTCTGGTGCCGGCCTCATGTTTGGCTCGGCCTCAGTATGCAAGTCCCAGACAGTCTGCAGCTTCACCCATGCTCAATCTTTAATACGTGGGTAGAAAAGAGGATATATGTGCCCAGCCTCACTGGAGGTATTCTTAAGATGTGAGATCGGAGGAGGACAGATGTTTTCTGTGCATGCAGCTACACGGCCGATTTATTTATTTATTTTTATATATAGCTCCAACCTCACCTATCCAGGTTTTAAAACGCTGTATTTACAGAGGGCGTGAAAAAAGAAGCGGTCTGTTCTGCTATTCCCATGCCTTTTTGTACTCATTTACTGCTCATGCCTGCATCACCTCTCTTGGAAAGCCGAATCCTGCACCCCGCACCCTTCAGTGAAGGATGAGGGCTCTGATGTTACTCCCATGACCCCATTCCTAAGCACCCTCCAGTCATGGCTCCCCCAGCTGGCAACCTCTGTGCCTGAGGCAAGCACCCCTTAAGGAGTGGGGCGGCCTTTGACAACCCCCCTTTACCAGTGCCCAGGCCAGGAAACAAACTGGAATTTGTCAAGCAGTCTATTAAATAAAATATAATGTATACACTGTGGATGTGTTCCTAACAAGCAAGGCATAACATGAAAGCACTCACCAAAAACACATCCATAGCACCAGCAAGTCACGTCTTGGACAACTTAAAAGTACTGCTGTTTGTCCTCGAGGCATCACTGGTTGACATAGGCACTCTTGCAAATGAATTCCCAAATATGCGTTTATCCTTAATGAACGAGTTAAAATTACATTTCCTTCATTTATTTATACCTGGCTTTTTAGGAGGAACACATCCATTTTGTTTGTTTGCACGCGTACAATATTATTGTATACAAGCACAATTTCACATTTACAATTATGGGCAGCCTTGACCTCCCCATCAATATTAAGAAGACCTTTGTAATGGTGGCAGGTAAAGGGAAAACACAGCCCAGGGACAAATCCCTTAATAACCAAAAGCTCGAATTGACGGCCCAGTACCCCTATTGAGGTATCACAATAGACGAAAAACTGAATTGGAAAGCGGCAGTCGAGGCCAGAAAGCATTCCTTTAAGAGGGCAATAGCTGCCCTGATGTCCTTCTCACAAAAACTGGGCAAACGGTCGCCTGTGGAACTACTGAAAATCTATCATGCTAAATGCCAGACAGCAGCTCTGTATGGGGCTGGGGCTTGGGGGCATGTGGATGTCAGTGCTCTACAGGTGGCAGAAAACTCCTTTTTAAGATTCCTTCTGGTGGCACCAAGACGAATTTCTACATACGCATTCCACATTGAACTAGGCATACCACACATTGAGGACCTGGCAAAAATCCAACCATTGCTACTGTGGCGGTGCATATGGACCTCCGACAAAAACATGTTAACTAAAGGGATTGTGGCAGATTCAATGGCACTAGATCACGCGGCAAAAATAAGATGGCTACATTAGAAACTTTCTCACTGACTTAGGCTTAGAGGCATACCACATCACACCACCAAAGATCAGTGAGATATCCAAGAATGACCTGAAAGAAATGGCTCTGAGCCATTTAGATGGACTGAGGCTCATCAGCGAAATAGGGAAACCTTCTGTCCACCATGCAATTATGGTTCAGTCCACCACCACAATTCAGCCTTATCTAACGCTTGACATTGCCATTTTTGACCGTTTTTTACTAACCAGATTCAGACTAAACCTTTTCCACCGGTTAGTAGCCCTCCCCATGAGAAACACCTGGGAGCAAACGTTAGGTCAGTGTCCCTGCGATGACACATCAGTCCAGACCACTATACATACAGTATTGTTCTGTAAGTATTATCATGTCCATCACAGAATCTGGCTGCTACCGCTGCTGAAACTGTGGGGTTCAAGACAGTGCTGCCCTGCCATGCTGCGCCTTCAATTTTTAGATTCTGAAGCTACCTGTTACCATGTGGTTAACTTTCTGAAATGTATTTTTAAACACAGAAGTAATTTGTGAGGAAGATGCTTATAACACAGTGCAATGAATTTAATGTAAAGAGAAGTGATCTGTTTCTAACCATTCTTCCTCAGTTTTTACTGCAAATATTGTTTTTTACTTTCTGTTATAATGTGGATAACATTGCTTTTATGGATTTCAACTACGAAATACCGAATAAAGAAATATTATAATTAAAGTGAATAGAGCAGCATTGGCATTCAGTCTCTCTTCTCAGCAGAGCTGGGAGAATCCAAAGTATATATATATTACTATGGCGGGGGGACCGCAGCAGACGGAAAGACCGTCCGCCGCTTTTCCGCCCGTTTGACATGTCGACCGGGCGGAAAAGGGTTCTATATGGTGGCGGTGTCTGTTAGACACCGCCATCCATATTAGAATGTGGGCGGGAACATGCTTTTCCGTGGCGGCAATGCCACCACGGAAAGGCATGTGGGAATCTCCTGCGGGGGCCCGTCGCAGCCCCCCAGGGATTCTGGGAGGTGGGGGGCACACATGGGGGTACCTATGGTACCCCGCTGCACTTCAATGTACAACGTGGCAGGCACCGCACGGTGCCTGTCACGTTGTGTATTGAAGTGCGTGACTTGCATTTTTAGCATTGCGGCGGGCGTTCAGCACCGCCAGCCGCAATGTTAAGAATGCGCGATGTGCCCGCCAGTGTGGCGGGCGCATCCTAATGGCCCTCACGGGACCGCCACCCTCCTAATGGGCGCCTTAGAAGGGAAGCCCTGTGGAAAAACTGTTTAATCCTTTGTAGCAGCAAACTTGACTACGGCAAACCACTCTACACCTGCACCACCCAGAAAACCTAAATAAACTGCCAGACTCATCCTGAACATCCCATGCCAAAGCCACATCAGCGGCCATCTGAGAGACCTCCACTGGCTTCCTATCAACCAAAGAATTACCTTCAAGTTCCTGATGCACACCTACAAAGCCTTCCACAATGCCGGTCCTGCATACCTCAACCATTGCCACTCCTTCTACACTCGCACCAGACATCTCCGCTCCGCCCAGCCGGCCCTGGCCTCTGTCCCACAGATCTGCAAGACCACAGCTGCAGGAAGATCCTTCTCCTACCTCACTCCGAACACCTGGAACTTCCTGCCTCTGCACCTATGGAAATTGGTAATTTATTTTTTGTAATTCTTTTTATTTGCAAAGAATGCATTCATCTGCATATAAACATTGTCTACCCATGGTTCAAAACACAATAGCTCCCACTCTGTGCCATGCCCATGACAGAACACACCAGTTTCTAACCATGGTGTACCCTTCCCTCGCAGCAAGCACTGCATGTTCTATTTCAATTATATGGTCAAAGCCCAATCCTAGTGCATTCCTCGGCTCCTCCACCAAGGTAGATGTGTTTCACCCTCATTGACACCAGTCAATGTCCTTTGTCCCTTGTTCAAAGTCCCGGAGTGCAGTGAGCCCCAACCCCGGAGCTCATTTCTCCTGGCCACCACAAGACCCACTCTACATAATATCTTGGCTACTTCTACCTAAATATCAAGAATTGCCATTTTTTCTGCAAGAGGACCTTGCAGGCCAGCTATATCTATAAGGCCCTGTTCCACCGCCAGCCTCAATGGTCGTATCACTGGCAAGGCCCAGAGCGTGTGCACGATGAGGCAATTTCACAAGCATTGATCTGTCGCTGTGCAGCCGATCCATTCCATGTGCCCTCGTTAGGGTTGCCATGCTCAAGATCTTTAGCTGCAGCAGCCTGAACACCCCCATGTATGGCCACTCCCTAGGCACCGCCCGCGCTTCTTCCCTGACACCATCTTGGAAAGGCCCAGGTCTGCCTCCTGTTTCCCCCTGAGATCCTCATTGGGGTCTGGAGTATTACAAATAACTTTTTGGTGGATGAGAGATATCGCTTTTCTGGAATCACTTTTGAAAGCACTCTTTTCTGCAAGGGGCTTTGCGTCCTCTAGGTTAGCTTCCCTTGGAACAGGAGTCGCCAAGGCATGGTGTATCTGTATGTATCTATAAGCTGCAGAGCTCGCCCATTGAAATTCCTCCTGAAGATCTTCCAGAGTTTTGAGTCAAACCTACCCCCACACGTCTCACAGCTTACTGATGCCAATGAGGTGGGAAACAACCTTTACAACGCAGTCAGCACATTGCACTACATTTACAACGCAGTCATTACATCGCAACATCCTTTACAACGCATGTCACTACAACGCAGCCATTACATTGCATGTCACTACAACGCATACCATTACAACGCATAGTACCCCAACACTATCCAACACTTACCCTACAGTTGCACCCCCTGGAGTTAGAATAGTATTTTTTACCCCTACCGTATCCAACACTTACCCTACTGTTGCACCCCTTGGAGTTAGAATAGTAATTTTGTACCCTTACACTATCCAACACTTACCCTACTGTTGCACCCCCTGGAGTTAGAATAGTAATTTTTAACCCTACACTATCCAACACTTACCCTACTGTTGCACCCCTTGGAGTTAGAATAGTAATTTTTACCCCTACACTATCCAACACTTACCCTACTATTGCACTCACTGGAGTTAGAATAGTAATTTTTAACCCTACACTATCCAAAACTTACCCTACTGTTGCACCCCCTGGAGTTAGAATAGTAATTTTTAACCCTACACTATCCAACACTTACCCTACTGTTGCACCCCTTGGAGTTAGAATAGTAATTTTGTACCCTTACACTATCCAACACTTACCCTACTGTTGCACCCCCTGGAGTTAGAATAGTAATTTTTAACCCTACACTATCCAATACTTACCCTACTGTTGCACCCCTTGAAGTTAGAATAGTAATTTTGTACCCTTACACTATCCAACACTTACACTACTGTTGCACCCCCTGGAGTTAGAATAGTAATTTTTAACCCTACACTATCCAACACTTACCCTACTGTTGCACCCCTTGGGGTTAAAATAGAAATGTTTACCCCTACTTTATCCAACAACTTGTCTAGTGCAGCCTCCTTCATCTACTATAGAAGGTTCTGATCAAAAATATGAAGCTAAGAGCATTTTAGATTCCTGGGTACATCAAGGTACACTATAATATATAGTAGGTTGGAAGGGATTTGACTCAGAAGAAAGATCTTGGGAACCAACTACACATATTCATGCACCGAGAGTACAAAATAAATTTGTCTAACACATTTTTTCAGTAAAAAGAGGTTAGGTACTGTCAGGAACATCAACACAGTATGCAGTACTTGTTGTCTAAGTAGGTGAGGATTCGTCATGGGGGCCAATCAAGGAAGATGGACAAAGGCATGAGATAAATTAATGGTTTCAAATAATTATTATCAAATGCAGATTTAAGTAGCATTCTATACTTCTAAGATGGAAGCCAAAATGGTGAGTGCTTGGTGTATCTTTCTCAGTCCTAGATGGTGTTCACATAGTGAGAGTCACATTCCAATTGAGAGCAAACGTGAACTAGAATGTGACCGCCATCTTTAAACTCTAGGACACCAATGTGCTTACTGTGAAGAATCCTGCTACCCAATGGCTGAGTTGTTTGTATGCTCACGTCTTGCTCAGTTTGAAGACTTAATTGTGCTTTGATCATATATGGAACATCCACTTTGTGGTATCAGCAACATTTCTTTGGTGGATTTGATTATTGTTGGAGTGCCACCAACTACGTTTGTATAGACTTGGACATTGTTTCATGACTGAGGGGCTGGTTACAAGTACGGTGGACTTGAGACTGCCAGTGGCGGTCCGACCGCCCAATTATGAGTAGGGCGGTTGGACCACCACAAGATCGCTGCAACTGCCAGGATCTTGGATCCCGCAGCGGTCGGAACAGCTCCAGCCTATGGATGTTGTGCCGACGCTGTTACCGCTGTGACAGTTACGACATGCCTTTCCGCTGAATGTTTCATGACGGGGATCCTGTCATGGAAAGGCAGGGAAGGGGCTCCAAACAGTGCCCAGAGTGATTTTGCACAGTGGGGACTGTGCATGGGGCACATGTTATGCCTCCCTCTTCATGCACTGTCGTGGGTACAATGTGTGCCATGCACAACATGGTGCACAGTGCACCCGAAGTGCAATTGGCGCTGCACTGTGGAGGCATGTGCCTCAGGCTCTCTTCATGAGCGGAAGTATTCTGCTGCAGTTCCACTGCAGACACCACACCGCCGCCCTTGCGGTAGTGTTAGAATATGGCAGTCGGGATGCCGCCGGCTTTGTGGCGTTCTCTGGACCGCCGTAGCGGCTTTCGGGTGGTCTGACCACAGATCTTGGAATTAGTCCCTGACTCTATTGAACTTATTTATTTATTTATTTTGAAAGTTTTATATAGCGCGAACAAGATCTTCGCAGATATCAGAGCGCTTTACAGAGGAGAGGAGCAAATATACACAGATACATCTATAGTGTTAAAAGTACAGTGAAGTGATATCATAAACAATCAAGTAGGTCAATTTCAAAGTCAAACAAAAATGCAAAGGGTTCGAACAAGTAGTACAGATGAGCACCGAGTCTTTGAAGTTGATCCCCAGTAGTGGTTCAAGTGCATTTAGCCATGAGGATCGCTTTTACTTCTTTCTTGAAAAGTATGGTAGAGGGGATGAGCCTGATTTCAGGGGGGAGTGAGTTCCAAATCCTGGGAGCCATTCCTGAGAAAGAGCGTTTGTATGTTTTTTCTTTGCGGAATCTTTTAGGCTTTAGCAAAAGATTGTTTGTGCCTCTAGTGTTTCTGGATCCTCCAGAAATCGTTAGCTTCTGAGCGAGGTATCTAGGTGAGCTCAGGTGAACAGCCTTGTGCGTCAAACAAGCGATTTTCAGGTGTATTCTGGCTTCAAAAGGCAGCCAGTTCAGGGATTTGAGGTCAGGGGAAATGTGTGAGTGTTTTTTTGATCCAGTGATAAGTCTCGCTGCGGCGTTTAAAGAGGCTCTTATGGGTGCCGTAGTCGCTAGGGGGAGACCGCAGAGGGCGGTGCTGCCGTATTCTATTCGAGGTATGACTAGTGATTGTACCGCAGTTTGGAAGTCTTTGGCTGGAAGGAAGGGTTTAAGTTTCCTAAGGGTGTTGATTTGGTAGTTCGCTCCCTTAGTTGCTTTGTTGATGTGTTCCTACATGCTGAGAGTGGTGTCAAGTGTTATGCCCAAAGATTTCGCTGAGTCCACGATGGTGGGTTGAACATTGAGTGCCGTTAGGTGTTTAAGCCACATTTGTGCGGTAGTGATCTTCGCGGGAGGTGAGATCAGAAGGAACTCTGTTTTAAGGGCATTGAGTTTGAGATGATTAGCGGCCAGCCAGGATTGGGTGCTACTGATCGTTGAGTTCAAGAGCGTGATGTCTTTCGATGATTGTAGTTTGAGATAAAGTTGGGTGTCATCAGCATACATGTGGAAGTGTACATTGGATTCTTGTAGCAAGGTGGTGAGAGGTTCCATAACTAGGTTGAACAAAGTTGGGGATAGGGAGGATCCTTGTGGTACGCCTAGCGATACAGGTCTTGGCGCGGACATCAAGTTGTTGCTCTTGAATTTCTGCGACCTGTTATGCAGAAAGGACGTGAACCATTTGAGCACAGTTCCAGATAGACCCATTCTTGTGTTTAATAGTTCGAGTAAATTCTCATGTTTGACGGTGTCAAATGCGGAGGAGAGATCAAGGAGGATGAGGAGGCAGGTATCGTTATGATCTAGGATTTGGAGGGCGTCATCGATTATATGAGTCATAGCCGTTTCAGTGCTGTGATTTGCTCGGAAGCCTGATTGATGAGAGTTGAGGAGGTCAAACTGAGTAATGTGTTTAGTCAATTGTATTTGTGCGCATTTTTCCAGCAGTTTGGCAAGAGTCGGAATGTTGGTGATGGGACGGTAGTTGTTGAGGTCAGAGGGGTCGGCTGTAGGTTTCTTTAGCAAAGGTGTGACTTGTCCAACTTTGAGGGAATCGGGAATGGTCCCTTGTTGAAGCGAGCTGTTAATGATTTTAGTCCAGAGTGGAAGGAGCGACGGGGTAAGGACTTTGACAGCGTTAGCAGGAAGGGGGTCCGTGAGGTGATTGGATGGTTTCAGAGTGTTGAGCAGTCTGCCAATTTCTTCTTCCGTGTAGGTGACAAAGGTTGACCAGGTGGCATTGTTTTTTGGTTTAGTGGGTGCTATGCAGTGGGGTTTGGGATAGAGGCTTGCGTCCATGAGTAGATCATTCTTTATGTTGTCAGTTTTTTGGTTAAAGAAAGAGGCGAAGTCTTCGCAGGAGGGAGCTTCGCACATAGTGTTGAGAGGTTGGGGTTGTTCTTTGGATTGCATTCGGATAAGCTCAAACAGCTTTCTCAGACGATTTTTGGCTTGGTCGAGCTGTCGGCTGAAGAAGTCTGATTTTGAGCGTTTTAGTTTCCTGAAGTAGGCATTTCTCTTTTTCTTCAGGGTTTTTAGGTTCAGTGCAGAGGGAGCTGATCTCCAGGTGCGCTCTGCCATTCGCATGGCGCGTCTATCGTCATTGAGACTCCCGTCGTACCAGGGATTGGAAATTTTTGCTGAGGCTTTTTTTAGCTGCAAGGGTGCTACTAAAGTTACAAGTTCATCTGCAGAGTGACCATCTCTTGTTCCTTCTTAAGTCTTTCACCCACATACTTGAATGCATTATAAACTCTATTCAATATTATTCCCGGTAGTTGAGGAGTTCAATCAATCAATCAATCAATCAACTCTTTATTTGGATACAAAAAAAGTTGAGGAGTTATGTTCTGATTGCATATATCACCGCACCTCGAGGAGTTATACTCTAGACTAACATTTCACATCATACGTAACAGGCAAACTCTTTTGTTGAAATAAAACAGAAAACTTCACAACATGCGTTAATGCAAAAATAGCAAGTGGCACAGCAAATAATGAGAACACAATTGTCATTTCAACAGACCAGACCTCTTTCCCAAAACATCAGTTGGTGCCTGTAATGTTAAACTGCTAGCAACTCAGATCATTTTATATGATTTTCCCTCAATACAACATAAACGTGTGACAGAAACATGTACTACAGTGAAACATATCTAATGAGCTGGTGGCAGGATCTTCTTTGTAGTTTTAAAAAAAATATATTTGTATTCGTTTTTTCCTGTTAGTACAGTGAAACCATTTTGAACATATACATACAATTATGCACAGTCTCTTATCACCAGAATCATTTTCAAGTATTATACAGTCATCGAGAAGACCGTCAACAAACAGCTGGCCGCCTTCCTCGAGACGAACGGATCCCTCGACCCCTCGCAGTCCGGCTTCCGAGCCAACCACAGCACCGAGACCGCCCTCATCGCCGCCACCGACGACATCCGAGCCCTGATGGACAACGGAGAAACAGCAGCCCTCATCCTCCTAGACCTCTCCGCGGCCTTCGACACTGTCTGCCACCGCACCCTAGTGCAACGCCTCAGCAACGTCGGAATCCAGGAAAAGGCACTGGAATGGATCGTCTCCTTCCTCGACGGAAGAACACAGAGAGTCCGCCTACCACCGTACAAGTCAGAGGCCACCGAAGTCATCTGCAGCGTCCCTCAAGGATCCTCGCTGAGCCCTACCCTCTTCAACGTCTACATGAGCCCCCTCGCGGCCATCGCACGCCAACACAACCTCAACATAATCTCCTACGCCGACGACACCCAGCTGATCCTCTCCCTGACCAACGACCCCGCCGCCGCCAGAGCCAACCTGCACGAAGGGATGAAGGAGGTAGCCGAGTGGATGACGACCAGCCGCCTGAAACTGAACTCAGACAAGACGGAGGTCCTCATCCTGGGCTCCAGGCCCACCACCTGGGACGACTCCTGGTGGCCCCCCGCCCTGGGCACCGCACCCAAACCGACGAACCACGCACGCAACCTAGGCTTCATCCTGGACTCCTCCCTCTCCATGACCAGACAAGTCAACGCCGTCTCCTCGGCGTGCTTCAACATCCTGCGCATGCTACGGAAGATCTTCTGGTGGATCCCCACGGAGACAAGGAAGACCGTCACCCAGGCCCTCGTCACCAGCCGACTGGACTACGGCAACGCCCTCTACGCCGGGACCACCGCCAAGCTCCAGAAGAGACTTCAGCGGATCCAGAACGCCTCAGCCAGACTCATCCTCGACATCCCACGAAACAGCCACATCTCCGGACACCTGAGAGACCTGCACTGGCTCCCCGTCAACAAAAGAATCACCTTCCGTCTCCTCACCCACGCACACAAAGCCCTACACGATCAAGGCCCGAGCTACCTCAACAACCGAATCAACTTCTACGCTCCCAAACGCCACCTCCGATCAGCCAGCCACGCCCTCGCTGCCGTCCCACGCATCCGCTGTGCGACAACAGGAGGAAGGTCCTTCTCCTACCTGGCCGCCAAGACCTGGAACTCCCTCCCGACCGATCTACGCCTGACCCAAGACCACCTCTCCTTCAGGAAGAAGCTCAAGACCTGGCTGTTCGAGCAGTAACGGCTCCCCCCCCCCCAAAGCGCCTTGAGACCCTACGGGTAAGTAGTGCGCTCTATAAATGTCTTGATTGATTGATTGAGTCACAAATATGTATTTTTCCAACAGCAGAGAGTAGACTTTTCACAGTTATTCTTGGGTCCGCGGACCTACTCCGAATCTGAACTACTTGGCAGGATCTTCTTTGGGACAAAATGAGAGATGTCCTTGGAAGTGAGATATTGATGCACACCGCTGAATTCATTATTTTCATAAAGTCACGCGACTGGTGGCCAAAATCAAAAGTGAGGTCTACGCCATACTATAAGATGTAGGAAATGTGCAAATGTACTCCCTCAAATAAAATAGCTTCTAAGCCTACTAAAGTCATGAAACGTACATGCATATCAAGCATATTGGACACTTCAGGTTAATGTAAACACAACCTCAATATATAAGTGCAAGGGGACGTTAGCATTGTTATTTTTAGAGTTTATTCTCACAAGCACATGTAGCTGCAGAGCGTTACCCCACTGTACCAGGATTATCATACAAAGTGTTCTAGATAGAGTGATATAGTTCAGTTCTGAGTAATATGTAGTAAATATTGGTTGTTTAGTCTCATCAGGACTCAAATGCATAAGATGAAACCATAGCAGGTCCAAGAGAGGGTGCTATGCAGTGATATGTGTTTTCCCCATTCCTCTTCCCCCTATTTTCCCAGGAACTGCTTTGTAGCCTCCTCAGAGTACTCAGTGAGTGAGACGGAGCTGCATTGAAGTGCAAATATCCTCTTAGTGGAAACATGAACCTAATAAAAGGCCTCAAAAGTTAGAAGTGAATTTTCTAGATATTCAATTTACAAGTAGAAAATGTAACGTGTTCTAAAGGACGTAGCAGGCCACTAGTAGGTAGCCTTGTTGCTATATCTGAGCACACATATTAGAGGAGGAAACATAAGGACAACATCCTTCCCTACAGAAGGCAACCAAAAAATGTGAATAACCCATTCAAGTGTAGTGGCAACTCCCCTGTGACGAGCAGTAGTAATGCTGTGATATAGGTTCAACATCTGATGTTGTAAGTGTGCAGAAGGCAGCGATAGACGCTCCTTATCGAAGAGCAACCTGTCTTTAACAGCCAACAAAGAAGGATTATCAACAAAAGAAGTTGGAAGATTAGTACGCAGCGGGTACTAAATCAAAGGCTTCTTTTTACAGAGTAAAGTGTGTCCTGCGCTTGCTCTAATGCTAAATACTAAACTTGTGCACAACGCAAACATTACCTTAATGCTGATTGACTATCACACGCACACAGAATTCACAACGCTACCTTGAAGGGTTTTGAGGGGGTGCTTAATACAGTACTAGATTGACAGAGGTCTACTTTCTTCTCGGTGGAGCACGCACACAGGGTCTGTGGCATGCTGCCCCCCTAAAGCTTTCCTAGGTCGGTGGTGGTGTGGTATTGGGTTCTCCAGGCCTACATATTCCGCAAAACCCACTACACCATAAAACAGACGTTGGCACGGAAACTGGAAAATGCAAAAGACAAGTTTATTAAGACCCCATGGGGTGGTGGTACATTCCTACAGCACCCTTCGGCAATGCAAGAAGTATCACACCGAACATCGGTGCGAGACCTCTTTTATACAGTTTTACAGTAATAAAAAGAGTAGGCGGAACACATTTGCTCAGTTTAGGTACATATAAGGTCATTTTTGGAACACAGCCAACTCATGGGAGGAGTTATAACACTACTGGTCAGTTTTGGAGAGCATTCCTAAGTGATGACTGTCCACTAGTACAGAGGGTTTGACTACGCATGTGCAAGCTTGACCAGTACTAAAAATAGCCTGTTGCTGGGCAAGTTAGGTGGTCAGTGGTACAGAGAAAGGACAAAAGGGCATGCCGACCACGAGGCAGCGCGTTCATCTAAAATGGACGCCAGTGTTCTTAAAATGGCCTCCGAACACTATAGTCAAGATAAGGGGAAATTTGTGTAGCAAAGCTTAACGCTAACCCGATCACCGTCAAATTACGACAGTGGAAAGGCTCTTCAATTATCGGGACTGTGATCACACCCTACAGGTTGCACGCATGAAGCCCCTGGCAGGTGGACAACAGTCTTGTGAATATCTAACCTGACTATACGGGTGATGTGCAGTCCCAATGCGGTTCCTTCATGCCAGTCAAGTGACAGCTTGGTCAGTCGGGCCTGCGATATTCCCTGACGTTCCCGGCCAAACTGTGAGTCATAGATTCTGGCACAACCCATGTCTTTGTGTCCCCGGCTGAGGCCTTGAAGTGATTTGAGTCTACGGGTGGATCGTCACCACCACGAAACATGAAGGATGTCAGTGGACAAAGTCAGAGGTGCCCCCACCGATGGTGCAATGGCTCACTCAGGGGCAGGCCTACGGAGGAGCAGACTGCGAGGGAGTGGGCTCTGGAGGTTGCTGAACTGGAGTCTCGCAAAAGCCACACCACTGGCTCACCTGCTCAGTCTGTGTGCTCGTAAGAAGGGCGGCAGACATGCGCCTTGGGTGACATTCTTCCTGAACTGCGTGTTGGTCCTGCCGTCACCCTGATGACCACGGACCAAGTGATTTGAACTGGGGCTCTAAATCCTTTGTTGTGGCTTTTGTACGCTCTGTGCTGGGTGTCTCACTTGACTCTGGCATGGGGGGCTGACCTGGCCCCCACACACTCTCTACTGCTGGATATCCCGTCTCCCTGACCTTGGTGAACTTTGTTGGTTTTGCTTTGCATTCTGGCTTGTTAGTGGTCTAGGGCTTGTTTCTGTTTTTGCTTTGACCTTGAGAGGTAAGTTGGGACTTCTGTTACTATAATATAGGTTTGTTGTTGTTTGTTTGTCTGTGTATGATCGCTAGTGTGCTACCGGAGAGGGATGGGTCAGGCTCGAGGAGGTTGTCGAGGGGCGCTCAGGTGATTCACTTATGGCTTCATGTGTTGCTGGTTCCTCCACTTATAACTTTCTATCCTGGAATGTGTGGGGGATGGGGACTCCCAGACTCCTACACGGGGGATAGATGAGCTCACTTCCCTTAGGGCGGAGGCCTTGAATGTGATCCTTCTCAAACCCAGTAGGTACCTGGTGGAGGTGCGATCCCATTGGCCACTCTCTCTGCTCAATAGTGTAAGGTCCTTGAAAAAATCATAGCGAATCAACTGTTGCCGTCTGTCACCACCTTGGTCCACTCGGAATAAAATGGCTTAATTTCTGGGAGAAATACATTCCTTAATCAGGGTCGTCTGTTTTATCTCGTGGATGAACATCCTCCTGAGACGTCCCTGGGGGTTGGCCTTTCGTTAGGTATCGAGAAGGCCTTTGACACCTTGGGTTGGCCTGATCTTCGTGGGGTACTATGGCACATGGGTCTGGAGATATTGATATGGATTGATCTTCTGTATACGAAACCAGTCGATAGGGTACACATTGGTGCACCTTGGTAGAGAAATCTCAGTGCCATTTCTGGTGCACTGGGGCACCCAACCAGAATGCCTGCTTTCCCTAGTCATCTTTGCCCTGGCCCTGGAGCTGCTGGTGGGTCTGTTTGGCAACAAGGCCTGCAGTGGTCATACGGAGAGGTTCCACCTGGAAAGGGGTCTCGCTTTATGCAGGTGATGCGTTACTATACCTTGAGGATTTCTGCAGCGACTTACCTGGGGTGATGGCGGTACTAGATCCTTTTGGTGAAGCCTCTGGATTGCTGTTGAACTGAACCAAGGGCCTGATTATGAATTTGGAAGTCCGATGGACTGCGAAACCCAAGGTGAGGGCCCTGCACCGAAGGTCCGACTGCCGTAGTTTGGGTTGGGCGGTCGGACCGCCATGGGACCTCTGCTACCTCCAGGGGATTCGCTATTCCTGGCTGTCTTGCAGCAGTCGGAGGCCCGCAATATGCTGGTGGTGCCGCTGCAGCACCGACAAGAATAATATGAGTTTCCACAGTAAGGAAACTTGTAATATTCTTGCGGCACTACCGGCACGCAGACTGCTGCAAGACCGCCAGGGATGTTCCCTCAGCTCCGTAGGGTGCATGCAGGGGGGCACCTGGTGAGCTCCCCTGTGTGCATGCACCCCAGTTCCCGTAAGTCATGGACTGCACCCGTCCATGCCGTTAGGAACCGGCTTTGGTGTTCCCATTGCGGTGCCTTTCTTATGCTCACTGCAGGGGACCTCCAAAGTACCACCCGCCAGACCAGGAGAAAGCTCCTAATCTGGCGGGCGGTCAGCGGTCTAATTTGGATGTATGATTTGATGGAAATCTGTTCAGCCATTTTTGAGAAATTAATATTACAAAAATATATTTGTATGTGTTTTACACAGTGGCCGTTACCACTGTACATTTATACCTGAGTCAGAGTTTCCATACGAAGAGCATTTTTTATAATGATAATAACTTTGGTGCCGATTGGCGAATATCCATAAAAACTTAGCAAGAAAAGGTCTTCCACCGCAGCTCTTTACTGGAAGGTTTGGGGTGATGCAGCTAGCAGGGTCGAGAAAAAGGGACAGTGTCCGAAAACTTTTTACAGTGCATTT
This sequence comes from Lissotriton vulgaris, assembly GCF_964263255.1. Lineage (NCBI taxonomy): Eukaryota > Metazoa > Chordata > Amphibia > Caudata > Salamandridae > Lissotriton > Lissotriton vulgaris. Next base: position 1,579,092,696 of record NC_141696.1, read on the forward strand.
TTAATAGTTAATATTAGATGACAGTACAGAAATACCAACTGAAGACAATTAGACCAAATGCGACAGAAAGGTAGATCTTTGCGCAGAATGCTAGTTGTAATTTAGAGTAAATCTGTTCTGCTGTTTTTGAGAAATGAAGGTTTAAAAAATAGAGGTATCCGGTGCCTCTGGACTTCCTCTGCGTTGGTAGCAGGGCCAGGCAGCCGGCCTGACTGAAGGCTGTGTGCAGCGGGGGTTGGCCGCAGATGTATGATACGATATTACTTCACGGTAAAAAAAATGTAATTCACTGGTAAGATCAAAGATTATGATTTACATTAAAAAAACTTAGAACTTAGCCCTTCTGACTGACTCAATCGATTTCCATTCCAACTGCCCAATTACGACGTTCGCGTTCAGAATGTAAACCGCACTGTCATTCCTAATTGGTTGCGAGCGACTTGCGGAGTATTCGTGTTGGGCAGAACTGCATTGTACACCCCTATGGATAGCGTTTACGCCCTCGGGATTACGATGTCGATTTCCAACAGCCTTTTCACGTTGGCCTGTCCGCCACGGAATGGCTGTCGAAAAGTGACTTTGGGGGCCCATGGCTGGCCCTCCTGCCCCCACGGCCTACAGTTGATGGCTGAGGGGGTACCTAAGGGACACCCCTGTAAAACCCTGCACTGTGTGGTAGGCCCCATGGGGTGCCTACGGCAGGGGCAGGTTTTCCGCAAACACTCCATTTCCCCAGAGGAGCCTGTGTTACGGCCAGTTGTCGGGCGGAACACGAGCTCCCATAGGGAACAATGGGACTCCGACCGAACCGTGCTCGTCACGTCGTAATCCGGGGGCGGAACCCCCGACTGCAAGTCTGTCGGTCCCGGTTCCGAGTTGGTGTCGGGCGGAGGCTTTACGCCCAGCATCGTAATGAGCCTCATCATTTTAATAAGGCGATGAGAGATGCAAGGTGAAGGGGCCACGTCACCAAACTTGCGGGCATTAAATGCTAAGAATGGTTGCTCTGGAGAATCACAAATGAAGGAGTTGAAAGGTGACTCTGTGGTTCAAAGAAGCATTTTAGCGTCCTTGGATGAAAAAGAGATTGAGAGACACATAAAGCTGCGCCTTGTAGTATTCATACAGCGGCTTGATGCAGGTTCATAGCTCACTGAGCTAGATTAGACGGATTTCAATGTATGAACCGCAAGTAAGAAACGCCTCTCTGTATCCAAGGCAGTGACCACTTATCTAAGGACATAAAATACCAAACTGTGACCCGCATGGTTCACGTCATGCTTTTCAGCAGCACGTGAAACCCCCAAGCTACTTGAGGTTGACTCAGAACTGTCACTCGTGAAAACACAGATCTCACCAGCAAGTGCATTAACCACCAGGGTTATCTCACTGTAAGAATTATCACGTGGGCACACAAAATCTCTGCAGCTGGCGCGTTAACCCTGCGAGATACTTTAAAATGCAGCCTGTTTGCGCCCAATGTAGGAATCTAGAACAGTTACTGCACATTTGCCTTGGTTGCCAATTTCTTTGCAAAAATAAAATGAATGAATGCGTGATATGAGTGTCAGTCTGCACTTTTCCGGTGGGAGAAGGGGGGCCACGGTCCGCGGTGCAATTAAACACCTCGCTCCTCCCTTAACAAAGGGGCTGGAGGGCGGGGGAGTAACAAAGCGCTGCGTGGGAAGCGCCGGAGCTAGAGAGACTGGCGGTGCCAGCCGGGTGGCATCCTTCCAGGCACCTGGCAGGGCCCAGGCCTTCGCACCTGCTTCCAATCGCGCCTGGAGACAGAGACTAACATGCATATAGCGCTTGCTACCAGCTGACGAGGCGTCGAAGCGCTGTGCGGCGTGGAGCACGTCACTCTTCCCTTCCTGTGCCCCCTGTGCCAATGAGGTGGCATTGTTCCAGGGCACCTGGCAGGGTCCAACGCCCTGCGCATCTGCTTCCATTCGCGACTTAAGACACAGAATAGCATGTATACAGCGCTTGCTATCAGCTGGCGAGGCGTCGAAGCGCTGTGCGGCGTGGAGCCCGCCACTTCCGTGTGCCATCTCCCTGCGCCCAAGCATGCCACCTGCAAGGGAACCATCGGCAGCGCGGGGTGTCCTGGGCTGGGGTCAGTCATCCCCACTCCACTGGTGCACAGCAGGGCGCCCCGTGACACCACCACAGAAACACCATCGCCAGAATGGGATCGTGAGAGTGGCACAGCCACGAGACACAAACCTTCGGAGCTGGATGTTGTCTTTCAGAGAAAAAGTAAACAAACAAACACTGGCAAAGCCACTAGGTCAAAGCCCATGGGTCTCGCCTTTGAGGAGGTGGGCATTCGGGGGAGTAGAAGGGAGAGTGAAGAAGAGAGCTGGAAAACACATGCATTCTCACGGGGAGCTTAACCAGAAAGAAAAAAAAGTTCCCTAGAGGTGAGCAGCGGAAGGATACAAACCAGCCTATTGAGAGATGGTGAAGAGGACTTGCGTTCCAGGAGAGGGACAAGCACAAGCCTCGAATAAGGAGCAAGCAAAGGAGAGGGACAATAAATGGTAAACAAAGTGGGGCTTCAGGCCCTTGTAAATTAGGGGCCATATTTATGGCCAAGTCACCTCACTGCGCTGCGCTGTGTGACGGGGAAGGTCAGGAATTTACCACATTTAACGCAATATTCCCGCCTTCTTCTCAGCGCTGGCGGCCTTTTGTCTGCCTAGCGCCATCCCAGGCCCCTGGCTCCAGGGTTCAAGGATGCCTGCGTCCCTTGAGGCGTCTCCTCTTTCTATGTGTGCTGCAGAGCACAGCACACACGAAAAGAGGAAAAAACGAACCAAAAGAAACATTTCTCCTTTGTTACGCCTCACCTGGGGAGATGTAGGTTTTTGCCGCATTCCAGGTCTACCACTTCTGGTGAATCTGGAATGCGTCAACATCCATGAATGTTGCGTTGGAACACCCATGCATCACCAGGGAACGCCTGCCTGGCGCAGAGTAAGGCAACGCAACAATTTGTGGTGCGTTTCATCACCCGAGATTGATGAAGCCACTCGGGATCCCTCAAGGTGACCTTGCGTGGCTGCATGAATCTTATTTTTAATTTGTGTCGCTCTTGCAGCACACGGCGTGGTGCGAGGGCAACGCAAGGGACTCGTGAATACGCCCCAAGGACTCTTGCAACCAGACAGCGCACTAGTCTTGCACTAAGAAGCGTAAATTATGCGTTACATTATCTTACGATTGCACACGCGTGGCCCAGCAAAATCCATCACGCAAAGTAGTGTGGCTGAAAGGTGGCAAGAGAGTGGGAGACAGACCAAGAGGCAGAAGTCATATTTTTCGACACATGATATGATATGATATAAAGGGTTTTGTAGCGCGCTCTATTACTAAAATAGTATCCTGGCGCAAAAGGTAAGGCAGATTCAGAAAGTAGCAAAATTAGAGAATGATGTTAAACAGATGAGTTTTCAGCCCCTTCTTAAAGGCCGTAATGGTCGGAGCAGCCCTGAGATGGAAAGGGAGAGCATTCCAAGCCCTAGAGGCCCTGACCGAGATGGACTGGCCACCTAATCGGGAGTGCTTAAATCTAGGAACCGTCATTTGACACTGATTGGCCCAACGGAGGCATCGATTAGGGATGTAAAGGGCAAACCATTTTCTCAGGTAGACAGGGCTAATCAGATGGACAGCGCGAAAGGCCAGAACAAGAGTTTTAAACATAATCCGGTGGGCAACCGGGAGCCAGTGAAGGGTACGGAGACAGGAACGAACACTAAATCTCATGGGGAGATTGAACAGAAGCCTTGCGGCTGCATTTTGGATGAGCTGGAGACGTTGGATCAGGTAAGCTGGGAGACCCCAGAACAGTCCGTTCGCGTAGTCGAGCCTAGAAAGTATTAGGGCTCGCAAAACCGTCTCTTTAGCCTTTCTCGGGAGGAGGGGAAAGAACCTACGTAGGGCTTCGAGAGTGGCAAAACAAACCCCGTAAGTTTTTTAATATGGTCTTCGAACTTAAGGTCATTCCCAAACCAGACTCCAAGGTTTTTTGCTGGGCCACCGATGGATTTTGGACAGGGCAGATCACGAGGCCATAAAAGATCACTGAATTTATCAGGGAAGGAGCCATAGAAGATCACCTCAGACTTGTCTTCATTGCACTTGAGCTGGGCAAGCGCTAGCCAGCGGAAGACGGATGAGAGGCAGAGTTGGACCGCCGACGCATCCAAATTGTCCTTAGGCCAGGTGAACAAAAGTTAGGTATCGTTGGCGTAGACCATAATTTTGGCCCCCAGTTGTTCCGCCAGATAAATCAGAGGGGTCAGATAAACATTAAAAAGCAGGGGGCTCAGAGTAGACCCCTGGGGGACTCCTGTAGTGAGTTTCTTAGGAAGGGAGGCATGAGGAGGCATCCAGACCTGTTGTGTCCTATTGTCCAGAAAGGACATCAGCCAGTCCAGTGCAGGGCCAGTGATGCCGACAACCGCTAGTCTAGTGAGGAGTAAAGTATGGGGCACCGTGTCGAAGGCGGCAGAGAGATCCAATAAAATCAGAGCTGCTCTGCCACATCCGTCCAGGCACTCCCGAATAGCCTCCGACACTTCGTCACATACATACATTACCGATGCATATAAGGGACTGCAGCAGGCATCCTTGTTGCAGGGACGGCTGCCATGAGCCAAACACAAGGCAAGGAAAATGGCATCCGATCTCCAGCTTTGGCAGTGAAGCACAGCAGGGGGCCCGTCAGACCCCCGGTGCCACTACACCTGCTGTACTATTGATAGCCACGCCCCTGGACTGCACACAGTCAGCCTTACTGATAACCCACCTTTACTCCTCCAAGCTACCCATGACCGCAGGAGGGAAACCGATTCCTCGCTCAGGGATTACCATCTGTTATGACCTTTTCCCTCCTGAGGCGGAAGCCGGGAGGTCTCTCTCTTTCCTTGCACTTTTAATATTGTGTGTTCGACTTTTTAACGCTGTACCTGCTGTGCTTTGCGCTTGATTAATAAGCGCCAGAGTTTAGAGACTTCCTAGCGCTCCTTGGCGCTTCGCTGCTCCATCACCCCTCCTCGACCTCCAGACCGCCCTCGGCCGAGCATTGACGCCGAGGGCTGGGATCTGACTTTGGCGGCCATATTGGGTGTAGGCCAGGCCGTTCACGCGCTCTAGCAGCGCTATAAAAAGGGAAACCGATTCCTCGCTCAGGGATTACCAGCTGTTATGACCTTTTCCCTCCTGAGGCGGAAGCCGGGAGGTCTCTCTCTTTCCTTGCACTTTTGCCTGCTGTGCTTTGCGCTTGATTAATAAGCGCCAGAGTTTAGAGACTTCCTAGCGCTCCTTGGCGCTTCGCTGCTCCTTCACCCCTCCTCGACCTCCAGACCGCCCTTGGCCGAGCATTGACACCGAGGGCTGGGATTTGACTTTGGCGGCCATATTGGGTTAAGGCCAGGCCGTTCACGCGCTTTAGCAAGACTATAAAAAGTACGTACTCCCCTCCGCGCAGTGGACGCGTACAGCGGACGCGCCGGACCTGCGCCGGAGTCATGCCAGAGTCCTGCCCGTCTGCGCCCGTCAGCGTCCCGGAGGCGTACGGCGTGGCAGACTGGCTCTTTCTTTACATATACTTGCCTTAGCGCTACTATGAGACGCTACTCGTCCCTGGAGCTTCGCTCACTCCAAAAGCTTTCTTGCGCCTGTCATGTGTTATTCCCTGGCCGCTATAGGGGCAAGCGCAAATGTCCGGGTTGTAGTTGGCATCTCGCCAGTGTCCCGCCTCCTACATCCAGTAGGGGGGTAGGGAACGTTAAGCATCTCTGCTTACTCCTCAACATCAGATCTGTTCGCAGACATGCCCAGGAAATCTTTGATCTCCTGGTTACCGAAAAACCTGTATGCCTGATGTTGATAGAGACATGGTTAGGGGAGTCATCACACCCCGATATTGCTACTGCGATCCCCCCTGAACATAAAATCTTCAGGCAAGACAGAGTAATAGGAAGAGGGGGGGGTGTGGCTCTCGAGGTGCAAAAAGCCTTCACGTGTTCCATCATCCACACGGAGGCCATCACGGGCGCTGAATCCCTTGCTTTCCCCATATCCCTGTCATCCCAACAATCTTTAAAGGGGCTCGTAGTCTATAGGCCCCCTGGCCCGGCAGGATCCTTTTTTGAGGAGCTTCAGTCGATAATTTCGACGTTGACCTTAAGAGCGGAGCACTGTGTACTGGCCGGAGATTTTAATTTCCATATGGAAGATAGCTCTGACCCGGATACATCCAAAATGATGGCTTCTCTAGGCCTGTTCCCCTATCTTTCTGGACCAACTCACGATAAAGGCCACACTCTGGATCAGGTTTTCTCTACATCCCCGGTTGAGGTGACAGCAGTGTTGCCAGTATTATGGTCCGACCATCGGCTAGCCTACTTTTATATACTAGGCACAAAGAAACCAGCAACCACTACTATGAGACATCAGGGAACAGCTTCAATGGCGTATCATCGGGTGACCCCGGAGATGCTGGCCCAGGCCTTACAGGACCATCCCGTCTCCTTTACCGGTGATCTGGATAAAGATCTTGAAACCCTGCAGATGTGGTTTACAGATAGGTTGAACGGCATTTTTAACTGCGCGCTGCTTGGGCTCTCCCCCCCCTCTTACTTGCATTTAATTCTGGAATCTCCACCACCGTTTTCGGTGGGTCCGGGTTCTGTGGGTGGGTTGTCTCCTGATCGGCGACCAGCGCCATCTTAGTTTGGGACCAGGCTTTTTTTCGGCGGGCGCCATCTTGGAGCGTCCACGCGCTCCTCCCTCCATTTCCGGCGCCTACTTAAGGCACTTTTAGGTACCGGCCGGCCTGACAAGGTGGCACATCACCGCGCTGCGGTCTGTGAGCGCTTGAAAATTTTAATTGTCATTTACTGACGCATTTAGCGCGTCTCTGCTTCGTTTTTGCTTAGTTTGTTTTTGGTAGCATTTTTAACTGCGCGCTGCTTGGGCTCTCCCCCCCCTCTTACTTGCATTTAATTCTGGAATCTCCACCACCGTTTTCGGTGGGTCCGGGTTCTGTGGGTGGGTTGTCTCCTGATCGGCGACCAGCGCCATCTTAGTTTGGGACCAGGCTTTTTTTCGGCGGGCGCCATCTTGGAGCGTCCACGCGCTCCTCCCTCCATTTCCGGCGCCTACTTAAAGTCGCTCTCTCCCGCGCAGCGGGAACGCGCAGCTGGGACGCCGTCGCATGCCGGAGTCGTGCCAGAGTCCTGCCCGTCTGCGCCCGTCCGCGACAGGACGCGCTGGACGTGGCTGGACTCTGGCCCCCCTCCTGGTTGGTCTACTCTACATCATGCGGTGCTATACCAGAGATAGTCTGGTTGCCCTTGAAGGGTCGCTACCACCCTGCCTTACACCCAGGGTGGATCCCTTAAGCGGCCCCTTATCGTGTGGCTGCGGATGCTTTGCGCTGTCTGCCCCTGTAAGCAGGAGCTGCAGGGAAACACCTCGCGTGCCTCTATGCCCGATGCCAGGTATTAGCATTTGGAACCTTAATGCTAGGTCGCTTGTCAAGCACCATCTCGACATCAATGATCTGCTAGGCGGGGAGTTGCCTGACCTATTTTGTGTTACAGAGACCTGGCTGCAGGATGCTGACACGGCCATTGTCAACCTGGCCTTCCCGCAGGAATACTCGGTATTCACCTTGAACAGGACCTCAAGAGGCGGGGGTATTGCTCTTGCCGTCAAGTCCTGTTACCCTACCACATGGCATGGGCAAAAGATTTCGGGGTGCGAAAGCGCTCTGTTTAAGGTTGCTATTTCATCTAACTTCACCCTGTCGGGACTGGTAATTTATCGGCCCCCGGGGAGTGAAGTAACCTTCAGAGCAGCGCTACCCGAGGCTGTTAGTAACTTGGTTACGGGGTGCTCCAATTTTACCATCATTGGAGATTTAAATCTGCATTTTAACAACTACAGCAGCCCCTCAGTCGCCAGTTTCCTGGCCGACCTTGAGGCGTTACAGCTTATTCAGTTGGTGACGCAGCCCACACACTCAGGGGGTCACACCCTTGACCCGTTTTTTACCAACCTGACGGAAGTCTGTGTCACCAGCTACACACCTTTGGCGTGGACTGATCATTATTTGATACAGTTCCACTGCCCCATCGTGGCTAGTCCATCTAAGCCAATGGTGTGTTCTGTTCCAAGAAGACGCTGGAACAAACTTAAGCTAGATGAGTTTTTCCATCTCTTATCAGCGGACCCGCTTGACGTCTCAGGCCCTCCGGATCTGATCTACGACAGGTTCACCGATTGGGTCTCCAGGGCCCTGGACACCCTCATCCCCTTGGTGACCCGTAGAACTGGTCCTGGCAAGGCCAGCCCTTGGTATGACGACTCCCTGCGAGCCCTGAAGGTGTCTTGCAGGCGCGCAGAGCGGGCCTGGCGCAAAGCCTACTCCAGCTCTAAGAAAGTCTTATATCAGGCTACAGTGAAAGTGTACCATCGGGCGGTGTGTAGAACCCGTGCCGCTTTTTATGCGACACAATTCAGGAATAGTTCGAACCCAGCAAAGGCTATCTTTAAGGTATTGAAAGACCTCACCGCCAAAAAGGTTATAACATCACATCAGAGCTCTCTGGAGCACTGTGAAAAGTTGGCAGAGTTTTTTCTGGAAAAGGTGAACGCTATCTACCGAGGCTTCCCCGTGGTCGTTCCCGCGGCGATGACATCATCCAAGCCTCCACCATCTGAGGGGTTGTGTTCCCTACCTTTGTTAAATCCAGATAGCCTAGGCACTTTGGCTCGCAAAGTGAAATCTGGGTCCCCTGAGGATCCACTTTGCCCCGAAGTGTTCAAGGACTTGGCGGCACATGACATCTCTCCGCTCTGTTCCTTGGTCAATGCGTCTTTGACATCTGGCGTCGTTCCACTTAAGTGGAAGCGAGCCATGGTTCGGCCGATCCTGAAGAAACCTAGCCTGGATGGAAGCAAGCCGGAGAGCTATCGGCCTATTTCACTCTTGCCGTGGCCGGCTAAGGTGATGGAGGCACACGTAAATGCCGCTCTCTCGGAACATCTTCGTCGAGCTGACATACTCGACGCTACGCAGAATGGGTTTAGGGCAGGTCACAGCACGGAGACGGCTCTGCTTTACATGGTAGAGCACCTCCGCTCCGTGCTTGACGCGGGACAAACGGCAGCGCTGGTGCTATTAGATCTAAGCGCTGCCTTTGACACCGTCTCGCACCCTATCCTTCTGCAGCGTCTAGAGGATGCTGGTGTCTCCGGCATTGCGCTCGACTGGTTCCGGTCATTCTTATCAAACCGGGCCTTCAGCGTGACCGTCCCACCCTTTCAGTCAAAATTCCATCCGTTGAACCTGGGCGTCCCCCAAGGCTCCTCGCTGAGTCCTACGCTGTTCAATCTGTACGTAAGGCCGCTAGCTGAGGTTGTCAAACTATGGGGTATGACCATGGTGTCATATGCCGATGACACCCAGCTAGCGGTCACGATCAGCGGGGATGCGGAGGTTGACGCTCCTAGGTTTCAACAAGGACTGAGGGCGGTCGCTAGGTGGATGACGTTTAATTGTCTCCAGCTAAACGCTAGTAAGACCGAGGTGATGGTATTTGGTAGGCGACCGGAACTGTGGGGAGAGAGATGGTGGCCGGAGGAGTTGGGTCCCGCTCCCATCCCAGTCGCCGAGCTTAAAAACCTCGGAGTCTGGTTGGACCCTTCCCTTACGTTTGCATGCCACACCAAACGCACGGCTGCCTGCTGCTTCGGCATCTTGCGTGGGCTCCGTCCGGTGCTAAAGTTCTTCGACGCCCCCACCCGGCAACTCATGATCCAAGCGACCGTCATCTCAAGATTGGATTATGCTAGTTCTTTGTTGGCCGGGTTGAATGTAGCTGAGATAGGGCGCCTGCAGCGGATCCAGAATGCAGCTGCGAGAGCGGTGGTGGGTCTTCCAAGATTCTGTCCCACCTCCAGCACCATTCGAGCACTGCACTGGCTCCCGGTGGCGCAGCGGATTCAGTTTAAGGTCCTCTGCGTCGCCCATAAGATCTTGAAGGGGTCCCCGGCAACGATCCTCACGACCCTCATGGCCAATTATATTCCGGCACGACCCTTAAGATCGTTAGATCTCGAATTGGCCGTGGTACCGCGCTTTAAGCGAAGCAGGGCTGGTGGTCGCTCTTTTCGAGTGCGGGCCGCTGCTCTGTGGAATTCCTTACCCCCTGCAATCCGCGCCATGAGCGATGTGCTCTCTTTTCGTCGCGCCTTAAAAACATTTTTATTCCCTTAGTTAGTGTGTTTTGTGCTGTTTTATTTAGTTGTGTTGTGTAACTGCCTTGTCTGGCGCCAAGACGCTCCTTAGCTGGAGCATTTGCGCGCCTAATAAAAACTACATAACATAACATAACATAACGATCTAGCCCCTGTGACTCCCCCCGTACCACTTTGAAACGGGTCTCGGCCCCTTGGTTCGCCGAAGTGCTGGCGCACTCCCGTAGGCAGTGTAAAGCTGCAGAAAGGGCGTGGCGGTCTCAGTATGACGCGGAGGCGAGGCTTACCTATAGATCAATGGTCAAAGCCTACCATCGGGAAATTCTCCAGGAGAAAAAATGCTATTTTGCTAGGAGAATCGAGGATGCAGCAAACTCCTGTAAGGAGATTTTCTCGATTGTTAGGGAATTTACGACCCTGCGCCCTAACTCAGCTCAGGCTGCCCCCTCTGAGACATGGGCTGCCACCCTTGCTAACTTTTTCACCACTAAAATCAGGTTGATACAGGACTCCTTTCCTACTAGGCCGGTTGATGCTTATCCGAGCCTCCTGGATGGGTCAGTCCATCCCATTACATCAGGCCCAGTCCTGGCAGTTTTCCCGTCACTCTCGATACCTTCGTCGCTGACGCTCATGACAAATCTCAAATCTGGCTCTCCGATTGATCCTTGCCCGGCCAAATTCCTAGCTAAAATGGCAGCTATAGTCAATCCTCTGGCCAACCCACTTTTGAACCTTTCCCTGAGTCAGGGGGTAATTCCGCAGACATGGAAGCAGGCTATGGTCATCCCCCTCCTTAAGAAACCGAGCCTTGCCCCGGAAGTCCCCGCCAATTACAGGCCCATCTCGCTTCTTCCTGCATTGGCTAAGATCCTGGAGAAGCATGTACATGGTGTGCTCTCCAATTTTTTGGAGTCTCACGAGCTATTGCATGCCTCTCAATCTGGCTTCCGCCCCAATTTAAGCACCGAGACGGCGCTGTTGGAGGTATCGGAGGCCATCAAGGAGGCGCTGGATTCAGGAGGCAAAGCCATGCTTGTCATGCTTGATTTGTCGGCGGCCTTCGACACCGTCCCCCATGAGGGTCTCCTCGCAAGACTCCACGAAATCGGTCTGAGGGGGACGGTGTTCAGCTGGTTTCGTTCATTTCTAGCCGACCGCCGACAAACGGTCTGGGCCTCCCCTGGCTCCGCCGAGATGTCGCCACTGGGAGTCGGAGTCCCTCAGGGCTCCGTGTTGAGCCCGACTCTATTTAACATCTTCATGACCCCATTGGCGACACTGGTGGAGTCTTTCGGGGCCCAGATCGTATCCTATGCCGATGATACCCAGCTTCTCTTCACCTGCCGGAAGGGAGAAGATTTCGATGGAGAGAGTATCCGTGAGTGCCTTGGGGCTGTTTTTAAATGGTTCCAGCTAAACAGCCTCAAGTGCAACTCAGATAAATCTGAGATACTCTTCTTCGGCTGTCCATCGGATCCGGACTGGCATGGGTGGTGGCCCGCCGATATGTTCCCCCCAGATCATTCGTCCCAGTCAGCCAAGAACTTGGGAATTAAAATCGATAACGGGCTGACGCTTAAATCCCAGGTTCTGGCTCTCACAGGAATTTGCTTTGGCATCCTTAGGATGCTCCGGAAGTTCTTCCCTTTGCTCTCTGAGGAGCATAGGAGGACGACAGTTCAGGCCTTAATCGGCTCAAGATTGGATTACTCGAACATCCTATATCTTGGCCTGCCGGAGTACCTCTTGCAACGCCTGCAGGTGGCCCAGAACACGGCTGCACCAGCCATCTTAGGCCTCCACAGGCGGGCCAGTGCCTCTAGCCTATTACAATCGCTCCATTGGCTACCTATCCGGAAGCGGATAGAATTCAAGGCCATGACATTGGCCCACAAGGCTTTGCATGCCTCGGGAGCTCAATATTTGCAAAGGAGGCTCGCCTTTTACCATCCGGCACGATCCTTGAGATCGGAGTCCCTCTTCCTGGCTCTGGTGCCCCGTGTAAAAAAAGCCCCCATTGGAGGGCGCTCGTTCAGGCTGCTAGCTCCGCAGCTGTGGAACTCCTTACCTTTGACCCTGCGCTCTACATCTAATCTGCTGGTGTTCAGGAAGGTCCTAAAGACATGGCTCTTTGCCCGCTAGGGATTTCCTGTTTTAGTTTCTGAACTTCGTGAGCCTTCCTTTCTTAACTTATATTGTTATGTTAGTCTGTTTCCTTTCAGGTCATGAAATATAAAGCGCCGGGACACTCCTTTGGAGTAGCCGTGCGCTATAAAAGACCTATTTAACATAACATAACATAACAGGACACTCGTCTTCAACCTGCCTGTTGTTTTGAGTGTGCAGGAGAGCACTGGCCGGTGTAGAGCAATGGAGGAACTCTAAACGCAGTGTCCACCGCACCCTGCTTTGGGAAGTGCCCTTCAGCTGGATCCTGCATGCACGCGTGTCTCACATTGAGCACCACGGCCATGCAGTGTTTACTGTCGACTCTCTTCATCACGAGACCCAATCGGGATTCAGACCTAGGTTCAGCACTGAATCGGCTCTTCTCCTGGCCTCCGAATCCCTTCGATTAACCGCCGATCAGCCGCGGCCCGTGCAGGTAGGAGCGGCAGGGCCAGGTTGGGGGGGATTCAACAGACGACCAAGAGGGAAAATTAAAGAAATAATTCATTTTCCATTGTCGTCGTCTGTCGAAACCCCCCCCCCACCCACACCCACTGCTCTTACGTGCATGGGCTGTGGCTGCAGCCGATGAGGGCAAGACTGCGGCCTTGATTATGCTGGACCTGAGCGCAGCCTCCGACACCCTGTCCGATGGCCTCCTACGTGAACGACTTCGGAGTCTGGGTGTGGGGTTCCGCACTTGGCTGGATTGTGGATTTTCTCCGATCGCACCTTCCAGGAATCCCAGCAGTCGTTCACCTCATAGATTTTCCTCCTGCAGCAAGGGGTGCCTCAGGGTTCGGCTTTGAGCCAGATCCTGTTTAATATTTACACGCGCTCCTTGGCGGGTGCAGTTGAGTGTCACACGGTGAAGATGGTGTCTTATGCTGATGACACTCAGCTGATTATCACCTCAGCACATGACGAAGGTAAAGCTGCGTCCAACTTCAAATTATGTCTGGGCGACCTGGCAAAATGGACGGACTCCAGCTGCCTTCGACTCAATGCAGGGGAGACTGACGGGCTTGTTGTAGGCGAACAAGCGTCTACATGGACCTCTCCATGGTGGCCATTTGAATTAGGGCCATTACTTGCTCTAACATCTAAGATAGAACTTCTTGGGCTCTGGTTTGACCCCTTGCTGACCCTCGATTACCAGATTGCTGCTCTTGCAGGTACCTGCTTTGGCATCTTGAAGATGCTTCAAAAAACGTTAGTCATCATTACATGTAATGGGGTAACCCTGTAACCCTCAGAACCTGGGTGGGTAATAGACAAAATAATAATGGTTCTGTCGGACAAAAATACACACTGTTTTAGTATTTCAATGTTTCCTTTTGCAGGTCTCGTTCCTAACCAGGATATCAAGACAGGTGTACTAATACATTCACAAACGAACACACTGACCACAAAGAAAAATGAAAGCAAATTTTTACTCAAATACTTTTACATGTGAAGACAAATTACTTCAATCACTGTCCCAAACGAATATTTAAAACACACATGGCACAAAACCTTTGTGCTAGAGTAATACACACTAAAAACAACAAGTAAAATGTGTTACTTCATATACGTTTTGGAATCAGCAACTATATATATACAATAATCCTGTAGGTACATCAATTCAATCTTGGATCCTACAGGGTTTTGAATAGTTTGTTCACGCCAAAAGCGGGGATTGCGTCGACGTTTCGACCCTGGGGGGCGATGCAGTGTTTTCACGCATCAGGGGCGGGTCTTCATCAGGACTGTATATATATGTGGGACAGCCTCTTGCAGACCTAGCTCTGCATGGAGTCCTGGTCCCTTTCTGAATCCTATTGTCGGTCCGTCTTAGTCAGGCCGGCTAGATGTTGAATGAACCTCTGTAATGATTTAGTCTATACAGATGGTTGAAAGGTTGCTCCTTCGTATTTCTAACTCTCCTGGATCGTGTCCTTCACCTTCCGTTCGTGTACAGATTTTGCACATTGCGAGTTCGCAAATACGCAAATTCGCGAACGCCAGATTCGCAAAATTCGCCCATGCTTATTTACAAGCTTCTAACATAACAGGAGTAGCTTGGCAGTGATGTGCACCAACCAGATTTTGGAGGACTGTGAAGTGGAAAAGGTCTCCGTACTTTGTTGGAATGAGATCCAAGGCAGTGAAAGAAGGTGGCAAGAGAAGTAAGAAATAGACTAAGGGACCTTGAGAATCTACATTCAGCGCATGGCACAACTAAGTAAGGAATAGACTAAGGGACCTTGAGAATCTACATTCAGAGCCCAGCACAATTAAGTAAGGAATAGACTAAGGGACCTTGAGAATCTACATTCAGAGCCCGGCACAATTAAGTAAGGAATAGAGGAAGGGACCTTGATAATCTACATTCAGCGCACAGCACAATTAAGTAAGGAATAGAGGAAGGGACCTTGAGAATCTACATTCAGCGCACGGCACAATTAAGTAAGCAATAGAGGAAGGGACCTTGATAATCTACATTCAGCGCACAGCACAATTAAGTAAGGAATAGAGGAAGGGACCTTGAGAATCTACATTCAGCGCACAGCACAATTAAGTAAGGAATAGAGGAAGGGACCTTGAGAATCTACATTCAGCGCTGAGCACAATTAAGTAAGGAATAGAGGAAGGGACCTTGAGAATCTACATTCAGCGCACGGCACAATTAAGTAAGGAATAGAGGAAGGGACCTTGAGAATCTACATTCAGTGCACAGCACAATTAAGTAAGGAATGTACTAAGGAACCTTGAGAATCTGCATTCAGCGCACATCACAATTAAGTAAGGAATAGAAGAAGGGACCTTGAGAATCTACATTCAGAGCCCGGCACAATTAAGTAAGGAATAGACTAAGGGACCTTGAGAATCTACATTCAGAACCCGGCACAATTAAGTAAGGAATAGAGGAAGGGACCTTGATAATCTACATTCAGCGCACAGCACAATTAAGTAAGGAATAGAGGAAGGGACCTTGAGAATCTACATTCAGCGCACGGCACAATTAAGTAAGGAATAGAGGAAGGGACCTTGATAATCTACAATCAGCGCACAGCACAATTAAGTAAGGAATAGAGGAAGGGACCTTGAGAATCTACATTCAGCGCATAGCACAATTAAGTAAGGAATAGAGGAAGGGACCTTGAGAATCTACATTCAGCGCTGAGCACAATTAAGTAAGGAATAGAGGAAGGGACCTTGAGAATCTACATTCAGCGCACAGTACAATTAAGTAAGGAATGTACTAAGGGACCTTGAGAATCTGCATTCAGCGCACAGCACAATTAAGTAAGGAATATTTGAAGGGACCTTGAGAATCTACATTCATCGCACAGCACAATTAAGTAAGGAATAGAGGAAGGGACCTTGAGAATCGACATTCAGCACATAGCACAATTAAGTAAGGAGTAGAGGAAGGGACCTTGAGAATCTACATTCAGCGCACGGCACAATTAAGTAAGGAACAGACTAAGGGACCTTGAAAATCTACATTCAGCGCAGGGCACAATTATATAACCTGGTCTCCCTTTCCCAGTAAACAAGTTTTGAAAGTGTCTGAGGCAAAGGCTGTCGGGTCTCTTGACTCAGCTTACCTGACAAAGAAAGCCTCTATTCATTTTTCGTTAAGCACATTTGGCCTCAACACGGTTTCCCTTACCTGGCGCAGGTATCCGATCCGAGACCGAAGAAGGGAATTTGAGAGTGAGTGGGCTGTAACCTTATTTACTCGTCCCACATTCGATGTGCTGTGATACAGGATAATAATGGTCTTTGCCTTTGGCCTCAGAATGTAAAATGTTCCTTGTTACACATACTTATGGATTCTGATTTTTGTACTTCTAACTGGATCAAGTTTGTAAGACCTTTGTTTTTAAAATATAGAACGGTGGAGGCAATAGAGTTGCTGTCCGGAAGGCATTACTTAGATATGGGCGTAGGAATTGCTTGTTTTATACGTACTAGCAAACAAACTTTTAAGGATGGGTTAGAGTAGGGTGGAATGCTCATAGGAGGGTCAGGTGGGTTTTAAGTTCATTTTATATTACTTGTATGTTTTTATTGTTTTAGAATGCTTTATGGACAATTGTCGGATCTGAGCGCTGGGATACTTACGGGTGACTACGCGCTTTACAAAACCCAATAATAATAATAATAATAATTGTCTTAATGAACTTGTTTTCTACCTATCTACCAACCACGATTTGGTCTGCGCTGTGGTAGGACGCAGCCTGACAACGAAGTGTTGAACATATGCTTCCATCGACCCACCTCCCATACCACAGTTGCTAGCTCGTCTGCTAGGGTACACCTCCCTACTGCCTGCTAGGGTACACTTCCCTTCTGTCTGCTAGGGTACACTTCCCTTCTGTCTGCTAGGGTACACTTCCCTACTGCTGCTAGGGCACACCTCCCTACTGTCTGCTAGGGTACACCTCCCTACTGCCTGCTAGGGTACACTTCCCTTCTGTCAGCTAGGGTACACTTCCCTACTGCTGCTAGGGCACACCTCCCTACTGTCTGCTAGGGTACACCTCCCTACTGCCTGCTAGGGTACACTTCCCTTCTGTCTGCTAGGGTACACTTCCCTACTGCTGCTAGGGCACACCTCCCTACTGCCTGCTAGGGTACACTTCCCTTCTGTCTGCTAGGGTACACTTCCCTACTGCTGCTAGGGCACACCTCCCTACTGCCTGCTAGGGTACACTTCCCTTCTGTCTGCTAGGGTACACCTCCCTACTGCCTGCTAGGGTACACTTCCCTTCTGTCTGCTAGGGTACACTTCCCTACTGCTGCTAGGGCACACCTCCCTACTGCCTGCTAGGGTACACTTCCCTTCTGTCTGCTAGGGTACACTTCCCTACTGCTGCTAGGGCACACCTCCCTACTGCCTGCTAGGGTACACTTCCCTTCTGTCTGCTAGGGTACACCTCCCTACTGCCTGCTAGGGTACACTTCCCTTCTGTCTGCTAGGGTACACTTCCCTACTGCTGCTAGGGCACACCTCCCTACTGTCTGCTAGGGTACACCTCCCTACTGCCTGCTAGGGTACACTTCCCTTCTGTCTGCTAGGGTACACTTCCCTACTGCTGCTAGGGCACACCTCCCTACTGTCTGCTAGGGTACACCTCCCTACTGCCTGCTAGGGTACACCTCCCTACTGTCTTCTAGGGTATACCTCACAACTGTCTGCTAGGGTAGACCTCCCTACTGCCTGCTAGTGTACACCTCCCTACTGTCTGCTAGGGTACACCTTCCTACTGTCTGCTAGGGTACACCTCCCTACTGCCTGCTAGGGTACACCTCCCTACTGTCTGCTAGGGTACACCGCCTTACTGCCTGCTAGGGTACACCTCCCTACTGTCTGCTAGGGTACACCTCCCTACTGTCTGCTAGGGTACACCTCCCTACTGCCTGCTAGGGTAGACCTCCCTACTGTCTGCTAGGGTACACCTCACAACTGTCTGCTAGGGTACACATCACAACTGTCTGCTAGGGTACACCTCCCTACTGCCTGCTAGGGTACACCTCCCTACTGTCTGCTAGGGTACACCGCCTTACTGCCTGCTAGGGTACACCTCCCTACTGTCTGCTAGCGTACACCTCCCTACTGTCTGCTAGGGTACACCACCCTACTGTCTGCTAGGGTACACCTCCCTACCGCCTGCTAGCGTACATTTACCTTCTGTCTGCTAGGGTACACTTCCCTACCGCTGCTAGGGCACACCTCCCTACTGTCTGCTACGGTACACCTCCCTACTGCCTGCTAGGGTACACCTCCCTACTGTCTGCTAGTCCCTACTGTCTGCTAGGGTACACCTCCCTACTGCCTGCTAGGGTACACCTCCCTACTGTCTGCTAGGGTACACCTCCCTACTGTCTGCTAGGGTACACCTCCCTCCTGCCTGCTAGGGTATACTTCCCTACTGTCTGCTAGGGTACCCCTCACAACTGTCTGCTAGGGTACACCTTTCTACTGCCTGCTAGGGTACACCTCCCTACTATTTTCTAGGGTACACCTCCTTACTGCCTGCTAGGGTACACCTCCCTACTGTCTGCTAGGGTACACCTCACAACTGTCTGCTAGGGTATGTTATGTTATGTTATATGGGTATTTATTACGCGCACAACTACTCTTGAGTATCCTGGCGCGGAGCAGAACCACAAAGAAATTGAGAGAAAAACAGCATTTTTAGTAAGCTTGAATGAAGAAGTGAGTTTTAAGGAGCTTTTTCTAAGCAGCTAAGGTCTCTGGTATCCCTGAGAGTGAATGGAAGGGAATTCCAGAGGGTAGCCGCTTTGACCGAGAACGATTGACCGCCCAATCTGGTTCGCCGGAAGCGAGGAATTACCAGCCGGCGTTGGGAAGCCGACCTGAGGTGTCGACTGGGGACGTGGAAAGTCACTCTTTTCCTGAGATAATCGGGGCCAATATCATGTAGGGCTCGATGAGTGAGAACCAGAGCCTTAAATTGAACTCTTTGGGCCACCGGCAGCCAGTGGAGTGTGGCCATTTGCGATCTTATGCTGATGCGTCTGGGAATGCCCAGCAGAAGTCTCACGGCCGCATTTTGGATGAGCTGCAACTTGTTTAACAGAAAGGAGGGGGAGCCCAAATAAAGAACGTTAGCATAATCCAGGCGGGACAATATGAGGGCTCTAGCGACCATTTATTTGGCCGGCTGGGGCAATAGAGGGAAAAATCTGCCCAGAGATTCAAGGGTCCCAAAGCAAGCACCCGTCAGTCTTTTAATCTGCTCTGAGAACCTCAAATCTTCATTGAACCAGATACCCAGATTCTTGACTGGGCCACCTTCAGAGAGGGGACGGGGTAAATCAGGGGGCCAAACTTGTTCAGTAAATTGGTTTGGAAACTGGCCATATAGTATGATCTCCGATGTTCCAACGTTACATTTAAGTTTGACACGGGCCAACCAGGTAAATACGGCTGCCAGGCACTTTTGTGCTGCAGCCGTTTCTAATTTCGAGTTACCCCAGGTGAACAGGAGCTGGGTACACCTCCCTACTGCCTGCTAGGGTACACCTCCCTACTGTCTGCTAGGGTACACCTCTCTATTGCCTGGCCTGGTAGGGTACACCTCCCTACTGTCAGCTAGGGTACACCTCCCTACTGCCTGCTAGGGTACACCTCCCTACTGCCTGCTAGGGTACACCTCCCTACTGTCAGCTAGGGTACACCTCCCTACTGCCTGCTAGGGTACACCTCCCTACTGCCTGCTAGGGTACACCTCCCTACTGTCTGCTAAGGTACACCTCCCTACTGACTACTAGAGTACACCTCCCTACTGCCTGCTAGGGTACACCTCCCAACTGTCTGATAGGGTACACCTCCCTACTGCCTGCTAGTGGAGTTCTGGACTTTTTGGTTCCGTCCAGAGGTGTCAGGGAACAACACCCAAAGACCCCGGAGTTCCACCTGCCTTGGTGCGCAAATGAACAGAAACACGGGCTTTTCGATGGTGGCGTCAAAGACCAAAGGTTTATTACTGCAGGGACACAGAAGTCACAGAAACTACGCATAGGCAGTAACCAGGAGCCTGTTCGATTTGTACATTGAGGGTTGCTCCTTATATACTAAAAATTGTGCTCCAGGCAAATATTTCGCATGTTAGTACATCCCCAAACCTTTGTGTCTCAACAATAAATATTTGGTGTTACACAGGAACTGTCGATAATATCTGATGCCAAACATCACGAAGAGGGGTTCCCACTAGTCCATCACAATCCCTTGTCAATATTGCATTCAAGAGCCGGACCGCCTCATCGTAAATTTCGTTACCTCCCCCTAATAAAGGCCCAGAAGGAAAGGAGCAGAGCCAGGTGCAGGAGATAGGAAAGCGGGATAAGAGATGTTTGTGGGTTGTAAATGGGCAAGGCTACCGGCTTCGGCCGCCTAATCATGATCGGGACAATGGACACGAGAACCAGTTCAGGTGGGCTAGCCTCGGGCAGAGGAGGCAGCCTTTGTTGAGTCATGCAGCTACAGCGTGATCTGGTTTAAGGTACACGTGTCGTGAAAGAGGTGAATCTCCGGCTAAGGCTACGTGTCCTTAATCGAAATGAAGTGATCAGAGGTTATTGCGTATGTGAGGGCAAGAAACACAAAATGGCGGACATGATCTAAGATGGATGCCGTGGGTAGTTCAGAAATGTGTTCATAACAGGAGTGCTCTTGCTCGTATCGTAGCGAAAACACCAGGATATGCTAAATGGATCATTTGCGGTTCGCTGATACTAATATTATGTATTTCCGACAATATTGAAAACACGGGTTCAAATAGTCACGGAACCTCAGCCCCTCCTTTTGCCCTTACATAGGCAATTACTCAGTCTATATCAGAGTCTAGTTCTATACTCATCAGGTCAGTGACATGTTGTTGTTTCATCATCCTTTCTCGTGCCTTTTCTCCAATCGCAGGTGGTTTCCTAAAACAAGTTGCAGCACAAAGACTACACAAAGCTGGACCACACTGGATAATCAGGCAGCATGAGAATAGGAATACTAAGATGACACCGATGACCATTAGAACCTTCCACCCCCATGCTGAGATCAGAGTCCAAAACCACTCCATAAAGGACCAGTTTCCCTTGTCTATATGTATAGAGTCGGAAATCTTGTGTAGCTTAGAGATCGCCTCATAGACTGTTGGAGCATTATTAGGAATAAAGACACAACAGCTCGATTGGATCATTCTGCATACCCCACCTCGATCTGCAAGTATGACATCCAGAACCATACGGTTCTGCAACGTCATGAGTCTATCCGCCTGAAGCTCAGCTGTCAAATTACTAAGGGCACCAGCAGTTTCAGTAATAGTAGATTCAACTACCCGTGTTAGCTGACGTATGTTTCTACTATTGGCCATAGGCCCCCAGAACGGAAGGAAGCCTTTGAAGAAGTCTCCAGCTTCCTGACCAGCAGTATCTTCCTTGCTGAAGACACCTCTCGCTATTCTGGTTCTGTGGTAATCAGATGAAGCAGTGTATGTTGGAGGCAACAATCGAGCAATATAGCATGAACCCGAAAAGTCAGCAGGTAACCATGTATATGCCTGATCTCGACAAATGAAGTAGGTACCCCTAGCAGTAAGGAAGGCAGGGGAAGAGTTAGCCGGAAACATATAAGTCTCAACGCACTCACTCCTCCCTAGCTGAGCTCTCGGATTTCTTCAGTTACCTTGCAAACAGACCTGACCTCGGTGAGGTACGACCCAGATTGGAGTTGAGCTTTTACGCTTGCTTTCTCCTAAACTAAGGCGATACTCTGAAGTATTCCAACTTAAATACACTCGCAGTTCGTCTCTAGGGTATGATGGAGTATTATTGACATCCTTGATCATGTCAATAATTCCCTGGACTAAAGCTTTGTTGGCAGAGTTATATCTAGTGGAACGTGGTGGACGTGGAGGATAGGTCTCAAGGGCATAAGCAAAGATGGTTTGAAGGGCCTGAAATGATCCATTGTAGCTGAAAGGCAAAACCAGATAGGGAATACCTTTATCCATAGTGTGGGGTATCAAGCCACACACCCAGCAGTCTGTAGTGTTAACTACCAGTTGGTGTTGGTGCAAGAGCTGTACAAAAGTGTTGTTAATGAACTCTGAGCGTCGGGGTTGCTCATGTTCAGGAAACGGGTGAAAAGAGTGTATAGAAGAAACAGTAGAAGTGGCAAGATCAAGGGGAGGTACTGTAGTAACTGGCACAAAAATCAGATTTATACTAAAGACGATTCCACCCACCAATGTTGCTAAAATAATCAAAAATGTAACGGCACATTGCATCAAGAAGCATTTGCTACGAAGAATTCTGTAAAGTCTGTTTCTGCGAACATAAATCACATTTTCTCGTTGCAGCGCAGGAAGCTCCATCTTCTACAATCCGCTCGCGACCACTGATGATGTGTACGTAGATGAAAATGCCTCTATCAGCCCTGGGAGTTCCCAGAACCAACAGAAAGATTGACCTTGTGTCAGACCCCTGCAGATTCAAACTAGGCACACAGCCACGACCCTACGGCTACCCAGACGGCAAGGCAATTTAAAAACAATAAACAATAGCAAACTTCCTGGCTGAAGGCAAATGTTCAATATATCAAAATCACAATATGCAGTTGCCTGCTTTATTTGTCCATTTTACGTTTTCTCAAGTTGTATCTCTGCTTCGCAGGTACTGTCTGATCGGAAAATAGTGTATCTCTAGCAGCTGTTGCAGTGTTTAAGTTCGCAGATAGCAAAGTTTCTTCTGATGCTGGAGACAAATGTTCAGTGTTCAAAGTAGTCTTTTCAGGAGGAGAGTCAGGTTTTGAAGTGTCAGTAATCAATTCGGCATCGCTGAAAGAGATGAACTTCGGTGTGCTTTCAGATTCGGAGGCACCAATTCCCTTCTTTACCCAGTCGTCATAAGGGAGCGGCAGGGGTACACGCTTTACATGTGATGCGTGTACCCAGTGTTTGCGGCCAGCTACACGAACCGCTGTCCTCGTTGCCAGTAAGATCTGGAAGGGCCCCACAAATCTTGGTTGAAGGTTCTTCGTCCTCGCGAAGTTCTTGATGACAACAAATTCTCCTGGTTTCAGCTGATGCCCTGGACTCTCCGGAGGCTTTGGCAAAGCATCGAAAACCTGTTGATGAATAAGACTCAATTTAGCAGTCAAGTCGTAAAGGTAGTCTATCAACATAGGATATTCTAGAGAGTTAAATTCCTTAGGCCTTGGCACGCCCCAGATATTTGCTGGGCGGCCAAAGACTATTTCGTATGGGCTAAGCCCCACTCTAGAATGTACAGTTGCTCTTGTTGATAACAAAGCTAAAGGAAGTGCGTCTGGCCAGGCTAAACCCGTGGATGCTTGTATTTTAGCTATCTTCAGTTTGAGGGTGCCATTGTAACCCTCCACTAAACCAGCTGACTGGGGATGGTTCGCACTGTGGAATTTTTGTTTCAAACCTAGGCCTGCACATACACTCTGCATAACTTTCCCTATAAACTCACTTCCGTTATCTGACCATACAATCCGTGGCATTCCAAATCTAGGGAAATATTCTTTGAGAAGAATTTTGGCAGTTGATAAGGCAGTATTGTCTTTCAGCGGGTATGCTTCTATCCACCTGGAAAAAGCACAAACCACCACTAGGACATATTTTAAATTATTACAGCGGTCCATATGAATGAAGTCTAACTGTATCACTTCGAAAGGGCAGGAAGGAGGAGCGAAATGACCAGCAGGAGTTGGAGTTCCCTTGCCAGGATTATGCATCAGGCATACCATACAGTTTTTCACTACTCTTTCTGCACACTTACTGATTCCCTCATTTTTCCAGACTGGAGCCAACATCTTACAGATACCTTTAGAACTTATATGTGCTACTCCATGCGCCATTGTCACTACTGCAAGCACATACGCATCCGGCAACATCCAACGCTGCTGCTCTGTCAAATCAATCCAACATCCATTCGAGTCCAACTTGCCCGTACTCTCTCTCCATACACGTTTCTCTTCCTCAGTTGCTTCTTTCTGAATCTCTTTCACACTTTCCATTGTGTCCTCACACATCCCAGACTCAGCGATCCATCTTGCAGACGTTGCAACATACATTCTACTCATCATGTCTCTAGCTGTCTGTTTAGCAATTTCGTCAGCAAAAGCATTCCCACGACCAACATCATCCGTGATTGCTTTATGAGCACTGCACTTTACAATCGCAACTTCAGTCGGCAAGGTTAGAGATTCCAACAAGTCGTTAACTAGCTGACCATGTTGAATCTTAGTCCCATGGGACGTAATGAAACCTCTTTCTCTCCACAAACGGCCAAAACTATGGGCCACGCCAAATGCGTACTGACTATCTGTAAAGACATTCACTCTCTTTCCCTTAGCTAAAACACATGCTCTTGTTAGAGCTATTAATTCTGCAGCCTGGGCAGAATTCTGACTCACTCTTGCAGTCTCTACAACCGTCTTCAAAGTCGTTACTGCGTAAGCAGCAGTCACATCACCATTCTCCAATTTAAAACATGACCCGTCCACATACAGCGTGCCATCCGGATCTGATAATGGAGTATCCCTCAAGTCAATGCGTCCTTTTGTCTCTTCCTCCGTTTTGAAACAGCAATCATGTGGCTCGGAATCACTCGACTCTTGATTAGCCGGCAACAACGTTGCTGGATTCAATACATTACATCTTTTGATCTGAATATGACTCGCTAGTAATGTCAGCTCGTAACCAGATAATCTCGCACTAGTAAGGTGTTGTGTCTTAGTTCGGTTCATGAGTGTGTCCACTGCATGAGGAACCATGACCACTAGCATGTTGTTCATTACCAGACCAGCAGATTGTCGAATGGAAGCCGCAGCTGCCGCTGTAGCCCTCAAGCAACTAGGTAACGCTCTAGCTACCGGATCTAATGTTGATGAGAAATACGCACAAGGGCGTTGTTTATCACCAAATTTCTGTGTCAGGACACTCAACGCGCAACCTTCTCTCTCGTGAACGTAGAGCGTGAATGGCTTACTGTAATCAGGTGTACCCAATACAGGAGCTGAACACAAGGCTTTTCGTAATTCAATAAAACTCTCTTGACATTCATCAGACCATGGCACCGGACTCGGAACATTTTTCCCAGTCAAAGCTACCAATGGTTTCGCTAAAAGAGAAAAATTTGGGATCCACTGCCTACAGTAAGAGGTAATACCTAAAAAGGCACGTACTTCTCTCTGTGTGCGTGGAACACTCATCTGCGTAATTGCTTTTATTCTTTCTGGGGTCAACTTCCTTCCCTCCTTTGACAAGAGATGACCTAGGTAGGTCACTTCTTGGCAGCAGTATTGCATCTTGGAAGGTGACACCTTGTGATTCAAATCAGACAAATGATGCAATAAGGAAATTGTAGCTGCTTTGCAAGTTTCCTTGTCATCGGCAGCCACTAAAAGATCATCTACATACTGTACTAGGGCAGAACCTGGAGGAAGGACAAAAGAATCTAACTGGCTTTTTAATGCTTGACTATAAATAGATGGACTTTCACAGTAGCCCTGTGGAGCGCGTTTAAATCTGAAACTTCGACCTCCTAGACAGAAGCCGAAAATATCTCTGCTTTCCTCGGCTATCGGAATGCTGAAAAAGGCATTCTTTAAGTCGATGACTGAGAACCAAGTGGCTGTAGCAGGAATCAATGTTAACAAGGCAGTAATGTCTGGAACCACAGGAAACTGCGGAACTACAATCTTATTAACTTCTCTAAGGTCTATGACAAACCTGTACACTGGAGGTTTCGTAGGATCAGTTCGTTTCAGAATCGGCAATACAGGACTATTACAAACATTTCCTCGAGTTTCTTCAACCACACCTTTTTTAATCAAATCTTGCACAATCAATAAAAGTGCACGTTCTCCTTCACTAGATATTTTATATTGGGGAATTCTTGGAAATTTTACATTTGCTTTCAAAGTTACTACATACGGTGGTATTTCTAAAAGACCTACATCATTAGGACCAGTCGCCCAAAGAGAATCAGGGAGTGAGCGCAGCTCTGGCGGGAGTGTGTCCATTGACAAGTACATCGGAGAAGTGATTCTTTTACCCAAAGTAAGCTGTACCCCTTCCGGAGAACAGTACAATGTCGCATATAGTCGTTTTAACAAGTCTAAACCAAGCAGATTTTCATTACAACCTGTCGTCAAATTCAGGGGTGCTTTCAATTGACACGGTCCAACAGAAATAGACAAAGGACCAGATATCGGGTTGTAAACAGGGGCGCCTGAAAAACCTACAGAAACATTTGTTGAGCCAGACAAAGGTGCGCCAGGGAGTTTCGCATGAATGATAGAACTTTTTGCGGCACCAGTATCCAACAGAAACGGTTCGACTACACCTGATGTTGCTACTGCGACATAAGGCCCACTCTGATCCACTGGAACTGATACTACTCCCTCTCTCTGTCCATGGCTGTCCTAGTACCCATTTTGCTGAAATCCCTCATCCGCTTCACAATAGTCTTCAACAAGGTATTGCTGAGATCTATTCTGTTGAGCTGACTGTCCATTTCGTTGATCAAAGTGATTGGAAGGACGATCATTCGTCTGCGGAGGCATAGCACCTCGCCCTCGACCTTTAGAATTCTGCACAAATCCACCACGACCTCTCTGAGCTGCTGCAGCATTATTTTGCGCTAAGATCGGACATTCATTTTTGTAGTGACCCTCTTTCTTACAGTACGCACACTGATTCCACTGATATTGAGGCCTCGTTGAACTATAATCTGTCCTCTGATACGAATTCTGTTGCATATTGGTCTGATTCGTGCGAGGCGGATACGCCTGCTGTAAAAGAACTTTAGTTTTTAAATCTTTCGTTTTCTTCTCTGATTTTTCCTTTTCCTCTTTATCCCTATTTTCGTAGTACTGTGCAGTTGCAAGTATTTGCGCAGTTGTAGAAACAGCCCACGCACTTTCTGAATCCTTTAATTTATTGCATAACTCAGGTAACAAATTATGCACAAATTTATCAACAAACAGTCTCTGTCCTCCTTCAGTGCTCATATCCTGACCACTATGATCTACAAAAGTCTCTTCGAACCTCGTGAAGAAGTCGGAGACACTTTCATCTTTCTTTTGCTTGCATGCGGATAATTTATCCCAATTAACACGCAACGCAGGCATCAGAGTCTTCATTAAGTCAATTATTCTACCTGGAAGATTAGCAATTAGCGGTTCGGGTTTTGCACCACCCGTTTGCTGACCATCCGCTGCAGTGATAGCTGCCCAATCACCACCTAAGGCTGCTTGATGATCCTCCCTACGAATTTTAGCCCACACTGGTTGTGGAACTACATTTCCAAATAACATGTCAATGTCCGCTAAGTTCATTATACAAGCCTCAACTGTCTGTGTTAATTCCTTGTAATATCCAGCAGGATTTTTACGCGGATCTGGCAAGGCCTGTTTCACCGCTAGCACTTCAGCTCGCTTCCATGGAATGTGTATCCACACTCGCTGGAACTGTGCTGGAGCAGCTGCAATACCCGCATTATCATCACGTTGTATTGCTTTGCGCCAGATTGGAGGAACCTCCCTCATAGGATATTGGCGACTTAGCTTCATTTTACCTTTCTCTAAATCTCTCGGCGAACGAAGAGATGGATCATTCCTAAAACTTAAAATAAGTTCCATCGCTTCTTTTATATTATCGCCCACTATCATTCCTGCAGCAAACTCTTTTTGAATTTTAATTAAATCTTCTAAGTCTGATTCAACATCATCTTCCTCTATTTCCTCACGTAACAACGAGCACATCTCATCAAAGACGTACCGTTGCGTTGGTTCCTTCCACTGCATAAATGTGTCTAGCACATCTCTCGTACTGTATCTTCTACTTTTCGTAATCCATCTGAGAGCCGTGGAATCTAAAATTCCCCGTTCCTCAGTACTTGGATGCTGACTACGTCTCTGAACTGAATCAGAAGTAGGAGTCTTAATTAAAGTCTTATAGAAAGGAGATAACATATTAGTAACAGAATCAGTGATTCTTCGACGAACAGAAAGTGGGGTTAACACACTTGCAGACGTAGAGAACACAGTAGAGGTAGGAACGGATAGCGAGGCAGTAGGAGTATCGAGAAAAATAGTTTGTGAAGTAGTAGGTGTAAGCGAGACAGATACAGGTATAGAAGTCGGCAACCCAGGGAGAGGAGGAGCCGTAGGAACATTCACATTAACCACAGGAGGCACAGGGGCTTGATTCTGAGGGGCAGGAGCAGGAATACCAGGTTGTCCAGCAACCGGCAATTGAACATTCGGTACAAATTGGGCCGTAGCACCTTGTGCATACGGTGGAGGTGACCGTAACAGATAAGACAACAGAGGATCGTTTTCGGGATCCTCTAGTATCTTAGCTGTTTTCGATGGCAAGGCAGGGTAGCACTTGTCAATCGCTAAATTATGCTCTCTAATTGCTACATCTATAGCCTTCTCGCACTCATTATCCTGCAACTGTTTAGTTGCTTGCTCTAGAGTTAGCTCTTCTTTCTCTTTCTGTTCTTTCTTAAATTTCTTCATTTCTCTCTGTTTGGACTCCTTTCGCCAATAACGGAAAGAATCAAACATTGCCGGCCGGGCTTTCTTACTAAACAATTTCGTTTCTAAATTATCAAGAATCTCGGGCTCAAAACTACCATGTAGTGGCCAACTAAGGACACCATCCTTCTTAGTATAGCGGACCCACACCTCGTTATAGGATATAGGACCCACACCATGTTTACAATATAAGTCATAAAGGGGAGTCCCAATCGGAGGAACCAGACAGGAATCCTCCAATCGTGAGTCATGGTTGCAACCGAAACAAGACAACATTTTCCGACTTACCATTCTCAATCCGGAACACAAGACAAACAAAACACGGAACAAATATGCGCACTCGAACCAAGAACTTAGGCCTACCAAAACCAAACTAATGTATCGATACCCAAACTGAACCAAATAGATTATCGTAACCAGAACAACTAGTGATAACCTTACGAAACTAAACCAAACCAAGAACCGATCAAGGATTTTAACAATCCTCACAAAGTAACCAGCTAGCTATCACTAAATACTTAACTGAGGCACTGAAGACGTCACCAAGGAGAAACCCGTCACGTTTCGCTGTACTAAGGGCTGCACCTCGGGTCCAAGACAGGGCGACGGTCAAGGCAACGGCCCACTGCAGCCGTCCTGAACGGGAACCCTCATGGAAGAGAACTTCGGGCCACTTTTGCGATATGCCGGGATCGATGAAGTGGGGCGCCTCCCTCGGAAATCTTCACACGAAGCCTCTCGAACTCTTCAGGCTTTTGGACCGGTACCGAATGACGTCGCCCCACGTTGGGCGCCAATTGGAGTTCTGGACTTTTTGGTTCCGTCCAGAGGTGTCAGGGAACAACACCCAAAGACCCCGGAGTTCCACCTGCCTTGGTGCGCAAATGAACAGAAACACGGGCTTCTCGATGGTGGCGTCAAAGACCAAAGGTTTATTACTGCAGGGACACAGAAGTCACAGAAACTACGCATAGGCAGTAACCAGGAGCCTGTTCGATTTGTACATTGAGGGTTGCTCCTTATATACTAAAAATTGTGCTCCAGGCAAATATTTCGCATGTTAGTACATTCCCAAACCTTTGTGTCTCAACAATAAATATTTGGTGTTACACAGGAACTGTCGATAATATCTGATGCCAAACATCATGAAGAGGGGTTCCCACTAGTCCATCACAATCCCTTGTCAATATTGCATTCAAGAGCCGGACCGCCTCATCGTAAATTTCGTTACCTCCCCCTAATAAAGGCCCAGAAGGAAAGGAGCAGAGCCAGGTGCAGGAGATAGGAAAGCGGGATAAGAGATGTTTGTGGGTTGTAAATGGGCAAGGCTACCGGCTTCGGCCGCCTAATCATGATCGGGACAATGGACACGAGAACCAGTTCAGGTGGGCTAGCCTCGGGCAGAGGAGGCAGCCTTTGTTGAGTCATGCAGCTACAGCGTGATCTGGTTTAAGGTACACGTGTCGTGAAAGAGGTGAATCTCCGGCTAAGGCTACGTGTCCTTAATCGAAATGAAGTGATCAGAGGTTATTGCGTATGTGAGGGCAAGAAACACAAAATGGCGGACATGATCTAAGATGGATGCCGTGGGTAGATCAGAAATGTGTTCATAACAGGAGTGCTCTTGCTCGTATCGTAGCGAAAACACCAGGATATGCTAAATGGATCATTTGCGGTTCGCTGATACTAATATTATGTATTTCCGACAATATTGAAAACACAGGTTCAAATCATCACGGAACCTCACTAGGGTACACCTCCCTACTGTCTGCTAGGGTACACCTCCCGACTGCCTGCTAGGGTACACCTCCCTACTGTCTGATAGGGTACACCTCCCTACTGCCTGCTAGGGTACACCTTCGACTGCCTGCTAGGGTACACTCCCCTACTGTCTGCTAGGGTACAACTCCCTGCTGCCTGCTAGGGTACACCTCCCTACTGTCTGCTAGGGTACACCTCCCTACTGCCTGCTAGGGTACACGTCCCTACTGTCTGCTAGGGTACACCTCCCTACTGTCTGCTAGGGTACACCTCCCTACTGCCTGCTAGGGTACACCTCCCTACTGTCTGCTAGGGTACACCTCCCTACTGCCTGCTAGGGTACACCTCCCTACTGTCTGCTAGGGTACATCTCCCTACTGTCTGCTAGGGTACACCTCCCTACTGTCTGCTAGGGTACACTTCCCTACTGCCTGCTACAGTACACCTTCCTACTGCCTGCTACGGTACACCTTCCTACTGCCTGCTAGGGTGCACCTCCCTACTGCCTGCTAGGGTGCCCCTCACAACTGTCTGCTAGGGTACACCTCTGTACTGTCTGCTAGGGTACACCTCCCTACTGCCTGCTAGGGTACACCTTCCTACTGTCTGCTAGGGTACACCTCCCTACTGTGTGCTAGGGTACACCTCCCTACTGCCTGCTAGGGTACACCTCCCTACTTTCTGCTAGGGTACACCTCCCTACTGCCTGCTAAGGTACACCTCCCTACTGTCTGCTAGGGTACACCTGCCTACTGTCTGCTAGGGTATACCTCCCTACTGTCTGCTAGGGTACACCTCCCTACTGCCTGCTAGGTTACACCTCCCTACTGTCGGCTAGGGTACATCTCCCTACTGTCTGCTAGGGTACACCTCCCTACTGTCTGCTAGGGTACACTTCCCCACTGCCTGCTACGGTACACCTTCCTACTGCCTGCTAGGGTGCACCTCCCTACTGCCTGCTAGGGTGCCCCTCACAACTGTCTGCTAGGGTACACCTCTGTACTGTCTGCTAGGGTACACCTCCCTAATGCCTGCTAGGGTACACCTTCCTACTGTCTGCTAGGGTACACCTCAGTACTGTGTGCTAGGGTACACCTCTCTACTGTCTGCTAGGGTACACCTCCCTACTGTCTGCTAGGGTACACCTCCATACTGCCTGCTAGGGTACACTTCCCTACTGTCTGCTAGGGTACACCTCCCTACTGTCTGCTAGGGTACACCTTCCTACTGTCTGCTAGGGTACACCTCCCCACTGTCTGCTAGGGTACACCTTACTACTGTCTGCTAGGGTAAACCTCCCTACTGCCTGCTAGGGTACACCTCACAACTGTCTGCTAGGGTACACCTCCCTACTGTCTGCTAGGTTACACCACCGTACTGTCTGCTAGGGTACACCTCCCTACTGCCTGCTAGGGGACACCCCCATACTGCCTGCTAGGGTACACTTCCCTACTGTCTGCTAGGGTACACCTCCCTACTGTCTGCTAGGGTACACCTTCCTACTGTCTGCTAGGGTACACCTCCCCACTGTCTGCTAGGGTACACCTCCCTACTGTCTGCTAGGGTACACTTCCCTACTGCCTGCTAGGGTACACCTCCCTACTGTCTGCTAGGGTACATCTCCCTCCTGTCTGCTAGGGTACACCTCCCTACTGTCTGCTAGGGTACACTTCCCTACTGCCTGCTACGGTACACCTTCCTACTGCCTGCTAGGGTGCACCTCCCTACTGCCTGCGAGGGTGCACCTCACAACTGTCTGCTAGGGTACACCTCTGTACTGTCTGCTAGGGTACACCTCCCTACTGCCTGCTAGGGTACACCTTCCTACTGTCTGCTAGGGTACACCTCCCTACTGTCTGCTAGGGTACACCTCCCTACTGCCTGCTAGGGTACACCTCCCTACTTTCTGCTAGGGTACACCTCCCTACTGCCTGCTAGGGTACACTTCCCTACTGCCTGCTAGGGTACACCTCCCTACTGTCTGCTAGGGTACACCTCCCTACTGTCTGCTAGGGTACACCTCCCTACTGTCTGCTAGGGTACACCTCCCTACTGCCTGCTAGGGTACACCTCCCTACTGTCTGCTAGGGTACATCTCCCTACTGTCTGCTAGGGTACTCCTCCCTACTGTCTGCTAGGGTACACTTCCCTACTGCCTGCTACGGTACACATTCCTACTGCCTGCTAGGGTGCACCTCCCTACTGCCTGCTAGGGTGCACCTCACAACTGCCTGCTAGGGTACACCTCTGTACTGTCTGCTAGGGTACACCTCCCTGCTGTGTGCTAGGGTACACCTCTCTACTGTCTGCTAGGGTACACCTCCCTACTGTCTGCTAGGGTACACCTCCATACTGCCTGCTAGGGTACACTTCCATACTCTCTGCTAGGGTACACCTCCCTACTGTCTGCTAGGGTACACCTTCCTACTGTCTGCTAGGGTACACCTCCCCATTGTCTGCTAGGGTACACCTTACTACTGTCTGCTAGGGTACACCTCCCTACTGCCTGCTAGGGTACACCTCTGTACTGCCTGCTAGGGTATACCTCCCTGCTGCCTTCTAGGGCGCACCTCCCTACTGCCTGCTAGGGTACACCTCCCTACTGTCTGCTAGGGTACACCTCACAACTGTCTGCTAGGGCACACCTCCCTACTGCCTGCTATGGTACAACTCCCTACTGCCTCCTAGGGTACACCTCCCTACTGTCTGCTAGGGTACACCTCCCTACTGCCTGCTAGGGTACACCTCCCTACTGCCTGCTAGGGTACACCTCCCTACTGTCTGCTAGGGTACAACTCCCTACTGCCTGCTAGGGTACACCTCCCTACTCTCTGCTAGGGTACACCTCCCTACTGCCTGCTAGGGTACACCTCCCTACGGTCGGCTAGGGTACACCTCCCTACTGTCTGCTAGGGTACACCTCCCTACTGCCTGTTAGGGTACACCTCCCTACTGCCTGCTAGGGTACAATTTCCTACTGCCAGCTAGGGTACACCTCCCTACTGCCTGCTAGGGTACACCTCACAACTGTCTGCTAGGGTACACCTCCCTACTGTCTGCTAGGTTACACCTCCGTACTGTCTGCTAGGGTACACCTCCGTACTGTCTGCTAGGGTACACCTCCCTACTGCCTGCTAGGGTACACCTCCCTACTGTTTGCTAGGGTACACCTCCCTACTGCCTGCTAGGGTACAACTCCCTACTGTCTGCTAGGGTACACCTCCCTACTACCTGCTAGGGTACACCTCCCTACTACCTGCCAGGGTACACCTCCCTACTGCCTGCTAGGGTACACCTCCCTACTGCCTGCTAGGGTACACCTCCCTACTGCCTGCTAGGGTACACCTCCCTAATGCCTGCCAGGGTACACCTCCCTACTGCCTGCTAGGGTACACCCCCCTACTGCCTGCTAGGGTACACCTCCCTACTGTCTGCTAGGGTACACCTTCCTACTGCCTGCTAGGGTAAACCTCCCTACTGTCTACTAGGTGGAGTTCTGGACTTTTTGGTTCCGTCCAGAGGTGTCAGGGAACAACACCCAAAGACCCCGGAGTTCCACCTGCCTTGGTGCGCAAATGAACAGAAACACGGGCTTCTCGATGGTGGCGTCAAAGACCAAAGGTTTATTACTGCAGGGACACAGAAGTCACAAAAACTACGCATGGGCAGTAACTAGGAGCCTGTTCAAATTGTACAAAGAGGGTTGCTCCTTATATACTGATTTTTAGCCTTCAGGCGAATTCTTCACATGTTAGTACATTCTCAAAACCTTTGTGTCTCAAACAATAAATATTTGGCGTACACAGGAACTGTTGATAAAATCTGATACAAAACATCTACGGAGAGGGGTTCCCACTAGTTCATCACAATCCCTTGTCAATATTGCATTCAAGAGCCGGACCGCCTCATCGTAAATTTCGTTACCTCCCCCTAATAAAGGCCCAGAAGGAAAGGAGCAGAGCCAGGTGCAGAAGATAGAAAAGTGGGATAAGAGATGTTTGTGGGTTGTAAATGGGCAAGGCTACCGGCTTCGGCCGCCTAATCATGATCGGGACAATGGACACGAGAACCAGTTCAGGTGGACTGGCCTCGGGCAGAGAAGGCAGCCTTTGTCGAGTCATGTAGCTACAGCGTGATCTGGTTTAAGGTGCACGTGTCATGAAAGAGGTGAATCTCCGGCTAAGGCTACGTGTCCTTAATCGAAATGAAGTGATCAGAGGTTATTGCGTATGTGAGGGCAAGAAACACAAAATGGCGGCCATGATCTAAGATGGATGCCGTGGGTAGATCAGAAATGTGTTCATAAAAGGAGTGCTCTTGTTCGTATCGTAGCGAAAACACCAGGATATGCTAAATGGATCATTTGCGGTTCGCTGATACCAATATTATGTATTTCCGACAATATTGAAAACACGGGTTCAAATCGTCACGGAACCTCAGACCCTCCTTTTGCCCTTACATAGGCAATTACTCAGTCTATGTCAGAGTCTAGTTCTATACTCATCAGGTCAGTGACATGCTGTTGTATCATCATCCTTTCTCGCGCCTTTTCTCCAAACGAAGGTGGTTTTCTGAGACAAGTTGCAGCACAAAAACTACACAGAGCAGGACCACACTGGATAATCAGGCAGCATGAGAATAGGAATACTAAGATGACACCAATGACCATTAGAACCTTCCATCCCCACGCTGAGATCAGAGTCCAAAACCACTCCATGAAGGACCAGTTTCCCTTATCTACGTGAATAGAGTCGGAAATCTTGTGTAGCTTAGAGATCGCCTCATAGACTGTTGGAGCATTATTAGGGATAAAGACACAGCAGCTCGATTGGATCATTCTACATACCCCACCTCGGTCTGCAAGGATAACGTCTAGAACCATACGATTCTGCAACGTCATGAGTCTATCCGCCTGAAGCTCAGCTGTCAGATTACTAAGGGCACCAGCAGTTTCGGTAATAGTAGATTCAACTACCCGTGTTAGCTGACGTATATTTCTACTATTGGCCATAGGCCCCCAGAACGGAAGGAAGCCTTTGAAGAAGTCTCCAGCTTCCTGACCAGCAGTATCTTCCTTGCTGAAGACACCTCTCGTTACTCTGGTTCTGTGGTAGTCAGATGAAGCAGTGTATGTTGGAGGCAACAATCGAGCAATATAGCATGAACCAGAAAAGTCGGCAGGTAACCATGTATACGCTCTGTCTCGACAGATGAAGTAGGTACCCCTAGCAGTGAGAAAGGCAGGGGAAGAGTTAGCCGGAAACACATAAGTCTCTACGCACTCACTCCTCCCTAGCTGAGCTCTCGGATTTCTCCCATTACCTTGCAAACAGACCTGACCTCGGTGAGGCACGACCCAGATTGGAGTTGAGCTTTTACGTTTGCTTTCTCCTAAACTAAGGCGATACTCTGAAGTATTCCAACTTAAATACACTCGCAGTTCGTCTCTAGGGTATGATGGAGTATTATTGACATCCTTGATCATGTCAATAATTCCCTGGACTAAAGCTTTGTTGGCAGAGTTATATTTAGTGGAACATGGTGGACGTGGAGGATAGGTTTCAAGGGCATAAGCAAAGATGGTTTGAAGGGCCTGAAATGATCCATTATAGCTGAAAGGCAAAACCAGATAAGGTATACCTTTATCCATAGTGTGGGGTATCAAGCCACACACCCAGCAATCTGTAGTGTTAACTACCAGTTGGTGTTGGTGCAAGAGCTGTACAAAAGTGTTGTTAATGAATTCTGAGCGTCGGGCTTGCTCATGTTCCGGAAACGAATGAAAAGAGTGTATAGAAGAAACAGTAGAAATAGCGGGATCAAGGGGAGGTATTGTAGTAACTGGCACAAAAATCAAATTTATACTGAAAACAGTTCCACCCACCAATGTTGCTAAAATAATCAAGAATGTAATGGCACATTGCATTAAAAAGCATTTGCTATGAAGAATTCTGTAAAGTCTGTTTCTGCGAACGTAAATCACATTTTCTCGTTGCAGCGCAGGAAGCTCCATCTTCTACAATCCGCTCGCGACCACTGATGATGTGTACGTAGATGAAAATGCCTCTATCAGCCCTGGGAGTTCCCAGAACCAACAGAAAGATCGACCTTGTGTCAGACCCCTGCAAATCCAACTAGGCACACAGCCACGACCCTACGGCTACCCAGACGGCAAGGCAATTTTCAAAACAATAAAACAATAGCAAACTTCCTGGCTGAGGGCAAAAGTTCAATATTTCAAAAACATCACAGTATGCAGTTGCCTGCTTTATTTGTCCATATTACGGCTTCGTAAGTTATATCTCTGCTTCGCAGGTACTGTCTGGTCGACAAATAGCGTTTCACTGGTAGTTGTTGCAGTGTTCAAGTTCGCAGATGGCAGAGTTTCTTCTGATGCAAGAGACGAATGTTCAGTGTTCAAAGGAGTCTTTTCAGGAGGAGAGTCAGAGCTTGGAGTGTCAATGATTAATTCGGCATCGCTGAAAGGGATAAACTTTGGAGTTCTTTCAAATTCGGAGGAACCAATTCCCTTCTTCACCCAGTCGTCGTAAGGAAGCGGCAAAGGGACACGCTTAACATGGGACGCGTGCACCCAGTGCTTGCGTCCAGCCACACGAACTGCTGTCCTCGTTGTAAGAAGGATTTGGAAGGGGCCGACGAATCTCGGCTGAAGGTTCTTTGTCCTCGCGAAGTTCCTGATGACGACGAGGTCTCCCGGTTTCAGCTGATGCCCTGGACTCTCCGGAGGTTTTGGCAAAGCATCGAAAACCTGTTGATGAATAAGACTCAATTTAGCAGTCAAGTCGTAAAGGTAGTCTATCAACATAGGATATTCTAAAGAACTGAACTCTTTAGGCCTTGGCACACCCCAGATATTTGCCGGGCGGCCAAAAACGATTTCATAAGGGCTAAGCCCTACTCTAGAATGTACAGTTGCTCTCATTGATAACAAGGCCAACGGAAGTGCGTCTGGCCAGGCTAAACCTGTGGATGCCTGTATTTTAGCTATCTTTAGCTTGAGGGTGCCATTGTAACCCTCCACTAAACCAGCAGACTGGGGATGGTTCGCACTGTGGAATTTCTGTTTCAGCCCTAGGCCGGCACACACACTCTGCATAACTTTCCCTATAAACTCACTTCCGTTATCTGACCATACAATCCGTGGCATTCCGTATCTAGGGAAATATTCCTTGAGAAGAATTTTGGCAGTTGATAGGGCAGTATTGTCCTTTAGTGGGTATGCTTCTATCCACCTGGAAAAAGCACAAACCACCACTAGGACATATTTTAAATTATTACAGCGGTCCATGTGAATAAAATCTAATTGAATCACTTCAAAAGGGCAGGAAGGAGGAGCGAAATGACCAGCAGGAGTTGGAGTTCCCTTGCCAGGATTATGCATCAGGCATATCATACAATTTTTCACCACTCTCTCTGCACACTTACTGATTCCCTCATTTTTCCAGACCGGAGCCAACATCTTACAGATTCCTTTAGAATTTATATGCGCTACTCCATGCGCCATTGTCACCACTGCAAACACATACGCATCAGGCAACATCCAACGCTGCTGTTCTGTCAAATCAATCCAACATCCATTCGAATCCAACTTGCCCGTACTTTCTCTCCATACTCGTTTCTCTTCCTCAGTTGCTTCTTTCTGAATCTCTTTCACACTTTCCATAGTATCCTCACACATTCCAGACTCAGCGATCCATCTTGCAGACGTTGCAACATACATTCTGCTCATCATGTCTCTAGCTGTCTGTTTAGCAATTTCATCAGCAAAAGCATTCCCACGACCAACATCATCCGTGATTGCTTTATGAGCACTGCACTTAACAATCGCAACTTCAGTCGGCAAGGTTAGAGATTCCAACAAGTCGTTAACTAGCTGACCATGTTGAATCTTAGTCCCATGGGACGTAATGAAACCTCTTTCTCTCCACAAACGGCCAAAACTATGGGCCACGCCAAATGCGTACTGACTATCTGTAAAAACATTCACTCTCTTTCCCTTAGCTAAAACACACGCTCTCGTTAGAGCTATTAATTCTGCAGCTTGGGCAGAATTCTGACTCACTCTTGCAGTCTCCACAATCAAAGTCGTTACTGCATAGGCAGCAGTCACATCACCATTCTCCAATTTAAAACAAGATCCGTCCACATACAGCGTACCATCTGGATCGGGTAATGGAGTATCCTTCAAGTCAATACGTCCTTTTGTCTCTTCCTCCGTTTTAAAACAACAATCATGTGGCTCGGAATCACTCGACTCTTGATTAGTCGGCAACAGCGTTGCTGGATTCAATACATTACATCTTTTGATCTGAATATGACTCGCTAGTAATGTCAGCTCGTAACCAGATAGTCTCGCACTAGTAAGGTGTTGTGTCTTGGTTCGGTTCATGAGTGTGTCCACTGCATGAGGAACCATGACCACTAGCATGTTGTTCATCACCTAACCAGCAGATTGTCGAATGGAAGCGGCAGCTGCCGCTGTAGCTCTCAAACAACTAGGTAACGCTCTAGCTACCGGATCTAATGTTGATGAAAAATACGCACAAGGGCGTTGTTTATCACCAAATTTCTGTGTCAGAACACTCAACGCGCAACCTTCTCTCTCATGAACATAGAGCGTGAATGGCTTACTGTAATCAGGTGTACCCAATACAGGAGCTGAACACAAGGCTTTTCGTAATTCAGTAAAACTCTCCTGACATTCATCAGACCATGGCACCGGACTCGGAACATTTTTCCCAGTCAAAGCTACCAATGGCTTCGCTAAAAGAGAAAAATTTGGGATCCACTGCCTACAGTAAGAGGTAATACCTAAAAAGGCACGTACTTCTCTGTGTGTGCGTGGAACACTCATTTGCGTAATTGCTTTTATTCTCTCTGGGGTCAACTTCCTTCCCTCCTTTGACAAGAGATGACCTAGGTAGGTCACTTCTTGGCAGCAGTATTGCATCTTAGAAGGTGATACCTTGTGATTCAGATTAGACAAGTGATGTAATAACGAAACTGTAGCTGCTTTGCAAGTTTCCTTGTCATCGGCAGCCACTAGAAGATCATCTACGTACTGTACTAGGGCAGAACCTGGAGGAAGGACAAAGGAATCTAACTGGCTTTTTAATGCTTGACTATAAATAGATGGACTTTCACAGTAGCCCTGTGGAGCGCGTTTAAATCTGAAACTTCGACCTCCTAAACAGAAGCCGAAAATATCTCTACTTTCTTCGGCTATCGGAATGCTAAAAAAGGCATTCTTCAAGTCGATGACTGAGAACCAAGTGGCTGTAGCAGGAATCAATGTTAACAAGGCAGTAATGTCGGGAACCACAGGAAACTGCGGAACCACAATCTTATTAACTTCTCTAAGGTCTATGACAAACCTGTACACTGGAGGTTTTGTAGGATCAGTTCGTTTCAAAATCGGTAGTACAGGACTATTACAAACATTTCCTCTAGTCTCTTCAACCACACCTTTCTTAATCAAGTCTTGCACAATCAATAAAAGTGCACGCTCTCCTTCACTAGATATTTTGTATTGAAGAATTCTTGGAAATTTTACATTTGCTTTCAAAGTGACTACATATGGTGGTATTTCTAAAAGGCCTACATCATTAGGACCAGTCGCCCAAAGGGAATCAGGGAGTGAGCGTAGCTCTGGCGGGAGTGCATCCATTGACAAGTACATCGGAGAGGTGATATTTTTACCCAATGTAAGCTGTACCCCTTCCGGAGAACAGTACAATGTCGCATATAGTCGTTTTAACAAATCTAAACCAAGCAGGTTCTCATTACAACCCGTCGTCAAAATCAAGGGTGCTTTCAATTGACATGGTCCAACAGAAATAGACAAAGGACCAGATATGGGGTTGTAAACAGGGGCGCCTGAAAAACCTACAGAAACATTTGTTGAGCCAGACAAAGGTGCGCCAGGGAGTTTCGCATGAATGATAGAACTTTTTGCGGAACCAGTATCCAACAGAAACGGTTCGACTACACCTGATGTTGCTACTGCGACATAAGGCCCACTCTGATCTACTGGAACTGATACTACTCCCTCTCTTTGTCCATGGCTGTCCTAGTACCCATTTTGCTGAAATCCCTCATCCACTTCACAATAGTCTTCAACAAGATATTGCTGAGATCTATTTTGCTGGGCAGACTGTCCATTTCTCTGATCAAAGTGATTGGAAGGACGATCATTCGTCTGTGGAGGCATAGCACCTCGCCCTCGACCTCTAGAATTCTGTACAAAACCACCACGACCTCTCTGAGCTGCTGCTGCATTATTTTGTGCTAAAATCGGACACTCATTCTTGTAGTGACCCTTTTTCTTACAATACGCACATTGGTTCCACTGATATTGAGGCCTTGTTGAACTATAATCTGTCCTCTGATACGAACCCTGTTGCATATTAGACTGATTCGTGCGAGGCGGATACGCCTGTTGCAAAAGAACCTTAGTCTTTAAATCTTTCGTTTTCTTTTCTGATTTTTCCTTTTCCTCTTTATCCCTATTTTCGTAGTACTGTGCAGTCGCAAGTATTTGCGCAGTTGTAGAAACAGCCCACGCACTCTCTGAATCTTTTAATTTATTGCATAATTCAGGTAACAAATTATGCACAAATTTATCGACAAACAGTCTCTGTCCTCCTTCTGTGCTCATGTCCTG
This sequence comes from Lissotriton vulgaris, assembly GCF_964263255.1. Lineage (NCBI taxonomy): Eukaryota > Metazoa > Chordata > Amphibia > Caudata > Salamandridae > Lissotriton > Lissotriton vulgaris. The sequence continues at coordinate 1,579,133,681 of NC_141696.1, forward strand.
ACCACTATGATCTACAAAAGTCTCTTCAAACCTCGTGAAGAAGTCGGAGACACTTTCGTCTTTCTTTTGCTTGCATGCGGATAACTTGTCCCAATTAACACGCAATGCAGGCATCAGAGTCTTCATTAAGTCGATTATCCTACCTGGAAGATTAGCAATTAGGGGTTCGGGTTTTGCACCACCTATTTGCTGACCATCCGCTGCAGTGATGGCTGCCCAATCACCACCTAAGGCAACTTGATGATCCTCTCTACGAATTTTAGCCCAGACTGGTTGAGGAACTACATTTCCGAATAACATATCAATGTCTGCTAAGTTCATTATACAAGCTTCAACCGTCTGTGTTAATTCCTTGTAATATCCAGCAGGATTCTTACGTGGATCTGGCAAGGCCTGCTTCACCGCTAGCACTTCAGCTCGCTTCCATGGAATGTGTATCCACACTCTCTGGAACTGTGCTGGAACAGCTGCAATACCAGCATTATTATCAGCTGCCACCGCTTCGCGCCAAATTGGAGGAACCTCCCTCATTGGATATTGGCGACTCAGTTTCGTACCTTTCTCTAAATCTCTCGGTGAACGAAGAGATGGATCATTCCTAAAACTTAAGATCAGTTCCATCGCTTCTTCTATATTTTCACCTACTATCATACCAGCAGCAAACTCTTACTGAACCTTAATCAAGTCTTCTAAATTTGATTCAACATCATCTTCCTCTATTTCCTCACGTAACAACGAGCACATCTCGTCAAAGACGTACCGTTGTGTTGGTTCCTTCCACTGCATAAATGTTTCTAGTACATCTCTCGTACTATATCTCCTACTCTTCGAAATCCATCTGAGAGCCGTGGAATCTAAAATTCCCCGTTCCTCAGTACTTGGATGCTGACTCCGTCTCTGAACAGAGTCAGAAGTAGGAGTCTTGATTAAAGTTTTATAGAAAGGGGACAGCATATTAGTAACAGAATCAGTGATTCTTCGACGAACAGAAAGTGGAGTTAACACACTCGCAGACGTAGAAAACACAGTAGAGGTAGGAACAGATAGCGTGGCAGTAGGAGTATCGAGAAAAATAGTTTGTGAAGCAGTAGGTGTAAGCGAGACAGATACAGGTATAGAAGTCGGCAATCCAGGAGGAGGAGGAGCCGTAGGAACAGTCACATTAACCACAGGAGGTACAGGAACTTGATTCTGAGGGGCAGGAGCAGGAATACCAGGTTGTCCAGCAACCGGCAATTGAACATTTGGTACAAGTGGAGCCGTAGCACCTTGTGCATACGGTGGAGGTGACCGTAACAGATAAGACAAAAGAGGATCGTTTTCCGAATCCGCTAGTATCTTAGCCGTTTTCGATGGCAAGGCAGGGTAGCACTTGTCGATCGCTAAATTATGCTCTCTAATGGCCACCTCTATAGCCTTCTCACACTCGTTATCTTGGAGCTGCTTAGTTGCTTGCTCTAGAGTCAACTCTTCTTTCTCTTTCTGTTCTTTCTTAAATTTCTTCATTTCTCTCTGTTTGGATTCTTTTCGCCAGTAACGGAAAGAATCAAACATTGCCGGCCGGGCTTTCTTCCTAAACAATTTCGCTTCTAAATTATCAAGAATTTCGGGTTCAAAACTACCATGCAGTGGCCAACTAAGGACACCGTCTTTCTTGGTGTAGCGGACCCACACCTCATTATAGGATATAGGACCCACACCATGCTTACAATATAAGTCATAAAGGGGAGTCCCAATCGGAGGAACCAGACATGAGTCCTCCAATCGTGAGTCACTGTTACAACTGAAGCACGACAACATACAATTTCTCCGACTTACCATTTTCAGTCCGGAACACAAAACAAACAAAACACAAAACAAATATGTGCACTCGAACCAAGAACTTAGGCCTACCAAAACCAAACTAATGAATCGATACCCAAACTGAACCAAATAGATTATCGTGACCAGAACAACCAGTGATAATCTTACGAAACTAAACCAAACTAAGAACCAATCAAGGATTTTTAACAACCCTCACAAAGTAACCGACTAGCAACCACTAAATACTTAACTGAGGCACTGAAGACGTCACCAAGGAGAAACCCGTCACGTTTCGCTGTACTAAGGGCTGCACCTCGGGTCCAAGACAGGGCGACGGTCAAGGCAACGGCCCACTGCAGCCGTCCTGAACGGGAACCCTCGTGGAAGAGAACTTCGGGCCACTTTTGCGATATGCCGGGATCGATGAAGTGGGGCGCCTCCCTCAGGAATCTTCACACGAAACTTCTCGAACTCTTCAGGCTTTTGGACCGGTACCGAATGACGTCGCCCCACGTTGGGCGCCAATTGGAGTTCTGGACTTTTTGGTTCCGTCCAGAGGTGTCAGGGAACAACACCCAAAGACCCCGGAGTTCCACCTGCCTTGGTGCGCAAATGAACAGAAACACGGGCTTCTCGATGGTGGCGTCAAAGACCAAAGGTTTATTACTGCAGGGACACAGAAGTCACAGAAACTACGCATGGGCAGTAACTAGGAGCCTGTTCAAATTGTACAAAGAGGGTTGCTCCTTATATACTGATTTTTAGCCTTCAGGCGAATTCTTCACATGTTAGTACATTCTCAAAACCTTTGTGTCTCAAACAATAAATATTTGGCGTACACAGGAACTGTTGATAAAATCTGATACAAAACATCTACGGAGAGGGGTTCCCACTAGTTCATCACAATCCCTTGTCAATATTGCATTCAAGAGCCGGACCGCCTCATCGTAAATTTCGTTACCTCCCCCTAATAAAGGCCCAGAAGGAAAGGAGCAGAGCCAGGTGCAGAAGATAGAAAAGTGGGATAAGAGATGTTTGTGGGTTGTAAATGGGCAAGGCTACCGGCTTCGGCCGCCTAATCATGATCGGGACAATGGACACGAGAACCAGTTCAGGTGGACTGGCCTCGGGCAGAGAAGGCAGCCTTTGTCGAGTCATGTAGCTACAGCGTGATCTGGTTTAAGGTGCACGTGTCATGAAAGAGGTGAATCTCCGGCTAAGGCTACGTGTCCTTAATCGAAATGAAGTGATCAGAGGTTATTGCGTATGTGAGGGCAAGAAACACAAAATGGCGGCCATGATCTAAGATGGATGCCGTGGGTAGATCAGAAATGTGTTCATAAAAGGAGTGCTCTTGTTCGTATCGTAGCGAAAACACCAGGATATGCTAAATGGATCATTTGCGGTTCGCTGATACCAATATTATGTATTTCCGACAATATTGAAAACACGGGTTCAAATCGTCACGGAACCTCATAGGGGACACCTCCCTACTGTCTGCTAGGGCACACGTCCCTACTGTCTGCTAGGGTATACCTCCCTACCTCCTGCTAGGGTACACCTCCCTACTGCCTGCCAGGGTACACCTCCCTACTGCCTGCTAGGGTACACCTCCCTACTGCCTGCTAGGGTACACCTCCCTACTGCCTGCTAGGGTACACCTTCCTACTGCCTGCTAGGGTACACCTCCCTACTGCCTGCTAGGGTACACCTTCCTACTGCCTGCTAGGGTACACCTCCCTACTGTCTGCTAGGGTACACCTCACAACTGTCAGCTAGGGTACACCTCCCTACTGCTTGCTAGGGTACACCTCCCTACTGTCTGCTAGGGTACACCTCCCTACTGTCTGCTAGGGTACACCTCCCTACTGCCTGCTAGGGTACACTTCCCTACTGCCTGCTAGGGTACACCTTCCTACTGCCTGCTAGGGTACTCCTCCCTACTGTCTGCTAAGGTACACCTCCCTACTGACTGCTAGGGTACACCTCCCTACTGTCTGCTAGGGTACACATCCCTACTGCCTGCGAGGGTACACCTCCCCATTGCCTGCCAGGGTACATCTCCCTACTGCCTGCTAGGGTACAACTCCCTACTGTCTGCTAGGGTACACCTCCCTACTGCCTGCTAGGGTACACCTCCCTACTGCCTGCAAGGGTACACCTCCCTACTGCCTGCTAGGGTACACCTCCCTACTGCCTGCTAGGGTACACTTCCCTACTGCCTGCTAGGGTACACCTCCCTACTGTCTGCTAGGGCACACTTCCCTACTGTCTGCTAGGGTACATCTCCCTACTCCCTGCTAGGGTACACCTCCCTACTGTCTGCTAGGGCACACCTCCCTACTCCCTGCTAGGGTACACCTCCCTACTGCCTGCTAGGGTAAACCTCTGTACTGTCTGCTAGGGTACACTTCCCAACTGTCTGCTAGGGTACACCTCCCACTGTCTGCTAGGGTACACCTCCCTACTGTCTGCTAGGGTTCACCTCCCTACCTCCTGCTAGGGTACACCTCCCTACTACCTGCTAGGGTACACCTCCCTACTGCCTGTTAGGGTACACCTCCCTACTGTCTGCTATGGCACCCCCCCCCTACTCCCTGCTAGGGTACACCTCCCTACTGCCTGCTAGGGTACACCTTCCTACTGTCTGCTAGGGTACACCTCCCTACTGCCTGCTAGGGTACACCCCCATTCTGCCTGCTAGAGTACACCTCACTACGGTCTGCTAGGGTACACCTCTCTACTGCCTGCTAGGGTACACCTCCCTACTGTCTGCTCGGGCACACCTCCCTACTCCCTGCTAGGGTACACCTCCCTACTGCCTGCTAGGGTAAACCTGTGTATTGTCTACTAGGGTACACTTCCCTACTGTCTGCAAGGGTACACCTCCCTACTGCCTGCTAGGGTACACCTCCCTACTGTCTGCTAGGGTACACCTCCCTACTGTCTGCTAGGGTACACCTCCCTACTGCCTGCTAGGGTACACCTCCCTACTGTCTGCTAGGGTACACCTCCCACTGTCTGCTAGGGTACACCTCCCTACTGCCTGCTAGGGTAATCCTCCCTACTGTCTGCTAGGGCACACCTCCCTACTCCCTGCTAGGGTACACTTCCCTACTATCTGCTAGGGTACACCTCCCTACTGCCTGCTAGGGTACACCTCCCTACTGTCTGCTAGGGCACACCTCCCTACTCCCTGCTAGGGTACACCTCCCTACTGTCTGCTAGGGTACACCTCCCTACTGCCGACTAGGGTACACCTCCCTACTGCCGACTAGGGTACACCTTCTACTGCCTGCTAGGGTACACTCCCCTACTGTCTGCTAGGGTACCCCTCCCTACTGTCTGCTAGGGCACACCTCCCTACTGCCAGCTAGGGTAAACCTCTGTACTGTCTGCTAGGGTACACCTCCCTACTGCCTGCTAGGGCATACCTCCCTACTGCCTGCTAGGGTAAACCTCTGGACTGTCTGCTAAGGTACTGAGGTTCCGTAACGGTTCCGTGACGACTTGAACCCGTGTTTTCAAGTTTGTCGGAAATACATAAAATTAGTATCGGCGAACCGCAAATGATCCATCTAGTATATCCTAGTGTTTTCGCTACGCTACGAGCAAGAGCACTCCTCCCACTGACACATTTCTGATATACACACGGCATCCATCTTAGATTGTGGCCGCCATTTTGTGGTTCCTTGCCCTCACATATGCAATAGCCTCTGATCATTTCATTCACTTTGATTAAGGACACGTAGCCTTAGCCGGAGATTCACCTCTTACATGACACGTGCATCTTAAACCAGATCACGCTGAAGCTGCATGACTCGACAAAGGCTGCCTCCTCTACCCGAGGCCAGCCCACCTGAACTGGTTTTCCTGTCCATTGTACCTGATCATGATTAGGCGGCCGAAGCCGGTAGCCTTGCCCATTTACAACCTACAAACATCTCTTATCCCGCTTTTCTATCTTCTGCACCTGGCTCTGCTCCTTTCCTTCTGGGCCTTTATTAGGGGGAGGTAACGAACTTTATGATGAGGCGGTCCGGCTCTTGAATGCAATATTGACAAGGGATTGTGATGGACTGGTGGGAACCCCTCTTCGCGATGTTTGGTATCAGATATTATCGACAGTTCCTGTGTAACGCCAAATATTTATTGTTTAGAGACACAAAAGGTTTGGGAATGTACCGACATGTGAAATATTTGCCTAGAGCACAATTTTTGGTATATAAGGAGCAACCCTCAATGTACAAATCGAACAGGCTCCTGGGTACTGACCGTGTGTAGTATCTATGACTTCTGTGTCCCTGCAGTAATAAACCTTTGGTCTTTGACGCCACCATCGAGAAGCCCGTGTTTCTGTTCATTTGTGCACCAAGGCAGGTGGGACTCCGGGGTCTTTGGGTGTTGTACCCTGACACCTCTGGACGGAACCAAAAAGTCCAGAACTCCAATTGGCGCCCAATGTGGGGCGACGTCATTCGGTACCGGTCCAAAAGCCTGAAGAGTTTGAGAAGCTTCGTGTGAAGATTCCTGAGGGAGGCGCCCCACTTCATCGATCCCGGCATATCGCAAAAGTGGCCCTGAAGTTCTCTTCCACGAGGGTTCCCGTTCAAGACGGCTACAGTGGGCCGTTGCCTTGACCGTCGCCCTGTCTTGGACCCGAAGTGGTGCAGTCCTTAGTACGGCGAAACGTGACGGGTTTCTCCTTGGTGACGTCTTCAGTGACTCAGTTAAGTATTTAGTGATAGCTAGTTGGTTACTTTTGTGAGGATTGTTAAAAATCCTTGATCGGTTCTTGGTTTGGTTTGGTTTTGTAAGATTATCTTTGGTTGTTCTAATTACGATAATCTACTTGGTTCAGTTTTGGGTATCGATACATCAGTTCGTTTTTGGTAGGCCTAAGTTCTTGGTTCAAGTGCACAAAATTGTTCCGTGTTTGTTTGTCTTGTGTTCCGGACTGAAAATGGTAAGTCGGAAAATGTTGTCTTGTTTTAGTTGCAACAGTGACTCACAATTAGAGGACTCTTGTCTGGTTCCTCCGATTGGGACTCCCCTTTATGATTTATACTGTAAGTATGGTGTGGGTCCTATAACTTATAATGAGATATGGGTTCGTTATTGTAAGAAGGATGGTGTCCTTAGTTGGCCACTGCATGGTAGTTTTGAACAAGAGATTCTCGACAACTTAGAAGCGAAATTGTTTAGGAAGAAAGCCCGGCCGGCAATGTTTGACTCTTTTCGTTACTGGCGAAAAGAATCCAAACAGAGAGAAATGAAAAGGTTGAAGAAAGAGCAAAAAGAGCAAGAAGAGTTAACTCTAGAGCAAGCGACTAAACAGTTGCAGGCTGACGAGTGTGAGAAAGCCATAGATGTAGCCATTAGAGAGCATAACTTAGCGATTGACAAATGCTATCCTGCCTTGCCATCGAAAATGGCTAAGATACTGGAGGATTCTGAAAACGATCCTCTGCTATCTTATCTGTTACGGTCGCCTCCACCGTACGCACAAGGTGCTACGGCTCCACTGATCCCGAATGTTCAATTGCCGGTTGCTGGACAACCTGGTGTCCTTGTTCCTCAGAATCAAGTTCCTATACCTCCTGTGGTGAATGTAAATGTTCCTACAGCTCCTCCTCTTCCCGCACTGCCCGCTCCTATACCTACCACTGTACCTATTGGTCCTCAAACTATTTTCCTCGATACTCCTACTGTTTCGTCATCTATTCCTACCTCTACTGCATTCTCTATGTCTGCGAGTGTACTAACTCCACTTTCTGTTCGTCGAAGAATCACTGATTCTGTTACTAATATGCTTTCGCCTATATATAAAACCTTGATTAAGACTCCTACTCCTGACTCTGTTCAGAGACGGAGTCAGCTTCCAAGTACTGAGGAACGGGGAGTTTTAGACTCCACGGCTCTCAGATGGATTACAAAAGTTAGAAGATATAGTACGAGAGATGTGTTAGAGACATTTATGCAATGGGGAGAGCCAACGCAGCGATACGTCTTTGACGAGATGTGCTCGTTGTTGCGTGAGGAAATAGAAGAAGACGATGTTGAATCAGACTTGGAAGATTTAATTAAAGTGCAGAAAGAGTTTGCTGCTGGAATGATAGTGGGCGATAATATAAAGGAAGCGATGGAACTCATTTTGAGTTTTAGGATTGATCCATCTCTTCGTTCACCGAGAGATTTAGAGAAAGGTAAAGTGAAGCTAAGTCGCCAATATCCTATGAGGGAGGTTCCTCCAATTTGGCGCGAAGCCGTGCAAGCTAATGCGGTTGCAGGTATTGCAGCTGCTCCAGCACAGTTCCAAAGAGTATGGATACATATTCCATGGAAGCGAGCAGAAGTGTTAGCAGTGAAACAGGCCTTGCCAGATCCGCGTAAGAATCCAGCCGGATATTACAAAGAATTGACACAGACAGTTGAGGCTTGTATAATGAACTTAGCCGATATTGATATGTTGTTTGGTAATGTAGTTCCACAACCAGTGTGGGCTAAAATTCGTAGAGAAGATCATCAGGCTGCTTTAGGTGGTGATTGGGCAGCTATCACTGCAGCAGATGCTCAGCAAACGGGTGGTGCGAAACCCGAACCCCTAATTGCTAATCTTCCTGGCAGAATAATAGATTTAATGAAGACTCTAATGCCAGCATTGCGTGTTAATTGGGATAAATTATCCGCATGCAAGCAGAAGAAAGACGAAAGTGTCTCTGACTTCTTCACGAGGTTCGAAGAGACTTTTGTGGATCATAGTGGTCAGGACATGAGCACTGAAGGAGGACAGAGATTGTTTGTCGATAAATTTGTGCATAATTTGTTACCTGAATTATGCAATAAATTGAAAGACTCAGAAAGTGCGTGGGCTGTATCTACGACAGCGCAGATACTTGCGACTGCACAGTACTACGAAAATAGGGATAAAGAGGAAAAAGAGAAATCAGAGAAGAAAACGAAAGATTTAAAAACTAAAGTTCTTTTACAGCAGGCGTATCCGCCTCGCACGAATCAGACTAATACGCAGCAAAACTCATATCAGAGGACAGATTATAGTACATCAAGGCCTCAATACCAGTGGAATCAGTGTGCGTACTGTAAGAAAGAGGGTCACTATAAAAATGATTGTCAGATCTTAGCGCAAAATAATGCGGCAGCAGCTCAGAGAGGTCGTGGTGGTTTTGCACAGAATTCTAGAGGACGAGGACGAGGTGCTATGCCTCCGCAAACGAATGATCGTCCCTCTAATCACTTTGATCAACGAAATGTACAGTCAGCTCAACAGAATAGATCTCAGCAATATCTTGTTGAGGATTATTGTGAAGTTGAAGAGGGATTTCAACAAAATGGGTACTAGGACAGCCATGGACAGAGAGAGGGAGTAGTATCAGTTCCAGTGGATCAGAGTGGGCCTTATGTCGCAGTAGCAACATCAGGTGTAGTCGAACCGTTTCTGTTGGATACTGGTGCCGCGAAAAGTTCTATAATTCATGCGAAACTCCCTGGCGCACCTTTGTCTGGCTCAACAAATGTTTCCGTAGGTTTTTCAGGCGCCCCTGTGTACAACCCGATATCTGGTCCTTTGTCTATTTCTGTTGGACCGTGTCAATTGAAAGCACCCTTGATTTTGACGACAGGTTGTAATGAAAATCTGCTTGGTTTAGATTTGTTAAAACGACTATATGCGACATTGTACTGTTCTCCGGAAGGAGTACAGCTTACTTTGGGTAAAAGAATCACCTCTCCGATGTACTTGTCAATGGACGCACTCCCGCCGGAGCTACGTTCACTCCCAGATTTTCTTTGGGCGACTGGTCCCAATGATGTAGGTCTACTAGAGATTCCACCGTATGTAGTAACTTTGAAAGCGAATGTGAAATTTCCAAGAATTCCTCAATATAAAATATCGAATGAAGGTGAGCGTGCACTCTTATTGATTGTGCAAGATTTAATTAAAAAAGGTGTGGTTGAAGAAACGCGAGGAAATGTTTGTAATAGTCCTGTATTACCGATTTTGAAACGAACTGATCCTACAAAGCCTCCAGTTTATAGGTTTGTCATAGACCTTAGAGAAGTTAATAAGATTGTAATTCCGCAGTTTCCTGTAGTGCCAGACATTACTGCCTTGTTAACATTGATTCCTGCCACAGCTACGTGGTTTTCAGTTATAGACCTCAAGAATGCATTTTTCAGCATTCCAATAGCTGAAGAAAGTAGGGATATTTTCGGCTTCTGTCTAGGAGGTCGAAGCTTCAGATTTAAACGCGCTCCACAAGGCTACTGTGAAAGTCCATCCATTTACAGTCAAGCATTAAAAAGTCAGCTAGATTCTTTTGTCCTTCCTCCAGGCTCTGCCCTAGTACAGTACGTAGACGATCTTTTGGTGGCTGCCAATGACAAGGAAACTTGCAAAGCAGCTACGATTTCACTATTGCATCATTTGTCTAATTTAAATCATAAGGTGTCACCTTCCAAAATGCAATACTGCTGCCAAGAAGTAACCTACCTAGGTCACCTCTTATCAAAGGAGGGAAGGAAGTTGACCCCAGAAAGAATAAAAGCAATTACGCAGATGAGTGTTCCACGCACACAGAGGGAAGTACGTGCCTTTTTAGGTATTACCTCTTACTGTAGGCAGTGGATCCCAAATTTTTCACTTTTAGCGAAGCCATTGGTAGCTTTGACTGGGAAAAATGTTCCGAGTCCGGTACCATGGTCTGATGAATGTCAAGAGAGTTTTACTGAATTACGAAAAGCTTTGTGTTCAGCTCCTGTATTGGGCACACCTGATTACAGTAAGCCATTCACGCTCTACGTTCACGAAAGAGAAGGTTGCGCGTTGAGTGTCCTGACACAGAAGTTTGGTGATAAACAACGCCCTTGTGCGTATTTCTCATCAACATTAGATCCGGTAGCTAGAGCATTGCCTAGTTGTTTGAGGGCTACAGCGGCAGCTGCAGCTTCCATTCGACAATCTGCTGGTTTGGTGATGAACAATATGCTAGTGGTCATGGTTCCTCATGCAGTGGACACACTCATGAACCGAACGAAGACACAACACCTTACTAGTGCGAGATTATCTGGTTACGAGCTGACGTTATTAGCGAGTCATATTCAGATCAAAAGATGCAATGTATTGAATCCAGCAACATTGTTGCCGACTGATCAAGAGTCGAGTGATTCTGAGCCACATGACTGTTATTTCAAAACGGAGGAAGAGACAAAAGGTCGTATCGACTTGAGGGATACTCCCCTATCCGACCCGGATGGTACGCTGTATGTGGACGGGTCATGTTTTAAATTGGAGAATGGTGACGTGACTGCTGCCTACGCGGTAACGACTTTGAAGACGATTGTGGAGACTGCAAGAGTGAGTCAGAATTCTGCCCAAGCTGCAGAGTTAATAGCTCTTACGAGAGCGTGTGTTTTAGCTGAGGGAAAGAGAGTGAATGTGTTTACAGATAGTCAGTACGCATTTGGCGTGGCCCATAGTTTTGGCCGGTTGTGGAGAGAAAGGGGTTTCATTACGTCCCATGGGACTAAGATTCAACATGGTCAGCTAGTTAACGACTTGTTAGAATCTCTAACCTTACCGACTGAAGTTGCAATTGTGAAGTGCAGTGCTCATAAAGCAATCACGGATGATGTTGGTCGGGGAAATGCCTTTGCTGATGAAACCGCTAAACAGACAGCTAGAGACATGATGAGTAGAATGTATGTTGCTACGTCTGCAAGATGGATTGCTGAGTCTGGAATGTGTGAAGACACAGTGGAAAGTGTGAAAGAGATTCAGAAAGAAGCGACTGAGGAAGAGAAACGCGTATGGAGAGAAAGTACGGGCAAATTGGACTCGAATGGATGTTGGATCGATTTGACAGAACAGCAGCGTTGGATGTTGCCTGATGCGTATGTGCTTGCAGTAGTGACGATGGCGCATGGAGTGGCGCACATAAGTTCTAAAGGGATATGCAAGATGTTAGCTCCGGTTTGGAAAAATGAGGGAATCAGTAAGTGTGCAGAGAGAGTGGTGAAAAATTGTATGGTGTGCTTGATGCATAATCCTGGCAAGGGAACTCCAACTCCAGCTGGTCATTTTGCTCCTCCTTCCTGTCCCTTTGAAGTAATACAGTTAGACTTCATTCACATGGAACGCTGCAACAATTTAAAATACGTCCTGGTGGTAGTTTGTGCTTTTTCCAGGTGGATAGAAGCATACCCACTAAAGGACAACACTGCTTTATCAACTGCCAAAATTCTTCTCAAAGAATTTTTCCCTAGGTACGGAATGCCACGGATTGTATGGTCAGATAACGGAAGTGAGTTTATAGGGAAAGTTATGCAGAGTGTGTGTGCTGGTCTAGGATTGAAACAAAAATTTCATAGTGCGAACCATCCCCAGTCAGCTGGTCTAGTGGAGGGTTACAATGGCACCCTCAAGCTTAAAATAGCCAAAATACAAGCATCCACAGGTTTGGCTTGGCCAGACGCACTTCCTTTGGCCTTGTTATCAACGAGAGCAACAGTGCATTCTAGAATAGGGCTTTCTCCATATGAGATTGTATTTGGCCGCCCGGCAAATGTCTGGGGTGTGCCAAGGCCTAAACAATTCTGCTCCATTGAATATCCTATGTTGATAGACTACCTTTACGACTTGACTGCTAAATTAAGTCTTATTCATCAACAGGTTTTTGATGCTTTGCCAAAGCCTCCGGAGAGTCCAGGGCATCAACTGAAACCGGGTGACTTCATAGTGGTCCGGAACTTCGCGAGGACAAAGAATCTTCAGCCTCGCTACATCGGCCCCTTCCAGATCCTGCTGGCAACGAGGACAGCTGTACGTGTTGCTGGCCGGAAGAACTGGATCCACGCTTCTCACGTAAAGCGTGTTCCACTGCCGCTGCCCTACGACGACTGGGTGAAGAAGGGAATTGGTGCCTCCGAATCTGAAATAACTCCAAAATTTGTCCCTTTCAGCGATGCCGATTTGATTTCTGACACTTTGAAACTTGACTCTCCTCCTGAAAAGACTGTTTTGAACATTGAACATTTGTCTTCAGCATCAAAAGAAACTTTGCCATCTGCGAACGTAAACTCTGCAACAGCTGCTAGTGATACACTATTTTCCGATCAAACAGTACCAGCAAAGAAAAGATACAACCTCAGGAGCCATAAAACGAACTAATAAAGCAGGCAACTGCATATTGTGATTTTGATATTTATATACATTGGACTTTTTGCTTTTCAGCCAGGAAGTTTGCTATTGTTTATTGTTTTTAATAAATTGCCTTGCCGTCTGGGTAGCCGTAGGGTCGTGGCTGTGTGCCTAGTTTGAATTTGCAGGGGTCTGACACAAGGTCGATCTTTCTGTTAGTACTGGGAACTCCCAGGGCTGACAGAGGCATTTTCATCTACGTACACATCATCAGTGGTCGCGAGCGGATTGTAGAAGATGGAACTTCCTGCGCTGCAACGAGAAAATGTGATTTATGTTCGCAGAAACAGACTAAATAGAATTCTTCACAGCAAATGTTTCTTGATGCAATGTGCCATTACATTTTTGATTGTTTTAGCAACATTGGTGGGTGGAATTGTCTTTAGCATAAAATTGATTTTTGTGCCAGTCTCTACAGTGCCTCCCCTTGATCCAGCTATTTCTACTGTTTCTTCTATACATTCTTTTCACTCGTTTCCTGAACATGAGCAAGCTCGACGCTCAGAATTCATTAATAATACTTTTGTACAGCTCTTGCACCAACACCAACTGGTAGTTAACACTACAGACTGCTGGGTGTGTGGCTTGATACCTCACACTATGGATAAAGGTATTCCCTATTTGGTTTTACCTTACAGCTATAATGGATCATTTCAGGCCTTCCAAACCATCTTTGCTTATGCCCTTGAAACCTATCCTCCACGTCCACCACGTTCCACTAAATATAACTCTGCCAACAAAGCTTTAGTCCAGGGAATTATTGACATGATCAAGGACGTCAATAATACTCCATCTTACCCTAGAGACGAATTGCGAGTATATTTAAGTTGGAATACTTCAGAGTATCGCCTTAGTTTAGGAGAAAGCAAGCGTAAAAGCTCAACTCCAATCTGGGTCGTACCTCACCGAGGTCAGGTCTGTTTGCAAGGTAATGGGAGAAATCCGAGAGCTCAGCTAGGGAGGAGTGAGTGCGTAGAAACTTATGTGTTTCCGGCTAACTCTTCCCCTGCCTTCCTTACTGCTAGGGGTACCTACTTCATCTGTCGAGACAGAGCTTATACATGGTTGCCTGCTGACTTTTCAGGTTCATGTTATATTGCTCGATTGTTGCCTCCGACATACACTGCTTCAACGGATTACCACAGAACAAGAGTAGCTAGAGGTGTTTTCAGCAGGGAAGATACCGCTGGTCAGGAAGCTGGAGACTTCTTCAAAGGCTTCCTTCCGTTCTGGGGGCCAATGGCCAATAGTAGAAACATACGCCAGCTAACACGGGTAGTTGAATCTACTATTACCGAAACTGCTGGTGCCCTTAGCAATCTGACAGCTGAGCTTCAGGCGGATAGACTCATGACATTGCAGAACCGTATGGTTCTAGATGTTATACTTGCAGATCGAGGTGGGGTATGCAGAATGATCCAATCGAGCTGCTGTGTCTTTATTCCTAATAATGCTCCAACAGTTTATGAGGCGATCTCTAAGTTGCACAAGATTTCAGACTCCATACATGTAGACAAGGGAAACTGGTCCTTCATGGAGTGGGTTTGGACTCTGATCTCAGCGTGGGGATGGAAGGTTCTAATGGTCATTGGTGTCATCTTAGTATTCCTATTCTCATGTTGTCTGATTATCCAGTGTGGTCCTGCTCTGTGTAGTCTTTGTGCTGCAACTTGTCTCAGAAAACCACCTGCGTTTGGAGAAAAGACACGAGAAAGGATGATGATACAACAACATGTCACTGACCTGATGAACATAGAACTAGATTCAGACATAGATTGAGTAATTGCCTATGTAAGGGCAAAAGGAGGGTCTGAGGTTCCGTAACGGTTCCGTGACGACTTGAACCCGTGTTTTCAAGTTTGTCGGAAATACATAAAATTAGTATCGGCGAACCGCAAATGATCCATCTAGTATATCCTAGTGTTTTCGCTACGCTACGAGCAAGAGCACTCCTCCCACTGACACATTTCTGATATACACACGGCATCCATCTTAGATTGTGGCCGCCATTTTGTGGTTCCTTGCCCTCACATATGCAATAGCCTCTGATCATTTCATTCACTTTGATTAAGGACACGTAGCCTTAGCCGGAGATTCACCTCTTACATGACACGTGCATCTTAAACCAGATCACGCTGAAGCTGCATGACTCGACAAAGGCTGCCTCCTCTACCCGAGGCCAGCCCACCTGAACTGGTTTTCCTGTCCATTGTACCTGATCATGATTAGGCGGCCGAAGCCGGTAGCCTTGCCCATTTACAACCTACAAACATCTCTTATCCCGCTTTTCTATCTTCTGCACCTGGCTCTGCTCCTTTCCTTCTGGGCCTTTATTAGGGGGAGGTAACGAACTTTATGATGAGGCGGTCCGGCTCTTGAATGCAATATTGACAAGGGATTGTGATGGACTGGTGGGAACCCCTCTTCGCGATGTTTGGTATCAGATATTATCGACAGTTCCTGTGTAACGCCAAATATTTATTGTTTAGAGACACAAAAGGTTTGGGAATGTACCGACATGTGAAATATTTGCCTAGAGCACAATTTTTGGTATATAAGGAGCAACCCTCAATGTACAAATCGAACAGGCTCCTGGGTACTGACCGTGTGTAGTATCTATGACTTCTGTGTCCCTGCAGTAATAAACCTTTGGTCTTTGACGCCACCATCGAGAAGCCCGTGTTTCTGTTCATTTGTGCACCAAGGCAGGTGGGACTCCGGGGTCTTTGGGTGTTGTACCCTGACACCTCTGGACGGAACCAAAAAGTCCAGAACTCCAGTACACCTCCCTACTGTCTGCTAGGGTACGCCTCCCTACTGTCTGCTAGGGCACACCTCCCTACTCCCTGCTAGGGTACACCTCCCTACTGTCTGCTAGGGTACACCTCCCTACTGCCTGCTAGGGTACACCTTCTACTGCCTGCTAGGGTACACTCCCCTACTGTCTGCTAGGGTACACCTCCCTACTGTCTGCTAGGGCACACCTCCCTACTGCCTGCTAGGGTAAACCTCTGTACTGTCTGCTAGGGTACACCTCCCACTGTCTGCTAGGGTACACCTCCCTACTGTCTGCTAGGGTACACATTCCTACTGTCTGCTAGGGTACACCTCCCTACTCCCTGCTTGGGTACACCCCCATACTGCCTGCTAGGGTACACCTCCCTACTGTCTGCTAGGGTACACCTCCCTACTGTCTGCTAGGGTACACCTTCCTACTGTCTGCTAGGGTACACCTCTCTACACCCTGCTAGGGTACACCCCCATACTGCCTGCTAGGGTACACCTCGCTACTGTCTGCTAGGGTACACCTCCCTACTGTCTGCTAGGGTACACCTTCCTACTGTCTGCTAGGGTACACCTCCCTACTCCCTGCTAGGGTACACCCCCATACTGCCTGCTAGGGTACACCTCCCTACTGTCTGCTAGGGCACACCTCCCTACTGTCTGCTAGGGTACACCTCCCTACTGTCTGCTAGGGTACACCTTCCTACTGTCTGCTAGGGTACACCTCCCTACTCCCTGCTAGGGTACACCTCCCTACTGCCTGCTAGGGTACACCTCCCTACTGCCTGCTAGGGTACACCTTCCTACTGTCTGCTAGGGTACACCTCTCTACTCCCTGCTAGGGTACACCTCCATACTGCCTGGTAGGGTACACCCCCATACTGTCTGCTAGGGTACACCCCCCTACTCCCTGCTAGGGTACACCCCCATACTGCCTGCTAGGGTACACCTCCCTACTGTCTGCTAGGGTACACCTCCCTACTGTCTGCTAGGGTACACCTCCCTACTCCCTGCTAGGGTACACCCCATACTGCCTGGTAGGGTACACCTCCCTACTGTCTGCTAGGGTACTTTTCCCTACTGTCTGCTAGGGTACACCTCCCTACTGTCTGCTAGGGTACACCTCCCTACTCCCTGCTAGGGTACACCCCCATACTGCCTGCTAGGGTACACCTCCCTACTGTCTGCTAGGGTACACCTCCCTACTCCCTGCTAGGGTACACCCCCATTCTGCCTGCTAGGGTACACATCCCTACTGTCTGCTAGGGTACACCTCCCTACTGCCTGCTAGGGTACACCTCCCTACTGCCTGCTAGGGTACACCTCACTACTGCCTCCTAGGGTACACTTCCCTATTGTCTGCTAGGGCACACTTCCCTACTGCCTGCTAGGGTACACCTCCCTACTACCTGCTAGGGTACACCTCCCTACTGCCTGCTAGGGTAATCCTCCCTACTGTCTGCTAGGGCACACCTCCCTACTCCCTGCTAGGGTACACTTCCCTACTATCTGCTAGGGTACACCTCCCTACTGTCTGCTAGGGTACACCTCCCTACTGCCTGCTAGGGTACACCCCCATACTGCCTGCTAGGGTACACCTCCCTACGGTCTGCTAGGGTACACCTCTGTACTGCCTGCTAGAGTACACCTCCCTACTGTCTGCTAGGGCACACTTCCCTACTCCCTGCTAGGGTACACCTCCCTCCTGCCTGCTAGGGTAAACCTCTGTACTGTCTGCTAGGGTACACCTTCGACTGCCTGCTAGGGTACCCTCCCCTACTGTCTGCTAGGGTACACCTCCCTACTGTCTGCTAGGGTACAACTCCCTACTGCCTGCTAGGGTACACCTCCCTACTGCCTCCTAGGGTCCACCTCATAACTGTCTGCTAGGGTACACCTCCCTACTGTCTGCTAGGGTACACCTCCCTACTGTCTGCTAGGGTACACCATCCTACTGCCTGCTAGGGTACACCTCCCTACTGTCTGCTAGGGTACACCTCACAACTGTCTGCTAGGGTACACCTCCCTACTGCCTGCTAAGGTACACCTCCCTACTGTCTGCTAGGATACACCTCCCTACTGTCTGCTAGGGCACACCTCCCTACTCCCTGCTAGGGTACACCTCCCTACTGTCTGCTAGGTTACACCTCCCTACTGCCTGCTAGGGTACACCTTCTACTGCCTGCTAGGGTACACTCCCCTACTGTCTGCTAGGGTACACCTCCCTACTGTCTGCTGGGCACACCTCCCTACTGCCTGCTAGGGTAAACCTCTGTACTGTCTGCTAGGGTAAACCTCCCACTGTCTGCTAGGGTACACCTCCTTACTGTCTGCTAGGGTACACATTCCTACTGTCTGCTAGGGTACACCTCCCTACTCCCTGCTTGGGTACACCCCCATACTGCCTGCTAGGGTACACCTCCCTACTGTCTGCTAGGGTACACCTCCCTACTGTCTGCTAGGGTACACCTCCCAACTGTCTGCTAGGGTACACCTCCCTACTCCCTGCTAGGGTACACCCCCATACTGCCTGCTAGGGTACACCTCGCTACTGTCTGCTAGGGTACACCTCCCTACTGTCTGCTAGGGTACACCTTCCTACTGTCTGCTAGGGTACACCTCCCTACTGTCTGCTAGGGTACACCTTCCTACTGTCTGCTAGGGTACACCTCCCTACTCCCTGCTAGGGTACACCCCCATACTACCTGCTAGGGTACACCTCCCTACTGTCTGCTAGGGCACACCTCCCTACTGTCTGCTAGGGCACACCTCCCTACTGTCTGCTAGGGTACACCTTCCTACTGTCTGCTAGGGTACACCTCCCTACTCCCTGCTAGGGTACACCTCTCTACTGTCTGCTAGGGTACACCTCCCTACTGCCTGCTAGGGTACACCTCTGTACTGCCTGCTAGGGTATACCTCCCTGCTGCCTTCTAGGGCGCACCTCCCTACTGCCTGCTAGGGTACACCTCCCTACTGTCTGCTAGGGTACACCTCACAACTGTCTGCTAGGGCACACCTCCCTACTGCCTGCTATGGTACAACTCCCTACTGCCTCCTAGGGTACACCTCCCTACTGCCTGCTAGGGTACACCTCCCTACTGTCTTCTAGGGCACACTTCCATACTGTCTGCTAGGGTACACCTCCCTACTGCCTGCTAGGGTACACCTCCCTACTGTCTGCTAGTGTACACCTCCCTACTGTCTGCTAGGGTACACCTCCCTACTGTCTGCTAGGGCAAACCTCCCTACTGCCTGCTAGGGCACACCTCCCTACTGGCTGCTAGGGTACACCTCACAACTTCCTGCTAGGGTACACATCCCTACTGCCTGCTAGGGTACACCTCCCTACAGTCTTCTAGGGTACACCTCCCTACTGTCTGCTAGGGTACACCTCCCTACTGCCTGCTAGGGTACACCTGCCTACTGCCTGCTAGGGTACACCTCCCTACTGTCTGCTAGGGTACAACTCCCTACTGTCTGCTAGGGTACACCTCCCTACTGCCTGCTAGGGTACACCTCCCTACTGCCTGCTAGGGTACACCTCCCTACTGTCTGCTAGGGTACAACTCCCTACTGCCTGCTAGGGTACACCTCCCTACTGTCTGCTAGGGTACACCTCCCTACTGCCTGCTAGGGTACACCTCCCTACTGCCTGCTAGGGTACACCTCCCTACTGTCTGCTAGGGTACACCTCCCTACTGTCTGCTAGGGTACACCTCCCTACTGCCTGCTAGGGTACACCTCCCTACTGCCTGCTAGGGTACACCTCCCTACTGTCTGCTAGGGTACAACTCCCTACTGCCTGCTAGGGTACACCTCCCTACTCTCTGCTAAGGTACACCTCCCTACTGCCTGCTAGGGTACACCTCCCTACGGTCCGCTAGGGTACACCTCCCTACTGTCTGCTAGGGTACACCTCCCTACTGCCTGTTAGGGTACACCTCCCTACTGCCTGCTAGGGTACACCTTCCTACTGCCAGCTAGGGTACACCTCCCTACTGCCTGCTAGGGTACACCTCACAACTGTCTGCTAGGGTACACCTCCCTACTGTCTGCTAGGTTACACCTCCGTACTGTCTGCTAGGGTACACCTCCGTACTGTCTGCTAGGGTACACCTCCCTACTGCCTGCTAGGGTACACCTCCCTACTGTTTGCTAGGGTACACCTCCCTACTGCCTGCTAGGGTACAACTCCCTACTGTCTGCTAGGGTACACCTCCCTACTACCTGCTAGGGTACACCTCCCTACTACCTGCCAGGGTACACCTCCCTACTGCCTGCTAGGGTACACCTCCCTACTGCCTGCTAGGGTACACCTCCCTACTGCCTGCTAGGGTACACCTCCCTAATGCCTACCAGGGTACACCTCCCTACTGCCTGCTAGGGTACACCCCCCTACTGCCTGCTAGGGTACACCTTCCTACTGCCTGCTAGGGTACACCTCCCTACTGCCTGCTAGGGTACACCTCCCTACTGTCTGCTAGGGTACACCTCACAACTGTCAGCTAGGGTACACCTCCCTACTGCCTGCTAGGGTACACCTCCCTACTGCCTGCTAGGGTACACCTCCCTAATGCCTACCAGGGTACACCTCCCTACTGCCTGCTAGGGTACACCCCCCTACTGCCTGCTAGGGTACAACTCCCTACTGTCTGCTAGGGTACACCTCCCTACTACCTGCTAGGGTACACCTCCCTACTACCTGCCAGGGTACACCTCCCTACTGCCTGCTAGGGTACACCTCCCTACTGCCTGCTAGGGTACACCTCCCTACTGCCTGCTAGGGTACACCTCCCTAATGCCTACCAGGGTACACCTCCCTACTGCCTGCTAGGGTACACCCCCCTACTGCCTGCTAGGGTACACCTTCCTACTGCCTGCTAGGGTACACCTCCCTACTGTTTGCTAGGGTACACCTCCCTACTGCCTGCTAGGGTACAACTCCCTACTGTCTGCTAGGGTACACCTCCCTACTACCTGCTAGGGTACACCTCCCTACTACCTGCCAGGGTACACCTCCCTACTGCCTGCTAGGGTACACCTCCCTACTGTCTGCTAGGGTACACCTCCCTACTGCCTGTTAGGGTACACCTCCCTACTGCCTGCTAGGGTACACCTTCCTACTGCCAGCTAGGGTACACCTCCCTACTGCCTGCTAGGGTACACCTCACAACTGTCTGCTAGGGTACACCTCCCTACTGTCTGCTAGGTTACACCTCCGTACTGTCTGCTAGGGTACACTTCCCTACTGTCTGCTAGGGTATACCTCCCTACCTCCTGCTAGGGTACACCTCCCTACTGCCTGCCAGAGTACACCTCCCTACTGCCTGCTAGGGTACACCCCCCTACTGCCTGCTAGGGTACACCTCCCTACTGCCTGCTAGGGTACACCTTCCTACTGCCTGCTAGGGTACACCTCCCTACTGCCTGCTAGGGTACACCTTCCTACTGCCTGCTAGGGTACACCTTCCTACTGCCTGCTAGGGTACACCTCCCTACTGCCTGCTAGGGTACACCTTCCTACTGCCTGCTAGGGTACACCTCCCTACTGCCTGCTAGGGTACACCTTCCTACTGCCTGCTAGGGTACACCTCCCTACTGCCTGCTAGGGTACACCTCCCTACTGTCTGCTAGGGTACACCTCACAACTGTCAGCTAGGGTACACCTCCCTACTGCTTGCTAGGGTACACCTCCCTACTGTCTGCTAGGGTACACCTCCCTACTGTCTGCTAGGGTACACCTCCCTACTGCCTGCTAGGGTACACTTCCCTACTGCCTGCTAGGGTACACCTTCCTACTGCCTGCTAGGGTACTCCTCCCTACTGTCTGCTAAGGTACACCTCCCTACTGGCTGCTAGGGTACACCTCCCTACTGTCTGCTAGGGTACACATCCCTACTGCCTGCGAGGGTACACCTCCCCACTGCCTGCCAGGGTACATCTCCCTACTGCCTGCTAGGGTACAACTCCCTACTGTCTGCTAGGGTACACCTCCCTACTGCCTGCTAGGGTACACCTCCCTACTGCCTGCCAGGGTACACCTCCCTACTGCCTGCTAGGGTACACCTCCCTACTGCCTGCTAGGGTACACTTCCCTACTGCCTGCTAGGGTACACCTCCCTACTGTCTACAAGGGCACACTTCCCTACTGTCTGCTAGGGTACACCTCCCTACTCCCTGCTAGGGTACACCGCCCTACTGTCTGCTAGGGCACACCTCCCTACTCCCTGCTAGGGTACACCTCCCTACTGCCTGCTAGGGTAAACCTCTGTACTGTCTGCTAGGGTACACTTCCCAACTGTCTGCTAGGGTACACCTCCCACTGTCTGCTAGGGTACACCTCCCTACTGTCTGCTAGGGTTCACCTCCCTACCTCCTGCTAGGGTACACCTCCCTACTACCTGCTAGGGTACACCTCCCTACTGCCTGTTAGGGTACACCTCCCTACTGTCTGCTATGGCACACCCCCTACTCCCTGCTAGGGTACACCTCCCTACTGCCTGCTAGGGTACACCTTCCTACTGTCTGCTAGGGTACACATCCCTACTGCCTGCTAGGGTACACCCCCATTCTGCCTGATAGAGTACACCTCCCTACGGTCTGCTAGGGTACACCTCTCTACTGCCTGCTAGGGTACACCTCCCTACTGTCTGCTCGGGCACACCTCCCTACTCCCTGCTAGGGTACACCTCCCTACTGCCTGCTAGGGTAAACCTGTGTACTGTCTACTAGGGTACACTTCCCTACTGTCTGCAAGGGTACACCTCCCTACTGCCTGCTAGGGTACACCTCCCTACTGTCTGCTAGGGTACACCTCCCTACTGTCTGCTAGGGTAAACCTGTGTACTGTCTACTAGGGTACACTTCCCTACTGTCTGCAAGGGTACACCTCCCTACTGCCTGTTAGGGTACACCTCCCTACTGCCTGCTAGGGTACACCTTCCTACTGCCAGCTAGGGTACACCTCCCTACTGCCTGCTAGGGTACACCTCACAACTGTCTGCTAGGGTACACCTCCCTACTGTCTGCTAGGTTACACCTCCGTACTGTCTGCTAGGGTACACCTCCGTACTGTCTGCTAGGGTACACCTCCCTACTGCCTGCTAGGGTACACCTCCCTACTGTTTGCTAGGGTACACCTCCCTACTGCCTGCTAGGGTACAACTCCCTACTGTCTGCTAGGGTACACCTCCCTACTACCTGCTAGGGTACACCTCCCTACTACCTGCCAGGGTACACCTCCCTACTGCCTGCTAGGGTACACCTCCCTACTGCCTGCTAGGGTACACCTCCCTACTGCCTGCTAGGGTACACCTCCCTAATGCCTGCCAGGGTACACCTCCCTACTGCCTGCTAGGGTACACCCCCCTACTGCCTGCTAGGGTACACCTCCCTACTGTCTGCTAGGGTACACCTTCCTACTGCCTGCTAGGGTACACCTCCCTACTGTCTACTAGGGGACACCTCCCTACTGTCTGCTAGGGCACACTTCCCTACTGTCTGCTAGGGTATACCTCCCTACCTCCTGCTAGGGTACACCTCCCTACTGCCTGCCAGGGTACACCTCCCTACTGCCTGCTAGGGTACACCCCCCTACTGCCTGCTAGGGTACACCTCCCTACTGCCTGCTAGGGTACACCTTCCTACTGCCTGCTAGGGTACACCTCCCTACTGCCTGCTAGGGTACACCTTCCTACTGCCTGCTAGGGTACACCTTCCTACTGCCTGCTAGGGTACACCTCCCTACTGCCTGCTAGGGTACACCTTCCTACTGCCTGCTAGGGTACACCTCCCTACTGCCTGCTAGGGTACACCTTCCTACTGCCTGCTAGGGTACACATCCCTACTGTCTGCTAGGGTACACCTCACAACTGTCAGCTAGGGTACACCTCCCTACTGCTTGCTAGGGTACACCTCCCTACTGTCTGCTAGGGTACACCTCCCTACTGCCTGCTAGGGTACACTTCCCTACTGCCTGCTAGGGTACACCTTCCTACTGCCTGCTAGGGTACTCCTCCCTACTGCCTGCTAAGGTACACCTCCCTACTGTCTACTAGGGGATACCTCCCTACTGTCGGCTAGGGCACACTTCCCTACTGTCTGCTAGGGTATACCTCCCTACCTCCTGCTAGGGTACACCTCCCTACTGCCTGCCAGGGTACACCTCCCTACTGCCTGCTAGGGTACACCCCCCTACTGCCTGCTAGGGTACACCTCCCTACTGCCTGCTAGGGTACACCTTCCTACTGCCTGCTAGGGTACACCTCCCTACTGCCTGCTAGGGTACACCTTCCTACTGCCTGCTAGGGTACACCTTCCTACTGCCTGCTAGGGTACACCTCCCTACTGCCTGCTAGGGTACACCTTCCTACTGCCTGCTAGGGTACACCTCCCTACTGGCTGCTAGGGTACACCTTCCTACTGCCTGCTAGGGTACACCTCCCTACTGCCTGCTAGGGTACACCTCCCTACTGTCTGCTAGGGTACACCTCACAACTGTCAGCTAGGGTACACCTCCCTACTGCTTGCTAGGGTACACCTCCCTACTGTCTGCTAGGGTACACCTCCCTACTGTCTGCTAGGGTACACCTCCCTACTGCCTGCTAGGGTACACTTCCCTACTGCCTGCTAGGGTACACCTTCCTACTGCCTGCTAGGGTACTCCTCCCTACTGTCTGCTAAGGTACACCTCCCTACTGGCTGCTAGGGTACACGTCCCTACTGTCTGCTAGGGTACACATCCCTACTGCCTGCGAGGGTACACCTCCCCACTGCCTGCCAGGGTACATCTCCCTACTGCCTGCTAGGGTACAACTCCCTACTGTCTGCTAGGGTACACCTCCCTACTGCCTGCTAGGGTACACCTCCCTACTGCCTGCCAGGGTACACCTCCCTACTGCCTGCTAGGGTACACCTCCCTACTGCCTGCTAGGGTACACTTCCCTACTGCCTGCTAGGGTACACCTCCCTACTGTCTGCTAGGGCACACTTCCCTACTGTCTGCTAGGGTACACCTCCCTACTCCCTGCTAGGGTACACCTCCCTACTGTCTGCTAGGGCACACCTCCCTACTCCCTGCTAGGGTACACCTCCCTACTGCCTGCTAGGGTAAACCTCTGTACTGTCTGCTAGGGTACACTTCCCAACTGTCTGCTAGGGTACACCTCCCACTGTCTGCTAGGGTACACCTCCCTACTGTCTGCTAGGGTTCACCTCCCTACCTCCTGCTAGGGTACACCTCCCTATTACCTGCTAGGGTACACCTCCCTACTGCCTGTTAGGGTACACCTCCCTACTGTCTGCTATGGCACACCCCCCTACTCCCTGCTAGGGTACACCTCCCTACTGCCTGCTAGGGTACACCTTCCTACTGTCTGCTAGGGTACACCTCCCTACTGCCTGCTAGGGTACACCCCCATTCTGCCTGATAGAGTACACCTCCCTACGGTCTGCTAGGGTACACCTCTCTACTGCCTGCTAGGGTACACCTCCCTACTGTCTGCTCGGGCACACCTCCCTACTCCCTGCTAGGGTACACCTCCCTACTGCCTGCTAGGGTAAACCTGTGTACTGTCTACTAGGGTACACTTCCCTACTGTCTGCAAGGGTACACCTCCCTACTGCCTGCTAGGGTACACCTCCCTACTGTCTGCTAGGGTACACCTCCCTACTGTCTGCTAGGGTACACCTCCCTACTGCCTGCTAGGGTACACCTCCCTACTGTCTGCTAGGGTACACCTCCCACTGTCTGCTAGGGTACACCTCCCTACTGCCTGCTAGGGTAATCCTCCCTACTGTCTGCTAGGGCACACCTCCCTACTCCCTGCTAGGGTACACTTCCCTACTATCTGCTAGGGTACACCTCCCTACTGCCTGCTAGGGTACACCTCCCTACTGTCTGCTAGGGCACACCTCCCTACTCCCTGCTAGGGTACACCTCCCTACTGTCTGCTAGGGTACACCTCCCTACTGCCGACTAGGGTACACCTCCCTACTGCTGACTAGGGTACACCTTCTACTGCCTGCTAGGGTACACTCCCCTACTGTCTGCTAGGGTACCCCTCCCTACTGTCTGCTAGGGCACACCTCCCTACTGCCAGCTAGGGTAAACCTCTGTACTGTCTGCTAGGGTACACCTCCCTACTGTCTGCTAGGGTACACCTCCCTACTCCCTGCTAGGGCATACCTCCCTACTGCCTGCTAGGGTAAACCTCTGGACTGTCTGCTAAGGTACACCTCCCTACTGTCTGCTAGGGTACACCTCCATACTGTCTGCTAGGGCACACCTCCCTACTCCCTGCTAGGGTACACCTCCCTGCTGTCTGCTAGGGTACACCTCCCTACTGCCTACTAGGGTACACCTTCTACTGCCTGCTAGGGTACACTCCCCTACTGTCTGCTAGGGTACACCTCCCTACTGTCTGCTAGGGCACACCTCCCTACTGCCTGCTAGGGTAAACCTCTGTACTGTCTGCTAGGGTACACCTCCCACTGTCTGCTAGGGTACACCTCCCTACTGTCTGCTAGGGTACACATTCCTACTGTCTGCTAGGGTACACCTCCCTACTCCCTGCTTGGGTACACCCCCATACTGCCTGCTAGGGTACACCTCCCTACTGTCTGCTAGGGTACACCTCCCTACTGTCTGCTAGGGTACACCTTCCTACTGTCTGCTAGGGTACACCTCCCTACTCCCTGCTAGGGTACACCCCCATACTGCCTGCTAGGGTACACCTCGCTACTGTCTGCTAGGGTACACCTCCCTACTGTCTGCTAGGGTACACCTTCCTACTGTCTGCTAGGGTACACCTCGCTACTGCCTGCTAGGGTACACCCCCATACTGCCTGCTAGGGTACACCTCCCTACTGTCTGCTAGGGCACACCTCCCTACTGTCTGCTAGGGTGCACCTCCCTACTGTCTGCTAGGGTACACCTTCCTACTGTCTGCTAGGGTACACCTCCCTACTCCCTGCTAGGGTACACCTCCCTACTGCCTGCTAGGGTACACCTCCCTACTGCCTGCTAGGGTACACCTTCCTACTGTCTGCTAGGGTACACCTCCCTACTCCCTGCTAGGGTACACCTCCATACTGCCTGGTAGGGTACACCCCCATACTGTCTGCTAGGGTACACCCCCCTACTCCCTGCTAGGGTACACCCCCATACTGCCTGCTAGGGTACACCTCCCTACTGTCTGCTAGGGTACACCTCCCTACTGTCTGCTAGGGTACACCTCCCTACTCCCTGCTAGGGTACACCCCATACTGCCTGCTAGGGTACACCTCCCTACTGTCTGCTAGGGTACTTTTCCCTACTGTCTGCTAGGGTACACATCCCTACTGTCTGCTAGGGTACACCTCCCTACTCCCTGCTAGGGTACACCCCCATACTGCCTGCTAGGGTACACCTCCCTACTGTCTGCTAGGGTACACCTCCCTACTCCCTGCTAGGGTACACCCCCATTCTGCCTGCTAGGGTACACATCCCTACTGTCTGCTAGGGTACACCTCCCTACTGCCTGCTAGGGTACACCTCCCTACTGCCTGCTAGGGTACACCTCCCTACTGCCTCCTAGGGTACACTTCCCTATTGTCTGCTAAGGCACACTTCCCTACTGCCTGCTAGGGTACACCTCCCTACTACCTGCTAGGGTACACCTCCCTACTGCCTGCTAGGGTAATCCTCCCTACTGTCTGCTAGGGCACACCTCCCTACTCCCTGCTAGGGTACACTTCCCTACTATCTGCTAGGGTACACCTCCCTACTGTTTGCTAGGGTACACCTCCCTACTGCCTGCTACGGTACACCCCCATACTGCCTGCTAGGGTACACCTCCCTACGGTCTGCTAGGGTACACCTCTCTACTGCCTGCTAGGGTACACCTCCCTACTGTCTGCTAGGGCACACTTCCCTACTCCCTGCTAGGGTACACCTCCCTACTGCCTGCTAGGGTAAACCTCTGTACTGTCTGCTAGGGTACACCTTCGACTGCCTGCTAGGGTACACTCCCCTACTGTCTGCTAGGGTACACCTCCCTACTGTCTGCTAGGGTACACCTCCCTACTGCCTCCTAGGGTACACCTCCCTACTGCCTCCTAGGGTCCACCTCATAACTGTCTGCTAGGGTACACCTCCCTACTGTCTGCTAGGGTACACCTCCCTACTGTCTGCTAGGGTACACCATCCTACTGCCTGCTAGGGTACACCTCCCTACTGTCTGCTAGGGTACACCTCACAACTGTCTGCTTGGGTACACCTCCCTACTGCCTGCTAAGGTACACCTCCCTACTGTCTGCTAGGGTACACCTCCCTACTGTCTGCTAGGGCACACCTCCCTACTCCCTGCTAGGGTACACCTCCCTACTGTCTGCTAGGGTACACCTCCCTATTGCCTGCTAGGGTACACCTTCTACTGCCTGCTAGGGTACACTCCCCTACTGTCTGCTAGGGTACACCTCCCTACTGTCTGCTGGGGCACACCTCCCTACTGCCTGCTAGGGTAAACCTCTGTACTGTCTGCTAGGGTAAACCTCCCACTGTCTGCTAGGGTACACCTCCTTACTGTCTGCTAGGGTACACATTCCTACTGTCTGCTAGGGTACACCTCCCTACTCCCTGCTTGGGTCCACCCCCATACTGCCTGCTAGGGTACACCTCCCTACTGTCTGCTAGGGTACACCTCCCTACTGTCTGCTAGGGTACACCTCCCAACTGTCTGCTAGGGTACACCTCCCTACTCCCTGCTAGGGTACACCCCCATACTGCCTGCTAGGGTACACCTCGCTACTGTCTGCTAGGGTACACCTCCCTACTGTCTGCTAGGGTACACCTTCCTACTGTCTGCTAGGGTACACCTCCCTACTGTCTGCTAGGGTACACCTTCCTACTGTCTGCTAGGGTACACCTCCCTACTCCCTGCTAGGGTACACCCCATACTGCCTGCTAGGGTACACCTCCCTACTGTCTGCTAGGGCACACCTCCCTACTGTCTGCTAGGGCACACCTCCCTACTGTCTGCTAGGGTACACCTTCCTACTGTCTGCTAGGGTACACCTCCCTACTCCCTGCTAGGGTACACCTCCCTAAAGCCTGCTAGGGTACACCTCCCTACTGCCTGCTAGGGTACACCTTCCTACTGTCTGCTAGGGTACACCTCCCTACTCCCTGCTAGGGTACACCTCCATACTGCCTGGTAGGGTACACCCCCATACTGTCTGCTAGGGTACACCCCCCTACTCACTGCTAGGGTACACCTCCCTACTGTCTGCTAGGGTACACCTCCCACTGTCTGCTAGGGTACACCTCCCTACTGTCTGCTAGGGTACACATTCCTACTGTCTGCTAGGGTACACCTCCCTACTCCCTGCTTGGGTACACCCCCATACTGCCTGCTAGGGTACACCTCCCTACTGTCTGCTAGGGTACACCTCCCTACTGTCTGCTAGGGTACACCTTCCTACTGTCTGCTAGGGTACACCTCCCTACTCCCTGCTAGGGTACACCCCCATACTGCCTGCTAGGGTACACCTCGCTACTGTCTGCTAGGGTACACCTCCCTACTGTCTGCTAGGGTACACCTTCCTACTGTCTGCTAGGGTACACCTCCCTACTCCCTGCTAGGGTACACCCCCATACTGCCTGCTAGTGTACACCTCCCTACTGTCTGCTAGGGTACACCTCCCTACTCCCTGCTAGGGTACACACCCATTCTGCCTGCTAGGGTACACATCCCTACTGTCTGCTAGGGCACACCTCCCTACTGCCAGCTAGGGTAAACCTCTGTACTGTCTGCTAGGGTACACCTCCCTACTGCCTGCTAGGGCATACCTCCCTACTGCCTGCTAGGGTAAACCTCTGGACTGTCTGCTAAGGTACACCTCCCTACTGTCTGCTAGGGTACGCCTCCCTACTGTCTGCTAGGGCACACCTCCCTACTCCCTGCTAGGGTACACCTCCCTACTGTCTGCTAGGGTACACCTCCCTACTGCCTGCTAGGGTAATCCTCCCTACTGTCTGCTAGGGCACACCTCCCTACTCCCTGCTAGGGTACACTTCCCTACTATCTGCTAGGGTACACCTCCCTACTGCCTGCTAGGGTACACCTCCCTACTGTCTGCTAGGGCACACCTCCCTACTCCCTGCTAGGGTACACCTCCCTACTGTCTGCTAGGGTACACCTCCCTACTGCCGACTAGGGTACACCTCCCTACTGCTGACTAGGGTACACCTTCTACTGCCTGCTAGGGTACACTCCCCTACTGTCTGCTAGGGTACCCCTCCCTACTGTCTGCTAGGGCACACCTCCCTACTGCCAGCTAGGGTAAACCTCTGTACTGTCTGCTAGGGTACACCTCCCTACTGTCTGCTAGGGTACACCTCCCTACTCCCTGCTAGGGCATACCTCCCTACTGCCTGCTAGGGTAAACCTCTGGACTGTCTGCTAAGGTACACCTCCCTACTGTCTGCTAGGGTACACCTCCATACTGTCTGCTAGGGCACACCTCCCTACTCCCTGCTAGGGTACACCTCCCTGCTGTCTGCTAGGGTACACCTCCCTACTGCCTACTAGGGTACACCTTCTACTGCCTGCTAGGGTACACTCCCCTACTGTCTGCTAGGGTACACCTCCCTACTGTCTGCTAGGGCACACCTCCCTACTGCCTGCTAGGGTAAACCTCTGTACTGTCTGCTAGGGTACACCTCCCACTGTCTGCTAGGGTACACCTCCCTACTGTCTGCTAGGGTACACATTCCTACTGTCTGCTAGGGTACACCTCCCTACTCCCTGCTTGGGTACACCCCCATACTGCCTGCTAGGGTACACCTCCCTACTGTCTGCTAGGGTACACCTCCCTACTGTCTGCTAGGGTACACCTTCCTACTGTCTGCTAGGGTACACCTCCCTACTCCCTGCTAGGGTACACCCCCATACTGCCTGCTAGGGTACACCTCGCTACTGTCTGCTAGGGTACACCTCCCTACTGTCTGCTAGGGTACACCTTCCTACTGTCTGCTAGGGTACACCTCGCTACTGCCTGCTAGGGTACACCCCCATACTGCCTGCTAGGGTACACCTCCCTACTGTCTGCTAGGGCACACCTCCCTACTGTCTGCTAGGGTGCACCTCCCTACTGTCTGCTAGGGTACACCTTCCTACTGTCTGCTAGGGTACACCTCCCTACTCCCTGCTAGGGTACACCTCCCTACTGCCTGCTAGGGTACACCTCCCTACTGCCTGCTAGGGTACACCTTCCTACTGTCTGCTAGGGTACACCTCCCTACTCCCTGCTAGGGTACACCTCCATACTGCCTGGTAGGGTACACCCCCATACTGTCTGCTAGGGTACACCCCCCTACTCCCTGCTAGGGTACACCCCCATACTGCCTGCTAGGGTACACCTCCCTACTGTCTGCTAGGGTACACCTCCCTACTGTCTGCTAGGGTACACCTCCCTACTCCCTGCTAGGGTACACCCCATACTGCCTGCTAGGGTACACCTCCCTACTGTCTGCTAGGGTACTTTTCCCTACTGTCTGCTAGGGTACACATCCCTACTGTCTGCTAGGGTACACCTCCCTACTCCCTGCTAGGGTACACCCCCATACTGCTGAGGTTCCGTGACGGTTCCGTGACGACTTGAACCCGTGTTTTTAAGTTTGTCGGAAATACATAAAAATGGTATCAGTGAACCGCAAATGATCCATTTAGTATATCCTAGTGTTTTCGCTACGCTACGAGCAAGAGCACTCCTTCCATTGACATATTTCTGATATACCCACGGCATCCATCTTAGATCATGGCCGCCATTTTGTGTTTCCTTGCCCTCACATATGCAATAGCCTCTGATCACTTCATTCACTCCACTTTGATTAAGGACACGTAGCCGTAGCCGGAGATTCACCTCTTACATGACACGTGCACCTTAAACCAGATCACGCTGTAGCTGCATGATTCGACAAAGGCTGCTTCCTCTGCCCGAGGCCAGTCCTGCCAAACTGGTCTTCGTGTCCATAGTACCTGATCATGATTAGGCGGCCGAAGCCGGTAGCCTTGCCCATTTACAACCCACAAACATCTCTTATCCCGCTTTTCTATCTCCTACACCTGGCTCTGTTTCTTTCTTTCTGAATCTTTATTAGGGGGAGGTAACGAACTTTACGATGAGGCGGTCCGGGTCCTGAATGCAATATTGACAGGGAATTGTGACAAACTAGTGGGAACCCCTCTTTTCGCAATGTTTGGCCTCAGATATTATCGACGGTTCCTGTGTAACGCCAAATATTTATTGTTTTAGACACAAGGGTTTTGGGAATGTATTACATGTAAAGAATTTGCCCCTAGCATAAAAAACCGTATATAAGGAGCAGCCCTCTTTGTACAAATCGAACAGGCTCCTAGTCTCTGCCCGTGTGTAGATTCTGTGACTTCTGTGTCCCTGCAGTAATAAACCTTTGGTCTTTGACGCCACCATCGAGAAGCCCGTGTTTCTGTTCATTTGTGCACCAAGGCAGGTGGAACTCCGGGGTCTTCGGGTGTTGTACCCTGACACCTCTGGACGGAACCAAAAAGTCCAGAACTCCAATTGGTGCCCAACGTGGGGCGACGTCATTCGGTACCGGTCCAAAAGCCTGAAGAGTTCGAGAAGCTTCGTGTGAAGATTCCTGAGGGAGGCGCCCCACTTCATCGATCCCGGCATATCGCAAAAGTGGCCTGAAGTTCTCTTCCACGAGGGTTTCCCGTTCAGGACGGCTGCAGTGGGCCGTTGCCTTGACCGTCGCCCTGTCTTGGACCCGAAGTGGTGCAGTCCTTAGTACGGCGAAACGTGACGGGTTTCTCCTTGGTGACGTCTTCAGTGACTCAGTTAAGTATTTAGTGATAGCTAGCTGGTTACTTTTGTGAGGATTGTTAAAAATCCTTGATCGGTTCTTGGTTTGGTTTGGTTTTGTCAGATTATCACTGGTTGTTCTAGTTACGATAATCTATTTGGTTTAGTTTTGGGTATCGATACATCAGTTCGTTTTGGTAGGCCTAAGTTCTTGGTTCGAGTGCACATATTTGTTCCGTGTTTTGTTTGTTTTGTGTTCCGGACTGAAAATGGTAAGTCGGAAAATGTTGTCTTGTTTTGGTTGCAACCGTGACTCACGATTGGAGGACTCTTGTCTGGTTCCTCCGATTGGGACTCCCCTATATGATTTATATTGCAAATATGGTGTGGGTCCTATAACTTATAATGAGATATGGGTCCGCTATTGTAAGAAGGATGGTGTCCTTAGTTGGCCACTGCATGGTAGTTTTGAACAAGAGATTCTCGACAATTTAGAAGAGAAATTGTTTAGGAAGAAAGCCCGGCCGGCAATGTTTGATTCCTTCCGTTATTGGCGGAAAGAATCCAAACAGAGAGAAATGAGAAGGTTGAAGAAAGAGCAGAAAGAACAAGAAGAGTTAACTCTAGAACAAGCGACTAAACAGTTGCAGGCTAACGAGTGTGAGAAGGTCATAGATGTAGCCATTAGAGAGCATAACTTAGCGATTGACAAGTGCTATCCTGCCTTGCCATCAAAAATGGCTAAGATACTGGAGGACTCCGAAAACGATCCTCTGCTATCTTATCTGTTACGGTCACCTCCACCGTATGCACAAGGTGCTACGACTCCACTCGTCCCGAATGTTCAATTGCCGGTTGCTGGACAACCTGGTGCTCCTGCTCCTATCCCTCAGAATCAAGTTCCTGTACTTCCAGTGGTGAATGTAAATGTTCCTACAGCTCCTCCTCTTCCTACACTGCCAACCCCTATACCTACCCCTGTACCTACTGCTCCAGAAACTATTTTCCTCGATACTCCTACTGCTTCCTCATCTATTCCTACCTCCACTGCATTCTCTATGTCTGCGAGTGTACTAACTCCACTTTCTGTTCGTCGAAGAATCACTGATTCGGTTACTAATATGCTGTCTCCTATATATAAAACTTTGATTAAGACTCCTACTCCTGACTCTGTTCAGAGACGGAGTCAGCTTCCAAGTACTGAGGAACGGGGAGTTTTAGATTCCACGGCTCTCAGATGGATTTCGAAGGGTAGAAGATATAGTACAAGAGATGTGTTAGAGACATTTATGCAGTGGGGAGAACCAACGCAACGATACATCTTTGATGAGATGTGCTCGTTGTTACGTGAAGAGATAGAAGAAGACGATGTCGAATCAGATTTGGAAGATTTAATTAGGGTTCAAAAGGAGTTTGCTGCTGGAATGATAGTGGGTGAGAATATAAAGCAAGCGATGGAACTCATTTTAAGTTTTAGGAATGATCCATCTCTTCGTTCACCGAGAGATTTAGAGAAAGGTAAAATGAAGCTAAGTCGCCAATATCCTATGAGGGAGGTTCCTCCAATTTGGCGCGAAGCTGTGCAAGCTGACGCACCGAATGGTGTTGTAGCTGCTCCAGCACAGTTCCAACGAGTGTGGATACACATTCCATGGAAGCGAGCAGAAGTGTTAGCAGTGAAACAGGCCTTGCCAGATCCGCGTAAGAATCCAGCCGGGTATTACAAGGAATTAACACAGACAGTTGAGGCTTGTATAATGAACTTAGCCGACATTGATATGTTGTTTGGTAATGTAGTTCCGCAACCAGTGTGGGCTAAAATTCGTAGAGAGGATCATCAGGCTGCTTTAGGTGGTGATTGGGCAGCTATCACTGCAGCAGATAATCAACAAATAGGTGGTGCGAAACCTGAACCTTTGATCGCTAATCTGCCAGGTAGAATAATTGATCTAATGAAGACTCTGATGCCAGCATTGCGTGTTAATTGGGATAAGTTGTCAGCATGTAGGCAAAAGAAAGACGAAAGTGTCTCGGACTTCTTCACGAGGTTCGAAGAGACTTTTGTGGATCATAGTGGTCAGGACATGAGTACAGAAGGAGGGCAAAGACTGTTTGTAGATAAATTTGTGCATAATTTGTTACCTGAATTATGCAATAAATTAAAAGACTCAGAAAGTGCGTGGGCTGTATCTACGACAGCGCAAATACTTGCGACTGCACAGTACTACGAAAATAGAGATAAAGAGGAAAAGGAAAAATCAGAAAAGAAAACGAAAGATTTAAAAACTAAAGTTCTTTTGCAGCAGGCGTATCCGCCTCGCGCGAATCAGACTAATACGCAGCAAAACTCATACCAAAGGACAGATTATAGTACATCAAGACCTCAATATCAATGGAATCAGTGCGCGTACTGCAAGAAAGAGGGTCACTATAAAAATGAATGTCCGATTTTAGCGCAAAATAATGCAGCAGCAGCTCAGAGAGGTCGTGGTGGTTTTGTGCAGAATTCTAGAGGACGAGGACGAGGTGCTATGCCTCCACAAACGAATGATCGTCCCTCCAATCACTTTGATCAGAGAAATGGACAATCTGTTCAGCAAAATAGATCTCAGCAATATCTTGTTGAAGATTATTGTGAAGTAGAAGAGGGTTTTCAACAAAATGGGTACTAGGACAGCCATGGACAGAGAGAGGGAGTAGTATCAGTTCCAGTGGATCAGAGTGGGCCTTATGTCGCAGTAGCAACATCAGGTGTAGTCGAACCGTTTCTGTTGGATACTGGTGCCGCAAAAAGTTCTATCATGCATGCGAAACTCCCTGGCGCACCTTTGTCTGGCTCAACAAATGTTTCCGTAGGTTTTTCAGGCGCCCCTGTGTACAACCCGATATCTGGTCCTTTGTCTATTTCTGTTGGACCGTGCCAATTGAAAGCACCCCTGATTTTGACGACAGGTTGTAATGAAAATCTGCTTGGTTTAGATTTGTTAAAACGACTATATGCGACATTGTACTGTTCTCCGGAAGGAGTACAGCTTACATTGGGTAAAAATATCACCTCTCCGATGTACTTGTCAATGGACGCACTCCCGCCGGAGCTACGTTCACTCCCTGATTCTCTTTGGGCGACTGGTCCTAATGATGTAGGTCTCCTAGAAATTCCACCGTATGTAGTAACTTTGAAAGCAAATGTGAAATTTCCAAGAATTCCTCAATATAAAATATCGAGTGAAGGTGAACGTGCACTCTTATTGATTGTGCAAGATTTGATTAAGAAAGATGTGGTTGAGGAAACTAGAGGAAATGTCTGTAACAGTCCTGTATTACCGATTCTGAAGCGAACTGATCCTACAAAGCCTCCAGTTTATAGGTTTGTCATAGACCTTAGAGAAGTTAATAAGATTGTAATTCCACAGTTTCCTGTAGTGCCAGACATTACTGCCTTGCTAACATTGATTCCTGCTACAGCCAATTGGTTCTCAGTCATCGACTTGAAGAATGCCTTCTTTAGCATTCCGATAGCCGAGGAAAGCAGAGATATTTTTGGCTTCTGTCTAGGAGGTCGAAGCTTCAGATTTAAACGCGCTCCACAAGGCTATTGTGAAAGTCCATCCATTTACAGTCAAGCTTTAAAAAGTCAGTTAGATTCTTTTGTCCTTCCTCCAGGCTCTGCCCTAGTACAGTACGTAGACGATCTTTTAGTGGCTGCCGATGACAAGGAAACTTGCAAAGCAGCTACAATTTCACTATTGCATCATTTGTCTAATTTGAATCATAAGGTGTCACCTTCCAAAATGCAATACTGCTGCCAAGAAGTAACCTACCTAGGTCACCTCTTATCAAAGGAGGGAAGGAAGTTGACCCCAGAAAGAATAAAAGCAATTACGCAGATGAGTGTTCCACGCACACAGAGGGAAGTACGTGCCTTTCTAGGTATTACCTCTTACTGTAGGCAATGGATCCCAAATTTTTCTCTTTTAGCAAAGCCATTGGTAGCTTTGACTGGGAAAAATGTTCCGAGTCCGGTGCCATGGTCTGATGAATGTCAAGAGAGTTTTACTGAATTACGAAAAGCTTTGTGTTCAGCTCCTGTATTGGGCACACCTGATTACAGCAAGCCATTCACGCTCTACGTTCACGAAAGAGAAGGTTGCGCGTTGAGTGTTCTGACACAGAAATTTGGTGATAAACAACGCCCTTGTGCGTATTTTTCATCAACATTAGATCCGGTAGCCAGAGCGTTACCTAGTTGTTTGAGGGCTACAGCGGCAGCTGCAGCTTCCATTCGACAATCTGCTGGTTTGGTGATGAACAATATGCTAGTGGTCATGGTTCCTCATGCAGTGGATACACTCATGAACCGAACGAAGACACAACACCTTACTAGTGCGAGATTATCTGGTTACGAGCTGACGTTATTAGCGAGTCATATTCAGATCAAAAGATGCAATGTATTGAATCCAGCAACATTGTTGCCGACTGATCAAGAGTCGAGTGATTCTGAGCCACATGACTGTTATTTCAAAACGGAGGAAGAGACAAAAGGTCGCATCGATTTGAAAGATACTCCCCTGTCCGACCCAGATGGTACGCTATATGTGGACGGGTCATGTTTTAAATTAGAGAATGGTGATGTGACTGCTGCCTACGCGGTAACGACTTTGAAGACGATTGTGGAGACTGCAAGAGTGAGTCAGAATTCTGCCCAAGCTGCAGAATTAATAGCTCTAACGAGAGCGTGTGTTTTAGCTAAGGGAAAGAGAGTGAATGTGTTTACAGATAGTCAGTACGCATTTGGCGTGGCCCATAGTTTTGGCCGGTTGTGGAGAGAAAGAGGTTTCATTACGTCCCATGGGACTAAGATCCAACATGGTCAGCTAGTTAACGACTTGTTGGAATCTCTAACCTTGCCGACTGAAGTTGCGATTGTGAAGTGCAGTGCTCATAAAGCAATCACGGATGATGTTGGTCGTGGGAATGCCTTTGCTGATGAAACCGCTAAACAGACAGCTAGAGACACGATGAGTAGAATGTACGTTGCTACGTCTGCAAGATGGATTGCTGAGTCTGGGATGTGTGAGGACACTATGGAAAGTGTGAAAGAGATTCAGAAAGAAGCGACTGAGGAAGAGAAACGTGTATGGAGAGAAAGTACGGGCAAGTTGGACTCGAATGGATGTTGGATTGATTTGACAGAACAGCAGCGTTGGATGTTGCCTGATGCATATGTGCTTGCAGTAGTGACGATGGCGCATGGAGTAGCGCATATAAGTTCTAAAGGGATATGTAAGATGTTGGCTCCGGTCTGGAAGAATGAGGGAATCAGTAAGTGTGCAGAGAAAGTGGTGAAAAATTGTATGGTGTGCTTGATGCATAATCCTGGCAAGGGAATTCCAACTCCAGCTGGTCATTTCGCTCCTCCTTCCTGCCCCTTTGAAGTGATTCAGTTAGACTTCATTCACATGGAACGCTGCAACAATTTAAAATACGTCCTGGTGGTAGTTTGTGCTTTTTCCAGGTGGATAGAAGCATACCCACTAAAAGACAACACTGCCCTATCAACTGCCAAAATTCTTCTCAAGGAATTTTTCCCTAGGTACGGAATGCCACGGATTGTATGGTCAGATAACGGAAGTGAGTTTATAGGGAAAGTTATGCAGAGTGTGTGTGCCGGCCTAGGATTGAAACAAAAATTCCATAGTGCAAACCATCCCCAATCTGCTGGTTTAGTGGAGGGTTACAATGGCACCCTCAAGCTTAAAATAGCCAAAATACAAGCATCCACAGGTTTGGCTTGGCCAGACGCACTTCCTTTGGCCTTGTTATCAACGAGAGCAACAGTGCATTCTAGAATAGGGCTTTCTCCATATGAGATTGTATTTGGCCGCCCGGCAAATGTCTGGGGTGTGCCAAGGCCTAAACAATTTTGCTCCATTGAATATCCTATGTTGATAGACTACCTTTACGACTTGACTGCTAAATTAAGTCTTATTCATCAACAGGTCTTTGATGCTTTGCCAAAACCTCCGGAGAGTCCAGGGCATCAGCTGAAACCCGGCGACCACGTGGTGGTCAGAAACTTCGCGAGGACAAAGAATCTTCAGCCTCGCTACATCGGCCCCTTCCAGGTCCTGCTGGCAACGAGGACAGCTGTACGTGTCGCTGGCCGAAAACACTGGATTCACGCTTCTCACGTAAAGCGTGTTCCACTGCCGCTGCCTTACGACGACTGGGTGAAGAAGGGAATTGGTGCCTCCGAATCTGAAATCACTCCGAAATTTATCCCTTTCAGCGATGCCGATTTGATTACTGACACTTTGAAACTTGACTCTCCTCCTGAAAAGACTCCTTTGAACACTGAACATTTGTCTCCAGCATCAGAAGAAACTTTGCTATCTGCGAACTTAAACTCTGCAACAGCTGCTAGTGATACACTATTTTCCGATCAGACAGTACCAGCGAAGCAGAAATACAACCTTAGAAGCCATAAAAAGGACAAATAAAGCAGGCAACTGCATATTGTGATTTTGATATATTGAACCTTTTGCCTTCAGCCAGGAAGTTTGCTATTGTTTATTGTTTTTAAAATTGCCTTGCCGTCTGGGTAGCCGTAGGGTCGTGGCTGTGTGCCTAGTTTGAATTTGCAGGGGTCTGACACAAGGTCGATCTTTCTGTTGGTTCTGGGAACTCCCAGGGCTGATAGAGGCATTTTCATCTACGTACACATCATCAGTGGTCGCGAGCGGATTGTAGAAGATGGAGCTTCCTGCGCTGCAACGAAAGAATGTGATTTACGTTCGCAGAAACAGACTTAATAGAATTCTTCACAGCAAATGTTTCTTGATGCAATGTGCCGTTACATTTTTGATTGTTTTAGCAACATTGGTGGGTGGAATCGTCTTTAGCATAAGTTTGATTTTTGTGCCAGTTTCTACAGTGCCTCCCCTTGATCCAGCTATTTCTACTGTTTCTTCTATACACTCTTTTCACTCATTTCCAGAACATGAGCAAGCTCGACGCTCAGAATTCATTAATAATACTTTTGTACAGCTCTTGCACCAACACCAACTGGTAGTTAACACTACAGACTGCTGGGTGTGTGGCTTGATACCTCACACTATGGATAAAGGTATTCCCTATTTGGTTTTGCCTTACAGCTATAATGGATCATTTCAGGCCTTCCAAACCATCTTTGCTTATGCCCTTGAAACCTATCCTCCACGTCCACCACGTTCCACTAAATATAACTCTGCTAACAAAGCTTTAGTCCAGGGAATTATTGACATGGTCAAAGACGTCAATAATACTCCATCATACCCTAGAGACGAATTGCGAGTATATTTAAGTTGGAATACTTCAGAGTATCGCCTTAGTTTAGGAGAAAGCAAGCGTAAAAGCTCAACTCCAATCTGGGTCGTACCTCACCGAGGTCAGGTCTGTCTGCAAGGTAATGGGAGAAATCCGAGAGCTCAGCTAGGGAGGAGTGAGTGCGTAGAGACTTATGTGTTTCCGGCTAACTCTTCCCCTGCCTTTCTTACTGCTAGGGGTACCTATTTCATTTGTCGAGACAGAGCTTATACATGGTTGCCTGCCGACTTCTCAGGATCATGTTATATTGCTCGATTATTGCCTCCGACATACACTGCTTCACCTGATTACCACAGAACAAGAGTAGCGAGAGGTGTCTTCAGCAAGGAAGATACCGCTGGTCAGGAAGCCGGAGACTTCTTCAAAGGCTTCCTTCCGTTCTGGGGACCTATGGCCAATAGTAGAAACATACGTCAGCTAACACGGGTAGTTGAATCTACTATTACTGAAACTGCTGGTGCCCTTAGCAATCTGACAGCTGAGCTTCAGGCGGATAGGCTTATGACGTTGCAGAACCGTATGGTTCTAGACGTTATACTTGCAGATCGAGGTGGGGTATGCAGAATGATCCAATCGAGCTGCTGTGTCTTTATTCCTAATAATGCTCCAACAGTCTATGAGGCGATCTCTAAGTTGCACAAGATTTCGGACTCCATACATGTAGACAAGGGAAACTGGTCCTTCATGGAGTGGTTTTGGACTCTGATCTCAGCGTGGGGATGGAAGGTTCTAATGGTCATTGGTGTCATCCTAGTATTCCTATTCTCATGTTGTCTGATTATCCAGTGTGGTCCTGCTCTGTGTAGTCTTTGTGCTGCAACTTGTCTCAGAAAACCACCTGCGTTTGGAGAAAAGACACGAGAAAGGATGATGATACAACAACATGTCACTGACCTGATGAGCATAGAACTAGATTCTGACATAGACTGAGTAATTGCCTATGTAAGGGCAAAAGGAGGGTCTGAGGTTCCGTGACGGTTCCGTGACGACTTGAACCCGTGTTTTTAAGTTTGTCGGAAATACATAAAAATGGTATCAGTGAACCGCAAATGATCCATTTAGTATATCCTAGTGTTTTCGCTACGCTACGAGCAAGAGCACTCCTTCCATTGACATATTTCTGATATACCCACGGCATCCATCTTAGATCATGGCCGCCATTTTGTGTTTCCTTGCCCTCACATATGCAATAGCCTCTGATCACTTCATTCACTCCACTTTGATTAAGGACACGTAGCCGTAGCCGGAGATTCACCTCTTACATGACACGTGCACCTTAAACCAGATCACGCTGTAGCTGCATGATTCGACAAAGGCTGCTTCCTCTGCCCGAGGCCAGTCCTGCCAAACTGGTCTTCGTGTCCATAGTACCTGATCATGATTAGGCGGCCGAAGCCGGTAGCCTTGCCCATTTACAACCCACAAACATCTCTTATCCCGCTTTTCTATCTCCTACACCTGGCTCTGTTTCTTTCTTTCTGAATCTTTATTAGGGGGAGGTAACGAACTTTACGATGAGGCGGTCCGGGTCCTGAATGCAATATTGACAGGGAATTGTGACAAACTAGTGGGAACCCCTCTTTTCGCAATGTTTGGCCTCAGATATTATCGACGGTTCCTGTGTAACGCCAAATATTTATTGTTTTAGACACAAGGGTTTTGGGAATGTATTACATGTAAAGAATTTGCCCCTAGCATAAAAAACCGTATATAAGGAGCAGCCCTCTTTGTACAAATCGAACAGGCTCCTAGTCTCTGCCCGTGTGTAGATTCTGTGACTTCTGTGTCCCTGCAGTAATAAACCTTTGGTCTTTGACGCCACCATCGAGAAGCCCGTGTTTCTGTTCATTTGTGCACCAAGGCAGGTGGAACTCCGGGGTCTTCGGGTGTTGTACCCTGACACCTCTGGACGGAACCAAAAAGTCCAGAACTCCACTGCCTGCTAGGGTACACCTCCCTACTGTCTGCTAGGGTACACCTCCCTACTCCCTGCTAGGGTACACCCCCATTCTGCCTGCTAGGGTACACATCCCTACTGTCTGCTAGGGTACACCTCCCTACTGCCTGCTAGGGTACACCTCCCTACTGCCTGCTAGGGTACACCTCCCTACTGCCTCCTAGGGTACACTTCCCTATTGTCTGCTAAGGCACACTTCCCTACTGCCTGCTAGGGTACACCTCCCTACTACCTGCTAGGGTACACCTCCCTACTGCCTGCTAGGGTAATCCTCCCTACTGTCTGCTAGGGCACACCTCCCTACTCCCTGCTAGGGTACACTTCCCTACTATCTGCTAGGGTACACCTCCCTACTGTTTGCTAGGGTACACCTCCCTACTGCCTGCTACGGTACACCCCCATACTGCCTGCTAGGGTACACCTCCCTACGGTCTGCTAGGGTACACCTCTCTACTGCCTGCTAGGGTACACCTCCCTACTGTCTGCTAGGGCACACTTCCCTACTCCCTGCTAGGGTACACCTCCCTACTGCCTGCTAGGGTAAACCTCTGTACTGTCTGCTAGGGTACACCTTCGACTGCCTGCTAGGGTACACTCCCCTACTGTCTGCTAGGGTACACCTCCCTACTGTCTGCTAGGGTACACCTCCCTACTGCCTCCTAGGGTACACCTCCCTACTGCCTCCTAGGGTCCACCTCATAACTGTCTGCTAGGGTACACCTCCCTACTGTCTGCTAGGGTACACCTCCCTACTGTCTGCTAGGGTACACCATCCTACTGCCTGCTAGGGTACACCTCCCTACTGTCTGCTAGGGTACACCTCACAACTGTCTGCTTGGGTACACCTCCCTACTGCCTGCTAAGGTACACCTCCCTACTGTCTGCTAGGGTACACCTCCCTACTGTCTGCTAGGGCACACCTCCCTACTCCCTGCTAGGGTACACCTCCCTACTGTCTGCTAGGGTACACCTCCCTATTGCCTGCTAGGGTACACCTTCTACTGCCTGCTAGGGTACACTCCCCTACTGTCTGCTAGGGTACACCTCCCTACTGTCTGCTGGGGCACACCTCCCTACTGCCTGCTAGGGTAAACCTCTGTACTGTCTGCTAGGGTAAACCTCCCACTGTCTGCTAGGGTACACCTCCTTACTGTCTGCTAGGGTACACATTCCTACTGTCTGCTAGGGTACACCTCCCTACTCCCTGCTTGGGTCCACCCCCATACTGCCTGCTAGGGTACACCTCCCTACTGTCTGCTAGGGTACACCTCCCTACTGTCTGCTAGGGTACACCTCCCAACTGTCTGCTAGGGTACACCTCCCTACTCCCTGCTAGGGTACACCCCCATACTGCCTGCTAGGGTACACCTCGCTACTGTCTGCTAGGGTACACCTCCCTACTGTCTGCTAGGGTACACCTTCCTACTGTCTGCTAGGGTACACCTCCCTACTGTCTGCTAGGGTACACCTTCCTACTGTCTGCTAGGGTACACCTCCCTACTCCCTGCTAGGGTACACCCCATACTGCCTGCTAGGGTACACCTCCCTACTGTCTGCTAGGGCACACCTCCCTACTGTCTGCTAGGGCACACCTCCCTACTGTCTGCTAGGGTACACCTTCCTACTGTCTGCTAGGGTACACCTCCCTACTCCCTGCTAGGGTACACCTCCCTAAAGCCTGCTAGGGTACACCTCCCTACTGCCTGCTAGGGTACACCTTCCTACTGTCTGCTAGGGTACACCTCCCTACTCCCTGCTAGGGTACACCTCCATACTGCCTGGTAGGGTACACCCCCATACTGTCTGCTAGGGTACACCCCCCTACTCACTGCTAGGGTACACCTCCCTACTGTCTGCTAGGGTACACCTCCCACTGTCTGCTAGGGTACACCTCCCTACTGTCTGCTAGGGTACACATTCCTACTGTCTGCTAGGGTACACCTCCCTACTCCCTGCTTGGGTACACCCCCATACTGCCTGCTAGGGTACACCTCCCTACTGTCTGCTAGGGTACACCTCCCTACTGTCTGCTAGGGTACACCTTCCTACTGTCTGCTAGGGTACACCTCCCTACTCCCTGCTAGGGTACACCCCCATACTGCCTGCTAGGGTACACCTCGCTACTGTCTGCTAGGGTACACCTCCCTACTGTCTGCTAGGGTACACCTTCCTACTGTCTGCTAGGGTACACCTCCCTACTCCCTGCTAGGGTACACCCCCATACTGCCTGCTAGTGTACACCTCCCTACTGTCTGCTAGGGTACACCTCCCTACTCCCTGCTAGGGTACACACCCATTCTGCCTGCTAGGGTACACATCCCTACTGTCTGCTAGGGCACACCTCCCTACTGCCAGCTAGGGTAAACCTCTGTACTGTCTGCTAGGGTACACCTCCCTACTGCCTGCTAGGGCATACCTCCCTACTGCCTGCTAGGGTAAACCTCTGGACTGTCTGCTAAGGTACACCTCCCTACTGTCTGCTAGGGTACGCCTCCCTACTGTCTGCTAGGGCACACCTCCCTACTCCCTGCTAGGGTACACCTCCCTACTGTCTGCTAGGGTACACCTCCCTACTGCCTGCTAGGGTACACCTTCTACTGCCTGCTAAGGTACACTCCCCTACTGTCTGCTAGGGTACACCTCCCTACTGTCTGCTAGGGCACACCTCCCTACTGCCTGCTAGGGTAAACCTCTGTACTGTCTGCTAGGGTACACCTCCCACTGTCTGCTAGGGTACACCTCCCTACTGTCTGCTAGGGTACACATTCCTACTGTCTGCTAGGGTACACCTCCCTACTCCCTGCTTGGGTACACCCCCATACTGCCTGCTAGGGTACACCTCCCTACTGTCTGCTAGGGTA
The DNA here is from genome assembly GCF_964263255.1 of Lissotriton vulgaris. Classification (NCBI taxonomy): domain Eukaryota; kingdom Metazoa; phylum Chordata; class Amphibia; order Caudata; family Salamandridae; genus Lissotriton; species Lissotriton vulgaris. The sequence continues at coordinate 1,579,178,496 of NC_141696.1, forward strand.
CACCTCCCTACTGTCTGCTAGGGTACACCTTCCTACTGTCTGCTAGGGTACACCTCTCTACTCCCTGCTAGGGTACACCCCCATACTGCCTGCTAGGGTACACCTCGCTACTGTCTGCTAGGGTACACCTCCCTACTGTCTGCTAGGGTACACCTTCCTACTGTCTGCTAGGGTACACCTCCCTACTCCCTGCTAGGGTACACCCCCATACTGCCTGCTAGGGTACACCTCCCTACTGTCTGCTAGGGCACACCTCCCTACTGTCTGCTAGGGTACACCTCCCTACTGTCTGCTAGGGTACACCTTCCTACTGTCTGCTAGGGTACACCTCCCTACTCCCTGCTAGGGTACACCTCCCTACTGCCTGCTAGGGTACACCTCCCTACTGCCTGCTAGGGTACACCTTCCTACTGTCTGCTAGGGTACACCTCTCTACTCCCTGCTAGGGTACACCTCCATACTGCCTGGTAGGGTACACCCCCATACTGTCTGCTAGGGTACACCCCCCTACTCCCTGCTAGGGTACACCCCCATACTGCCTGCTAGGGTACACCTCCCTACTGTCTGCTAGGGTACACCTCCCTACTGTCTGCTAGGGTACACCTCCCTACTCCCTGCTAGGGTACACCCCATACTGCCTGGTAGGGTACACCTCCCTACTGTCTGCTAGGGTACTTTTCCCTACTGTCTGCTAGGGTACACCTCCCTACTGTCTGCTAGGGTACACCTCCCTACTCCCTGCTAGGGTACACCCCCATACTGCCTGCTAGGGTACACCTCCCTACTGTCTGCTAGGGTACACCTCCCTACTCCCTGCTAGGGTACACCCCCATTCTGCCTGCTAGGGTACACATCCCTACTGTCTGCTAGGGTACACCTCCCTACTGCCTGCTAGGGTACACCTCCCTACTGCCTGCTAGGGTACACCTCCCTACTGCCTCCTAGGGTACACTTCCCTATTGTCTGCTAGGGCACACTTCCCTACTGCCTGCTAGGGTACACCTCCCTACTACCTGCTAGGGTACACCTCCCTACTGCCTGCTAGGGTAATCCTCCCTACTGTCTGCTAGGGCACACCTCCCTACTCCCTGCTAGGGTACACTTCCCTACTATCTGCTAGGGTACACCTCCCTACTGTCTGCTAGGGTACACCTCCCTACTGCCTGCTAGGGTACACCCCCATACTGCCTGCTAGGGTACACCTCCCTACGGTCTGCTAGGGTACACCTCTCTACTGCCTGCTAGGGTACACCTCCCTACTGTCTGCTAGGGCACACTTCCCTACTCCCTCCTAGGGTACACCTCCCTACTGCCTGCTAGGGTAAACCTCTGTACTGTCTGCTAGGGTACACCTTCGACTGCCTGCTAGGGTACACTCCCCTACTGTCTGCTAGGGTACACCTCCCTACTGTCTGCTAGGGTACAACTCCCTACTGCCTGCTAGGGTACACCTCCCTACTGCCTCCTAGGGTCCACCTCATAACTGTCTGCTAGGGTACACCTCCCTACTGTCTGCTAGGGTACACCTCCCTACTGTCTGCTAGGGTACACCATCCTACTGCCTGCTAGGGTACACCTCCCTACTGTCTGCTAGGGTACACCTCACAACTGTCTGCTAGGGTACACCTCCCTACTGCCTGCTAAGGTACACCTCCCTACTGTCTGCTAGGATACACCTCCCTACTGTCTGCTAGGGCACACCTCCCTACTCCCTGCTAGGGTACACCTCCCTACTGTCTGCTAGGGTACACCTCCCTACTGCCTGCTAGGGTACACCTTCTACTGCCTGCTAGGGTACACTCCCCTACTGTCTGCTAGGGTACACCTCCCTACTGTCTGCTGGGCACACCTCCCTACTGCCTGCTAGGGTAAACCTCTGTACTGTCTGCTAGGGTAAACCTCCCACTGTCTGCTAGGGTACACCTCCTTACTGTCTGCTAGGGTACACATTCCTACTGTCTGCTAGGGTACACCTCCCTACTCCCTGCTTGGGTACACCCCCATACTGCCTGCTAGGGTACACCTCCCTACTGTCTGCTAGGGTACACCTCCCTACTGTCTGCTAGGGTACACCTCCCAACTGTCTGCTAGGGTACACCTCCCTACTCCCTGCTAGGGTACACCCCCATACTGCCTGCTAGGGTACACCTCGCTACTGTCTGCTAGGGTACACCTCCCTACTGTCTGCTAGGGTACACCTTCCTACTGTCTGCTAGGGTACACCTCCCTACTGTCTGCTAGGGTACACCTTCCTACTGTCTGCTAGGGTACACCTCCCTACTCCCTGCTAGGGTACACCCCCATACTGCCTGCTAGGGTACAGCTCCCTACTGTCTGCTAGGGCACACCTCCCTACTGTCTGCTAGGGCACACCTCCCTACTGTCTGCTAGGGTACACCTTCCTACTGTCTGCTAGGGTACACCTCCCTACTCCCTGCTAGGGTACACCTCTCTACTGTCTGCTAGGGTACACCTCCCTACTGCCTGCTAGGGTACACCTCTGTACTGCCTGCTAGGGTATACCTCCCTGTTGCCTTCTAGGGCGCACCTCCCTACTGCCTGCTAGGGTACACCTCCCTACTGTCTGCTAGGGTACACCTCACAACTGTCTGCTAGGGCACACCTCCCTACTGCCTGCTATGGTACAACTCCCTACTGCCTCCTAGGGTACACCTCCCTACTGCCTGCTAGGGTACACCTCCCTACTGTCTTCTAGGGCACACTTCCGTACTGTCTGCTAGGGTACACCTCCCTACTGCCTGCTAGGGTACACCTCCCTACTTTCTGCTAGTGTACACCTCCCTACTGTCTGCTAGGGTACACCTCCCTACTGTCTGCTAGGGCAAACCTCCCTACTGCCTGCTAGGGCACACCTCCCTACTGGCTGCTAGGGTACACCTCACAACTTCCTGCTAGGGTACACATCCCTACTGCCTGCTAGGGTACACCTCCCTACAGTCTTCTAGGGTACACCTCCCTACTGTCTGCTAGGGTACACCTCCCTACTGCCTGCTAGGGTACACCTGCCTACTGCCTGCTAGGGTACACCTCCCTACTGTCTGCTAGGGTACAACTCCCTACTGTCTGCTAGGGTACACCTCCCTACTGCCTGCTAGGGTACACCTCCCTACTGCCTGCTAGGGTACACCTCCCTACTGTCTGCTAGGGTACAACTCCCTACTGCCTGCTAGGGTACACCTCCCTACTGTCTGCTAGGGTACACCTCCCTACTGCCTGCTAGGGTACACCTCCCTACTGCCTGCTAGGGTACACCTCCCTACTGTCTGCTAGGGTACACCTCCCTACTGTCTGCTAGGGTACACCTCCCTACTGCCTGCTAGGGTACACCTCCCTACTGCCTGCTAGGGTACACCTCCCTACTGTCTGCTAGGGTACAACTCCCTACTGCCTGCTAGGGTACACCTCCCTACTCTCTGCTAGGGTACACCTCCCTACGGTCGGCTAGGGTACACCTCCCTACTGTCTGCTAGGGTACACCTCCCTACTGCCTGTTAGGGTACACCTCCCTACTGCCTGCTAGGGTACACCTTCCTACTGCCAGCTAGGGTACACCTCCCTACTGCCTGCTAGGGTACACCTCACAACTGTCTGCTAGGGTACACCTCCCTACTGTCTGCTAGGTTACACCTCCGTACTGTCTGCTAGGGTACACCTCCGTACTGTCTGCTAGGGTACACCTCCCTACTGCCTGCTAGGGTACACCTCCCTACTGTTTGCTAGGGTACACCTCCCTACTGCCTGCTAGGGTACAACTCCCTACTGTCTGCTAGGGTACACCTCCCTACTACCTGCTAGGGTACACCTCCCTACTACCTGCCAGGGTACACCTCCCTACTGCCTGCTAGGGTACACCTCCCTACTGCCTGCTAGGGTACACCTCCCTACTGCCTGCTAGGGTACACCTCCCTAATGCCTGCCAGGGTACACCTCCCTACTGCCTGCTAGGGTACATCCCCCTACTGCCTGCTAGGGTACACCTCCCTACTGTCTGCTAGGGTACACCTTCCTACTACCTGCTAGGGTACACCTCCCTACTGTCTACTAGGGGACACCTCCCTACTGTCTGCTAGGGCACACTTCCCTACTGTCTGCTAGGGTATACCTCCCTACCTCCTGCTAGGGTACACCTCCCTACTGCCTGCCAGGGTACACCTCCCTACTGCCTGCTAGGGTACACCCCCCTACTGCCTGCTAGGGTACACCTCCCTACTGCCTGCTAGGGTACACCTTCCTACTGCCTGCTAGGGTACACCTCCCTACTGCCTGCTAGGGTACACCTTCCTACTGCCTGCTAGGGTACACCTTCCTACTGCCTGCTAGGGTACACCTCCCTACTGCCTGCTAGGGTACACCTTCCTACTGCCTGCTAGGGTACACCTCCCTACTGCCTGCTAGGGTACACCTTCCTACTGCCTACTAGGGTACACCTCCCTACTGCCTGCTAGGGTACACCTCCCTACTGTCTGCTAGGGTACACCTCAAAACTGTCAGCTAGGGTACACCTCCCTACTGCTTGCTAGGGTACACCTCCCTACTGTCTGCTAAGGTACACCTCCCTACTGTCTGCTAGGGTACACCTCCCTACTGCCTGCTAGGGTACACTTCCCTACTGCCTGCTAGGGTACACCTTCCTACTGCCTGCTAGGGTACTCCTCCCTACTGTCTGCTAAGGTACACCTCCCTACTGGCTGCTAGGGTACACCTCCCTACTGTCTGCTAGGGTACACATCCCTACTGCCTGCGAGGGTACACCTCCCCACTGCCTGCCAGGGTACATCTCCCTACTGCCTGCTAGGGTACAACTCCCTACTGTCTGCTAGGGTACACCTCCCTACTGCCTGCTAGGGTACACCTCCCTACTGCCTGCCAGGGTACACCTCCCTACTGCCTGCTAGGGTACACCTCCCTACTGCCTGCTAGGGTACACTTCCCTACTGCCTGCTAGGGTACACCTCCCTACTGTCTGCTAGGGCACACTTCCCTACTGTCTGCTAGGGTACACCTCCCTACTCCCTGCTAGGGTACACCGCCCTACTGTCTGCTAGGGCACACCTCCCTACTCCCTGCTAGGGTACACCTCCCTACTGCCTGCTAGGGTAAACCTCTGTACTGTCTGCTAGGGTACACTTCCCAACTGTCTGCTAGGGTACACCTCCCACTGTCTGCTAGGGTACACCTCCCTACTGTCTGCTAGGGTTCACCTCCCTACCTCCTGCTAGGGTACACCTCCCTACTACCTGCTAGGGTACACCTCCCTACTGCCTGTTAGGGTACACCTCCCTACTGTCTGCTATGGCACACCCCCCTACTCCCTGCTAGGGTACACCTCCCTACTGCCTGCTAGGGTACACCTTCCTACTGTCTGCTAGGGTACACCTCCCTACTGCCTGCTAGGGTACACCCCCATTCTGCCTGATAGAGTACACCTCCCTACGGTCTGCTAGGGTACACCTCTCTACTGCCTGCTAGGGTACACCTCCCTACTGTCTGCTCGGGCACACCTCCCTACTCCCTGCTAGGGTACACCTCCCTACTGCCTGCTAGGGTAAACCTGTGTACTGTCTACTAGGGTACACTTCCCTACTGTCTGCAAGGGTACACCTCCCTACTGCCTGCTAGGGTACACCTCCCTACTGTCTGCTAGGGTACACCCCCCTACTGTCTGCTAGGGTAAACCTGTGTACTGTCTACTAGGGTACACTTCCCTACTGTCTGCAAGGGTACACCCCCCTACTGCCTGTTAGGGTACACCTCCCTACTGCCTGCTAGGGTACACCTTCCTACTGCCAGCTAGGGTACACCTCCCTACTGCCTGCTAGGGTACACCTCACAACTGTCTGCTAGGGTACACCTCCCTACTGTCTGCTAGGTTACACCTCCGTACTGTCTGCTAGGGTACACCTCCGTACTGTCTGCTAGGGTACACCTCCCTACTGCCTGCTAGGGTACACCTCCCTACTGTTTGCTAGGGTACACCTCCCTACTGCCTGCTAGGGTACAACTCCCTACTGTCTGCTAGGGTACACCTCCCTACTACCTGCTAGGGTACACCTCCCTACTACCTGCCAGGGTACACCTCCCTACTGCCTGCTAGGGTACACCTCCCTACTGCCTGCTAGGGTACACCTCCCTACTGCCTGCTAGGGTACACCTCCCTAATGCCTGCCAGGGTACACCTCCCTACTGCCTGCTAGGGTACACCCCCCTACTGCCTGCTAGGGTACACCTCCCTACTGTCTGCTAGGGTACACCTTCCTACTGCCTGCTAGGGTACACCTCCCTACTGTCTACTAGGGGACACCTCCCTACTGTCTGCTAGGGCACACTTCCCTACTGTCTGCTAGGGTATACCTCCCTACCTCCTGCTAGGGTACACCTCCCTACTGCCTGCCAGGGTACACCTCCCTACTGCCTGCTAGGGTACACCCCCCTACTGCCTGCTAGGGTACACCTCCCTACTGCCTGCTAGGGTACACCTTCCTACTGCCTGCTAGGGTACACCTCCCTACTGCCTGCTAGGGTACACCTTCCTACTGCCTGCTAGGGTACACCTCCCTACTGCCTGCTAGGGTACACCTTCCTACTGCCTGCTAGGGTACACCTCCCTACTGCCTGCTAGGGTACACCTTCCTACTGCCTGCTAGGGTACACCTCCCTACTGCCTGCTAGGGTACACCTCCCTACTGTCTGCTAGGGTACACCTCACAACTGTCAGCTAGGGTACACCTCCCTACTGCTTGCTAGGGTACACCTCCCTACTGTCTGCTAGGGTACACCTCCCTACTGTCTGCTAGGGTACACCTCCCTACTGCCTGCTAGGGTACACTTCCCTACTGCCTGCTAGGGTACACCTTCCTACTGCCTGCTAGGGTACTCCTCCCTACTGTCTGCTAAGGTACACCTCCCTACTGGCTGCTAGGGTACACCTCCCTACTGTCTGCTAGGGTACACATCCCTACTGCCTGCGAGGGTACACCTCCCCACTGCCTGCCAGGGTACATCTCCCTACTGCCTGCTAGGGTACACCTCCCTACTGTCTGCTAGGGTACACCTCACAACTGTCAGCTAGGGTACACCTCCCTACTGCTTGCTAGGGTACACCTCCCTACTGTCTGCTAGGGTACACCTCCCTACTGTCTGCTAGGGTACACCTCCCTACTGCCTGCTAGGGTACACTTCCCTACTGCCTGCTAGGGTACACCTTCCTACTGCCTGCTAGGGTACTCCTCCCTACTGTCTGCTAAGGTACACCTCCCTACTCCCTGCTAGGGTACACCTCCCTACTGTCTGCTAGGGCACACCTCCCTACTCCCTGCTAGGGTACACCTCCCTACTGCCTGCTAGGGTAAACCTCTGTACTGTCTGCTAGGGTACACTTCCCAACTGTCTGCTAGGGTACACCTCCCACTGTCTGCTAGGGTACACCTCCCTACTGTCTGCTAGGGTTCACCTCCCTACCTCCTGCTAGGGTACACCTCCCTACTACCTGCTAGGGTACACCTCCCTACTGCCTGTTAGGGTACACCTCCCTACTGTCTGCTATGGCACACCCCCCTACTCCCTGCTAGGGTACACCTCCCTACTGCCTGCTAGGGTACACCTTCCTACTGTCTGCTAGGGTACACCTCCCTACTGCCTGCTAGGGTACACCCCCATTCTGCCTGATAGAGTACACCTCCCTACGGTCTGCTAGGGTACACCTCTCTACTGCCTGCTAGGGTACACCTCCCTACTGTCTGCTCGGGCACACCTCCCTACTCCCTGCTAGGGTACACCTCCCTACTGCCTGCTAGGGTAAACCTGTGTACGGTCTACTAGGGTTCACTTCCCTACTGTCTGCAAGGGTACACCTCCCTACTGCCTGCTAGGGTACACCTCCCTACTGTCTGCTAGGGTACACCTCCCTACTGTCTGCTAGGGTACACCTCCCTACTGCCTGCTAGGGTACACCTCCCTACTGTCTGCTAGGGTACACCTCCCACTGTCTGCTAGGGTACACCTCCCTACTGCCTGCTAGGGTAATCCTCCCTACTGTCTGCTAGGGCACACCTCCCTACTCCCTGCTAGGGTACACTTCCCTACTATCTGCTAGGGTACACCTCCCTACTGCCTGCTAGGGTACACCTCCCTACTGTCTGCTAGGGCACACCTCCCTACTCCCTGCTAGGGTACACCTCCCTACTGTCTGCTAGGGTACACCTCCCTACTGCCGACTAGGGTACACCTCCCTACTGCTGACTAGGGTACACCTTCTACTGCCTGCTAGGGTACACTCCCCTACTGTCTGCTAGGGTACCCCTCCCTACTGTCTGCTAGGGCACACCTCCCTACTGCCAGCTAGGGTAAACCTCTGTACTGTCTGCTAGGGTACACCTCCCTACTGTCTGCTAGGGTACACCTCCCTACTGCCTGCTAGGGCATACCTCCCTACTGCCTGCTAGGGTAAACCTCTGGACTGTCTGCTAAGGTACACCTCCCTACTGTCTGCTAGGGTACACCTCCCTACTGTCTGCTAGGGCACACCTCCCTACTCCCTGCTAGGGTACACCTCCCTGCTGTCTGCTAGGGTACACCTCCCTACTGCCTACTAGGGTACACCTTCTACTGCCTGCTAGGGTACACTCCCCTACTGTCTGCTAGGGTACACCTCCCTACTGTCTGCTAGGGCACACCTCCCTACTGCCTGCTAGGGTAAACCTCTGTACTGTCTGCTAGGGTACACCTCCCACTGTCTGCTAGGGTACACCTCCCTACTGTCTGCTAGGGTACACATTCCTACTGTCTGCTAGGGTACACCTCCCTACTCCCTGCTTGGGTACACCCCCATACTGCCTGCTAGGGTACACCTCCCTACTGTCTGCTAGGGTACACCTCCCTACTGTCTGCTAGGGTACACCTTCCTACTGTCTGCTAGGATACACCTCCCTACTCCCTGCTAGGGTACACCCCCATACTGCCTGCTAGGGTACACCTCGCTACTGTCTGCTAGGGTACACCTCCCTACTGTCTGCTAGGGTACACCTTCCTACTGTCTGCTAGGGTACACCTCCCTACTGCCTGCTAGGGTACACCCCCATACTGCCTGCTAGGGTACACCTCCCTACTGTCTGCTAGGGCACACCTCCCTACTGTCTGCTAGGGTACACCTTCCTACTGTCTGCTAGGGTACACCTCCCTACTCCCTGCTAGGGTACACCTCCCTACTCCCTGCTAGGGTACACCTCCCTACTGCCTGCTAGGGTACACCTCCCTACTGCCTGCTAGGGTACACCTTCCTACTGTCTGCTAGGGTACACCTCCCTACTCCCTGCTAGGGTACACCTCCATACTGCCTGGTAGGGTACACCCCCATACTGTCTGCTAGGGTACACCCCCCTACTCCCTGCTAGGGTACACCCCCATACTGCCTGCTAGGGTACACCTCCCTACTGTCTGCTAGGGTACACCTCCCTACTGTCTGCTAGGGTACACCTCCCTACTCCCTGCTAGGGTACACCCCATACTGCCTGCTAGGGTACACCTCCCTACTGTCTGCTAGGGTACTTTTCCCTACTGTCTGCTAGGGTACACATCCCTACTGTCTGCTAGGGTACACCTCCCTACTCCTTGCTAGGGTACACCCCCATACTGCCTGCTAGGGTACACCTCCCTACTGTCTGCTAGGGTACACCTCCCTACTCCCTGCTAGGGTACACCCCCATTCTGCCTGCTAGGGTACACATCCCTACTGTCTGCTAGGGTACACCTCCCTACTGCCTGCTAGGGTACACCTCCCTACTGCCTGCTAGGGTACACCTCCCTACTGCCTCCTAGGGTACACTTCCCTATTGTCTGCTAGGGCACACTTCCCTACTGCCTGCTAGGGTACACCTCCCTACTACCTGCTAGGGTACACCTCCCTACTGCCTGCTAGGGTAATCCTCCCTACTGTCTGCTAGGGCACACCTCCCTACTCCCTGCTAGGGTACACTTCCCTACTATCTGCTAGGGTACACCTCCCTACTGTTTGCTAGGGTACACCTCCCTACTGCCTGCTACGGTACACCCCCATACTGCCTGCTAGGGTACACCTCCCTACGGTCTGCTAGGGTACACCTCTCTACTGCCTGCTAGGGTACACCTCCCTACTGTCTGCTAGGGCACACTTCCCTACTCCCTGCTAGGGTACACCTCCCTACTGCCTGCTAGGGTAAACCTCTGTACTGTCTGCTAGGGTACACCTTCGACTGCCTGCTAGGGTACACTCCCCTACTGTCTGCTAGGGTACACCTCCCTACTGTCTGCTAGGGTACATCTCCCTACTGCCTCCTAGGGTACACCTCCCTACTGCCTCCTAGGGTCCACCTCATAACTGTCTGCTAGGGTACACCTCCCTACTGTCTGCTAGGGTACACCTCCCTACTGTCTGCTAGGGTACACCCCCCTACTGCCTGCTAAGGTACACCTCCCTACTGTCTGCTAGGGTACACCTCCCTACTGTCTGCTAGGGCACACCTCCCTACTCCCTGCTAGGGTACACCTCCTTACTGTCTGCTAGGGTACACCTCCCTACTGCCTGCAAGGGTACACCTTCTACTGCCTGCTAGGGTACACTCCCCTACTGTCTGCTAGGGTACACCTCCCTACTGTCTGCTGGGGCACACCTCCCTACTGCCTGCTAGGGTAAACCTCTGTACTGTCTGCTAGGGTAAACCTCCCACTGTCTGCTAGGGTACACCTCCTTACTGTCTGCTAGGGTACACATTCCTACTGTCTGCTAGGGTACACCTCCCTACTCCCTGCTTGGGTCCACCCCCATACTGCCTGCTAGGGTACACCTCCCTACTGTCTGCTAGGGTACACCTCCCTACTGTCTGCTAGGGTACACCTCCCAACTGTCTGCTAGGGTACACCTCCCTACTCCCTGCTAGGGTACACCCCCATACTGCCTGCTATGGTACACCTCGCTACTGTCTGCTAGGGTACACCTCCCTACTGTCTGCTAGGGTACACCTTCCTACTATCTGCTAGGGTACACCTCCCTACTGTCTGCTAGGGTACACCTTCCTACTGTCTGCTAGGGTACACCTCCCTACTCCCTGCTAGGGTACACCCCATACTGCCTGCTAGGGTACACCTCCCTACTGTCTGCTAGGGCACACCTCCCTACTGTCTGCTAGGGCACACCTCCCTACTGTCTGCTAGGGTACACCTTCCTACTGTCTGCTAGGGTACACCTCCCTACTCCCTGCTAGGGTACACCTCCCTACTGCCTGCTAGGGTACACCTCCCTACTGCCTGCTAGGGTACACCTTCCTACTGTCTGCTAGGGTACACCTCCCTACTCCCTGCTAGGGTACACCTCCATACTGCCTGGTAGGGTACACCCCCATACTGTCTGCTAGGGTACTCCCCCCTACCCACTGCTAGGGTACACCTCCCTACTGTCTGCTAGGGTACACCTCCCACTGTCTGCTAGGGTACACCTCCCTACTGTCTGCTAGGGTACACATTCCTACTGTCTGCTAGGGTACACCTCCCTACTCCCTGCTTGGGTACACCCCCATACTGCCTGCTAGGCTACACCTCCCTACTGTCTGCTAGGGTACACCTCCCTACTGTCTGCTAGGGTACACCTTCCTACTGTCTGCTAGGGTACACCTCCCTACTCCCTGCTAGGGTACACCCCCATACTGCCTGCTAGGGTACACCTCGCTACTGTCTGCTAGGGTACACCTCCCTACTGTCTGCTAGGGTACACCTTCCTACTGTCTGCTAGGGTACACCTCCCTACTCCCTCCTAGGGTACACCCCCATACTGCCTGCTAGGGTACACCTCCCTACTGTCTGCTAGGGCACAGCTCCCTACTGTCTGCTAGGGTACACCTCCCTACTGTCTGCTAGGGTACACCTTCCTTCTGTCTGCTAGGGTACACCTCCCTACTCCCTGCTAGGGTACACCTCCCTACTGCCTGCTAGGGTACACCTCCCTACTGCCTGCTAGGGTACACCTTCCTACTGTCTGCTAGGGTACACCTCCCTACTCCCTGCTAGGGTACACCTCCATACTGCCTGGTAGGGTACACCCCCATACTGTCTGCTAGGGTACACCCCCTACTCCCTGCTAGGGTACACCCCCATACTGCCTGCTAGGGTACACCTCCCTACTGTCTGCTAGGGTACACCTCCCTACTGTCTGCTAGGGTACACCTCCCTACTCCCTGCTAGGGTACACCCCATACTGTCTGCTAGGGTACTTTTCCCTACTGTCTGCTAGGGTACACCTCCCTACTGTCTGCTAGGGTACACCTCCCTACTCCCTGCTAGGGTACACCCCCATACTGCCTGCTAGTGTACACCTCCCTACTGTCTGCTAGGGTACACCTCCCTACTCCCTGCTAGGGTACACACCCATTCTGCCTGCTAGGGTACACATCCCTACTGTCTGCTAGGGTACACCTCCCTACTGCCTGCTAGGGTACACCTCCCTACTGCCTGCTAGGGTACACCTCCCTACTGCCTCCTAGGGTACACTTCCCTATTGTCTTCTAGGGCACACTTCCCTTCTGCCTGCTAGGGTACACCTCCCTACTACCTGCTAGGGTACACCTCCCTACTGCCTGCTAGGGTAATCCTCCCTACTGTCTGCTAGGGCACACCTCCCTACTCTCTGCTAGGGTACACTTCCCTACTATCTGCTAGGGTACACCTCCCTACTGTCTGCTAGGGTACACCTCCCTACTGCCTGCTAGGGTACACCTCCCTACTGCCTGCTAGGGTACACCTCCCTACGGTCTGCTAGGGTACACCTCTCTACTGCCTGCTAGGGTACACCTCCCTACTGTCTGCTAGGGCATACTTCCCTACTCCCTGCTAGGGTACACCTCCCTACTGCCTGCTAGGGTAAACCTCTGTACTGTCTGCTAGGGTACACCTTCGACTGCCTGCTAGGGTACACTCCCCTACTGTCTGCTAGGGTACACCTCCCTACTGTCTGCTAGGGTACACCTCCCTACTGCCTGCTAGGGTACACCTCCCTACTGCCTCCTAGGGTCCACCTCATAACTGTCTGCTAGGGTACACCTCCCTACTGTCTGCTAGGGTACACCTCCCTACTGTCTGCTAGGGTACACCATCCTACTGCCTGCTAGGGTACACCTCCCTACTGTCTGCTAGGGTACACCTCACAACTGTCTGCTAGGGTACACCTCCCTACTGCCTGCTAAGGTACACCTCCCTACTGTCTGCTAGGGTACACCTCCCTACTGTCTGCTAGGGCACACCTCCCTACTCCCTGCTAGGGTACACCCCCAAACTGCCTGCTAGGGTACACCTTCTACTGCCTGCTAGGGTACACTCCCCTACTGTCTGCTAGGGTACACCTCCCTACTGTCTGCTGGGGCACAACTCCCTACTGCCTGCTAGGGTAAACCTCTGTACTGTCTGCTAGGGTAAACCTCCCACTGTCTGCTAGGGTACACCTCCTTACTGTCTGCTAGGGTACACATTCCTACTGTCTGCTAGGGTACACCTCCCTACTGTTTGCTAGGGTACACCTCCCTACTGCCTGCTAGGGTACACCTCCCTACTGCCTGCTAGGGTAATCCTCCCTACTGTCTGCTAGGGCACACCTCCCTACTCCCTGCTAGGGTACACTTCCCTACTATCTGCTAGGGTACACCTCCCTACTGTTTGCTAGGGTACACCTCCCTACTGCCTGCTACGGTACACCCCCATACTGCCTGCTAGGGTACACCTCCCTACGGTCTGCTAGGGTACACCTCTCTACTGCCTGCTAGGGTACACCTCCCTACTGTCTGCTAGGGCACACTTCCCTACTCCCTGCTAGGGTACACCTCCCTACTGCCTGCTAGGGTAAACCTCTGTACTGTCTGCTAGGGTACACCTTCGACTGCCTGCTAGGGTACACTCCCCTACTGTCTGCTAGGGTACACCTCCCTACTTCTGCTAGGGTACATCTCCCTACTGCCTCCTAGGGTACACTTCCCTACTGCCTCCTAGGGTCCACCTCATAACTGTCTGCTAGGGTACACCTCCCTACTGTCTGCTAGGGTACACCTCCCTACTGTCTGCTAGGGTACACCTCCCTACTGCCTGCTAAGGTACACCTCCCTACTGTCTGCTAGGGTACACCTCCCTACTGTCTGCTAGGGCACACCTCCCTACTCCCTGCTAGGGTACACCTCCCTACTGTCTGCTAGGGTACACCTCCCTACTGCCTGCAAGGGTACACCTTCTACTGCCTGCTAGGGTACACTCCCCTACTGTCTGCTAGGGTACACCTCCCTACTGTCTGCTGGGGCACACCTCCCTACTGCCTGCTAGGGTAAACCTCTGTACTGTCTGCTAGGGTAAACCTCCCACTGTCTGCTAGGGTACACCTCCTTACTGTCTGCTAGGGTACACATTCCTACTGTCTGCTAGGGTACACCTCCCTACTCCCTGCTTGGGTCCACCCCCATACTGCCTGCTAGGGTACACCTCCCTACTGTCTGCTAGGGTACACCTCCCTACTGTCTGCTAGGGTACACCTCCCAACTGTCTGCTAGGGTACACCTCCCTACTCCCTGCTAGGGTACACCCCCATACTGCCTGCTAGGGTACACCTCGCTACTGTCTGCTAGGGTACACCTCCCTACTGTCTGCTAGGGTACACCTTCCTACTATCTGCTAGGGTACACCTCCCTACTGTCTGCTAGGGTACACCTTCCTACTGTCTGCTATGGTACACCTCCCTACTCCCTGCTAGGGTACACCCCATACTGCCTGCTAGGGTACACCTCCCTACTGTCTGCTAGGGCACACCTCCCTACTGTCTGCTAGGGCACACCTCCCTACTGTCTGCTAGGGTACACCTTCCTACTGTCTGCTAGGGTACACCTCCCTACTCCCTGCTAGGGTACACCTCCCTACTGCCTGCTAGGGTACACCTCCCTACTGCCTGCTAGGGTACACCTTCCTACTGTCTGCTAGGGTACACCTCCCTACTCCCTGCTAGGGTACACCTCCATACTGCCTGGTAGGGTACACCCCCATACTGTCTGCTAGGGTACACCCCCCTACTCACTGCTAGGGTACACCTCCCTACTGTCTGCTAGGGTACACCTCCCACTGTCTGCTAGGGTACACCTCCCTACTGTCTGCTAGGGTACACATTCCTACTGTCTGCTAGGGTACACCTCCCTACTCCCTGCTTGGGTACACCCCCATACTGCCTGCTAGGGTACACCTCCCTACTGTCTGCTAGGGTACACCTCCCTACTGTCTGCTAGGGTACACCTTCCTACTGTCTGCTAGGGTACACCTCCCTACTCCCTGCTAGGGTACACCCCCATACTGCCTGCTAGGGTACACCTCGCTACTGTCTGCTAGGGTACACCTCCCTACTGTCTGCTAGGGTACACCTTCCTACTGTCTGCTAGGGTACACCTCCCTACTCCCTGCTAGGGTACACCCCCATACTGCCTGCTAGGGTACACCTCCCTACTGTCTGCTAGGGCACAGCTCCCTACTGTCTGCTAGGGTACACCTCCCTACTGTCTGCTAGGGTACACCTTCCGTCTGTCTGCTAGGGTACACCTCCCTACTCCCTGCTAGGGTACACCTCCCTACTGCCTGCTAGGGTACACCTCCCTACTGCCTGCTAGGGTACACCTTCCTACTGTCTGCTAGGGTACACCTCCCTACTCCCTGCTAGGGTACACCTCCATACTGCCTGGTAGGGTACACCCCCATACTGTCTGCTAGGGTACACCCCCTACTCCCTGCTAGGGTACACCCCCATACTGCCTGCTAGGGTACACCTCCCTACTGTCTGCTAGGGTACACCTCCCTACTGTCTGCTAGGGTACACCTCCCTACTCCCTGCTAGGGTACACCCCATACTGTCTGCTATGGTACTTTTCCCTACTGTCTGCTAGGGTACACCTCCCTACTGTCTGCTAGGGTACACCTCCCTACTCCCTGCTAGGGTACACCCCCATACTGCCTGCTAGTGTACACCTCCCTACTGTCTGCTAGGGTACACCTCCCTACTCCCTGCTAGGGTACACACCCATTCTGCCTGCTAGGGTACACATCCCTACTGTCTGCTAGGGTACACCTCCCTACTGCCTGCTAGGGTACACCTCCCTACTGCCTGCTAGGGTACACCTCCCTACTGCCTCCTAGGGTACACTTCCCTATTGTCTGCTAGGGCACACTTCCCTTCTGCCTGCTAGGGTACACCTCCCTACTACCTGCTAGGGTACACCTCCCTACTGTCTGCTAGGGCACACTTCCCTACTCCCTGCTAGCGTACACCTCCCTACTGCCTGCTAGGGTAAACCTCTGTACTGTCTGCTAGGGTACACCTTCGACTGCCTGCTAGGGTACACTCCCCTACTGTCTGCTAGGGTACACCTCCCTACTGTCTGCTAGGGTACACCTCCCTACTGCCTGCTAGGGTACACTGTGGTTCTGAAAATTCCGGACCCTGCCATAATGGTGTACCAAGGCCTAAACACTCGTGCAGAAAATATCATCATACCACGACGAATTTGGTATCAATAGACCGGTAATGATCAGGACATTATGCCTGTGTATTTTCATCACGATACATTGATGCATGCAGGAGTTATTGGCAAATTCATTCTGAGCCCACAGGCTCTAGGTTGTGAACAAGCGTCCATTTTAGTTGTTGCCCTTTACATAGGCATATACATGAGCCAATGATTCTTAAAGGACACGTATTCCTTAGCTTGAGTTCTTCCTGACTCCCATTTGACCTGAACAGGCTGAATCTGCCTACGTGATGTTGGCCTCACCAAACCAGTCCATGCCCTCTAGTCAATCTATATTAAAGATCTGAGCAACTTGTGTACATTGGCCTGAGCAAGATTAGAAGGCCGAATACAGTAGCCATGCCTGTTTATGACCCACAAGCATCCCTTATCCTACATTTCTATCTTCCACACCTGGCTCTGTTTCTCTGCTTCTGGGCTTTTACAATGGGGAGGTGACTGTTTATATGATGGGGAGGAAACCAGTTCTATTGTGAGCTCAACCGGGCCTGCACAGGAAAATATGTGAAGTTTGACATATGTTCATGATGGAAGATGGGTTGGTCAGTTTGGGCAAGTAGAATGGAATTCATAATTATAGCCTGCTTTGTTATGGTACCATGGGAGCGACCTACAATGATGTGTTTTTCAGCAAGAATGTGAGCCTAGGGCCAAACTTTTTGTATAAAAGGCCTGCCTGAGAAAGCTCAGGCAGGCTCCCTCTTTCAATTGTAAAACTACGGTTGGACGACGAAGCCTCATAATTAATTATAATAAAGATGTCTTTTAATTTTACAGATTGGCTGTCAATTTCCTTTGCTGCTTTATTATGCAAACTGCTGGATAGATCCCTGGTGGGGAGAGTGAGTCATTTACTACTTTTCTTCAGTTGGCTGCCCAACTCGGGGCCTTATCATGGAGTGGTTATCTGCAGGAGTGTTTTGTCAAAGGATGGAAAGATTACTGGAGGCAGGACAGAATTCTACCAAAAAGAGGTACTCTGGGCACAGGGTTTTCTGGGGGATTATCTGTCTTTGTGGCCCAGTATGTTTTTCGATTTTTCTGACTTAAAACTCTCCTAAAGATGTCACTCCTGACTAAGGAACCCATTCTTTTTTTTTGCTGTCAGTATTTTTTAACAGACTGTTAGTGCAGTGGGGAATTGACAGTTATAATCTGGACAAATATTTGTGTATATGCAAATTGCAATTTGTATAGGCAGTTGAAGAGATATTTTCTCCATCTGTTTTAGTTGAAGAATAAAAATGGGTCGCTCCCAGTCCTTGGTTATTTATTGGTCGCAGAAATGTGACGCAGTCCTTGGTTATTTATTGGTCGCAGAAATGTGACGCTTTGGTTTGGGTACCGGTACATTTGGTTCAGTTGGTAGGCCTTTTGGTTGCTGTGGTTCAGATTATCGTTGGATAATCTTCCTCAGTATTGGTTCCTTGGTTTTATTTGAACACTGCAGTATTCAAAAACCGTGGGTCACGTACATTTGCGTGTATATCGTTGGAGATAGCCCCATGAAGTTTGAAACCCGACTAGTGAGCGCAGATGCCTGGTCGCGGTATTTTGTATTAGTATTGACTAGGTTGCAACAAAGGATTCCCAGTTGGAGGATTCGCGTCTGATACCTCCAGTTGGAACTCCAATTTATGAGCTCTCTTTAAAGGTCTGTGAGGCTGTCTCTTTTTGCAGCCTTCTGGAAATCTGTTGAAGAATTTAAAAAAATAGGAACTAAAACGTTTTTGTTGTAAATATGGTTTACAACTAGTTTTGGCAGGTTATTTTTGAAGACAGTCCGTAGGCTGTTCCTTGTTCCTGTCCTAAGTGTTGACCTATGGGTTAAAATGTGTGTTTAAATGTCTATGTTGTTTGAAGGTTTTCTTGTACATTGCGACGGCGCTATGTACAAGAACTGCGCTATGCACAAGAAATGGTTAGAGTGCGCTGTTTTGTGTGTCCTGAGTGTTTGACCCCCCTTCTGTTTTGTGTCTGGAATGAGCTCAATGTATGTATGTGTATGGGTCACGTTCAATAGATGTAAATAAGGCTCCAAAGAAAAAAAATGAAAAAACGAAATTGCCTGTTCTTTAGACGCACAGTGTTAGATGTTCACAGCCAAGTCTTTTCAGCTGCAGTATATCTAATCATTCAGCCAGCACCTCTCTAGTTAAACACGGGTGGTGGAATTTTGCAAACAGTCCTTTTTAAATAAATGTGGCGCAATCATCTCACGCAGTCCCAGTTAGGCCGCTGCGCTTAGGCTTGTGTGTTAATATGTATCTAAATAATAGGCAAGGGATGTAGTGAGCATTTTATATGTAGAACAGTCACAAATAGCAATAATTAGGCTTCATTAGGAAAAAATAATTATTAATTATGAAAAATAATTATTAAAAACAAAGTGCTACAAAAATCGTTTTTTAATATTTGTGAAGCTTAACACTCATACTATGACCCCCTAGCATTAAAATGTTTGATTTAAGTTATGTTGTACCACGAAAATGACCAAACACCTCTGTGCGCAATTTCCCTTACCCCAGGCGCAAACAAGCTCATTTCTATAAGGTATAACTTAGTATTTTCAAAAGCATTTCTCGTAAATTGGATATTAGACATTCTAGTAATACCCATTAACCAATAAAATATAGAATATTTATTTCTTAGTATCCAGAATGCAAAAGTCGATTTTCAGATAAATAGACTGTTTTAAATGGTTTCAGGGCCCCTTTTTAAAGTGTTTCTTTAGTAAATACATACATTTAGATCTTAAAATATATATGTTTGCAGGTTGTGCCTTCTTATGATTCAGCGAGTCAATGTGTCATAGAAATTGTTTTAAATATAGTGAAATATTGCAGGTTATGTGGAAGTGGTTAAACCTACTGGCCTTGTCAGCTTCAGTTACCACGAGCAGGGGACTGGCAGAACCTGTATAACGTGTTTCCAGCAGTAGTGGCCGAGATGTTATCTTGTAAGGCTGTCTTGTTGACATTTGTGACCTTTTAATTAGGGCCTCGCCTGTGGAATGCAGCATGACATGGTTAAGCATGCATCAGCTGCCTCTTTGTATTTAAATCCCTGCCCATGCCACGGTCCTGACCTGAGGTCACTTGAATAGCCTGACTTGTTTAAAAGTGTCTTCTTAAAGTGTTACAAATTTGACATTAGCTGGGATGGGGTTTTTGTTTTTGAACTAAAATGAGCAGAGGATGCAAGGCACATGTACAGCAATGATGATTGCATTTTAGCCAAAGAATAAATAATAGCTCCAGCATGTTCCTACAAAACGCTTGTTGTTCTGTAAATTATGTCATCACCACATTTATCTCAAATTAGAAATACGGCAGGGCTGACACAGCATTGCATCCCGCTAATAATAATAAAAGGAACACTATTTAATTTGTAAAACTGCAGCCTCATTTGTCAGTACCCTAAAGGATTGTACAGCCCACACGTGGTTTGCATAGCTCCCAGTTGCTTTCAAAACGCTGCACACAAGCGCTTTATATGAGATGTAGTTGATTGTATATGATTTAAATCTGTAACCTTCATTTCATTGCAGGCTGGCTTGTTCTCATTTGCCGCATTCACATTACATCTGCGTTAAAAGCGCACATCTGAGATAATAAACAAATAGGAAAGGTATTCCTCATGCAAAATTGTAGCACCTGCACTTCATGTCTTACAAATTAAGCACTGTGTAAAATGAGGAAACATGATTTCAAAAGGGCAAATGCAAAAGTGATTTCTTTGAGAAGACAAATATCAAACATTCTGCTAAATGATCTGTAGAACTGGTATATGTGTGTCTCCATGCTAGGAACGAATTTTTTTTTAAGTTAAGTTTATTTGACAAAATGAAAAACGAAGTGTTACATTGAGTTTTAGATAGGCAATAAATAGAAGCCCTTCCCCAAAATTCTGCAACTTAAAGGCCTTAGGCCTGAGTGAGAATGCGCGTTTTTGCAAGGTACATGGAAAATAGGTTACAGGTAAGTAATGAAAAGTTTTTGTATGTCACGTTGTGTCATGTTTTGTAGTCTGATAAAAAGGGTTATAATTGATGTTGTTATGCAAAATGTGTGTGTTGTGTATCTTTTCTGCTTCTTCCTACAGATAATTCATGGATTAATTCACAAGACACGTGAGTTGGCTGGTTGAAGAGAAATGTTTTTTTTTTGCGTAACCTCTTTAAGAAAAAAATGTGTGTGTTTATGTTTCATTTGTACATTTGGTCCACTGAAACGCGTTATTTGACACAGCAACATTATAGTTGACTGCAGGGTATCAATTACCTGATGCCCTGCTGTCAAAAGAAGGGCATGTGCCATGGTATTATGCATGACCGTTTATTCATATATGCTGTTTGTTTGTCTGGGCTGTTTTTCCTTGTGCTTGATATACAGCAAGTATATCTTATGGCTTGAGATATGCATTGTTTCACAATAAATTGGATGAATATTGTATTAAGACAAATTTCACAGATATGGACCTCATACTGTGAGCAGTAAGGCAGCTGTGTTTTTCCAGTTCATGCCTAATTTGGCTGTAATAATTTTTTTAAGAAAACTAAAATGATATACTGGATCATAGATTGCCATCCGTTGTTAGTCACTTAACTGCCCTTTTTCCTTAAGGACAGGCAGCTCTGCATTTATGTATCCTTGATTGGGCCTAAGGATGGAATTATAGATCCGTGACTAAAGGTGGCCTAATTTTGATATCGCATTTTTTATCACATTTTTTGATTCCTGAATAAGCCTATGGATTCATTTTTTTTTCGCTGAAGAGACAACTGAACATTAGTTAGAATTATCGTGTAGGGTATAGATTGTCAGCGATAGAGTTAAAATTCTGTAACATTGGTCTTTCCAAGTATCCCCGTGCTCTTGGTGCTGTGTCACATGCCTTAGGCCACCCAAGCAAACTCTTGTCCTTCCTATAGATTTTTCTTTTTGCTTTTTCCCTGACCAATGTTGCATCATGTTTAGTTATTGAAGATTTTAGTTGTGTCCTACTTCCATTTTTTTTCCCTTCTCCATCTTCCTTTCACCAGTCAGCCCATTTATTATTATGGGTGTATTGTTCATGTTCCACATACATTCCCTTTTGATTGATGAGACTAATTTTCAAGAATTTACTTTAGGCCCACTTCAAATGTCTTTTTCAGACTGACTGTCAGGATAGTGATAGCCTGGTTAAATGACCCAATACAAGTTTTCCATCTCAATAGGAGATATCTCAAGTTTACATTCTTTTTAGTACGGCATATTTTTATGTCTATTTTTAATTTTTCAGTTCCCTTCTGTTTCTGCTGTTTCTATTTTTTTAATAAGATGTGTTCTAATCATGCAGATACCAGGACTCTCTAGTTCTTGTCCTCTTGTCTGCACAGTTGATCATTAGCCTTTGTATTACATAGCGCACTTGATGCACATTGTTTTAAAAAGGGACTTTTCTTCATGTCCTTGATAATGTGTATTATGCCATTGCTCTATTTGAGATGTTCTAGATAAGGAGTTTAGGAACACCTAGGCTTCATCATAAAGGAGAATATGTATTTACCCCATTAAATAATGTACCCCATTAGACAATGCCACTGTGTGAGGGCATCCATTTAGGTTCCCATGGTGTATCGCCACTCCTTTGCAGATTACAGGCCACTTGCTTAACTGTTTTTATATCTGACTTGAAGGAAACTAACAATTGTGTTACACTTCCTATACCACTAGGTTCTGCGGGAATCTTCCAGAGTCAAAAAGGAAGAATGTTACCCTGCAGACCGGTGATCAAAAAAGCCTGGTCCCCATCAGTAAACATGGCAGACGACTACAGACTTCTTGGCCTTGCAATTCCTGACAGCAATCAGCAGCATGAACAGCAATCAGCAGCGTGAACAGCAATCAGCAGCGTGAACAGCAATCAGCAGCGTGGGCAGCGGTCATCAGCATGGACAGCGATCATCAGCGTGCCTCCAGTGGTACCTCCTAAGCAAGCCATTTGTTTCATCAGAAGGCGTTGTGAAAAGAAAAAAAAAAGGAGCTGATTTTCTGTTTTGCCTCAGAAGTTCAGTGCAAAGATGCGAAGGATCCCTGCTTTTGATGGCAGGACTGTCATCCACTTTGTGCAATTTGTTCAAACTGTCATGTGCTTGAACCTCTGGCAGCGCGCGGTCCCCTGACCCCCTTGGCCTGAGTTTTTGGCCTTTCCCCACACACACCTCTTTTCCCTTTGCTCCAGCAGAAAGGCAGTGCACCTGAGAATCCAAGTTTGGAAAAGGCACTACATTCCGGTGCCCATGAGAAGAGCAGTTTGATCGTCCTCTGACACTAAATGATGAGTGTTGGAGTCTGAAAGGAGTTACTGATCTTGAGAGGTTGATTCTCAGTGGTGCTTGTTTCTGCACAAGATGTTTTGTGCCCTTGATCAATGAAGAGCACATTTCCTGAGGTGTCACAGAGAAGAGACACTGGTGCATTTGTTTTAAGACATTGAGACTTTGAATGAACTGTGGGTGTTCCAGGAGGGCACTCCTACTGAGCATGAAAAGGCCTGGATCAAGAGGCCCAACGCGAAGAAGACACTGGAAGCGGATTTGATGGATAATAGAAGCCTGCAAGGAGAGGCTTTGACGGACTCTGGGTATTTTCTGTGAGCTTGCATAGAATTGGAGTTTGGAAACTAATTTTTGCTGCTTTGCTGGCATTTGTTTTAAAGTACTATTCTGTTTAGTAAAAGCAGAATGAAGTCTCTCTGTGGAAGTGTATCCCTTTTTCATCTGAGAGCATTGATCAGGAACGCCACTGTTTCACTTGAACATATAATAGATTACTGAAATGCATAGGAAGCTATATAAAATGTTATTAAATTCTAGGATTTGCTTTTTGTTTAGGATTGTGCAAGTATTTTGCATTTGACTTTTGCTTTTCCTTTTCTCTTGCTTTTTCTGAAATTGTATTATGGTTTTTTTTGTTAAATTTTTGATTGGTTACCATTTGCCAGTTGCAGGGTCACGTAGGAGTACCAACGGTTCAGTTTGTGACCTGAGTAGTGGCAGTAGGCCTGCAGGACTTGCAGTGTCCCTATGACCTGCTAATAATCACAGCTGAAGTACTCTATCAAGATCGCGTGAGCGACATTAGAAAATGGAGATTGTATTGAGGAATGACGATGAAAAGCAAGAGATGAAAAACCGAAATTATAGAATGTTGTTCTCTAAGGGTGGTATAACTTTCTCTATTTTAATACTTTTATGTATTCTATTAGTTATTATATTACGTCTGCACCAACTTCTCAACCTACTCTTTCTTTACTGTTTCTTCACATGACTTTCATATTTTAACTGAACATACATTGGTTAGGCCAGAGTTTACTGATAGACCCTTCTGTACAGCTTATACATCAACACTAGAACATCAATATTTGTTGGGTGGGTGATCCTATACCACGTACTACAGATAGAGGTGTTCACTATTTGGTCCTGCCATATATGGCCTTTGTACCACTACGTGTGTAAGAAGACTTGTCCCGAGAGAGTTGCTAAGTAGTAAGATAATACTACAGCAACCCCTTTGATGATCTGATAAGTATAGACCTAGATTCAGCCATACATGGGTTTAGGTTATTGCCTATATAAGGGCAAAAGGGGCGTCTGTGGTTCTGAAAATTCCGGACCCTGCCATAATGGTGTACCAAGGCCTAAACACTCGTGCAGAAAATATCATCATACCACGACGAATTTGGTATCAATAGACCGGTAATGATCAGGACATTATGCCTGTGTATTTTCATCACGATACATTGATGCATGCAGGAGTTATTGGCAAATTCATTCTGAGCCCACAGGCTCTAGGTTGTGAACAAGCGTCCATTTTAGTTGTTGCCCTTTACATAGGCATATACATGAGCCAATGATTCTTAAAGGACACGTATTCCTTAGCTTGAGTTCTTCCTGACTCCCATTTGACCTGAACAGGCTGAATCTGCCTACGTGATGTTGGCCTCACCAAACCAGTCCATGCCCTCTAGTCAATCTATATTAAAGATCTGAGCAACTTGTGTACATTGGCCTGAGCAAGATTAGAAGGCCGAATACAGTAGCCATGCCTGTTTATGACCCACAAGCATCCCTTATCCTACATTTCTATCTTCCACACCTGGCTCTGTTTCTCTGCTTCTGGGCTTTTACAATGGGGAGGTGACTGTTTATATGATGGGGAGGAAACCAGTTCTATTGTGAGCTCAACCGGGCCTGCACAGGAAAATATGTGAAGTTTGACATATGTTCATGATGGAAGATGGGTTGGTCAGTTTGGGCAAGTAGAATGGAATTCATAATTATAGCCTGCTTTGTTATGGTACCATGGGAGCGACCTACAATGATGTGTTTTTCAGCAAGAATGTGAGCCTAGGGCCAAACTTTTTGTATAAAAGGCCTGCCTGAGAAAGCTCAGGCAGGCTCCCTCTTTCAATTGTAAAACTACGGTTGGACGACGAAGCCTCATAATTAATTATAATAAAGATGTCTTTTAATTTTACAGATTGGCTGTCAATTTCCTTTGCTGCTTTATTATGCAAACTGCTGGATAGATCCCTGGTGGGGAGAGTGAGTCATTTACCACTTTTCTTCAACACCTCCCTACTGCCTCCTAGGGTCCACCTCATAACTGTCTGCTAGGGTACACCTCCCTACTGTCTGCTAGGGTACACCTCCCTACTGTCTGCTAGGGTACACCATCCTACTGCCTGCTAGGGTACACCTCCCTACTGTCTGCTAGGGTACACCTCACAACTGTCTGCTAGGGTACACCTCCCTACTGCCTGCTAAGGTACACCTCCCTACTGTCTGCTAGGGTACACCTCCCTACTGTCTGCTAGGGCACACCTCCCTACTCCCTGCTAGGGTACACCTCCCTACTGTCTGCTAGGGTACACCTCCCTACTGCCTGCTAGGGTACACCTTCTACTGCCTGCTAGGGTACACTCCCCTACTGTCTGCTAGGGTACACCTCCCTACTGTCTGCTGGGGCACACCTCCCTACTGCCTGCTAGGGTAAACCTCTGTACTGTCTGCTAGGGTAAACCTCCCACTGTCTGCTAGGGTACACCTCCTTACTGTCTGCTAGGGTACACATTCCTACTGTCTGCTAGGGTACACCTCCCTACTCCCTGCTTGGGTACACCCCCATACTGCCTGCTAGGGTACACCTCCCTACTGTCTGCTAGGGTACACCTCCCTACTATCTGCTAGGGTACACCTCCCTACTGCCTGCTAGGGTAAACCTGTGTATTGTCTACTAGGGTACACTTCCCTACTGTCTGCAAGGGTACACCTCCCTACTGCCTGCTAGGGTACACCTCCCTACTGTCTGCTAGGGTACACCTCCCTACTGTCTGCTAGGGTACACCTCCCTACTGCCTGCTAGGGTACACCTCCCTACTGTCTGCTAGGGTACACCTCCCACTGTCTGCTAGGGTACACCTCCCTACTGCCTGCTAGGGTAATCCTCCCTACTGTCTGCTAGGGCACACCTCCCTACTCCCTGCTAGGGTACACTTCCCTACTATCTGCTAGGGTACACCTCCCTACTGCCTGCTAGGGTACACCTCCCTACTGTCTGCTAGGGCACACCTCCCTACTCCCTGCTAGGGTACACCTCCCTACTGTCTGCTAGGGTACACCTCCCTACTGCCGACTAGGGTACACCTCCCTACTGCCGACTAGGGTACACCTTCTACTGCCTGCTAGGGTACACTCCCCTACTGTCTGCTAGGGTACCCCTCCCTACTGTCTGCTAGGGCACACCTCCCTACTGCCAGCTAGGGTAAACCTCTGTACTGTCTGCTAGGGTACACCTCCCTACTGCCTGCTAGGGCATACCTCCCTACTGCCTGCTAGGGTAAACCTCTGGACTGTCTGCTAAGGTACACCTCCCTACTGTCTGCTAGGGTACACCTCCCTACTGTCTGCTAGGGCACACCTCCCTACTCCCTGCTAGGGTACACCTCCCTACTGTCTGCTAGGGTACACCTCCCTACTGCCTGCTAGGGTACACCTTCTACTGCCTGCTAGGGTACACTCCCCTACTGTCTGCTAGGGTACACCTCCCTACTGTCTGCTAGGGCACACCTCCCTACTGCCTGCTAGGGTAAACCTCTGTACTGTCTGCTAGGGTACACCTCCCACTGTCTGCTAGGGTACACCTCCCTACTGTCTGCTAGGGTACACATTCCTACTGTCTGCTAGGGTACACCTCCCTACTCCCTGCTTGGGTACACCCCCATACTGCCTGCTAGGGTACACCTCCCTACTGTCTGCTAGGGTACACCTCCCTACTGTCTGCTAGGGTACACCTTCCTACTGTCTGCTAGGGTACACCTCTCTACTCCCTGCTAGGGTACACCCCCATACTGCCTGCTAGGGTACACCTCGCTACTGTCTGCTAGGGTACACCTCCCTACTGTCTGCTAGGGTACACCTTCCTACTGTCTGCCAGGGTACACCTCCCTACTCCCTGCTAGGGTACACCCCCATACTGCCTGCTAGGGTACACCTCCCTACTGTCTGCTAGGGCACACCTCCCTACTGTCTGCTAGGGTACACCTCCCTACTGTCTGCTAGGGTACACCTTCCTACTGTCTGCTAGGGTACACCTCCCTACTCCCTGCTAGGGTACACCTCCCTACTGCCTGCTAGGGTACACCTCCCTACTGCCTGCTAGGGTACACCTTCCTACTGTCTGCTAGGGTACACCTCCCTACTCCCTGCTAGGGTACACCTCCATACTGCCTGGTAGGGTACACCCCCATACTGTCTGCTAGGGTACACCCCCCTACTCCTTGCTAGGGTACACCCCCATACTGCCTGCTAAGGTACACCTCCCTACTGTCTGCTAGGGTACACCTCCCTACTGTCTGCTAGGGTACACCTCCCTACTCCCTGCTAGGGTACACCCCATACTGCCTGCTAGGGTACACCTCCCTACTGTCTGCTAGGGTACTTTTCCCTACTGTCTGCTAGGGTACACCTCCCTACTGTCTGCTAGGGTACACCTCCCTACTCCCTGCTAGGGTACACCCCCATACTGCCTGCTAGGGTACACCTCCCTACTGTCTGCTAGGGTACACCTCCCTACTCCCTGCTAGGGTACACCCCCATTCTGCCTGCTAGGGTACACATCCCTACTGTCTGCTAGGGTACACCTCCCTACTGCCTGCTAGGGTACACCTCCCTACTGCCTGCTAGGGTACACCTCCCTACTGCCTCCTAGGGTACACTTCCCTATTGTCTGCTAGGGCACACTTCCCTACTGCCTGCTAGGGTACACCTCCCTACTACCTGCTAGGGTACACCTCCCTACTGCCTGCTAGGGTAATCCTCCCTACTGTCTGCTAGGGCACACCTCCCTACTCCCTGCTAGGGTACACTTCCCTACTATCTGCTAGGGTACACCTCCCTACTGTCTGCTAGGGTACACCTCCCTACTGCCTGCTAGGGTACACACCCATACTGCCTGCTAGGGTACACCTCCCTACGGTCTGCTAGGGTACACCTCTCTACTGCCTGCTAGGGTACACCTCCCTACTGTCTGCTAGGGCACACTTCCCTACTCCCTGCTAGGGTACACCTCCCTACTGCCTGCTAGGGTAAACCTCTGTACTGTCTGCTAGGGTACACCTTCGACTGCCTGCTAGGGTACACTCCCCTACTGTCTGCTAGGGTACACCTCCCTACTGTCTGCTAGGGTACAACTCCCTACTGCCTGCTAGGGTACACCTCCCTACTGCCTCCTAGGGTCCACCTCATAACTGTCTGCTAGGGTACACCTCCCTACTGTCTGCTAGGGTACACCTCCCTACTGTCTGCTAGGGTACACCATCCTACTGCCTGCTAGGGTACACCTCCCTACTGTCTGCTAGGGTACACCTCACAACTGTCTGCTAGGGTACACCTCCCTACTGCCTGCTAAGGTACACCTCCCTACTGTCTGCTAGGATACACCTCCCTACTGTCTGCTAGGGCACACCTCCCTACTGTCTGCTAGGGTACACCTCCCTACTGTCTGCTAGGGTACACCTCCCTACTCCCTGCTAGGGTACACCCCCATACTGCCTGCTAGGGTACACCTCCCTACTGTCTGCTAGGGCACACCTCCTTACTGTCTGCTAGGGCACACCTCCCTACTGTCTGCTAGGGTACACCTTCCTACTGTCTGCTAGGGTACACCTCCCTACTGTCTGCTAGGGTACACCTTCCTACTGTCTGCTAGGGTACACCTCCCTACTCCCTGCTAGGGTACACCCCCATACTGCCTGCTAGGGTACACCTCCCTACTGTCTGCTAGGGCACACCTCCTTACTGTCTGCTAGGGCACACCTCCCTACTGTCTGCTAGGGTACACCTTCCTACTGTCTGCTAGGGTACACCTCTCTACTGTCTGCTAGGGTACACCTCCCTACTGCCTGCTAGGGTACACCTCTGTACTGCCTGCTAGGGTATACCTCCCTGCTGCCTTCTAGGGCGCACCTCCCTACTGCCTGCTAGGGTACACCTCCCTACTGTCTGCTAGGGTACACCTCACAACTGCCTGCTAGGGCACACCTCCCTACTGCCTGCTATGGTACAACTCCCTACTGCCTCCTAGGGTACACCTCCCTACTGCCTGCTAGGGTACACCTCCCTACTGTCTTCTAGGGCACACTTCCGTACTGTCTGCTAGGGTACACCTCCCTACTGCCTGCTAGGGTACACCTCCCTACTGTCTGCTAGTGTACACCTCCCTACTGTCTGCTAGGGTACACCTCCCTACTGTCTGCTAGGGCAAACCTCCCTACTGCCTGCTAGGGCACACCTCCCTACTGGCTGCTAGGGTACACCTCACAACTTCCTGCTAGGGTACACATCCCTACTTGGAGTTCTGGACTTTTTGGTTCCGTCCAGAGGTGTCAGGGAACAACACCCAAAGACCCCGGAGTTCCACCTGCCTTGGTGCGCAAATGAACAGAAACACGGGCTTCTCGATGGTGGCGTCAAAGACCAAAGGTTTATTACTGCAGGGACACAGAAATCACAGAATCTACACACGGGCAGAGACTAGGAGACTGTTCGATTTGTACATTGAGGGTTGCTCCTTATATACCAAAAATTGTGCTTCAGGCAAATATTTCACATGTCAGTACATTCCCAAACCTTTGTGTCTTAAACAATAAATATTTGGCGTTACACAGGAACTGTCGATAATATCTGATGCCAAACATCACGAAGAGGGGTTCCCACTAGTCCATCACAATCCCTTGTCAATATTGCATTCAAGAGCCGGACCGCCTCATCGTAAAGTTCGTTACCTCCCCCTAATAAAGGCCCAGAAGGAAAGGAGCAGAGCCAGGTGCAGAAGATAGAAAAACGGGATAAGAGATGTTTGTGGGTTGTAAATGGGCAAGGCTACCAGCTTCGGCCGCCTAATCATGATCAGGACAATGGACAGGAAAACCAGTTCAGGTGGGCTGGCCTCGGGCAGAGGAGGCAGCCTTTGTCGAGTCATGCAGCTTCAGCGTGATCTGGTTTAAGGTGTACGTGTCATGAAAGAGGTGAATCTCCGGCTAAGGCTACGTGTCCTTAATCAAAGTGGAGTGAATGAAGTGATCAGAGGCTATTGCATATGTGAGGGCAAGAAAATACAAAATGGCTGCCATGATCTAAGATGGATGCCATGGGTAGATCAGAAATGTGTTCATAACAGGAGTGCTCTTGCTCGTATCGTAGCGAAAACACCAGGATATGCTAAATGGATCATTTGCGGTTCGCTGATACTAATATTATGTATTTCCGACAAACTTGAAAACACGGGTTCAAATCGTCACGGAACCTCAGACCCTCCTTTTGCCCTTACATAGGGAATTACTCAGTCTATATCAGAGTCTAGTTCTATACTCATCAGGTCAGTGACATGTTGTTGTATCATCACCCTTTCTCGTGCCTTTTCTCCAAACGCAGGTGGTTTCCTAAAACAGGTTGCAGCACAAAGGCCACACAGGGCTGGACCACACTGGATAATCAGGCAGCATGAGAAGAGGAATACTAATATGACACCAATGACCATTAGAACCTTCCATCCCCACGCTGAGATTAGAGTCCAAACCCACTCCATAAAGGACCAGTTTCCCTTGTCTACATGTATAGAGTCGGAAATCTTGTGTAGCTTAGAGATCGCCTCATAGACTGTTGGAGCATTATTAGGAATAAAGACACAGCAGCTCGATTGGATCATTCTGCATACCCCACCTCGGTCTGCAAGGATAACGTCTAAAACCATACGGTTTTGCAACGTCATGAGTCTATCCGCCTGAAGCTCAGCTGTTAGGTTGCTAAGGGCACCAGCAGTTTCGGTAATAGTAGATTCAACTACCCGTGTTAGCTGACGTATGTTTCTACTATTGGCCATAGGCCCCCAAAACGGAAGGAAGCCTTTGAAGAAGTCTCCAGCTTCCTGACCAGCAGTATCTTCCTTGTTGAAGACACCTCTCGCTACTCTGGTTCTGTGGTAATCAGATGAAGCAGTGTATGTTGGAGGCAACAATCGAGCAATATAGCATGAACCTGAAAAGTCTGCAGGCAACCATGTATAAGCTCGGTCTCGACAAATGAAATAGGTACCCCTAGCAGTAAGGAAGGCAGGGGAAGAGTTAGCCGGAAACACATAAGTCTCAACGCACTCACTCCTCCCTAGCTGAGCTCTCGGATTTCTCCCATTACCTTGCAAACAGACCTGACCTCGGTGAGGTACGACCCAGATTGGAGTTGAGCTTTTACGCTTGCTTTCTCCTAAACTAAGGCGATACTCTGAAGTATTCCAACTCAAATACACTCGTAGTTCGTCTCTAGGGTATGATGGAGTATTATTGACATCCTTGATCATGTCAATAATTCCCTGGACTAAAGCTTTGTTGGCAGAGTTATATCTAGTGGAACGTGGTGGACGCGGAGGATAGGTCTCAAGGGCATAAGCAAAGATGGTTTGAAGGGCCTGAAATGATCCATTGTAGCTGAAAGGCAAAACCAGATAGGGAATACCTTTTTCCATAGTGTGGGGTATCAAGCCACACACCCAGCAGTCTGTAGTGTTAACTACCAGTTGGTGTTGGTGCAAGAGCTGTACAAAAGTGTTGTTAATGAACTCTGTACGTCGTGCTTGCTCATGTTCAGGAAACGAGTGAAAAGAGTGTATAGAAGAAACAGTAGAAGTAACAGGATCAAGGGGAGGTACTGTAGTAACTGGCACAAAAATCAGATTTATACTAAAGACGATTCCACCCACCAATGTTGCTAAAATAATCAAAAATGTAACGGCACATTGCATCAAAAAGCATTTGTTACGAAGAATTTTGTACAGTCTGTTTCTGCGAACATAAATCACATTTTCTCGTTGCAGCGCAGGAAGCTCCATCTTCTACAATCCGCTCGCGACCACTGATGATGTGTACGTAGATGAAAATGCCTCTGTCAGCCCTGGGAGTTCCCAGAACCAACAGAAAGATCGACCTTGTGTCAGACCCCTGCAAATTCAAACTAGGCACACAGCCACGACCCTACGGCTACCCAGACGGCAAGGCAATTAAAAAAACAAACAATAGCAAACTTCCTGGCTGAAGGCAAATGTTCCATATCAAGTGTTCAATATATAAAAAAATCACAATATGCAGTTGCCTGCTTTATTTGTCCGTTTTGTGTTTTCTCAAATTGTATTTCTGTTTCGCAGGTATCGTCTGATCGGAAAATAGTGTGTCATTAGCAGCTGTTGTAGTGTTTAAGTTCGCAGATAGCAAAGTGTCTTCTGATGCTGGAGACAAATGTTCAGTGTTCAAAAGAGTCTTTTCAGGAGGAGAGTCAGATTTTGGAGTATCAGTAATCAATTTGGCATCGCTGAAAGGAATAAACTTTGGTGTGCTGTCAGTTTCGGAGGCACCAATTCCCTTTTTCACCCAGTCGTCGTAAGGCAGTGGCAACGGAACACGCTTTACATGAGAAGCGTGAATCCAGTGCTTGCGGCCAGCAACACGTACGGCTGTCCTCGTTGCCAGCAGGACCTGGAAGGGGCCGATGTAGCGAGGCTGAAGATTCTTTGTCCTCGCGAAGTTTCTGACCACCACTTGGTCGCCGGGTTTCAGTTGATGCCCTGGACTCTCCGGAGGCTTTGGTAGTGCATCGAAAACCTGTTGATGAATAAGACTCAATTTAGCAGTCAAGTCGTAAAGGTAGTCTATCAACATAGGATATTCCAGCTGTCTGAACTCCCTTGGTCTTGGCACCCCCCAAATGTTGGCAGGACGACCAAATACAATCTCGTAAGGGCTAAGCCCCACTCGAGAATGTACAGTCGCTCTTGTGGATAACAGAGCCAAAGGAAGTGCGTCTGGCCAAGCCAAACCTGTGGATGCTTGTATCTTAGCTATCTTCAGCTTGAGGGTGCCATTATAACCCTCCACTAGACCAGCTGACTGAGGATGGTTCGCACTATGAAATTTTTGTTTCAAACCTAGGCCTGCACATACACTCTGCATAACTTTCCCTATAAATTCACTTCCGTTATCTGACCATACAATCCGTGGCATACCGAATCTAGGGAAATATTCTTTGAGAAGAATTTTGGCAGTTGATAAGGCAGTATTGTCCTTCAGTGGGTATGCCTCTATCCACCTGGAAAAAGCACAAATCACCACCAAGACGTATTTCAAATTATTACAGCGGTCCATGTGAATGAAATCTAACTGAATCACTTCAAAGGGACAGGAAGGAGGAGCGAAATGACCAGCTGGAGTTGGAGTTCCCTTGCCAGGGTTATGCATCAAGCACACCATACAATTTTTCACCACTCTCTCTGCACACTTACTGATCCCATCATTCTTCCAGACCGGAGCCAACATCTTACAGATGCCTTTAGAACTTATATGCGCTACTCCGTGCGCCATTGTCACAACTGCAAGCACATACGCATCCGGCAACATCCAACGTTGCTGCTCTGTCAAATCAATCCAACATCCATTCGAGTCCAACTTGCCCGTACCCTCTCTCCATACACGTTTCTCTTCCTCAGTTGCTTCTCTCTGAATCTCTTTCACACTTTCCATTGTATCTTCACACATCCCAGACTCAGCGATCCATCTTGTAGACGTTGCAACATACATTCTACTCATCACATCTCTAGCTGTCTGTTTAGCAATTTCATCAGCAAAAGCATTCCCACGTCCAACATCATCCGTGATTGCTTTATGAGCACTGCACTTTACAATTGCAACTTCAGTTGGCAAGGTTAGAGATTCCAACAAGTCGTTAACTAGCTGACCATGTTGAATCTTAGTCCCATGGGACGTAATGAAACCTCTTTCTCTCCACAACCGGCCAAAACTATGGGCCACGCCAAATGCGTACTGACTATCTGTGAACACATTCACTCTCTTTCCCTCAGCTAAAACACATGCTCTCGTTAGAGCTATTATTTCTGCAGCTTGGGCAGAATTCTGACTCACTCTTGCAGTCTCCACAATCGTCTTCAAAGTCGTCACCGCGTAAGCAGCAGTCACATCACCATTCTCCAATTTAAAACAAGACCCATCAACATACAACGTGCCATCTGGATCTGACAACGGAGTATCCTTCAGGTCGATGCGTCCTTTTGTCTCTTCCTCCGTTTTAAAACAGCAGTCATGTGGCTCAGAATCACTCGACTCTTGATCAGTCGGCAACAGCGTTGCTGGATTCAATACATTACACCTTTTGATCTGAATATGACTCGCTAGTAGTGTTAGTTCGTAACCAGATAATCTCGCACTGGTAAGGTGTTGTGTCTTCGTTCGGTTCATGAGTGTATCCACTGCATGAGGAACCATGACCACTAGCATGTTGTTCATCACCAAACCAGCAGATTGCCGAATGGAAGCCGCAGCTGCCGCTGTAGCCCTCAAACAACTAGGCAACGCTCTAGCTACCGGATCTAATGTTGATGAGAAATACGCACAAGGGCGTTGTTTATCACCAAACTTCTGTGTCAGGACACTCAACGCGCAACCTTCTCTCTCGTGAACGTAGAGCGTGAATGGTTTACTGTAATCAGGTGTACCCAATACAGGAGCTGAACACAAGGCTTTTCGTAATTCGGAAAAACTCTCTTGACATTCATCAGACCATGGCACCGGACTCGGAACATTTTTCCCAGTCAAAGCTACCAATGGCTTCGCTAAAAGAGAAAAATTTGGAATCCACTGCCTACAGTAAGAGGTAATACCTAAAAAGGCACGTACTTCTCTCTGTGTACGTGGAACACTCATTTGCGTAATTGCTTTTATTCTTTCTGGGGTCAACTTCCTTCCCTCCTTTGACAAGAGATGACCTAGGTAGGTCACTTCTTGGCAACAGTATTGCATCTTGGAAGGTGATACTTTGTGATTCAAATCAGACAAATGATGTAACAACGATACTGTAGCTGCTTTGCAAGTTTCCTTGTCATCGGCAGCCACTAAAAGATCATCTACGTACTGTACTAGGGCAGAACCTGGAGGAAGGACAAAAGAATCTAGCTGACTTTTTAATGCTTGACTGTAAATAGATGGACTCTCACAGTAGCCTTGTGGAGCGCGTTTAAATCTGAAGCTTCGACCTCCTAGACAGAAGCCAAAAATATCCCTGCTTTCCTCGGCTATCGGAATGCTGAAAAAGGCATTCTTCAAGTCGATGACTGAGAACCAATTGGCTGTAGCAGGAATCAATGTTAACAAGGCAGTAATGTCTGGAACCACAGGAAACTGTGGAACCACAATCTTATTAACTTCTCTAAGGTCTATGACAAACCTATATACTGGAGGCTTCGAAGGATCAGTTCGTTTCAGAATTGGCAATACAGGACTATTACAAACATTTCCTCGAGTTTCTTCAACCACACCTTTCTTAATCAAATCTTGCACAATCAATAAAAGTGCACGTTCTCCTTCACTCGATATTTTATATTGGGGAATTCTAGGAAATTTTACATTTGCTTTCAAAGTTACTACATACGGTGGTATTTCTAAAAGGCCTACATCATTAGGACCAGTCGCCCAAAGAGAATCAGGGAGTGAGCGCAGCTCTGGCGGGAGTGCGTCCATTGACAAGTACATCGGAGAAGTGAGTCTTTTACCCAAAGTAAGCTGTACTCCTTCCGGAGAACAGTACAGTGTCGCATATAGTCGTTTTAACAAATCTAAACCAAGCAGATTTTCATTACAACCTGTCGTCAAAATCAAGGGTGCTTTCAATTGGCATGGTCCAACAGAAATAGACAAAGGATTAGATATCGGGTTGTAAACAGGGGCGCCTGAAAAACCTACGGAAACATTTGTTGAGCCAGACAAAGGTGCGCCAGGGAGTTTCGCATGAATTATAGAACTTTTTGCGGCACCAGTATCCAACAGAAACGGTTCGACTACACCTGATGTTGCTACTGCGACATAAGGCCCACTCTGATCCACTGGAACTGATACTACTCCCTCTCTTTGTCCATGGCTGTCCTAGTACCCATTTTGCTGGAATCCCTCATCAACTTCACAATAATCCTCAACAAGATATTGCTGAGATCTATTCTGTTGAGCTGACTGTACGTTTCGTTGATCAAAGTGATTAGAGGGACGATCATTCGTTTGCGGAGGCATAGCACCTCGCCCTCGACCTTTAGAATTCTGCGCAAAACCACCACGACCTCTCTGAGCTGCTGCTGCATTATTTTGCGCTAAAATCGGACATTCATTCTTGTAGTGACCCTCTTTCTTACAGTACGCACACTGATTCCACTGATATTGAGGCCTGGTTGAACTATAATCTGTCCTCTGATACGAATTCTGTTGCATATTAGTCTGGTTCGTGCGAGGCGGATACGCCTGCTGTAAAAGAACTTTAGTCTTTAAATCTTTCGTTTTCTTCTCTGATTTCTCCTTTTCCTCTTTATCCCTATTTTCGTAGTACTGCGCAGTCGCAAGTATTTGCGCAGTCGTGGAAACAGCCCACGCACTCTCTGAATCCTTTAATTTATTGCATAATTCGGGTAACAAATTATGCACAAATTTATCGACAAACAATCTCTGTCCTCCTTCAGTGCTCATATCCTGACCACTATGGTCTACAAAAGTCTCTTCAAACCTCGTGAAGAAGTCGGAGACACTTTCGTCTTTCTTTTGCTTGCATGCGGATAATTTATCCCAATTAACACGCAACGCAGGCATCAGAGTCTTCATTAAGTCAATTATTCTACCTGGAAGATTAGCAATTAGGGGCTCGGGTTTTGCACCACCCGTTTGCTGACCATCCGCTGCAGTGATAGCTGCCCAATCACCACCTAAGGCTGCTTGATGATCCTCTCTACGAATTTTAGCCCACACTGGTTGTGGAACTACATTGCCAAATAACATGTCGATGTCTGCCAAATTCATTATACAAGCTTCAACTGTCTGTGTCAATTCTTTGTAATATCCGGCCGGATTCTTACGCGGATCTGGTAAGGCCTGTTTCACTGCTAGTACTTCAGCTCGCTTCCATGGAATGTGTATCCACACTCGTTGGAACTGTGCTGGAGCGGCCGCAATACCAGCAACCGCATCAGCTTGAATAGCTTCGCGCCAAATCGGAGGAACCTCCCTCATAGGATATTGGCGACTTAGCTTCATTTTACCTTTCTCTAAATCTCTCGGCGAACGAAGAGATGGATCATTCCTAAAACTCAAAATAAGTTCCATCGCTTCTTTTATATTATCACCCACTATCATTCCTGCAGCAAACTCTTTTTGCACCTTAATTAAATCCTCCAAGTCTGATTCAACATCATCTTCCTCTATTTCCTCACGTAACAACGAGCACATCTCATCAAAGACGTATCGTTGCGTTGGTTCCTTCCACTGCATAAACGTATCTAATACATCTCTCGTATTATATCGTCTAACTTTCGTAATCCATCTGAGAGCCGTGGAATCTAAAACTCCCCGTTCTTCAGTACTTGGTAGCTGACTACGTCTCTGAACTGAATCAGAAGTAGGAGTCTGAATTAAGGATTTATATAAAGGAGACAGAATATTAGCAACAGAATCAGTTATTTTTCGACGTACAGAAAGTGGAGTTAATACACTTACAGACGTAGAGAACACAGTAGAGGTAGGAACAGATTGCGAAGCAGTAGGAGTATCGATGAAAATAGTTTGTGAAGTAGTAGGTGTAAGCGAGACAGATACAGGTATAGAAGTCGGCAACCCAGGAAGAGGAGGAGCCGTAGGAACATTCACATTAACCACAGGAGGTACAGGAACTAGATTCTGAGGAACAAGAACACCAGGTTGTCCAGCAACCGGCAATTGAACATTCGGTACAAGTTGAGCCGCAGCACCTTGTGCGTACGGTGGAGGTGAACGTAACAGATAAGACAACAGAGGATCGTTTTCGGGATCCTCCAGTATCTTAGCTGTTTTCGATGGCAAGGCAGGGTAGCACTTGTCAATCGCTAAATTATGCTCTCTAATTGCTACATCTATAGCCTTCTCGCACTCATTATCTTGCAGTTGTTTAGTTGCTTGCTCTAGAGTTAACTCTTCTTGCTCTTTTTGTTCTTTCTTCAACCTTTTCATTTCTCTCTGTTTAGATTCTTTTTGCCAATAACGGAAAGAATCAAACATTGCCGGCCGGGCTTTCTTACTAAACAATTTCGCTTCTAAATTATCAAGGATCTCGGGTTCAAAACTACCATGTAGTGGCCAACTAAGGACACCATCCTTCTTACAGTAACGGACCCACACCTCGTTATAGGATATAGGACCCACTCCAAATTTGCAATATAGGTCATAAAGGGGAGTCCCAATTGGAGGAACCAAACAAGAATCCTCCAATCGTGAGTCATGGTTGCAACCGAAACAAGACAACATTTTCCGACTTACCATTTTCAGTCTGGAACACGAAACAAACAAAACACGAAACAGATATGTGCACTTGAACCAAGAACTTAGGCCTACCAAAACCAAGCTAATGTATCGATACCCAAACTGAACCAAATAGATTATCGTAATCAGAACAACTAGTGATAATCTTACGAAACCAAACCAAACCAAGAACCGATCAAGGATTTTTAACAATCCTCACAAAGTAACCAGCTAGCTATCACTAAATACTTAACTGAGGCACTGAAGACGTCACCAAGGAGAAACCCGTCACGTTTCGCTGTACTAAGGCTGCACCTCGGGTCCAAGACAGGGCGACGGTCAAGGCAACGGCCCACTGCAGCCGTCCTGAACGGGAACCCTCGTGGAAGAGAACTTCAGGGCCACTTTTGCGATATGCCGGGATCGATGAAGTGGGGCGCCTCCCTCAGGAATCTTCACACGAAGCTCCTCGAACTCTTCGGGCTTTTGGACCGGTACCGAATGACGTCGCCCCACGTTGGGCGCCAATTGGAGTTCTGGAATTTTTGGTTCCGTCCAGAGGTGTCAGGGAACAACACCCAAAGACCCCGGAGTTCCACCTGCCTTGGTGCGCAAATGAACAGAAACACGGGCTTCTCGATGGTGGCGTCAAAGACCAAAGGTTTATTACTGCAGGGACACAGAAATCACAGAATCTACACACGGGCAGAGACTAGGAGACTGTTCGATTTGTACATTGAGGGTTGCTCCTTATATACCAAAAATTGTGCTTCAGGCAAATATTTCACATGTCAGTACATTCCCAAACCTTTGTGTCTTAAACAATAAATATTTGGCGTTACACAGGAACTGTCGATAATATCTGATGCCAAACATCACGAAGAGGGGTTCCCACTAGTCCATCACAATCCCTTGTCAATATTGCATTCAAGAGCCGGACCGCCTCATCGTAAAGTTCGTTACCTCCCCCTAATAAAGGCCCAGAAGGAAAGGAGCAGAGCCAGGTGCAGAAGATAGAAAAACGGGATAAGAGATGTTTGTGGGTTGTAAATGGGCAAGGCTACCAGCTTCGGCCGCCTAATCATGATCAGGACAATGGACAGGAAAACCAGTTCAGGTGGGCTGGCCTCGGGCAGAGGAGGCAGCCTTTGTCGAGTCATGCAGCTTCAGCGTGATCTGGTTTAAGGTGTACGTGTCATGAAAGAGGTGAATCTCCGGCTAAGGCTACGTGTCCTTAATCAAAGTGGAGTGAATGAAGTGATCAGAGGCTATTGCATATGTGAGGGCAAGAAAATACAAAATGGCTGCCATGATCTAAGATGGATGCCATGGGTAGATCAGAAATGTGTTCATAACAGGAGTGCTCTTGCTCGTATCGTAGCGAAAACACCAGGATATGCTAAATGGATCATTTGCGGTTCGCTGATACTAATATTATGTATTTCCGACAAACTTGAAAACACGGGTTCAAATCGTCACGGAACCTCATACTGCCTGCTAGGGTACACCTCCCTACAGTCTTCTAGGGTACACCTCCCTACTGTCTGCTAGGGTACACCTCCCTACTGCCTGCTAGGGTACACCTGCCTACTGCCTGCTAGGGTACACCTCCCTACTGTCTGCTAGGGTACAACTCCCTACTGTCTGCTAGGGTACACCTCCCTACTGCCTGCTAGGGTACACCTCCCTACTGCCTGCTAAGGTACACCTCCCTACTGTCTGCTAGGGTACAACTCCCTACTGCCTGCTAGGGTACACCTCCCTACTGTCTGCTAGGGTACACCTCCCTACTGCCTGCTAGGGTACACCTCCCTACTGCCTGCTAGGGTACACCTCCCTACTGTCTGCTAGGGTACACCTCCCTACTGTCTGCTAGGGTACACCTCCCTACTGCCTGCTAGGGTACACCTCCCTACTGCCTGCTAGGGTACACCTCCCTACTGTCTGCTAGGGTACAACTCCCTACTGCCTGCTAGGGTACACCTCCCATCTCTCTGCTAAGGTACACCTCCCTACTGCCTGCTAGGGTACACCTCCCTACGGTCGGCTAGGGTACACCTCCCTACTGTCTGCTAGGGTACACCTCCCTACTGCCTGTTAGGGTACACCTCCCTACTGCCTGCTAGGGTACACCTTCCTACTGCCAGCTAGGGTAAACCTCCCTACTGCCTGCTGGGGTACACCTCACAACTGTCTGCTAGGGTACACCTCCCTACTGTCTGCTAGGTTACACCTCCGTACTGTCTGCTAGGGTACACCTCCGTACTGTCTGCTAGGGTACACCTCCCTACTGCCTGCTAGGGTACACCTCCCTACTGTTTGCTAGGGTACACCTCCCTACTGCCTGCTAGGGTACAACTCCCTACTGTCTGCTAGGGTACACCTCCCTACTACCTGCTAGGGTACACCTCCCTACTACCTGCCAGGGTACACCTCCCTACTGCCTGCTAGGGTACACCTCCCTACTGCCTGCTAGGGTACACCTCCCTACTGCCTGCTAGGGTACACCTCCCTAATGGCTGCCAGGGTACACCTCCCTACTGCCTGCTAGGGTACACCCCCCTACTGCCTGCTAGGGTACACCTCCCTACTGTCTGCTAGGGTACACCTTCCTACTGCCTGCTAGGGTACACCTCCCTACTGTCTACTAGGGGACACCTCCCTACTGTCTGCTAGGGCACACTTCCCTACTGTCTGCTAGGGTATACCTCCCTACCTCCTGCTAGGGTACACCTCCCTACTGCCTGCCAGGGTACACCTCCCTACTGCCTGCTAGGGTACACCCCCCTACTGCCTGCTAGGGTACACCTCCCTACTGCCTGCTAGGGTACACCTTCCTACTGCCTGCTAGGGTACACCTCCCTACTGCCTGCTAGGGTACACCTTCCTACTGCCTGCTAGGGTACACCTTCCTACTGCCTGCTAGGGTACACCTCCATACTGCCTGCTAGGGTACACCTTCCTACTGCCTGCTAGGGTACACCTCCCTACTGCCTGCTAGGGTACACCTTCCTACTGCCTGCTAGGGTACACCTCCCTACTGTCTGCTAGGGTACACCTCACAACTGTCAGCTAGGGTACACCTCCCTACTGCTTGCTAGGGTACACCTCCCTACTGTCTGCTAGGGTACACCTCCCTACTGTCTGCTAGGGTACACCTCCCTACTGCCTGCTAGGGTACACTTCCCTACTGCCTGCTAGGCTACACCTTCCTACTGCCTGCTAGGGTACTCCTCCCTACTGTCTGCTAAGGTACACCTCCCTACTGGCTGCTAGGGTACACCTCCCTACTGTCTGCTAGGGTACACATCCCTACTGCCTGCGAGGGTACACCTCCCCACTGCCTGCCAGGGTACATCTCCCTACTGCCTGCTAGGGTACAACTCCCTACTGTCTGCTAGGGTACACCTCCCTACTGTCTGCTAGGGCACACCTCCCTACTGTCTGCTAGGGCACACCTCCCTACTGCCTGCTAGGGTACACCTCCCTACTGCCTGCTAGGGTACACTTCCCTACTGCCTGCTAGGGTACACCTTCCTACTGCCTGCTAGGGTACTCCTCCCTGGAGTTCTGGACTTTTTGGTTCCGTCCAGAGGTGTCAGGGTACAACACCCAAAGACCCCGGAGTCCCACCTGCCTTGGTGCACAAATGAACAGAAACACGGGCTTCTCGATGGTGGCGTCAAAGACCAAAGGTTTATTACTGCAGGGACACAGAAGTCATAGATACTACACACGGTCAGTACCCAGGAGCCTGTTCGATTTGTACATTGAGGGTTGCTCCTTATATACCAAAAATTGTGCTCTAGGCAAATATTTCACATGTCGGTACATTCCCAAACCTTTTGTGTCTCTAAACAATAAATATTTGGCGTTACACAGGAACTGTCGATAATATCTGATACCAAACATCGCGAAGAGGGGTTCCCACCAGTCCATCACAATCCCTTGTCAATATTGCATTCAAGAGCCGGACCGCCTCATCATAAAGTTCGTTACCTCCCCCTAATAAAGGCCCAGAAGGAAAGGAGCAGAGCCAGGTGCAGAAGATAGAAAAGCGGGATAAGAGATGTTTGTAGGTTGTAAATGGGCAAGGCTACCGGCTTCGGCCGCCTAATCATGATCAGGTACAATGGACAGGAAAACCAGTTCAGGTGGGCTGGCCTCGGGTAGAGGAGGCAGCCTTTGTCGAGTCATGCAGTTTCAGCGTGATCTGGTTTAAGATGCACGTGTCATGTAAGAGGTGAATCTCCGGCTAAGGCTACGTGTCCTTAATCAAAGTGAATGAAATGATCAGAGGCTATTGCATATGTGAGGGCAAGGAACCACAAAATGGCGGCCACAATCTAAGATGGATGCCGTGTGTATATCAGAAATGTGTCAGTGGGAGGAGTGCTCTTGCTCGTAGCGTAGCGAAAACACTAGGATATACTAGATGGATCATTTGCGGTTCGCCGATACTAATTTTATGTATTTCCGACAAACTTGAAAACACGGGTTCAAGTCGTCACGGAACCGTTACGGAACCTCAGACCCTCCTTTTGCCCTTACATAGGCAATTACTCAATCTATGTCTGAATCTAGTTCTATGTTCATC
Source organism: Lissotriton vulgaris (assembly GCF_964263255.1). Lineage (NCBI taxonomy): Eukaryota > Metazoa > Chordata > Amphibia > Caudata > Salamandridae > Lissotriton > Lissotriton vulgaris. The sequence continues at coordinate 1,579,221,585 of NC_141696.1, forward strand.
AGGTCAGTGACATGTTGTTGTATCATCATCCTTTCTCGTGTCTTTTCTCCAAACGCAGGTGGTTTTCTGAGACAAGTTGCAGCACAAAGACTACACAGAGCAGGACCACACTGGATAATCAGACAACATGAGAATAGGAATACTAAGATGACACCAATGACCATTAGAACCTTCCATCCCCACGCTGAGATCAGAGTCCAAACCCACTCCATGAAGGACCAGTTTCCCTTGTCTACATGTATGGAGTCTGAAATCTTGTGCAACTTAGAGATCGCCTCATAAACTGTTGGAGCATTATTAGGAATAAAGACACAGCAGCTCGATTGGATCATTCTGCATACCCCACCTCGATCTGCAAGTATAACATCTAGAACCATACGGTTCTGCAATGTCATGAGTCTATCCGCCTGAAGCTCAGCTGTCAGATTGCTAAGGGCACCAGCAGTTTCGGTAATAGTAGATTCAACTACCCGTGTTAGCTGGCGTATGTTTCTACTATTGGCCATTGGCCCCCAGAACGGAAGGAAGCCTTTGAAGAAGTCTCCAGCTTCCTGACCAGCGGTATCTTCCCTGCTGAAAACACCTCTAGCTACTCTTGTTCTGTGGTAATCCGTTGAAGCAGTGTATGTCGGAGGCAACAATCGAGCAATATAACATGAACCTGAAAAGTCAGCAGGCAACCATGTATAAGCTCTGTCTCGACAGATGAAGTAGGTACCCCTAGCAGTAAGGAAGGCAGGGGAAGAGTTAGCCGGAAACACATAAGTTTCTACGCACTCACTCCTCCCTAGCTGAGCTCTCGGATTTCTCCCATTACCTTGCAAACAGACCTGACCTCGGTGAGGTACGACCCAGATTGGAGTTGAGCTTTTACGCTTGCTTTCTCCTAAACTAAGGCGATACTCTGAAGTATTCCAACTTAAATATACTCGCAATTCGTCTCTAGGGTAAGATGGAGTATTATTGACGTCCTTGATCATGTCAATAATTCCCTGGACTAAAGCTTTGTTGGCAGAGTTATATTTAGTGGAACGTGGTGGACGTGGAGGATAGGTTTCAAGGGCATAAGCAAAGATGGTTTGGAAGGCCTGAAATGATCCATTATAGCTGTAAGGTAAAACCAAATAGGGAATACCTTTATCCATAGTGTGAGGTATCAAGCCACACACCCAGCAGTCTGTAGTGTTAACTACCAGTTGGTGTTGGTGCAAGAGCTGTACAAAAGTATTATTAATGAATTCTGAGCGTCGAGCTTGCTCATGTTCAGGAAACGAGTGAAAAGAATGTATAGAAGAAACAGTAGAAATAGCTGGATCAAGGGGAGGCACTGTAGAGACTGGCACAAAAATCAATTTTATGCTAAAGACAATTCCACCCACCAATGTTGCTAAAACAATCAAAAATGTAATGGCACATTGCATCAAGAAACATTTGCTGTGAAGAATTCTATTTAGTCTGTTTCTGCGAACATAAATCACATTTTCTCGTTGCAGCGCAGGAAGTTCCATCTTCTACAATCCGCTCGCGACCACTGATGATGTGTACGTAGATGAAAATGCCTCTGTCAGCCCTGAGAGTTCCCAGTACTAACAGAAAGATCGACCTTGTGTCAGACCCCTGCAAATTCAAACTAGGCACACAGCCACGACCCTACGGCTACCCAGACGGCAAGGCAATTTATTAAAAACAATAAACAATAGCAAACTTCCTGGCTGAAAAGCAAAAAGTCCAATGTATATAAATATCAAAATCACAATATGCAGTTGCCTGCTTTATTAGTTCGTTTTATGGCTCCTGAGGTTGTATCTTTTCTTTGCTGGTACTGTTTGATCGGAAAATAGTGTATCACTAGCAGCTGTTGCAGAGTTTACGTTCGCAGATGGCAAAGTTTCTTTTGATGCTGAAGACAAATGTTCAATGTTCAAAACAGTCTTTTCAGGAGGAGAGTCAAGTTTCAAAGTGTCAGAAATCAAATCGGCATCGCTGAAAGGGACAAATTTTGGAGTTATTTCAGATTCGGAGGCACCAATTCCCTTCTTCACCCAGTCGTCGTAGGGCAGCGGCAGTGGAACACGCTTTACGTGAGAAGCGTGGATCCAGTTCTTCCGGCCAGCAACACGTACAGCTGTCCTCGTTGCCAGCAGGATCTGGAAGGGGCCGATGTAGCGAGGCTGAAGATTCTTTGTCCTCGCGAAGTTCCGGACCACTATGAAGTCACCCGGTTTCAGTTGATGCCCTGGACTCTCCGGAGGCTTTGGCAAAGCATCAAAAACCTGTTGATGAATAAGACTTAATTTAGCAGTCAAGTCGTAAAGGTAGTCTATCAACATAGGATATTCAATGGAGCAGAATTGTTTAGGCCTTGGCACACCCCAGACATTTGCCGGGCGGCCAAATACAATCTCATATGGAGAAAGCCCTATTCTAGAATGCACTGTTGCTCTCGTTGATAACAAGGCCAAAGGAAGTGCGTCTGGCCAAGCCAAACCTGTGGATGCTTGTATTTTGGCTATTTTAAGCTTGAGGGTGCCATTGTAACCCTCCACTAGACCAGCTGACTGGGGATGGTTCGCACTATGAAATTTTTGTTTCAATCCTAGACCAGCACACACACTCTGCATAACTTTCCCTATAAACTCACTTCCGTTATCTGACCATACAATCCGTGGCATTCCGTACCTAGGGAAAAATTCTTTGAGAAGAATTTTGGCAGTTGATAAAGCAGTGTTGTCCTTTAGTGGGTATGCTTCTATCCACCTGGAAAAAGCACAAACTACCACCAGGACGTATTTTAAATTGTTGCAGCGTTCCATGTGAATGAAGTCTAACTGTATTACTTCAAAGGGACAGGAAGGAGGAGCAAAATGACCAGCTGGAGTTGGAGTTCCCTTGCCAGGATTATGCATCAAGCACACCATACAATTTTTCACCACTCTCTCTGCACACTTACTGATTCCCTCATTTTTCCAAACCGGAGCTAACATCTTGCATATCCCTTTAGAACTTATGTGCGCCACTCCATGCGCCATCGTCACTACTGCAAGCACATACGCATCAGGCAACATCCAACGCTGCTGTTCTGTCAAATCGATCCAACATCCATTCGAGTCCAATTTGCCCGTACTTTCTCTCCATACGCGTTTCTCTTCCTCAGTCGCTTCTTTCTGAATCTCTTTCACACTTTCCACTGTGTCTTCACACATTCCAGACTCAGCAATCCATCTTGCAGACGTAGCAACATACATTCTACTCATCATGTCTCTAGCTGTCTGTTTAGCGGTTTCATCAGCAAAGGCATTTCCCCGACCAACATCATCCGTGATTGCTTTATGAGCACTGCACTTCACAATTGCAACTTCAGTCGGTAAGGTTAGAGATTCTAACAAGTCGTTAACTAGCTGACCATGTTGAATCTTAGTCCCATGGGACGTAATGAAACCCCTTTCTCTCCACAACCGGCCAAAACTATGGGCCACGCCAAATGCGTACTGACTATCTGTAAACACATTCACTCTCTTTCCCTCAGCTAAAACACACGCTCTCGTAAGAGCTATTAACTCTGCAGCTTGGGCAGAATTCTGACTCACTCTTGCAGTCTCCACAATCGTCTTCAAAGTCGTTACCGCGTAGGCAGCAGTCACGTCACCATTCTCCAATTTAAAACATGACCCGTCCACATACAGCGTACCATCCGGGTCGGATAGGGGAGTATCCCTCAAGTCGATACGACCTTTTGTCTCTTCCTCCGTTTTGAAATAACAGTCATGTGGCTCAGAATCACTCGACTCTTGATCAGTCGGCAACAATGTTGCTGGATTCAATACATTGCATCTTTTGATCTGAATATGACCCGCTAATAACGTCAGCTCGTAACCAGATAATCTCGCACTAGTAAGGTGTTGTGTCTTCGTTCGGTTCATGAGTGTGTCCACTGCATGAGGAACCATGACCACTAGCATATTGTTCATCACCAAACCAGCAGATTGTCGAATGGAAGCTGCAGCTGCCGCTGTAGCCCTCAAACAACTAGGCAATGCTCTAGCTACCGGATCTAATGTTGATGAGAAATACGCACAAGGGCGTTGTTTATCACCAAACTTCTGTGTCAGGACACTCAACGCGCAACCTTCTCTTTCGTGAACGTAGAGCGTGAATGGCTTACTGTAATCAGGTGTGCCCAATACAGGAGCTGAACACAAAGCTTTTCGTAATTCAGTAAAACTCTCTTGACATTCATCAGACCATGGTACCGGACTCGGAACATTTTTCCCAGTCAAAGCTACCAATGGCTTCGCTAAAAGTGAAAAATTTGGGATCCACTGCCTACAGTAAGAGGTAATACCTAAAAAGGCACGTACTTCCCTCTGTGTGCGTGGAACACTCATCTGCGTAATTGCTTTTATTCTTTCTGGGGTCAACTTCCTTCCCTCCTTTGATAAGAGGTGACCTAGGTAGGTTACTTCTTGGCAGCAGTATTGCATTTTGGAAGGTGACACCTTATGATTTAAATTAGACAAATGATGCAATAGTGAAATCGTAGCTGCTTTGCAAGTTTCCTTGTCATTGGCAGCCACCAAAAGATCGTCTACGTACTGTACTAGGGCAGAGCCTGGAGGAAGGACAAAAGAATCTAGCTGACTTTTTAATGCTTGACTGTAAATGGATGGACTTTCACAGTAGCCTTGTGGAGCGCGTTTAAATCTGAAGCTTCGACCTCCTAGACAGAAGCCGAAAATATCCCTACTTTCTTCAGCTATTGGAATGCTGAAAAATGCATTCTTGAGGTCTATAACTGAAAACCACGTAGCTGTGGCAGGAATCAATGTTAACAAGGCAGTAATGTCTGGCACTACAGGAAACTGCGGAATTACAATCTTATTAACTTCTCTAAGGTCTATGACAAACCTATAAACTGGAGGCTTTGTAGGATCAGTTCGTTTCAAAATCGGTAATACAGGACTATTACAAACATTTCCTCGCGTTTCTTCAACCACACCTTTTTTAATTAAATCTTGCACAATCAATAAGAGTGCACGCTCACCTTCATTCGATATTTTATATTGAGGAATTCTTGGAAATTTCACATTCGCTTTCAAAGTTACTACATACGGTGGAATCTCTAGTAGACCTACATCATTGGGACCAGTCGCCCAAAGAGAATCTGGGAGTGAACGTAGCTCCGGCGGGAGTGCGTCCATTGACAAGTACATCGGAGAGGTGATTCTTTTACCCAAAGTAAGCTGTACTCCTTCCGGAGAACAGTACAATGTCGCATATAGTCGTTTTAACAAATCTAAACCAAGCAGATTTTCATTACAACCTGTCGTCAAAATCAAGGGTGCTTTCAATTGACACGGTCCAACAGAAATAGACAAAGGACCAGATATCGGGTTGTACACAGGGGCGCCTGAAAAACCTACGGAAACATTTGTTGAGCCAGACAAAGGTGCGCCAGGGAGTTTCGCATGAATTATAGAACTTTTCGCGGCACCAGTATCCAACAGAAACGGTTCGACTACACCTGATGTTGCTACTGCGACATAAGGCCCACTCTGATCCACTGGAACTGATACTACTCCCTCTCTCTGTCCATGGCTGTCCTAGTACCCATTTTGTTGAAATCCCTCTTCAACTTCACAATAATCCTCAACAAGATATTGCTGAGATCTATTCTGTTGAGCTGACTGTACATTTCGTTGATCAAAGTGATTAGAGGGACGATCATTCGTTTGCGGAGGCATAGCACCTCGTCCTCGTCCTCTAGAATTCTGTGCAAAACCACCACGACCTCTCTGAGCTGCTGCCGCATTATTTTGCGCTAAGATCTGACAATCATTTTTATAGTGACCCTCTTTCTTACAGTACGCACACTGATTCCACTGGTATTGAGGCCTTGATGTACTATAATCTGTCCTCTGATATGAGTTTTGCTGCGTATTAGTCTGATTCGTGCGAGGCGGATACGCCTGCTGTAAAAGAACTTTAGTTTTTAAATCTTTCGTTTTCTTCTCTGATTTCTCTTTTTCCTCTTTATCCCTATTTTCGTAGTACTGTGCAGTCGCAAGTATCTGCGCTGTCGTAGATACAGCCCACGCACTTTCTGAGTCTTTCAATTTATTGCATAATTCAGGTAACAAATTATGCACAAATTTATCGACAAACAATCTCTGTCCTCCTTCAGTGCTCATGTCCTGACCACTATGATCCACAAAAGTCTCTTCGAACCTCGTGAAGAAGTCAGAGACACTTTCGTCTTTCTTCTGCTTGCATGCGGATAATTTATCCCAATTAACACGCAATGCTGGCATTAGAGTCTTCATTAAATCTATTATTCTGCCAGGAAGATTAGCAATTAGGGGTTCGGGTTTCGCACCACCCGTTTGCTGAGCATCTGCTGCAGTGATAGCTGCCCAATCACCACCTAAAGCAGCCTGATGATCTTCTCTACGAATTTTAGCCCACACTGGTTGTGGAACTACATTACCAAACAACATATCAATATCGGCTAAGTTCATTATACAAGCCTCAACTGTCTGTGTCAATTCTTTGTAATATCCGGCTGGATTCTTACGCGGATCTGGCAAGGCCTGTTTCACTGCTAACACTTCTGCTCGCTTCCATGGAATATGTATCCATACTCTTTGGAACTGTGCTGGAGCAGCTGCAATACCTGCAACCGCATTAGCTTGCACGGCTTCGCGCCAAATTGGAGGAACCTCCCTCATAGGATATTGGCGACTTAGCTTCACTTTACCTTTCTCTAAATCTCTCGGTGAACGAAGAGATGGATCAATCCTAAAACTCAAAATGAGTTCCATCGCTTCCTTTATATTATCGCCCACTATCATTCCAGCAGCAAACTCTTTCTGCACTTTAATTAAATCTTCCAAGTCTGATTCAACATCGTCTTCTTCTATTTCCTCACGCAACAACGAGCACATCTCGTCAAAGACGTATCGCTGCGTTGGCTCTCCCCATTGCATAAATGTCTCTAACACATCTCTCGTACTATATCTTCTAACTTTTGTAATCCATCTGAGAGCCGTGGAGTCTAAAACTCCCCGTTCCTCAGTACTTGGAAGCTGACTCCGTCTCTGAACAGAGTCAGGAGTAGGAGTCTTAATCAAGGTTTTATATATAGGCGAAAGCATATTAGTAACAGAATCAGTGATTCTTCGACGAACAGAAAGTGGAGTTAGTACACTCGCAGACATAGAGAATGCAGTAGAGGTAGGAATAGATGACGAAACAGTAGGAGTATCGAGGAAAATAGTTTGAGGACCAATAGGTACAGTGGTAGGTATAGGAGCGGGCAGTGCGGGAAGAGGAGGAGCTGTAGGAACATTTACATTCACCACAGGAGGTATAGGAACTTGATTCTGAGGAACAAGGACACCAGGTTGTCCAGCAACCGGCAATTGAACATTCGGGATCAGTGGAGCCGTAGCACCTTGTGCGTACGGTGGAGGCGACCGTAACAGATAAGATAGCAGAGGATCGTTTTCAGAATCCTCCAGTATCTTAGCCATTTTCGATGGCAAGGCAGGATAGCATTTGTCAATCGCTAAGTTATGCTCTCTAATGGCTACATCTATGGCTTTCTCACACTCGTCAGCCTGCAACTGTTTAGTCGCTTGCTCTAGAGTTAACTCTTCTTGCTCTTTTTGCTCTTTCTTCAACCTTTTCATTTCTCTCTGTTTGGATTCTTTTCGCCAGTAACGAAAAGAGTCAAACATTGCCGGCCGGGCTTTCTTCCTAAACAATTTCGCTTCTAAGTTGTCGAGAATCTCTTGTTCAAAACTACCATGCAGTGGCCAACTAAGGACACCATCCTTCTTACAATAACGAACCCATATCTCATTATAAGTTATAGGACCCACACCATACTTACAGTATAAATCATAAAGGGGAGTCCCAATCGGAGGAACCAGACAAGAGTCCTCTAATTGTGAGTCACTGTTGCAACTAAAACAAGACAACATTTTCCGACTTACCATTTTCAGTCCGGAACACAAGACAAACAAACACGGAACAATTTTGTGCACTTGAACCAAGAACTTAGGCCTACCAAAAACGAACTGATGTATCGATACCCAAAACTGAACCAAGTAGATTATCGTAATTAGAACAACCAAAGATAATCTTACAAAACCAAACCAAACCAAGAACCGATCAAGGATTTTTAACAATCCTCACAAAAGTAACCAACTAGCTATCACTAAATACTTAACTGAGTCACTGAAGACGTCACCAAGGAGAAACCCGTCACGTTTCGCCGTACTAAGGACTGCACCACTTCGGGTCCAAGACAGGGCGACGGTCAAGGCAACGGCCCACTGTAGCCGTCTTGAACGGGAACCCTCGTGGAAGAGAACTTCAGGGCCACTTTTGCGATATGCCGGGATCGATGAAGTGGGGCGCCTCCCTCAGGAATCTTCACACGAAGCTTCTCGAACTCTTCAGGCTTTTGGACCGGTACCGAATGACGTCGCCCCACGTTGGGCGCCAATTGGAGTTCTGGACTTTTTGGTTCCGTCCAGAGGTGTCAGGGTACAACACCCAAAGACCCCGGAGTCCCACCTGCCTTGGTGCACAAATGAACAGAAACACGGGCTTCTCGATGGTGGCGTCAAAGACCAAAGGTTTATTACTGCAGGGACACAGAAGTCATAGATACTACACACGGTCAGTACCCAGGAGCCTGTTCGATTTGTACATTGAGGGTTGCTCCTTATATACCAAAAATTGTGCTCTAGGCAAATATTTCACATGTCGGTACATTCCCAAACCTTTTGTGTCTCTAAACAATAAATATTTGGCGTTACACAGGAACTGTCGATAATATCTGATACCAAACATCGCGAAGAGGGGTTCCCACCAGTCCATCACAATCCCTTGTCAATATTGCATTCAAGAGCCGGACCGCCTCATCATAAAGTTCGTTACCTCCCCCTAATAAAGGCCCAGAAGGAAAGGAGCAGAGCCAGGTGCAGAAGATAGAAAAGCGGGATAAGAGATGTTTGTAGGTTGTAAATGGGCAAGGCTACCGGCTTCGGCCGCCTAATCATGATCAGGTACAATGGACAGGAAAACCAGTTCAGGTGGGCTGGCCTCGGGTAGAGGAGGCAGCCTTTGTCGAGTCATGCAGTTTCAGCGTGATCTGGTTTAAGATGCACGTGTCATGTAAGAGGTGAATCTCCGGCTAAGGCTACGTGTCCTTAATCAAAGTGAATGAAATGATCAGAGGCTATTGCATATGTGAGGGCAAGGAACCACAAAATGGCGGCCACAATCTAAGATGGATGCCGTGTGTATATCAGAAATGTGTCAGTGGGAGGAGTGCTCTTGCTCGTAGCGTAGCGAAAACACTAGGATATACTAGATGGATCATTTGCGGTTCGCCGATACTAATTTTATGTATTTCCGACAAACTTGAAAACACGGGTTCAAGTCGTCACGGAACCGTTACGGAACCTCATCCCTACTGTCTGCTAAGGTACACTTCCCTACTGTCTGCTAGGGTACACCTCCCTACTCCCTGCTAGGGTACACCTCCCTACTGTCTGCTAGGGCACACCTCCCTACTCCCTGCTAGGGTACACCTCCCTACTGCCTGCTAGGGTAAACCTCTGTACTGTCTGCTAGGGTACACTTCCCAACTGTCTGCTAGGGTACACCTCCCACTGTCTGCTAGGGTACACCTCCCTACTGTCTGCTAGGGTTCACCTCCCTACCTCCTGCTAGGGTACACCTCCCTACTACCTGCTAGGGTACACCTCCCTACTGCCTGTTAGGGTACACCTCCCTACTGTCTGCTATGGCACACCCCCTACTCCCTGCTAGGGTACACCTCCCTACTGCCTGCTAGGGTACACCTTCCTACTGTCTGCTAGGGTACACCTCCCTACTGCCTGCTAGGGTACACCCCCATTCTGCCTGATAGAGTCCACCTCCCTACGGTCTGCTAGGGTACACCTCTCTACTGCCTGCTAGGGTACACCTTCCTACTGTCTGCTCGGGCACACCCCCCTACTGCCTGCTAGGGTACACCTCCCTACTGCCTGCTAGGGTACACCTTCCTACTGCCTGCTAGGGTACACCTCCCTACTGCCTGCTAGGGTACACCTTCCTACTGCCTGCTAGGGTACACCTTCCTACTGCCTGCTAGGGTACACCTCCCTACTGCCTGCTAGGGTACACCTTCCTACTGCCTGCTAGGGTACACCTCCCTACTGCCTGCTAGGGTACACCTTCCTACTGCCTGCTAGGGTACACCTCCCTACTGCCTGCTAGGGTACACCTCCCTACTGTCTGCTAGGGTACACCTCCCTACTGCCTGCTAGGGTACACCTCCCTACTGCCTGCTAGGGTACACCTTCCTACTGTCTGCTAGGGTACACCTCCCTACTGTCTGCTAGGGTACACCTCCATACTGCCTGGTAGGGTACACCCCCATACTGTCTGCTAGGGTACACCCCCCTACTCCCTGCTAGGGTACACCCCCATACTGCCTGCTAGGGTACACCTCCCTACTGTCTGCTAGGGTACACCTCCCTACTGTCTGCTAGGGTACACCTCCCTACTCCCTGATAGGGTACACCCCATACTGCCTGCTAGGGTACACCTCCCTACTGTCTGCTAGGGTACTTTTCCCTACTGTCTGCTAGGGTACACATCCCTACTGTCTGCTAGGGTACACCTCCCTACTCCCTGCTAGGGTACACCCCCATACTGCCTGCTAGGGTACACCTCCCTACTGTCTGCTAGGGTACACCTCCCTACTCCCTGCTAGGGTACACCCCCATTCTGCCTGCTAGGGTACACATCCCTACTGTCTGCTAGGGTACACCTCCCTACTGCCTGCTAGGGTACACCTCCCTACTGCCTCCTAGGGTACACTTCCCTATTGTCTGCTAGGGCACACTTCCCTACTGCCTGCTAGGGTACACCTCCCTACTACCTGCTAGGGTACACCTCCCTACTGCCTGCTAGGGTAATCCTCCCTACTGTCTGCTAGGGCACACCTCCCTACTCCCTGCTAGGGTACACTTCCCTACTATCTGCTAGGGTACACCTCCCTACTGTTTGCTAGGGTACACCTCCCTACTGCCTGCTAGGGTACACCCCCATACTGCCTGCTAGGGTACACCTCCCTACGGTCTGCTAGGGTACACCTCTCTACTGCCTGCTAGGGTACACCTCCCTACTGTCTGCTAGGGCACACTTCCCTACTCCCTGCTAGGGTACACCTCCCTACTGCCTGCTAGGGTAAACCTCTGTACTGTCTGCTAGGGTACACCTTCGACTGCCTGCTAGGGTACACTCCCCTACTGTCTGCTAGGGTACACCTCCCTACTGTCTGCTAGGGTACACCTCCCTACTGCCTGCTAGGGTACACCTCCCTACTGCCTCCTAGGGTCCACCTCATAACTGTCTGCTAGGGTACACCTCCCTACTGTCTGCTAGGGTACACCTCCCTAATGTCTGCTAGGGTACACCTCCCTACTCCCTGCTAGGGTACACCCCATACTGTCTGCTAGGGTACTTTTCCCTACTGTCTGCTAGGGTACACCTCCCTACTGTCTGCTAGGGTACACCTCCCTACTCCCTGCTAGGGTACACCCCCATACTGCCTGCTAGTGTACACCTCCCTACTGTCTGCTAGGGTACACCTCCCTACTCCCTGCTAGGGTACACACCCATTCTGCCTGCTAGGGTACACATCCCTACTGTCTGCTAGGGTACACCTCCCTACTGCCTGCTAGGGTACACCTCCCTACTGCCTGCTAGGGTACACCTCCCTACTGCCTCCTAGGGTACACTTCCCTATTGTCTGCTAGGGCACACTTCCCTTCTGCCTGCTAGGGTACACCTCCCTACTACCTGCTAGGGTACACCTCCCTACTGCCTGCTAGGGTAATCCTCCCTACTGTCTGCTAGGGCACACCTCCCTACTCTCTGCTAGGGTACACTTCCCTACTATCTGCTAGGGTACACCTCCCTACTGTCTGCTAGGGTACACCTCCCTACTGCCTGCTAGGGTACACCCCCATACTGCCTGCTAGGGTACACCTCCCTACGGTCTGCTAGGGTACACCTCTCTACTGCCTGCTAGGGTACACCTCCCTACTGTCTGCTAGGGCACACTTCCCTACTCCCTGCTAGGGTACACCTCCCTACTGCCTGCTAGGGTAAACCTCTGTACTGTCTGCTAGGGTACACCTTCGACTGCCTGCTAGGGTACACTCCCCTACTGTCTGCTAGGGTACACCTCCCTACTGTCTGCTAGGGTACACCTCCCTACTGCCTGCTAGGGTACACCTCCCTACTGCCTCCTAGGGTCCACCTCATAACTGTCTGCTAGGGTACACCTCCCTACTGTCTGCTAGGGTACACCTCCCTACTGTCTGCTAGGGTACACCATCCTACTGCCTGCTAGGGTACACGTCCCTACTGTCTGCTAGGGTACACCTCACAACTGTCTGCTAGGGTACACCTCCCTACTGCCTGCTAAGGTACACCTCCCTACTGTCTGCTAGGGTACACCTCCCTACTGTCTGCTAGGGCACACCTCCCTACTCCCTGCTAGGGTACACCTCCCTACTGTCTGCTAGGGTACACCTCCCTACTGCCTGCTAGGGTACACCTTCTACTGCCTGCTAGGGTACACTCCCCTACTGTCTGCTAGGGTACACCTCCCTACTGTCTGCTGGGGCACACCTCCCTACTGCCTGCTAGGGTAAACCTCTGGACTGTCTGCTAGGGTAAACCTCCCACTGTCTGCTAGGGTACACCTCCTTACTGTCTGCTAGGGTACACATTCCTACTGTCTGCTAGGGTACACCTCCCTACTCCCTGCTTGGGTACACCCCCATACTGCCTGCTAGGGTACACCTCCCTACTGTCTGCTAGGGTACACCTCCCTACTATCTGCTAGGGTACACCTCCCAACTGTCTGCTAGGGTACACCTCCCTACTCCCTACTAGGGTACACCCCCATACTGCCTGCTAGGGTACACCTCGCTACTGTCTGCTAGGGTACACCTCCCTACTGTCTGCTAGGGTACACCTTCCTACTGTCTGCTAGGGTACACCTCCCTACTGTCTGCTAGGGTACACCTTCCTACTGTCTGCTAGGGTACACCTCCCTACTCCCTGCTAGGGTACACCCCCATACTGCCTGCTAGGGTACACCTCCCTACTGTCTGCTAGGGCACACCTCCCTACTGTCTGCTAGGGCACACCTCCCTACTGTCTGCTAGGGTACACCTTCCTACTGTCTGCTAGGGTACACCTCCCTACTCCCTGCTAGGGTACACCTCCCTACTGCCTGCTAGGGTACACCTCCCTACTGCCTGCTAGGGTACACATTCCTACTATCTGCTAGGGTACACCTCCCTACTCCCTGCTAGGGTACACCTCCATACTGCCTGGTAGGGTACACCCCCATACTGTCTGCTAGGGTACACCCCCCTACTCCCTGCTAGGGTACACCTCCCTACTGTCTGCTAGGGTACGCCTCCCTACCGTCTGCTAGGGTACACCTCCCTACCCCCTGCTAGGGTACACCCCATACTGCCTGCTAGGGTACACCTCCCTACTGTCTGCTAGGGTACACCTCCCTACTCCCTGCTAGGGTACACCCCCATACTGCCTGCTAGGGTACACCTCCCTACTGTCTGCTAGGGTACACCTCCCTACTCCCTGCTAGGGTACACCCCCATTCTGCCTGCTAGGGTACACATCCTTACTGTCTGCTAGGGTACACCTCCCTACTGTGTGCTAGGGTACACCTCCCTACTGCCTGCTAGGGTACACCTCCCTACTGCCTCATAGGGTACACTTCCCTATTGTCTGCTAGGGCACACTTCCCTACTGCCTGCTAGGGTACACCTCCCTACTACCTGCTAGGGTACACCTCCCTACTGCCTGCTAGGGTAATCCTCCCTACTGTCTGCCAGGGCACACCTCCCTACTCCCTGCTAGGGTACACTTCCCAACTATCTGCTAGGGTACACCTCCCTACTGTCTGCTAGGGTACACCTCCCTACTGCCTGCTAGGGTACACCCCCATACTGCCTGCTAGGGTACACCTCCCTACGGTCTGCTAGGGTACACCTCTCTACTGCCTGCTAGGGTACACCTCCCTACTGTCTGCTAGGGCACACCTCCCTACTCCCTGCTAGGGTACACCTCCCTACTGCCTGCTAGGGTAAACCTCTGTACTGTCTGCTAGGGTACACCTTCTACTGCCTGCTAGGGTACACTCCCCTACTGTCTGCTAGGGTACACCTCCCTACTGCCTGCTAGGGTACACCTCCCTACTGCCTCCTAGGGTCCACCTCATAACTGTCTGCTAGGGTACACCTCCCTACTGTCTGCTAGGGTACACCTCCCTACTGTCTGCTAGGGTACACCATCCTACTGCCTGCTAGGGTACACCTCCCTACTGTCTGCTAGGGTACACCTCACAACTGTCTGCTAGGGTACACCTCCCTACTGCCTGCTAAGGTACACCTCCCTACTGTCTGCTAGGGCATACCTACCTACTGCCTGCTAGGATACACCTCCCTACTGCCTCCTAGGGTACACCTCCCTACTGTCTGCTAGGGTACACCTCCCTACTCCTGCTAGGGTACACCTCCCTACTGCCTCCTAGGGTCCACCTCATAACTGTCTGCTAGGGTACACCTCCCTACCTCCTGCTAGGGTACACCTCCCTACTGTCTGCCAGGGTACACTTCCCTACTGTGTGCTAGGGTACACCGCCCTACTGTCTGCTAGGGTACACCTCCCTACCTCCTGCTAGGGTACACCTCCCTACTACCTGCTAGGGTACACTTCCCTATTGTCTGCTAGGGCACACTTCCCTACTGCCTGCTAGGGTACACCTCCCTACTACCTGCTAGGGTACACCTCCCTACTGCCTGCTAGGGTAATCCTCCCTACTGTCTGCCAGGGCACACCTCCCTACTCCCTGCTAGGGTACACTTCCCAACTATCTGCTAGGGTACACCTCCCTACTGTCTGCTAGGGTACACCTCCCTACTGCCTGCTAGGGTACACCCCCATACTGCCTGCTAGGGTACACCTCCCTACGGTCTGCTAGGGTACACCTCTCTACTGCCTGCTAGGGTACACCTCCCTACTGTCTGCTAGGTTACACCTCCCTACTCCCTGCTAGGGTACACCTCCCTACTGCCTGCTAGGGTAAACCTCTGTACTGTCTGCTAGGGTACACCTTCTACTGCCTGCTAGGGTACACTCCCCTACTGTCTGCTAGGGTACACCTCCCTACTGCCTGCTAGGGTACACCTCCCTACTGCCTCCTAGGGTCCACCTCATAACTGTCTGCTAGGGTACACCTCCCTACTGTCTGCTAGGGTACACCTCCCTACTGTCTGCTAGGGTACACCATCCTACTGCCTGCTAGGGTACACCTCCCTACTGTCTGCTAGGGTACACCTCACAACTGTCTGCTAGGGTACACCTCCCTACTGCCTGCTAAGGTACACCTCCCTACTGTCTGCTAGGGCATACCTACCTACTGCCTGCTAGGGTACACCTCCCTACTGCCTCCTAGGGTACACCTCCCTACTGTCTGCTAGGGTACACCTCCCTACTCCTGCTAGGGTACACCTCCCTACTGCCTCCTAGGGTCCACCTCATAACTGTCTGCTAGGGTACACCTCCCTACCTCCTGCTAGGGTACACCTCCCTACTGTCTGCCAGGGTACACTTCCCTACTGTGTGCTAGGGTACACCGCCCTACTGTCTGCTAGGGTACACCTCCCTACCTCCTGCTAGGGTACACCTCCCTACTACCTGCTAGGGTACACCTCCCTACTGCCTGCTAGGGTACACCTCCCTACTGCCTGCTAGGGTACACCTCCCTACTGCCTCCTAGGGTACACTTCCCTACTCCCTGCTAGGGTACACCTCCCTACAGTCTGCTAGGGCACACTTCCCTACTGCCTGCTAGGGTACACCTCCCTACTACCTGCTAGGGTAAACCTCTGTACTGTCTGCTAGGGTACACCTCCCTACTGCCTGCTAGGGTACACCTCCCTACTGTCTGCTAGGGTACACCTCCCTACCTCCTGCTAGGGTGCACCTCCCTACTGTCTGCTAGGGCACACTTCCCTAGAGCCTGCTAGGGTACACCTCCCTACTACCTGCTAGGGTAAAGCTCTGTACTGTCTGCTAGGGTACACCTCCTTACTGCCTGCTAGGGTACACCTCCCTACTGTCTGCTAGGGTACACCTCCCTACTGCCTGCTAGGGTACACTTCCCTACTGTCTGCTAGGGTACACTTCCCTACTGCCTGCTAGGGTACACCTCCCTACTGTCTGCTAGGGTACACCTCCCTACTGCCTGCTAGGGTACACCTCCCTACTGCCTCCTAGGGTCCACCTCATAACTGTCTGCTAGGGTACACCTCCCTACCTCCTGCTAGGGTCAATCTCATAACTGTCTGCTAGGGTACACTTCCCTACCTCCTGCTAGGGTACACCTCCCTACTGCCTGCTAGGGTACAACTCCCTACTGTCTGCTAGGGTACACCTCCCACTGTCTGCTTGGGCACACCTCCCTACTGTCTGCTAGGGTACACCCCCCTATTGTCTGCTAGGGCACACCTCCCTACTGCCTGCTAGGGCACACCTCGCTACTGTCTGCTAGGGTACACCTCCCTACTGTCTGCTAAGGTACACCACCCTACTGCCTGCTAGGGTACACCTCCCTAGTGTCTGCTAGGGCACACTTCCCTACTGTCTGCTAGTGTACACCTCCCTACCTCCTGCTAGGGTACACCTCCCTACTGTCTGCTAGGGTACACTTTCCTACTGTCTGCTAGGGTACACCTCCCACTGTCTGCTAGGGCACACCTCCCTACTGTCTGCTAGGGTACAACTCCCTACTGTCTGGTAGGGTACACCTCCCTACTGCCTGCTAGGGCACACCTCCCTACTGTCTGCTAGGGTACACCTCCCTACTGTCTGCTAGGGTACACCACCCTACTGCCTGCTAGGGTACACCTCCCTAGTGTCTGCTAGGGCACACTTCCCTACTGTCTGCTAGGGTACACCTCCCTACCTCCTGCTAGGGTACACCTCCCTATTGTCTGCTAGGGTACACTTCCCTACTGTCTGCTAGTGTACACCTCCCACTGTCTGCTAGGGTACACCTCCCTACTGTCTGCTAGGGTACACCTCCCTACTGCCTGCTAGGGTACACCTCCCTACTGTCTGCTAGGGTACACCTCACAACTGTCTGCTAGGGTACACCTCCCTACTGCGTGCTAGGGTACACATCCCTACTGTCTGCTAGGGTACACCTCCCTACTGCCTGCTAGGGTACACCTCCCTACTGCCTCCTAGGGTCCACCTCATAACTGTCTGCTAGGGTACACCTCCCTACCTCCTGCTAGGGTACACCTCCCTACTGTCTGCTAGGGTACACCTCCCTACTGTCTGCTAGGGCACACTTCCCTACTGCCTGCTAGGGTACACCTCCCTACTACCTGCTAGGGTAAACCTCCCTACTGTCTGCTAGGTTACACCTCCCTACTGCCTGTTAGGGTACACCTCCCTACTGCCTGCTAGGGTACACCTCCCTACTGCCTGCTAGGGTACACCTCCCCACTGTCTGCTAGGGTACACCTCCCTACTGCCTGCTAGGGTACACCTCCCTACTGCCTCCTAGGGTCCACCTCCCTACTGCCTCCTAGGGTCCATCTCATAACTGTCTGCTAGGGTACACCTCCCTACCTCCTGCTAGGGTCCACCTCATAACTGTCTGTTAGGGTACACCTCCCTACTGCCTGCTAGAGTACACCTCCCTACTGTCTGCTAGGGTACACCTCCCTACTGTCTGCTAGGGTACACCTCCCTACTCCTGCTAGGGTACACCTCCCTACTGCCTCCTAGGGTCCACCTCATAACTGTCTGCTAGGGTACACCTCCCTACCTCCTGCTAGGGTACACCTCCCTACTGTCTGCCAGGGTACACTTCCCTACTGTGTGCTAGGGTACACCGCCCTACTGTCTGCTAGGGTACACCTCCCTACCTCCTGCTAGGGTACACCTCCCTACTACCTGCTAGGGTACACCTCCCTACTGCCTGCTAGGGTACACCTCCCTACTGCCTGCTAGGGTACACCTCCCTACTGCCTCCTAGGGTACACTTCCCTACTCCCTGCTAGGGTACACCTCCCTACTGTCTGCTAGGGCACACTTCCCTACTGCCTGCTAGGGTACACCTCCCTACTACCTGCTAGGGTAAACCTCTGTACTGTCTGCTAGGGTACACCTCCCTACTGCCTGCTAGGGTACACCTCCCTACTGTCTGCTAGGGTACACCTCCCTACCTCCTGCTAGGGTGCACCTCCCTACTGTCTGCTAGGGCACACTTCCCTAGAGCCTGCTAGGGTACACCTCCCTACTACCTGCTAGGGTAAAGCTCTGTACTGTCTGCTAGGGTACACCTCCTTACTGCCTGCTAGGGTACACCTCCCTACTGTCTGCTAGGGTACACCTCCCTACTGCCTGCTAGGGTACACTTCCCTACTGTCTGCTAGGGTACACTTCCCTACTGCCTGCTAGGGTACACCTCCCTACTGTCTGCTAGGGTACACCTCCCTACTGCCTGCTAGGGTACACCTCCCTACTGCCTCCTAGGGTCCACCTCATAACTGTCTGCTAGGGTACACCTCCCTACCTCCTGCTAGGGTCAATCTCATAACTGTCTGCTAGGGTACACCTCCCTACCTCCTGCTAGGGTACACCTCCCTACTGCCTGCTAGGGTACAACTCCCTACTGTCTGCTAGGGTACACCTCCCACTGTCTGCTTGGGCACACCTCCCTACTGTCTGCTAGGGTACACCCCCCTATTGTCTGCTAGGGCACACCTCCCTACTGCCTGCTAGGGCACACCTCGCTACTGTCTGCTAGGGTACACCTCCCTACTGTCTGCTAAGGTACACCACCCTACTGCCTGCTAGGGTACACCTCCCTAGTGTCTGCTAGGGCACACTTCCCTACTGTCTGCTAGTGTACACCTCCCTACCTCCTGCTAGGGTACACCTCCCTACTGTCTGCTAGGGTACACTTTCCTACTGTCTGCTAGGGTACACCTCCCACTGTCTGCTAGGGCACACCTCCCTACTGTCTGCTAGGGTACAACTCCCTACTGTCTGGTAGGGTACACCTCCCTACTGCCTGCTAGGGCACACCTCCCTACTGTCTGCTAGGGTACACCTCCCTACTGTCTGCTAGGGTACACCACCCTACTGCCTGCTAGGGTACACCTCCCTAGTGTCTGCTAGGGCACACTTCCCTACTGCCTGCTAGGGTACACCTCCCTACTGTCTGCTAGGGCACACTTCCCTACTGCCTGCTAGGGTACACCTCCCTACTACCTGCTAGGGTAAACCTCTGTACTGTCTGCTAGGGTACACCTCCCTACTGCCTGCTAGGGTACACCTCCCTACTGTCTGCTAGGGTACACCTCCCTACCTCCTGCTAGGGTGCACCTCCCTACTGTCTGCTAGGGCACACTTCCCTAGAGCCTGCTAGGGTACACCTCCCTACTACCTGCTAGGGTAAAGCTCTGTACTGTCTGCTAGGGTACACCTCCTTACTGCCTGCTAGGGTACACCTCCCTACTGTCTGCTAGGGTACACCTCCCTACTGCCTGCTAGGGTACACTTCCCTACTGTCTGCTAGGGTACACTTCCCTACTGCCTGCTAGGGTACACCTCCCTACTGTCTGCTAGGGTACACCTCCCTACTGCCTGCTAGGGTACACCTCCCTACTGCCTCCTAGGGTCCACCTCATAACTGTCTGCTAGGGTACACCTCCCTACCTCCTGCTAGGGTCAATCTCATAACTGTCTGCTAGGGTACACCTCCCTACCTCCTGCTAGGGTACACCTCCCTACTGCCTGCTAGGGTACAACTCCCTACTGTCTGCTAGGGTACACCTCCCACTGTCTGCTTGGGCACACCTCCCTACTGTCTGCTAGGGTACACCCCCCTATTGTCTGCTAGGGCACACCTCCCTACTGCCTGCTAGGGCACACCTCGCTACTGTCTGCTAGGGTACACCTCCCTACTGTCTGCTAAGGTACACCACCCTACTGCCTGCTAGGGTACACCTCCCTAGTGTCTGCTAGGGCACACTTCCCTACTGTCTGCTAGTGTACACCTCCCTACCTCCTGCTAGGGTACACCTCCCTACTGTCTGCTAGGGTACACTTTCCTACTGTCTGCTAGGGTACACCTCCCACTGTCTGCTAGGGCACACCTCCCTACTGTCTGCTAGGGTACAACTCCCTACTGTCTGGTAGGGTACACCTCCCTACTGCCTGCTAGGGCACACCTCCCTACTGTCTGCTAGGGTACACCTCCCTACTGTCTGCTAGGGTACACCACCCTACTGCCTGCTAGGGTACACCTCCCTAGTGTCTGCTAGGGCACACTTCCCTACTGTCTGCTAGGGTACACCTCCCTACCTCCTGCTAGGGTACACCTCCCTATTGTCTGCTAGGGTACACTTCCCTACTGTCTGCTAGTGTACACCTCCCACTGTCTGCTAGGGTACACCTCCCTGCTGTCTGCTAGGGTACACCTCCCTACTGCCTGCTAGGGTACACCTCCCTACTGTCTGCTAGGGTACACCTCACAACTGTCTGCTAGGGTACACCTCCCTACTGCGTGCTAGGGTACACATCCCTACTGTCTGCTAGGGTACACCTCCCTACTGCCTGCTAGGGTACACCTCCCTACTGCCTCCTAGGGTCCACCTCATAACTGTCTGCTAGGGTACACCTCCCTACCTCCTGCTAGGGTACACCTCCCTACTGTCTGCTAGGGTACACCTCCCTACTGTCTGCTAGGGCACACTTCCCTACTGCCTGCTAGGGTACACCTCCCTACTACCTGCTAGGGTAAACCTCCCTACTGTCTGCTAGGTTACACCTCCCTACTGCCTGTTAGGGTACACCTCCCTACTGCCTGCTAGGGTACACCTCCCTACTGCCTGCTAGGGTACACCTCCCCACTGTCTGCTAGGGTACACCTCCCTACTGCCTGCTAGGGTACACCTCCCTACTGCCTCCTAGGGTCCACCTCCCTACTGCCTCCTAGGGTCCATCTCATAACTGTCTGCTAGGGTACACCTCCCTACCTCCTGCTAGGGTCCACCTCATAACTGTCTGTTAGGGTACACCTCCCTACTGCCTGCTAGAGTACACCTCCCTACTGTCTGCTAGGGTACACCTCCCTACTGTCTGCTAGGGTACACCTCCCTACTGCCTGCTAGGGTACACCTCCCTACTGTCTGCTAGGGTACACCTCACAACTGTCTGCTAGGGTACACCTCACTACTGTCTGCTAGGGTACACCTCCCTACTGCCTGCTAGGGTACACCTCCCTACTGTCTGCTAGGGTACACCTCCATACTGTCTGCTAGGGTACACCTCCGGACTGCCTGCTAGGGTACACCTCCCTACTGCCTGCTAGGGTACACCGCCCTACTGCCTGCTAGGGTACACCTCACAACTGCCTGCTAGGGTACACCTCCCTACTGTCTGCTACGGTACACCTCCCTACTGAGGTTCCGTGACGATTTGAACCCGTGTTTTCAAGTTTGTCGGAAATACATAATATTAGTATCAGTGAACCGCAAATGATCCATTTAGCATATCCTGGTGTTTTCGCTACGATACGAGCAAGAGCACTCCTGTTATGAACACATTTCTGATCTACCCACGGCATCCATCTTAGATCATGGCCGCCATTTTGTGTTTCCTTGCCCTCACATATGCAATAGCCTTTTGATCACTTCATTCACTCCACTTTGATTAAGGACACGTAGTCTTAGCCGGAGATTCACCTCTTACATGACACGTACACCTTAAACCAGATCACGCTGAAGCTGCATGACTCGACAAAGGCTGCCTCCTCTGCCCGAGGCCAGCCCACCTGAACTGGTTCTCGTGTCCATTGTGCTGATCATGATTAGGCGGCCGAAGCCGGTAGCCTTGCCCATTTACAACCCCCAAACATCTCTTATCCCGCTTTCCTATCTTCTGCACCTGGCTCTGCTCTTTTCCTTCTGGGCCTTTATTAGGGGGAGGTAACGAACTTTACGATGAGGCGGTCCGGCTCTTGAATGCAATATTGACAAGGGATTGTGATGGACTAGTGGGAACCCCTCTTCGTGATGTTTGGCATCAGATATTATCGCCAGTTCCTGTGTAACGCCAAATATTTATTGTTTAAGACACAAAGGTTTGGGAATGTACTGACATGTGAAATATTTGCCTGAAGCACAATTTTTGGTATATAAGGAGCAACCCTCAATGTACAAATCGAACAGTCTCCTAGATTCTGCCCGTGTGTAGATTCTGTGATTTCTGTGTCCCTGCAGTAATAAACCTTTGGTCTTTGACGCCACCATCGAGAAGCCCGTGTTTCTGTTCATTTGCGCACCAAGGCAGGTGGAACTCCGGGGTCTTTGGGTGTTGTTCCCTGACACCTCTGGACGGAACCAAAAAGTCCAGAACTCCACTACTGCCTGCCAGGGTACACCTCCCTACTGCCTGCTAGGGTACACCTCCCTACTGTCTGCTAGGGTACACCTCTCTACTGTCTGCTAGGGTACACCTCCCTACTGTCTGCTAGGGTACACCTCCCTACTGTCTGCTAGGGTACACCTCCCTACTGTCTGCTAGGGTATACCTCCCTACTGTCTGCTAGGGTACTCCTCCCTACTGTCTGCTAGGGTACACCTCCCTACTGTCTGCTAGGGTACACCTCCCTGCTGCCTGCTAGGGTACACCTCCCTACTGTCTGCTAGGGCACACCTCCCTACTGTCTGCTAGGGTACACCTTCCTACTGTCTGCTAGGGTACACCTCCCTACTCCCTGCTAGGGTACACCTCCCTACTGCCTGCTAGGGTACACCTCCCTACTGCCTGCTAGGGTACACCTTCCTACTGTCTGCTAGGGTACACCTCACTACTCCCTGCTAGGGTACACCTCCATACTGCCTGGTAGGGTACACCCCCATACTGTCTGCTAGGGTACACCCCCCTACTCACTGCTAGGGTACACCTCCCTACTGTCTGCTAGGGTACACCTCCCACTGTCTGCTAGGGTACACCTCCCTACTGTCTGCTAGGGTACACATTCCTACTGTCTGCTAGGGTACACCTCCCTACTCCCTGCTTGGGTACACCCCCATACTGCCTGCTAGGGTACACCTCCCTACTGTCTGCTAGGGTACACCTTCCTACTGTCTGCTAGGGTACACCTCCCTACTCCCTGCTAGGGTACACCCCCATACTGCCTGCTAGGGTACACCTCGCTACTGTCTGCTAGGGTACACCTCCCTACTGTCTGCTAGGGTACACCTTCCTACTGTCTGCTAGGGTACACCTCCCTACTCCCTGCTAGGGTACACCCCCATACTGCCTGCTAGGGTACACCTCCCTACTGTCTGCTAGGGCACAGCTCCCTACTGTCTGCTAGGGTACACCTCCCTACTGTCTGCTAGGGTACACCTTCCTTCTGTCTGCTAGGGTACACCTCCCTACTCCCTGCTAGGGTACACCTCCCTACTGCCTGCTAGGGTACACCTCCCTACTGCCTGCTAGGGTACACCTTCCTACTGTCTGCTAGGGTACACCTCCCTACTCCCTGCTAGGGTACACCTCCATACTGCCTGGTAGGGTACACCCCCATACTGTCTGCTAGGGTACACCCCCTACTCCCTGCTAGGGTACACCCCCATACTGCCTGCTAGGGTACACCTCCCTACTGTCTGCTAGGGTACACCTCCCTACTGTCTGCTAGGGTACACCTCCCTACTCCCTGCTAGGGTACACCCCATACTGTCTGCTAGGGTACTTTTCCCTACTGTCTGCTAGGGTACACCTCCCTACTGTCTGCTAGGGTACACCTCCCTACTCCCTGCTAGGGTACACCCCCATACTGCCTGCTAGTGTACACCTCCCTACTGTCTGCTAGGGTACACCTCCCTACTCCCTGCTAGGGTACACACCCATTCTGCTTTCTAGGGTACACATCCCTACTGTCTACTAGGGCACACCTCCCTACTGCCAGCTAGGGTAAACCTCTGTACTGTCTGCTAGGGTACACCTCCCTACTGCCTGCTAGGGCATACCTCCCTACTGCCTGCTAGGGTAAACCTCTGGACTGTCTGCTAAGGTACACCTCCCTACTGTCTGCTAGGGTACGCCTCCCTACTGTCTGCTAGGGCACACCTCCCTACTCCCTGCTAGGGTACACCTCCCTACTGTCTGCTAGGGTACACCTCCCTACTGCCTGCTAGGGTACACCTTCTACTGCCTGCTAGGGTACACTCCCCTACTGTCTGCTAGGGTACACCTCCCTACTGTCTGCTAGGGCACACCTCCCTACTGCCTGCTAGGGTAAACCTCTGTACTGTCTGCTAGGGTACACCTCCCACTGTCTGCTAGGGTACACCTCCCTACTGTCTGCTAGGGTACACATTCCTACTGTCTGCTAGGGTACACCTCCCTACTCCCTGCTTGGGTACACCCCCATACTGCCTGCTAGGGTACACCTCCCTACTGTCTGCTAGGGTACACCTCCCTACTGTCTGCTAGGGTACACCTTCCTACTGTCTGCTAGGGTACACCTCTCTACTCCCTGCTAGGGTACACCCCCATACTGCCTGCTAGGGTACACCTCGCTACTGTCTGCTAGGGTACACCTCCCTACTGTCTGTTAGGGTACACCTTCCTACTGTCTGCTAGGGTACACCTCCCTACTCCCTGCTAGGGTACACCCCCATACTGCCTGCTAGGGTACACCTCCCTACTGTCTGCTAGGGCACACCTCCCTACTGTCTGCTAGGGTACACCTCCCTACTGTCTGCTAGGGTACACCTTCCTACTGTCTGCTAGGGTACACCTCCCTACTCCCTGCTAGGGTACACCTCCCTACTGCCTGCTAGGGTACACCTCCCTACTGCCTGCTAGGGTACACCTTCCTACTGTCTGCTAGGGTACACCTCTCTACTCCCTGCTAGGGTACACCTCCATACTGCCTGGTAGGGTACACCCCCATACTGTCTGCTAGGGTACACCCCCCTACTCCCTGCTAGGGTACACCCCCATACTGCCTGCTAGGGTACACCTCCCTACTGTCTGCTAGGGTACACCTCCCTACTGTCTGCTAGGGTACACCTCCCTACTCCCTGCTAGGGTACACCCCATACTGCCTGGTAGGGTACACCTCCCTACTGTCTGCTAGGGTACTTTTCCCTACTGTCTGCTAGGGTACACCTCCCTACTGTCTGCTAGGGTACACCTCCCTACTCCCTGCTAGGGTACACCCCCATACTGCCTGCTAGGGTACACCTCCCTACTGTCTGCTAGGGTACACCTCCCTACTCCCTGCTAGGGTACACCCCCATTCTGCCTGCTAGGGTACACATCCCTACTGTCTGCTAGGGTACACCTCCCTACTGCCTGCTAGGGTACACCTCCCTACTGCCTGCTAGGGTACACCTCCCTACTGCCTCCTAGGGTACACTTCCCTATTGTCTGCTAGGGCACACTTCCCTACTGCCTGCTAGGGTACACCTCCCTACTACCTGCTAGGGTACACCTCCCTACTGCCTGCTAGGGTAATCCTCCCTACTGTCTGCTAGGGCACACCTCCCTACTCCCTGCTAGGGTACACTTCCCTACTATCTGCTAGGGTACACCTCCCTACTGTCTGCTAGGGTACACCTCCCTACTGCCTGCTAGGGTACACCCCCATACTGCCTGCTAGGGTACACCTCCCTACGGTCTGCTAGGGTACACCTCTCTACTGCCTGCTAGGGTACACCTCCCTACTGTCTGCTAGGGCACACTTCCCTACTCCCTCCTAGGGTACACCTCCCTACTGCCTGCTAGGGTAAACCTCTGTACTGTCTGCTAGGGTACACCTTCGACTGCCTGCTAGGGTACACTCCCCTACTGTCTGCTAGGGTACACCTCCCTACTGTCTGCTAGGGTACAACTCCCTACTGCCTGCTAGGGTACACCTCCCTACTGCCTCCTAGGGTCCACCTCATAACTGTCTGCTAGGGTACACCTCCCTACTGTCTGCTAGGGTACACCTCCCTACTGTCTGCTAGGGTACACCATCCTACTGCCTGCTAGGGTACACCTCCCTACTGTCTGCTAGGGTACACCTCACAACTGTCTGCTAGGGTACACCTCCCTACTGCCTGCTAAGGTACACCTCCCTACTGTCTGCTAGGATACACCTCCCTACTGTCTGCTAGGGCACACCTCCCTACTCCCTGCTAGGGTACACCTCCCTACTGTCTGCTAGGGTACACCTCCCTACTGCCTGCTAGGGTACACCTTCTACTGCCTGCTAGGGTACACTCCCCTACTGTCTGCTAGGGTACACCTCCCTACTGTCTGCTGGGCACACCTCCCTACTGCCTGCTAGGGTAAACCTCTGTACTGTCTGCTAGGGTAAACCTCCCACTGTCTGCTAGGGTACACCTCCTTACTGTCTGCTAGGGTACACATTCCTACTGTCTGCTAGGGTACACCTCCCTACTCCCTGCTTGGGTACACCCCCATACTGCCTGCTAGGGTACACCTCCCTACTGTCTGCTAGGGTACACCTCCCTACTGTCTGCTAGGGTACACCTCCCAACTGTCTGCTAGGGTACACCTCCCTACTCCCTGCTAGGGTACACCCCCATACTGCCTGCTAGGGTACACCTCGCTACTGTCTGCTAGGGTACACCTCCCTACTGTCTGCTAGGGTACACCTTCCTACTGTCTGCTAGGGTACACCTCCCTACTGTCTGCTAGGGTACACCTTCCTACTGTCTGCTAGGGTACACCTCCCTACTCCCTGCTAGGGTACACCCCCATACTGCCTGCTAGGGTACAGCTCCCTACTGTCTGCTAGGGCACACCTCCCTACTGTCTGCTAGGGCACACCTCCCTACTGTCTGCTAGGGTACACCTTCCTACTGTCTGCTAGGGTACACCTCCCTACTCCCTGCTAGGGTACACCTCTCTACTGTCTGCTAGGGTACACCTCCCTACTGCCTGCTAGGGTACACCTCTGTACTGCCTGCTAGGGTATACCTCCCTGCTGCCTTCTAGGGCGCACCTCCCTACTGCCTGCTAGGGTACACCTCCCTACTGTCTGCTAGGGTACACCTCACAACTGTCTGCTAGGGCACACCTCCCTACTGCCTGCTATGGTACAACTCCCTACTGCCTCCTAGGGTACACCTCCCTACTGCCTGCTAGGGTACACCTCCCTACTGTCTTCTAGGGCACACTTCCGTACTGTCTGCTAGGGTACACCTCCCTACTGCCTGCTAGGGTACACCTCCCTACTGTCTGCTAGTGTACACCTCCCTACTGTCTGCTAGGGTACACCTCCCTACTGTCTGCTAGGGCAAACCTCCCTACTGCCTGCTAGGGCACACCTCCCTACTGGCTGCTAGGGTACACCTCACAACTTCCTGCTAGGGTACACATCCCTACTGCCTGCTAGGGTACACCTCCCTACAGTCTTCTAGGGTACACCTCCCTACTGTCTGCTAGGGTACACCTCCCTACTGCCTGCTAGGGTACACCTGCCTACTGCCTGCTAGGGTACACCTCCCTACTGTCTGCTAGGGTACAACTCCCTACTGTCTGCTAGGGTACACCTCCCTACTGCCTGCTAGGGTACACCTCCCTACTGCCTGCTAGGGTACACCTCCCTACTGTCTGCTAGGGTACAACTCCCTACTGCCTGCTAGGGTACACCTCCCTACTGTCTGCTAGGGTACACCTCCCTACTGCCTGCTAGGGTACACCTCCCTACTGCCTGCTAGGGTACACCTCCCTACTGTTTGCTAGGGTACACCTCCCTACTGCCTGCTAGGGTACACCTCCCTACTGCCTGCTAGGGTACACCTCCCTACTGCCTGCTAGGGTACACCTCCCTACTGTCTGCTAGGGTACAACTCCCTACTGCCTGCTAGGGTACACCTCCCTACTCTCTGCTAAGGTACACCTCCCTACTGCCTGCTAGGGTACACCTCCCTACGGTCGGCTAGGGTACACCTCCCTACTGTCTGCTAGGGTACACCTCCCTACTGCCTGTTAGGGTACACCTCCCTACTGCCTGCTAGGGTACACCTTCCTACTGCCAGCTAGGGTACACCTCCCTACTGCCTGCTAGGGTACACCTCACAACTGTCTGCTAGGGTACACCTCCCTACTGTCTGCTAGGTTACACCTCCGTACTGTCTGCTAGGGTACACCTCCGTACTGTCTGCTAGGGTACACCTCCCTACTGCCTGCTAGGGTACACCTCCCTACTGTTTGCTAGGGTACACCTCCCTACTGCCTGCTAGGGTACAACTCCCTACTACCTGCTAGGGTACACCTCCCTACTACCTGCCAGGGTACACCTCCCTACTGCCTGCTAGGGTACACCTCCCTACTGCCTGCTAGGGTACACCTCCCTACTGCCTGCTAGGGTACACCTCCCTAATGCCTGCCAGGGTACACCTCCCTACTGCCTGCTAGGGTACACCCCCCTACTGCCTGCTAGGGTACACCTCCCTACTGTCTGCTAGGGTACACCTTCCTACTGCCTGCTAGGGTACACCTCCCTACTGTCTACTAGGGGACACCTCCCTACTGTCTGCTAGGGCACACTTCCCTACTGTCTGCTAGGGTATACCTCCCTACCTCCTGCTAGGGTACACCTCCCTACTGCCTGCCAGGGTACACCTCCCTACTGCCTGCTAGGGTACACCCCCCTACTGCCTGCTAGGGTACACCTCCCTACTGCCTGCTAGGGTACACCTTCCTACTGCCTGCTAGGGTACACCTCCCTACTGCCTGCTAGGGTACACCTTCCTACTGCCTGCTAGGGTACACCTTCCTACTGCCTGCTAGGGTACACCTCCCTACTGCCTGCTAGGGTACACCTTCCTACTGCCTGCTAGGGTACACCTCCCTACTGCCTGCTAGGGTACACCTCCCTACTGCCTGCTAGGGTACACCTCCCTACTGTCTGCTAGGGTACACCTCACAACTGTCAGCTAGGGTACACCTCCCTACTGCTTGCTAGGGTACACCTCCCTACTGTCTGCTAGGGTACACCTCCCTACTGTCTGCTAGGGTACACCTCCCTACTGCCTGCTAGGGTACACTTTCCTACTGCCTGCTAGGGTACACCTTCCTACTGCCTGCTAGGGTACTCCTCCCTACTGTCTGCTAAGGTACACCTCCCTACTGGCTGCTAGGGTACACCTCCCTACTGTCTGCTAGGGTACACATCCCTACTGCCTGCGAGGGTACACCTCCCCACTGCCTGCCAGGGTACATCTCCCTACTGCCTGCTAGGGTACAACTCCCTACAGTCTGCTAGGGTACACCTCCCTACTGCCTGCTAGGGTACACCTCCCTACTGCCTGCCAGGGTACACCTCCCTACTGCCTGCTAGGGTACACCTCCCTACTGCCTGCTAGGGTACACTTCCCTACTGCCTGCTAGGGTACACCTCCCTACTGTCTGCTAGGGCACACTTCCCTACTGTCTGCTAGGGTACACCTCCCTACTCCCTGCTAGGGTACACCGCCCTACTGTCTGCTAGGGCACACCTCCCTACTCCCTGCTAGGGTACACCTCCCTACTGCCTGCTAGGGTAAACCTCTGTACTGTCTGCTAGGGTACACTTCCCAACTGTCTGCTAGGGTACACCTCCCACTGTCTGCTAGGGTACACCTCCCTACTGTCTGCTAGGGTTCACCTCCCTACCTCCTGCTAGGGTACACCTCCCTACTACCTGCTAGGGTACACCTCCCTACTGCCTGTTAGGGTACACCTCCCTACTGTCTGCTATGGCACACCCCCCTACTCCCTGCTAGGGTACACCTCCCTACTGCCTGCTAGGGTACACCTTCCTACTGTCTGCTAGGGTACACCTCCCTACTGCCTGCTAGGGTACACCCCCATTCTGCCTGATAGAGTACACCTCCCTACGGTCTGCTAGGGTACACCTCTCTACTGCCTGCTAGGGTACACCTCCCTACTGTCTGCTCGGGCACACCTCCCTACTCCCTGCTAGGGTACACCTCCCTACTGCCTGCTAGGGTAAACCTGTGTACTGTCTACTAGGGTACACTTCCCTACTGTCTGCAAGGGTACACCTCCCTACTGCCTGCTAGGGTACACCTCCCTACTGTCTGCTAGGGTACACCTCCCTACTGTCTGCTAGGGTAAACCTGTGTACTGTCTACTAGGGTACACTTCCCTACTGTCTGCAAGGGTACACCTCCCTACTGCCTGTTAGGGTACACCTCCCTACTGCCTGCTAGGGTACACCTTCCTACTGCCAGCTAGGGTACACCTCCCTACTGCCTGCTAGGGTACACCTCACAACTGTCTGCTAGGGTACACCTCCCTACTGTCTGCTAGGTTACACCTCCGTACTGTCTGCTAGGGTACACCTCCGTACTGTCTGCTAGGGTACACCTCCCTACTGCCTGCTAGGGTACACCTCCCTACTGTTTGCTAGGGCACACCTCCCTACTGCCTGCTAGGGTACAACTCCCTACTGTCTGCTAGGGTACACCTCCCTACTACCTGCTAGGGTACACCTCCCTACTACCTGCCAGGGTACACCTCCCTTCTGCCTGCTAGGGTACACCTCCCTACTGCCTGCTAGGGTACACCTCCCTACTGCCTGCTAGGGTACACCTCCCTAATGCCTGCCAGGGTACACCTCCCTACTGCCTGCTAGGGTACACCCCCCTACTGCCTGCTAGGGTACACCTCCCTACTGTCTGCTAGGGTACACCTTCCTACTGCCTGCTAGGGTACACCTCCCTACTGTCTACTAGGGGACACCTCCCTACTGTCTGCTAGGGCACACTTCCCTACTGTCTGCTAGGGTATACCTCCCTACCTCCTGCTAGGGTACACCTCCCTACTGCCTGCCAGGGTACACCTCCCTACTGCCTGCTAGGGTACACCCCCCTACTGCCTGCTAGGGTACACCTCCCTACTGCCTGCTAGGGTACACCTCCCTACTGCCTGCTAGGGTACACCTTCCTACTGCCTGCTAGGGTACACCTTCCTACTGCCTGCTAGGGTACACCTCCCTACTGCCTGCTAGGGTACACCTTCCTACTGCCTGCTAGGGTACACCTTCCTACTGCCTGCTAGGGTACACCTCCCTACTGCCTGCTAGGGTACACCTCCCTACTGTCTGCTAGGGTACACCTCACAACTGTCAGCTAGGGTACACCTCCCTACTGCTTGCTAGGGTACACCTCCCTACTGTCTGCTAGGGTACACCTCCCTACTGCCTGCTAGGGTACACCTCCCTACTGCCTGCTAGGGTACACCTCCCTACTGTCTGCTAGGGTACAACTCCCTACTGCCTGCTAGGGTACACCTCCCTACTCTCTGCTAAGGTACACCTCCCTACTGCCTGCTAGGGTACACCTCCCTACGGTCGGCTAGGGTACACCTCCCTACTGTCTGCTAGGGTACACCTCCCTACTGCCTGTTAGGGTACACCTCTCTACTGCCTGCTAGGGTACACCTTCCTACTGCCAGCTAGGGTACACCTCCCTACTGCCTGCTAGGGTACACCTCACAACTGTCTGCTAGGGTACACCTCCCTACTGTCTGCTAGGTTACACCTCCGTACTGTCTGCTAGGGTACACCTCCGTACTGTCTGCTAGGGTACACCTCCCTACTGCCTGCTAGGGTACACCTCCCTACTGTTTGCTAGGGTACACCTCCCTACTGCCTGCTAGGGTACAACTCCCTACTGTCTGCTAGGGTACACCTCCCTACTACCTGCTAGGGTACACCTCCCTACTACCTGCCAGGGTACACCTCCCTACTGCCTGCTAGGGTACACCTCCCTACTGCCTGCTAGGGTACACCTCCCTACTGCCTGCTAGGGTACACCTCCCTAATGCCTGCCAGGGTACACCTCCCTACTGCCTGCTAGGGTACACCCCCCTACTGCCTGCTAGGGTACACCTCCCTTCTGTCTGCTAGGGTACACCTTCCTACTGCCTGCTAGGGTACACCTCCCTACTGTCTACTAGGGGACACCTCCCTACTGTCTGCTAGGGCACACTTCCCTACTGTCTGCTAGGGTATACCTCCCTACCTCCTGCTAGGGTACACCTCCCTACTGCCTGCCAGGGTACACCTCCCTACTGCCTGCTAGGGTACACCCCCCTACTGCATGCTAGGGTACACCTCCCTACTGCCTGCTAGGGTACACCTTCCTACTGCCTGCTAGGGTACACCTCCCTACTGCCTGCTAGGGTACACCTTCCTACTGCCTGCTAGGGTACACCTTCCTACTGCCTGCTAGGGTACACCTCCCTACTGCCTGCTAGGGTACACCTTCCTACTGCCTGCTAGGGTACACCTCCCTACTGCCTGCTAGGGTACACCTTCCTACTGCCTGCTAGGGTACACCTCCCTACTGCCTGCTAGGGTACACCTCCCTACTGTCTGCTAGGGTACACCTCACAACTGTCAGCTAGGGTACACCTCCCTACTGCTTGCTAGGGTACACCTCCCTACTGTCTGCTAGGGTACACCTCCCTACTGTCTGCTAGGGTACACCTCCCTACTGCCTGCTAGGGTACACTTTCCTACTGCCTGCTAGGGTACACCTTCCTACTGCCTGCTAGGGTACTCCTCCCTACTGTCTGCTAAGGTACACCTCCCTACTGGCTGCTAGGGTACACCTCCCTACTGTCTGCTAGGGTACACATCCCTACTGCCTGCGAGGGTACACCTCCCCACTGCCTGCCAGGGTACATCTCCCTACTGCCTGCTAGGGTACAACTCCCTACAGTCTGCTAGGGTACACCTCCCTACTGCCTGCTAGGGTACACCTCCCTACTGCCTGCCAGGGTACACCTCCCTACTGCCTGCTAGGGTACACCTCCCTACTGCCTGCTAGGGTACACTTCCCTACTGCCTGCTAGGGTACACCTCCCTACTGTCTGCTAGGGCACACTTCCCTACTGTCTGCTAGGGTACACCTCCCTACTCCCTGCTAGGGTACACCGCCCTACTGTCTGCTAGGGCACACCTCCCTACTCCCTGCTAGGGTACACCTCCCTACTGCCTGCTAGGGTAAACCTCTGTACTGTCTGCTAGGGTACACTTCCCAACTGTCTGCTAGGGTACACCTCCCACTGTCTGCTAGGGTACACCTCCCTACTGTCTGCTAGGGTTCACCTCCCTACCTCCTGCTAGGGTACACCTCCCTACTACCTGCTAGGGTACACCTCCCTACTGCCTGTTAGGGTACACCTCCCTACTGTCTGCTATGGCACACCCCCCTACTCCCTGCTAGGGTACACCTCCCTACTGCCTGCTAGGGTACACCTTCCTACTGTCTGCTAGGGTACACCTCCCTACTGCCTGCTAGGGTACACCCCCATTCTGCCTGATAGAGTACACCTCCCTACGGTCTGCTAGGGTACACCTCTCTACTGCCTGC
This sequence comes from Lissotriton vulgaris, assembly GCF_964263255.1. Classification (NCBI taxonomy): domain Eukaryota; kingdom Metazoa; phylum Chordata; class Amphibia; order Caudata; family Salamandridae; genus Lissotriton; species Lissotriton vulgaris. Next base: position 1,579,255,157 of record NC_141696.1, read on the forward strand.
TAGGGTACACCTCCCTACTGTCTGCTCGGGCACACCTCCCTACTCCCTGCTAGGGTACACCTCCCTACTGCCTGCTAGGGTAAACCTGTGTACTGTCTACTAGGGTACACTTCCCTACTGTCTGCAAGGGTACACCTCCCTACTGCCTGCTAGGGTACACCTCCCTACTGTCTGCTAGGGTACACCTCCCTACTGTCTGCTAGGGTAAACCTGTGTACTGTCTACTAGGGTACACTTCCCTACTGTCTGCAAGGGTACACCTCCCTACTGCCTGTTAGGGTACACCTCCCTACTGCCTGCTAGGGTACACCTTCCTACTGCCAGCTAGGGTACACCTCCCTACTGCCTGCTAGGGTACACCTCACAACTGTCTGCTAGGGTACACCTCCCTACTGTCTGCTAGGTTACACCTCCGTACTGTCTGCTAGGGTACACCTCCGTACTGTCTGCTAGGGTACACCTCCCTACTGCCTGCTAGGGTACACCTCCCTACTGTTTGCTAGGGTACACCTCCCTACTGCCTGCTAGGGTACAACTCCCTACTGTCTGCTAGGGTACACCTCCCTACTACCTGCTAGGGTACACCTCCCTACTACCTGCCAGGGTACACCTCCCTTCTGCCTGCTAGGTTACACCTCCCTACTGCCTGCTAGGGTACACCTCCCTACTGCCTGCTAGGGTACACCTCCCTAATGCCTGCCAGGGTACACCTCCCTACTGCCTGCTAGGGTACACCCCCCTACTGCCTGCTAGGGTACACCTCCCTACTGTCTGCTAGGGTACACCTTCCTACTGCCTGCTAGGGTACACCTCCCTACTGTCTACTAGGGGACACCTCCCTACTGTCTGCTAGGGCACACTTCCCTACTGTCTGCTAGGGTATACCTCCCTACCTCCTGCTAGGGTACACCTCCCTACTGCCTGCCAGGGTACACCTCCCTACTGCCTGCTAGGGTACACCCCCCTACTGCCTGCTAGGGTACACCTCCCTACTGCCTGCTAGGGTACACCTCCCTACTGCCTGCTAGGGTACACCTTCCTACTGCCTGCTAGGGTACACCTTCCTACTGCCTGCTAGGGTACACCTCCCTACTGCCTGCTAGGGTACACCTTCCTACTGCCTGCTAGGGTACACCTCCCTACTGCCTGCTAGGGTACACCTTCCTACTGCCTGCTAGGGTACACCTCCCTACTGCCTGCTAGGGTACACCTCCCTACTGTCTGCTAGGGTACACCTCACAACTGTCAGCTAGGGTACACCTCCCTACTGCTTGCTAGGGTACACCTCCCTACTGTCTGCTAGGGTACACCTCCCTACTGTCTGCTAGGGTACACCTCCCTACTGCCTGCTAGGGTACACTTCCCTACTGCCTGCTAGGGTACACCTTCCTACTGCCTGCTAGGGTACTCCTTCCTACTGTCTGCTAAGGTACACCTCCCTACTGGCTGCTAGGGTACACCTCCCTACTGTCTGCTAGGGTACACATCCCTACTGCCTGCGAGGGTACACCTCCCCACTGCCTGCCAGGGTACATCTCCCTACTGCCTGCTAGGGTACAACTCCCTACTGTCTGCTAGGGTACACCTCCCTACTGCCTGCTAGGGTACACCTCCCTACTGCCTGCCAGGGTACACCTCCCTACTGCCTGCTAGGGTACACCTCCCTACTGCCTGCTAGGGTACACTTCCCTACTGCCTGCTAGGGTACACCTCCCTACTGTCTGCTAGGGCACACTTCCCTACTGTCTGCTAGGGTACACCTCCCTACTCCCTGCTAGGGTACACCTCCCTACTGTCTGCTAGGGCACACCTCCCTACTCCCTGCTAGGGTACACCTCCCTACTGCCTGCTAGGGTAAACCTCTGTACTGTCTGCTAGGGTACACTTCCCAACTGTCTGCTAGGGTACACCTCCCACTGTCTGCTAGGGTACACCTCCCTACTGTCTGCTAGGGTTCACCTCCCTATCTCCTGCTAGGGTACACCTCCCTACTACCTGCTAGGGTACACCTCCCTACTGCCTGTTAGGGTACACCTCCCTACTGTCTGCTATGGCACACCCCCCTACTCCCTGCTAGGGTACACCTCCCTACTGCCTGCTAGGGTACACCTTCCTACTGTCTGCTAGGGTACACCTCCCTACTGCCTGCTAGGGTACACCCCCATTCTGCCTGATAGAGTACACCTCCCTACGGTCTGCTAGGGTACACCTCTCTACTGCCTGCTAGGGTACACCTCCCTACTGTCTGCTCGGGCACACCTCCCTACTCCCTGCTAGGGTACACCTCCCTACTGCCTGCTAGGGTAAACCTGTGTACGGTCTACTAGGGTACACTTCCCTACTGTCTGCAAGGGTACACCTCCCTACTGCCTGCTAGGGTACACCTCCCTACTGTCTGCTAGGGTACACCTCCCTACTGTCTGCTAGGGTACACCTCCCTACTGCCTGCTAGGGTACACCTCCCTACTGTCTGCTAGGGTACACCTCCCACTGTCTGCTAGGGTACACCTCCCTACTGCCTGCTAGGGTAATCCTCCCTACTGTCTGCTAGGGCACACCTCCCTACTCCCTGCTAGGGTACACTTCCCTACTATCTGCTAGGGTACACCTCCCTACTGTCTGCTAGGGCACACCTCCCTACTCCCTGCTAGGGTACACCTCCCTAATGTCTGCTAGGGTACACCTCCCTACTGCCGACTAGGGTACACCTCCCTACTGCTGACTAGGGTACACCTTCTACTGCCTGCTAGGGTACACTCCCCTACTGTCTGCTAGGGTACCCCTCCCTACTGTCTGCTAGGGCACACCTCCCTACTGCCAGCTAGGGTAAACCTCTGTACTGTCTGCTAGGGTACACCTCCCTACTGTCTGCTAGGGTACACCTCCCTACTGCCTGCTAGGGCATACCTCCCTACTGCCTGCTAGGGTAAACCTCTGGACTGTCTGCTAAGGTACACCTCCCTACTGTCTGCTAGGGTACACCTCCCTACTGTCTGCTAGGGCACACCTCCCTACTCCCTGCTAGGGTACACCTCCCTGCTGTCTGCTAGGGTACACCTCCCTACTGCCTACTAGGGTACACCTTCTACTGCCTGCTAGGGTACACTCCCCTACTGTCTGCTAGGGTACACCTCCCTACTGTCTGCTAGGGCACACCTCCCTACTGCCTGCTAGGGTAAACCTCTGTACTGTCTGCTAGGGTACCCCTCCCACTGTCTGCTAGGGTACACCTCCCTACTGTCTGCTAGGGTACACTGGAGTTCTGGACTTTTTGGTTCCGTCCAGAGGTGTCAGGGTACAACACCCAAAGACCCCGGAGTCCCACCTGCCTTGGTGCACAAATGAACAGAAACACGGGCTTCTCGATGGTGGCGTCAAAGACCAAAGGTTTATTACTGCAGGGACACAGAAGTCATAGATACTACACACGGGCAGTAACCAGGAGCCTGTTCGATTTGTACAAAGTGGGTTGCTCCTTATATACTAAAAATTGTGCTCTAGGCAAATATTTCACATGTCGGTACATTCCCAAACCTTTGTGTCTCTAAACAATAAATATTTGGCGTTTACGCAGGAACTGTCGATAATATCTGATACCAAACATCACGAAGAGGGGTTCCCACCAGTCCATCACAATCCCTTGTCAATATTGTATTCAAGAGCCGGACCGCCTCATCGTAAAGTTCGTTACCTCCCCCTAATAAAGGCCCAGAAGGAAAGGAGCAGAGCCAGGTGCAGAAGATAGAAAAGCGGGATAAGAGATGTTTGTGGGTTGTAAATGGGCAAGGCTACCGGCTTCGGCCGCCTAATCATGATCAGGTACAATGGACACGAAGACCAGTTTGGCAGGACTGGCCTCGGGCAGAGGAGGCAGCCTTTGTCGAGTCATGCAGCTACAGCGTGATCTGGTTTAAGGTGCACGTGTCATGTAAGAGGTGAATCTCCGGCTAAGGCTACGTGTCCTTAATCAAAGTGGAGTGAATGAAGTGATCAGAGGCTATTGCATATGTGAGGGCAAGGAAACACAAAATGGCGGCCACGATCTAAGATGGATGCCGTGTGTATATCAGAAATGTGTCAGTGGAAGGAGTGCTCTTGCTCGTAGCGTAGCGGAAACACTAGGATATACTAAATGGATCATTTGCGGTTCACTGATACCATTTTTATGTAATTCCGACGAACTTGAAAACACGGGTTCAAGTCGTCACGGAACCGTCACGGAACCTCAGACCCTCCTTTTGCCCTTACATAGGCAATTACTCAATCTATGTCTGAATCTAGTTCTATGCTCATCAGGTCAGTGACTTGCTGTTGTATCATCATCCTTTCTCGTGTCTTTTCTCCAAACGCAGGTGGTTTTCCGAGACAAGTTGCAGCACAAAGACTACACAGAGCAGGACCACACTGGATAATCAGACAACATGAGAATAGGAATACTAAGATGACACCAATGACCATTAGAACCTTCCATCCCCACGCTGAGATCAGAGTCCAAACCCACTCCATGAAGGACCAGTTTCCCTTGTCTACATGTATGGAGTCCGAAATCTTGTGCAACTTAGAGATCGCCTCGTAAACTGTTGGAGCATTATTAGAAATAAAGACACAGCAGCTCGATTGGATCATTCTGCATACCCCACCTCGATCTGCAAGTATAACATCTAGAACCATACGGTTCTGCAATGTCATGAGCCTATCCGCCTGAAGCTCAGCTGTCAGATTGCTAAGGGCACCAGCAGTTTCGGTAATAGTAGATTCAACTACCCGTGTTAGCTGACGTATGTTTCTACTATTGGCCATAGGCCCCCAGAACGGAAGGAAGCCTTTGAAGAAGTCTCCAGCTTCCTGACCAGCGGTATCTTCCTTGCTGAAAACACCTCTTGCTACTCTTGTTCTGTGGTAATCCGGTGAAGCAGTGTATGTTGGAGGCAACAATCGAGCAATATAACATGATCCTGAGAAGTCGGCAGGCAACCATGTATAAGCTCTGTCTCGACAAATGAAATAGGTACCTCTAGCAGTGAGGAAGGCAGGGGAAGAGTTAGCCGGAAACACATAAGTCTCTACGCACTCACTCCTCCCTAGCTGAGCTCTCGGATTTCTCCCATTACCTTGCAGACAGACCTGACCTCGGTGAGGTACGACCCAGATTGGAGTTGAGCTTTTACGCTTGCTTTCTCCTAAACTAAGGCGATACTCTGAAGTATTCCAACTTAAATATACTCGCAATTCGTCTCTAGGGTAAGATGGAGTATTAATGACGTCCTTGACCATGTCAATAATCCCCTGGACTAAGGCTTTGTTGGCAGAGTTATATTTAGTGGAACGTGGTGGACGTGGAGGATAGGTTTCAAGGGCATAAGCAAAGATGGTTTGGAAGGCCTGAAATGATCCATTATAGCTGTAAGGCAAAACCAAATAGGGAATACCTTTATCCATAGTGTGAGGTATCAAGCCACACACCCAGCAGTCTGTAGTGTTAACTACCAGTTGGTGTTGGTGCAAGAGCTGTACAAAAGTGTTGTTGGTGAATTCTGAGCGTCGGGTTTGCTCATGTTCTGGAAATGAGTGAAAAGAGTGTATAGAAGAAACAGTAGAAATAGCTGGATCAAGGGGAGGCACTGTAGAAACTGGCACAAAAATCAAATTTATGCTAAAGACAATTCCACCCACCAATGTTGCTAAAACAATCAAAAATGTAATGGCACATTGCATCAAGAAACATTTGCTGTGAAGAATTCTATTAAGTTTGTGTTAGACCCGGGACCCTGGCCGGCCAAGACTCGCGTCGAGGTCAGTCAGGGATCGCCAGTTCTAAGTGTCAGGGCAAGGGAGTCACACACCAAGGCAACCCCTACTCGCCCTCTAGGTAACGTGGCGCGAGCAGTCAAGGCTAAACTTGGAGGCGATGTAAGTTAAGTATTTGCGCACGCACCCCAGCAACAACACCCAAGGCCCACCACAAAGAAAACACTCCACACAAGGTTATGTAAAAATAGCCTTTGTATTATAAAAATATACATCAGATAAAACACACATCTTATTACACTGTGCCAACAGGCACGGGCGGAATTTACAAGGGATATTTGTACAGGACAGGGCCACCTGGACCACTGCCAAGGGTATCAGCACTTTTAGAAATAATTACTGTAGCACAAAAATATAACAGTAGAGAATACAACCAGTAATCACTGGTAACAGGACCTCTCTAGCACCACCTGTACTAGGGAGAAAACAACCACCTACATGTCACACTACCTGTAGGGATGTAAAAGCAAAACACATGATGCCGTAACATTCAGAGGTGTAAAATCACTAACTATGTCCCCAAACTCACCAGTCACCACCTGTGACTGTCCCGGTGTCCCAATGTCAGGGCCTAAACGTGGCAGTTGTCCACTAAGTGCTGGACAACTGGAGCAGGGAAAGTTAGCACAAAGTTGGAGCCTCTCTGGGCTCAAAGAACCACCACTGTGGCACTGGTGAGCCTCTCTTAGGCTCTCTTCACAAGAAAGGGGGCTGCTGAGCCTCTCAGGGCTCCAGCAACACAAGGTGCAGCCTCGCTGGGCTGTGGGGTCCCCCTCTCTGGGGACCCAAAGCAATAATGCTGGCAAAGAGCCACGCCGGGCTCTGAATCAACTGGTGCCCCCGGGGCACGGACAAACTGCTCCTCGAGAGCCTCTCTTAGGCTCGGGACGCGGGGCTGGCAACCGAGCCTCGCAAGGCTCGACAATGGAGAATGCCCCCAGAGCCTCTCTGGCTCTTCACTGCTACCGGCGCGAGGTCGCGCTACAGAGAGGGGGCGGGGCGGACACCGGCAATGTGTCCCGACGCTCCCCCCCCTCCTCTGCAGGCACCTTCACTCACCGGGTTCGCGCTGACGGCGGGTCTCTCCCGCTGGTCCCGGGGCTCTCCTCTTCACACGGTGAGCCTCGGCAGACTCTCTCGCGGCTCCGTGAAGAAGGCGGGACTTCCGGTCGGCCTTTCCTGGGCCGCGCTGTGATTGGCCGGCAATCCCTTTGCTTCCGGGTCGCCGCGGGCAGCGCGGCGGCTCGCTTTAGGCAGGCAGGCGGCTTCCCAGGATCCGAGGAGTGGGCTCCCTCGTGAATCCAATAACTCGGGCACAATACCGCGGCAATAAGCGGGGTGGCACCCGCGCTGTCCACTCGCCACACGGGGCGATCGGCCTCTGTAGTCCACAGCGCTCCCAAGCGCTGTAGGCAAATGTAAGCGCTCGTAAGCGCAAAACAGCAACAAAGGCGCTCTCCAAGCGCTAGGCAGGCAATCTCAGCGCTCCTAGCGCTGAAGGGCAGAGAGCAGCGCTCTCAGGCTGCAGGCAACACAGTCCTCAGCGCTCCCCAGCACTGGAGGGCAGGACAGGGCTCCAGCAGGGCTGGAGGCAGGCAGGGGGGGCAAGGCTGGGCCAGAGCCAGCACACTGGGTCTCCAGGCAGGGAGACTCCCCAAGTGGCGGTCCTTCTGGCCCCAGCAGCGGCACAAGCCCCCTCTGGCAGGATTCCAAAAGAAGAACATTTTCAGTGGGGACACAGCCCCTTCTTATACCAACAAATCCTTTGTTACAATGTGCAGGGTGGGGGGAAAACCAGTCGCAGCTGGTTCTGGAGCACTCTTGATGGCCCAACCACCCATTCCTTTCACTGGGGAGGCCAGGGTCATTAGACACACCACAGGGGGGCGGAGCCAGCATTGTGTGGGGAAAACCCAGCCCATCCAGGACCCAGGTGCACTCCTCCCACACATCACTCATGCTAATCTCCCACTCACCACCGGGCAGACCCATCCAGACTTCCTGGAGCCTGGCATGCCAGCCAGCTCCAGCCAATCACGCTCCAGCACCCTCACTGCACACATATCTCAATGTCCAGAAGTAGCACTTCCCAACTAGACACACACATGCCGCAGACACCATCTTGCAGCATTCACTCTCACGAGTTCAGGCATACCAAACTCGAGCCTGCACTCCCCACGCATCAGGAACTACTAGGGACACACACATTCCCCATGCATTCCTATGGGAGGGCAGGCCAGCCATACTTCACGCACGCACTTTCACTCTAGGACTCAGGGGAAAGTGCGCAGAGACCCAAAAATCACTAGCACAGGGTCACAAATAAGGCAAAAAGTCTAGGGGTGAACCTGCCCTGCGGGCCAAGTCCAACACAACCCCCTTCCAGCCAAAACGCAGGGGAGAACAATCACCACCGTGATGGACTTCCCTGCTTGGGGCGATAGAACACGGACGCAGGCCCGCCACTGCCGGGACACTCTCCTGTTCTATGCCACGGTGAACCCCTAGGGTTCCTTCTGAAACTACTGTAAGGATCAACTGGGCTACCCCACTGGTACTCCTCAGCTGTCCGCGGCCAGGACCCGGCCCTGGGCCACCCAGGTGCCGCCGTACCTTGCCAATTCGCAGAGTGGGGGGTAGTAACCCCTGGCACATAGTGTCCATTCTCCACTCTCCCTGTCTGCAAGACAGGACTAGACTGCCACTGGTTCACCAACCTTTGGCCTACAACCTCAGGCGGACCAGGAGTCTCAGAGAAGGCTTTCCTCCCCTTACCTCTTCTTCCAGGGTTCCTCCTCCTCCTGCGAGGGGGACACCCCGAACGCCATTCCAACCTAGGGTTTAACCCCTCCGGTTGCACCGGGGTCAGAGGTGGGCTTTCCCACCCTCTGCACCCCCTTCCAGAGGTCTCCCCTCTCCCAACTGGAGAAGTTCCTCTGGAAGAACCGGTCAGGACACTGCTTACAGTCGTCCTACCCTTCAGGTCAGGCCGAACCTGCACCTGGCCTCCCAACCTCGGGTCTAAAACCTTCAGTGGAATAATTGCCTGGCACTCCAGGACTTCTGGGGACTCACACGCAATCCCCCTGAGGCTGACACATGACCCATGTGTCGTGTGACGGTCTGTCTGGCGCAGATCTCCCGCCTCCTGTCCACCTGACAGTGCGCAAAGATCCCCCAGACCAGAAGTGGCGCTACCCGGGTCCACCCAAGACCTAGCCCAACTGGCTAGTCTCTGGTCCACTGGTGCATCCACTGGGAAACTCGTCCCCCAATCACTCCTCGCTTCGGACTTCTGTGCCCTCCCAACTGGAGCGACACTGCCGGACACTGGAACCCCGGGAGTTCTGGTTACAGACACTCCAGGTTCCCTAGACACTAGGAGATCCTCCTCAAGTGTACTAACAGGACAGCCTAGGTCCCCAACCTGGTGTTCCCTCAAGAAACCACCCAAGTTCTGAGACAGGGCTTCGGGCCTCTGGGTGCTCTCAGCCACCCCCTGACTCCTGCTCCACTGAGCCAGGCAGTCAGCCCCTTCACCCTTCCCACTATACTGGGACCTAGCTGGGCTACACTGAGCCTCTTCCACCACGCTGGGCTGGAAGCTCCCTGTACCACTGCTGTTGGACTCACTCTCTAATGACTGTACGGAACCTCTCGCCCTCTCCCAGCGGTCCGCTTCGTCAGCAAGCTCACATGCCTCAGACAATCCACACCCCAATAGGTGTGTGCGCAACCCTGGAGAACAACAACCGAGCAGGTGCTCCTTGACAATCAGATCAAACAAGACATCAAAATCATCTCTCGTGTGAACCTTTACCCAATCAAACAGTGTCCCACAACATTCATCCTCAAACTCCTCCCACGACTGGTGAGGCAGCTTCCTACTGCCCCTGAATTTCAACCTTAACTCCTCCTCTGGGGAAACAGGTACCAGACTGGGGGAACTGGGAGTGGGACTGCTCGCACTGGGCTCTACATAGCTGCCACCACTGGACTCCACCCTCCCTGGGGGATCCAGAAAATTAAGACTGCGGGCAGGGGATAACCTACTCTCTAGGGCTATCCTCTCCCTGGCCCAGGCCCTCTCAGCCTCTGCAATCCGCTCATTCGCACCCAGCTGCGCCATCTTCCAGGCATACTCTAACCTGAGCTTCTCCATGGCCAGCTGGTGCTCCCTCTCTTCTCTCCTATCCACCCACTCTTCTGGGGACAGGGAAAGGGATGGGGGACTACATCTGACACGGGACCCAGCAAGGGACTCCCTATCTCGGGGGTACTCGCTCTCTGCTGGCGCCCATCCACTGTCAAACTCACTCTCCACATCAGACTCTACAGGGTTCCCCTCAGACCCACCACCCTCATGGCGTGCGGTCCGGGCCCTCTCCCTCTCACTGTGCTCACGCTCCCAGTCACTCTTCTGCCGCAGGATCATGTTATCCCTAAGCTTGGACTGGGTGTCTGACTCACTCACTGGGATGTCTCTCTCCTTACGTAACCGTACCAACTCATGCACACTGTACTTAGACAGGCCACACAGGTTAAAAGGAGATTCCATCTTGACAGGATGCTCACAGACACGTGCAACACAAGGGAACTAGCAATCTGAAGTCAAAGTACACAATTCCAAAACTTCCACTCTCCTTAAAAAAGAACTCACTCATGCGTCCAGGAAAACACACCATTCATCCATACACACCCTCCCCTCGGATCGGTAAGGCAGTTTCTACCACCCCTGACTTCTCAACCTGACCACAAGTGACACAGGTACCAAACTCTGGAAGCAGGGCGGGGGACAAATGTTCTGAACACAATTATCAAATTACACTCTTCAGGAGAAGGAATAATGGAACTTCACCAAAACACAATAATCCCCAAAAATGTGGTCATCTAAAATGCAGAGCTTTGTAGTGGCCAGTTGCTACTGTGGTACAACGCAAACACAAATTCTTATCCCACCGCTGCCGCCAATGTTAGACCCGGGACCCTGGCCGGCCAAGACTCGCGTCGAGGTCAGTCAGGGATCGCCAGTTCTAAGTGTCAGGGCAAGGGAGTCACACACCAAGGCAACCCCTACTCGCCCTCTAGGTAACGTGGCGCGAGCAGTCAAGGCTAAACTTGGAGGCGATGTAAGTTAAGTATTTGCGCACGCACCCCAGCAACAACACCCAAGGCCCACCACAAAGAAAACACTCCACACAAGGTTATGTAAAAATAGCCTTTGTATTATAAAAATATACATCAGATAAAACACACATCTTATTACACTGTGCCAACAGGCACGGGCGGAATTTACAAGGGATATTTGTACAGGACAGGGCCACCTGGACCACTGCCAAGGGTATCAGCACTTTTAGAAATAATTACTGTAGCACAAAAATATAAAAGTAGAGAATACAACCAGTAATCACTGGTAACAGGACCTCTCTAGCACCACCTGTACTAGGGAGAAAACAACCACCTACATGTCACACTACCTGTAGGGATGTAAAAGCAAAACACATGATGCCGTAACATTCAGAGGTGTAAAATCACTAACTATGTCCCCAAACTCACCAGTCACCACCTGTGACTGTCCCGGTGTCCCAATGTCAGGGCCTAAACGTGGCAGTTGTCCACTAAGTGCTGGACAACTGGAGCAGGGAAAGTTAGCACAAAGTTGGAGCCTCTCTGGGCTCAAAGAACCACCACTGTGGCACTGGTGAGCCTCTCTTAGGCTCTCTTCACAAGAAAGGGGGCTGCTGAGCCTCTCAGGGCTCCAGCAACACAAGGTGCAGCCTCGCTGGGCTGTGGGGTCCCCCTCTCTGGGGACCCAAAGCAATAATGCTGGCAAAGAGCCACGCCGGGCTCTGAATCAACTGGTGCCCCCGGGGCACGGACAAACTGCTCCTCGAGAGCCTCTCTTAGGCTCGGGACGCGGGGCTGGCAACCGAGCCTCGCAAGGCTCGACAATGGAGAATGCCCCCAGAGCCTCTCTGGCTCTTCACTGCTACCGGCGCGAGGTCGCGCTACAGAGAGGGGGCGGGGCGGACACCGGCAATGTGTCCCGACGCTCCCCCCCCTCCTCTGCAGGCACCTTCACTCACCGGGTTCGCGCTGACGGCGGGTCTCTCCCGCTGGTCCCGGGGCTCTCCTCTTCACACGGTGAGCCTCGGCAGACTCTCTCGCGGCTCCGTGAAGAAGGCGGGACTTCCGGTCGGCCTTTCCTGGGCCGCGCTGTGATTGGCCGGCAATCCCTTTGCTTCCGGGTCGCCGCGGGCAGCGCGGCGGCTCGCTTTAGGCAGGCAGGCGGCTTCCCAGGATCCGAGGAGTGGGCTCCCTCGTGAATCCAATAACTCGGGCACAATACCGCGGCAATAAGCGGGGTGGCACCCGCGCTGTCCACTCGCCACACGGGGCGATCGGCCTCTGTAGTCCACAGCGCTCCCAAGCGCTGTAGGCAAATGTAAGCGCTCGTAAGCGCAAAACAGCAACAAAGGCGCTCTCCAAGCGCTAGGCAGGCAATCTCAGCGCTCCTAGCGCTGAAGGGCAGAGAGCAGCGCTCTCAGGCTGCAGGCAACACAGTCCTCAGCGCTCCCCAGCACTGGAGGGCAGGACAGGGCTCCAGCAGGGCTGGAGGCAGGCAGGGGGGGCAAGGCTGGGCCAGAGCCAGCACACTGGGTCTCCAGGCAGGGAGACTCCCCAAGTGGCGGTCCTTCTGGCCCCAGCAGCGGCACAAGCCCCCTCTGGCAGGATTCCAAAAGAAGAACATTTTCAGTGGGGACACAGCCCCTTCTTATACCAACAAATCCTTTGTTACAATGTGCAGGGTGGGGGGAAAACCAGTCGCAGCTGGTTCTGGAGCACTCTTGATGGCCCAACCACCCATTCCTTTCACTGGGGAGGCCAGGGTCATTAGACACACCACAGGGGGGCGGAGCCAGCATTGTGTGGGGAAAACCCAGCCCATCCAGGACCCAGGTGCACTCCTCCCACACATCACTCATGCTAATCTCCCACTCACCACCGGGCAGACCCATCCAGACTTCCTGGAGCCTGGCATGCCAGCCAGCTCCAGCCAATCACGCTCCAGCACCCTCACTGCACACATATCTCAATGTCCAGAAGTAGCACTTCCCAACTAGACACACACATGCCGCAGACACCATCTTGCAGCATTCACTCTCACGAGTTCAGGCATACCAAACTCGAGCCTGCACTCCCCACGCATCAGGAACTACTAGGGACACACACATTCCCCATGCATTCCTATGGGAGGGCAGGCCAGCCATACTTCACGCACGCACTTTCACTCTAGGACTCAGGGGAAAGTGCGCAGAGACCCAAAAATCACTAGCACAGGGTCACAAATAAGGCAAAAAGTCTAGGGGTGAACCTGCCCTGCGGGCCAAGTCCAACAGTTTGTTTCTGCGAACGTAAATCACATTTTCTCGTTGCAGCGCAGGAAGTTCCATCTTCTACAATCCGCTCGCGACCACTGATGATGTGTACGTAGATGAAAATGCCTCTGTCAGCCCTGGGAGTTCCCAGAACTAACAGAAAGATCGACCTTGTGTCAGACCCCTGCAAATTCAAACTAGGCACACAGCCACGACCCTACGGCTACCCAGACGGCAAGGCAATTTTTAAAAACAATAAACAATAGCAAACTTCCTGGCTGAAAAGCAAAAGTTCAATATATATATGTATATATCAAAATCACAATATGCAGTTGCCTGCTTTATTAGTTCTTTTTATGGCTTCTAAGATTGTATCTCTTCTTTGCTGGTACTGTTTGATCGGAAAATAGTGTATCACTAGCAGCTGTTGCAGAGTTTAAGTTCGCAGATAGCAAAGTTTCTTCTGATGCTGGAGTCAAATGTTCAATGTTCAAAGCAGTCTTTTCAGGAGGAGAGTCACGTTTCAAAGTGTCAGTAATCAAATCGGCATCGCTGAAAGGGACAAATTTCGGAGTTATTTCAGATTCGGAGGCACCAATTCCCTTCTTCACCCAGTCGTCGTAGGGCAGCGGCAGTGGAACACGCTTTACGTGAGAAGCGTGGATCCAGTGCTTGCGGCCAGCAACACGTACAGCTGTCCTCGTCGCCAGCAGGACCTGGAAGGGGCCGATGTAGCGAGGCTGAAGATTCTTTGTCCTCGCAAAATTTCTGACCACCACGTGGTCGCCGGGTTTCAGCTGATGCCCTGGACTCTCCGGAGGTTTTGGCAAAGCATCAAAGACCTGTTGATGAATAAGACTTAATTTAGCAGTCAAGTCGTAAAGGTAGTCTATTAACATAGGATATTCAATGGAGCAAAACCTTTTAGGCCTTGGCACACCCCAGATATTTGCTGGGCGGCCAAACACAATCTCATATGGAGAAAGCCCTATTCTAGAATGCACTGTTGCTCTCGTTGATAACAAGGCCAAAGGAAGTGCGTCTGGCCAAGCCAAACCTGTGGATGCTTGTATTTTGGCTATTTTAAGCTTGAGGGTGCCATTGTAACCCTCGACTAAACCAGCAGACTGGGGATGGTTTGCACTATGGAATTTTTGTTTCAATCCTAGACCAGCACACACACTCTGCATAACTTTCCCTATAAACTCACTTCCGTTATCTGACCATACAATCCGTGGCATTCCGTACCTAGGGAAAAATTCTTTTAGAAGAATTTTGGCAGTTGATAGAGCAGTGTTGTCCTTTAGTGGGTATGCTTCTATCCACCTGGAAAAAGCACAAACTACCACCAGGACGTATTTTAAATTGTTGCAGCGTTCCATGTGAATGAAGTCTAACTGAATCACTTCAAAGGGACAGGAAGGAGGAGCAAAATGACCAGCTGGAGTTGGAGTTCCCTTGCCAGGATTATGCATCAAGCACACCATACAATTTTTCACCACTCTCTCTGCACACTTACTGATTCCCTCATTCTTCCAGACCGGAGCCAACATCTTACATATCCCTTTAGAACTTATGTGCGCCACTCCATGCGCCATTGTCACTACTGCAAGCACATACGCATCAGGCAACATCCAACGCTGCTGTTCTGTCAAATCGATCCAACATCCATTCGAGTCCAATTTGCCCGTACTTTCTCTCCATACACGTTTCTCTTCCTCAGTCGCTTCTTTCTGAATCTCTTTCACACTTTCCATAGTGTCCTCACACATTCCAGACTCAGCAATCCATCTTGCAGACGTGGCAACATACATTCTACTCATCATGTCTCTAGCTGTTTGTTTAGCGGTTTCATCGGCAAAGGCATTCCCACGACCAACATCATCCGTGATTGCTTTATGAGCACTGCACTTTACAATCGCAACTTCAGTCGGTAAGGTTAGAGATTCCAACAAGTCGTTAACTAGCTGACCATGTTGAATCTTAGTCCCATGGGACGTAATGAAACCCCTTTCTCTCCACAACCGGCCAAAACTATGGGCCACGCCAAATGCGTACTGACTATCTGTAAACACATTCACTCTCTTTCCCTCAGCTAAAACACACGCTCTCGTAAGAGCTATTAATTCTGCAGCTTGGGCAGAATTCTGACTCACTCTTGCAGTCTCCACAATCGTCTTCAAAGTCGTTACCGCGTAGGCAGCAGTCACGTCACCATTCTCCAATTTAAAACATGACCCGTCCACATACAGCGTACCCTCCGGGTCGGATAGAGGAGTATCCCTCAAATCGATGCGACCTTTTGTCTCTTCCTCCGTTTTAAAATAACAGTCATGTGGCTCAGAATCACTCGACTCTTGATCAGTCGGCAACAATGTTGCTGGATTCAATACATTGCATCTTTTGATCTGAATATGACTCGCTAATAACGTCAGCTCGTAACCAGATAATCTCGCACTAGTAAGGTGTTGTGTCTTCGTTCGGTTCATGAGTGTATCCACTGCATGAGGAACCATGACCACTAGCATATTGTTCATCACCAAACCAGCGGATTGTCGAATGGAAGCTGCAGCTGCCGCTGTAGCCCTCAAACAACTAGGCAATGCTCTAGCTACCGGATCTAGTGTTGATGAGAAATACGCACAAGGGCGTTGTTTATCACCAAATTTCTGTGTCAGAACACTCAACGCGCAACCTTCTCTTTCGTGAACGTAGAGCGTGAATGGCTTGCTATAATCAGGTGTACCCAATACAGGAGCTGAACACAGTGCTTTTCGTAACTCAATAAAACTCTCTTGACATTCATCAGACCATGGCACCGGACTCGGAACATTTTTCCCAGTCAAAGCTACCAATGGTTTCGCTAAAAGTGAAAAATTTGGAATCCACTGCCTACAGTAAGAGGTAATACCTAGAAAGGCACGTACTTCCCTCTGTGTGCGTGGAACACTCATCTGCGTAATTGCTTTTATTCTTTCTGGGGTCAACTTCCTTCCCTCCTTTGATAAGAGGTGACCTAGGTAGGTTACTTCTTGGCAGCAATATTGCATTTTGGAAGGGGACACCTTATGATTCAAATTAGACAAATGATGCAATAGTGAAATTGTAGCTGCTTTGCAAGTTTCCTTGTCATCGGCAGCCACTAAAAGATCGTCTACGTACTGTACTAGGGCAGAGCCTGGAGGAAGGACAAAAGAATCTAGCTGACTTTTTAAAGCTTGACTGTAAATGGATGGACTTTCACAGTAGCCTTGTGGAGCGCGTTTAAATCTGAAACTGCGACCTCCTAAACAGAAGCCGAAAATATCCCTACTTTCTTCAGCTATCGGAATGCTGAAAAAGGCATTCTTCAAGTCGATGACTGAGAACCAATTGGCTGTAGCAGGAATCAATGTTAACAAGGCAGTAATGTCTGGCACTACAGGAAACTGCGGAATTACAATCTTATTAACTTCTCTAAGGTCTATGACAAACCTATAAACTGGAGGCTTTGTAGGATCAGTTCGTTTCAAGATCGGTAATACAGGACTGTTACAGACATTTCCTCGAGTTTCTTCAACCACACCTTTCTTAATCAAATCTTGCACAATCAATAAGAGTGCACGCTCACCTTCACTCGATATTTTATATTGAGGAATTCTTGGAAATTTTACATTCGCTTTCAAAGTTACTACATACGGTGGAATTTCTAGTAGACCTACATCATTGGGACCAGTCGCCCAAAGAGAATCAGGGAGTGAACGTAGCTCCGGCGGGAGTGCGTCCATTGACAAGTACATCGGAGAGGTGATATTTTTGCCCAGTGTAAGCTGTACTCCTTCCGGAGAACAGTACAATGTCGCATATAGTCGTTTTAACAAATCTAAACCAAGCAGATTTTCATTACAACCTGTCGTCAAAATCAGGGGTGCTTTCAATTGACACGGTCCAACAGAAATAGACAAAGGACCAGATATCGGGTTGTACACAGGGGCGCCTGAAAAACCTACGGAAACATTTGTTGAGCCAGACAAAGGTGCGCCAGGGAGTTTCGCATGCATGATAGAACTTTTTGCGGCACCAGTATCCAACAGAAACGGTTCGACTACACCTGATGTTGCTACTGCGACATAAGGCCCACTCTGATCCACTGGAACTGATACTACTCCCTCTCTCTGTCCATGGCTGTCCTAGTACCCATTTTGTTGGAATCCCTCATCAACTTCACAATAATCCTCAACAAGATATTGCTGAGATCTATTCTGTTGAGCTGACTGTACATTTCGTTGATCAAAGTGATTAGAAGGACGATCATTCGTTTGCGGAGGCATAGCACCTCGCCCTCGACCTCTAGAATTCTGCGCATAACCACCACGACCTCTCTGAGCTGCTGCTGCATTATTTTGCGCTAAGATCGGACATTCATTTTTATAGTGACCCTCTTTCTTGCAGTACGCGCACTGATTCCACTGATATTGAGGCCTTGATGTACTATAATCTGTCCTTTGATATGAGTTTTGCTGCGTATTAGTCTGATTCGTACGAGGCGGATATGCCTGCTGCAAAAGAACTTTAGTTTTTAAATCTTTCGTTTTCTTCTCTGATTTCTCCTTTTCCTCTTTATCCCTATTTTCGTAGTACTGGGCAGTCGCAAGTATTTGCGCTGTCGTAGATACAGCCCACGCACTTTCTGAGTCTTTCAATTTATTGCATAATTCAGGTAACAAATTATGCACAAATTTATCGACAAACAATCTCTGTCCTCCTTCAGTGCTCATATCCTGACCACTATGGTCTACAAAAGTCTCTTCGAATCTTGTGAAGAAGTCCGAGACACTTTCGTCTTTCTTCTGTCTACACGCTGACAACTTGTCCCAATTAACACGCAATGCTGGCATCAGAGTCTTCATTAGATCAATTATTCTACCTGGCAGATTAGCAATCAAAGGTTCGGGTTTCGCACCACCTATTTGTTGAGCATCTGCTGCAGTGATAGCTGCCCAATCACCACCTAAAGCAGCCTGATGATCCTCTCTACGAATTTTAGCCCACACTGGTTGCGGAACTACATTACCAAACAACATATCAATGTCGGCTAAGTTCATTATACAAGCCTCAACTGTCTGTGTCAATTCCTTGTAATATCCAGCTGGATTCTTACGTGGATCTGGCAAGGCCTGTTTCACTGCTAACACTTCTGCTCGCTTCCATGGAATGTGTATCCACACTCTTTGGAACTGTGCTGGAGCAGCTGCAATACCTGCAACCGCATCAGCTTGCACGGCTTCGCGCCAAATTGGAGGAACCTCCCTCATAGGATATTGGCGACTTAGCTTCACTTTACCTTTTTCTAAATCTCTCGGCGAACGAAGAGATGGATCATTCCTAAAACTCAAAATAAGTTCCATCGCTTCCTGTATTTTATCACCCACTATCATTCCTGCAGCAAACTCTTTTTGAACCTTAATTAAATCTTCCAAATCTGATTCGACATCGTCTTCTTCTATTTCCTCACGTAACAACGAGCACATCTCGTCGAAGACGTATCGTTGCGTTGGTTCCTTCCACTGCATAAATGTATCTAATACATCTCTCGTATTATATCTTCTAACTTTCGTAATCCATCTGAGAGCCGTGGAGTCTAAAACTCCCCGTTCTTCAGTACTTGGTAGCTGACTCCGTCTCTGAACAGAGTCAGGAGTAGGAGTCTTAATCAAGGTTTTATATATAGGAGACAGCATATTAGTAACGGAATCAGTGATTCTTCGACGAACAGAAAGTGGAGTTAGTACACTCGCAGACATAGAGAATGCAGTAGAGGTAGGAATAGATGACGAAACAGTAGGAGTATCGAGGAAAATAGTTTGAGGAACAGTAGGTACAGTGGTAGGTATAGGAGCTGGCAGTGTGGGAAGAGGAGGAGCTGTAGGAACATTTACATTCACCACAGGAAGTATAGGAACTTGATTCTGAGGAACAGGAGCAGGAACACCAGGTTGTCCAGCAACCGGCAATTGAACATTCGGGATGAGTGGAGCCGTAGCACCTTGTGCATACGGTGGAGGTGAACGTAACAGATAAGACAACAGAGGATCGTTTTCAGAATCCTCCAGTATCTTAGCCATTTTCGATGGCAAGGCAGGATAGCACTTGTCAATCGCTAAGTTATGCTCTCTAATGGCTACATCTATGGCCTTCTCACACTCGTTAGCCTGCAACTGTTTAGTCGCTTGCTCTAGAGTTAATTCTTCTTGTTCTTTTTGCTCTTTCTTCAACCTTTTCATTTCTCTCTGTTTGGATTCTTTCCGCCAATAACGAAAAGAGTCAAACATTGCCGGCCGGGCTTTCTTCCTAAACAATTTCGCTTCTAAGTTGTCGAGAATCTCTTGTTCAAAACTACCATGCAGTGGCCAACTAAGGACACCATCCTTCTTACAATAACGGACCCATATCTCATTATAAGTTATAGGACCCACACCATACTTACAGTATAAATCATATAGGGGAGTCCCAATCGGAGGAACCAGACAAGAGTCCTCTAATTGTGAGTCACTGTTGCAACTAAAACAAGACAACATTTTCCGACTTACCATTTTCAGTCCGGAACACAAAACAAACAAACACAAAACAAATTTGTGCACTTGAACCAAGAACTTAGGCCTACCAAAAACGAACTGATGTATCGATACCCAAACTGAACCAAATAGATTATCGTAACTAGAACAACCAAAGATAATCTTACAAAACCAAACCAAACCAAGAACCGATCAAGGATTTTTAACAATCCTCACAAAAGTAACCAGCTAGCTATCACTAAATACTTAACTGAGTCACTGAAGACGTCACCAGGGAGAAACCCGTCACGTTTCGCCGTACTAAGGACTGCACCACTTCGGGTCCAAGACAGGGCGACGGTCAAGGCAACGGCCCACTGCAGCCGTCCTGAACGGGAACCCTCGTGGAAGAGAACTTCAGGGCCACTTTTGCGATATGCCGGGATCGATGAAGTGGGGCGCCTCCCTCAGGAATCTTCACACGAAGCTTCTCGAACTCTTCAGGCTTTTGGACCGGTACCGAATGACGTCGCCCCACGTTGGGCGCCAATTGGAGTTCTGGACTTTTTGGTTCCGTCCAGAGGTGTCAGGGTACAACACCCAAAGACCCCGGAGTCCCACCTGCCTTGGTGCACAAATGAACAGAAACACGGGCTTCTCGATGGTGGCGTCAAAGACCAAAGGTTTATTACTGCAGGGACACAGAAGTCATAGATACTACACACGGGCAGTAACCAGGAGCCTGTTCGATTTGTACAAAGTGGGTTGCTCCTTATATACTAAAAATTGTGCTCTAGGCAAATATTTCACATGTCGGTACATTCCCAAACCTTTGTGTCTCTAAACAATAAATATTTGGCGTTTACGCAGGAACTGTCGATAATATCTGATACCAAACATCACGAAGAGGGGTTCCCACCAGTCCATCACAATCCCTTGTCAATATTGTATTCAAGAGCCGGACCGCCTCATCGTAAAGTTCGTTACCTCCCCCTAATAAAGGCCCAGAAGGAAAGGAGCAGAGCCAGGTGCAGAAGATAGAAAAGCGGGATAAGAGATGTTTGTGGGTTGTAAATGGGCAAGGCTACCGGCTTCGGCCGCCTAATCATGATCAGGTACAATGGACACGAAGACCAGTTTGGCAGGACTGGCCTCGGGCAGAGGAGGCAGCCTTTGTCGAGTCATGCAGCTACAGCGTGATCTGGTTTAAGGTGCACGTGTCATGTAAGAGGTGAATCTCCGGCTAAGGCTACGTGTCCTTAATCAAAGTGGAGTGAATGAAGTGATCAGAGGCTATTGCATATGTGAGGGCAAGGAAACACAAAATGGCGGCCACGATCTAAGATGGATGCCGTGTGTATATCAGAAATGTGTCAGTGGAAGGAGTGCTCTTGCTCGTAGCGTAGCGGAAACACTAGGATATACTAAATGGATCATTTGCGGTTCACTGATACCATTTTTATGTAATTCCGACGAACTTGAAAACACGGGTTCAAGTCGTCACGGAACCGTCACGGAACCTCAACACATTCCTACTGTCTGCTAGGGTACACCTCCCTACTCCCTGCTTGGGTACACCCCCATACTGCCTGCTAGGGTACACCTCCCTACTGTCTGCTAGGGTACACCTCCCTACTGTCTGCTAGGGTACACCTTCCTACTGTCTGCTAGGGTACACCTCCCTACTCCCTGCTAGGGTACACCCCCATACTGCCTGCTAGGGTACACCTCGCTACTGTCTGCTAGGGTACACCTCCCTACTGTCTGCTAGGGTACACCTTCCTACTGTCTGCTAGGGTACACCTCCCTACTGCCTGCTAGGGTACACCCCCATACTGCCTGCTAGGGTACACCTCCCTACTGTCTGCTAGGGCACACCTCCCTACTGTCTGCTAGGGTACACCTCCCTACTGTCTGCTAGGGTACACCTTCCTACTGTCTGCTAGGGTACACCTCCCTACTCCCTGCTAGGGTACACCTCCCTACTGCCTGCTAGGGTACACCTCCCTACTGTCTGCTAGGGCACACTTCCCTACTCCCTGCTAGGGTACACCTCCCTACTGCCTGCTAGGGTACACCTCCCTACTGTCTGCTAGGGCACACTTCCCTACTCCCTGCTAGGGTACACCTCCCTACTGCCTGCTAGGGTAAACCTCTGTACTGTCTGCTAGGGTACACCTTCGACTGCCTGCTAGGGTACACTCCCCTACTGTCTGCTAGGGTACACCTCCCTACTGTCTGCTAGGGTACATCTCCCTACTGCCTCCTAGGGTACACCTCCCTACTGCCTCCTAGGGTCCACCTCATAACTGTCTGCTAGGGTACACCTCCCTACTGTCTGCTAGGGTACACCTCCCTACTGTCTGCTAGGGTACACCTCCCTACTGCCTGCTAAGGTACACCTCCCTACTGTCTGCTAGGGTACACCTCCCTACTGTCTGCTAGGGCACACCTCCCTACTCCCTGCTAGGGTACACCTCCTTACTGTCTGCTAGGGTACACCTCCCTACTGCCTGCAAGGGTACACCTTCTACTGCCTGCTAGGGTACACTCCCCTACTGTCTGCTAGGGTACACCTCCCTACTCCCTGCTAGGGTACACCCCCATACTGCCTGCTAGGGTACACCTCGCTACTGTCTGCTAGGGTACACCTCCCTACTGTCTGCTAGGGTACACCTTCCTACTGTCTGCTAGGGTACACCTCCCTACTGCCTGCTAGGGTACACCCCCATACTGCCTGCTAGGGTACACCTCCCTACTGTCTGCTAGGGCACACCTCCCTACTGTCTGCTAGGGTACACCTCCCTACTGTCTGCTAGGGTACACCTTCCTACTGTCTGCTAGGGTACACCTCCCTACTCCCTGCTAGGGTACACCTCCCTACTGCCTGCTAGGGTACACCTCCCTACTGCCTGCTAGGGTACACCTTCCTACTGTCTGCTAGGGTACACCTCCCTACTCCCTGCTAGGGTACACCTCCATACTGCCTGGTAGGGTACACCCCCATACTGTCTGCTAGGGTACACCCCCCTACTCCCTGCTAGGGTACACCCCCATACTGCCTGCTAGGGTACACCTCCCTACTGTCTGCTAGGGTACACCTCCCTACTGTCTGCTAGGGTACACCTCCCTACTCCCTGCTAGGGTACACCCCATACTGCCTGCTAGGGTACACCTCCCTACTGTCTGCTAGGGTACTTTTCCCTACTGTCTGCTAGGGTACACATCCCTACTGTCTGCTAGGGTACACCTCCCTACTCCTTGCTAGGGTACACCCCCATACTGCCTGCTAGGGTACACCTCCCTACTGTCTGCTAGGGTACACCTCCCTACTCCCTGCTAGGGTACACCCCCATTCTGCCTGCTAGGGTACACATCCCTACTGTCTGCTAGGGTACACCTCCCTACTGCCTGCTAGGGTACACCTCCCTACTGCCTGCTAGGGTACACCTCCCTACTGCCTCCTAGGGTACACTTCCCTATTGTCTGCTAGGGCACACTTCCCTACTGCCTGCTAGGGTACACCTCCCTACTACCTGCTAGGGTACACCTCCCTACTGCCTGCTAGGGTAATCCTCCCTACTGTCTGCTAGGGCACACCTCCCTACTCCCTGCTAGGGTACACTTCCCTACTATCTGCTAGGGTACACCTCCCTACTGTTTGCTAGGGTACACCTCCCTACTGCCTGCTACGGTACACCCCCATACTGCCTGCTAGGGTACACCTCCCTACGGTCTGCTAGGGTACACCTCTCTACTGCCTGCTAGGGTACACCTCCCTACTGTCTGCTAGGGCACACTTCCCTACTCCCTGCTAGGGTACACCTCCCTACTGCCTGCTAGGGTAAACCTCTGTACTGTCTGCTAGGGTACACCTTCGACTGCCTGCTAGGGTACACTCCCCTACTGTCTGCTAGGGTACACCTCCCTACTGTCTGCTAGGGTACATCTCCCTACTGCCTCCTAGGGTACACCTCCCTACTGCCTCCTAGGGTCCACCTCATAACTGTCTGCTAGGGTACACCTCCCTACTGTCTGCTAGGGTACACCTCCCTACTGTCTGCTAGGGTACACCTCCCTACTGCCTGCTAAGGTACACCTCCCTACTGTCTGCTAGGGTACACCTCCCTACTGTCTGCTAGGGCACACCTCCCTACTCCCTGCTAGGGTACACCTCCTTACTGTCTGCTAGGGTACACCTCCCTACTGCCTGCAAGGGTACACCTTCTACTGCCTGCTAGGGTACACTCCCCTACTGTCTGCTAGGGTACACCTCCCTACTGTCTGCTGGGGCACACCTCCCTACTGCCTGCTAGGGTAAACCTCTGTACTGTCTGCTAGGGTAAACCTCCCACTGTCTGCTAGGGTACACCTCCTTACTGTCTGCTAGGGTACACATTCCTACTGTCTGCTAGGGTACACCTCCCTACTCCCTGCTTGGGTCCACCCCCATACTGCCTGCTAGGGTACACCTCCCTACTGTCTGCTAGGGTACACCTCCCTACTGTCTGCTAGGGTACACCTCCCAACTGTCTGCTAGGGTACACCTCCCTACTCCCTGCTAGGGTACACCCCCATACTGCCTGCTATGGTACACCTCGCTACTGTCTGCTAGGGTACACCTCCCTACTGTCTGCTAGGGTACACCTTCCTACTATCTGCTAGGGTACACCTCCCTACTGTCTGCTAGGGTACACCTTCCTACTGTCTGCTAGGGTACACCTCCCTACTCCCTGCTAGGGTACACCCCATACTGCCTGCTAGGGTACATCTCCCTACTGTCTGCTAGGGCACACCTCCCTACTGTCTGCTAGGGCACACCTCCCTACTGTCTGCTAGGGTACACCTTCCTACTGTCTGCTAGGGTACACCTCCCTCCTCCCTGCTAGGGTACACCTCCCTACTGCCTGCTAGGGTACACCTCCCTACTGC
The DNA here is from genome assembly GCF_964263255.1 of Lissotriton vulgaris. Lineage (NCBI taxonomy): Eukaryota > Metazoa > Chordata > Amphibia > Caudata > Salamandridae > Lissotriton > Lissotriton vulgaris. Next base: position 1,579,279,809 of record NC_141696.1, read on the forward strand.
CTGCTAGGGTACACCTTCCTACTGTCTGCTAGGGTACACCTCCCTACTCCCTGCTAGGGTACACCTCCATACTGCCTGGTAGGGTACACCCCCATACTGTCTGCTAGGGTACACCCCCCTACTCACTGCTAGGGTATGAGGTTCCGTGAGGTTCCGTGACGGTTCCGTGACGGCTTGAACCCGTGTTTTCAAGTTTGTCGGAAATACATAATATTGGTATCAGTGAACCGCAAATGATCCATTTAGTATATCCTGGTGTTTTCGCTACGCTACGAGCAAGAGCACTCCTTCCACTGACACATTTCTGATATACACACGGCATCCATCTTAGATCGTGGCCGCCATTTTGTGTTTCCTTGCCCTCACATATGCAATAGCCTCTGATCACTTCATTCACTCCACTTTGATTAAAGACACGTAGCCTTAGCCGGAGATTCACCTCTTACATGACACGTGCACCTTAAACCAGATCACGCTGTAGCTGCATGACTCGACAAAGGCTGCCTCCTCTGCCCGAGGCCAGTCCTGCCAAACTAGTTTTCCTGTCCATTGTACCTGATCATGATTAGGCGGCCGAAGCCGGTAGCCTTGCCCATTTACAACCCACAAACATCTCTTATCCCGCTTTTCTATCTCCTGCACCTGGCTCTACTCCTTTCCTTCTGGGCCTTTATTAGGGGGAGGTAACGAACTTTACGATGAGGCGGTCCGGCTCTTGAATACAATATTGACAAGGGATTGTGATGGACTGGTGGGAACCCCTCTTCGTGATGTTTGGTATCAGATATTATCGACAGTTCCTGTGTAACGCCAAATATTTATTGTTTAGAGACACAAAAGGTTTGGGAATGTACCGACATGTGAAATATTTGCCTAGAGCACAATTTTTAGTATATAAGGAGCAACCCACTTTGTACAAATCGAACAGTCTCCTAGATTCTGCCCGTGTGTAGATTCTGTGACTTCTGTGTCCCTGCAGTAATAAACCTTTGGTCTTTGACGCCACCATCGAGAAGCCCGTGTTTCTGTTCATTTGTGCACCAAGGCAGGTGGAACTCCGGGGTCTTCGGGTGTTGTACCCTGACACCTCTGGACGGAACCAAAAAGTCCAGAACTCCAATTGGCGCCCAACGTGGGGCTCGACGTCATTCGGTACCGGTCCAAAAGCCTGAAGAGTTCGAGAAGCTTCGTGTGAAGATTCCTGAGGGAGGCGCCCCACTTCATCGATCCCGGCATATCGCAAAAGTGGCCCTGAAGTTCTCTTCCACGAGGGTTCCCGTTCAGGACGGCTGCAGTGGGCCGTTGCCTTGACCGTCGCCCTGTCTTGGACCCGAAGTGGTGCAGTCCTTAGTACGGCGAAACGTGACGGGTTTCTCCTTGGTGACGTCTTCAGTGACTCAGTTAAGTATTTAGTGATAACTAGTTGGTTATTTTTGTGAGGATTGTTAAAAATCCTTGATCGGTTCTTGGTTTGGTTTGGTTTCGTAAGATTATCACTAGTTGTTCTAGTTACGATAATCTATTTGGTTCAGTTTGGGTATCGATACATCAGTTCGTTTTTGGTAGGCCTAAGTTCTTGGTTCAAGTGCACAAATTTGTTTCGTGTTTGTTTGTTTTGTGTTCCGGACTGAGAATGGTAAGTCGGAAAATGTTGTCTTGTTTTAGTTGCAACAGTGACTCACAATTAGAGGACTCTTGTCTGGTTCCTCCGATTGGGACTCCCCTTTATGACCTATATTGTAAGTATGGTGTGGGTCCTATAACTTATAATGAGATATGGGTCCGCTATTGTAAGAAGGATGGTGTCCTTAGTTGGCCACTGCATGGTAGTTTTGAACAAGAGATTCTCGACAATTTAGAAGAGAAATTGTTTAGGAAGAAAGCCCGGCCGGCAATGTTTGACTCTTTTCGTTATTGGCGGAAAGAATCCAAACAGAGAGAAATGAAAAGGTTGAAGAAAGAGCAGAAAGAACAAGAAGAGTTAACTCTAGAGCAAGCGACTAAACAGTTGCAGGCTAACGAGTGTGAGAAGGTCATAGATGTAGCCATTAGAGAGCGTAACTTAGCGATTGACAAGTGCTATCCTGCCTTGCCATCGAAAATGGCTAAGATACTGGAGGATTCCGAAAACGATCCTCTGCTATCTTATCTGTTACGGTCGCCTCCACCGTATGCACAAGGTGCTACGGCTCCACTGATCCCGAATGTTCAATTGCCGGTTGCTGGACAACCTGGTGTTCTTGTTCCTCAGAATCAAGTTCCTATACCTCCTGTGGTGAATGTAAATGTTCCTACAGCTCCTCCTCTTCCTACACTGCCAACCCCTATACCTACCCCTGTACCTACTGGTCCAGAAACTATTTTCCTCGATACTCCTACTGTTTCGTCATCTATTCCTACCTCTACTGCGTTCTCTATGTCTGCGAGTGTACTAACTCCACTTTCTGTTCGTCGAAGAATTACTGATTCTGTTACTAATATGCTGTCGCCTATATATAAAACCTTGATTAAGACTCCTACTCCTGACTCTGTTCAGAGACGGAGTCAGCTACCAAGTACTGAGGAACGGGGAGTTTTAGATTCCACGGCTCTCAGATGGATTTCGAAGGGTAGAAGATATAGTACGAAAGATGTGTTAGAGACATTTATGCAATGGGGAGAGCCAACGCAGCGATACGTCTTTGATGAGATGTGCTCGTTGTTGCGTGAGGAAATAGAAGAAGACGATGTCGAATCAGATTTGGAAGATTTAATTAAAATTCAAAAGGAGTTTGCTGCTGGAATGATAGTGGGCAATAATATAAAGGAAGCGATGGAACTCATTTTGAGTTTTAGGAATGATCCATCTCTTCGTTCACCGAGAGATTTAGAGAAAGGTAGAATGAAGCCAAGTCGCCAATATCCTATGAGGGAGGTTCCTCCAATTTGGCGCGAAGCTGTGCAAGCTGACGCACCGAATGGTGTTGTAGCTGCTCCAGCACAGTTCCAACGAGTGTGGATACACATTCCATGGAAGCGAGCAGAAGTGTTAGCAGTGAAACAGGCCTTGCCAGATCCACGTAAGAATCCAGCCGGATATTACAAGGAATTGACACAGACAGTTGAAGCTTGTATAATGAACTTAGCCGACATTGATATGTTGTTTGGTAATGTAGTTCCACAACCAGTGTGGGCTAAAATTCGTAGAGAGGATCATCAGGCTGCTTTAGGTGGTGATTGGGCAGCTATCACTGCAGCAGATAATCAACAAATAGGTGGTGCGAAACCTGAACCTTTAATTGCTAATCTGCCAGGTAGAATAATTGATTTAATGAAGACTCTGATGCCAGCATTGCGTGTTAATTGGGATAAGTTGTCAGCGTGTAAGCAGAAGAAAGACGAAAGTGTCTCGGACTTCTTCACGAGGTTCGAAGAGACTTTTGTAGACCATAGTGGTCAGGACATGAGCACTGAAGGGGGACAGAGATTGTTTGTCGATAAATTTGTGCATAATTTGTTACCTGAATTATGCAATAAATTGAAAGACTCAGAAAGTGCGTGGGCTGTATCTACGACAGCGCAAATACTTGCGACTGCACAGTACTATGAAAATAGGGATAAAGAGGAAAAGGAGAAATCAGAAAAGAAAACGAAAGATTTAAAAACTAAAGTTCTTTTGCAGCAGGCGTATCCGCCTCGCGCGAATCAGACTAATACGCAGCAAAGCTCATACCAAAGGACAGATTATAGTACATCAAGACCTCAATATCAATGGAATCAGTGTGCGTACTGTAAGAAAGAGGGTCACTATAAAAATGATTGTCAGATTTTAGCGCAAAATAATGCGGCAGCAGCTCAGAGAGGTCGTGGTGGTTTTGTGCAGAATTCTAGAGGACGAGGACGAGGTGCTATGCCTCCACAAACGAATGATCGTCCCTCCAATCACTTTGATCAACAAAATGTACAGTCAGCTCAACAAAATAGGTCTCAGCAATATCTTGTTGAGGATTATTGTGAAGTTGAAGAGGGATTTCAACAAAATGGGTACTAGGACAGCCATGGGCAGAGAGAGGGAGTAGTATCAGTTCCAGTGGATCAGAGTGGGCCTTATGTCGCAGTAGCAACATCAGGTGTAGTCGAACCGTTTCTGTTGGATACTGGTGCCGCAAAAAGTTCTATCATGCATGCGAAACTCCCTGGCGCACCTTTGTCTGGCTCAACAAATGTTTCCGTAGGTTTTTCAGGCGCCCCTGTGTACAACCCGATATCTGGTCCTTTGTCTATTTCTGTTGGACCGTGTCAATTGAAAGCACCCTTAATTTTGACTACAGGTTGTAATGAAAATCTGCTTGGTTTAGATTTGTTAAAACGACTATATGCGACATTGTACTGTTCTCCGGAAGGAGTACAGCTTACTTTGGGTAAAAGACTCACCTCTCCGATGTACTTGTCAATGGACGCACTCCCGCCGGAGCTACGTTCACTCCCTGATTCTCTTTGGGCGACTGGTCCCAATGATGTAGGTCTACTAGAGATTCCACCGTATGTAGTAACTTTGAAAGCGAATGTGAAATTTCCAAGAATTCCTCAATATAAAATATCGAGTGAAGGTGAACGTGCACTCTTATTGATTGTGCAAGATTTGATTAAGAAAGATGTGGTTGAAGAAACGCGAGGAAATGTCTGTAACAGTCCTGTATTACCGATTCTGAAGCGAACTGACCCTACAAAACCTCCAGTTTATAGGTTTGTCATAGACCTTAGAGAAGTTAATAAGATTGTAATTCCGCAGTTTCCTGTAGTGCCAGACATTACTGCCTTATTAACATTGATTCCTGCTACAGCTACGTGGTTCTCAGTTATAGATCTCAAGAATGCATTTTTCAGCATTCCGATAGCCGAGGAAAGCAGAGATATTTTTGGCTTCTGTTTAGGAGGTCGCAGTTTCAGATTTAAACGCGCTCCACAAGGCTACTGTGAAAGTCCATCTATTTACAGTCAAGCTTTAAAAAGCCAGCTAGATTCTTTTGTCCTTCCTCCAGGCTCTGCCCTAGTACAGTACGTAGACGATCTTTTAGTGGCTGCCGATGACAAGGAAACTTGCAAGGCAGCTACAATTTCACTATTGCATCATTTGTCTAATTTGAATCATAAGGTGTCACCTTCCAAAATGCAATATTGCTGCCAAGAAGTAACCTACCTAGGTCACCTCTTATCAAAGGAGGGAAGGAAGTTGACCCCAGAAAGAATAAAAGCAATTATGCAGATGAGTGTTCCACGCACACAGAGGGAAGTACGTGCCTTTCTAGGTATTACCTCCTACTGTAGGCAGTGGATTCCAAATTTTTCACTTTTAGCGAAGCCATTGGTAGCTTTGACTGGGAAAAATGTTCCGAGTCCGGTGCCATGGTCTGATGAATGTCAAAAGAGTTTTGCTGAATTACGAAAAGCTTTGTGTTCAGCTCCTGTATTGGGCACACCTGATTACAGTAAGCCATTCACGCTCTACGTTCACGAAAGAGAAGGTTGCGCGTTGAGTGTTCTGACACAGAAGTTTGGTGATAAACAACGCCCTTGTGCGTATTTCTCATCAACATTAGATCCGGTAGCTAGAGCATTGCCGAGTTGTTTGAGGGCTACAGCGGCAGCTGCAGCTTCCATTCGACAATCTGCTGGTTTGGTGATGAACAATATGCTAGTGGTCATGGTTCCTCATGCAGTGGACACACTCATGAACCGAACGAAGACACAACACCTTACTAGTGCGAGATTATCTGGTTACGAGCTGACGTTATTAGCGAGTCATATTCAGATCAAAAGATGCAATGTATTGAACCCAGCAACATTGTTGCCGACTGATCAAGAGTCGAGTGATTCTGAGCCACATGACTGTTATTTCAAAACGGAGGAAGAGACAAAAGGTCGTATCGACTTGAGAGATACTCCTCTGTCCGACCCAGATGGTACGCTGTATGTGGACGGGTCATGTTTTAAATTGGAGAATGGTGATGTGACTGCTGCCTACGCGGTAACGACTTTGAAGACGATTGTGGAGACTGCAAGAGTGAGTCAGAATTCTGCCCAAGCTGCAGAGTTAATAGCTCTTACGAGAGCGTGTGTTTTAGCTGAGGGAAAGAGAGTGAATGTGTTTACAGATAGTCAGTACGCATTTGGCGTGGCCCATAGTTTTGGCCGGTTGTGGAGAGAAAGAGGTTTCATTACGTCCCATGGGACTAAGATTCAACATGGTCAGCTAGTTAACGACTTGTTGGAATCTCTAACCTTACCGACTGAAGTTGCGATTGTGAAGTGCAGTGCTCATAAAGCAATCACGGATGATGTTGGTCGGGGAAATGCCTTTGCTGATGAAACCGCTAAACAGACAGCTAGAGACATGATGAGTAGAATGTACGTTGCTACGTCTGCAAGATGGATTGCTGAGTCTGGAATGTGTGAGGACACTATGGAAAGTGTGAAAGAGATTCAGAAAGAAGCGACTGAGGAAGAGAAACGCGTATGGAGAGAAAGTACGGGCAAATTGGACTCGAATGGATGTTGGATCGATTTGACAGAACAGCAGCGTTGGATGTTGCCTGATGCGTATGTGCTTGCAGTAGTGACGATGGCGCATGGAGTAGCGCATATAAGTTCTAAAGGGATATGTAAGATGTTAGCTCCGGTTTGGAAGAATGAGGGAATCAGTAAGTGTGCAGAGAGAGTGGTGAAAAATTGTATGGTGTGCTTGATGCATAATCCTGGCAAGGGAACTCCAACTCCAGCTGGTCATTTTGCTCCTCCTTCCTGTCCCTTTGAAGTAATACAGTTAGACTTCATTCACATGGAACGCTGCAACAATTTAAAATACGTCCTGGTGGTAGTTTGTGCTTTTTCCAGGTGGATAGAAGCATACCCACTAAAGGACAACACTGCTTTATCAACTGCCAAAATTCTTCTCAAAGAATTTTTCCCTAGGTACGGAATGCCACGGATTGTATGGTCAGATAACGGAAGTGAGTTTATAGGGAAAGTTATGCAGAGTGTGTGTGCTGGTCTAGGATTGAAACAAAAATTTCATAGTGCGAACCATCCCCAGTCTGCTGGTTTAGTCGAGGGTTACAATGGCACCCTCAAGCTTAAAATAGCCAAAATACAAGCATCCACAGGTTTGGCTTGGCCAGACGCACTTCCCTTGGCTTTGTTATCAACGAGAGCAACAGTGCATTCTAGAATAGGGCTTTCTCCATATGAGATTGTGTTTGGCCGCCCGGCAAATGTCTGGGGTGTGCCAAGGCCTAAACAATTTTGCTCCATTGAATATCCTATGTTGATAGACTACCTTTACGACTTGACTGCTAAATTAAGTCTTATTCATCAACAGGTTTTTGATGCACTACCAAAGCCTCCGGAGAGTCCAGGGCATCAACTGAAACCGGGTGACTTCATAGTGGTCCGGAACTTCGCGAGGACAAAGAATCTTCAGCCTCGCTACATCGGCCCCTTCCAAATCCTACTGGCAACGAGGACAGCTGTACGTGTTGCTGGCCGGAAGAACTGGATCCACGCTTCTCACGTAAAGCGTGTTCCACTGCCGCTGCCCTACGACGACTGGGTGAAGAAGGGAATTGGTGCCTCCGAATCTGAAATAACTCCAAAATTTGTCCCTTTCAGCGATGCCGATTTGATTTCTGACACTTTGAAACGTGACTCTCCTCTTGAAAAGACTACTTTGAACACTGAACATTTGTCTCCAGCATCAGAAGAAACTTTGCCATCTGCGAACTTAAACTCTGCAACAGCTGCTAGTGATACACTATTTTCCGATCAGACAGTACCAGCGAAGCAGAAATACAACCTTAGAAGCCATAAAAAGGACAAATAAAGCAGGCAACTGCATATTGTGATTTTGATATTTATATACATTGGACCTTTTTGCTTTTCAGCCAGGAAGTTTGCTATTGTTTATTGTTTTTAATAAATTGCCTTGCCGTCTGGGTAGCCGTAGGGTCGTGGCTGTGTGCCTAGTTTGAATTTGCAGGGGTCTGACACAAGGTCGATCTTTCTGTTGGTTCTGGGAACTCCCAGGGCTGACAGAGGCATTTTCATCTACGTACACATCATCAGTGGTCGCGAGCGGATTGTAGAAGATGGAACTTCCTGCGCTGCAACGAGAAAATGTGATTTACGTTCGCAGAAACAGACTAAATAGAATTCTTCATAGCAAATGTTTCTTGATGCAATGTGCCATTACATTTTTGATTGTTTTAGCAACACTGGTGGGTGGAATTGTCTTTAGCATAAATTTGATTTTTGTGCCAGTATCTACAGTACCTCCCCTTGATCCTGCTATTTCTACTGTTTCTTCTATACACTCTTTTCACTCGTTTCCGGAACATGAGCAAGCTCGACGCTCAGAATTCATTAATAATACTTTTGTACAGCTCTTGCATCAACACCAACTAGTAGTTAACACTACAGACTGCTGGGTGTGTGGCTTGATACCTCACACTATGGATAAAGGTATTCCCTATCTGGTTTTGCCTTTCAGCTACAATGGATCATTTCAGGCCCTTCAAACCATCTTTGCTTATGCTCTTGAGACCTATCCTCCACGCCCACCACGCTCCACTAAATATAACTCTGCCAACAAAGCTTTAGTCCAGGGAATTATTGACATGATCAAAGACGTCAATAATACTCCATCTTACCCTAGAGACGAATTGCGAGTATATTTAAGTTGGAATACTTCAGAGTATCGCCTTAGTTTAGGAGAAAGCAAGCGTAAAAGCTCAACTCCAATCTGGGTCGTACCTCACCGAGGTCAGGTCTGTTTGCAAGGTAATGGGAGAAATCCGAGAGCTCAGCTAGGGAGGAGTGAGTGCGTAGAGACTTATGTGTTTCCGGCTAACTCTTCCCCTGCCTTCCTTACTGCCAGGGGTACCTACTTCATCTGTCGAGACAGAGCTTATACATGGTTGCCTGCTGACTTTTCAGGTTCATGTTATATTGCTCGATTGTTGCCTCCGACATACACTGCTTCACCGGATTACCACAGAATAAGAGTAGCTAGAGGTGTTTTCAGTAAGGAAGATACCGCTGGTCAGGAAGCTGGAGACTTCTTCAAAGGCTTCCTTCCGTTCTGGGGGCCTATGGCCAATAGTAGAAACATACGTCAGCTAACACGGGTAGTTGAATCTACTATTACCGAAACTGCTGGTGCCCTTAGCAATCTGACAGCTGAGCTTCAGGCGGATAGGCTCATGACATTGCAGAACCGTATGGTTCTAGATGTTATACTTGCAGATCGAGGTGGGGTATGCAGAATGATCCAATCGAGCTGCTGTGTCTTTATTCCTAATAATGCTCCAACAGTTTACGAGGCGATCTCTAAGTTGCACAAGATTTCAGACTCCATACATGTAGACAAGGGAAACTGGTCCTTTATGGAGTGGGTTTGGACTCTGATTTCAGCGTGGGGATGGAAGGTTCTAATGGTCATTGGTGTCATCCTAGTATTCCTATTCTCATGTTGTCTGATTATCCAGTGTGGTCCTGCTCTGTGTAGTCTTTGTGCTACAACCTGTTTTAGGAAACCACCTGCGTTTGGAGAAAAGACACGAGAAAGGATGATGATACAACAGCATGTCACTGACCTGATGAGCATAGAACTAGACTCTGACATAGACTGAGTAATTGCCTATGTAAGGGCAAAAGGAGGGTCTGAGGTTCCGTGAGGTTCCGTGACGGTTCCGTGACGGCTTGAACCCGTGTTTTCAAGTTTGTCGGAAATACATAATATTGGTATCAGTGAACCGCAAATGATCCATTTAGTATATCCTGGTGTTTTCGCTACGCTACGAGCAAGAGCACTCCTTCCACTGACACATTTCTGATATACACACGGCATCCATCTTAGATCGTGGCCGCCATTTTGTGTTTCCTTGCCCTCACATATGCAATAGCCTCTGATCACTTCATTCACTCCACTTTGATTAAAGACACGTAGCCTTAGCCGGAGATTCACCTCTTACATGACACGTGCACCTTAAACCAGATCACGCTGTAGCTGCATGACTCGACAAAGGCTGCCTCCTCTGCCCGAGGCCAGTCCTGCCAAACTAGTTTTCCTGTCCATTGTACCTGATCATGATTAGGCGGCCGAAGCCGGTAGCCTTGCCCATTTACAACCCACAAACATCTCTTATCCCGCTTTTCTATCTCCTGCACCTGGCTCTACTCCTTTCCTTCTGGGCCTTTATTAGGGGGAGGTAACGAACTTTACGATGAGGCGGTCCGGCTCTTGAATACAATATTGACAAGGGATTGTGATGGACTGGTGGGAACCCCTCTTCGTGATGTTTGGTATCAGATATTATCGACAGTTCCTGTGTAACGCCAAATATTTATTGTTTAGAGACACAAAAGGTTTGGGAATGTACCGACATGTGAAATATTTGCCTAGAGCACAATTTTTAGTATATAAGGAGCAACCCACTTTGTACAAATCGAACAGTCTCCTAGATTCTGCCCGTGTGTAGATTCTGTGACTTCTGTGTCCCTGCAGTAATAAACCTTTGGTCTTTGACGCCACCATCGAGAAGCCCGTGTTTCTGTTCATTTGTGCACCAAGGCAGGTGGAACTCCGGGGTCTTCGGGTGTTGTACCCTGACACCTCTGGACGGAACCAAAAAGTCCAGAACTCCAGGTACACCTCCCTACTGTCTGCTAGGGTACACCTCCCACTGTCTGCTAGGGTACACCTCCCTACTGTCTGCTAGGGTACACATTCCTACTGTCTGCTAGGGTACACCTCCCTACTCCCTGCTTGGGTACACCCCCATACTGCCTGCTAGGGTACACCTCCCTACTGTCTGCTAGGGTACACCTCCCTACTGTCTGCTAGGGTACACCTTCCTACTGTCTGCTAGGGTACACCTCCCTACTCCCTGCTAGGGTACACCCCCATACTGCCTGCTAGGGTACACCTCGCTACTGTCTGCTAGGGTACACCTCCCTACTGTCTGCTAGGGTACACCTTCCTACTGTCTGCTAGGGTACACCTCCCTACTCCCTTCTAGGGTACACCCCCATACTGCCTGCTAGGGTACACCTCCCTACTGTCTGCTAGGGCACAGCTCCCTACTGTCTGCTAGGGTACACCTCCCTACTGTCTGCTAGGGTACACCTTCCTTCTGTCTGCTAGGGTACACCTCCCTACTCCTTGCTAGGGTACACCTCCCTACTGCCTGCTAGGGTACACCTCCCTACTGCCTGCTAGGGTACACCTTCCTACTGTCTGCTAGGGTACACCTCCCTACTCCCTGCTAGGGTACACCTCCATACTGCCTGGTAGGGTACACCCCCATACTGTCTGCTAGGGTACACCCCCTACTCCCTGCTAGGGTACACCCCCATACTGCCTGCTAGGGTACACCTCCCTACTGTCTGCTAGGGTACACCTCCCTACTGTCTGCTAGGGTACACCTCCCTACTCCCTGCTAGGGTACACCCCATACTGTCTGCTAGGGTACTTTTCCCTACTGTCTGCTAGGGTACACCTCCCTACTGTCTGCTAGGGTACACCTCCCTACTCCCTGCTAGGGTACACCCCCATACTGCCTGCTAGTGTACACCTCCCTACTGTCTGCTAGGGTACACCTCCCTACTCCCTGCTAGGGTACACACCCATTCTGCCTGCTAGGGTACACATCCCTACTGTCTGCTAGGGTACACCTCCCTACTGCCTGCTAGGGTACACCTCCCTACTGCCTGCTAGGGTACACCTCCCTACTGCCTCCTAGGGTACACTTCCCTATTGTCTTCTAGGGCACACTTCCCTTCTGCCTGCTAGGGTACACCTCCCTACTACCTGCTAGGGTACACCTCCCTACTGCCTGCTAGGGTAATCCTCCCTACTGTTTGCTAGGGCACACCTCCCTACTCTCTGCTAGGGTACACTTCCCTACTATCTGCTAGGGTACACCTCCCTACTGTCTGCTAGGGTACACCTCCCTACTGCCTGCTAGGGTACACCTCCCTACTGCCTGCTAGGGTACACCTCCCTACTGCCTGCTAGGGTACACCTCCCTACGGTCTGCTAGGGTACACCTCTCTACTGCCTGCTAGGGTACACCTCCCTACTGTCTGCTAGGGCACACTTCCCTACTCGCTGCTAGGGTACACCTCCCTACTGCCTGCTAGGGTAAACCTCTGTACTGTCTGCTAGGGTACACCTTCGACTGCCTGCTAGGGTACACTCCCCTACTGTCTGCTAGGGTACACCTCCCTACTGTCTGCTAGGGTACACCTCCCTACTGCCTGCTAGGGTACACCTCCCTACTGCCTCCTAGGGTCCACCTCATAACTGTCTGCTAGGGTACACCTCCCTACTGTCTGCTAGGGTACACCTCCCTACTGTCTGCTAGGGTACACCATCCTACTGCCTGCTAGGGTACACCTCCCTACTGTCTGCTAGGGTACACCTCACAACTGTCTGCTAGGGTACACCTCCCTACTGCCTGCTAAGGTACACCTCCCTACTGTCTGCTAGGGTACACCTCCCTACTGTCTGCTAGGGCACACCTCCCTACTCCCTGCTAGGGTACACCTCCCTACTGTCTGCTAGGGTACACCTCCCTACTGCCTGCTAGGGTACACCTTCTACTGCCTGCTAGGGTACACTCCGCTACTGTCTGCTAGGGTACACCTCCCTACTGTCTGCTGGGGCACACCTCCCTACTGCCTGCTAGGGTAAACCTCTGTACTGTCTGCTAGGGTAAACCTCCCACTGTCTGCTAGGGTACACCTCCTTACTGTCTGCTAGGGTACACATTCCTACTGTCTGCTAGGGTACACCTCCCTACTGTTTGCTAGGGTACACCTCCCTACTGCCTGCTAGGGTACACCTCCCTACTGCCTGCTAGGGTAATCCTCCCTACTGTCTGCTAGGGCACACCTCCCTACTCCCTGCTAGGGTACACTTCCCTACTATCTGCTAGGGTACACCTCCCTACTGTTTGCTAGGGTACACCTCCCTACTGCCTGCTACGGTACACCCCCATACTGCCTGCTAGGGTACACCTCCCTACGGTCTGCTAGGGTACACCTCTCTACTGCCTGCTAGGGTACACCTCCCTACTGTCTGCTAGGGCACACTTCCCTACTCCCTGCTAGGGTACACCTCCCTACTGCCTGCTAGGGTAAACCTCTGTACTGTCTGCTAGGGTACACCTTCGACTGCCTGCTAGGGTACACTCCCCTACTGTCTGCTAGGGTACACCTCCCTACTGTCTGCTAGGGTACATCTCCCTACTGCCTCCTAGGGTACACCTCCCTACTGCCTCCTAGGGTCCACCTCATAACTGTCTGCTAGGGTACACCTCCCTACTGTCTGCTAGGGTACACCTCCCTACTGTCTGCTAGGGTACACCTCCCTACTGCCTGCTAAGGTACACCTCCCTACTGTCTGCTAGGGTACACCTCCCTACTGTCTGCTAGGGCACACCTCCCTACTCCCTGCTAGGGTACACCTCCCTACTGTCTGCTAGGGTACACCTCCCTACTGCCTGCAAGGGTACACCTTCTACTGCCTGCTAGGGTACACTCCCCTACTGTCTGCTAGGGTACACCTCCCTACTGTCTGCTGGGGCACACCTCCCTACTGCCTGCTAGGGTAAACCTCTATACTGTCTGCTAGGGTAAACCTCCCACTGTCTGCTAGGGTACACCTCCTTACTGTCTGCTAGGGTACACATTCCTACTGTCTGCTAGGGTACACCTCCCTACTCCCTGCTTGGGTCCACCCCCATACTGCCTGCTAGGGTACACCTCCCTACTGTCTGCTAGGGTACACCTCCCTACTGTCTGCTAGGGTACACCTCCCAACTGTCTGCTAGGGTACACCTCCCTACTCCCTGCTAGGGTACACCCCCATACTGCCTGCTAGGGTACACCTCGCTACTGTCTGCTAGGGTACACCTCCCTACTGTCTGCTAGGGTACACCTTCCTACTATCTGCTAGGGTACACCTCCCTACTGTCTGCTAGGGTACACCTTCCTACTGTCTGCTAGGGTACACCTCCCTACTCCCTGCTAGGGTACACCCCATACTGCCTGCTAGGGTACACCTCCCTACTGTCTGCTAGGGCACACCTCCCTACTGTCTGCTAGGGCACACCTCCCTACTGTCTGCTAGGGTACACCTTCCTACTGTCTGCTAGGGTACACCTCCCTACTCCCTGCTAGGGTACACCTCCCTACTGCCTGCTAGGGTACACCTCCCTACTGCCTGCTAGGGTACACCTTCCTACTGTCTGCTAGGGTACACCTCCCTACTCCCTGCTAGGGTACACCTCCATACTGCCTGGTAGGGTACACCCCCATACTGTCTGCTAGGGTACACCCCCCTACTCTGTGCTAGGGTACACCTCCCTACTGTCTGCTAGGGTACACCTCCCACTGTCTGCTAGGGTACACCTCCCTACTGTCTGCTAGGGTACACATTCCTACTGTCTGCTAGGGTACACCTCCCTACTCCCTGCTTGGGTACACCCCCATAATGCCTGCTAGGGTACACCTCCCTACTGTCTGCTAGGGTACACCTCCCTACTGTCTGCTAGGGTACACCTTCCTACTGTCTGCTAGGGTACACCTCCCTACTCCCTGCTAGGGTACACCCCCATACTGCCTGCTAGGGTACACCTCGCTACTGTCTGCTAGGGTACACCTCCCTACTGTCTGCTAGGGTACACCTTCCTACTGTCTGCTAGGGTACACCTCCCTACTCCCTGCTAGGGTACACCCCCATACTGCCTGCTAGGGTACACCTCCCTACTGTCTGCTAGGGCACAGCTCCCTACTGTCTGCTAGGGTACACCTCCCTACTGTCTGCTAGGGTACACCTTCCTTCTGTCTGCTAGGGTACACCTCCCTACTCCCTGCTAGGGTACACCTCCCTACTGCCTGCTAGGGTACACCTCCCTACTGCCTGCTAGGGTACACCTTCCTACTGTCTGCTAGGGTACACCTCCCTACTCCCTGCTAGGGTACACCTCCATACTGCCTGGTAGGGTACACCCCCATACTGTCTGCTAGGGTACACCCCCTACTCCCTGCTAGGGTACACCCCCATACTGCCTGCTAGGGTACACCTCCCTACTGTCTGCTAGGGTACACCTCCCTACTGTCTGCTAGGGTACACCTCCCTACTCCCTGCTAGGGTACACCCCATACTGTCTGCTAGGGTACTTTTCCCTACTGTCTGCTAGGGTACACCTCCCTACTGTCTGCTAGGGTACACCTCCCTACTCCCTGCTAGGGTACACCCCCATACTGCCTGCTAGTGTACACCTCCCTACTGTCTGCTAGGGTACACCTCCCTACTCCCTGCTAGGGTACACACCCATTCTGCCTGCTAGGGTACACATCCCTACTGTCTGCTAGGGTACACCTCCCTACTGCCTGCTAGGGTACACCTCCCTACTGCCTGCTAGGGTACACCTCCCTACTGCCTCCTAGGGTACACTTCCCTATTGTCTGCTAGGGCACACTTCCCTTCTGCCTGCTAGGGTACACCTCCCTACTACCTGCTAGGGTACACCTCCCTACTGCCTGCTAGGGTAATCCTCCCTACTGTCTGCTAGGGCACACCTCCCTACTCTCTGCTAGGGTACACTTCCCTACTATCTGCTAGGGTACACCTCCCTACTGTCTGCTAGGGTACACCTCCCTACTGCCTGCTAGGGTACACCTCCCTACGGTCTGCTAGGGTACACCTCTCTACTGCCTGCTAGGGTACACCTCCCTACTGTCTGCTAGGGCACACTTCCCTACTCCCTGCTAGGGTACACCTCCCTACTGCCTGCTAGGGTAAACCTCTGTACTGTCTGCTAGGGTACACCTTCGACTGCCTGCTAGGGTACACTCCCCTACTGTCTGCTAGGGTACACCTCCCTACTGTCTGCTAGGGTACACCTCCCTACTGCCTGCTAGGGTACACCTCCCTACTACCTCCTAGGGTCCACCTCATAACTGTCTGCTAGGGTACACCTCCCTACTGTCTGCTAGGGTACACCTCCCTACTGTCTACTAGGGTACACCATCCTACTGCCTGCTAGGGTACACCTCCCTACTGTCTGCTAGGGTACACCTCACAACTGTCTGCTAGGGTACACCTCCCTACTGCCTGCTAAGGTACACCTCCCTACTGTCTGCTAGGGTACACCTCCCTACTGTCTGCTAGGGCACACCTCCCTACTCCCTGCTAGGGTACACCTCCCTACTGTCTGCTAGGGTACACCTCCCTACTGCCTGCTAGGGTACACCTTCTACTGCCTGCTAGGGTACACTCCCCTACTGTCTGCTAGGGTACACCTCCCTACTGTCTGCTGGGGCACACCTCCCTACTGCCTGCTAGGGTAAACCTCTGTACTGTCTGCTAGGGTAAACCTCCCACTGTCTGCTAGGGTACACCTCCTTACTGTCTGCTAGGGTACACATTCCTACTGTCTGCTAGGGTACACCTCCCTACTCCCTGCTTGGGTACACCCCCATACTGCCTGCTAGGGTACACCTCCCTACTGTCTGCTAGGGTACACCTCCCTACTATCTGCTAGGGTACACCTCCCTACTGCCTGCTAGGGTAAACCTGTGTATTGTCTACTAGGGTACACTTCCCTACTGTCTGCAAGGGTACACCTCCCTACTGCCTGCTAGGGTACACCTCCCTACTGTCTGCTAGGGTACACCTCCCTACTGTCTGCTAGGGTACACCTCCCTACTGCCTGCTAGGGTACACCTCCCTACTGTCTGCTAGGGTACACCTCCCACTGTCTGCTAGGGTACACCTCCCTACTGCCTGCTAGGGTAATCCTCCCTACTGTCTGCTAGGGCACACCTTCCTACTGTCTGCTAGGGTACACCTCCCTACTCCCTGCTAGGGTACACCCCCATACTGCCTGCTAGGGTACACCTCGCTACTGTCTGCTAGGGTACACCTCCCTACTGTCTGCTAGGGTACACCTTCCTACTGTCTGCTAGGGTACACCTCCCTACTCCCTTCTAGGGTACACCCCCATACTGCCTGCTAGGGTACACCTCCCTACTGTCTGCTAGGGCACAGCTCCCTACTGTCTGCTAGGGTACACCTCCCTACTGTCTGCTAGGGTACACCTTCCTTCTGTCTGCTAGGGTACACCTCCCTACTCCCTGCTAGGGTACACCTCCCTACTGCCTGCTAGGGTACACCTCCCTACTGCCTGCTAGGGTACACCTTCCTACTGTCTGCTAGGGTACACCTCCCTACTCCCTGCTAGGGTACACCTCCATACTGCCTGGTAGGGTACACCCCCATACTGTCTGCTAGGGTACACCCCCTACTCCCTGCTAGGGTACACCCCCATACTGCCTGCTAGGGTACACCTCCCTACTGTCTGCTAGGGTACACCTCCCTACTGTCTGCTAGGGTACACCTCCCTACTCCCTGCTAGGGTACACCCCATACTGTCTGCTAGGGTACTTTTCCCTACTGTCTGCTAGGGTACACCTCCCTACTGTCTGCTAGGGTACACCTCCCTACTCCCTGCTAGGGTACACCCCCATACTGCCTGCTAGTGTACACCTCCCTACTGTCTGCTAGGGTACACCTCCCTACTCCCTGCTAGGGTACACACCCATTCTGCCTGCTAGGGTACACATCCCTACTGTCTGCTAGGGTACACCTCCCTACTGCCTGCTAGGGTACACCTCCCTACTGCCTGCTAGGGTACACCTCCCTACTGCCTCCTAGGGTGTACTTCCCTATTGTCTTCTAGGGCACACTTCCCTTCTGCCTGCTAGGGTACACCTCCCTACTACCTGCTAGGGTACACCTCCCTACTGCCTGCTAGGGTAATCCTCCCTACTGTCTGCTAGGGCACACCTCCCTACTCTCTGCTAGGGTACACTTCCCTACTATCTGCTAGGGTACACCTCCCTACTGTCTGCTAGGGTACACCTCCCTACTGCCTGCTAGGGTACACCTCCCTACTGCCTGCTAGGGTACACCTCCCTACTGCCTGCTAGGGTACACCTCCCTACGGTCTGCTAGGGTACACCTCTCTACTGCCTGCTAGGGTACACCTCCCTACTGTCTGCTAGGGCACACTTCCCTACTCGCTGCTAGGGTACACCTCCCTACTGCCTGCTAGGGTAAACCTCTGTACTGTCTGCTAGGGTACACCTTCGACTGCCTGCTAGGGTACACTCCCCTACTGTCTGCTAGGGTACACCTCCCTACTGTCTGCTAGGGTACACCTCCCTACTGCCTGCTAGGGTACACCTCCCTACTGCCTCCTAGGGTCCACCTCATAACTGTCTGCTAGGGTACACCTCCCTACTGTCTGCTAGGGTACACCTCCCTACTGTCTGCTAGGGTACACCATCCTACTGCCTGCTAGGGTACACCTCCCTACTGTCTGCTAGGGTACACCTCACAACTGTCTGCTAGGGTACACCTCCCTACTGCCTGCTAAGGTACACCTCCCTACTGTCTGCTAGGGTACACCTCCCTACTGTCTGCTAGGGCACACCTCCCTACTCCCTGCTAGGGTACACCTCCCTACTGTCTGCTAGGGTACACCTCCCTACTGCCTGCTAGGGTACACCTTCTACTGCCTGCTAGGGTACACTCCGCTACTGTCTGCTAGGGTACACCTCCCTACTGTCTGCTGGGGCACACCTCCCTACTGCCTGCTAGGGTAAACCTCTGTACTGTCTGCTAGGGTAAACCTCCCACTGTCTGCTAGGGTACACCTCCTTACTGTCTGCTAGGGTACACATTCCTACTGTCTGCTAGGGTACACCTCCCTACTGTTTGCTAGGGTACACCTCCCTACTGCCTGCTAGGGTACACCTCCCTACTGCCTGCTAGGGTAATCCTCCCTACTGTCTGCTAGGGCACACCTCCCTACTCCCTGCTAGGGTACACTTCCCTACTATCTGCTAGGGTACACCTCCCTACTGTTTGCTAGGGTACACCTCCCTACTGCCTGCTACGGTACACCCCCATACTGCCTGCTAGGGTACACCTCCCTACGGTCTGCTAGGGTACACCTCTCTACTGCCTGCTAGGGTACACCTCCCTACTGTCTGCTAGGGCACACTTCCCTACTCCCTGCTAGGGTACACCTCCCTACTGCCTGCTAGGGTAAACCTCTGTACTGTCTGCTAGGGTACACCTTCGACTGCCTGCTAGGGTACACTCCCCTACTGTCTGCTAGGGTACACCTCCCTACTGTCTGCTAGGGTACATCTCCCTACTGCCTCCTAGGGTACACCTCCCTACTGCCTCCTAGGGTCCACCTCATAACTGTCTGCTAGGGTACACCTCCCTACTGTCTGCTAGGGTACACCTCCCTACTGTCTGCTAGGGTACACCTCCCTACTGCCTGCTAAGGTACACCTCCCTACTGTCTGCTAGGGTACACCTCCCTACTGTCTGCTAGGGCACACCTCCCTACTCCCTGCTAGGGTACACCTCCCTACTGTCTGCTAGGGTACACCTCCCTACTGCCTGCAAGGGTACACCTTCTACTGCCTGCTAGGGTACACTCCCCTACTGTCTGCTAGGGTACACCTCCCTACTGTCTGCTGGGGCACACCTCCCTACTGCCTGCTAGGGTAAACCTCTATACTGTCTGCTAGGGTAAACCTCCCACTGTCTGCTAGGGTACACCTCCTTACTGTCTGCTAGGGTACACATTCCTACTGTCTGCTAGGGTACACCTCCCTACTCCCTGCTTGGGTCCACCCCCATACTGCCTGCTAGGGTACACCTCCCTACTGTCTGCTAGGGTACACCTCCCTACTGTCTGCTAGGGTACACCTCCCAACTGTCTGCTAGGGTACACCTCCCTACTCCCTGCTAGGGTACACCCCCATACTGCCTGCTAGGGTACACCTCGCTACTGTCTGCTAGGGTACACCTCCCTACTGTCTGCTAGGGTACACCTTCCTACTATCTGCTAGGGTACACCTCCCTACTGTCTGCTAGGGTACACCTTCCTACTGTCTGCTAGGGTACACCTCCCTACTCCCTGCTAGGGTACACCCCATACTGCCTGCTAGGGTACACCTCCCTACTGTCTGCTAGGGCACACCTCCCTACTGTCTGCTAGGGCACACCTCCCTACTGTCTGCTAGGGTACACCTTCCTACTGTCTGCTAGGGTACACCTCCCTACTCCCTGCTAGGGTACACCTCCCTACTGCCTGCTAGGGTACACCTCCCTACTGCCTGCTAGGGTACACCTTCCTACTGTCTGCTAGGGTACACCTCCCTACTCCCTGCTAGGGTACACCTCCATACTGCCTGGTAGGGTACACCCCCATACTGTCTGCTAGGGTACACCCCCCTACTCTGTGCTAGGGTACACCTCCCTACTGTCTGCTAGGGTACACCTCCCACTGTCTGCTAGGGTACACCTCCCTACTGTCTGCTAGGGTACACATTCCTACTGTCTGCTAGGGTACACCTCCCTACTCCCTGCTTGGGTACACCCCCATAATGCCTGCTAGGGTACACCTCCCTACTGTCTGCTAGGGTACACCTCCCTACTGTCTGCTAGGGTACACCTTCCTACTGTCTGCTAGGGTACACCTCCCTACTCCCTGCTAGGGTACACCCCCATACTGCCTGCTAGGGTACACCTCGCTACTGTCTGCTAGGGTACACCTCCCTACTGTCTGCTAGGGTACACCTTCCTACTGTCTGCTAGGGTACACCTCCCTACTCCCTGCTAGGGTACACCCCCATACTGCCTGCTAGGGTACACCTCCCTACTGTCTGCTAGGGCACAGCTCCCTACTGTCTGCTAGGGTACACCTCCCTACTGTCTGCTAGGGTACACCTTCCTTCTGTCTGCTAGGGTACACCTCCCTACTCCCTGCTAGGGTACACCTCCCTACTGCCTGCTAGGGTACACCTCCCTACTGCCTGCTAGGGTACACCTTCCTACTGTCTGCTAGGGTACACCTCCCTACTCCCTGCTAGGGTACACCTCCATACTGCCTGGTAGGGTACACCCCCATACTGTCTGCTAGGGTACACCCCCTACTCCCTGCTAGGGTACACCCCCATACTGCCTGCTAGGGTACACCTCCCTACTGTCTGCTAGGGTACACCTCCCTACTGTCTGCTAGGGTACACCTCCCTACTCCCTGCTAGGGTACACCCCATACTGTCTGCTAGGGTACTTTTCCCTACTGTCTGCTAGGGTACACC
Organism: Lissotriton vulgaris; assembly: GCF_964263255.1. NCBI lineage: Eukaryota > Metazoa > Chordata > Amphibia > Caudata > Salamandridae > Lissotriton > Lissotriton vulgaris. The sequence goes on from NC_141696.1 coordinate 1,579,301,043, forward strand.
TCCCTACTGTCTGCTAGGGTACACCTCCCTACTCCCTGCTAGGGTACACCCCCATACTGCCTGCTAGTGTACACCTCCCTACTGTCTGCTAGGGTACACCTCCCTACTCCCTGCTAGGGTACACACCCATTCTGCCTGCTAGGGTACACATCCCTACTGTCTGCTAGGGTACACCTCCCTACTGCCTGCTAGGGTACACCTCCCTACTGCCTGCTAGGGTACACCTCCCTACTGCCTCCTAGGGTACACTTCCCTATTGTCTGCTAGGGCACACTTCCCTTCTGCCTGCTAGGGTACACCTCCCTACTACCTGCTAGGGTACACCTCCCTACTGCCTGCTAGGGTAATCCTCCCTACTGTCTGCTAGGGCACACCTCCCTACTCTCTGCTAGGGTACACTTCCCTACTATCTGCTAGGGTACACCTCCCTACTGTCTGCTAGGGTACACCTCCCTACTGCCTGCTAGGGTACACCTCCCTACTGCCTGCTAGGGTACACCTCCCTACGGTCTGCTAGGGTACACCTCTCTACTGCCTGCTAGGGTACACCTCCCTACTGTCTGCTAGGGCACACTTCCCTACTCCCTGCTAGGGTACACCTCCCTACTGCCTGCTAGGGTAAACCTCTGTACTGTCTGCTAGGGTACACCTTCGACTGCCTGCTAGGGTACACTCCCCTACTGTCTGCTAGGGTACACCTCCCTACTGTCTGCTAGGGTACACCTCCCTACTGCCTGCTAGGGTACACCTCCCTACTGCCTCCTAGGGTCCACCTCATAACTGTCTGCTAGGGTACACCTCCCTACTGTCTGCTAGGGTACACCTCCCTACTGTCTACTAGGGTACACCATCCTACTGCCTGCTAGGGTACACCTCCCTACTGTCTGCTAGGGTACACCTCACAACTGTCTGCTAGGGTACACCTCCCTACTGCCTGCTAAGGTACACCTCCCTACTGTCTGCTAGGGTACACCTCCCTACTGTCTGCTAGGGCACACCTCCCTACTCCCTGCTAGGGTACACCTCCCTACTGTCTGCTAGGGTACACCTCCCTACTGCCTGCTAGGGTACACCTTCTACTGCCTGCTAGGGTACACTCCCCTACTGTCTGCTAGGGTACACCTCCCTACTGTCTGCTGGGGCACACCTCCCTACTGCCTGCTAGGGTAAACCTCTGTACTGTCTGCTAGGGTAAACCTCCCACTGTCTGCTAGGGTACACCTCCTTACTGTCTGCTAGGGTACACATTCCTACTGTCTGCTAGGGTACACCTCCCAACTCCCTGCTTGGGTACACCCCCATACTGCCTGCTAGGGTACACCTCCCTACTGTCTGCTAGGGTACACCTCCCTACTATCTGCTAGGGTACACCTCCCTACTGCCTGCTAGGGTAAACCTGTGTATTGTCTACTAGGGTACACTTCCCTACTGTCTGCAAGGGTACACCTCCCTACTGCCTGCTAGGGTACACCTCCCTACTGTCTGCTAGGGTACACCTCCCTACTGTCTGCTAGGGTACACCTCCCTACTGCCTGCTAGGGTACACCTCCCTACTGTCTGCTAGGGTACACCTCCCACTGTCTGCTAGGGTACACCTCCCTACTGCCTGCTAGGGTAATCCTCCCTACTGTCTGCTAGGGCACACCTCCCTACTCCCTGCTAGGGTACACTTCCCTACTATCTGCTAGGGTACACCTCCCTACTGCCTGCTAGGGTACACCTCCCTACTGTCTGCTAGGGCACACCTCCCTACTCCCTGCTAGGGTACACCTCCCTACTGTCTGCTAGGGTACACCTCCCTACTGCCGACTAGGGTACACCTCCCTACTGCCGACTAGGGTACACCTTCTACTGCCTGCTAGGGTACACTCCCCTACTGTCTGCTAGGGTACCCCTCCCTACTGTCTGCTAGGGCACACCTCCCTACTGCCAGCTAGGGTAAACCTCTGTACTGTCTGCTAGGGTACACCTCCCTACTGCCTGCTAGGGCATACCTCCCTACTGCCTGCTAGGGTAAACCTCTGGACTGTCTGCTAAGGTACACCTCCCTACTGTCTGCTAGGGTACACCTCCCTACTGTCTGCTAGGGCACACCTCCCTACTCCCTGCTAGGGTACACCTCCCTACTGTCTGCTAGGGTACACCTCCCTACTGCCTGCTAGGGTACACCTTCTACTGCCTGCTAGGGTACACTCCCCTACTGTCTGCTAGGGTACACCTCCCTACTGTCTGCTAGGGCACACCTCCCTACTGCCTGCTAGGGTAAACCTCTGTACTGTCTGCTAGGGTACACCTCCCACTGTCTGCTAGGGTACACCTCCCTACTGTCTGCTAGGGTACACATTCCTACTGTCTGCTATGGTACACCTCCCTACTCCCTGCTTGGGTACACCCCCATACTGCCTGCTAGGGTACACCTCCCTACTGTCTGCTAGGGTACACCTCCCTACTGTCTGCTAGGGTACACCTTCCTACTGTCTGCTAGGGTACACCTCTCTACTCCCTGCTAGGGTACACCCCCATACTGCCTGCTAGGGTACACCTCGCTACTGTCTGCTAGGGTACACCTCCCTACTGTCTGCTAGGGTACACCTTCCTACTGTCTGCTAGGGTACACCTCCCTACTCCCTGCTAGGGTACACCCCCATACTGCCTGCTAGGGTACACCTCCCTACTGTCTGCTAGGGCACACCTCCCTACTGTCTGCTAGGGTACACCTCCCTACTGTCTGCTAGGGTACACCTTCCTACTGTCTGCTAGGGTACACCTCCCTACTCCCTGCTAGGGTACACCTCCCTACTGCCTGCTAGGGTACACCTCCCTACTGCCTGCTAGGGTACACCTTCCTACTGTCTGCTAGGGTACACCTCTCTACTCCCTGCTAGGGTACACCTCCATACTGCCTGGTAGGGTACACCCCCATACTGTCTGCTAGGGTACACCCCCCTACTCCCTGCTAGGGTACACCCCCATACTGCCTGCTAGGGTACACCTCCCTACTGTCTGCTAGGGTACACCTCCCTACTGTCTGCTAGGGTACACCTCCCTACTCCCTGCTAGGGTACACCCCATACTGCCTGCTAGGGTACACCTCCCGACTGTCTGCTAGGGTACTTTTCCCTACTGTCTGCTAGGGTACACCTCCCTACTGTCTGCTAGGGTACACCTCCCTACTCCCTGCTAGGGTACACCCCCATACTGCCTGCTAGGGTACACCTCCCTACTGTCTGCTAGGGTACACCTCCCTACTCCCTGCTAGGGTACACCCCCATTCTGCCTGCTAGGGTACACATCCCTACTGTCTGCTAGGGTACACCTCCCTACTGCCTGCTAGGGTACACCTCCCTACTGCCTGCTAGGGTACACCTCCCTACTGCCTCCTAGGGTACACTTCCCTATTGTCTGCTAGGGCACACTTCCCTACTGCCTGCTAGGGTACACCTCCCTACTACCTGCTAGGGTACACCTCCCTACTGCCTGCTAGGGTAATCCTCCCTACTGTCTGCTAGGGCACACCTCCCTACTCCCTGCTAGGGTACACTTCCCTACTATCTGCTAGGGTACACCTCCCTACTGTCTGCTAGGGTACACCTCCCTACTGCCTGCTAGGGTACACCCCCATACTGCCTGCTAGGGTACACCTCCCTACGGTCTGCTAGGGTACACCTCTCTACTGCCTGCTAGGGTACACCTCCCTACTGTCTGCTAGGGCACACTTCCCTACTCCCTGCTAGGGTACACCTCCCTACTGCCTGCTAGGGTAAACCTCTGTACTGTCTGCTAGGGTACACCTTCGACTGCCTGCTAGGGTACACTCCCCTACTGTCTGCTAGGGTACACCTCCCTACTGTCTGCTAGGGTACAACTCCCTACTGCCTGCTAGGGTACACCTCCCTACTGCCTCCTAGGGTCCACCTCATAACTGTCTGCTAGGGTACACCTCCCTACTGTCTGCTAGGGTACACCTCCCTACTGTCTGCTAGGGTACACCATCCTACTGCCTGCTAGGGTACACCTCCCTACTGTCTGCTAGGGTACACCTCACAACTGTCTGCTAGGGTACACCTCCCTACTGCCTGCTAAGGTACACCTCCCTACTGTCTGCTAGGATACACCTCCCTACTGTCTGCTAGGGCACACCTCCCTACTCCCTGCTAGGGTACACCTCCCTCTGTCTGCTAGGGTACACCTCCCTACTGCCTGCTAGGGTACACCTTCTACTGCCTGCTAGGGTACACTCCCCTACTGTCTGCTAGGGTACACCTCCCTACTGTCTGCTGGGCACACCTCCCTACTGCCTGCTAGGGTAAACCTCTGTACTGTCTGCTAGGGTAAACCTCCCACTGTCTGCTAGGGTACACCTCCTTACTGTCTGCTAGGGTACACATTCCTACTGTCTGCTAGGGTACACCTCCCTACTCCCTGCTTGGGTACACCCCCATACTGCCTGCTAGGGTACACCTCCCTACTGTCTGCTAGGGTACACCTCCCTACTGTCTGCTAGGGTACACCTCCCAACTGTCTGCTAGGGTACACCTCCCTACTCCCTGCTAGGGTACACCCCCATACTGCCTGCTAGGGTACACCTCGCTACTGTCTGCTAGGGTACACCTCCCTACTGTCTGCTAGGGTACACCTTCCTACTGTCTGCTAGGGTACACCTCCCTACTGTCTGCTAGGGTACACCTTCCTACTGTCTGCTAGGGTACACCTCCCTACTCCCTGCTAGGGTACACCCCCATACTGCCTGCTAGGGTACACCTCCCTACTGTCTGCTAGGGCACACCTCCTTACTGTCTGCTAGGGCACACCTCCCTACTGTCTGCTAGGGTACACCTTCCTACTGTCTGCTAGGGTACACCTCCCTACTCCCTGCTAGGGTACACCTCTCTACTGTCTGCTAGGGTACACCTCCCTACTGCCTGCTAGGGTACACCTCTGTACTGCCTGCTAGGGTATACCTCCCTGCTGCCTTCTAGGGCGCACCTCCCTACTGCCTGCTAGGGTACACCTCCCTACTGTCTGCTAGGGTACACCTCACAACTGTCTGCTAGGGCACACCTCCCTACTGCCTGCTATGGTACAACTCCCTACTGCCTCCTAGGGTACACCTCCCTACTGCCTGCTAGGGTACACCTCCCTACTGTCTTCTAGGGTACACCTCCGTACTGTCTGCTAGGGTACACCTCCCTACTGCCTGCTAGGGTACACCTCCCTACTGTCTGCTAGTGTACACCTCCCTACTGTCTGCTAGGGTACACCTCCCTACTGTCTGCTAGGGCAAACCTCCCTACTGCCTGCTAGGGCACACCTCCCTACTGGCTGCTAGGGTACACCTCACAACTTCCTGCTAGGGTACACATCCCTACTGCCTGCTAGGGTACACCTCCCTACAGTCTTCTAGGGTACACCTCCCTACTGTCTGCTAGGGTACACCTCCCTACTGCCTGCTAGGGTACACCTGCCTACTGCCTGCTAGGGTACACCTCCCTACTGTCTGCTAGGGTACAACTCCCTACTGTCTGCTAGGGTACACCTCCCTACTGCCTGCTAGGGTACACCTCCCTACTGTCTGCTAGGGTACAACTCCCTACTGCCTGCTAGGGTACACCTCCCTACTGTCTGCTAGGGTACACCTCCCTACTGCCTGCTAGGGTACACCTCCCTACTGCCTGCTAGGGTACACCTCCCTACTGTCTGCTAGGGTACACCTCCCTACTGTCTGCTAGGGTACACCTCCCTACTGCCTGCTAGGGTACACCTCCCTACTGCCTGCTAGGGTACACCTCCCTACTGTCTGCTAGGGTACAACTCCCTACTGCCTGCTAGGGTACACCTCCCTACTCTCTGCTAAGGTACACCTCCCTACTGCCTGCTAGGGTACACCTCCCTACGGTCGGCTAGGGTACACCTCCCTACTGTCTGCTAGGGTACACCTCCCTACTGCCTGTTAGGGTACACCTCCCTACTGCCTGCTAGGGTACACCTTCCTACTGCCAGCTAGGGTACACCTCCCTACTGCCTGCTGGGGTACTCCTCACAACTGTCTGCTAGGGTACACCTCCCTACTGTCTGCTAGGTTACACCTCCGTACTGTCTGCTAGGGTACACCTCCGTACTGTCTGCTAGGGTACACCTCCCTACTGCCTGCTAGGGTACACCTCCCTACTGTTTGCTAGGGTACACCTCCCTACTGCCTGCTAGGGTACAACTCCCTACTGTCTGCTAGGGTACACCTCCCTACTACCTGCTAGGGTACACCTCCCTACTACCTGCCAGGGTACACCTCCCTACTGCCTGCTAGGGTACACCTCCCTACTGCCTGCTAGGGTACACCTCCCTACTGCCTGCTAGGGTACACCTCCCTAATGCCTGCCAGGGTACACCTCCCTACTGCCTGCTAGGGTACACCCCCCTACTGCCTGCTAGGGTACACCTCCCTACTGTCTGCTAGGGTACACCTTCCTACTGCCTGCTAGGGTACACCTCCCTACTGTCTACTAGGGGACACCTCCCTACTGTCTGCTAGGGCACACTGCCCTACTGTCTGCTAGGGTATACCTCCCTACCTCCTGCTAGGGTACACCTCCCTACTGCCTGCCAGGGTACACCTCCCTACTGCCTGCTAGGGTACACCCCCCTACTGCCTGCTAGGGTACACCTCCCTACTGCCTGCTAGGGCACACCTTCCTACTGCCTGCTAGGGTACACCTCCCTACTGCCTGCTAGGGTACACCTTCCTACTGCCTGCTAGGGTACACCTTCCTACTGCCTGCTAGGGTACACCTCCCTACTGCCTGCTAGGGTACACCTTCCTACTGCCTGCTAGGGTACACCTTCCTACTGCCTGCTAGGGTACACCTCCCTACTGCCTGCTAGGGTACACCTTCCTACTGCCTGCTAGGGTACACCTCCCTACTGCCTGCTAGGGTACACCTTCCTACTGCCTGCTAGGGTACACCTCCCTACTGCCTGCTAGGGTACACCTCCCTACTGTCTGCTAGGGTACACCTCACAACTGTCAGCTAGGGTACACCTCCCTACTGCTTGCTAGGGTACACCTCCCTACTGTCTGCTAGGGTACACCTCCCTACTGTCTGCTAGGGTACACCTCCCTACTGCCTGCTAGGGTACACTTCCCTACTGCCTGCTAGGGTACACCTTCCTACTGCCTGCTAGGGTACTCCTCCCTACTGTCTGCTAAGGTACACCTCCCTACTGGCTGCTAGGGTACACCTCCCTACTGTCTGCTAGGGTACACATCCCTACTGCCTGCGAGGGTACACCTCCCCACTGCCTGCCAGGGTACATCTCCCTACTGCCTGCTAGGGTACAACTCCCTACTGTCTGCTAGGGTACACCTCCCTACTGCCTGCTAGGGTACACCTCCCTACTGCCTGCCAGGGTACACCTCCCTACTGCCTGCTAGGGTACACCTCCCTACTGCCTGCTAGGGTACACTTCCCTACTGCCTGCTAGGGTACACCTTCCTACTGCCTGCTAGGGTACTCCTCCCTACTGTCTGCTAAGGTACACTTCCCTACTGTCTGCTAGGGTACACCTCCCTACTCCCTGCTAGGGTACACCTCCCTACTGTCTGCTAGGGCACACCTCCCTACTCCCTGCTAGGGTACACCTCCCTACTGCCTGCTAGGGTAAACCTCTGTACTGTCTGCTAGGGTACACTTCCAACTGTCTGCTAGGGTACACCTCCCACTGTCTGCTAGGGTACACCTCCCTACTGTCTGCTAGGGTTCACCTCCCTACCTCCTGCTAGGGTACACCTCCCTACTACCTGCTAGGGTACACCTCCCTACTGCCTGTTAGGGTACACCTCCCTACTGTCTGCTATGGCACACCCCCTACTCCCTGCTAGGGTACACCTCCCTACTGCCTGCTAGGGTACACCTTCCTACTGTCTGCTAGGGTACACCTCCCTACTGCCTGCTAGGGTACACCCCCATTCTGCCTGACAGAGTCCACCTCCCTACGGTCTGCTAGGGTACACCTCTCTACTGCCTGCTAGGGTACACCTTCCTACTGTCTGCTCGGGCACACCCCCCTACTGCCTGCTAGGGTACACCTCCCTACTGCCTGCTAGGGTACACCTTCCTACTGCCTGCTAGGGTACACCTCCCTACTGCCTGCTAGGGTACACCTTCCTACTGCCTGCTAGGGTACACCTTCCTACTGCCTGCTAGGGTACACCTCCCTACTGCCTGCTAGGGTACACCTTCCTACTGCCTGCTAGGGTACACCTCCCTACTGCCTGCTAGGGTACACCTTCCTACTGCCTGCTAGGGTACACCTCCCTACTGCCTGCTAGGGTACACCTCCCTACTGTCTGCTAGGGTACACCTCACAACTGTCAGCTAGGGTACACCTCCCTACTGCTTGCTAGGGTACACCTCCCTACTGTCTGCTAGGGTACACCTCCCTACTGTCTGCTAGGGTACACCTCCCTACTGCCTGCTAGGGTACACTTCCCTACTGCCTGCTAGGGTACACCTTCCTACTGCCTGCTAGGGTACTCCTCCCTACTGTCTGCTAAGGTACACCTCCCCACTGGCTGCTAGGGTACACCTCCCTACTGTCTGCTAGGGTACACATCCCTACTGCCTGCGAGGGTACACCTCCCCACTGCCTGCCAGGGTACATCTCCCTACTGCCTGCTAGGGTACAACTCCCTACTGTCTGCTAGGGTACACCTCCCTACTGCCTGCTAGGGTACACCTCCCTACTGCCTGCCAGGGTACACCTCCCTACTGCCTGCTAGGGTACACCTCCCTACTGCCTGCTAGGGTACACTTCCCTACTGCCTGCTAGGGTACACCTCCCTACTGTCTGCTAGGGCACACCTCCCTACTCCCTGCTAGGGTACACCTCCCTACTGCCTGCTAGGGTAAACCTCTGTACTGTCTGCTAGGGCACACCTCCCTACTCCCTGCTAGGGTACACCTCCCTACTGCCTGCTAGGGTAAACCTCTGTACTGTCTGCTAGGGTACACTTCCCAACTGTCTGCTAGGGTACACCTCCCACTGTCTGCTAGGGTACACCTCCCTACTGTCTGCTAGGGTTCACCTCCCTACCTCCTGCTAGGGTACACCTCCCTACTACCTGCTAGGGTACACCTCCCTACTGCCTGTTAGGGTACACCTCCCTACTGTCTGCTATGGCACACCTCATACTCCCTGCTAGGGTACACCTCCCTACTGCCTGCTAGGGTACACCTTCCTACTGTCTGCTAGGGTACACCTCCCTACTGCCTGCTAGGGTACACCCCCATTCTGCCTGATAGAGTCCACCTCCCTACGGTCTGCTAGGGTACACCTCTCTACTGCCTGCTAGGGTACACCTTCCTACTGTCTGCTCGGGCACACCCCCCTACTGCCTGCTAGGGTACACCTCCCTACTGCCTGCTAGGGTACACCTTCCTACTGCCTGCTAGGGTACACCTCCCTACTGCCTGCTAGGGTACACCTTCCTACTGCCTGCTAGGGTACACCTTCCTACTGCCTGCTAGGGTACACCTCCCTACTGCCTGCTAGGGTACACCTTCCTACTGCCTGCTAGGGTACACCTCCCTACTGCCTGCTAGGGTACACCTTCCTACTGCCTGCTAGGGTACACCTCCCTACTGCCTGCTAGGGTACACCTCCCTACTGTCTGCTAGGGTACACCTCACAACTGTCAGCTAGGGTACACCTCCCTACTGCTTGCTAGGGTACACCTCCCTACTGTCTGCTAGGGTACACCTCCCTACTGTCTGCTAGGGTACACCTCCCTACTGCCTGCTAGGGTACACTTCCCTACTGCCTGCTAGGGTACACCTTCCTACTGCCTGCTAGGGTACTCCTCCCTACTGTCTGCTAAGGTACACCTCCCTACTGGCTGCTAGGGTACACCTCCCTACTGTCTGCTAGGGTACACATCCCTACTGCCTGCGAGGGTACACCTCCCCACTGCCTGCCAGGGTACATCTCCCTACTGCCTGCTAGGGTACAACTCCCTACTGTCTGCTAGGGTACACCTCCCTACTGCCTGCTAGGGTACACCTCCCTACTGCCTGCCAGGGTACACCTCCCTACTGCCTGCTAGGGTACACCTCCCTACTGCCTGCTAGGGTACACTTCCCTACTGCCTGCTAGGGTACACCTTCCTACTGCCTGCTAGGGTACACCTCCCTACTGTCTGCTAGGGCACACCTCCCTACTCCCTGCTAGGGTACACCTCCCTACTGCCTGCTAGGGTAAACCTCTGTACTGTCTGCTAGGGTACACTTCCCAACTGTCTGCTAGGGTACACCTCCCACTGCCTGCTAGGGTACACCTTCCTACTGTCTGCTAGGGTACACCTCCCTACTGCCTGCTAGGGTACACCCCCATTCTGCCTGATAGAGTACACCTCCCTACGGTCTGCTAGGGTACACCTCTCTACTGCCTGCTAGGGTACACCTTCCTACTGTCTGCTCGGGCACACCTCCCTACTCCCCGCTAGGGTACACCTCCCTACTGCCTGCTAGGGTAAACCTGTGTACTGTCTACTAGGGTACACTTCCCTACTGTCTGCAAGGGTACACCTCCCTACTGCCTGCTAGGGTACACCTCCCTACTGTCTGCTAGGGTACACCTCCCTACTGTCTGCTAGGGTACACCTCCCTACTGCCTGCTAGGGTACACCTCCCTACTGTCTGCTAGGGTACACCTCCCACTGTCTGCTAGGGTACACCTCCCTACTGCCTGCCAGGGTAATCCTCCCTACTGTCTGCTAGGGCACACCTCCCTACTCCCTGCTAGGGTACACTTCCCTACTATCTGCTAGGGTACACCTCCCTACTGCCTGCTAGGGTACACCTCCCTACTGTCTGCTAGGGCACACCTCCCTACTCCCTGCTAGGGTACACCTCCCTACTGTCTGCTAGGGTACACCTCCCTACTGCCGACTAGGGTACACCTCCCTACTGCTGACTAGGGTACACCTTCTACTGCCTGCTAGGGTACACTCCCCTACTGTCTGCTAGGGTACCCCTCCCTACTGTCTGCTAGGGCACACCTCCCTACTGCCAGCTAGGGTAAACCTCTGTACTGTCTGCTAGGGTACACCTCCCTACTGTCTGCTAGGGTACACCTCCCTACTGCCTGCTAGGGCATACCTCCCTACTGCCTGCTAGGGTAAACCTCTGGACTGTCTGCTAAGGTACACCTCCCTACTGTCTGCTAGGGTACACCTCCCTACTGCCTGCTAGGGCACACCTCCCTGCTCCCTGCTAGGGTACGCCTCCCTACTGTCTGCTAGGGTACACCTCCCTACTGCCTGCTAGGGTACACCTTCTACTGCCTGCTAGGGTACACTCCCCTACTGTCTGCTAGGGTACACCTCCCTACTGTCTGCTAGGGCATACCTCCCTACTGCCTGCTAGGGTAAACCTCTGTACTGTCTGCTAGGGTACACCTCCCACTGTCTGCTAGGGTACACCTCCCTACTGTCTGCAAGGGGACACATTCCTACTGTCTGCTAGGGTACACCTCCCTACTCCCTGCTTGGGTACACCCCCATACTGCCTGCTAGGGTACACCTCCCTACTGTCTGCTAGGGTACACCTCCCTACTGTCTGCTAGGGTACACCTTCCTACTGTCTGCTAGGGTACACCTCCCTACTCCCTGCTAGGGTACACCCCCATACTGCCTGCTAGGGTACACCTCGCTACTGTCTGCTAGGGTACACCTCCCTACTGTCTGCTAGGGTACACCTTCCTACTGTCTGCTAGGGTACACCTCCCTACTGCCTGCTAGGGTACACCCCCATACTGCCTGCTAGGGTACACCTCCCTACTGTCTGCTAGGGCACACCTCCCTACTGTCTGCTAGGGTACACCTCCCTACTGTCTGCTAGGGTACACCTTCCTACTGTCTGCTAGGGTACACCTCCCTACTGCCTGCTAGGGTACACCTCCCTACTGCCTGCTAGGGTACACCTTCCTACTGTCTGCTAGGGTACACCTCCCTACTCCCTGCTAGGGTACACCTCCATACTGCCTGGTAGGGTACACCCCCATACTGTCTGCTAGGGTACACCCCCCTACTCCCTGCTAGGGTACACCCCCATACTGCCTGCTAGGGTACACCTCCCTACTGTCTGCTAGGGTACACCTCCCTACTGTCTGCTAGGGTACACCTCCCTACTCCCTGATAGGGTACACCCCATACTGCCTGCTAGGGTACACCTCCCTACTGTCTGCTAGGGTACTTTTCCCTACTGTCTGCTAGGGTACACATCCCTACTGTCTGCTAGGGTACACCTCCCTACTCCCTGCTAGGGTACACCCCCATACTGCCTGCTAGGGTACACCTCCCTACTGTCTGCTAAGGTACACCTCCCTACTCCCTGCTAGGGTACACCCCCATTCTGCCTGCTAGGGTACACATCCCTACTGTCTGCTAGGGTACACCTCCCTACTGCCTGCTAGGGTACACCTCCCTACTGCCTGCTAGGGTACACCTCCCTACTGCCTCCTAGGGTACACTTCCCTATTGTCTGCTAGGGCACACTTCCCTACTGCTTGCTAGGGTACACCTCCCTACTACCTGCTAGGGTACACCTCCCTACTGCCTGCTAGGGTAATCCTCCCTACTGTCTGCTAGGGCACACCTCCCTACTCCCTGCTAGGGTACACTTCCCTACTATCTGCTAGGGTACACCTCCCTACTGTTTGCTAGGGTACACCTCCCTACTGCCTGCTAGGCTACACCCCCATACTGCCTGCTAGGGTACACCTCCCTACGGTCTGCTAGGGTACACCTCTCTACTGCCTGCTAGGGTACACCTCCCTACTGTCTGCTAGGGCACACTTCCCTACTCCCTGCTAGGGTACACCTCCCTACTGCCTGCTAGGGTAAACCTCTGTACTGTCTGCTAGGGTACACCTTCGACTTCCTGCTAGGGTACACTCCCCTACTGTCTGCTAGGGTACACCTCCCTACTGTCTGCTAGGGTACACCTCCCTACTGCCTGCTAGGGTACACCTCCCTACTGCCTCCTAGGGTCCACCTCATAACTGTCTGCTAGGGTACACCTCCCTACTGTCTGCTAGGGTACACCTCCCTACTGTCTGCTAGGGTACACCATCCTACTGCCTGCTAGGGTACACCTCCCTACTGTCTGCTAGGGTACACCTCACAACTGTCTGCTAGGGTACACCTCCCTACTGCCTGCTAAGGTACACCTCCCTACTGTCTGCTAGGGTACACCTCCCTACTGTCTGCTAGGGCACACCTCCCTACTCCCTGCTAGGGTACACCTCCCTACTGTCTGCTAGGGTACACCTCCCTACTGCCTGCTAGGGTACACCTTCTACTGCCTGCTAGGGTACACTCCCCTACTGTCTGCTAGGGTACACCTCCCTACTGTCTGCTGGGGCACACCTCCCTACTGCCTGCTAGGGTAAACCTCTGTACTGTCTGCTAGGGTAAACCTCCCACTGTCTGCTAGGGTACACCTCCTTACTGTCTGCTAGGGTACACATTCCTACTGTCTGCTAGGGTACACCTCCCTACTCCCTGCTTGGGTACACCCCCATACTGCCTGCTAGGGTACACCTCCCTACTGTCTGCTAGGGTACACCTCCCTACTGTCTGCTAGGGTACACCTCCCAACTGTCTGCTAGGGTACACCTCCCTACTCCCTGCTAGGGTACACCCCCAACCTGCTACCTAGGAGGGACCTCGCTACTGTCTGCTAGGGTACACCTCCCTACTGTCTGCTAGGGTACACCTTCCTACTGTCTGCTAGGGTACACCTCCCTACTGTCTGCTAGGGTACACCTTCCTACTGTCTGCTAGGGTACACCTCCCTACTCCCTGCTAGGGTACACCCCATACTGCCTGCTAGGGTACACCGCCCTACTGTCTGCTAGGGCACACCTCCCTACTGTCTGCTAGGGCACACCTCCCTACTGTCTGCTAGGGTACACCTTCCTACTGTCTGCTAGGGTACACCTCCCTACTCCCTGCTAGGGTACACCTCCCTACTGCCTGCTAGGGTACACCTCCCTACTGCCTGCTAGGGTACACCTTCCTACTGTCTGCTAGGGTACACCTCCCTACTCCCTGCTAGGGTACACCTCCATACTGCCTGGTAGGGTAGACCCCCATACTGTCTGCTAGGGTACACCCCCCTACTCACTGCTAGGGTACACCTCCCTACTGTCTGCTAGGGTACACCTCCCACTGTCTGCTAGGGTACACCTCCCTACTGTCTGCTAGGGTACACATTCCTACTGTCTGCTAGGGTACACCTCCCTACTCCCTGCTTGGGTACACCCCCATACTGCCTGCTAGGGTACAACTCCCTACTGTCTGCTAGGGTACACCTCCCTACTGTCTGCTAGGGTACACCTTCCTACTGTCTGCTAGGGTACACCTCCCTACTCCCTGCTAGGGTACACCCCCATACTGCCTGCTAGGGTACACCTCGCTACTGTCTGCTAGGGTACACCTCCCTACTGTCTGCTAGGGTACACCTTCCTACTGTCTGCTAGGGTACACCTCCCTACTCCCTGCTAGGGTACACCCCCATACTGCCTGCTAGGGTACACACTCCCTACTGTCTGCTAGGGCACACCTCCCTACTGTCTGCTAGGGCACACCTCCCTACTGTCTGCTAGGGTACACCTCCCTACTGTCTGCTAGGGTACACCTTCCTTCTGTCTGCTAGGGTACACCTCCCTACTCCCTGCTAGGGTACACCTCCCTACTGCCTGCTAGGGTACACCTCCCTACTGCCTGCTAGGGTACACCTTCCTACTGTCTGCTAGGGTACACCTCCCTACTCCCTGCTAGGGTACACCTCCATACTGCCTGGTAGGGTACACCCCCATACTGTCTGCTAGGGTACACCCCCCTACTCCCTGCTAGGGTACACCCCCATACTGCCTGCTAGGGTACACCTCCCTACTGTCTGCTAGGGTACACCTCCCTAATGTCTGCTAGGGTACACCTCCCTACTCCCTGCTAGGGTACACCCCATACTGCCTGGTAGGGTACACCCCCATACTGTCTGCTAGGGTACACCCCCCTACTCCCTGCTAGGGTACACCCCCATACTGCCTGCTAGGGTACACCTCCCTACTGTCTGCTAGGGTACACCTCCCTACTGTCTGCTAGGGTACTTTTCCCTACTGTCTGCTAGGGTACACATCCCTACTGTCTGCTAGGGTACACCTCCCTACTCCCTGCTAGGGTACACCCCCATACTGCCTGCTAGGGTACACCTCCCTACTGTCTGCTAAGGTACACCTCCCTACTCCCTGCTAGGGTACACCCCCATTCTGCCTGCTAGGGTACACATCCCTACTGTCTGCTAGGGTACACCTCCCTACTGCCTGCTAGGGTACACCTCCCTACTGCCTGCTAGGGTACACCTCCCTACTGCCTCCTAGGGTACACTTCCCTATTGTCTGCTAGGGCACACTTCCCTACTGCTTGCTAGGGTACACCTCCCTACTACCTGCTAGGGTACACCTCCCTACTGCCTGCTAGGGTAATCCTCCCTACTGTCTGCTAGGGCACACCTCCCTACTCCCTGCTAGGGTACACTTCCCTACTATCTGCTAGGGTACACCTCCCTACTGTTTGCTAGGGTACACCTCCCTACTGCCTGCTAGGCTACACCCCCATACTGCCTGCTAGGGTACACCTCCCTACAGTCTGCTAGGGTACACCTCTCTACTGTCTGCTAGGGCACACCTCCCTACTGCCAGCTAGGGTAAACCTCTGTACTGTCTGCTAGGGTACACCTCCCTACTGTCTGCTAGGGTACACCTCCCTACTGCCTGCTAGGGCATACCTCCCTACTGCCTGCTAGGGTAAACCTCTGGACTGTCTGCTAAGGTACACCTCCCTACTGTCTGCTAGGGTACACCTCCCTACTGTCTGCTAGGGCACACCTCCCTGCTCCCTGCTAGGGTACGCCTCCCTACTGTCTGCTAGGGTACACCTCCCTACTGCCTGCTAGGGTACACCTTCTACTGCCTGCTAGGGTACACTCCCCTACTGTCTGCTAGGGTACACCTCCCTACTGTCTGCTAGGGCACACCTCCCTACTGCCTGCTAGGGTAAACCTCTGTACTGTCTGCTAGGGTACACCTCCCACTGTCTGCTAGGGTACACCTCCCTACTGTCTGCAAGGGGACACATTCCTACTGTCTGCTAGGGTACACCTCCCTACTCCCTGCTTGGGTACACCCCCATACTGCCTGCTAGGGTACACCTCCCTAATGTCTGCTAGGGTACACCTCCCTACTGTCTGCTAGGGTACACCTTCCTACTGTCTGCTAGGGTACACCTCCCTACTCCCTGCTAGGGTACACCCCCATACTGCCTGCTAGGGTACACCTCGCTACTGTCTGCTAGGGTACACCTCCCTACTGTCTGCTAGGGTACACCTTCCTACTGTCTGCTAGGGTACACCTCCCTACTGCCTGCTAGGGTACACCCCCATACTGCCTGCTAGGGTACACCTCCCTACTGTCTGCTAGGGCACACCTCCCTACTGTCTGCTAGGGTACACCTCCCTACTGTCTGCTAGGGTACACCTTCCTACTGTCTGCTAGGGTACACCTCCCTACTGCCTGCTAGGGTACACCTCCCTACTGCCTGCTAGGGTACACCTTCCTACTGTCTGCTAGGGTACACCTCCCTACTCCCTGCTAGGGTACACCTCCATACTGCCTGGTAGGGTACACCCCCATACTGTCTGCTAGGGTACACCCCCCTACTCCCTGCTAGGGTACACCCCCATACTGCCTGCTAGGGTACACCTCCCTACTGTCTGCTAGGGTACACCTCCCTACTGTCTGCTAGGGTACACCTCCCTACTCCCTGATAGGGTACACCCCATACTGCCTGCTAGGGTACACCTCCCTACTGTCTGCTAGGGTACTTTTCCCTACTGTCTGCTAGGGTACACATCCCTACTGTCTGCTAGGATACGCCTCCCTACTCCCTGCTAGGGTACACCCCCATACTGCCTGCTAGGGTACACCTCCCTACTGTCTGCTAAGGTACACCTCCCTACTCCCTGCTAGGGTACACCCCCATTCTGCCTGCTAGGGTACACATCCCTACTGTCTGCTAGGGTACACCTCCCTACTGCCTGCTAGGGTACACCTCCCTACTGCCTGCTAGGGTACACCTCCCTACTGCCTCCTAGGGTACACTTCCCTATTGTCTGCTAGGGCACACTTCCCTACTGCTTGCTAGGGTACACCTCCCTACTACCTGCTAGGGTACACCTCCCTACTGCCTGCTAGGGTAATCCTCCCTACTGTCTGCTAGGGCACACCTCCCTACTCCCTGCTAGGGTACACTTCCCTACTATCTGCTAGGGTACACCTCCCTACTGTTTGCTAGGGTACACCTCCCTACTGCCTGCTAGGCTACACCCCCATACTGCCTGCTAGGGTACACCTCCCTACGGTCTGCTAGGGTACACCTCTCTACTGCCTGCTAGGGTACACCTCCCTACTGTCTGCTAGGGCACACTTCCCTACTCCCTGCTAGGGTACACCTCCCTACTGCCTGCTAGGGTAAACCTCTGTACTGTCTGCTAGGGTACACCTTCGACTTCCTGCTAGGGTACACTCCCCTACTGTCTGCTAGGGTACACCTCCCTACTGTCTGCTAGGGTACACCTCCCTACTGCCTGCTAGGGTACACCTCCCTACTGCCTCCTAGGGTCCACCTCATAACTGTCTGCTAGGGTACACCTCCCTACTGTCTGCTAGGGTACACCTCCCTACTGTCTGCTAGGGTACACCATCCTACTGCCTGCTAGGGTACACCTCCCTACTGTCTGCTAGGGTACACCTCACAACTGTCTGCTAGGGTACACCTCCCTACTGCCTGCTAAGGTACACCTCCCTACTGTCTGCTAGGGTACACCTCCCTACTGTCTGCTAGGGCACACCTCCCTACTCCCTGCTAGGGTACACCTCCCTACTGTCTGCTAGGGTACACCTCCCTACTGCCTGCTAGGGTACACCTTCTACTGCCTGCTAGGGTACACTCCCCTACTGTCTGCTAGGGTACACCTCCCTACTGTCTGCTGGGGCACACCTCCCTACTGCCTGCTAGGGTAAACCTCTGTACTGTCTGCTAGGGTAAACCTCCCACTGTCTGCTAGGGTACACCTCCTTACTGTCTGCTAGGGTACACATTCCTACTGTCTGCTAGGGTACACCTCCCTACTCCCTCCTTGGGTACACCCCCATACTGCCTGCTAGGGTACACCTCCCTACTGTCTGCTAGGGTACACCTCCCTACTGTCTGCTAGGGTACACCTCCCAACTGTCTGCTAGGGTACACCTCCCTACTCCCTGCTAGGGTACACCCCCAACCTGCTACCTAGGAGGGACCTCGCTACTGTCTGCTAGGGTACACCTCCCTACTGTCTGCTAGGGTACACCTTCCTACTGTCTGCTAGGGTACACCTCCCTACTGTCTGCTAGGGTACACCTTCCTACTGTCTGCTAGGGTACACCTCCCTACTCCCTGCTAGGGTACACCCCATACTGCCTGCTAGGGTACACCGCCCTACTGTCTGCTAGGGCACACCTCCCTACTGTCTGCTAGGGCACACCTCCCTACTGTCTGCTAGGGTACACCTTCCTACTGTCTGCTAGGGTACACCTCCCTACTCCCTGCTAGGGTACACCTCCCTACTGCCTGCTAGGGTACACCTCCCTACTGCCTGCTAGGGTACACCTTCCTACTGTCTGCTAGGGTACACCTCCCTACTCCCTGCTAGGGTACACCTCCATACTGCCTGGTAGGGTACACCCCCATACTGTCTGCTAGGGTACACCCCCCTACTCACTGCTAGGGTACACCTCCCTACTGTCTGCTAGGGTACACCTCCCACTGTCTGCTAGGGTACACCTCCCTACTGTCTGCTAGGGTACACATTCCTACTGTCTGCTAGGGTACACCTCCCTACTCCCTGCTTGGGTACACCCCCATACTGCCTGCTAGGGTACAACTCCCTACTGTCTGCTAGGGTACACCTCCCTACTGTCTGCTAGGGTACACCTTCCTACTGTCTGCTAGGGTACACCTCCCTACTCCCTGCTAGGGTACACCCCCATACTGCCTGCTAGGGTACACCTCGCTACTGTCTGCTAGGGTACACCTCCCTACTGTCTGCTAGGGTACACCTTCCTACTGTCTGCTAGGGTACACCTCCCTACTCCCTGCTAGGGTACACCCCCATACTGCCTGCTAGGGTACACCTCCCTACTGTCTGCTAGGGCACACCTCCCTACTGTCTGCTAGGGCACACCTCCCTACTGTCTGCTAGGGTACACCTCCCTACTGCCTGCTAGGGTACACCTTCCTTCTGTCTGCTAGGGTACACCTCCCTACTCCCTGCTAGGGTACACCTCCCTACTGCCTGCTAGGGTACACCTCCCTACTGCCTGCTAGGGTACACCTTCCTACTGTCTGCTAGGGTACACCTCCCTACTCCCTGCTAGGGTACACCTCCATACTGCCTGGTAGGGTACACCCCCATACTGTCTGCTAGGGTACACCCCCCTACTCCCTGCTAGGGTACACCCCCATACTGCCTGCTAGGGTACACCTCCCTACTGTCTGCTAGGGTACACCTCCCTAATGTCTGCTAGGGTACACCTCCCTACTCCCTGCTAGGGTACACCCCATACTGCCTGGTAGGGTACACCCCCATACTGTCTGCTAGGGTACACCCCCCTACTCCCTGCTAGGGTACACCCCCATACTGCCTGCTAGGGTACACCTCCCTACTGTCTGCTAGGGTACACCTCCCTACTGTCTGCTAGGGTACTTTTCCCTACTGTCTGCTAGGGTACACATCCCTACTGTCTGCTAGGGTACACCTCCCTACTCCCTGCTAGGGTACACCCCCATACTGCCTGCTAGGGTACACCTCCCTACTGTCTGCTAAGGTACACCTCCCTACTCCCTGCTAGGGTACACCCCCATTCTGCCTGCTAGGGTACACATCCCTACTGTCTGCTAGGGTACACCTCCCTACTGCCTGCTAGGGTACACCTCCCTACTGCCTGCTAGGGTACACCTCCCTACTGCCTCCTAGGGTACACTTCCCTATTGTCTGCTAGGGCACACTTCCCTACTGCTTGCTAGGGTACACCTCCCTACTACCTGCTAGGGTACACCTCCCTACTGCCTGCTAGGGTAATCCTCCCTACTGTCTGCTAGGGCACACCTCCCTACTCCCTGCTAGGGTACACTTCCCTACTATCTGCTAGGGTACACCTCCCTACTGTTTGCTAGGGTACACCTCCCTACTGCCTGCTAGGCTACACCCCCATACTGCCTGCTAGGGTACACCTCCCTACGGTCTGCTAGGGTACACCTCTCTACTGCCTGCTAGGGTACACCTCCCTACTGTCTGCTAGGGCACACTTCCCTACTCCCTGCTAGGGTACACCTCCCTACTGCCTGCTAGGGTAAACCTCTGTACTGTCTGCTAGGGTACACCTTCGACTTCCTGCTAGGGTACACTCCCCTACTGTCTGCTAGGGTACACCTCCCTACTGTCTGCTAGGGTACACCTCCCTACTGCCTGCTAGGGTACACCTCCCTACTGCCTCCTAGGGTCCACCTCATAACTGTCTGCTAGGGTACACCTCCCTACTGTCTGCTAGGGTACACCTCCCTACTGTCTGCTAGGGTACACCATCCTACTGCCTGCTAGGGTACACCTCCCTACTGTCTGCTAGGGTACACCTCACAACTGTCTGCTAGGGTACACCTCCCTACTGCCTGCTAAGGTACACCTCCCTACTGTCTGCTAGGGTACACCTCCCTACTGTCTGCTAGGGCACACCTCCCTACTCCCTGCTAGGGTACACCTCCCTACTGTCTGCTAGGGTACACCTCCCTACTGCCTGCTAGGGTACACCTTCTACTGCCTGCTAGGGTACACTCCCCTACTGTCTGCTAGGGTACACCTCCCTACTGTCTGCTGGGGCACACCTCCCTACTGCCTGCTAGGGTAAACCTCTGTACTGTCTGCTAGGGTAAACCTCCCACTGTCTGCTAGGGTACACCTCCTTACTGTCTGCTAGGGTACACATTCCTACTGTCTGCTAGGGTACACCTCCCTACTCCCTGCTTGGGTACACCCCCATACTGCCTGCTAGGGTACACCTCCCTACTGTCTGCTAGGGTACACCTCCCTACTGTCTGCTAGGGTACACCTCCCAACTGTCTGCTAGGGTACACCTCCCTACTCCCTGCTAGGGTACACCCCCAACCTGCTACCTAGGAGGGACCTCGCTACTGTCTGCTAGGGTACACCTCCCTACTGTCTGCTAGGGTACACCTTCCTACTGTCTGCTAGGGTACACCTCCCTACTGTCTGCTAGGGTACACCTTCCTACTGTCTGCTAGGGTACACCTCCCTACTCCCTGCTAGGGTACACCCCATACTGCCTGCTAGGGTACACCGCCCTACTGTCTGCTAGGGCACACCTCCCTACTGTCTGCTAGGGCACACCTCCCTACTGTCTGCTAGGGTACACCTTCCTACTGTCTGCTAGGGTACACCTCCCTACTCCCTGCTAGGGTACACCTCCCTACTGCCTGCTAGGGTACACCTCCCTACTGCCTGCTAGGGTACACCTTCCTACTGTCTGCTAGGGTACACCTCCCTACTCCCTGCTAGGGTACACCTCCATACTGCCTGGTAGGGTACACCCCCATACTGTCTGCTAGGGTACACCCCCTACTCACTGCTAGGGTACACCTCCCTACTGTCTGCTAGGGTACACCTCCCACTGTCTGCTAGGGTACACCTCCCTACTGTCTGCTAGGGTACACATTCCTACTGTCTGCTAGGGTACACCTCCCTACTCCCTGCTTGGGTACACCCCCATACTGCCTGCTAGGGTACACCTCCCTACTGTCTGCTAGGGTACACCTCCCTACTGTCTGCTAGGGTACACCTTCCTACTGTCTGCTAGGGTACACCTCCCTACTCCCTGCTAGGGTACACCCCCATACTGCCTGCTAGGGTACACCTCGCTACTGTCTGCTAGGGTACACCTCCCTACTGTCTGCTAGGGTACACCTTCCTACTGTCTGCTAGGGTACACCTCCCTACTCCCTGCTAGGGTACACCCCCATACTGCCTGCTAGGGTACACCTCCCTACTGTCTGCTAGGGCACACCTCCCTACTGTCTGCTAGGGCACACCTCCCTACTGTCTGCTAGGGTACACCTCCCTACTGTCTGCTAGGGTACACCTTCCTTCTGTCTGCTAGGGTACACCTCCCTACTCCCTGCTAGGGTACACCTCCCTACTGCCTGCTAGGGTACACCTCCCTACTGCCTGCTAGGGTACACCTTCCTACTGTCTGCTAGGGTACACCTCCCTACTCCCTGCTAGGGTACACCTCCATACTGCCTGGTAGGGTACACCCCCATACTGTCTGCTAGGGTACACCCCCCTACTCCCTGCTAGGGTACACCCCCATACTGCCTGCTAGGGTACACCTCCCTACTGTCTGCTAGGGTACACCTCCCTAATGTCTGCTAGGGTACACCTCCCTACTCCCTGCTAGGGTACACCCCATACTGTCTGCTAGGGTACTTTTCCCTACTGTCTGCTAGGGTACACCTCCCTACTGTCTGCTAGGGTACACCTCCCTACTCCCTGCTAGGGTACACCCCCATACTGCCTGCTAGTGTACACCTCCCTACTGTCTGCTAGGGTACACCTCCCTACTCCCTGCTAGGGTACACACCCATTCTGCCTGCTAGGGTACACATCCCTACTGTGTGCTAGGGTACACCTCCCTACTGCCTGCTAGGGTACACCTCCCTACTGCCTGCTAGGGTACACCTCCCTACTGCCTCCTAGGGTACACTTCCCTATTGTCTGCTAGGGCACACTTCCCTTCTGCCTGCTAGGGTACACCTCCCTACTACCTGCTAGGGTACACCTCCCTACTGCCTGCTAGGGTAATCCTCCCTACTGTCTGCTAGGGCACACCTCCCTACTCTCTGCTAGGGTACACTTCCCTACTATCTGCTAGGGTACACCTCCCTACTGTCTGCTAGGGTACACCTCCCTACTGCCTGCTAGGGTACACCCCCATACTGCCTGCTAGGGTACACCTCCCTACGGTCTGCTAGGGTACACCTCTCTACTGCCTGCTAGGGTACACCTCCCTACTGTCTGCTAGGGCACACTTCCCTACTCCCTGCTAGGGTACACCTCCCTACTGCCTGCTAGGGTAAACCTCTGTACTGTCTGCTAGGGTACACCTTCGACTGCCTGCTAGGGTACACTCCCCTACTGTCTGCTAGGGTACACCTCCCTACTGTCTGCTAGGGTACACCTCCCTACTGCCTGCTAGGGTACACCTCCCTACTGCCTCCTAGGGTCCACCTCATAACTGTCTGCTAGGGTACACCTCCCTACTGTCTGCTAGGGTACACCTCCCTACTGTCTGCTAGGGTACACCATCCTACTGCCTGCTAGGGTACACGTCCCTACTGTCTGCTAGGGTACACCTCACAACTGTCTGCTAGGGTACACCTCCCTACTGCCTGCTAAGGTACACCTCCCTACTGTCTGCTAGGGTACACCTCCCTACTGTCTGCTAGGGCACACCTCCCTACTCCCTGCTAGGGTACACCTCCCTACTGTCTGCTAGGGTACACCTCCCTACTGCCTGCTAGGGTACACCTTCTACTGCCTGCTAGGGTACACTCCCCTACTGTCTGCTAGGGTACACCTCCCTACTGTCTGCTGGGGCACACCTCCCTACTGCCTGCTAGGGTAAACCTCTGGACTGTCTGCTAGGGTAAACCTCCCACTGTCTGCTAGGGTACACCTCCTTACTGTCTGCTAGGGTACACATTCCTACTGTCTGCTAGGGTACACCTCCCTACTCCCTGCTTGGGTACACCCCCATACTGCCTGCTAGGGTACACCTCCCTACTGTCTGCTAGGGTACACCTCCCTACTATCTGCTAGGGTACACCTCCCAACTGTCTGCTAGGGTACACCTCCCTACTCCCTACTAGGGTACACCCCCATACTGCCTGCTAGGGTACACCTCGCTACTGTCTGCTAGGGTACACCTCCCTACTGTCTGCTAGGGTACACCTTCCTACTGTCTGCTAGGGTACACCTCCCTACTGTCTGCTAGGGTACACCTTCCTACTGTCTGCTAGGGTACACCTCCCTACTCCCTGCTAGGGTACACCCCCATACTGCCTGCTAGGGTACACCTCCCTACTGTCTGCTAGGGCACACCTCCCTACTGTCTGCTAGGGCACACCTCCCTACTGTCTGCTAGGGTACACCTTCCTACTGTCTGCTAGGGTACACCTCCCTACTCCCTGCTAGGGTACACCTCCCTACTGCCTGCTAGGGTACACCTCCGTACTGCCTGCTAGGGTACACCTTCCTACTATCTGCTAGGGTACACCTCCCTACTCCCTGCTAGGGTACACCTCCATACTGCCTGGTAGGGTACACCCCCATACTGTCTGCTAGGGTACACCCCCCTACTCCCTGCTAGGGTACACCTCCCTACTGTCTGCTAGGGTACACCTCCCTACCGTCTGCTAGGGTACACCTCCCTACCCCCTGCTAGGGTACACCCCATACTGCCTGCTAGGGTACACCTCCCTACTGTCTGCTAGGGTACACCTCCCTACTCCCTGCTAGGGTACACCCCCATACTGCCTGCTAGGGTACACCTCCCTACTGTCTGCTAGGGTACACCTCCCTACTCCCTGCTAGGGTACACCCCCATTCTGCCTGCTAGGGTACACATCCTTACTGTCTGCTAGGGTACACCTCCCTACTGTGTGCTAGGGTACACCTCCCTACTGCCTGCTAGGGTACACCTCCCTACTGCCTCCTAGGGTACACTTCCCTATTGTCTGCTAGGGCACACTTCCCTACTGCCTGCTAGGGTACACCTCCCTACTACCTGCTAGGGTACACCTCCCTACTGCCTGCTAGGGTAATCCTCCCTACTGTCTGCTAGGGCACACCTCCCTACTCCCTGCTAGGGTACACTTCCCAACTATCTGCTAGGGTACACCTCCCTACTGTCTGCTAGGGTACACCTCCCTACTGCCTGCTAGGGTACACCCCCATACTGCCTGCTAGGGTACACCTCCCTACGGTCTGCTAGGGTACACCTCTCTACTGCCTGCTAGGGTACACCTCCCTACTGTCTGCTAGGGCACACCTCCCTACTCCCTGCTTGGGTACACCCCCATACTGCCTGCTAGGGTACACCTCCCTACTGTCTGCTAGGGTACACCTCCCTACTGTCTGCTAGGGTACACCTTCCTACTGTCTGCTAGAGTACACCTCCCTACTCCCTGCTAGGGTACACCCCCATACTGCCTGCTAGGGTACACCTCGCTACTGTCTGCTAGGGTACACCTCCCTACTGTCTGCTAGGGTA
This sequence comes from Lissotriton vulgaris, assembly GCF_964263255.1. Taxonomy (NCBI): domain Eukaryota; kingdom Metazoa; phylum Chordata; class Amphibia; order Caudata; family Salamandridae; genus Lissotriton; species Lissotriton vulgaris. Next base: position 1,579,326,540 of record NC_141696.1, read on the forward strand.
CACATTCCTACTGTCTGCTAGGGTACACTTCCCTACTCCCTGCTTGGGTACACCCCCATACTGCCTGCTAGGGTACACCTCCCTACTGTCTGCTAGGCTACACCTCCCTACTGTCTGCTAGGGTACACCTTCCTACTGTCTGCTAGGGTACACCTCCCTACTCCCTGCTAGGGTACACCCCCATACTGCCTGCTAGGGTACACCTCGCTACTGTCTGCTAGGGTACACCTCCCTACTGTCTGCTAGGGTACACCTTCCTACTGTCTGCTAGGGTACACCTCCCTACTCCCTGCTAGGGTACACCCCCATACTGCCTGCTAGGGTACACCTCCCTACTGTCTGCTAGGGCACACCTCCCTACTGTCTGCTAGGGCACACCTCCCTACTGTCTGCTAGGGTACACCTCCCTACTGTCTGCTAGGGTACACCTTCCTTCTGTCTGCTAGGGTACACCTCCCTACTCCCTGCTAGGGTACACCTCCCTACTGCCTGCTAGGGTACACCTCCCTACTGCCTGCTAGGGTACACCTTCCTACTGTCTGCTAGGGTACACCTCCCTACTCCCTGCTAGGGTACACCTCCATACTGCCTGGTAGGGTACACCCCCATACTGTCTGCTAGGGTACACCCCCCTACTCCCTGCTAGGGTACACCCCCATACTGCCTGCTAGGGTACACCTCCCTACTGTCTGCTAGGGTACACCTCCCTAATGTCTGCTAGGGTACACCTCCCTACTCCCTGCTAGGGTACACCCCATACTGTCTGCTAGGGTACTTTTCCCTACTGTCTGCTAGGGTACACCTCCCTACTGTCTGCTAGGGTACACCTCCCTACTCCCTGCTAGGGTACACCCCCATACTGCCTGCTAGTGTACACCTCCCTACTGTCTGCTAGGGTACACCTCCCTACTCCCTGCTAGGGTACACACCCATTCTGCCTGCTAGGGTACACATCCCTACTGTCTGCTAGGGTACACCTCCCTACTGCCTGCTAGGGTACACCTCCCTACTGCCTGCTAGGGTACACCTCCCTACTGCCTCCTAGGGTACACTTCCCTATTGTCTGCTAGGGCACACTTCCCTTCTGCCTGCTAGGGTACACCTCCCTACTACCTGCTAGGGTACACCTCCCTACTGCCTGCTAGGGTAATCCTCCCTACTGTCTGCTAGGGCACACCTCCCTACTCTCTGCTAGGGTACACTTCCCTACTATCTGCTAGGGTACACCTCCCTACTGTCTGCTAGGGTACACCTCCCTACTGCCTGCTAGGGTACACCCCCATACTGCCTGCTAGGGTACACCTCCCTACGGTCTGCTAGGGTACACCTCTCTACTGCCTGCTAGGGTACACCTCCCTACTGTCTGCTAGGGCACACTTCCCTACTCCCTGCTAGGGTACACCTCCCTACTGCCTGCTAGGGTAAACCTCTGTACTGTCTGCTAGGGTACACCTTCGACTGCCTGCTAGGGTACACTCCCCTACTGTCTGCTAGGGTACACCTCCCTACTGTCTGCTAGGGTACACCTCCCTACTGCCTGCTAGGGTACACCTCCCTACTGCCTCCTAGGGTCCTCCTCATAACTGTCTGCTAGGGTACACCTCCCTACTGTCTGCTAGGGTACACCTCCCTACTGTCTGCTAGGGTACACCATCCTACTGCCTGCTAGGGTACACGTCCCTACTGTCTGCTAGGGTACACCTCACAACTGTCTGCTAGGGTACACCTCCCTACTGCCTGCTAAGGTACACCTCCCTACTGTCTGCTAGGGTACACCTCCCTACTGTCTGCTAGGGCACACCTCCCTACTCCCTGCTAGGGTACACCTCCCTACTGTCTGCTAGGGTACACCTCCCTACTGCCTGCTAGGGTACACCTTCTACTGCCTGCTAGGGTACACTCCCCTACTGTCTGCTAGGGTACACCTCCCTACTGTCTGCTGGGGCACACCTCCCTACTGCCTGCTAGGGTAAACCTCTGGACTGTCTGCTAGGGTAAACCTCCCACTGTCTGCTAGGGTACACCTCCTTACTGTCTGCTAGGGTACACATTCCTACTGTCTGCTAGGGTACACCTCCCTACTCCCTGCTTGGGTACACCCCCATACTGCCTGCTAGGGTACACCTCCCTACTGTCTGCTAGGGTACACCTCCCTACTATCTGCTAGGGTACACCTCCCAACTGTCTGCTAGGGTACACCTCCCTACTCCCTACTAGGGTACACCCCCATACTGCCTGCTAGGGTACACCTCGCTACTGTCTGCTAGGGTACACCTCCCTACTGTCTGCTAGGGTACACCTTCCTACTGTCTGCTAGGGTACACCTCCCTACTGTCTGCTAGGGTACACCTTCCTACTGTCTGCTAGGGTACACCTCCCTCCTCCCTGCTACTGTACACCCCCATACTGCCTGCTAAGGTACACCTCCCTACTGTCTGCTAGGGCACACCTCCCTACTGTCTGCTAGGGCACACCTCCCTACTGTCTGCTAGGGTACACCTTCCTACTGTCTGCTAGGGTACACCTCCCTACTCCCTGCTAGGGTACACCTCCATACTGCCTGCTAGGGTACACCTCCCTACTGCCTGCTAGGGTACACCTTCCTACCATCTGCTAGGGTACACCTCCCTACTCCCTGCTAGGGTACACCTCCATACTGCCTGGTAGGGTACACCCCCATACTGTCTGCTAGGGTACACCCCCCTACTCCCTGCTAGGGTACACCTCCCTACTGTCTGCTAGGGTACACCTCCCTACCGTCTGCTAGGGTACACCTCCCTACCCCCTGCTAGGGTACACCCCATACTGCCTGCTAGGGTACACCTCCCTACTGTCTGGTAGGGTACACCTCCCTACTCCCTGCTAGGGTACACCCCCATACTGCCTGCTAGGGTACACCTCCCTACTGTCTGCTAGGGTACACCTCCCTACTCCCTGCTAGGGTACACCCCCATTCTGCCTGCTAGGGTACACATCCTTACTGTCTGCTAGGGTACACCTCCCTACTGTGTGCTAGGGTACACCTCCCTACTGCCTGCTAGGGTACACCTCCCTACTGCCTCCTAGGGTACACTTCCCTATTGTCTGCTAGGGCACACTTCCCTACTGCCTGCTAGGGTACACCTCCCTACTACCTGCTAGGGTACACCTCCCTACTGCCTGCTAGGGTAATCCTCCCTACTGTCTGCTAGGGCACACCTCTGGAGTTCTGGACTTTTTGGTTCCGTCCAGAGGTGTCAGGGAACAACACCCAAAGACCCCGGAGTTCCACCTGCCTTGGTGCGCAAATGAACAGAAACACGGGCTTCTCGATGGTGGCGTCAAAGACCAAAGGTTTATTACTGCAGGGACACAGAAGTCACAGAAACTACGCATGGGCAGTGTCTAGGAGCCTGTTCGATTTGTACATTGAGGGTTGCTCCTTATATACTAAAAATTGTGCTTCAGGCAAATATTTCACATGTTAGTACATTCCTAAACCTTTGTGTCTTAAACAATAAATATTTGGCGTTACACAGGAACTGTCGATAATATCTGATGCCAAACATCACGAAGAGGGGTTCCCACTAGTCCATCACAATCCCTTGTCAATATTGCATTCAAGAGCCGAACCGCCTCATCGTAAATTTCGTTACCTCCCCCTAATAAAGGCCCAGAAGGAAAGGAGCAGAGCCAGGTGCAGAAGATAGGAAAGCGGGATAAGAGATGTTTGTGGGTTGTAAATGGGCAAGGCTACCGGCTTCGGCCGCCTAATCATGATCGGGACAATGGACACGAGAACCAGTTCAGGTGGGCTAGCCTCGGGCAGAGGAGGCAGCCTTTGTCGAGTCATGCAGCTACAGCGTGATCTGGTTTAAGGTACACGTGTCATGAAAGAGGTGAATCTCCGGCTAAGGCTACGTGTCCTTAATCGAAATGAAGTGATCAGAGGTTATTGCGTATGTGAGGGCAAGAAACACAAAATGGCGGACATGATCTAAGATGGATGCCGTGGGTAGATCAGAAATGTGTTCATAACAGGAGTGCTCTTGCTCGTATCGTAGCGAAAACACCAGGATATGCTAAATGGATCATTTGCGGTTCGCTGATACTAATATTATGTATTTCCGACAATATTGAAAACACGGGTTCAAATCGTCACGGAACCTCAGACCCTCCTTTTGCCCTTACATAGGCAATTACTCAGTCTATATCAGAGTCTAGTTCTATACTCATCAGGTCAGTGACATGTTGTTGTATCATCATCCTTTCTCGTGCCTTTTCTCCAATCGCAGGTGGTTTCCTAAAACAAGTTGCAGCACAAAGACTACACAGAGCGGGACCACACTGGATAATCAGGCAGCATGAGAATAGGAATACTAAGATGACACCGATGATCATTAGAACCTTCCACCCCCATGCTGAGATCAGAGTCCAAAACCACTCCATAAAGGACCAGTTTCCCTTGTCTACATGTATAGAGTCGGAAATCTTGTGTAGCTTAGAGATCGCCTCATAGACTGTTGGAGCATTATTAGGAATAAAGACACAGCAGCTCGATTGGATCATTCTGCATACCCCACCTCGATCTGCAAATATGACATCTAGAACCATACGGTTCTGCAACGTCATGAGTCTATCCGCCTGAAGCTCAGCTGTCAAATTACTAAGGGCACCAGCGGTTTCAGTAATAGTAGATTCAACTACCCGTGTTAGCTGACGTATGTTTCTACTATCAAGCCACACACCCAGCAGTCTGTAGTGTTAACTACCAGTTGGTGTTGGTGCAAGAGCTGTACAAAAGTGTTGTTAATGAACTCTGAGCGTCGGGCTTGCTCATGTTCAGGAAACGAATGAAAAGAGTGTATAGAAGAAACAGTAGAAGTGGCAGGATCAAGGGGAGGTACTGTAGTAACTGGCACAAAAATCAGATTTATACTAAAGACGATTCCACCCACCAATGTTGCTAAAATAATCAAAAATGTAATGGCACATTGCATCAAAAAGCATTTGCTACGAAGAATTCTGTAAAGTCTGTTTCTGCGAACATAAATCACATTTTCTCGTTGCAGCGCAGGAAGCTCCATCTTCTACAATCCGCTCGCGACCACTGATGATGTGTACGTAGATGAAAATGCCTCTATCAGCCCTGGGAGTTCCCAGAACCAACAGAAAGATCGACCTTGTGTCAGACCCCCGCAGATTCAAACTAGGCACACAGCCACGACCCTACGGCTACCCAGACGGCAAGGCAATTTAAAAACAATAAACAATAGCAAACTTCCTGGCTGAAGGCAAATGTTCAATATATCAAAATCACAATATGCAGTTGCCTGCTTTATTTGTCCATTTTACGTTTTCTCAAGTTGTATCTCTGCTTCGCAGGTACTGTCTGATCGGAAAATAGTGTATCACTAGCAGCTGTTGCAGTGTTTAAGTTCGCAGATAGCAAAGTTTCTTCTGATGCTGGAGACAAATGTTCAGTGTTCAAAGTAGTCTTTTCAGGAGGAGAGTCAGGTTTTGAAGTGTCAGTAATCAATTCGGCATCGCTGAAAGAGATGAACTTCGGTGTGCTTTCAGATTCGGAGGCACCAATTCCCTTCTTTACCCAGTCGTCGTAAGGGAGCGGCAGGGGTACACGCTTTACATGTGATGCGTGTACCCAGTGCTTGCGGCCAGCTACACGAACTGCTGTTCTCGTTGTCAGTAAGATCTGGAAGGGCCCCACAAATCTCGGTTGAAGGTTCTTCGTCCTCGCGAAGTTCTTGATGACAACCAGATCTCCTGGTTTCAGCTGATGCCCTGGACTCTCCGGAGGCTTTGGCAAAGCATCGAAAACCTGTTGATGAATAAGACTCAATTTAGCAGTCAAGTCGTAAAGGTAGTCTATCAACATAGGATATTCTAGGGAATTAAATTCCTTAGGCCTTGGCACACCCCAGATATTTGCTGGGCGGCCAAAGACTATCTCGTAAGGGCTAAGCCCCACTCTAGAATGTACGGTTGCTCTCGTTGATAACAAAGCCAAAGGAAGTGCGTCTGGCCAGGCTAAACCCGTGGATGCCTGTATTTTAGCTATCTTCAGCTTGAGGGTACCATTGTAACCCTCCACTAAACCAGCTGACTGGGGATGGTTCGCACTGTGGAATTTCTGTTTCAAACCTAGGCCTGCACATACACTCTGCATAACTTTCCCTATAAACTCACTTCCGTTATCTGACCATACAATCCGTGGCATTCCAAATCTAGGGAAATATTCTTTGAGAAGAATTTTGGCAGTTGATAAGGCAGTATTGTCCTTCAGTGGGTATGCTTCTATCCACCTAGAAAAAGCACAAACCACCACTAGGACATATTTTAAATTATTACAGCGGTCCATGTGAATGAAGTCTAACTGTATCACTTCGAAAGGGCAGGAAGGAGGAGCGAAATGACCAGCAGGAGTTGGAGTTCCCTTGCCAGGATTATGCATCAGGCATACCATACAATTTTTCACCACTCTTTCTGCACACTTACTGATTCCCTCATTTTTCCAGACTGGAGCCAACATCTTACAGATACCTTTAGAACTTATATGTGCTACTCCATGCGCCATTGTCACTACTGCAAGCACATACGCATCCGGCAACATCCAACGCTGCTGCTCTGTCAAATCAATCCAACATCCATTCGAGTCCAACTTGCCCGTACTCTCTCTCCATACACGTTTCTCTTCCTCAGTTGCTTCTTTCTGAATCTCTTTCACACTTTCCATTGTGTCCTCACACATTCCAGACTCAGCGATCCATCTGGCAGACGTTGCAACATACATTCTACTCATCATGTCTCTAGCTGTCTGTTTAGCAATTTCGTCAGCAAAAGCATTCCCACGACCAACATCATCCGTGATTGCTTTATGAGCACTGCACTTTACAATCGCAACTTCAGTCGGCAAGGTTAGAGATTCCAACAAGTCGTTAACTAGCTGACCATGTTGAATCTTAGTCCCATGGGACGTAATGAAACCTCTTTCTCTCCACAAGCGGCCAAAACTATGGGCCACGCCAAATGCGTACTGACTATCTGTAAAGACATTTACTCTCTTTCCCTTAGCTAAAACACACGCTCTTGTTAGGGCTACTAATTCTGCAGCTTGGGCAGAATTCTGACTCACTCTTGCAGTCTCCACAATCGTTTTCAAAGTCGTTACTGCGTAAGCAGCAGTCACATCACCATTCTCCAATTTAAAACATGACCCGTCCACATACAGCGTACCATCTGGATCTGATAATGGAGTATCCCTCAAATCAATGCGTCCTTTTGTCTCCTCCTCCGTTTTAAAACAGCAATCATGTGGCTCGGAATCACTCGACTCTTGATTAGCCGGCAACAACGTTGCTGGATTCAATACATTACATCTTTTGATCTGAATATGACTCGCTAGTAATGTCAGCTCGTAACCAGATAATCTCGCACTAGTAAGGTGTTGTGTCTTAGTTCGGTTCATGAGTGTGTCCACTGCATGAGGAACCATGACCACTAGCATGTTGTTCATTACCAGACCAGCAGATTGTCGAATGGAAGCCGCAGCTGCCGCTGTAGCCCTCAAACAACTAGGTAACGCTCTAGCTACCGGATCTAATGTTGATGAGAAATACGCACAAGGGCGTTGTTTATCACCAAATTTCTGTGTCAGGACACTCAACGCGCAACCTTCTCTCTCGTGAACGTAGAGCGTGAATGGCTTACTGTAATCAGGTGTACCCAATACAGGAGCTGAACACAAGGCTTTTCGTAATTCAGTAAAACTCTCTTGACATTCATCAGACCATGGCACCGGACTCGGAACATTTTTCCCAGTCAAAGCTACCAATGGTTTCGCTAAAAGAGAAAAATTTGGAATCCACTGCCTACAGTAGGAGGTAATACCTAAAAAGGCACGTACTTCTCTCTGTGTGCGTGGAACACTCATTTGCGTAATTGCTTTTATTCTTTCTGGGGTCAACTTCCTTCCCTCATTTGACAAGAGATGACCTAGGTAGGTCACTTCTTGGCAGCAGTATTGCATCTTGGAAGGTGACACCTTGTGATTCAAATTAGACAAATGATGCAGTAAGGAAATTGTAGCTGCTTTGCAAGTTTCCTTGTCATCGGCAGCCACTAAAAGATCGTCTACGTACTGTACTAGGGCAGAACTTGGAGGAAGGACAAAAGAATCTAACTGGCTTTTTAATGCTTGACTATAAATAGACGGACTTTCACAGTAGCCCTGTGGAGCGCGTTTAAATCTGAAACTTCGACCTCCTAGACAGAAGCCAAAAATATCCCTGCTTTCCTCGGCTATCGGAATGCTGAAAAAGGCATTCTTTAAGTCGATGACTGAGAACCAAGTGGCTGTAGCAGGAATCAATGTTAACAAGGCAGTAATGTCTGGAACCACAGGAAATTGTGGAACCACAATCTTATTAACTTCTCTAAGGTCTATGACAAACCTGTACACTGGAGGTTTCGTAGGATCAGTTCGTTTCAGAATCGGCAATACAGGACTATTACAAACATTTCCTCGAGTTTCTTCAACCACACCTTTCTTAATCAAATCTTGCACAATCAATAAAAGTGCACGTTCTCCTTCACTAGATATTTTATATTGGGGAATTCTTGGAAATTTCACATTTGCTTTCAAAGTTACTACATACGGTGGTATTTCTAAAAGGCCTACATCATTAGGACCAGTCGCCCAAAGAGAATCAGGGAGTGAGCGCAGCTCTGGCGGGAGTGCGTCCATTGACAAGTACATCGGAGAAGTTATTCTTTTACCCAACGTAAGCTGTACCCCTTCCGGAGAACAGTACAATGTCGCATATAGTCGTTTTAACAAGTCCAAACCAAGCAGGTTTTCATTACAACCCGTCGTCAAAATCAGGGGTGCTTTCAATTGACACGGTCCAACAGAAATAGACAAAGGACCAGATATCGGGTTGTAAACAGGGGCGCCTGAAAAACCTACAGAAACATTTGTTGAGCCAGACAAAGGTGCGCCAGGGAGTTTCGCATGAATGATAGAACTTTTTGCGGCACCAGTATCCAACAGAAACGGTTCGACTACACCTGATGTTGCTACTGCGACATAAGGCCCACTCTGATCCACTGGAACTGATACTACTCCCTCTCTCTGTCCATGGCTGTCCTAGTACCCATTTTGCTGAAATCCCTCATCCACTTCACAATAGTCTTCAACAAGGTATTGCTGAGATCTATTCTGTTGAGCTGACTGTCCATTTCGTTGATCAAAGTGATTGGAGGGACGATCATTCGTCTGCGGAGGTATAACACCTCGCCCTCGACCTCTAGAATTCTGCACAAATCCACCACGACCTCTCTGAGCTGCTGCAGCATTATTTTGCGCTAAGATCGGACATTCATTTTTGTAGTGACCCTCTTTCTTACAGTACGCACACTGGTTCCACTGATATTGAGGCCTGGTTGAACTATAATCTGTCCTCTGATACGAATTCTATTGCATATTAGTCTGATTCGTGCGAGGCGGATACGCCTGCTGTAAAAGAACTTTAGTTTTTAAATCTTTCGTTTTCTTCTCTGATTTTTCCTTTTCCTCTTTATCCCTATTTTCGTAGTACTGTGCAGTTGCAAGTATTTGCGCAGTTGTAGAAACAGCCCACGCACTTTCTGAATCCTTTAATTTATTGCATAACTCAGGTAACAAATTATGCACAAATTTATCGACAAACAGTCTCTGTCCTCCTTCAGTGCTCATATCCTGACCACTATGATCTACAAAAGTCTCTTCGAACCTCGTGAAGAAGTCGGAGACACTTTCATCTTTCTTTTGCTTGCATGCGGATAATTTATCCCAATTAACACGTAACGCAGGCATCAGAGTCTTCATTAAGTCAATTATTCTACCTGGAAGATTAGCAATTAGGGGTTCGGGTTTTGCACCACCCGTTTGCTGACCATCCGCTGCAGTGATAGCTGCCCAATCACCACCTAAGGCTACTTGATGATCCTCCCTACGAATTTTAGCCCACACTGGTTGTTGAACTACATTTCCAAATAACATGTCGATGTCCGCTAAGTTCATTATACAAGCCTCAACTGTCTGTGTTAATTCCTTGTAATATCCAGCAGGATTTTTACGCGGATCTGGCAAGGCCTGTTTCACCGCTAGCACTTCAGCTCGCTTCCATGGAATGTGTATCCACACTCGTTGGAACTGTGCTGGAGCAGCTGCAATACCCGCATTATCATCACGTTGTATTGCTTCGCGCCAGATTGGAGGAACCTCCCTCATAGGATATTGGCGACTTAGCTTCATTTTACCTTTCTCTAAATCTCTCGGCGAACGAAGAGATGGATCATTCCTAAAACTTAAAATAAGTTCCATCGCTTCTTTTATATTATCGCCCACTATCATTCCTGCAGCGAACTCTTTTTGAATTTTAATTAAATCTTCCAAGTCTGATTCAACATCGTCTTCCTCTATTTCCTCACGTAACAACGAGCACATCTCATCAAAGACGTACCGTTGCGTTGGTTCCTTCCACTGCATAAACGTATCTAGTACATCTCTCGTACTATATCTTCTAACTTTCGTAATCCATCTGAGAGCCGTGGAATCTAAAATTCCCCGTTCTTCAGTACTTGGTAGCTGGCTACGTCTCTGAACTGAATCAGGAGTAGGAGTCTTAATTAAAGATTTATATAAAGGAGACAGTATATTAGCAACAGAATCAGTGATTTTTCGACGTACAGAAAGTGGAGTTAACACACTTGCAGACGTAGAGAACACAGTGGAGGTAGGAACAGATAGCGAGGCAGTAGGAGTATCGAGAAAAATAGTTTGTGAAGTAGTAGGTGTAAGCGAGACAGATACAGGTATAGAAGTCGGCAACCCAGGAAGAGGAGGAGCTGTAGGAATATTCACATTAACCACAGGAGGTACAGGAACTTGATTCTGAGGAACAGGAACACCAGGTTGTCCAGCAACCGGCAATTGAACATTTGGCACAAATTGGGCCGTAGCACCTTGTGCATACGGTGGAGGTGACCGTAACAGATAAGACAACAGAGGATCGTTTTCGGGATCCTCCAGTATCTTAGCTGTTTTCGATGGCAAGGCAGGGTAGCACTTGTCAATCGCTAAATTATGCTCTCTAATTGCCACCTCTATAGCCTTTTCGCACTCATTATCTTGCAACTGTTTAGTTGCTTGCTCTAGAGTCAACTCTTCTTTCTCTTTCTGTTCTTTCTTAAATTTCTTCATTTCTCTCTGTTTGGACTCTTTTCGCCAATAACGGAAAGAATCAAACATTGCCGGCCGGGCTTTCTTCCTAAACAATTTCGCTTCTAAATTATCAAGAATCTCGGGTTCAAAACTACCATGTAGTGGCCAACTAAGGACACCATCCTTCTCAGTATAGCAGACCCACACCTCGTTATAGGATATAGGACCCACACCATGTTTACAATATAAGTCATAAAGGGGAGTCCCAATCGGAGGAACCAGACAGGAATCCTCCAATCGTGAGTCATGGTTGCAACCAAAACAAGACAACATTTTCCGACTTACCATTTTCAATCCGGAACACAAGACAAACAAAACACGGAACAAATATGTGCACTCGAACCAAGAACTTAGGCCTACCAAAACCAAACTAATGTATCGATACCCAAACTGAACCAAATAGATTATCGTAACCAGAACAACTAGTGATAATCTTACGAAACCAAACCAAACTAAGAACCGATCAAGGATTTTAACAATCCTCACAAAGTAACCAGCTAGCTATCACTAAATACTTAACTGAGGCACTGAAGACGTCACCAAGGAGAAACCCGTCACGTTTCGCTGTACTAAGGGCTGCACCTCGGGTCCAAGACAGGGCGACGGTCAAGGCAACGGCCCACTGCAGCCGTCCTGAACGGGAACCCTCGTGGAAGAGAACTTCGGGCCACTTTTGCGATATGCCGGGATCGATGAAGTGGGGCGCCTCCCTCAGGAATCTTCACACGAAGCTTCTCGAACTCTTCAGGCTTTTGGACCGGTACCGAATGACGTCGCCCCACGTTGGGCGCCAATTGGAGTTCTGGACTTTTTGGTTCCGTCCAGAGGTGTCAGGGAACAACACCCAAAGACCCCGGAGTTCCACCTGCCTTGGTGCGCAAATGAACAGAAACACGGGCTTCTCGATGGTGGCGTCAAAGACCAAAGGTTTATTACTGCAGGGACACAGAAGTCACAGAAACTACGCATGGGCAGTGTCTAGGAGCCTGTTCGATTTGTACATTGAGGGTTGCTCCTTATATACTAAAAATTGTGCTTCAGGCAAATATTTCACATGTTAGTACATTCCTAAACCTTTGTGTCTTAAACAATAAATATTTGGCGTTACACAGGAACTGTCGATAATATCTGATGCCAAACATCACGAAGAGGGGTTCCCACTAGTCCATCACAATCCCTTGTCAATATTGCATTCAAGAGCCGAACCGCCTCATCGTAAATTTCGTTACCTCCCCCTAATAAAGGCCCAGAAGGAAAGGAGCAGAGCCAGGTGCAGAAGATAGGAAAGCGGGATAAGAGATGTTTGTGGGTTGTAAATGGGCAAGGCTACCGGCTTCGGCCGCCTAATCATGATCGGGACAATGGACACGAGAACCAGTTCAGGTGGGCTAGCCTCGGGCAGAGGAGGCAGCCTTTGTCGAGTCATGCAGCTACAGCGTGATCTGGTTTAAGGTACACGTGTCATGAAAGAGGTGAATCTCCGGCTAAGGCTACGTGTCCTTAATCGAAATGAAGTGATCAGAGGTTATTGCGTATGTGAGGGCAAGAAACACAAAATGGCGGACATGATCTAAGATGGATGCCGTGGGTAGATCAGAAATGTGTTCATAACAGGAGTGCTCTTGCTCGTATCGTAGCGAAAACACCAGGATATGCTAAATGGATCATTTGCGGTTCGCTGATACTAATATTATGTATTTCCGACAATATTGAAAACACGGGTTCAAATCGTCACGGAACCTCACCTCCCTACTCCCATCTAGGGTACACTTCCCAACTATCTGCTAGGGTACACCTCCCTACTGTCTGCTAGGGTACACCTCCCTACTGCCTGCTAGGGTACACCCCCATACTGCCTGCTAGGGTACACCTCCCTACGGTCTGCTAGGGTACACCTCTCTACTGCCTGCTAGGGTACACCTCCCTACTGTCTGCTAGGGCACACCTCCCTACTCCCTGCTAGGGTACACCTCCCTACTGCCTGCTAGGGTAAACCTCTGTACTGTCTGCTAGGGTACACCTTCTACTGCCTGCTAGGGTACACTCCCCTACTGTCTGCTAGGGTACACCTCCCTACTGTCTGCTAGGGCACACCTCCCTACTGCCTGCTAGGGTAAACCTCTGTACTGTCTGCTAGGGTACACCTCCCTACTGCCTGCTAGGGTACACCTCCCTACTGCCTCCTAGGGTCCACCTCATAACTGTCTGCTAGGGTACACCTCCCTACTGTCTGCTAGGGTACACCTCCCTACTGTCTGCTAGGGTACACCATCCTACTGCCTGCTAGGGTACACCTCCCTACTGTCTGCTAGGGTACACCTCACAACTGTCTGCTAGGGTACACCTCCCTACTGCCTGCTAAGGTACACCTCCCTACTGTCTGCTAGGGCATACCTACCTACTGCCTGCTAGGGTACACCTCCCTACTGCCTCCTAGGGTACACCTCCCTACTGTCTGCTAGGGTACACCTCCCTACTCCTGCTAGGGTACACCTCCCTACTGCCTCCTAGGGTCCACCTCATAACTGTCTGCTAGGGTACACCTCCCTACCTCCTGCTAAGGTACACCTCCCTACTGTCTGCCAGGGTACACTTCCCTACTGTGTGCTAGGGTACACCGCCCTACTGTCTGCTAGGGTACACCTCCCTACCTCCTGCTAGGGTACACCTCCCTACTACCTGCTAGGGTACACCTCCCTACTGCCTGCTAGGGTACACCTCCCTACTGCCTGCTAGGGTACACCTCCCTACTGCCTCCTAGGGTACACTTCCCTACTCCCTGCTAGGGTACACCTCCCTACTGTCTGCTAGGGCACACTTCCCTACTGCCTGCTAGGGTACACCTCCCTACTACCTGCTAGGGTAAACCTCTGTACTGTCTGCTAGGGTACACCTCCCTACTGCCTGCTAGGGTACACCTCCCTACTGTCTGCTAGGGTACACCTCCCTACCTCCTGCTAGGGTGCACCTCCCTACTGTATGCTAGGGCACACTTCCCTACAGCCTGCTAGGGTACCCCTCCCTACTACCTGCTGGGGTAAAGCTCTGTACTGTCTGCTAGGGTACACCTCCTTACTGCCTGCTAGGGTACACCCCCCTACTGTCTGCTAGGGTACACCTCCCTACTCCCTGCTAGGGTACACCTCCCTACTGTCTGCTAGGGCACACCTCCCTACTCCCTGCTAGGGTACACCTCCCTACTGCTTGCTAGGGTAAACCTCTGTACTGTCTGCTAGGGTACACTTCCCAACTGTCTGCTAGGGTACACCTCCCACTGTCTGCTAGGGTACACCTCCCTACTGTCTGCTAGGGTTCACCTCCCTACCTCCTGCTAGGGTACACCTCCCTACTACCTGCTAGGGTACACCTCCCTACTGCCTGTTAGGGTACACCTCCCTACTGTCTGCTATGGCAAACCCCCTACTCCCTGCTAGGGTACACCTCCCTACTGCCTGCTAGGGTACACCTTCCTACTGTCTGCTAGGGTACACCCCCATTCTGCCTGATAGAGTACACCTCCCTACGGTCTGCTAGGGTACACCTCTCTACTGCCTGCTAGGGTACACCTTCCTACTGTCTGCTCGGGCACACCTCCCTACTCCCTGCTAGGGTACACCTCCCTACTGCCTGCTAGGGTAAACCTGTGTACTGTCTACTAGGGTACACTTCCCTACTGTCTGCAAGGGTACACCTCCCTACTGCCTGCTAGGGTACACCTCCCTACTGTCTGCTAGGGTACACCTCCCTACTATCTGCTAGGGTACACCTCCCTACTGCCTGCTAGGGTACACCTCCCTACTGTCTGCTAGGGTACACCTCCCACTGTCTGCTAGGGTACACCTCCCTACTGCCTGCTAGGGTAATCCTCCCTACTGTCTGCTAGGGCACACCTCCCTACTCCCTGCTAGGGTACACTTCCCTACTATCTGCTAGGGTACACCTCCCTACTGCCTGCTAGGGTACACCTCCCTACTGTCTGCTAGGGCACACCTCCCTACTCCCTGCTAGGGTACACCTCCCTACTGTCTGCTAGGGTACACCTCCCTACTGCCGACTAGGGTACACCTCCCTACTGCTGACTAGGGTACACCTTCTACTGCCTGCTAGGGTACACTCCCCTACTGTCTGCTAGGGTACCCCTCCCTACTGTCTGCTAGGGCACACCTCCCTACTGCCAGCTAGGGTAAACCTCTGTACTGTCTGCTAGGGTACACCTCCCTACTGTCTGCTAGGGTACACCTCCCTACTGCCTGCTAGGGCATACCTCCCTACTGCCTGCTAGGGTAAACCTCTGGACTGTCTGCTAAGGTACACCTCCCTACTGTCTGCTAGGGTACACCTCCCTACTGTCTGCTAGGGCACACCTCCCTACTCCCTGCTAGGGTACACCTCCCTACTGTCTGCTAGGGTACACCTCCCTACTGCCTGCTAGGGTACACCTTCTACTGCCTGCTAGGGTACACTCCCCTACTGTCTGCTAGGGTACACCTCCCTACTGTCTGCTAGGGCACACCTCCCTACTGCCTGCTAGGGTAAACCTCTGTACTGTCTGCTAGGGTACACCTCCCACTGTCTGCTAGGGTACACCTCCCTACTGTCTGCTAGGGTACACATTCCTACTGTCTGCTAGGGTACACCTCCCTACTCCCTGCTTGGGTACACCCCCATACTGCCTGCTAGGGTACACCTCCCTACTGTCTGCTAGGGTACACCTCCCTACTGTCTGCTAGGGTACACCTTCCTACTGTCTGCTAGGGTACACCTCCCTACTCCCTGCTAGGGTACACCCCCATACTGCCTGCTAGGGTACACCTCGCTACTGTCTGCTAGGGTACACCTCCCTACTGTCTGCTAGGGTACACCTTCCTACTGTCTGCTAGGGTACACCTCCCTACTGCCTGCTAGGGTACACCCCCATACTGCCTGCTAGAGTACACCTCCCTACTGTCTGCTAGGGCACACCTCCCTACTGTCTGCTAGGGTACACCTCCCTACTGTCTGCTAGGGTACACCTTCCTACTGTCTGCTAGGGTACACCTCCCTACTGCCTGCTAGGGTACACCTCCCTACTGCCTGCTAGGGTACACCTTCCTACTGTCTGCTAGGGTACACCTCCCTACTCCCTGCTAGGGTACACCTCCATACTGCCTGGTAGGGTACACCCCCATACTGTCTGCTAGGGTACACCCCCCTACTCCCTGCTAGGGTACACCCCCATACTGCCTGCTAGGGTACACCTCCCTACTGTCTGCTAGGGTACACCTCCCTACTGTCTGCTAGGGTACACCTCCCTACTCCCTGATAGGGTACACCCCATACTGCCTGCTAGGGTACACCTCCCTACTGTCTGCTAGGGTACACCTCCCTACTCCCTGCTAGGGTACACCCCCATTCTGCCTGCTAGGGTACACATCCCTACTGTCTGCTAGGGTACACCTCCCTACTGCCTGCTAGGGTACACCTCCCTACTGCCTGCTAGGGTACACCTCCCTACTGCCTCCTAGGGTACACTTCCCTATTGTCTGCTAGGGCACACTTCCCTACTGCCTGCTAGGGTACACCTCCCTACTACCTGCTAGGGTACACCTCCCTACTGCCTGCTCGGGTAATCCTCCCTACTGTCTGCTAGGGCACACCTCCCTACTCCCTGCTAGGGTACACTTCCCTACTATCTGCTAGGGTACACCTCCCTACTGTTTGCTAGGGTACACCTCCCTACTGCCTGCTAGGGTACACCCCCATACTGCCTGCTAGGGTACACCTCCCTACGGTCTGCTAGGGTACACCTCTCTACTGCCTGCTAGGGTACACCTCCCTACTGTCTGCTAGGGCACACTTCCCTACTCCCTGCTAGGGTACACCTCCCTACTGCCTGCTAGGGTAAACCTCTGTACTGTCTGCTAGGGTACACCTTCGACTGCCTGCTAGGGTACACTCCCCTACTGTCTGCTAGGGTACACCTCCCTACTGTCTGCTAGGGTACACCTCCCTACTGCCTGCTAGGGTACACCTCCCTACTGCCTCCTAGGGTCCACCTCATAACTGTCTGCTAGGGTACACCTCCCTACTGTCTGCTAGGGTACACCTCCCTACTGTCTGCTAGGGTACACCATCCTACTGCCTGCTAGGGTACACCTCCCTACTGTCTGCTAGGGTACACCTCACAACTGTCTGCTAGGGTACACCTCCCTACTGCCTGCTAAGGTACACCTCCCTACTGTCTGCTAGGGTACACCTCCCTACTGTCTGCTAGGGCACACCTCCCTACTCCCTGCTAGGGTACACCTCCCTACTGTCTGCTAGGGTACACCTCCCTACTGCCTGCTAGGGTACACCTTCTACTGCCTGCTAGGGTACACTCCCCTACTGTCTGCTAGGGTACACCTCCCTACTGTCTGCTGGGGCACACCCCCCTACTGTCTGCTAGGGTAAACCTACCACTGTCTGCTAGGGTACACCTCCTTACTGTCTGCTAGGGTACACATTCCTACTGTCTGCTAGGGTACACCTCCCTACTCCCTGCTTGGGTACACCCCCATACTGCCTGCTAGGGTACACCTCCCTACTGTCTGCTAGGGTACACCTCCCTACTGTCTGCTAGGGTACACCTCCCAACTGTCTGCTAGGGTACACCTCCCTACTCCCTGCTAGGGTACACCCCCGACCTGCTACCTAGGAGGGACCTCGCTACTGTCTGCTAGGGTACACCTCCCTACTGTCTGCTAGGGTACACCTTCCTACTGTCTGCTAGGGTACACCTCCCTACTGTCTGCTAGGGTACACCTTCCTACTGTCTGCTAGGGTACACCTCCCTACTCCCTGCTAGGGTACACCCCATACTGCCTGCTAGGGTACACCTCCCTACTGTCTGCTAGGGCACAACTCCCTACTGTCTGCTAGGGCACACCTCCCTACTGTCTGCTAGGGTACACCTTCCTACTGTCTGCTAGGGTACACCTCCCTACTCCCTGCTAGGGTACACCTCCCTACTGCCTGCTAGGGTACACCTCCCTACTGCCTGCTAGGGTACACCTTCCTACTGTCTGCTAGGGTACACCTCCCTACTCCCTGCTAGGGTACACCTCCATACTGCCTGGTAGGGTACACCCCCATACTGTCTGCTAGGGTACACCCCCCTACTCACTGCTAGGGTACACCTCCCTACTGTCTGCTAGGGTACACCTCCCACTGTCTGCTAGGGTACACCTCCCTACTGTCTGCTAGGGTACACATTCCTACTGTCTGCTAGGGTACACCTCCCTACTCC
Organism: Lissotriton vulgaris; assembly: GCF_964263255.1. Lineage (NCBI taxonomy): Eukaryota > Metazoa > Chordata > Amphibia > Caudata > Salamandridae > Lissotriton > Lissotriton vulgaris. Next base: position 1,579,345,070 of record NC_141696.1, read on the forward strand.
CTGCTTGGGTACACCCCCATACTGCCTGCTAGGGTACACCTCCCTACTGTCTGCTAGGGTACACCTCCCTACTGTCTGCTAGGGTACACCTTCCTACTGTCTGCTAGGGTACACCTCCCTACTCCCTGCTAGGGTACACCCCCATACTGCCTGCTAGGGTACACCTCGCTACTGTCTGCTAGGGTACACCTCCCTACTGTCTGCTAGGGTACACCTTCCTACTGTCTGCTAGGGTACACCTCCCTACTCCCTGCTAGGGTACACCCCCATACTGCCTGCTAGGGTACACCTCCCTACTGTCTGCTAGGGCACACCTCCCTACTGTCTGCTAGGGCACACCTCCCTACTGTCTGCTAGGGTACACCTCCCTACTGTCCGCTAGGGTACACCTTCCTTCTGTCTGCTAGGGTACACCTCCCTACTCCCTGCTAGGGTACACCTCCCTACTGCCTGCTAGGGTACACCTCCCTACTGCCTGCTAGGGTACACCTTCCTACTGTCTGCTAGGGTACACCTCCCTACTCCCTGCTAGGGTACACCTCCATACTGCCTGGTAGGGTACACCCCCATACTGTCTGCTAGGGTACACCCCCCTACTCCCTGCTAGGGTACACCCCCATACTGCCTGCTAGGGTACACCTCCCTACTGTCTGCTAGGGTACACCTCCCTAATGTCTGCTAGGGTACACCTCCCTACTCCCTGCTAGGGTACACCCCATACTGTCTGCTAGGGTACTTTTCCCTACTGTCTGCTAGGGTACACCTCCCTACTGTCTGCTAGGGTACACCTCCCTACTCCCTGCTAGGGTACACCCCCATACTGCCTGCTAGTGTACACCTCCCTACTGTCTGCTAGGGTACACCTCCCTAGTGTCTGCTAGGGTACACCTCCCTACTCCCTGCTAGGGTACACACCCATTCTGCCTGCTAGGGTACACATCCCTACTGTCTGCTAGGGTACACCTCCCTACTGCCTGCTAGGGTACACCTCCCTACTGCCTGCTAGGGTACACCTCCCTACTGCCTCCTAGGGTACACTTCCCTATTGTCTGCTAGGGCACACTTCCCTTCTGCCTGCTAGGGTACACCTCCCTACTACCTGCTAGGGTACACCTCCCTACTGCCTGCTAGGGTAATCCTCCCTACTGTCTGCTAGGGCACACCTCCCTACTCTCTGCTAGGGTACACTTCCCTACTATCTGCTAGGGTACACCTCCCTACTGTCTGCTAGGGTACACCTCCCTACTGCCTGCTAGGGTACACCCCCATACTGCCTGCTAGGGTACACCTCCCTACGGTCTGCTAGGGTACACCTCTCTACTGCCTGCTAAGGTACACCTCCCTACTGCCTGCTAGGGTACACCTCCCTACTGCCTGCTAGGGTACACCTTCCTACTATCTGCTAGGGTACACCTCCCTACTCCCTGCTAGGGTACACCTCCATACTGCCTGGTAGGGTACACCCCCATACTGTCTGCTAGGGTACACCCCCCTACTCCCTGCTAGGGTGCACCTCCCTACTGTCTGCTAGGGTACACCTCCCTACCGTCTGCTAGGGTACACCTCCCTACCCCCTGCTAGGGTACACCCCATACTGCCTGCTAGGGTACACCTCCCTACTGTCTGCTAGGGTACACCTCCCTACTCCCTGCTAGGGTACACCCCCATACTGCCTGCTAGAGTACACCTCCCTACTGTCTGCTAGGGTACACCTCCCTACTCCCTGCTAGGGTACACCCCCATTCTGCCTGCTAGGGTACACATCCTTACTGTCTGCTAGGGTACACCTCCCTACTGTGTGCTAGGGTACACCTCCCTACTGCCTGCTAGGGTACACCTCCCTACTGCCTCCTAGGGTACACTTCCCTATTGTCTGCTAGGGCACACTTCCCTACTGCCTGCTAGGGTACACCTCCCTACTACCTGCTAGGGTACACCTCCCTACTGCCTGCTAGGGTAATCCTCCCTACTGTCTGCTAGGGCACACCTCCCTACTCCCTGCTAGGGTACACTTCCCAACTATCTGCTAGGGTACACCTCCCTACTGTCTGCTAGGGTACACCTCCCTACTGTCTGCTAGGGTACACCCCCATACTGCCTGCTAGGGTACACCTCCCTACGGTCTGCTAGGGTACACCTCTCTACTGCCTGCTAGGGTACACCTCCCTACTGTCTGCTAGGGCACACCTCCCTACTCCCTGCTAGGGTACACCTCCCTACTGCCTGCTAGGGTAAACCTCTGTACTGTCTGCTAGGGTACACCTTCTACTGCCTGCTAGGGTACACTCCCCTACTGTCTGCTAGGGTACACCTCCCTACTGTCTGCTAGGGCACACCTCCCTACTGCCTGCTAGGGTAAACCTCTGTACTGTCTGCTAGGGTACACCTCCCTACTGCCTGCTAGGGTACACCTCCCTACTGCCTCCTAGGGTCCACCTCATATCTGTCTGCTAGGGTACACCTCCCTACTGTCTGCTAGGGTACACCATCCTACTGCCTGCTAGGGTACACCTCCCTACTGTCTGCTAGGTTACACCTCACAACTGTCTGCTAGGGTACACCTCCCTATTGCCTGCTAAGGTACACCTCCCTACTGTCTGCTAGGGCATACCTACCTACTGCCTGCTAGGGTACACCTCCCTACTGCCTCCTAGGGTACACCTCCCTACTGTCTGCTAGGGTACACCTCCCTACTCCTGCTAGGGTACACCTCCCTACTGCCTCCTAGGGTCCACCTCATAACTGTCTGCTAGGGTACACCTCCCTACCTCCTGCTAGGGTACACCTCCCTACTGTCTGCCAGGGTACACTTCCCTAGTGTGTGCTAGGGTACACCGCCCTACTGTCTGCTAGGGTACACCTCCCTACCTCCTGCTAGGGTACACCTCCCTACTGCCTGCTAGGGTAATCCTCCCTACTGTCTGCTAGGGCACACCTCCCTACTCCCTGCTAGGGTACACTTCCCAACTATCTGCTAGGGTACACCTCCCTACTGTCTGCTAGGGTACACCTCCCTACTGTCTGCTAGGGTACACCCCCATACTGCCTGCTAGGGTACACCTCCCTACGGTCTGCTAGGGTACACCTCTCTACTGCCTGCTAGGGTACACCTCCCTACTGTCTGCTAGGGCACACCTCCCTACTCCCTGCTAGGGTACACCTCCCTACTGCCTGCTAGGGTAAACCTCTGTACTGTCTGCTAGGGTACACCTTCTACTGCCTGCTAGGGTACACTCCCCTACTGTCTGCTAGGGTACACCTCCCTATTGTCTGCTAGGGCACACCTCCCTACTGCCTGCTAGGGTAAACCTCTGTACTGTCTGCTAGGGTACACCTCCCTACTGCCTGCTAGGGTACACCTCCCTACTGCCTCCTAGGGTCCACCTCATATCTGTCTGCTAGGGTACACCTCCCTACTGTCTGCTAGGGTACACCATCCTACTGCCTGCTAGGGTACACCTCCCTACTGTCTGCTAGGTTACACCTCACAACTGTCTGCTAGGGTACACCTCCCTACTGCCTGCTAAGGTACACCTCCCTACTGTCTGCTAGGGCATACCTACCTACTGCCTGCTAGGGTACACCTCCCTACTGCCTCCTAGGGTACACCTCCCTACTGTCTGCTAGGGTACACCTCCCTACTCCTGCTAGGGTACACCTCCCTACTGCCTCCTAGGGTCCACCTCATAACTGTCTGCTAGGGTACACCTCCCTACCTCCTGCTAGGGTACACCTCCCTACTGTCTGCCAGGGTACACTTCCCTAGTGTGTGCTAGGGTACACCGCCCTACTGTCTGCTAGGGTACACCTCCCTACCTCCTGCTAGGGTACACCTCCCTACTACCTGCTAGGGTACACCTCCCTACTGCCTGCTAGGGTACACCTCCCTACTGCCTGCTAGGGTACACCTCCCTACTGCCTCCTAGGGTACACTTCCCTACTCCCTGCTAGGGTACACCTCCCTACTGTCTGCTAGGGCACACTTCCCTACTGCCTGCTAGGGTACACCTCCCTACTACCTGCTAGGGTAAACCTCTGTACTGTCTGCTAGGGTACACCTCCCTACTACCTGCTAGGGTACACCTCCCTACTGTCTGCTAGGGTACACCTCCCTACCTCCTGCTAGGGTGCACCTCCCTACTGTCTGCTAGGGCACACTTCCCTACAGCCTGCTAGGGTACACCTCCCTACTACCTGCTAGGGTAAAGCTCTGTACTGTCTGCTAGGGTACACCTCCTTACTGCCTGCTAGGGTACACCTCCCTACTGTCTGCTAGGGTACACCTCCCTACTGCCTGCTAGGGTACACTTCCCTACTGTCTGCTAGGGTACACTTCCCTACTGCCTGCTAGGGTACACCTCCCTACTGTCTGCTAGGGTACACCTCCCTACTGCCTGCTAGGGTACACCTCCCTACTGCCTCCTAGGGTCCACCTCATAACTGTCTGCTAGGGTACACTTCCCTACCTCCTGCTAGGGTCAATCTCATAACTGTCTGCTAGGGTACACCTCCCTACCTCCTGCTAGGGTACACCTCCCTACTGCCTGCTAGGGTACAACTCCCTACTGTCTGCTAGGGTACACCTCCCACTGTCTGCTTGGGCACACCTCCCTACTGTCTGCTAGGGTACACCCCCCTATTGTCTGCTAGGGCACACCTCCCTACTGCCTGCTAGGGCACACCTCCCTACTGTCTGCTAGGGTACACCTCCCTACTGTCTGCTAAGGTACACCACCCTACTGCCTGCTAGGGTACACCTCCCTAGTGTCTGCTAGGGCACACTTCCCTACTGTCTGCTAGTGTACACCTCCCTACCTCCTGCTAGGGTACACCTCCCTACTGTCTGCTAGGGTACACTTTCCTACTGTCTGCTAGGGTACACCTCCCACTGTCTGCTAGGGCACACCTCCCTACTGTCTGCTAGGGTACAACTCCCTACTGTCTGGTAGGGTACACCTCCCTACTGCCTGCTAGGGCACACCTCCCTACTGTCTGCTAGGGTACACCTCCCTACTGTCTGCTAGGGTACACCACCCTACTGCCTGCTAGGGTACACCTCCCTAGTGTCTGCTAGGGCACACTTCCCTACTGTCTGCTAGGGTACACCTCCCTACCTCCTGCTAGGGTACACCTCCCTATTGTCTGCTAGGGTACACTTCCCTACTGTCTGCTAGTGTACACCTCCCACTGTCTGCTAGGGTACACATCCCTACTGTCTGCTAGGGTACACCTCCCTACTGCCTGCTAGGGTACACCTCCCTACTGCCTCCTAGGGTCCACCTCATAACTGTCTGCTAGGGTACACCTCCCTACCTCCTGCTAGGGTACACCTCCCTACTGTCTGCTAGGGTACACCTCCCTACTGTCTGCTAGGGCACACTTCCCTACTGCCTGCTAGGGTACACCTCCCTACTACCTGCTAGGGTAAACCTCCCTACTGTCTGCTAGGTTACACCTCCCTACTGCCTGTTAGGGTACACCTCCCTACTGCCTGCTAGGGTACACCTCCCTACTGCCTGCTAGGGTACACCTCCCTACTGTCTGCTAGGGTACACCTCCCTACTGCCTGCTAGGGTACACCTCCCTACTGCCTCCTAGGGTCCACCTCCCTACTGCCTCCTAGGGTCCATCTCATAACTGTCTGCTAGGGTACACCTCCCTACCTCCTGCTAGGGTCCACCTCATAACTGTCTGTTAGGGTACACCTCCCTACTGCCTGCTAGAGTACACCTCCCTACTGTCTGCTAGGGTACACCTCCCTACTGTCTGCTAGGGTACACCTCCCTACTGCCTGCTAGGGTACACCTCCCTACTGTCTGCTAGGGTACACCTCATAACTGTCTGCTAGGGTACACCTCACTACTGTCTGCTAGGGTACACCTCCCTACTGCCTGCTAGGGTACACCTCCCTACTGTCTGCTAGGGTACACCTCCATACTGTCTGCTAGGGTACACCTCCGGACTGCCTGCTAGGGTACACCTCCCTACTGCCTGCTAGGGTACACCGCCCTACTGCCTGCTAGGGTACACCTCACAACAGCCTGCTAGGGTACACCTTCCTACTGTCTGCTAGGGTACACCTCCCTGCTGTGTGCTAGGGTACACCTCTCTACTGTCTGCTAGGGTACACCTCCCTACTGCCTGCTAGGGTACAACTCCCTACTGTCTGCTAGGGTACACCTCCCTACTGTCTGCTAGGGTACACCTCCCTACTGTCTGCTAGGGTACACCTCCCTACTGCCTGCTAGGGTACACCTCACAACTGCCTGCTAGGGTACACCTCCCTACTGTCTGCTAGGGTACACCTCCCTACTGCCTGCTAGGGTACACCTCCCTACTGTCTGCTAGGGTACGCCTCCCTACTGCCTGCTAGGGTACGCCTCCCTACTGTCTGCTAGGGTACGCCTCCCTACTGTCTGCTAGGGTACACCTGCCTACTGCCTGCTAGGGTACACCTCCCTACTGTCTGCTACGGTACACCTCCCTACTGCCTGCCAGGGTACACCTCCCTACTGCCTGCTGGGGTACACCTCCCTACTGTCTGCTAGGGTACACCTCTCTACTGTCTGCTAGGGTACACCTCCCTACTGTCTGCTAGGGTACACCTCCCTACTGTCTGCTAGGGTACACCTCCCTACTGTCTGCTAGGGTATACCTCCCTACTGTCTGCTAGGGTACTCCTCCCTACTGTCTGCTAGGGTACACCTCCCTACTGTCTGCTAGGGTACACCTCCCTACTGCCTGCTACGGTACACCTCCCTACTCCCTGCTTGGGTACACCCCCATACTGCCTGCTAGGGTACACCTCCCTACTGTCTGCTAGGGTACACCTCCCTACTGTCTGCTAGGGTACACCTCCCAACTGTCTGCTAGGGTACACCTCCCTACTCCCTGCTAGGGTACACCCCCGACCTGCTACCTAGGAGGGACCTCGCTACTGTCTGCTAGGGTACACCTCCCTACTGTCTGCTAGGGTACACCTTCCTACTGTCTGCTAGGGTACACCTCCCTACTGTCTGCTAGGGTACACCTTCCTACTGTCTGCTAGGGTACACCTCCCTACTCCCTGCTAGGGTACACCCCATACTGCCTGCTAGGGTACACCTCCCTACTGTCTGCTAGGGCACACCTCCCTACTGTCTGCTAGGGCACACCTCCCTACTGTCTGCTAGGGTACACCTTCCTACTGTCTGCTAGGGTACACCTCCCTACTCCCTGCTAGGGTACACCTCCCTACTGCCTGCTAGGGTACACCTCCCTACTGCCTGCTAGGGTACACCTTCCTACTGTCTGCTAGGGTACACCTCCCTACTCCCTGCTAGGGTACACCTCCATACTGCCTGGTAGGGTACACCCCCATACTGTCTGCTAGGGTACACCCCCCTACTCACTGCTAGGGTACACCTCCCTACTGTCTGCTAGGGTACACCTCCCACTGTCTGCTAGGGTACACCTCCCTACTGTCTGCTAGGGTACACATTCCTACTGTCTGCTAGGGTACACCTCCCTACTCCCTGATTGGGTACACCCCCATACTGCCTGCTAGGGTACACCTCCCTACTGTCTGCTAGGGTACACCTCCCTACTGTCTGCTAGGGTACACCTTCCTACTGTCTGCTAGGGTACACCTCCCTACTCCCTGCTAGGGTACACCCCCATACTGCCTGCTAGGGTACACCTCGCTACTGTCTGCTAGGGTACACCTCCCTACTGTCTGCTAGGGTACACCTTCCTACTGTCTGCTAGGGTACACCTCCCTACTCCCTGCTAGGGTACACCCCCATACTGCCTGCTAGGGTACACCTCCCTACTGTCTGCTAGGGCACACCTCCCTACTGTCTGCTAGGGTACACCTCCCTACTGTCCGCTAGGGTACACCTTCCTTCTGTCTGCTAGGGTACACCTCCCTACTCCCTGCTAGGGTACACCTCCCTACTGCCTGCTAGGGTACACCTCCCTACTGCCTGCTAGGGTACACCTTCCTACTGTCTGCTAGGGTACACCTCCCTACTCCCTGCTAGGGTACACCTCCATACTGCCTGGTAGGGTACACCCCCATACTGTCTGCTAGGGTACACCCCCCTACTCCCTGCTAGGGTACACCCCCATACTGCCTGCTAGGGTACACCTCCCTACTGTCTGCTAGGGTACACCTCCCTAATGTCTGCTAGGGTACACCTCCCTACTCCCTGCTAGGGTACACCCCATACTGTCTGCTAGGGTACTTTTCCCTACTGTCTGCTAGGGTACACCTCCCTACTGTCTGCTAGGGTACACCTCCCTACTCCCTGCTAGGGTACACCCCCATACTGCCTGCTAGTGTACACCTCCCTACTGTCTGCTAGGGTACACCTCCCTACTCCCTGCTAGGGTACACACCCATTCTGCCTGCTAGGGTACACATCCCTACTGTCTGCTAGGGTACACCTCCCTACTGCCTGCTAGGGTACACCTCCCTACTGCCTGCTAGGGTACACCTCCCTACTGCCTCCTAGGGTACACTTCCCTATTGTCTGCTAGGGCACACTTCCCTTCTGCCTGCTAGGGTACACCTCCCTACTACCTGCTAGGGTACACTTCCCTACTGCCTGCTAGGGTAATCCTCCCTACTGTCTGCTAGGGCACACCTCCCTACTCTCTGCTAGGGTACACTTCCCTACTATCTGCTAGGGTACACCTCCCTACTGTCTGCTAGGGTACACCTCCCTACTGCCTGCTAGGGTACACCCCCATACTGCCTGCTAGGGTACACCTCCCTACGGTCTGCTAGGGTACACCTCTCTACTGCCTGCTAGGGTACACCTCCCTACTGTCTGCTAGGGCACACTTCCCTACTCCCTGCTAGGGTACACCTCCCTACTGCCTGCTAGGGTAAACCTCTGTACTGTCTGCTAGGGTACACCTTCGACTGCCTGCTAGGGTACACTCCCCTACTGTCTGCTAGGGTACACCTCCCTACTGTCTGCTAGGGTACACCTCCCTACTGCCTGCTAGGGTACACCTCCCTACTGCCTCCTAGGGTCCACCTCATAACTGTCTGCTAGGGTACACCTCCCTACTGTCTGCTAGGGTACACCTCCCTACTGTCTGCTAGGGTACACCATCCTACTGCCTGCTAGGGTACACGTCCCTACTGTCTGCTAGGGTACACCTCACAACTGTCTGCTAGGGTACACCTCCCTACTGCCTGCTAAGGTACACCTCCCTACTGTCTGCTAGGGTACACCTCCCTACTGTCTGCTAGGGCACACCTCCCTATTCCCTGCTAGGGTACACCTCCCTACTGTCTGCTAGGGTACACCTCCCTACTGCCTGCTAGGGTACACCTTCTACTGCCTGCTAGGGTACACTCCCCTACTGTCTGCTAGGGTACACCTCCCTACTGTCTGCTGGGGCACACCTCCCTACTGCCTGCTAGGGTAAACCTCTGGACTGTCTGCTAGGGTAAACCTCCCACTGTCTGCTAGGGTACACCTCCTTACTGTCTGCTAGGGTACACATTCCTACTGTCTGCTAGGGTACACCTCCCTACTCCCTGCTTGGGTACACCCCCATACTGCCTGCTAAGGTACACCTCCCTACTGTCTGCTAGGGTACACCTCCCTACTATCTGCTAGGGTACACCTCCCAACTGTCTGCTAGGGTACACCTCCCTACTCCCTACTAGGGTACACCCCCATACTGCCTGCTAGGGTACACCTCGCTACTGTCTGCTAGGGTACACCTCCCTACTGTCTGCTAGGGTACACCTTCCTACTGTCTGCTAGGGTACACCTCCCTACTGTCTGCTAGGGTACACCTTCCTACTGTCTGCTAGGGTACACCTCCCTACTCCCTGCTAGGGTACACCCCCATACTGCCTGCTAGGGTACACCTCCCTACTGTCTGCTAGGGCACACCTCCCTACTGTCTGCTAGGGCACACCTCCCTACTGTCTGCTAGGGTACACCTTCCTACTGTCTGCTAGGGTACACCTCCCTACTCCCTGCTAGGGTACACCTCCCTACTGCCTGCTAGGGTACACCTCCCTACTGCCTGCTAGGGTACACCTTCCTACTATCTGCTAGGGTACACCTCCCTACTCCCTGCTAGGGTACACCTCCATACTGCCTGGTAGGGTACACCCCCATACTGTCTGCTAGGGTACACCCCCCTACTCCCTGCTAGGGTGCACCTCCCTACTGTCTGCTAGGGTACACCTCCCTACCGTCTGCTAGGGTACACCTCCCTACCCCCTGCTAGGGTACACCCCATACTGCCTGCTAGGGTACACCTCCCTACTGTCTGCTAGGGTACACCTCCCTACTCCCTGCTAGGGTACACCCCCATACTGCCTGCTAGGGTACACCTCCCTACTGTCTGCTAGGGTACACCTCCCTACTCCCTGCTAGGGTACACCCCCATTCTGCCTGCTAGGGTACACATCCTTACTGTCTGCTAGGGTACACCTCCCTACTGTGTGCTAGGGTACACCTCCCTACTGCCTGCTAGGGTACACCTCCCTACTGCCTCCTAGGGTACACTTCCCTATTGTCTGCTAGGGCACACTTCCCTACTGCCTGCTAGGGTACACCTCCCTACTACCTGCTAGGGTACACCTCCCTACTGCCTGCTAGGGTAATCCTCCCTACTGTCTGCTAGGGCACACCTCCCTACTCCCTGCTAGGGTACACTTCCCAACTATCTGCTAGGGTACACCTCCCTACTGTCTGCTAGGGTACACCTCCCTACTGTCTGCTAGGGTACACCCCCATACTGCCTGCTAGGGTACACCTCCCTACGGTCTGCTAGGGTACACCTCTCTACTGCCTGCTAGGGTACACCTCCCTACTGTCTGCTAGGGCACACCTCCCTACTCCCTGCTAGGGTACACCTCCCTACTGCCTGCTAGGGTAAACCTCTGTACTGTCTGCTAGGGTACACCTTCTACTGCCTGCTAGGGTACACTCCCCTACTGTCTGCTAGGGTACACCTCCCTACTGTCTGCTAGGGCACACCTCCCTACTGCCTGCTAGGGTAAACCTCTGTACTGTCTGCTAGGGTACACCTCCCTACTGCCTGCTAGGGTACACCTCCCTACTGCCTCCTAGGGTCCACCTCATAACTGTCTGCTAGGGTACACCTCCCTACTGTCTGCTAGGGTACACCTCCCTACTGTCTGCTAGGGTACACCATCCTACTGCCTGCTAGGGTACACCTCCCTACTGTCTGCTAGGGTACACCTCACAACTGTCTGCTAGGGTACACCTCCCTACTGCCTGCTAAGGTACACCTCCCTACTGTCTGCTAGGGCATACCTACCTACTGCCTGCTAGGGTACACCTCCCTACTGCCTCCTAGGGTACACCTCCCTACTGTCTGCTAGGGTACACCTCCCTACTCCTGCTAGGGTACACCTCCCTACTGCCTCCTAGGGTCCACCTCATAACTGTCTGCTAGGGTACACCTCCCTACCTCCTGCTAGGGTACACCTCCCTACTGTCTGCCAGGGTACACTTCCCTAGTGTGTGCTAGGGTACACCGCCCTACTGTCTGCTAGGGTACACCTCCCTACCTCCTGCTAGGGTACACCTCCCTACTACCTGCTAGGGTACACCTCCCTACTGCCTGCTAGGGTACACCTCCCTACTGCCTGCTAGGGTACACCTCCCTACTGCCTCCTAGGGTACACTTCCCTACTCCCTGCTAGGGTACACCTCCCTACTGTCTGCTAGGGCACACTTCCCTACTGCCTGCTAGGGTACACCTCCCTACTACCTGCTAGGGTAAACCTCTGTACTGTCTGCTAGGGTACACCTCCCTACTGCCTGCTAGGGTACACCTCCCTACTGTCTGCTAGGGTACACCTCCCTACCTCCTGCTAGGGTGCACCTCCCTACTGTCTGCTAGGGCACACTTCCCTACAGCCTGCTAGGGTACACCTCCCTACTACCTGCTAGGGTAAAGCTCTGTACTGTCTGCTAGGGTACACCTCCTTACTGCCTGCTAGGGTACACCTCCCTACTGTCTGCTAGGGTACACCTCCCTACTGCCTGCTAGGGTACACTTCCCTACTGTCTGCTAGGGTACACTTCCCTACTGCCTGCTAGGGTACACCTCCCTACTGTCTGCTAGGGTACACCTCCCTACTGCCTGCTAGGGTACACCTCCCTACTGCCTCCTAGGGTCCACCTCATAACTGTCTGCTAGGGTACACCTCCCTACCTCCTGCTAGGGTCAATCTCATAACTGTCTGCTAGGGTACACCTCCCTACCTCCTGCTAGGGTACACCTCCCTACTGCCTGCTAGGGTACAACTCCCTACTGTCTGCCAGGGTACACCTCCCACTGTCTGCTTGGGCACACCTCCCTACTGTCTGCTAGGGTACACCCCCCTATTGTCTGCTAGGGCACACCTCCCTACTGCCTGCTAGGGCACACCTCCCTACTGTCTGCTAGGGTACACCTCCCTACTGTCTGCTAAGGTACACCACCCTACTGCCTGCTAGGGTACACCTCCCTAGTGTCTGCTAGGGCACACTTCCCTACTGTCTGCTAGTGTACACCTCCCTACCTCCTGCTAGGGTACACCTCCCTACTGTCTGCTAGGGTACACTTTCCTACTGTCTGCTAGGGTACACCTCCCACTGTCTGCTAGGGCACACCTCCCTACTGTCTGCTAGGGTACAACTCCCTACTGTCTGGTAGGGTACACCTCCCTACTGCCTGCTAGGGCACACCTCCCTACTGTCTGCTAGGGTACACCTCCCTACTGTCTGCTAGGGTACACCACCCTACTGCCTGCTAGGGTACACCTCCCTAGTGTCTGCTAGGGCACACTTCCCTACTGTCTGCTAGGGTACACCTCCCTACCTCCTGCTAGCGTACACCTCCCTATTGTCTGCTAGGGTACACTTCCCTACTGTCTGCTAGTGTACACCTCCCACTGTCTGCTAGGGTACACATCCCTACTGTCTGCTAGGGTACACCTCCCTACTGCCTGCTAGGGTACACCTCCCTACTGCCTCCTAGGGTCCACCTCATAACTGTCTGCTAGGGTACACCTCCCTACCTCCTGCTAGGGTACACCTCCCTACTGTCTGCTAGGGTACACCTCCCTACTGTCTGCTAGGGCACACTTCCCTACTGCCTGCTAGGGTACACCTCCCTACTACCTGCTAGGGTAAACCTCCCTACTGTCTGCTAGGTTACACCTCCCTACTGCCTGTTAGGGTACACCTCCCTACTGCCTGCTAGGGTACACCTCCCTACTGCCTGCTAGGGTACACCTCCCTACTGTCTGCTAGGGTACACCTCCCTACTGCCTGCTAGGGTACACCTCCCTACTGCCTCCTAGGGTCCACCTCCCTACTGCCTCCTAGGGTCCATCTCATAACTGTCTGCTAGGGTACACCTCCCTACCTCCTGCTAGGGTCCACCTCATAACTGTCTGTTAGGGTACACCTCCCTACTGCCTGCTAGAGTACACCTCCCTACTGTCTGCTAGGGTACACCTCCCTACTGTCTGCTAGGGTACACCTCCCTACTGCCTGCTAGGGTACACCTCCCTACTGTCTGCTAGGGTACACCTCACAACTGTCTGCTAGGGTACACCTCACTACTGTCTGCTAGGGTACACCTCCCTACTGCCTGCTAGGGTACACCTCCCTACTGTCTGCTAGGGTACACCTCCATACTGTCTGCTAGGGTACACCTCCGGACTGCCTGCTAGGGTACACCTCCCTACTGCCTGCTAGGGTACACCGCCCTACTGCCTGCTAGGGTACACCTCACAACTGCCTGCTAGGGTGCACCTTCCTACTGTCTGCTAGGGTACACCTCCCTGCTGTGTGCTAGGGTACACCTCTCTACTGTCTGCTAGGGTACACCTCCCTACTGCCTGCTAGGGTACAACTCCCTACTGTCTGCTAGGGTACACCTCCCTACTGTCTGCTAGGGTACACCTCCCTACTGTCTGCTAGGGTACACCTCCCTACTGCCTGCTAGGGTACACCTCACAACTGCCTGCTAGGGTACACCTCCCTACTGTCTGCTAGGGTACACCTCCCTACTGCCTGCTAGGGTACACCTCCCTACTGTCTGCTAGGGTACGCCTCCCTACTGCCTGCTAGGGTACGCCTCCCTACTGTCTGCTAGGGTACGCCTCCCTACTGTCTGCTAGGGTACACCTGCCTACTGCCTGCTAGGGTACACCTCCCTACTGTCTGCTACGGTACACCTCCCTACTGCCTGCCAGGGTACACCTCCCTACTGCCTGCTAGGGTACACCTCCCTACTGTCTGCTAGGGTACACCTCTCTACTGTCTGCTAGGGTACACCTCCCTACTGTCTGCTAGGGTACACCTCCCTACTGTCTGCTAGGGTACACCTCCCTACTGTCTGCTAGGGTATACCTCCCTACTGTCTGCTAGGGTACTCCTCCCTACTGTCTGCTAGGGTACACCTCCCTACTGTCTGCTAGGGTACACCTCCCTACTGCCTGCTACGGTACACCTCCCTACTGCCTGCTAGGGTACACCTACCTACTGCCTGCTAGGGTACACTTCTTTACTGTCTGCTAGGGTACACCTCCCTACTGTCTGCTAGGGTACACCTCCCTACTCCCTGCTAGGGTACACCTACCTACTGCCTGCTAGGGTACACTTCTTTACTGTCTGCTAGGGTACACCTCCCTACTGTCTGCTAGGGTACACCTCCGGACTGCCTGCTAGGGTACACCTCCCTACTGCCTGCTAGGGTACACCGCCCTACTGCCTGCTAGGGTACACCTCACAACTGCCTGCTAGGGTACACCTTCCTACTGTCTGCTAGGGTACACCTCCCTGCTGTGTGCTAGGGTACACCTCTCTACTGTCTGCTAGGGTACACCTCCATACTGCCTGCTAGGGTACAACTCCCTACTGTCTGCTAGGGTACACCTCCGTACTGTCTGCTAGGTTACTCCTCCCTACTGCCTGCTAGGGTACACCTCCCTACTGTCTGCTAGGGTACACCTCCCTACTGCCTGCTAGGGTACACCTCACAACTGCCTGCTAGGGTACACCTCCCTACTGTCTGCTAGGGTACACCTCCCTACTGCCTGCTAGGGTACACCTCCCTACTGTCTGCTAGGGTACGCCTCCCTACTGCCTGCTAGGGTACACCTCCCTACTGTCTGCTAGGGTACACCTGCCCACTGCCTGCTAGGGTACACCTCCCTACTGTCTGCTACGGTACACCTCCCTACTGCCTGCTAGGGTACACCTCCCTACTGCCTGCTAGGGTACACCTCCCTACTGTCTGCTAGGGTACACCTCCCTACTGTCTGCTAGGGTACACCTCCCTACTGCCTGCTAGGGTACACCTCCCTACTGCCTGCTAGGGTACACCTCCCTACTGTCTGCTAGGGTACACCTCTCTACTGTCTGCTAGGGTACACCTCCCTACTGTCTGCTAGGGTACACCTCCCTACTGCCTGCTAGGGTACACCTCCCTACTGCCTGCTAGGGTACACCTCCCTACTGCCTGCTATGGTACACCTCCCTACTGTCTGCTAGGGTACACCTCCCTACTGTCTGCTAGGGTACACCTCCCTACTGTCTGCTAGGGTACACCTCCCTACTGTCTGCTAGGGTACACCTCCCTACTGTCTGCTAGGGTACACCTCCCTACTGTGTGCTAGGGTACACCTCCCTACTGTCTGCTAGGGTACACCTCCCTACTGCCTGCTAGGGTACACCTCCCTACTGCCTGCTAGGGTACACTTCTTTACTGTCTGCTAGGGTACACCTCCCTACTGTCTGCTAGGGTACACCTCCCTACTCCCTGCTAGGGTACACCTACCTACTGCCTGCTAGGGTACACTTCTTTACTGTCTGCTAGGGTACACCTCCCTACTGTCTGCTAGGGTACACCTCCCTACTCCCTGCTAGGGTACACCTCCCTACTGCCTGCTAGGGTACACCTCCCTACTGTCTGCTAGGGTACACCTCCCTACTGCCTGCTAGGGTACACCTCCCTAGTGTCTGCTAGGGCAGTCCTCCCTACTGTCTGCTAGGGTACATCTCCCTACTGTCTGCTAGGGTACACCTCCCTACTGCCTGCTAGGGTACACCTCCCTACTGCCTGCTAGGGTACACCTCCCTACTGTCTGCTAGGGTACACCTCTCTACTGTCTGCTAGGGTACACCTCCCTACTGCCTGCTAGGGTACACCTCCCTACTGCCTGCTAGGGTACACCTCCCTACTGCCTGCTACGGTACACCTCCCTACTGTCTGCTACGGTACACCTCCCTACTGCCTGCTAGGGTACACCTCCCTACTGTCTGCTAGGGTACACCTCTCTACTGTCTGCTAGGGTACACCTCCCTACTGTCTGCTAGGGTACACCTCCCTACTGTCTGCTAGGGTATACCTCCCTACTGTCTGCTAGGGTACACCTCCCTACTGTCTGCTAGGGTACACCTCCCTACTGTCTGCTAGGGTACACCTCCCTACTGCCTGCTAGGGTACACCTCCCTACTGCCTGCTAGGGTACACTTCTTTACTGTCTGCTAGGGTACACCTACCTACTGTCTGCTAGGGTACACTTCTTTACTGTCTGCTAGGGTACACCTCCCTACTGTCTGCTAGGGTACACCTCCGGACTGCCTGCTAGGGTACACCTCCCTACTGCCTGCTAGGGTACACCGCCCTACTGCCTGCTAGGGTACACCTCACAACTGCCTGCTAGGGTACACCTTCCTACTGTCTGCTAGGGTACACCTCCCTGCTGTGTGCTAGGGTACACCTCTCTACTGTCTGCTAGGGTACACCTCCATACTGCCTGCTAGGGTACAACTCCCTACTGTCTGCTAGGGTACACCTCCCTACTGTCTGCTAGGTTACTCCTCCCTACTGCCTGCTAGGGTACACCTCCCTACTGTCTGCTAGGGTACGCCTCCCTACTGCCTGCTAGGGTACACCTCACAACTGCCTGCTAGGGTACACCTCCCTACTGTCTGCTAGGGTACACCTCCCTACTGCCTGCTAGGGTACACCTCCCTACTGTCTGCTAGGGTACGCCTCCCTACTGCCTGCTAGGGTACGCCTCCCTACTGTCTGCTAGGGTACGCCTCCCTACTGTCTGCTAGGGTACACCTGCCTACTGCCTGCTAGGGTACACCTCCCTACTGTCTGCTACGGTACACCTCCCTACTGCCTGCCAGGGTACACCTCCCTACTGCCTGCTAGGGTACACCTCCCTACTGTCTGCTAGGGTACACCTCTCTACTGTCTGCTAGGGTACACCTCCCTACTGTCTGCTAGGGTACACCTCCCTACTGTCTGCTAGGGTACACCTCCCTACTGTCTGCTAGGGTATACCTCCCTACTGTCTGCTAGGGTACTCCTCCCTACTGTCTGCTAGGGTACACCTCCCTACTGTCTGCTAGGGTACACCTCCCTACTGCCTGCTACGGTACACCTCCCTACTGCCTGCTAGGGTACACCTACCTACTGCCTGCTAGGGTACACTTCTTTACTGTCTGCTAGGGTACACCTCCCTACTGTCTGCTAGGGTACACCTCCCTACTCCCTGCTAGGGTACACCTACCTACTGCCTGCTAGGGTACACTTCTTTACTGTCTGCTAGGGTACACCTCCCTACTGTCTGCTAGGGTACACCTCCGGACTGCCTGCTAGGGTACACCTCCCTACTGCCTGCTAGGGTACACCGCCCTACTGCCTGCTAGGGTACACCTCACAACTGCCTGCTAGGGTACACCTTCCTACTGTCTGCTAGGGTACACCTCCCTGCTGTGTGCTAGGGTACACCTCTCTACTGTCTGCTAGGGTACACCTCCATACTGCCTGCTAGGGTACAACTCCCTACTGTCTGCTAGGGTACACCTCCGTACTGTCTGCTAGGTTACTCCTCCCTACTGCCTGCTAGGGTACACCTCCCTACTGTCTGCTAGGGTACACCTCCCTACTGCCTGCTAGGGTACACCTCACAACTGCCTGCTAGGGTACACCTCCCTACTGTCTGCTAGGGTACACCTCCCTACTGCCTGCTAGGGTACACCTCCCTACTGTCTGCTAGGGTACGCCTCCCTACTGCCTGCTAGGGTACACCTCCCTACTGTCTGCTAGGGTACACCTGCCCACTGCCTGCTAGGGTACACCTCCCTACTGTCTGCTACGGTACACCTCCCTACTGCCTGCTAGGGTACACCTCCCTACTGCCTGCTAGGGTACACCTCCCTACTGTCTGCTAGGGTACACCTCCCTACTGTCTGCTAGGGTACACCTCCCTACTGCCTGCTAGGGTACACCTCCCTACTGCCTGCTAGGGTACACCTCCCTACTGTCTGCTAGGGTACACCTCTCTACTGTCTGCTAGGGTACACCTCCCTACTGCCTGCTAGGGTACACCTCCCTACTGCCTGCTAGGGTACACCTCCCTACTGCCTGCTATGGTACACCTCCCTACTGTCTGCTAGGGTACACCTCCCTACTGTCTGCTAGGGTACACCTCCCTACTGTCTGCTAGGGTACACCTCCCTACTGTCTGCTAGGGTACACCTCCCTACTGTCTGCTAGGGTACACCTCCCTACTGTGTGCTAGGGTACACCTCCCTACTGTCTGCTAGGGTACACCTCCCTACTGCCTGCTAGGGTACACCTCCCTACTGCCTGCTAGGGTACACTTCTTTACTGTCTGCTAGGGTACACCTCCCTACTGTCTGCTAGGGTACACCTCCCTACTCCCTGCTAGGGTACACCTACCTACTGCCTGCTAGGGTACACTTCTTTACTGTCTGCTAGGGTACACCTCCCTACTGTCTGCTAGGGTACACCTCCCTACTCCCTGCTAGGGTACACCTCCCTACTGCCTGCTAGGGTACACCTCCCTACTGTCTGCTAGGGTACACCTCCCTACTGCCTGCTAGGGTACACCTCCCTAGTGTCTGCTAGGGCAGTCCTCCCTACTGTCTGCTAGGGTACATCTCCCTACTGTCTGCTAGGGTACACCTCCCTACTGCCTGCTAGGGTACACCTCCCTACTGCCTGCTAGGGTACACCTCCCTACTGTCTGCTAGGGTACACCTCTCTACTGTCTGCTAGGGTACACCTCCCTACTGCCTGCTAGGGTACACCTCCCTACTGCCTGCTAGGGTACACCTCCCTACTGCCTGCTACGGTACACCTCCCTACTGTCTGCTACGGTACACCTCCCTACTGCCTGCTAGGGTACACCTCCCTACTGTCTGCTAGGGTACACCTCTCTACTGTCTGCTAGGGTACACCTCCCTACTGTCTGCTAGGGTACACCTCCCTACTGTCTGCTAGGGTATACCTCCCTACTGTCTGCTAGGGTACACCTCCCTACTGTCTGCTAGGGTACACCTCCCTACTGTCTGCTAGGGTACACCTCCCTACTGCCTGCTAGGGTACACCTCCCTACTGCCTGCTAGGGTACACTTCTTTACTGTCTGCTAGGGTACACCTACCTACTGCCTGCTAGGGTACACTTCTTTACTGTCTGCTAGGGTACACCTCCCTACTGTCTGCTAGGGTACACCTCCGGACTGCCTGCTAGGGTACACCTCCCTACTGCCTGCTAGGGTACACCGCCCTACTGCCTGCTAGGGTACACCTCACAACTGCCTGCTAGGGTACACCTTCCTACTGTCTGCTAGGGTACACCTCCCTGCTGTGTGCTAGGGTACACCTCTCTACTGTCTGCTAGGGTACACCTCCATACTGCCTGCTAGGGTACAACTCCCTACTGTCTGCTAGGGTACACCTCCCTACTGTCTGCTAGGTTACTCCTCCCTACTGCCTGCTAGGGTACACCTCCCTACTGTCTGCTAGGGTACGCCTCCCTACTGCCTGCTAGGGTACACCTCACAACTGCCTGCTAGGGTACACCTCCCTACTGTCTGCTAGGGTACACCTCCCTACTGCCTGCTAGGGTACACCTCCCTACTGTCTGCTAGGGTACGCCTCCCTACTGCCTGCTAGGGTACACCTCCCTACTGTCTGCTAGGGTACACCTGCCCACTGCCTGCTAGGGTACACCTCCCTACTGTCTGCTACGGTACACCTCCCTACTGCCTGCTAGGGTACACCTCCCTACTGCCTGCTAGGGTACACCTCCCTACTGTCTGCTAGGGTACACCTCTCTACTGTCTGCTAGGGTACACCTCCCTACTGCCTGCTAGGGTACACCTCCCTACTGCCTGCTAGGGTACACCTCCCTACTGCCTGCTAGGGTACACCTCCCTACTGTCTGCTAGGGTACACCTCCCTACTGTCTGCTAGGGTACACCTCCCTACTGCCTGCTAGGGTACACCTCCCTACTGCCTGCTAGGGTACACCTACCTACTGCCTGCTAGGGTACACTTCTTTACTGTCTGCTAGGGTACACCTCCCTACTGTCTGCTAGGGTACACCTCCCTACTCCCTGCTAGGGTACACCTACCTACTGCCTGCTAGGGTACACTTCTTTACTGTCTGCTAGGGTACACCTCCCTACTGTCTGCTAGGGTACACCTCCCTACTCCCTGCTAGGGTACACCTCCATACTGCCTGCTAGGGTACACCTCCCTACTGTCTGCTAGGGTACACCTCCCTACTGCCTGCTAGGGTACACCTCCCTAGTGTCTGCTAGGGCAGTCCTCCCTACTGTCTGCTAGGGTACATCTCCCTACTGTCTGCTAGGGTACACCTCCCTACTGTCTGCTAGGGTACACCTCCCTACTGCCTGCTAGGGTACACCCCCATACTCCCTGCTAGGGTACACCCCCATACTGCCTGCTAGGGTACACCTCCCTACTGTCTGTTAGGGTACACCTCCCTAGTGTCTGCTAGGGTACACCTCCTTACTGTCTGCTAGGGTACACCTCCCTACTGCCTGCTAGGGTACACCTTCCTACTGCCTGCTAGGGTACACCTCCCTACTGCCTGCTAGGTCACACCTCCCACTGCTGGTAGTTAGAGCTTCTGCCTGGGATCATTGAGTCTGATGGTGGCAGTGGCAGGAGGTGGTTTAGGGCTCATTGCAAGGCCACTCATGGAAACATTCCTTTAGTAGCTTTATTTAAATAGTGCACACACAGCATCACTTCTAGGCACTATTACCCAGATTTACTAAGATTTTGTGTTGGGGATGTGTCACTTTTTTGGGCTCAACCAGCCCTGACGCAAAATCTAGTTTGGGATTTTTAAAAAATCGTAGTGCAGCACACAGCGCTGTCCTGCGTGGCCTTGCGTCAAGTAGGCAGTATATGGGTGAGGTATGGGCACGCAAAGACTCGTAAACATGGGTTTGTGCCAAAATGGTGCATCTGCCTGAGGCTGGCGTAACGAGGACAAATATCTTCGCATGTCTCCTGCACTCTGCAGCCACCTACAAAGAGGAACACGCTTCTCATGATAGTTTTCTGCTGCGAGGTTTGCCGCTCTGCACAAAAAGTATCCTGACCCCAACGCAGACACCCCTGCGATACGACGCGAGGGTGTCTGCGTTGGTGCTAGCCAGCCACCAGTATGCCATCTCCAGCCCCAGTAGATAGGAGAGATGCCCCACATCTTTAAAAGTGGGGCACAGTTCTGCTCTCTACCTTTCACACAACGCAACTCAACAAATTCACGTGCTGCTCTGCTTTGCGTGAAGTGTTTGTACATTTGTATTTTGATGGTCGTTGTAGAAAGTGGGCCACAGGGAGATAACGCGAGTTACCCAGGGCCAGGCATGGTTTGCCATGCAGGGAAATCATGACCACCCAAGCCTCCAAGTCATTGCCTTGATATGCACATTGAGGACCCTAAATTCATGACCATCTGAGGCAGAACTTACTCCAAACACTCCTTCAGTGGGGTTCACCCATCACCCTGTGTTAAACTGGATTCTGGTGCATTTCCACTGGATACAAGTCCTTCGTAACCGGATACTCTGGCTTCAAGGCATTTATTGGTACTTCGAAAAGAATCAGGTATTACAGCGGCTCACACGAGGACATGCCCGGCCTCATGTAACAAACTTAATGGAGGAAAAAGGTAAGAAATAAAGGGCCTCATTTGCAATCTTGTGGTGTAGGGCAGCCCCGCAAGCCTTCCTGCAGCGCTGCGCTGCGCTACGTCAAAACACAAGGGTAGTAATGCGCCGCATCCATCAGATACGCCCATGGCACATCTTCCTATTGCAGGGTGAGGCAAGGCAGCGACTTGCACTGAATTGCTTTAGTCTATATCTACAAGGCTGTGAAAAGCCAGGCAGGGTGGCTTTATGTGGCCTTGTAGATATGGCCCTGCAGTGTGCATTGCCAGACCGTCACTAATAGGTAACTTGTAAATGAGGCTCACGGTGTCTACCAGACTGAGTGGCATATTTACAAGAAAATAGCGCAGCGCAGTGCCGCAAGAAAATTTGCTGCAGTTAGCTGTGTCATTTTGTAACTACAGGAATGCGCTGTATTTACAAGAATATGGTGCATTCCTATACTCACCCCTTCGCCAGGGCAAAAAAAGCATCCTAGCTCGAGCGCAGGCACCCTTGGACCCTGGTGCAAGGGTACCCGCATTAAAGAGATGATTGTCATTGTGCAGGAAGGGACACCTTCCTTCACAAAACCAATCATCAATGGCATTGTGCTCCTGCTATGTTTCCTGCAGAACGCAGCACACATAGAAAGAGCAAAAAACAGAGAAATACAAGTATTTCTCCTCGTTGCGCCGCTCTTGTGCCTCCCCTGGGGAGGTGTATGTTTTTGACGCTGCCTCATATTTACAGATTCAAGTGTCAAAAAGCAATAGGCCCGTTGCACGCCCTTTGCTGCAGAAAACTGCATCCAGTAGGACTCTATTTACAAGGCGGCGGTGAGCCATGCAAAGTGGCTTAGAGCAGCCTTGTAAATATGGAGCAGGACACAGCGCCACCCTGGCATCGCAAAAAAGAGACCTTCCAATGGCACAATGCCTTTGTAAATATGCCTCCTATTGTAATGGAAGTATCTCAGGAAATGAGCAGCCCCCCAACCGAAGTGCCCCTTAGCCTCATTGGCTAACATTGGGCTCCAGCACTCTGCACCCGGCCTCCCCATTATAGTATATGTAGATCCAGCTTCCTACACGTTGGCAGAAACTTGTTGTCACTTTAGTGGTATTGGAGTAGTAGTTTCCCTACACTCCAAGCCCAGTTTTAACACAAAGTAACACTCCACCAAGCAAAATCCATACATGTTTACGACACTGGTTTTTAACCTGTTTAGTGGGTCCCTAGCTACATAAGAGCTTAGAATGTGCCTCCTTGTCTCCAGGGTGCAGGCCCGCTATACATAAAAAGCGGGGTTGTGGAGAGTGTAGGGTTGTCCATTGATCAAGCATGATACCTGGTAGGTGTGTGAGGACATCCCGCCAACTCTTGTGTAAATATAAAAAAAAGCTGTGAGCCAACTGGTAAAAAGCTACTAGATCAAAACTGTGAAGTAGCCCCAGATAGTGTGGAAGGTGACAGCTTCTCCGACTCGTTAACTCAGAGCGCCCCATCCTGCCAACACCTAACTTTCCTTTGTCTCCTTGTCTGAGAGCAATACACAAAGACCAACTGCCAGCTACACCTACTCATGTGACCCAGGATCAAGCTGCAGGTACCAAATGGTTTGGAAAAGAAAATGCCAACTTTGTAAAAGTAGTATTTTCAGAAGTGTAATTAAAAATCTGGCTACACCTTTAAAGAGGGCTTTTAATTTTTTAAATTACAATTCTTTAGCCACTAAACCCGAGCTGTCTATCCGCTCCTAATTGGTAGTTACAGCATATTAACTGTAATAAGATAACTCCAATATTATCCTATGGTAGAGGCAGGCCTTGCAGTGGTGAAAAACAAGTTTAGGAGCTTTGTACTACCAGGACATTTAAACCTTAAAAGTGCATGACCCACTTTTAAATAAATTGTACCCAGGCCTCTAGGCTGTGTATGGCCTACCCTAGGGGGGACATAGATATGTATTAAAAATGAAGGCTTGGGGCGGCCTGGCAAAAGGTTTCTTTTATCTGGCAGTTTACAACTGCACACACGGGCTGCAATGGCAAACCTGAGGCATGTTTAAAAGGGCTAGTTAAATGGGTGGCACCATCAGTGCAGCACATCCATTAATAGCATTTAATTTACAGGCTCTGGGTACATGTAGTACCACTTTACTAGGGGCGTACAAGTAAATTAAATATGCCAATTGGTTATAAGCCAATTGTACCATTTTTAAAGGAGAGAGCACAAGCACTTAAGCACTGTTTAGCAGTAGTAAAGTGCACAGAGTCCTAAAAACCAACAAAAACAGGTTCAGAATACAGGAGGGTGAAGGCAAAATGTCTGGGGATGACCCTACAGACGGGGCCAAGGCCAACACAACCTTGCAATATTACCCTCTGCTCATATGCTTTCCCTTGATTTTCTCAGGCTGTGGTCTTGTGAATCATGCTCTTCTGTATACCAGTCAGAGAACTGTGGACTTGGGTGACGGCGGACCGGAATAACAGGCGGGGAGGCCGGATATAGTGAGCTATGTCAGAGGTTTTATTCAACTGATGCACAAAGTCACAAGGAAGGTAGGGTTGCAGGGTGGGTTTCTAGGGTTGGTTGGGCTGGTTGATTCGGCTGATGACCAGGCTCGGTGAGGTCTCTGTGGATCAAGTCCTGCTTCTCCTTGTTCCGCCAGTCGTCTCCTCGGTATGGTACTGGGACTCCTCGGAGGCTTGGAAAAGGAGAGAAGCGTAAGGGCTTTAGTCCGAGCAAACAGTACGTCGGAACACTTCCACCTACACCAGGGAGAAGGTGGAAAAGGTAAGTAAGAGAGGGGAGGGAAGAGGGGTGCCAGGTGCTGGGGCGGTGCTCGGACTTTTTGCAGTGCGTGAAAAGAAGGTAATTATACAGTGCCTCGGTGCTCGTGTACACTACGCTATATACAACTCTATATACAACTATACACAGGAGGGGGCACTGAGAAAGGGTGACGTGTACTCAAGTGCCCCGCCGCAACTCTCGTCCGAGTTGCGGCCGCTCTCCAGCCACCTCCTGAGGACGCCACCAGTCCTCCGTCCAGACGTCCTCTTCCTCGTCCTCGCTTCGGTCTTGCCGCTCTGCGCCGCTCTCTGTCGGGGGTTCTTCGCTTTCCGCTGCCTCCTGCCACGAGTCGGTTGCTCGGAACGCCTCTCCTTCTTTCTCGAGGGTTTTTCTACCTTCCGGGTTGTTGTCTGTTCCACCACTTCCGGGGTCAGAGGCGGCTGTTTCCGGGTTGTTAGGGGTTGTCCCGCTTCCACTTCCGGGATCGCTGGCGAGTGCTTCCGGTCCTCCAGGCTCGGTTGACGGTTCCTGCAGGGGAAGAAAAAGAGATGGAGTCCTGGGTGACCGGGACGTTAAGTGACCGGGCGCGGGGGACAGGACCCCCGCGCTCGGACATCGCTGCAAGGAGGTATGTGCCGCTTCCGCTCCACAAGAACATCAACACAATATTTTAATTTCTAGCTTTCAAAGCAACATAAGTCTATTTCTTCCCACATTGATTTCTTTCCGTTAACTTCTTATCGATCTGTCTATGAATCTCTTTCTTCTCAAATCTGTCTCAACTCTTCATCTTTCTAAGTTTCCTTCTTTGCTTGTTTTCTGTCTTTCTGTTCTGGCTCCCGTGTCATTTGTCCTTCACTTTCTTTCCTCTGTATTGTTTAACTTTGTGGTGTGAGGAGCACCTTCCCTGTCTCTCATCATAGTCTAGGGTAGCAATTCTTAACCGCTTGACTTCTGGGGACCCCAACTGAATCATTACTGGAATCTGGGGACCCCCCTGTATCATTATTGGTAACTGATGACACTCCGACCTAACCCATTTCTAATATTTGAACAGCAAAACAATACACAAAAATACCAGTTTTTTCAGTTTACAAAAAACATTTATTTAGACCGTGGGTCTTTAAACAACATAAAAACATATTACAATAAATATTTTAAAACATACAATAAAAATTTCAATAATACATTGAAGGGGCAATTCCTGCCTCCCTCCAACAGCTTACAAATTTCCCATGTATAAAAAACACCCGTAATATTCTCAATGATAAAAAATCTGTCTAAAAATATATCTTAAAACTAATGCTACAACCTAAAAAGTTTATTTAGAGAAATGCCTGACTTTAATTCTGGGCTAATTTTTATACAACTGTTTCTGATTCCAGCAAGGACCTTTTTATCGCCTTCATATATTTTGCTGTAGCAATTGCTATATCGAGGTTTGGCATGTCAGTAAGAGGTTTAATCGCTAACAGGCACTCAGTTACGGCGTATTTTAGAAAGATGGGTCGTAAAAAACAATTTCCGCAGAGGCAAGAATTTTTGACAGTCCAATATGATATGTAAATTGTACCCAATCCACAGCGACATTTGCCATCAAATTGTACCATTACTGCTTTTCTATTTACATGTAAAACACACAATTTTTGATGTCTATTCTCCATGAGAGTATTCTGCTTAATTCAGAAACTCTGTCCATCACCACCCCTTGTTGTTAAATATTCTCCATCTGAGCACTTCAGCTCTAAGGTCTGGGTTGGAGAGTGTATCCAGGTAGGGGTACCAGATTTCATTCTCCCAGCACTTCATCATATAACAAACTGATTCTTTCTTTCTCAGGTACCTCAGATTGTCAATTTATCACCCACTTGGAACCACGCTGCAGGAGCGACGATATTCCCCTCTCTCTACCCCCACACAGACTGCAGGCCACGATATAAATACCAATGCACTCTACAGTCTGGGCCAGGAGAGAGGGAAGAGTACAAATAATAATCCCGGGGAGGAGTAAGGCTTCGGGGGCCCAGGAAGTCTCCTGATTGCTCTCATAAACTTCATAAGCATACAATGATTCTCGCACCCTGCAGAGGATAGATAAACAGAAAGGAGCACTTATAAATATCACCTCCGAGTCTGTCTCTCTAAGCACATACAACACCCAGCACCAAACACAACCTCTACCCTCCTTCTTACCCGATGAATGCTTCAGCAGGGCTTCATAGGAGACTCCATTCCTCGGTTGCAGTGAGGAAGCCTTCAAGACGGAACACAACTCCGATTTAGTGTTCCTCGCTCTCATGTATACGTTAGGGGAAAAAAGTCCTCGGACTAAAAAAACCCTGTTCTCATTTCCGTAGTGCAAATTAAACTCTCCGCATGCCCCGCTTCCCGAAAAACCCGTGGCCACAAAGGTAAATAAAGAAAAAACGTCAGAAAGTATCCGGTTCGTATGCAGAACCAAAAGTCTCACACAAGAACGCCGAGTGTAATTCAACACCCAGAAATGACAGCTCCGGCGAGAAGGCAATGTTCGTACGCAGCCGCGCACAGGAATCCAATTCTCTATCGGTAGCAAGTTATGAGTCACTTGCCATGTCCAAATCGCCCACGTCGGTTATCCAAATCAAGCTTCCAGAAAAAAGTACTTTAAAGTCAGAACGAAGCCTCGCTCTGACTCCCAATTCAATCCCAAGGAGAACAACACGAACTCCGCCAGAATCTCAGGAGCACGGTCCACAGAAAAACAACGTGACCGGGAGTAAACCAAGCACTGACTGCCCGGCTTCAGGTCATTAAATGCAATCACATGGGTCAGGAGGGGAGGAGGGTAATCAACATCATGTGCATAGAGAGAGGACTGGATGCAACCCATATCTAAACCCCAACACAGATCTAGCCTGGATACTTCATTCCCAGTTGTTCTAAGCTTCCCATTTGTAGCTACTACCAAGAGTGATGACTTGTTGAATTTCGCTTTTAGGTTTTTACAAACTGCGAACAATTTCATTCTGACATCTTTGGCCCATTTTAAGTTACTATGCAAGGCCTCCTCCTTGCAGCAGTGTGATACTTTGGTGACTTCTCCAACTCCCAATCTTTTCCAGAATCCTAGAAGGGCCACTTGCACCTGTACGTTCCAAGATGTCAATCCTAGTTCCAATCTGATTGCCTGGATCATAGAGAAGCCTGGTAATGACATCAATGTTTCAGCATCACGGTGTGAGCGTGGCCACAAGTAGCTTGGCTTTCGACGGTCCGGTACCGGTTTCTGGCATTACAGCCGTCTTCGGCCCGGCTTGCTTGAATCCTGATGGTGCAGTGAGCAAGGGACTCATGTCTGAGCATACCCTACCACGCTTATGGTAGACAAAACCAGAAACCGGTCCCCGGAAGCTTGTTTCCTTTCCAGTAAAAGAATTGGCTTGGTAGTTTGGTCTGCCCTGTTCCCATGATGCACTGGGCCAGGGACAGACTAATTTGCATGTAGCCAGGTTCTGAGCTGGGATGGTGCAGTGAGCTAAAAAACGGTGATGGATCAAGCCCTGATCTTTGGACTGGGTAGGAGTGTTCTGCTTAATTTAGATACTCTGTCCATCACCACCCCCTTTTCTGAATCGGTATACACAGTCACTCGTTTTCCTTTCGCCAACACACACGCTCTCGCCAATGCAATCAACTCTGCTGCTTGCGCTGAATTATGTGGGATATGTGCAACTTCAACAATCGTATGCAAAGTCGTAACAGCATATGCCGCAGTCGTATCACCATTCGGAAGCTTGAAGCATGAACCATCAACCCCTAAGGTACCATCACATTCTGAAAGAGGAGTATCCCTAAGATCTATCCTCCCTTTCGTTTCTTCCTCTGTCCTAAGGAAACAATCATGCTGTTCGGTAACGTCTGTCTCAGTTGAAATCGGCAACATGGATTCAACGTGTTGCATCTCTTTATATGCACATGACTCGCTAACAAAGTCAATTCGTAACCCGACAACCGAGCACTAGTTAAGTGCTGTGTCTTGGTACGATTCAACAAGGTATCCACTGCATGTGGAACCATCACAATCAGTGTATTGTCCATCACTAAGCCAGCAGACTGTCGAATCGAAACAGCCGCGGCTGCTGTAGCTCTCAAACAATTCGGCAATGCTCTAGCTACCGGATCCAAAGTCGATGAAAAATAAGCACATGGACGCTGCTTATCGCCAAACTGTTGAGTCAAAACTGACAATGCACATCCCTCTCTCTCGTGAACATAAAATGGGAAAGGCTTACTGTAGTCGGGGGTACCCAATACAGGAGCCGAACACAACGCATCACGTAATTCTGAAAAGCTCTTCTGACATTTGTCAGTCCAAGGAATAGGATTTGGGGTATCCTTAACAGTAAGAGCTATCAAAGGTTTAGCAAGCAATGAAAAATTAGGGATCCACTGTCTACAGTATGACGTAATACCTAGGAAAGCACGTACTTCTCTCTGTGTCGTAGGCACACTCATTTTCGCAATGGCTTGAATTCTTTCTGGGGTCAGTTTCCTTCCCTCCTTCGATAAGAGGTGACCTAAGTAGGTAACTTCTTGTCGACAATATTGCAACTTCGAAAGAGAAACCTTATGATGGAAATCAGACAGATGACGTAACAACGACAAAGTAGCCTCTCTACAGATCTCTTCATTGTCCGCAGCAAATAACAGATCGTCAACATACTGAATAAGAGCAGCACCATCAGGTAAAACCAGCAAATCAAGTTGTGTCTTCAAAGCCTGACTATAGATCGATGGACTTCTGCAATAGCCTTGAGGAGCGCGCTTAAACCCGAAACTTCGTCCTCCTAAAAAGAAGCCAAAGATATCTCTACTTTCCACGGCAATCGGGATGCTGAAGAAAGCATTCTTCAAGTCAATCACCGAAAACCACGTGGCTGTAGCCGGGATCAAAGTCAGTAAAGCGGTGATATCAGGTACAACAGGAAATTGCGGAACTACAGTCTTATTCACCTCGCGGAGATCGATCACAAACCTATATACAGGAGGTTGTGAAGAATCAGTTCTTTTCAGAACAGGCAAAACCGGACTATTGCACACATTACCTCTCGTTTCCTCAATCGCACCTTTCTCAATCAGATCATAGATGATCGCCAAAAGTGCTCTTTCACCATCACTGGAAATGCGATATTGCGGAATGCGTGGTAATCTAGCATTCGCTTTCAACGTCACAACATGTGGCGGAATCTCTAGGATACCCACATCATTAGGACCAGTAGCCCAAAGAGAATTAGGGAGAGAAGACAATTCAGGTGGAAGTCGATCTATAGACAAGTACATCGGAGAGATTACTCTCTTACCCAATGTAAGGTGTACTCCTGACGGAGAACAATATAGCGTTGCATACAATCTCTTTAATAAGTCTAATCCCAACAAGTTCTCACCACAACCTGTCATCAGAATGAGGGGTGCTTCGAATTCACAAGGTCCAACAGAAATAGACAACGGACTAGAAATCGGATTCGTAACCGGGGCACCAGAAAAACCTACTGAAACATTCTTTAAGCCAGACAAAGGTGCGCCAGGGAGTTTAGAGTGCATAATAGAACTCTTTGCAGCACCAGTATCCAACAGAAAAGGCTCTGACACACCTGATGCAATCACTTCAACATAGGGTCCACTCTGATCTACTGGAACTGAAACAACTCCCTCTCTTTGTCCATGGCTGTCCTAGCAATCATTACCGTCCACATTCTCACCTTCGGCATAGTAATCGTCTGCATAGTACTGTGCCGTCCTACCAGACGCACCATTCTGCTGATCAAAGCTATTCATAGAGTTTTGTGGAGACAAAGAATGCGCATTCTGACCACGACCTCTACATCTAGGAGCTTGTTGAACACCTCGACCTCTCACACCAGAAGCACCATTCGTGCGCTGTAACAGCACCGGACAATTACTCTTGAAATGACCCTCTTCTTTGCAATACGCACACTGATTAGGGCCTACGGGAAAACGCGGTTGAGAAGACTCGAACCTTTGCGAGTTTCTCTGATATTGCTGAGGTTGCTGATAATCGCGCTGATTATTACGAGGCGGATAAGCTTGCTGTAGAAGAACTTTGGTCTTCAATTCCTTAGTCTTCCTATCCGCTTTCTCTATCTTATCCTTGTTCCTATTCTCATAGTACTGGGCAGTAGCCAAAATCTGCGCTGACGTAGAAACAGCCCAAGCACTCTCAGAATCCTTCAACCTATTGCATAATTCTGGAAGCAAATTATGAACAAATTTGTCAACGAACAACCGTTGATCACCTTCTGTACTCATGTCCTGACCACTGTGGTCTACAAATGTCTCTTCGAACCTAGTGAAAAAGTCGGAAGCAGTCTTGTTTTTCTTCTGCTTGCATGCAGACAATTTGTCCCAATTGACACGCATAGCAGGCATCAAAGTCTTCATATAATTATTAATCCTACCAGGGAGATCAGCAATCACATCCTCAGGTTTAGCACCACCTACTTGTCTATCATCTGCAGCTCTAAGATTATTCCATGTATCACCTAATTCATGTGCATGATCCGTGTGACAAATCTTTCCCCAAATAGGCTGTGGAACAACATTCCCAAACAACACATCTATATCAGCTAGATTCATGATACATGAATCCGCAGTTTGAGATAGCTCCTTATAAAACCCTGCTGGATTTTTACGCGGATCAGGCAAAGTCTGCTTAAGAGCTAAAACTTCAGCACGCTTCCATGGAACATGTACCCAGACACGCTGAAAGTGTGGCTGAACAGGTGGATTAGCTTGTGCATCACCAGGTCTCCAAACTGGAGGAACCTCACGCATCGGATATTGACGCGCCTTCCTCCTAACTGATGGATCAGGCTCAAACAGTCGCTGAGAAGGAGATTCACTCCTAAACGACAACAACGTCGCAACTGCTTTCTCAACCCCAAGACCCACAACAGTCCCTTTCGCAAACTCAAAACGTATACGGTACATTTCAGACGGAGTTTGTCCTACCTCACCATCGTTCCATTGTTCACGAAGGAAAGAACATATCATATCGAAAACATATCTTTGTTTCGGTGCCTCCCATTGATGGAAAACATCCATAACACCCTCAAGATCATAGTGCGAAGGATATGTAACCCATTTACGCGCTAAGTGATCTAACACTGTCCGTTCATTAGGACTAGGCAATTGGCTACGCAATTGCTTACGCTCTACAACAGGAGATATACCCAATGAACCCAACAGAGGAGAAAAGAGACCAGCAACAGCATCAGTCATTCTCTGTCGAGCAGAAGGAGAAGTTGACAAAAGAACAGGAGACGGAGCAGAATGAGAAGAAACTGAAGTCGGAACAGTAACAGAAGGAACAGACAACACAGGTGTAGGAGTAGCAGACGAAGGAGGTAGCAAAGGCGGCGGCCCTTGAGAAGGCTGCACTAAAGGAATAGAAGCCAACGGAAGAGGAGCTGGCTGTTGAGGAATCACAGGTGGCGGAGGTTGCACAACTACAGGTGGCGGAGGTGCTGTAGCACTCTGCACATAAGGGGGTGGCGAACTCAATAGATGCGACATTAAAGGATCTTTCACAAGATCTTTCTTCTCTTCTTGTTGTTGAGGTGGCAAAGCTGGATAGCACTTGTCTACCGCTAGTTTATGTTGCCTAAGCATCTGTTCGCTTTCTTGTTCTTCTTCCTTATCCCTAAACTGTATAGCAGCTTGCACCATTGACATACCTCGTTCTCGTTTATTTTTCTTCGCTAACTTAATTTCTTTCTGTTTGGCTTCCTTGCGCCATAAGCGGAAAGAGTCAAACATTGCCGGCCGGGATTTCTTCTTGAACAGTTTAACTTCGAGATTGTCTAAAATCTCCATTTCAAAGCTACCATAACGGGGCCACTGTAGGACACCGTCTTTCCTGGTATATTTGATCCATATTTCATTATACGTGATGGGGCCCACTCCATGTTTTATGTAGAGCTCATAGGTCGGAGTTCCAATCGGAGGAACCGGACGCGAATCCTCCAATCGGGAATCCCTAGTACAACCACAACCAAATATCTTTCCAAGTCTGCTAAGACCAGGCATCTTCGCTCACTAGTCTAGCTTCAAACTTCAAGGGAAATCTCAAAACGATAGACTCGTGAATACACGAGTCCCTCGGCTTTGGGGCCTGCAGGTACCAAATCAAAGCGATCCCGAAGGGATACCAAACAAAACTAAGGACTGGGAGACGCTCCACTCATACTTAACTGAATGTCGATGGCGTCACCAGAAGACCCGTCTATTGTCTCGCTCTACAAATCGTCTAATGGCTCCAAGACAGGGCGACAGTCAGGGCAGCAGTCCTTCGTAGCCGTCGGAAAGCCGGGAACCTCGCAGCAAAGACTTTCGGACCACGACGACATACAGGGGTCGATGAAGTGGCAGGCCTTCCTCCAGAATTTCCACACGAAGCTCCTCACAATCTTCGGGCTTGGACCGGTACCGCTGAAGTGGCCCTACATTGGGCGGCAACTGAAGAACCGGGTTTTAGAACCCAGCGGCGCCAGGGATAACGCCCGATGTCTTCGGATTCCCCTGCCTCGGCAAACAGAGACACGGGACACTTCTTGATGACGTCAAAGACCAAATTTATTGGCTGCAACCAGGAACAGAGATCTACGAAGCACAACACGGGTGGTTCGCTAGAGACTGCACAAATTCATGGAGCGGAGCATCGTCTTTTATGCTAAAAATAACATTCCTGGCTAGCATCAATTACATACAAACTGACCAATAGAAGGATGACATTTCAAACATATCGCATGACGACAATCCCACTTTCCGTTGTCCAGCCCACCAGAAGTTACAAGGCAAAATTCAACATTCCTGTTCGAACAGGCCGGACAAACCCATCGTAAAGACCTCAACCCAAATCAATAATTAAGCCATAAAGGAAGGAACAGAAGCAGATGAGAAGCAAGATAGAAGGGTGTGTGCATGTACCATAAACTCAGCAATGTCCTGCTCTTTGAGCTCTATCTGACCAGTTGCTTAACCCCTTCCGTGCGGCCGCGATTTTCCCCGTGTGCGGCCGCCGGCCGAACACGGGCGGGCCATGACGAACCCCAGCCGTCATCAGCACACGAGCACCGTAGTGCATGACGGCTGGGGTTCGTCACCAGCATGGAAGGGGTTAACAAGGAACTGGCTCAACGAGGTCAGCCTCGGGCAAGGGAGTCAGTTCGGCCAGGTCAAACAGAAGTCAGCTAAAGGTGTACTTGTCCCAAAGACTCGTTCGGCCATAGTCATCGGCCTATGTGAGGGCAACCACACAAAATGGCTGCCGCACACAAAATGGAGCCCGAGGGTTCAAACGAAATCCCTGAATACCTAGTGTTCTCATTGATCGATTATGACGAAAACACTCGTACATGCCGCACTCGTCATTTGCGGCCCGCTGATACCAAAATCGTCTATATCCGACGACCTTCATTGAACGGGTTCAGAATCTCGGAACCTCAGTACCGCAGAACCACAGAACCATAATCAACAGCGGTCTCTTTCTGAGGCAGCACAGCAACAGCGGTCTCTTTCTGAGGCAGCACAGCAACAGCTGTCTCTTTCTCAGGCAGGACATCAACAGCAGTCTCTTTCTGAGGCAGCACATCAACAGCTGTCTCTTTCTCAGGCAGCACAGCAACAGCGGTCTCTCTCTGAGGCAGCACATCAACAGCGGTCTCTTTCTGAGGCAGCACAGCAACAGCTGTCTCTTTCTCAGGCAGGACATCAACAGCAGTCTCTTTCTGAGGCAGCACATCAACAGCTGTCTCTTTCTCAGGCAGCATAGCAACAGCAGGCTCTTTCTGAGGCAGCACATCAACAGCGGTCTCTTTCTGAGGCAGCACAGCAACAGCTGTCTCTTTCTCAGGCAGCACAGCAACAGCGATCTCTTTATGAGGCAGCCCATCAACAGCAGTCTCTTTCTCAGGCAGCACATCAAGAGCGGTCTCTTTCTCAGGCCTCACAGCAACAACTGTTTCTTTCTCAGGCTTCACAGCAACAGCCCTCTTTTTCTCAGGCCTCACAGCAACAGCTGTCATTTTCTCAGGCAGCACAGCAACAGCGGTCTCTTTCTGAGCAGCACAGCAACAGCGGTCTCTTTCTGAGCAGCACAGCAACAGCGGTCTCTTTCTGAGGCAGCACAGCAACAGCGGTGTCTTTCTGAGGCAGCACAGCAACAGCGGTCTCTTTCTGAGCAGCACAGCAACAGCGGTCTCTTTCTGAGGCAGCACATCAACAGCGGTCTCTTTCTGAGGTAGCACAGCAACAGCGGTCTCTTTCTGAGGCAGCACAGCAACAGCGGTCTCTTTCTGAGGCAGCACATCAACAGCGGTCTCTTTCTGAGGCAGCACAGCAACAGCTGTCTCTTTCTGAGCAGCACAGCAACAGCGGTCTCTTTCTGAGGCAGCACATCAACAGCGGTCTCTTTCTGGGGTAGCACAGCAACAGCGGTCTCTTTCTGAGGCAGCACAGCAACAGCGGTCTCTTTCTGAGGCAGCACATCAACAGCGGTCTCTTTCTGAGGCAGCACAGCAACAGCGGTGTCTTTCTGAGGCAGCACAGCAACAGCGGTCTCTTTCTGAGCAGCACAGCAACAGCGGTCTCTTTCTGAGGCAGCACATCAACAGCGGTCTCTTTCTGAGGTAGCACAGCAACAGCGGTCTCTTTCTGAGGCAGCACAGCAACAGCGGTCTCTTTCTGAGGCAGCACATCAACAGCGGTCTCTTTCTGAGGCAGCACAGCAACAGCTGTCTCTTTCTGAGCAGCACAGCAACAGCGGTCTCTTTCTGAGGCAGCACATCAACAGCGGTCTCTTTCTGAGGTAGCACAGCAACAGCGGTCTCTTTCTGAGGCAGCACAGCAACAGCGGTCTCTTTCTGAGGCAGCACATCAACAGCGGTCTCTTTCTGAGGCAGCACAGCAACAGCGGTCTCTTTCTAGGGCAGCACAGCAACAGAGCAGATCACACAGCAGACCTTCTCATTGGCTCGTGCTGCTGCACCCGTGCAGCACAGCAGCCGGTGTGTGCCATTCAGTGACTCCACGGCTCTGTCCTTCCCTTCCACCCTCAGCCCGGCTGTTTTACAACGACCATTGCCCAGGAAAGTTACGAAATGTTGCCTCAGTACCAAGAGGCACTCTTGACCTTTGGTGCTGCCCAGAGTCGGTGTTGCCTCCTGTGTCGCCGGGTGGGAGGCCCCAGTTTCAAGCCTGTGCTCTCCCTTTGCCTGGTTCTGGCCTCGGCAGCCCTGGGTCGGTTAAAGGCACACCCACCACCTCAGATGCGGGGTTATGGAGCAGGATGTGAACCTACAAGGGTGCTTCATGTACTGACCCTCAAGTCTGAGGTGCTCCTGCTGACAGAACAATGACCGCTGTAGGTTGTTGGAGTCCGGGTTAGGATAATAATGTGAAATAAAATACAAACGCACACACACCCTTAGGGAGCAGGTGCATTAACCCACCAGACTGCTTCCCCAGCACTGGAGCACCCGATGTTCACATGATACATTGCACACGTGGACCCTATTCACAAAGGTAAACTTACACATGCATATGTCCTCCATCCCTCTGCAGTAACTTTACTACTTTGGGCTCTTTGTCATTTCCAAGTGTAAAGTTGTGAGACAGCGTTGACTAACATGTCTCCACCCCCTCGGTGTAGGGAAGCGCCTCTGCATACATGCAACATATGACCACGAGGTACTACTAGTAACTTTACAACTGCATTTTACACTCAGCACGATTTGAAGAGCCCTCGTCACTGGGAGAAGACCTCTGCACTCATGAGGGAGCCCTGCAGGACAGACCCCTCCACAGAATCATGCACACGCGACACCCATCACCGTCGAACAACAAACAGACCGCTTACGCCATAGGATCTGCTGTGTTCCTCTTCATCATTCCGATGCTGCAGCCCCATGTCCTGCCTGAAGGAGGCAGAAGGAAGAGATGATGGGCGGAGCGCTGAACCAATCAAACATTCGCCCCCAGTCACAGATCTGGGTTAAATCCATAGTTTTTTTGCTCACCATGCCACCCCAGTTAAGTCCCAGCCATATGCAAACCAGTCTGACCCTGTGCCTCCTGGGAACAGTCCAACCCGAACAGCCAGGCCAAGTCCTCGCTGGACCGGAAACAGGCATCCTAGGACCGGTTTCAGGGTTTCACCCTTCATCAGCCAGGATAGCTTGAATCCAGTGTCACAGTGAGCAAGGGACCCACGTCTGGGCATACCCGTCCCACTTAAGGCAAGGAAGCAAAAGACACACAATTAATGGACGGAATGCTAGACATTGAAAACATTCACCCCCAGTCACAAGGATCGGTGTTAAATCCATCATTCTTTTGCTCACCACACCACTCCAGTTTGGACCCAGCCATATGCAAATCAGTCTTGACCCTGTTCCTTGTGGGAACAGTCCAGCCCAAACTGGCAGGCCAGGTCCTCCCTGGACAGGAAACAAGCATCCTAGGACCAGTTTCAGGGCATCACCCTTCATCAGCCAGGCTAGCTTGAATCCAGTGGTGTAGGGAGCACAGGACCCATGTCTGCACATACCCTTTCCACTTAGGGTGACAAATGCAAAATGAACAGATGATGGATGGGATGCTGGACCAATCAAACATTTATCCACAGTCACAGATCTGGTTTAAATCCATTGTTTTTTAGCACAACACGCCATTCCAGTTTAGTCCCAGCCATATGCAAATCAGTCTTGACCCTACTCCGAATGGAACAGTCCATCCCGAATGGCCAGGCCAGGTCCTCCCTGGACCGGAAACAAGCATCCTGGGACCGGTTTCGGGGTTCTACCCCTCTTCAGCCAGGCTGGCTTGAAGAAGCACCTGGGGCCTGGCTCCATCTCACCCCCTTGGGAAGGCTGTCCTCTCCAAAGTCCACCCCACCTGCCATATGAGCTGCCTCTTTCCGGCAACACTAGGGTTGTGCCAGATGAGATGATTAAACCCCTCTCTCACTAAAGGAAACCCTACAGTCCCTCCCCCACACCCGTCCTTCAGTCATACCTGCATTGTTAGACACATCACATACACACACCTCAAACACCCTCTTACACATCCTAGAAATACATATATGTTCATTTCATGTTTCCTTTATTTCCGCTCTTTCAGGTTCATTGGTGCTTCTTCTGGGGCAGGAGGGCAACCCATAGGGCAAGCCTGGCACTGCCACCCACCTCCACACGCTTGTCTGTCCTCATGCCAACAATGCTCCTAATGGGAATTGCACCATCGCACTCTTTGGTCAAAAGTTTTCACGATCTTGATGGTATCTTTCATTTCGTTGGTGCTGGTGGGTAAATCCTCCCGAGTGTGAGGATAAAATGACTGTGAAAATATTCGCTATCCCCAAGTGGGGGGGCGTCTCCCCGTCGCACTCTAATGGAATATTCAATAAATTCATACAAATTGTTTATTAATTCTTGTTTTGAAGAATTCTTTATTTATATGTTTTTTGTCATTGTTCTGTTCTTGAATTCATTGAATTTTTACTTTCTTCAGTAACATCCTTTTTGCACACCAATTGCTTATGCTAACAATGCCACTAATAAACTACAGGGGAGTTACATCACTTGTTTTGACAAAACCTATTATATTTTACGTGTTTTGTAAAGGCTTTTAATTGTAGTGAAAACTTGACTTTTATACTCTTACAATAGTATATATTCATACAGGTTTTCCCTTTTATGTCCCTGTGTTATTGTCCCACCCGCCAACCTACACAACATCGACTTGTACTCCTAGGGGCAGATTAACAAGCCCCTTGCGCCTCTTTTACACCGCCGTTGCATCACTTTTGTGATGTAGTGGCGGCGCAAAAGATGCGCCATGGTGCGGGGTATTTACAACGTGACGCATCTCCCAGATGCGTCACGTTGTAAAGCCCTGCGCCACAAGGAGGCGTTCCGGCACGGGGGGGGGCGTTCCTGCGCAGGAACTCCTCCTAAAAGTGGCTGAGGGCCCACATTCTTCACCTTCAGAATACCCCCAGGTGCCTGGTGCACCAGTGGGTGGCGCTGTGCAGCTCCGTGTGACTCTGTAATGCCCTGGAAGTGACATAGCAGAGCTGCATATAAGCCCCGCCCCGGTGTGTTGACGTCACTTTCATTCATGTCTCATTCCAGATGT
The DNA here is from genome assembly GCF_964263255.1 of Lissotriton vulgaris. Classification (NCBI taxonomy): domain Eukaryota; kingdom Metazoa; phylum Chordata; class Amphibia; order Caudata; family Salamandridae; genus Lissotriton; species Lissotriton vulgaris. Next base: position 1,579,384,072 of record NC_141696.1, read on the forward strand.
GGGGTGTTTTGTTGGCGACAGATGTTGTGCCTTGATCCCAGCCCGGCTCCCCCGCCGCACCCGCCTCCCAGCTGCCCCTCCCTCGCCCCTCCCCCCCACCATCTTCATATGTCAGATGCATTTGGGCGCAGCGTTCACGCGCAGCGGTCGCTCCCCATGCGCGCCAAAGGTAAGCCTGTCTGCGCCCGTCCGCGCATGGACCGCGCCCAGCGCCAGACCCCCTGGCCCCTGCAAACCAGACTCCTCCCGCATCACGTATGACGCCTCCACCCTCTTAGCCCTCAACCCCGGACGCACACCACAATGCTACGTAGCTGCCCCAGGACGTACCCATGGCCCCTTCGCCTGCCACTCCTGCAAGTTTGCCTGCATCAAGACCCACACCAAATCCACTAACTCCAAACACAGCTTCGACCCTAACCACCTGAAGTGCATCCTGCTGAATACCCGCTCTGTCCACAGACACGCCACCGAACTATGGGACCTACTATACACTGCGTCACCGGACATCGCCTTCCTTACAGAAACCTGGATGAACGCATCATCAGCACCCGACATAGCTCAAACAACTTGTTGACACACCCACTCATTTAGCAGGTCACACGCTCGACTCTGTCTTCAGCTCCTGCAAACACATCTCCTTCGACCACACCTCAGCTCTCCACTGGACGGACCACAAATGTGTTCACTTCAGCTTCAAAACCACCACGACCCACAACCCTCCACAACGTCTTCCTCGAAGAAACTGGAACAAAATCACCACCGACCAACTCCTCACATCGCTCAAACAAAACACTCCCACTCTCTCATCGGACCCAAACGAAGCTGCCACCAAATTCAAACAATGGATTGCTCACAGCGCCGACGAATTAGCACCCCTGAAAAACCACCAGATCAAACAAGGTAACAAAAAGGCCCCCTGGTTCAACGATGACCTTAAGAAATCCAAGAAACTATGCCGCACTCTCGAAAAAACATGGAGAAAATACCCAACCACTGACAACCTGACCACCTTCAAGGCAGCCACCCGCAAACACCACCAACTAATCCGATCCACCAAGAAATCAGCATTCCAGGATCGACTCGACAACAACGCCCATAACAGCAAGGAACTATTCAACATCGTCAAAGATTTTACCAATCCAACCACAGCCTCTAACGACATCACCCCCTCCCAAAACCTTTGCGACTTGCTATCCTCTTTCTTCTACAACAAAACCGCCGACATACATAACAGCTTTAAGAACATCTCCATAGAACAGTCCACTCCACCCACCACCAAACCGGAACCGCTCGCTAACAACCTTAGCGCCTGGAACCCAATCACAACTGAAGACACCATCCGCCTAATGAACTCCATCCATTCAGGTTCGCCCACCGACCCATGTCCCCACCACATCTTTAACAAAGCAGACTCCATCATCGCACCCCATCTCCGTGATATCATCAACTGCTCCTTCAACTCCGCTACCTTCCCAGAAAGCTGGAAACACGCCGAACTCAGCGCCCTTCTGAAGAAACCCACAGCAGACCCCTCTGAACTTAAGAACTACCGCCCCCTCTCCCTCCTCCCATTCCCTGCCAAAGTCATTGAAAAAGCCGTCAATAGCCAGCTCGCCGCCTTCCTAGAATCCAACAACTCCCTCGACTCTACACAGTCCGGCTTCCGAGCCAAACACAGCACTGAAACCGCCCTCATTGCAGCGACAGACGACATCCGAACGCTGCTGGACAACAGAGAAACAGTTGCCCTCATCCTACTCGACCTCTCCGCCGCCTTCGACACAGTCTGCCATAGCACCCTCATACAATGCCTTAGCAACATCGGAATACAAGGAAAAGCCTTGGAATGGATCATCTCGTTCCTCGACGGAAGAACACAGAGAGTCCGCCTCCCCCCTTTCAAATCAGAGGCCACCGAAGTCATCTGCGGAGTACCACAAGGATCATCACTCAGTCCCACCCTCTTCAACGTCTACATGAGTCCCCTTGCATCCATCGCGCAACAACACAACCTTAACATCATCTCCTATGCAGACGACAACCAACTGATCCTTTCCCTCACCAAGGACCCTAACATCGCCAAAACCAATCTTCATGAAGGCATGAAAGAAGTAGCCGAATGGATGAAAAACAGCTGCCTAAAACTCAACTCAGACAAAATGGAAGTTCTCATCCTTGGATCTTCCCCCTCTGCCTGGGACGACTCTTGGTGGCCACCGGCACTGGGCACAGCTCCCATACCCACGGACCACGCACGCAACCTAGGCGTCATCCTCGACTCCTCCCTCTTGATGACCAAACAAGTTAACGCCGTCTCATCTTCCTGCTTCAACGTACTTCGTATGCTTAAAAAAATCTTCCGTTGGATCCCCACCGAAACAAGAAAGACGGTCACCCACGCACTAGTCACTAGCCGACTGGACTATGGAAACACTCTCTACGCCGGAACCACAGCCAAATTACAGACAAAACTCCAACGCATCCAAAATGCTTCAGCCAGACTCACACTGGACATCCCTCGCCAAGCTCACATTACCGGCCACCTGAAAGACCTCCACTGGCTCCCCGTCAACAAGAGAATACCGTTCCGTCTCCTCACCCACGCACACAAGGCCCTCTACAAACTAGGACCCGACTGCCTCAACACAAGACTGTCCTTCTACACACCCACCCGCCAACTAAGATCCTCCAACCAAGCGCTCGCCACAGTTCCGCGCATCCACAGATCCACCATGGGAGGAAGATCTTTCTCCTACCTGGCGGCCAAGACCTGGAATTCTCTCCCCACCTACCTCCGCCTCACACATAACCACTTGTCTTTCAGAAAGGAACTTAAAACCTGGCTATTCGATAAATAACGATCCCCCTCCCAAAAGCGCCTTGAGACCCTCTGGGTGAGTAGTGAGCTATACAAATTCCTGAACTTGAACTTGAACTCTAATCTGTGACAGGACATTTTTAACTTTTAAAGAGGCCAGTCCACAGGACGGGGAGGCAGGGGGGAAGTAAGGAATCTCGGGTTAGATTAGGCATTCACCAGAAAGTGGCTTACCAAGGTTAAGTAGCTTGTTCTTCTGATGGGTACTTCTAACAGCAGACTCCTCGCCTTTAGAATAGACACCATAGCAGTCGGAGGGTCGAGGCACTGGATTCAGACTAAAAGTCCTGCCAAACCAAGCAGGTGAATTCACCATCTTGATGGGTTTAGCCGTCAGGGCAGCAGTGTTTCATGAATGTAGGTACCAAGGCCCACATTGCAGTCTGGCAGATATCAAAAATTGGCATCCCTCATGCCAATACTATTGTAGGCACAGGGTCAAGACTGATTTGCATATAGCCAGGTTTAAACTGAAGTGGCAAAGTGAGTTAAAGAACGATGGATTTAACCCAGATCTCTTGACAGGGGTTGAATTTTATTTGTTCTGCATTCCATCCATCAATTGTGTGTCTTTTGCTTCCTAACACCATTGTAGCGGCATTAGCCCTGGTGGGATGGGTTCTCAGATCTGGGCCTGCTCTTTGGCCAGTGCGTAGCAGATCCTGATACAGTGGACAAGCCAACATGATAGGGTTCTCTTTGGCACCGCCTTACCTTCCTTCGCACCTGACAACCGGACAGAGCCGACCGTATGCCCGATGGTCTTTCATTCAAGGCAATGGAGCCTCTCCTTTTCCTTCAAGGGGCGAGGCAGAGCAAAGAATGCCGACAGCGTGATCGATTGGCCAATGTGTAAGGGTGGCATGACTTTAGGAAGGAAAGCCACCCATAGCACTATCTTTTCCTGAAAGAAGTTGATGTGGGGCAATTTACCAGGAACACCTTCAGTGACAACAATAAGGGCATCAACCAAGGAGTTGGCAATTCAAAGGCAGTTAGTTGGTGCCAGTCAATCTCCTCACCTGGAGGAGTGGGTTGTGGAGACACGGGCGCTAGACAGTGCCATGGTGCTAATACAGAAGTTCCTCTAAGTGGTAGCTTGCTCAGAAGGCAAATGCTCAGAAGTTCTGGGTATCTGTGGAATGATGATTATTGTACATTGTGTATTTATGCATTATTCAATGTGTTAATTTTCTTTCCAAAACAAAATAAAAATATTAAATTAAAAGAAAAAGAAGTTCTGGGTATTGCACACTCCTGGCCTAGTCTAGGAAAAACAGAATGACTTGGGCCCACTCTGTTCTGCTCTGCAGGAGACACAGTGGTAAGAATATGTACAGGAGCCCAACAAATGCCTTCCAGAAAACTCCAGCACGCAAAACTGCTGGCACTGCTCGATCTCAAAAGTAGCGAACAGATAAAGCCAGGGAGTTTCCCACTGATAAAGAAGCCCGACACCACATCAGGGTGGGCATGGCATTCGGGGACTCTGTCAGGTGCCTGGCGACACCAGGAAGATGCTCTGGCGATCCAGCCACCAGCTGAGACGAAAGTCCTCCTGGCACCTGATCCATGACGCCAATCTGCCCTGCTCATTGCTGTGCCACATGGCAATATTGTCATTTGTGAGGACATGCACCAAACTCCCCCGATAGACGTCAGATGGGCTTTGAGGGCCAGAGCTCCAGCAGGTTGATATAGAGCTGGATCCCCATCGTAGATTAGAGACCCGAGATGTCCACCTTTTCTCGGTGATCCTCCCAAACCTAACTCTGATGCATCTATCACAAGTGCGAACTCTGGATGGGGAATCCAGAATTGTCCGATGAAGGTCTGGTTGGCGTCCGTTAGACACCAATGCAGGTCCCGAGCCATCATCCTTCCATTTCTGAATGGAATGTGAAAGGCAGCCCTGATGTTGAACCTGTTGGGATCAGAGATTCCCTGATGTTAAACTGTTGGGATCAGAGATTCCCTGATGTTAAACTGTTGGGATCAGAGATTCCCTGATGTTGGACCTGTTGGGATCAGAGATTCCCTGATGTTGGACCTGTTGGGATCAGAGATTCCCTGATGTTGGACCTGTTGGGATCAGAGATTCCCTGATGTTAAACTGTTGGGATCAGAGATTCCCTGATGTTGAACCTGTTGGGAGCAGAGATTCCCTGATGTTGAACCTGTTGGGAGCAGAGATTCCCTGATGTGGAACCTGTTGGGATCAGAGATTCCCTGATGTTGAACCTGTTGGGATCAGAGATTCCCTGATGTTGAACCTGTTGGGAGCAGAGATTCCCTGATGTAGAACCTGTTGGGAGCAGAGATTCCCTGATGTTGAACCTGTTGGGATCAGAGATTCCCTGATGTTGAACCTGTTGGGATCAGAGATTCCCTGATGTTGAACCTGTTGGGATCAGAGATTCCCTGATGTTGAACCTGTTGGGATCAGAGATTCCCTGATGTTGAACCTGTTGGGATCAGAGATTCCCTGATGTTGAACCTGTTGGGAGAAGAATATGATACACAGAATGGTATAGAACATAGAATCAATGGGAACTCTGAGTGTCCGAATCAGACCGCCCGGCTGGGGGAGCACAAATGTCGCCACGGTAAGCATTCCACGGCCCCCAAACCTTTATCCACTTTTCAGGGCAGCCCCTCGCAACATACACGGCACGCTCTCGGAACATACACCAGTCCAGATCCTGGGCCCATTTAGTGTGCTGCGGTGGTTGAGTTGCTCCCCAAAGCTGTGCTATATTACGCTTCGCAATCATGCAGGCCAGTGTAACCCATTGCTTTAGGTATTGATTGAGATCCGTGGGTTCCCAGATAATTAAGAGACATCTGCGCGCTTCCAATCGCACCTCATAGCCCAGGACCTCGGTCAATGTGTCGTGAGTGGCGCGCCAATAATTCTGAACACTATCGCAGTGCCACAGTATGTGCAAAAACGTCGCAACCTCTCCACAGCCTCTCTTGCATTCGCCATTCGTACTCCATCCCATCCTCACCAGACCCGTGACATACGACCTATGTAAGATCTTTAATTGCAACTGACGCAACCTCATCTGTATCGCCACTACTCTAGGGGAGGACACAGCTTCAACCCAATCCTCATCGTCTATCTCCAAACCATCAGCAACCCACGCAACCCTGAGAGACCCCAACGGGTCTTCCATGTGATTGATCAACTTTCGATAGATCAATGAAATGGTTTTCTCTGGTATATGCCCATCCAATACAGGGGAGGCCTCGGGGAGGGTTTCTCCCGGTAGCACATGGGAGAGGAGGGCATGCCTGACCTGCAGATAACGAAATCGCTCATTGTTATGAAGGTGATGTCTCTGCTGGAGCGCTTCGAAGGACAGTACTTCCCCTTTCCCCCAGACATCTTTAATCTGGCCAATACCAATCAACTCCCACTTGTCAAATCCTTTGGTGGTCCACAGATTGCCCAACTTGGCGGAGCTAAAGAGAGGGGTCGCGAGAGGCAATCTCCGTTCCAATCCCATACTCCTGTTAGCCGCATGCCAGACCTTCACCGCATGCGAGGTGGGGCCCGCGAGCGAAAACCGTCCCGGACGATTATACAAAGCCCGAAGGAAATCTCCCCCGGGAGATTGACTATGATCCATAGAATATCCAAGATCTCCAGGCAAGCCATAAACTATCTGATTAATAGCTGCCAACTGGGAGGCCCAATAATTTTTCTTCAGATCAGGAAGCCCGATACCTCCATCATACCAAGCCAAGGTGAGTTTAGGATAAGCGATACGGGGTCTACCATCCCATATAAGTTGTCTCTGAAGCACCTCCATCTCCTTAAAATATTTAGCGGGAACAGGGTCCATAGTGTTTTGGAGAGCATATAAGAACCGAGGAAGCGCCAACATTTTAAACAATACTGCTCTGCCCAGGAGAGACAGAGGCAACACCCCCCAGCGCTGAATATCAGTGCGTAATCTTGCCAGCGGAGGCAACAAGTTCTCCACATATCTCGTCTTGGCATCCAAGGCAATATAAATTCCCAAATACACAAAGCCCGTGGTAGTAATTTGAAGGGGGCAGGTCTGTGGAATCACCGGCGGGTTTCCCGACAGTACTAACATTACAGACTTCGCCCAATTAATAGCAAAGCCCGAGAACTCACCAAACACTCTGAGAATGTCGAGAAAGACAAGCAAAGAGGACCAAGGCGAAGTAAGATAAAGAAGCACATCATCAGCATAAAGCAAAATCTTGTCTTCCCAATCCAGGGACCGCCGCAGCCCACGCACAGACCTATCCCATCTGACCCAAGCCGCCAATGGCTCCAGCGCCAACGCAAAGAGAAGGGGCGACAGAGGACATCCCTGCCGTGTCTCTCTCTCCAAAGCAAAATCACCGGATTGACAGTTGTTCACAACAACGCGAGCTAAAGGGGCAGTGTATAGCAGACGCACCCATCCAATAAACTCAGCCCGAAACCCAGCTTCTCCAACACGGCAAATAGGTACCACCATTCGACCCGGTCAAAAGCCATGGTGGCGCCAGGGACACCAACACGGCTGGTTGCGACAAATCTCGGGCCCTACCCAGTACTCTGTGTAAACGCCGAAGGTTCAACGCAGTGTTGCGGCGTGGCATAAAGCCCGACTGGTCCGGGTGTAACAAGGTGGAGATCACCTTTACCAAGCTGATCGCTAGTACTTTGGCCAAGATCTTGGGTTCCGCGTTAAGCAGAGAGATGGGCCTATAGGAAGAAGGGGAGGTTTGGGGTTTCCCTGGCTTGTGGATAATGACAATATTTGCGATCCGCTGATCATAGGGGAGGCTACCAGACTCTTTACTCTCAAGAAACATGGCTGTAATATGCGGCGCAATTTTGTAAGCATTCAATTTAAAGAGTTCAATCGGAATACCATTGGGACCTGTCGCCTTCCCCGAGTTAATCCTCTTGATGGCACCCGCTATTTCGTCATCCGTGATCGCAGAATCCGTATATTTTCGATCTTCCTCAGACAAACTAGGCATGATAATGTCTCTAATCATCTCGGCTTGCTGGGCGCCAGTATATGCGTCTGAGGAAGCATAAACACTCTGATAGTAGCAGCCAAAGGAATCCGCGATCCTCTGAGGATCCGTAAGAGCCTCAGGACCGTCACTCTCAAGCTCCGGTACCAACCGAGAGGCGCGTTCTCCACGCTCGAGCCACGCTATAAGATTGCCAGCTCTATTGCCGTGCTCATAAATCCTACTCTGGACATCATTATGTTGCGTCACCGCCGATTCCCTGGACAGTCTGTGGTACTCGTCCTGCTTGAGGTGCAGCTGATGCTGATTCTCAACCGAAGCCCCACCAGCAACTTGCTTCTCCAAATCAACAACCTCCGCCTCAACAGTTTTAATCTCCGCCAAGCGTCTCTTTTTCTTACCCGCGATGAGAGACAAGGCCTCTCCGCGTAGAACAACTTTATAGGCCTCCCATAGCGTCCGCGCAGAATCCACTGTACCCTGATTATGTTGAAAGTACTGTTCCGAAGCCCTACATATTTCTGTCCTAATGACGGGGTCTCGAAGATCACAGGCATTGATAGGCGCCACTCTACCCACCGCAGGCTGTCCCATCTCAACTCGAACCCAAACTGGGGAGTGATCGGAAACACCCCTACCCAAATAACGCGCCTCCCTGATAGTGTCTGCCATGGCCGCCGGCAATAGGATATAGTCAAGTCGCGACATAGAGCCATGTGCCACCGAGAGATGTGTATAGCTCCGTAGTGCAGGATTCAAGAGACGCCACACATCAATCAAACCTAAAGAATCCAAAAATTCGGGGAGCCATTGACTCGATGGGGGGAGCGTTCTCGGCGGGGTACGGTCTAAACTGCTATCAACAACGGTATTAAAGTCGCCACCAAGAACTAGAAGACCAAGTGGGAGTGAAAGAAAAACCTTAGCAAGATCCTTAAAGGTGTCAGATTGGAGGCCCGGGGGAACATAGGTGGAAGGAAAAGTGACAACTTTACCCGCGACCCTCCCAGAGACACCCACATATCTGCCCCGCTGATCAGACCACACAGCCTGAACCTCCTATGGAAAGGACTTCTTCACCAAGATTCCAACCCCCTGGAGCCTGTCGAGAACCGCGCATGCGCAATCAGTTTATATCCCCCTCTATGAAGGGCCATACAACGGTTACCAACAAGATGTGTCTCCTGGAAAAGTACCACATCGGGTGAATGATGCCTGATTAGCTGGCCAACCATACCTCTCTTAATTTTGTCACCCAAACCATTCACGTTCCAACTCAACACCCGGATCCCCAATCCATGATTAGAGCAAGACATTCACCCCACTCCACACACGCACATTCACATCTGCCAACACCCAATGCAATTCAAAACGAAACTGAAACCAAAAAGAAACAAAGAACTCCCCCCCCCTCAAAACTCCACCCCCCTCCCTGCACCCCTGCATTAGGACAACGCCCCAACACCAACTCGCAGTGTGCCTGTCGCCCCTCCCAACAATGGTAACTAAAAGTAGGAAGAGAAGGCGCCTGCCGCACAGCTCCAAACCCCTTCCCCCAAGAATCATGCCGGAGGAACAAACGTATTAGCCCAAAGCATTACTGTTACATTAAGAAAAGGTTATATCCACCCCGTGTCCGAAGATCCATTGAATCGTACAATACAGAAGTCTCTCATCCCGGGCCCTGCCGCTCATCTTCAGCCTCTTGTCGCCGGTCTTCAGTCCCATCAGCCATCACAGTGTCCAACCAATCCGATGCCACCTCTGCCTTGTCAAAAAACCATGTCTTCCCTTTCGCTTCGACTCGTAGCTTGGCAGGATATAGCATCGAGTATTTCATCTCTTTGTCTCTCATCCTCCGCTTGACTTGGAGGAAACTCTGACGCATCCTCTGTACAGCTTGTGTAAAGTCCGGAAAGAAGGACACAGTAGCATTTTCATAGCATAGCGGGCCGTCCGCCCGTGAGGCCTGAAGTATGACATCACGGACCCGAAAATTCAGGACCCTCGCGATCATGTGTCTAGGTGGCGCCCCTACTTTTGGGGGCCCGCCCGGAACTCTATGTGCCCTCTCCACTGTAAAAAGCTTGCTGAGTCCCTTAGGCTTCAAATGTTTAAGGATCAGGTCTTCCACAAAGAGATCAGGGGTACGATCTTCTGCCTATTCCGGTACACCTAGGATGCGAACATTGTTGCGCCGATTACGGCCCTCATATTCATCCAGCAGCCATCGGGTCTCCTCCCTTGCCGCTTGGAATGCCCGGATCTCTCTCTGCACTTCAGCGACGTCGTCTACCAGGCTGGTCGTCTTGATGTCCAGAGACTTCACTTTTTCGCTAATCTTAGCGTGATCCGTGCGCAGAAGGTTAACATCAATTTTAACCTAGTCCAGTTTGGTATCAAGCGCATCCATCCTGGTCCCCATAGACGCCTCAATCCTAGTGACGACATCCATTATGTCTTTCAGAGATGGCTCGGAGCCGCCACTTGGGGAGGCTAGTCTGGTTGCGGGGTGTTGCCTCTGGTCGCTCGGAGATCCCTTAGGAAGCGTATCTCTGTCCAGTTTATTGGACTGGACCGCTCTCTGTCCTCTCCCACCTTTGGGGGGAGGTTTCTCGATCTCCGGCCTTGCCGCCATGGTGGGTGATCGAGGGGCTTCAATCGACCGACCAATGTCGCACAAATTCACACCTCCGACAACACTTCACACCTCCTCAGCGCTCCGCGAGCCGAACCAATAACAGTCAATTAGTGCAGAGAGGGCCCCCTCAAAACGCCCAATCATCAGGGATAATTCCTGGTAGCGATTTCCAGAAGAGGCACCACTTCCGGTCGACACTGCCGCTGTTGTCGCATTAGCGCCCGGCCACAACTGCCACCACGGTCCGCGGCTCTGGCGACGGAAAGGCCCAAAACTTCAGACGACGATCCGGGAGGGTAGAATTGCACCTTTCGAGCAGCAATTTCACCAGAGGGCAGCAACACTATTCCCCCATCGAATACGGTCCTCAGGTCACAGGATATCTGGCAGGATAGACAAACGGGGGAACAGGTCTTACGTAGCTACATGATCACGCGGCCATCTTGGTCCCGTGCTAGGCTCCTCCCCCACGAGCCCTCCTTTTATTGAGAAATGGGAATGCATGCACTCCTGATGTCTGAATTGGGGAAACAGCCACTGCCGTCACCTTTTGTGAACACCCAGGAGGTCAAGGTAAGGCTGAAGGGAAGCATGTACCACAGGACGGGTATATGGATATATACATCCTGGAAGTCCTAGAACACCATCCAGTTTCCTGGCTACAGATAAGAATTCATCTTAGCTTGGGTGGTCATTTTGAGTTTGTCCTTCCGTAGAAAGATATTCAATGGGCAGAGGTCCAAAAGAGTCCTGAAGGTCCAATTCCTTCCCTTGAACGAATAGCACCCTTCCCATTTTTCATTTTCAGTCGTAAGAATAGAGAGTGAAAGACTGACCTCCTGCAGCAGGATAACAGAGTGCTTCCCTGAAATTTGCTCTGGTGTGGGAGGTAAAATAAGGCGAACAATCAGTAAGCCCCCATCAGTTGATCTTGAGCTGGGGGGAAAATGTTGTCTCCTGCCTCCTAACAGCCGGGTATCAATGAATCAAGGATTTATAAAGCACGTCAAATCACCCGTGAGGATCTTAAGGCGCTGGAGTTTCTAACTACTTCATGGTGATCGGTTCACTCAGTCGCAATGAGGGAAAAACAAGGCGAAAACAGTGAAAACAAGGAAAAGCAGGGAGAAGGCACTCAAAAAATATGGCGGAAAAGCAAGGAGAAAGCAGTGAAAACGAGGAAAAGGACAAAGGGAAGGCACTAAAAAAGCAGTGAAAATGAGGGAAAAGCTAGGGAGTTGGCACTCAAAAAATGGGGGAAAAGGCAAGGAGAAATAAGTGAAAAATGAAGGAAAAAGCAAGGAGAAGGCTCTCAGAACATGGGGGAAAAAGCAGGAGAAAGCAGAGAAAATAAGAGAAAAGCATGGAGAAGGCTCTCACAAAATGGGGGAAAGCAGGAGAAAGCAGTAAAAAACAAGGTAAAAGCAAAGAAAAAGAAGTACAAATTAGGGATCAGCAAGGAGGAAGGAAGCAGCAAAAACCACGGAGAAGCAAGGAGAAGGTACTCAAAATAATGGAGGAATAAGCTAAGAGTAAGCAGTGAAAGAGATGGTAAAAGCAAGGAGAAGGTGAGAATTCGGTGAAAACAAAGGAATAGCAAGGAGAAGGCACTCAAAACACGGGGGCAAATCAAGGAGAAGACAGGAGCAAGAGCGATGCAGAAGCAAGGGGAGAGCGGGCCTGAGGGCAAACTAGAGCAGCTTGGTAGTGGTTTCAGCGGGGAAGGATGAATTGGTAGCCTCCTTTCCCTGCTGGCTTCACAATTCCTGCCATGCCCATTGCCTCAAAAGGACTGCACGGGCTGGTGGACAGGAGGTTGAGAGGGACGGCTTCGAATGGCCTCTACATTTCCTGAACGTCTGGGGAAATTGATCTGCTGGTGCCAGTAATCCTGAGGATCAGCGCTCGGGAGCCTTTTCTCTGAAGGGTTTGGATCCATCAAAAGGCACATCCATCAGAGATGCATGGACATCTCCAGAAAACCTGATCAGCCTCATTCAGGTGGGACTTCTGAGCACAACGCTGGTGCCAGAAGCTCTGACGATGCAGTCTCAGCACTGTCCAGCCTAGTCCAAGGGCACATGCTTAGCTATATCTGGGCGTCATGTATCATCTGGGCCAGAGACAACCTGAGGTCCTCTAGGGCCACCGTAAGGTCTCTCTGGGCTAAGTCCTAAAGTATGTGAATACCTGTCTATTAAGCAAACCGCACTGATTGATTAAAGTGCTAGGTTAGCTGATGAATACATTCTCTTTGTGAAATCCTATCTGGGGATTGTCCTTACTTGTTGAGGCCTGAACAATCAGGTTCTCCAGCACATGCCTAAAGACTGCATTTACCATGATGCTCGAGAGTTACACCCGCTGGTGAGGTCAGAAGTGTGCGACCCATAGACTTTTCACTTTATATGGTTCCCTTGAACCTTGGAGCTGACGAGCTCGGACACCGCATCTTCGCGCCATGAGGGGTACCAAACCTGTTAATACTTTGGCGACTTATCCAGTAATCCCTGAAGAAACCTACACTCTGCTGATGAGGAACAACAATTCCGAAACACCGGTGTACAGAGTTGGTGCTGCAACTTTGCCTGTTACACGTCCAGAGCTACGAAAGGCGCACACGCCTAAAGACTGCATTTACCATGATGCTCGAGGGTTACACCCGCTGGTGAGGTCAGAAGTGTGCGACCCATAGACTTTTCACTCCAGTGTTTGGTGTTCTGCTAGAAAGGTTGGGTCACGAGAAGCAGGTCTAAGCCACCAAGCTACATGTCAACTGTCTGGCGGACATGTTTTCGACTGTATAGCCATAAGGGCATCATATCAGTGAGGACTACATTAAATGTCACTAACAGCTCAGATTAAGTGAGCCCTGGCAGAGAATCTCAGTCAGAACATTCAGTTTTGCCTCAAAGGTGGGCAACTGCAGATTCTAATGTCTGAACTGCCCTTGCAGCCACCAGAGAAAACCAGTGGCGACTGGTGACATTTGAAAGTGGTGGGGCGTAAATACTACACTGTGGCGAGCGAGTGAGCCCGAACCACCTACGGAGGGTTCCGGGGGGGGGTTCTCCCCCCGGGAAAAATTTGAATAAAAGAGTGGGCAAATGGTGCATTTTCAAGCAAATTTGAGAAGCAGGAAGGTTAATACAGCAATTGTGAAATAGTAGGTATTACATTAATAAAGAGATGTCAAAGGAGGTGGTGGTCTCTTTCTCTCCCATTACAGAGTCCCCATAGTCTGACAATGGAGGTGGCTGTCTCTTTCCCTCCCATCACAGAGCTTCCTCAGTCTAGAACTGGAGGTGGCGGTCTCATTTCTTCTCATCACAGAGAGCTCCCTCCGCCTAACTCTGGAGGTGACGGTCTCAATCCCTCCCGTCACAGAGCTCCCTTTGTCTGACACTGAAGGTGGCGGTCTCTTTTCTTCCCATAGCAGAGCTCCCTGTGTCTGACACTAGAGGTGGCGGTCTCTTTCCTTTCCGTCCCGCAGCTGCATGTGTCTCGCAGTGAATGCGACCGTTCGGGTCTCATAGCTCCTTTTGTCGCTCACTGGAGATGAAGGTTTCTTTACCTCTCTTCCCACCGCTCCCTTGTCTGCAACTGGAGGAAGTCGTACCCCTCTCAAACCATAGCTGTCACTCAAGTGTAGTAGTGCCTACGCCTACCAAGAGGCAGGTTCTCTCACAAAAATGTAGAACTGAGTGGGAACGTACGGGACCCGACTTCCACACTTTTATTTTTGCTATTTACTTGTTAGACTTCTTCGGTTTTCAATATTCCGATGCCAATTTTTTGGGGAAATTGTTTTCGAAGTCTATAATTAGGGCGTTAACACCTGTAACTGTTGCCTCTTCTACCGCTATTGGCCCAAGGCGAAGGTAAGGGCATGTGCGGGGGGAAGGGTGAAGTTCCGTTAACCAGAAACTTAAGTGGATGCTTAAGTTAAGGTCGGCTCTTCCCATAAGCTGGTCTCAGTTGTGTTCACAAAAAGCACGACCTGCGTCAGCCTTGGACAATCCGTCTTGCAGGGAATCCATTCCATGAGGCGGCCCTATCAGCCTCCAGCGGTGAGAACAACCAGTGCATCAATAGCTAAATATATCCCTGCATAAATAAATAAGTACAGGGGTCCAAATTATTATTATTATTATTATTCTGAGTTTTGTATAGCGCCTGGTTACCGATAGGCATCCCAGCGCTTATCAGAACATAACACTACTAAAAGAATACAGGGATTAAACGGAGAACAAAAAAGTTTTTAAAAGTTTACGGAACCTGAGAAGACTGGCTTCGGAGCGCAGTTGAAGGGGCAATGAGTTCCACAAGGAGGCCACATTTATTGAGAACCTTCTGCCACCAGTTCTTGCTTTTTTCACCCTGCCAACATGGAGGAGATGTTGGTGGTCAGAGCAAAGGGAACGAGAGGCCTTGTAGGGCTGGACCATCTCCCCCAGAATGGGTGGACCTGCCCTGTGCAGAACTTTGTGGGCGATGCAGAGTGACTTGAATTTCACCCTGTCCCTCACAGGGAGCCAGTGCAGTGCCCTCAACGCCGGTTGGGCAGATTGACGCCTCGGGAGACCCGTCAAAAGCCTGGCAGGCGCGTTCTGCACTTGCTGCAGTCTGTTCAGGGTAGATTCGGGTGCGCCCAGGAATAGCGCATTGCTGAAATCCAGCCGCGAGATGATAAGTCCCTGGATGAGAAGCCTTCGAGTGGCCACTGGGAGCAGGGGCAGAATTTTCTGGGCTGAACGGAGCAGGCCAAAGCACACGCCAGCCGTCTTTTTGGCGTGGGTTTTAAACGATAGGTCCTGCTCCAGCCATACCCCCAAGCTCTTGATCTCCTGCTTGGGGGGGGGCATCGGTCCCAGGCAGTCTGGCCAGCTGCTGGGGGACAAAGATGGAGAGGAGTTCCCCAGCAACATCAGTTCCGTTTTGGAGCCATTTAACTTTAGGGCTGAGTTGCACATCCACGTGTAGATCTTTTCAAGACACGTGTGCAGCCGGTCGGGATGGTGCGCCGACTGGGAAAGGGCTACCACCAGCTGAGTATCATCAGCATAACTGATGATTTTAATACCCAGCGGCCGTACCACATTCTCCAGGGGGGCCATATAAACGTTGAATAAGGTAGGGCTCAGCGAAGAGCCCTGTGGCACACCGCACTGGAGAGGGGTAGAGGATGATTTTTCCTGGCCTTCCCACACCTCAAATGTACGACCTTCCAGGAAGGAGGCGAACCATTTGAGGGCAAAACCCGTGACTCCCACCCCCGACAGCCGTTGGAGAAGCACCTGATGGTCCACGGTGTCAAAAGCAGCGCTGAGGTCCAGGAGGATCACTGCCACTGATCCCCCCCGAATCCAGCGTGCTCCTAGCATTCTCCACGACCGCTAGCAGGGCGGTGTCGATCCCCTGACCGGGGCGAAAACCCGTTTGGGAGTCGGCCAGGAGGGAATTGGCTTCCAGGAAGTTGGAAAGGCGGCTATTCACCAGCTTCTCAGCCACCTTACTGATACCCGGCAGCAAAGAAATAGGCCGAAAGTTGGCAAGATCGGCGGGATCGAGGTTAGGCTTTTTCAAAAGAGCCTTGACCACCGCCCCTTTCCAACTGGGGGGGACCACCCCATGGGCGAGAGACAGGTTTATCAAGTCCGTCACAGGGCCGACGATAGTGGATGACACCTGTTTAAGATATTTAATAGGTGCTGGGTCTTTCGGGGAGCCGCTCTTCATAGATCTCAGCACCGACAAGACTTCCTCCTTAGTGACTGGACCGAGGGAGGCCAGCTCCACCAATTGTGACTCAGGTTCAGAGCTGGGATTGTCCTCCAAAGAGGAGACCTCACCTAGCCGGGGAAGGGAAGCCAATATGTTGTCAATTTTGCTTTTAAAATACAAGGCCAGTTCTGTGCATTTTTTGCGAGGGTCCTCGTGGAGAACCTGAGGATCGGGGGCATTGAGTAGCTCCTTAATGACCCTGAATGACTCTTTGGAAGAGTTGGCCGCAGAGCCAATACGCTCTTCAAAGAATCCTGATTTTGCCACCCGAATAGCGGATTTATACCTGCTCAGGGCCGCACGATATTCTATACGGCTCGCCTCACTCCAGTCTCTCCTCCAGGACCGCTCTAGCCTCTTGCATCCTTTCCTCAGGGTTCTTAATTCTGATGAATACCAAGGTGCCGAGCCCACTCTCTTCCCCCTCGTAAGTTGTTTCTTTTTGGGTAGGAGAGTGTCCAGAGAATCCACGAGCCAGGTATGGAAGTTCGCGTCAGCGACTATCGGGTTAGCTCCCTGAGAGGGTTGCGTGGCCTCCAAGTGTGCCGCCCAGGTGTCAACAGGGAGCCTCGACCAGGCTCTCTCCAGGGTGTGAACCCATGGGACCACCGCAGCTCGGCTGTCAAATTGCCATGATGCGGACACCAAATAATGGTCTGTCCAAGGTAGGGCAAGAGCCGGAGATGGAGTAAGATGGTCAAGATTAGAAAGTAAGGGATCAAGCAGATGGCCCTTCTCATGGGTCGCGCCCGAGTTAGCCAAATTGATTCCAAAAGATTTAAGATCATCGAGCAAATCGACTCCTGTGGCATTAGCAGGGTCCTCGAGATGGATATTAAAATCTCCGAGAACAACAAAGTTGGCAGTTGAAGAGGCAAGAAGAGCAGTAGTTTCCAAGAGAGAGTTAGGGAAACTGCCCAAGGGTCCGGGAGGGCGATAGATCAACAAGCCTACCAAAGACACTGTAGGTGACAGCCGAAGGGAGAACTGTAAGCTCTCACAATCAGCCACCCCTCCATTCTGGATCTTACAGGCGAGCGTGTCTCTGTAGAGAACTGCAGTTCCTCCTCCCCTCCCTTTAGGTCTATCAAGGTGGAGTATATGAAAGCCTGGGGGGAGTGCTCTGACCATGTCAGGGCCAGAGCTGGGGGAGAGCCAGGTCTCAGTGAGAAACAACACATCGAGCTCGTGGTCTAGGATGAGTGAATTGATTTCAATGGCATGGCTCGGCAAGGACCGGCAGTTTAGTAAAGCCATGGAAAGAACGGATTTCACAGCCACTGAATTGTGGCCGGAGGAACAAGCTCTGCACGGTAGAAATGGAATGGTCCCCATCTGTGCAAAGATACAACTAGTAGGGTGGGGCGGACGTAAGGCGATAAGGGCGTCTCTCCCATATTGGAGCCTGGTGGTGAGAGGCGTCAATGAGTGGGGCATGGGGGCAGGCCCTAGGCCCGCCTGGGCACGGACGGGCGCAGACGGGCAGGACTCTGGCACGACTCCGGCGCAGGTCACCCTCTGTTTCTTCCAGGGTTGTGATTCATACTGCAACACTTCCAGTGCACTGGCAGATACCTACAATATTTCTAGTGCAACGACTGGTGTGTACAGCTCTTCCAGTGCACGTTTCGTGCCTACAGCACTTTCAGCTCACTGTCTCCTGTTTGTAGAGTTTCCAGTGAAAGACACATGGCAACAGCACTTCCAGATCACAGATGCATAACTACACTACACCCAGTGCACCAACTCATTCCCAAAGCACTTCCAGTGCACCAACCAACATATAACTACAGCACTTCAAGTTAACCGCCTCATGCCTACAGCACTTCTAGCTCACAAAATCATGCCCATAGCGTTTGCAATGCTGCACCTCCTATCTACAGCGCTTGCAGTGGGCGGACAGGTAACAACTACACTTATACTGCAACAAATGGTGCCCACAAGACTTCCATTGCAGTGACTCATGTCTACAGAGCAACAAGTGCACCTACTTTTACCTACTGCACTGCGCAGTGATGCTGGGACACACTCCTCACTAAGCATGGGCGAATTTTGCGAATCTGGCGTTCGCGAATTTTGCGAATTTGCGAACTCGCAATCCGCAAAATCCGCGAATTCTCGCGAATTTGCCGAGTAGAATGTGGGCGAGTAGAATGTGCCCAATTTCACAGATTGAGTGCTGTTAGCCAGGAAGGAGGCTACAAGATCTCTGGCTAGATGGTTGACCCCCAATGTTGAGACGATTGTCGATCAAGATGGAATGATCGACCGTGTCGAAGGCGGCGGAAAGATCTAACAATATGAGGGCCGCCGCCCCGCCATGATCTAAGATTGTCCTGATCTCGTCAGCCGCCTTTATCAGTGCAGTTTCTGTCCCATGGCCTTGCCTAAACCCAAACTGGGTATCGTCCAGCAGGTGGTATTGATTGATGTAATCCGAAAGCTGATGGTTCATGAGGGATTCAAACATCTTTGCTGGGAAAGGGAGGCAGGCTATGGGTCTGTAGCTGGCTAGTTCTAAAGGGTCTGAAGATGTTTTTTTTAGCAGAGGCTTGATTACAGTTTTTTCCATATCTCAGGATAGTCACCAGAGAGAAACATGGAATTGCAGATGTCCATAAGTGGAGCGGTAATGGTTTCAGCAAGCAGATTGAATACTAGAGGTGGACAGGGGTCTAAAGGGGAGCCTGAGCTGATGGTGGCTGCGGATTTGCTAATTGTGTCAGCCGAAACGGGGTGAAAGAATGAAAAGGTCGGGCCAGCCGATATAGGCACAGGTCGAGAGTCTGAGACTTGAGGGTGGGTTAATGAGGAAAATGCTGAATATATTTTGATGACCTTGGTAGCGAAGTAATCGGCTAAGGAGTTACATAGGTCTTGGGATGGCTCAATAGCAGGAACTGATGGAGGAATAGATAGGGTGTTAACTATTTGAAACAGTTTTTTGGACGAATTTTGTGCAAGCTCGATTTGAGATAGGAAAAAGGCACTTTTATGAGAGATTATGGAACATTTATATATGGCTAAGTCAGCTTTATAGCATAGTTTGTCCTGGGGGCTATAATGCTTACGCCAGTGTCTCTCGAGGTTCCTGCAGTGCTGCCTCTGCAGTCTAAGGTCCTCCGAAAACCATCTCGCAGACGGAGTGGATCGATTTGGAAAGATTAATTTAGTAGGGACTACCGTGCTAGGGCATCCAGGAGCCAGTCCTGGTAACTGTTGGAGGCTTGAGTGGGATTTGAGGAAGCCTCATAAGGGGAGGTTGTAAGGATCTGAGTGAGAAGAGAAGGGTCTACATTTTTCCAGTCTCGAATCCTTTGCGCAAATCGCGATTTAGACTGCGATGGATTGGGGTTATGAGCTTTTATGCTGAAAATGACTACTTCATGGTCTGACCAGGTCAGGGGGAGCACCTTAATCAAGGATATAACCGGACTATTAGTGAACAACCCATCGAGGGTGTGACCCGCTTGATGAGTCGGGACTGAGACGTACTGATCTAGTCCTACCGCTGCCAGGTCCGTGGTGATTTGGAACGTATCTTTGTCCGTGGGGGATTCTAGATAGAAATTGAAATCTCCCAGGATTGTGTAGTCCGTTAGTCCTGACAGAGGTTCTATTATGTCATCGAGAGTTGAGAGAAAACGTTTACGTGAACCTGGGGGTCGGTAAAGGAGAGTACCTTTGAATACTTGATTGTTATTCAGTGAGATGGAAAACTTAAGGGCCTCACAGTCCAGACTAGAAATCGGTCCAGTTTTTGTAGGATATATAGCTTTATGAATGATAGCAAGTCCCCCGCCCTTACCTGAGGGCCTGTCTAGTCTGGACACACAGAAACCCTCAGGGATGGCTGAGCCGAAGTCTGGTCCTCTAGCCGCATCACCCCAGGTTTCCGTAATAAACAGAATATCCAGCTCTTGACTCGTGATTAGCTCCAAAATTTCTAAATTGTGCTTAGGTAAGGAGCGTGCGTTTATAAGGGCGGCACTTTCACCAGTGAAGCAGCACAGGCCGGAAATGTAAACAGACAAATTGTCAAAGCTGTCAATTCGTCTGCTTACATTCTTGCTGCCCGAACTGCAGTGAGCAGTTTCTTGATGAATGCCTAGTGGGGCGCTGCCCCAGCGCCCCTTTAAAACAAGACACTTTTTTCTGTCAATCGCCTATGTGGGGAGTTTAGTTTTGGTTCAGGAGATGTATCCAGTGCGCTGGCATTGTCAAGGTCTAGATACAGTCTGTGTAAAGAGGAGTGGGAAACGTGTCCCAATCCTCATCATCGTCAGTGTCCTGAGGGGCAATATGTCTCCTCTACTGGGTCAGAATCAAAGCCAAAAAGAAAATGCAGTCTCTGCTGGTATTGGCGCTGAGGCAGAGGTCTCAGATTAGTCAGGCTGTATGACAACTGGTTGCCCTTTGGTAGTTTCATAGCGGGCACTGGCCTGGATTTGGTCGACATCTGCTGCTAGGGGTCTGAGATGGGCATCAAAATCTGGTCTTCTATCCGCATTGGCAGAGTCGATGCCGGTACAGTAAGAACGCGCATTGACTGCTGCGCGAGTGGCAGCCTGTGACCGAGCCGGAGCAGGCCTTCTGATGTGTACCAATGGGCAGATGGTATCAGGGTGAGGATCCGACTGGAGATCCTGCCTCTTTGTGGTGCCCAAAGGTGCGCCAGAGGGATCCAGATTCACACCAAACATTTGCAGCATCTCCTCTTTGAAGGCAGCTTTCTGCTGTGGTGTTGACAAAAGCCCAGGAAACTTAGTGGCTTGAAGGAACCCACTGCGGAATTGGTTAGTATTCTGGGGGCTTCGAACAGGTCTGATTCGCATCTTGCCACCCTCGTGCCTTCCTGGCGGATTTTGAGTGAAGGGATGGGGTTGAGTCCTGCTTTGTCTTTTAACTCTTGTGCATGGACTTTGATTTGAACTTACTGCAAAGCGTGAGCTAGACGTTTCGTGGAAGCAGCCTTCTGACTTGGAGCTTCGATCGTCCCCTCTTTTTGGCACTGAGTGCATGAGGGCACACTTGTTGTGCGACAGGCAGCAAAATCATAGCTCATGCGTGTTCAACACTGACATCTGCTTCTTTCAGTCTCAGCATGGGTTGAAGACTGTGATTTTCAATGGGGCCATCTTTACCTCGTACAGTTTCAAAAAGTTTGAAATCAACGAAAGACCGATGAAGTCTGGAGCAGAGCCTAGTGGTGGCGCTTATGTGCACTCCTCTCACTTCAAGGAGTCTCCTTCCACGCACCCAAGAGAAACCTCCACTCAGCCGACCTGACCGAAACCCCGTGCATCCGGAGAGCCAGAACGGGTGGAAGAGCCTACTCCTACTTCGCGGCAAAACCCTGGAACAAGCTCCTGCTGAACATCAGACGTTCCCCCACTCTGGACACCTTCAAGAGGAGCCTGAAGACCTGGAACGAGCTCCCAGTCGACATCAGACGCTCCCCGATCCTGCACACCTTCAGGAAGAGCCGCAAGACCTGGCTCTTTGGTTGATTCAGA
Source organism: Lissotriton vulgaris (assembly GCF_964263255.1). NCBI lineage: Eukaryota > Metazoa > Chordata > Amphibia > Caudata > Salamandridae > Lissotriton > Lissotriton vulgaris. Next base: position 1,579,405,907 of record NC_141696.1, read on the forward strand.
CCTGCACGCCTCCTCCACCCCCCCACGCCTTGAGACCCTCACGGGTGAGTAGAGCACTTCACAAATCCCGGTTTGATTGATTGACGATTGTGTGGAGATACCGCCGAGCTGCACGATGCCAACTACCTGCATGTTGGAGCACTGCTAAAACATGCTCCAGATCAAGTCTGGCATGTGGGGATATTCTGAAAGTGAGGAATCTGCGGTTAGAAGCATCTATGAGAAAGGAACTTTCTTTGTTTATTCCTTACCCAAAGGTAGTGCCCAGACATCGAGAACTTCCACCACCACCAGCCGGCAGCTCAGTATTTCAATATTTGACGAGTGGGGACTTTTTCCAAGTGAACCTAAAGGTAAGAGATTGTGATAGTATGCTTTGAGAGGCCTAGGGTCTGATTTAGATGGTGAAGGATATCCCGTCCGCCGAATTATAAATCCCACCGGATATAATAGGATTTGTATTTCAGCAGATCCGTCACCGTTGTGACGGAGTAACCCATCTCCTCCTGTGATGACTGCTTAATGTGTCCTTCCACAGGAGACAGCATCTTTCTCTCTCGGCTTAGATATCAGAGGCGAGGTACCTGTCTGAGGTGAGCGTGTTCTGCTGCCAATGGGAATGTCCAATCTGCTCATCCTTCTCTGTTTTTCAGAGATGAATTAAATCAACCATCAAAAACAGGTTCATATTCCAAATAGTCTGTTGTCAGTGACACAGTACACTGACCTTCATTGAAATAGAACTATTAGTATGTACACAATCGGGTCTCCTGATAAGGGAGAAAGGGGAACAGCACTATTTTTTTATTTTATTTTTATTTTACGCAGTTTTATATAGCACGTACTTGACCTGAATCGGGTATCAGAGCACTTTACATAGCACCAGTTGCGTTACATGAGGACACATTCATTTTTTGTTAGGCACTGGGAGATTAAGTGATTTGCCCAGAAACATAGGATGTTCAGTGTCGTTGCCGAGACTCGAACCCAGTTCCCCAGATTCGAGGACGACCACCCTAGCTGTTAGGCCAATTCCTCTCCCCTATGACCCACTAAGGGATGGCAACAAGTACAGTAAAAGTACACATATATATAATACAGAGGGCAATGTAGCTGTTAACTACAAGCCAGAGCCCAGGAATGATGTACCCAGTTGAGGGGGCAGTCAATGGTGAGATGTATTCAGTTGAGGGGTAATGCTCCCAGAAGACATGGCTCTCTAGTTTCTTCCTGGCCTCCAGGAGCATCTAAGCAGTTCTGTTGTAAGTGGCAATGCTGAGCCAGATCCTGAGAACATTGATGGAGGGCCTGTCTTTTGGTTTTCTTGTTTTTGAAAGTTTCGGTCTCCTCTCTGCCAGCCAAACTTGGCTTGCCAGGTGTGCTGCGGCTTTGTTACTGATGGACCTTGTAGGCGATGCAGCTGGCCTTAAACAGGACACTGGCCTGGAGGTGGAACCAGTGTAGTTTCTTCAGATTTAGAGAACTTTTTATTTTAAGAAGAGATTTCATGAGCAGATTTTTCAAATACGGAAGCGATCATTTCGTTACAGCATATGTTTGAAAGTATATACACTTATTATCAAATGATATTTTTGATATGAACATAACATTAACAAAATAACTCCAATGCAGTTGTATGTGTCCAATTCATATATATTAGTTAGATAAAAATCATCATTTCTAAAGTGTGTGTCTTTTCTGTGCATCATAAGTTCTAATTTCAGAGTCTACAGTATCTGACATCGTCGCGAGTGCCGTTAGGACCGGCCCACGGTAGTCCGCCCATCTTTGCCATATTTTAGAATGTTTCTGTGGGCACCCATGGGCTTGACAGACAGGCATCTCCAACCCCATACAGAACTCCATTCCATTGCTCCATGCCCTGATCGTAGGGGGGTTTGTCTGATTTCCAAGTTCTGGCAATGTCACGTTTGACGATGGTGAAGCCTAACCAGAGGAGATGGTGTTTGTATTTATTACCACCTATTGTGTCTGTTATGTTTAGCAATGCCAATCTAGGGGATCTTAGTAATTCCCAACCGAGAACTTCAGCTAGGCATGTCAGCACCCCAGTCCAAAACCTGTCCAGAGCCGTACATGTACAAACGGTGTGTATAAAGGTTCCTTCGTCAGCTTGACAACGCAGGCAAACAGGAGACGAAGGGCAATGTTTTTGAAATTCAACAAACCGATAATGAGGCAAGCCGTTTTGGGTGGGCTACCTTTATGAGTATCATTGTGGCCTCTGGGAGTCTCCATACTGCAAGCACAGAGCCACTGATGCATTCTGCTAGTCATCTTCATCCAAGGTGACCCTTTCACACTAACATCAATCTAGAGTCGGCTGCTGAGCCTTCAATACCCATCTGTGATCTAGTCCAGGACTATGAAAGTCCACTTAAACTCTGGTGCTGAAACAGTGATGTCTGCTTCACCTAAAGTGTTAGGCCTTTAATGTCCGCTTAGCCTTTAGCCCTTTGATGTCTGCTTACCTCAGATGCTAGACCCTCGATGCTCACTTAGCCTTTTGATGTCCGCCTAACCTTAGATGCTAGACCCTCGATGCTCACTTAGCCTTTTGATGTCCGCCTAACCTTAGATGCTAGACCTTTGATGCGTGCTTAGCCTTTAGCCCTTCGATGTCCACCTAACCTTTGGTGCTGGACCCTCGATGCTCACTTAGCTTTTAGCCCTTCGATGTCCAATTAGCCTCTGGTGCTGGACCCTCGATGCTCGTTTTGCCTTTAGCCCTTTAGCCTTTAGCCCTTTGATGGCTGCTTCACCTCAGATGCTAGACCTTTGATGCTCACTTAGTCTTAGCCTTTTGATGTCTGCTTAACCTCAGATGCTAGACCCTCGATGCTCACTTTGCCTTTAGCCCTTCGATGTCCACTTAACCTCAGATGCTAGACCCTCGATACTTGCTTAGCCTTTAGCCCTTTGATGTTCGCTTAACCTCAGATGTTAGACCTTTGATGCTCGCTTAGCCTTTAGCCCTTTGATGTCCACCTAACCTTTGGTGCTGGACCCTCGATGTTTGCTTAGCTTTTAGCCCTTCGATGTCCGATTAACCTCTGGTGCTGGACCCTTGATGGTCACTTAGCCATTAGCCTTTTGGTGGCTGCTTAACCTCAGATGCTAGACCTTTGATGCTTGCTTAGCCTTTTGATGTCCGCTTAGCCTTAGATGCTAGACCTTAGATGCTCGCTTAGACTTTAGCCCTTCGATGTCCACCTAACCTTTGGTGCTGGACCCTCAATGCTCGCTTTGCCTTTAGCCTTTTGATGTCCGCTTCACCTTAGATGCTAGACCCTCGATGCTTGCTTAGCCTTTAGCCCTTTGATGTCCGCTTAACCTCAGATGCTAGACCTTTGATGCGTGCTTAGCCTTTAGCCCTTCGATGTCCACCCAACCTTTGGTGCTGGACCCTCGATGCTCGCTTAGCTTTTAGCCCTTTGATGTCCGATTAACCACTGGTGCTGGACCCTCGATGCTCGCTTTGCCTTTAGCCTTTTGGTGGCTGCTTAACGTCAGATGCTAGACCTTTGATGCTCGCTTAGCCTTTTGATGTCCGCTTAGCCTCAGATGCTAGACCTTAGATGCTCGCTTAGATTTTAGCCCTTCGATGTCCACCTAACCTTTGGTGCTGGATCCTCAATGCTCGCTTTGCCTTTAGCCATTTGATGTCTGCTTAACCTCAGATGCTAGACCTTTGATGTTCGCTTAGCCTTAGCCTTTTGAGGTCCACTTAGCCTCAGATGCTAGCCCTCAGATGATCGCTTAGACTTTAGCCCTTTGTGTCCACCTAACCATTGGTGCTGGACCCTTGATGCTCGCTTTGCCTTTAGCCGTTTGATATCTGCTTAACCTCAGATGCTAGACCTTTGATGCTCGCTTAGCCTTTTAGCCCTTCGATGTCCGTTTAAATCTGGTGCTGGTCCCTCAATGCCCACTTAGCTCTTCAATGCCCATTGTGCTTCTACTGTTGGATGCCCGCTTAGCCTTTAGCCTGTTGATGTCCACCTATACCACCCTGCTAGGCTCTTGACATCACTTCACTTAGCCTACAGCCTTTTGGTGCCTGCTAAGACTGCTGCTGAATCGCCGATGTACACTTAACTTCTGTTTCACTTAGCCTTTAGATTGTTGATATCCTCCTATACTATAGCGGACGTTACTTCCCTTAGCCGTTAGCACTTTGATGACTGCTAAGGCTGCTGCTGAAATATTGATGTACACTGTTTCAGTGCGCTCAACACCCACTTAGCCTTTAGCCCTTCAATATCCACTTAGACTCTAGGGCTGGGCCGCCAATGACATACAATAGCCTTATAGCCCGTCGTAGAGGGCTATAGCGGCTATTAAAGGCCCTCTCCATCGGCGAGGGCCTTTAACAATGGAGAGGGACTTTAATAGCCGGTATAGCCCAGCTACGAAGGGCTATAAGGCTAATAGAACATTCTGCCACTAGAGGGCAGAATGTTCTAACAATAAAAACAAAGCCTTATGGGAGCGTGAGGGGATTGGAATCCCCTCAGGCTCCCTGCAGCCTTTGTTCACAGCCACCGCAGTGAACAAAGAAAGATTGGAATGTTGGAGCTCCAAGCTTATACCAGCCATTATAAGCCCGGAGCACTCCATTGTTTTCAATGGAGCTCCCAACATTCCAATGTTCTAATAACCTTTAGCTATCTATCATGGGACCGCCAGATAGTACGATCTAGGGCCAAACTGTCCCAACTGTCGGGTGCAATCCTGAAAGTGGCTAATACTTCTTCCTTCAAGCCCATAAGTCCGGCCCTTGAAACTTACAAGACCCAGGCCAAGGCCGCGGCCATGTACGGCAGTGAACTATGGGGGTACAAAGCGGTGAAGGACTTAACAGTTGAAAATAGTTTTCTAAGGCGCCTTCTAGCCCTTCCAAGTTCCACGCCACTTCAGCCTCTGAGAATGGACATGGGTCTCCCCCCTATTGCAGAGGAGCTTGTGTCAAAGCCAGTGAAGTTCTGGCACAGGCTCTGGTCTACGGACGAACTTTATCACTATAGGGAGGATCTTATCCATGTCATGAGTTTAAACCGCAGTGGCAAAATCCCCTGGCTCACCTTTGTGGAAAATGAACTGTCTGCCATCAATCTCCGCGACCTGTGGGAGGACCCCACGCGAGGCTGCCAATCAATCTCGCGCAAAGCCCTGGCACAAATCTACAAAGCCAGGTCCCTTGCTCACCTGGTGGACGCTCAAAATAGCGGCACCTTAACCTTGCGATTTTTAGAATCCAAAAATTCATATGCTTTTGAACCTTTTATGGATTTTATCTTTCCCATCCTGGCGAGGAAACTGTATGTTCAATGGAGGCTTGGCACACTCCCCATTAACTCATACACTTGTAAGTGGACAAATGGGGGCGATAAAATATGCCCCTGCTGTAACAACCATGTGGAAGATGACCCCCACATCTTGTTTGTGTGCCCCGCATACCAAAGGCCCAGAAAATACTGGATAGCGCCGCTATGTAAGAACCTGGGGTTCAAAGAGTATGCACAGGCATACAGGATTTTGAAAACCAGCACCCTGGGTCACATTGTGTTCGCTGTTTCAAAATTTCTCATGGCCATATGGTTGATCAGAAAGAAAAGATCCACTGAAGTCCCCTGAACTTTTTTATGTAACTTTAAATTACCCCTCGCTGGGAGAGCGGACCTTATTTAAATGTATTTTAAAATAATGTATTTTAATGTTTGTAATGTTTGCATTGCATCTTTTATGGTCTATATGGCCGAAATAAAGAATTTTTGGAATTGGAATGGAATTGGAATAACCTTTAGCTCTTTGATTCCAGCTTGACTTCTGGTGCTGGATGTTCGATGTTCACTGAGGCTTCAGCCTCTCGATATCTGCTGGTTATGCAATACATACTTCGCTGTTAGTCTTTCCTTGCTCGCTTAACCTCTGGGACTGGACCCTCAATGCCCATGTAACCTCTGGTGATGGACCCTAAATGCCCATATAACCTCTGGTGTGGAACGCTCGATGCCCATGTAACCTATGGTGCGGGTCCCTCAAAGCACAAGTAACCTCTGGTGAGGGACCCTCAATGCCTGCTTAGTATTTAACCCTTCAATGTCCACTGTGCCTCTGGCCTCTCGATGGCCACATACCCTCTGGTGTGGAATGCTTGATGCCCATGTAACCTCTGGTGCTGGACCCTCAATGCCCAAATAACCTCTTGTGATGGACCCTCGATGCCCAAATAACCTCTTGTGCTGGACCCTCAATGCCCAAGTAACCTCTGGTGATGGACTCTCAATGCCCAAGTAAACTCTGATGATGGACGTCCAATGCCCAAGTAACCACTGGTGATGGACTCTCAATGCCCAAGTAACCTCTGGTGCTGGATCCTCAATGCCCATGTAACCTCTGGTGATAGACCCTCAATGCCCATGTAACCTCTGGCGAGGGACCCTCAATGCCCAAGTGGTGATGGACCCTCAATGCCCTTGTAACCTCCTGTGAAGGACCCTCAGTGCCCATGCAACCACTGGTGATGGACCCTCGATGCCTGCTTAGTATTTAGCCCTCAATGTCCACTGTGCCTCTGGTTCTGACCTCTCGATGGCCACATACCTTCTGGTGCTGTACCCTCAATGCCAATGTAACCTGTGGTGATGGACCTTCGATGCCCATGTAACCTCTGGTGATGGAACCTCAATGCTCATGTAACCTCTGGTGAGGTACCCTCAATGCCTAAGTAATCTCTGGTGCTGGACCCTCAATGCACATGTAACCTCTGGTGATGGACCCTCAATGGCCAAGTAACCTCTGGCGATGCTCCCTCAATGCCCAAGTAACCTCTGGCGATGGACTCTCAATGCCCAAGTGACCTCTGGTGATGGGCTCTCAATGCCCAAGTAACCTCTGGTGAGGAACTCTCAATACCTGCTTAGTATTTAATCTCTCCAATATCCACTGTGCCTCTGGTTCTGGCCTCTCAATGGCCACATACCCTCTGGTGTGGATCACTCAATGACTATGTCACCTCTGGTGATGGACCCTCAATGCCCAAATAACCTGTGGTGAGAGACCCTCAAAGCCTGCTTAGTATTTAGCCCTCAATGTCCACTGTGCCTCAGGTTCTGACCTCTCGATGGCCACATACCTTCTGGAGCTGTACCCTCAATGCCAATGTAACCTCTGGTGATGGACCCTCAATGCCCATGTAACCTCTGGTGATGGAACCTCATTGCCCATGTAACCTCTGGTGATGGACCCTCAATGCCCAAGTAACCTCTAGTGCTGGATCCTCAATGCACATGTAACCTCTGGTGATGGACCCTCAATGCCCAAGTAACCTCTGGTGAGGGACTCTCAATACCTGCTTAGTATTTAGCCCTCCAATATCCACTGTGCCTCTGGTTCTGGCCTCTTGATGGCAACATACGCTCTGGTGTGGAACACTCAATGACCCTCAATGCCAATGTAACCTCTGGCGATGGACCCTCAATGCCCAAATAACCTCTGGTGATAGACCCTCAAAGCCTGCTTAGTATTTAGCACTTCAATGTCCACTGTGCCTCTGGCCTCTCGATGGCCATATACCCTCTGTTGTGGAATGCTCGATGCTATGATGGGCTAAGTTAAAGAAGATCTCAGATATAAAGAAATATTGATTCATACTCAGAGATATTTGGTATGGTGTTGAGACCTAGTACAGAATGTCCCATCTCTTTGATGGCTCCGATAGTGATTCAAGATGCAAAACTGCAAGAGGTGTTAACTAAACATAAGTCATTATTTGAGGACAAGCTTGGCCTGGTTAAAGAGTTCGAACACAAGATCATTCTTAAGCCACATGCAGTTCCAATAGTATATAAGCTGAGGGTTACAACTTTAGATGTTATAGGTAGATTAAAGGAACACTGGGAAAAGTTATGGTAGAACAAAGAAATACAATCGATTGTCTCCTGACAATGGATTTCTCCCATAGCAGTAGCCCTTAAGAAATCTGAAGAACTCAGTCTATGTGTTGATCTCAGCTTGCTCAAAAAGCACCTTTTGGTGGACTGCTTTTCTCTTCCCAAAATCCAGGATATGTTAACTCAGCTGTGTGGAGACAATATTTTCTTACCACACTTGATTTGAGAGCAGCTTATTACCTGATGGAACTTTCTTCAGACTCTCATTCTCTAAAATTGTACAACATTCCTTTTGGTGCATAGAGGTTTCCTGTGCATGCCATTTGGTGTCATCTAAGCAGTGTCTGTTTTTCAAAAATGAATGTATCAGATTTTGGGGAAACTGGGTGGCATTTTAGCTTTTCTGGATGATAGTCTAATTTTCTTTGACACTGTTCAGTCACATTTGCAACTGTTGAGTAAAGTGTTGATAGTTTTAGGTAGCAATGATTTATAGTGTCAAAGGAAAAATGTAAATTCATGGTAGAAAAGGTTCAGTATTTAGGGCATAACATGTCGGCAGAAGGAATTACTCCTAAATAAATTCTTATTCAAGGAATAAACGGTAGTCCGTGTCCTATAAAGATCAGTTAAATCCATTCCTGGGACTGTGTAAATATTACTCGAGATTCGAGCAGAACTTTGCTCTCCAAACTGAACCTTTGAGGTAATTACTGAGGTCAGGTGAAAAATGTGTTTGGGGTCAGGAACAGTTCTCCAACAACAACAACAACAAAGGAGTTTATAAAGCGCCTGGTGACGCCATCACGGCGTGTCCCCGCGCTGTGGAAAGAAGTCAGGTGCATAGTAGGGAGTTACAGGGAAAACAGGTGAGTTTTTAAGCTTTTCCTGAAGGCAGTCTCTGAGTCCGCTAGTCTGATCTCCATAGGGAGAGCATTCCATTCCCTGGCGGCCATAACCCGAAAAGAGCGGCCACCCATTCTGGCCTTCCTAATACGAGGTACTGTGAGCAAGCCAGTTCCCCTGGAGCGAAGAGTTCTATTGGGCTCATAGGGAATGGCTAAGTCATTCATATAGGAAGGAGCTTTTTGGGAGATGATCCTATGGCACATTAGTAATGCTTTAAAGAGAATTCTCTTTTTTATGGGTAGCCAGTGGAGGGTATCTAGAGCAGGTTTGGATGGAGCTCTCTTGGGAAGTCTAAGGACTAGACGTGCTGCTGTGTTCTGCAGGACTTGAAGTCTCCTGATGTTATTTTGCGATGTTCCGAGCAGAAGCACATTCCCATAGTCTATTCTAGAAGTCACGAGCGCCTGTGTCATAGTGCGCCTTGCTTCAAGAGGGAGGAGATCCAGGGTACGGTTAAGGGTCTTCAAGACCCCATAGCATTTACCGACCACCCTGTTCACGTGGCAGTCGTAGGAGAGTTTAGGGTCAACCCAAATCCCCAGATTTTTGGCTGCTTCACAGGGGGTGGGTAGCGGCCCCAGACATGAAGGCCACCACTCCTTGGTCCAGCTCGAATCCCTACCTCCCATAACAAGAACCTCTGTTTTCGAGCCATTAAGCTTCAGGCAGTGTTGGGTCATCCAACCTGCCAGAGCTTGCATGCAGGATTTAAAGTTGTCTGGAGAGACAGAGGGGGCTTGGGATAGGGAGATGAGAAGTTGGGTATCGTCGGCATATGAGACTAATTCAATGCCGAACGATTGAACCACTTCAGCCAGAGGGGCCATATACAGGTTGAACAGGGTGGGGCTCAGGGCAGAGCCCTGCGGCACCCCCTGTTCCATATTTACTAAACTGAATCATTCATCATTTCTGCTCCTGGGCTTCAATCATTTGGAGATGAGGTATTGCTCATAGTCACAGTGGATGTCAGTAGCTTGGTAATTGGGGGCTGTGTTGAGTAAAATTGTAGAAGGAAAGAAGACAACTATTGTATTTGCATCCCCCCATCTAAAATCAGCAGAAAATAATTACAGCACTAATGAAAGGGGGCTTTGGTCTGTGTTTTGGGTGTAGTTTTACCCTCCAGGGATGTATTTTACCTTGAAATGAGATTTAAACATCTTGGAAAGTAACTTTACTAACCAAAGACCGGCATTGCCCAAACGTTTCGCATTCAATAGAATTACTAGGGGGTTGTGATCTATAATCAATATAAACTCCCTTCCCTACAGATAGGTGGACAAATTATGTGCACCCAAAACACAGGCCAAAGCCTTCACTTTATATAGAGCTGTAAATCTTTTCTGCTGATGTTAGACATGGAGAAAATTACAAAAAACAATTTGATGGACAGAATGTAGATCAATGTCTTACATTCACCCCAGTACAAGGATCTGGGCCTAAATCCATCGTTTTTTGCACTTCACACCACCCTGGGTCAGATAATGGCTTTATGCAAATCAGCTCTGCCCCTGTGCCCCATGGGAACAGTCCAGTCCGAACTACAACAGCCATATTTTTCCCAGACCGGAATCAAGCATCCGAGGACCGGACCGGTTTCGAGGTAACACCTCTCATCAGCCCGGCTAGCTTGACTCCAGTGGTGTGGAGGCTCTGGGACCCACGTCTGAGCTACCCCAGTACACTCAGGGAGAAAAGTACAAAAAACAATTTGATGGACAGAATGTAGATCAATGTCTTACATTCATCCCAGTACAAGGATCTGGGCCGAAATCCATCGTTTTTTGCACTCCACACCACCCTGGGTCAGATAATGGCTTTATGCAAATCAGCTCTGCCCCTGTGCCCCATGGGAACAGTCCAGTCCGAACTACAACAGCCATATCTTTCCCAGACCGGAATCAAGCATCCGAGGACCGGACCGGTTTCGAGGTAACACCTCTCATCAGCCCGGCTAGCTTGACTCCAGTGGTGTGGAGGCTCTGGGACCCACGTCTGAGCTACCCCAGTACACTCAGGGAGAAAATTACAAAAAACAATTTGATGGACAGAATGTAGATCAATGTCTTACATTTACCCCAGTACAAGGATCTGGGCCTAAATCCATCGTTTTTTGCACTCCACACCACCCTGGGTCAGATAATGGCTTTATGCAAATCAGCTCTGCCCCTGTGCCCCCTGGGAACAGTCCAGTCCGAACTACAACAGCCATATCTTTCCCAGACCGGAATCAAGCATCCGAGGAGCGGACCGGCGCCCTAAGTGCGCTGGGGATGCCCAGACGTGGGTCCCAGGCACTCCACACCACTGGAGTCAAGCTAGCCGGGCTGATGAGAGGTGTTACCTCGAAACCGGTCCGGTCCTCGGATGCTTGATTCCATTCTGGGAAGGACATGGCTTTTGTAGTTCGGACTGGACTGTTCCCATGGGGCACAGGGTCAGAGCTGATTTGCATATCGCCATTGTCTAACCCAGGGTGGTGTGGAGTGCCAAAAAACGATGGATTTGGGCCCAGATCTTTAGACTGGGGTGAATGTGTGACATTGATCCACATTCGGTCCATCACCTGTTTTGTTTGCGATGTTAGACATGGAGGCAGAGGCAAAAGTGTTCTTCTTTCCTTTTACAATTTGACTCAATAAGAATCTCCCCAGTTTGAAGACTGGGTTGTGGAGAAGGAATTCATCATCGGATGTTGTTGATGGTGTGGTGGCCTGGGCTGGACTGGCCATAGCAGGCACCGGTTGTTTTCCCGGTAGGCTGGAATGGTGGTTGCCAGTTTTTGAGTGGTGGGGGCTGTTGTTTTGTTACTGGGGGCCGGTTGGCAGCAGTGCCAGAATATCGGCCCTCGTAACAAAAGCTGCAGCAGTGTTTCCCACCAGCAGCCTCCTATGGAGCCAGTCTGACTTAATTGCCAGGGCTGTTTTTTTCGTTCTCATTCCGGCTGTGGTGGCGGCTGCAGAGAAAATCATCACACTACAGGAGTGGAATGAGTAAGCGGGCACATATATGTGCCAGAGAAACTTACGGAGGTCCTTGGCCGTGGATGGAATAGAGAAGGTTCGGTTCCAAGTGAAATAAAAGGGTATACCAAATCGGAGACAAGCCGAGGGTGGAAGAGGGGTTAATTTTGAGAGGAAAGTTGAGTCATTCCTATGGGGAATTTGAGAATGCAGCTTATCATATTCGCTCACCATGGTCACACTGGGTTAACGGAGATGATGACGAGGCTGAGGTTGTACTGCTGGTGGCCTGGTATGGATATGGACGTGGAGGTCTCAGTGAGCAGGTTTGTTGAGTATTCGTAAGATGATAAGGCCCTGCTCACGCACAATCTGCCAATATGTCCAGTGGAGTTTCCAAAGTCTCCTTGGAAGAAATTGGGGATGGATTTTATTAGGCCTATGCTTTCTTTATGTGAAGGCATGAGATTCAGATTGGTGGTGCTGACCCATCACTCAAAATAGGTCCTGTATAAATTCATGAGACCCAAACACAGGAAATGTTATAAGTTTTCTAAGACATCTCTTCCATCGTGAATGGATCCTATCTTCTCTGGTCACCGACAACGGAGTTCAGTGGAAATCTTTACAAATGAACTCTATTTTGAAGAAATTAGGGATTAGACATTTAACTACGGCCCTATATACAGTCCCAAGGGAAATGGCATGGTAGAAAGAGTGAACCACAGGTTGAAGGAGACTGTGCAGTTGGCTCTTTCTTCTGGTTAGAATGTGGAGGAAGCAAAACCAAAGGGGATGATGGACGGAGTGTTGAACATTGCAAGCACTCGCCCCCAGTCAAATGATCTGGGTTTAATCCATCATCATTCTGTAGCTCACTCCGCCACCCCAGTTAAGACATAGTCATTTGCAAATTAGTCTGACCCTGTGCCTCATGGGAACAGTCCAGCCCAAACTGCCAAGCCATGTCTTCCCTGGACCGGAAACATGCATCCTGGGACCGGTTTCTGGCTAATCAGCCGTCATCAGCCAGGCTAGCTTGAATTCAGTGGCAAAGTGAGCAAGGGACCCATGTCTGTCCCTTGCTTGGCAGTTTGTGCTGGACTGTTCCCATGAGGCACAGGGTCAGACTGATTTGCATATGACCATGTCTGAACTGGGGTGGCGGAGTGAGCTAAAGGTTGATGATGGATTAAACCCAGATCAGTTGACTGGGGGTGAGTGCTTACAATGTTCAACACTCCGTCCATCATCCCCTTTGGTTTTGCAATGTGGAGGAAGCAATTGCTGGAGTTATCTGAAGCTACCCTAACACCTTTCACTCCATGACAGGAGTGACTTCTTTTGTGTTGGTGCAAAGCAGATGCCCTTTTAATGGTTTGTTGCTTGAGTGGGTGGTAGAAAGAATAGGATTTGGTGAAAATGTTCCCAAGTTGGAGGAAATGAAAGCAAGAGTAGAGATGCAAGACCTGGCGAACAAACTCGGGTATGATCAGTTGAAAAATATCAAGCATGTTGCGTTCTGGGTGGGGGACCAGGTAAGGGTACAGAGACTTCCAAGTACTAGGAAGGGTGTAGGCCAACTGCCTCAGTAAGAACCCCACACGCACAATGATCCATGTTGGAACATAGAACCAGGCAACATCACAAAGGGTCCCTCTAAATTCTATCATAGAACAACAGTGGTAAGTGGTGGAGTAAAAAGAATATTGCTAAAGGAAATGGTGATGCTGAGGACCTGGTTGGGAGTGGAAAAGACTCAGTCTGTAAGAGTGGTATGAGTGAAAACACTGGTGCATAGTCCTATGAAGTCAGTCAGTCTCCTCTGAGCCCAATAGTTCTAAGTACATCTGGAATATTAGGAAGGGAAACACCTGTATATCCTGTAGATGAGAGTAGTGCTAGAGGAGCATCGTCAAACCTAAGTAGTCAGAGGACAACATTCTATCCCAGACAGGGGGCCCTTCTTACAGGGAAAGTGTTATTTAGGTGTCTTTTGTAACTGGTTGATTTTGTTTATGGACAAAGTTGTGTTAGATATATTTTGTCATTTATCACTGTTGTTTTGTATTAGGGTAATTCTGGTTGGGTTGTTTCACTGTATTTGGAGGGAGGATTGTTGTGGGCTGAAATTGGAATGCTGAATGGTTGCTGGGTACCCCTCAGAGGGTTCTAGTCGCGAGGAGTCCGGGGCTCTTGTCAGAGGGACGTCATGTCCTGTCTTCTTTATGGCTGAGTAAAGTATCTGAAAACCTGCTCAAGGCGGTCCACTATATTCTATGGGAAACATCACCACGACACTGTTACAATAACTCACATGACCAGAGCAATGGCAGAACAAAATATGACAATCACCACCAGACACTAGAGCAGTGATACAACACAATATGACAATCACCACCAGACACTAGAGCAGTGATACAACACAATATGACAATCACCACCAGACACTAGAGCAGTGATACAACACAATATGAGAATCACCACCAGACACTAGAGCAGTGATACAACACAATATGACAATCACCACCAGACACTAGAGCAGTGATACAACACAACATGACAATCACCACCAGACACTAGAGCAGTGATACAACACAATATGACAATCACCACAAGACGCTAGAGCAGTGATACAACACAACATGACAATCACCACCAGACACTAGAGCAGTGATACAACACAATATGACAATCACCACAAGACGCTAGAGCAGTGATACAACACAACATGACAATCACCACCAGACACTAGAGCAGTGATACAACACAATATGACAATCACCATCAGACACTAGAGCGGTGATACAACACAATATGACAATCACCATCAGACACTAGAGCGGTGATACAACCCAATATGACAATCACCACCAGACACTAGAGCAGGGATACAACACAATATGACAATCACCACAAGACGCTAGAGCAGTGATACAACACAATATGACAATCACCACCAGACACTAGAGCACTGATACAACACAATATGACAATCACCACCAGACACTAGAGCAGTGATACAACACAACATAACAAAGAACCGCACACACCAGGGCATGGAACAACACAATAGGACAATTACCACCAGACACAAGGGCTGAGATACAACAGAACATAACAAAGAACCGCACACACCAGGGCATGGCACAACTCAATATGACAATCACCACCAGACACAAGGGCTGAGATACAACACAACATAACAAAGAACCGCACATACCTGGGCATGGAACAACACAATAGGACAATGACTCCCATACACCAGAGCCATGACACAACATAATATGACAATCACCACCAGACACAAGGGCTGATATACAACACAATATACCAAAGAACCGCACACACAAGGACAGTGGCACAACACAATAAGCCAATCACGTCCAAACACTAGAGCAGTGATATAACACAATCTAACAAAGAACTGCATAAACTACGGCGGTGGCACAACCTAAAATGACAATGACTCCCATAAACCAGTTCAGTGACCTAACACATCGTATGACAATCACCTCATACACCAAGGCTATGACACAAAACATATATCTATTATCATAGCATATTAAAAGACATCTGCCCCCATACACTAGCACGTGTCCCGAAGCACGGCTTTTACTCCAGACACCAGATGCAAGGCACGAAGCATCATACGTCAATCACCGCACACATGGGGGCTTGTACCCCATGAACACCTCTGTCTGTACCTGCTAGGGGGGGTTAATATTCATTAGCTTTACTTAGTTGGATTGTGAACAAACATCAGTCAGAGGCAGGGCTGAGTTCCACGTGTGTATTTCTGTCCACATTGGGCACGAATCACAGAATCAATAACACATCCAAGGCAAACATTACACGCACGAGGGTGGGGAACACGGAGGGCACGGAGACATGGAAGGCGGGCACGGTGCTCACAGCACCACCGCCGACACAATCAGCTCAGGGTCCTCGATATCCTTCTTACTCTGCACCATCCGCAGGTCCAGATGGGCTGACAAGGGCTTCTTACCAGGCCCGGCCAGTGCTGCAAGGAAAAGAGGGAGGCATGTAAGGAACATCCAGTGGAGTCGGCAGCGACTGAGCTCAGCAGAGAGGAGTGTAGCAAGAGGGGACGGCAGGGGGTAATCTCAGCAGAGAAGGGTAAAGCAAGAGGGGTCAGCATCGGGTGAGCTCAGCGGACATGAGTATAATGACAGGGGTCAGCAGCAGGTGAGCTCACCAGAGAGGGGTCAGCACAGGGTGATCTCAGCAGAGAGGGGTCAGCAGCGGGTGAGCTCAGCAGAGAACGGCATAGCAAGAGGGGTCAGCAAAGGGTAGCCCAGCAGAGAAGGGCATAGCACGAGGGGTCAGCAGCGGGTGAGCACAGCAGAGAGGGGTATAGCAAGAGGGGTCAGCAGTGGTGAGCTCAGCAGAGAGGGGTATAGCACGAGTGGTCAGCACAGGGTGATCTCAGCGGAGAGGAGTATAGCAAGAGGGGACAGCAGCGGGTGAGCTCAGAAGAGAGGGGTATAGCACGAGTGGTCAGCAAAGGGTGAGCTCAGCAGAGAAGGGCATAAGAAGAGGGGTCAGCAAAGGGTGAGCTCAACATAGAGGGGTCAGCAGCAGGTGAGCTCAGCAGAGAGTGGTATAGCACGAGGGGTCAGCAGTAGGTGAGCTCAGCAGAGAGGGGTATAGCACGAGGGGTCAGCAGCAGGTGAGCTCAGCAGAGAGGGGTATAGCACGAGGGGTCAGCAGCAGGTGAGCTCAGCAGAGAGGGGTATAGCACGAGGAGTCAGCAGCAGGTGAGCTCAGCAGAGAGGGGTATAGCACGAGGGGTCAGCAGCAGGTGAGCTCAGCAGAGAGGGATATAGCACGAGGGCTCAGCAGCAGGTGAGCTCAGTAGAGAGGGGTATGGCACGAGGGGTCAGCAAAGGGTGAGCTCAGTAGAGAGGGGTATGGCACGAGGGGTCAGCAGCAGGTGAGCTCAGCAGAGAGGGGTATAGCACGAGGGGTCAGCAGCAGGTGAGCTCAGCAGAGAGGGGTATAGCCCGAGGGGTCAGCAGCAGGTGAGCTCAGTTGAGAGGGGTATGGCACGAGGGGTCAGCAAAGGGTGAGCTCAGCAGAGAAGGGCATAGGAAGAGGGGTCAGCAAAGGGTGAGCTGAACATAGAGGGGTATAGCAAGAGGGGTCAGCAGGTGAGCTCAGCAGAGAGGGGTATAGCAAGAGGGGTCAGCAGCGAGTGATCTCTTTATAGACTTTGGGGTTCATTCTCACCTTTAGCACTGCTGATGGTCCTCTGAAGAACATGCTGCATCGCAGATACCGTCTTCTCACACGCCAACTGCATTGAAAAACAGAAGCTCAAAGCCATGGCAGGAAAGGGTCCTGATACAGTGTGATGGCCTACTTGAACTCTAGAGGACTCCAATATGAATATTTACCTTAATCAGCAAGAGGGCCCCCACCAGGACCACACCAAGAGGACCCCTCCATAGAGCATTGGGAGTCTTTCCCTCAGAAGTCAACAGGAGGTTTCTACCAGAACCCAACAAAGGTGTGCAAACCAAAACCTAACACTGGAAAGAAAGCTCCAAGGAAAAAGTCTAAAAGAAGACTCCACCAGGTGAAAGCCAAATGGGTGGGCTCCTACGCCAGCTTAATGAGAGAACACCCACCAGAGCTCAACAAGAGTACTGATGAGGGAACCTCAGATGAGACCAAAACAATGACTTCAACCAGAGACCAATGCAACGACTTCCAACAGAGCTCAACAGAAGAAGTCTCACAAGAGCCCGACCGAGAGGACTCCCAACCAGAGCCCAACTGGAGGACTCCCACTGGAACCAACGGGAGGACTCCCACCAGAGCCCAACAGAGGGACTCCCACTGGAACCAACGGGAGGACTCCCAACAGAGGGAATCCTACCGGAGTCCAATGGGAGGACTCCCACAAGAGCCCGACAGAGAGGACTCCCAACCAGAGCCCAACTGGAGGACTCCCACTGGAACCAACGGGGGGACTCCCACCAGAGCCCAACAGAGGGACTCCTACCAGAGTCCAATGGGAGGACTCCTAGTAGAGAACAACATTAGGAATCCCATCAGATCCCAAGGTGAGGGAGGGGGACTCCCACCCAACACAGCCCAATGGGAGACACACACCAGAACGAAACGGAAGGACTTTCCCCAGAGTCCAGCAGTACGACTCTCACCAGATCCCAAGGTGAGGACTCTTACCAGAACCTAACAGGAGGACTCCCACTGGAGCCCAATGGGAGGACTTCTACAAGAACCCAATGGGAAGACTCCCACCAGAGCCCAACAAGAGGACTCCCATCAGTGACCAATTGGAGGACTCCTACCAGATCCCAATGGGAAGACTACTACCAGAGCCCAATGGGAGGACTCCTACCAGAACCCAATGGGAGGACTCTTACCAGAGCCCAACAGGAGTACTCCCACCAGAGACCAATCGGAAGACTCCCACCAGAGACCAATGGGAGGGCTCCTACCAAAACCCAACAGGAGGTATCCTACCAGAGACCAATGGGAGGACTCTCACCAGAGCCCAACGGAAGAGCTCCTACCAGAGTCCAACGGGAGGACTCTGGTGGGAGCCAATAGGAGGAATCCTGCCAGAGACCAATGGGAGGACTCCAACTAACCAGAGCCCAACAGGAGGACTCCCACCAGAGCCCAACCGGAGGACTCCCACCAGAGCCCAACAGGGGGACTCCCACCAGAGTCCAACAGGGGGACTCCCACCAGAGTCCAACAGGGGGACTCCCACCAGAGTCCAACAGGGGGACTCCCACCAGAGCCCAACAGGGGGACTCCCACCAGAGCCCAACAGGGGGACTCCCAACAGAGTCCAACAGGGGGACTCCCACCAGAGTCCAACAGGGGGACTCCCACCAGAGTCCAACAGGGGGACTCCCACCAGAGTCCAACAGGGGGACTCCCACCAGAGTCCAATGGGAGGACACCCACCAGAGCCCAACGGGGGGACTCCCACCAGAGCCCAACTCGGGGACTCCCACCAGAGCCCAACTCGGGGACTCCCACCAGAGCCCAACTGGGGGACTCCCACCAGAGCCCAACTGGGGGACTCCCACCAGAGCCCAACTGGGGGACTCCCACCAGAGCCCAACGGGAGGACTCCCACCAGAGCCCAACGGTAGGACTCCCACCAGAGCCCAACAGGGGGACTCCCACCAGAGACCAATGGGAGGACTCTCACCACAGCCCAATGGGAGGACTTCCTCTCACCAGAGCCGACAGAGCCCAATGGGAGGACTCCGTCTCACTAGAGCCCAACGGGAGTACTCCCACCAGAGCCCAACAGAGGGACTCTCACCAGAGCCCAACGGGAGAACTCCCACCAGAGCCCAACGGGAGAACTCCCACCAGAACCCATTGAGAGGACTCCTACCAGAGCCCAATGGGAGGACTGCCACCAGAATCCAACAGGGAGACACATACCAGAGCCCAAAGTGAAGACTTCTGCCAAAGCCCAACAAGAGAACTTCCACCAGAGCCTGATAGGAGGATTTAAATCAGAGCCCAACTTGAGTACTCCTACCACAGCCTAATGAGAGGATTTCCACCCTGGGCCCAGGAAGTAAAGGGCCATTGATACATGTTCCCAGAAGAGGAAAAAGCAAGTCTTCCTCCCTGATCTCAACAGAGGATCTCACTGATGACCAACCTGATAACACAAGAAGCTCTATTTTGGTTGGAAGTCGAGTTCCCTCTTGCCCAGTGCCATTGCGATCTTCCTTGTGCTCACAAATGTCCTTCGGCCGAAAGTTGAGGTTAAGTGCAGAACTGAGTGACCATGAGGATACTGCGTCTCCCTCACCTTAAAATCATTGGGATGATGGTGCGTCCAAGCCAGGAGCATAGCAGCAAACAGGTCCCCGGTGCCCACGAACACAGCATCCACCTTTGGCATCTCCAACCGGATTCTCTCCGTCACCTTTGTGCCATCAGCTTTAGCTGCAGGAACAAGAACCAGTGTTACTGCTGAGACCTCAGGAAGGAGAGAGAGGAAGGCTTTACTGAGAGATGAAATAATTTTACTACTGAGACTCAAGGAGGAGAGGGAGGGTATGCCTGAGATGAAATAATGTTACTGCTGAGACCTCAGGGATGAGAGAGAGGGAGGGCATGATTGAGAGATGAAATAATGTTACGGCTGAGACCTCTGGGAGGAGAGAGAGGGAGGACATGATTGAGAGATGAAATAATGTTACGGCTGAGACCTCAGGGATGAGAGAGGGAGGGCATGATTGAGAGATGAAATAATGTTACGGCTGAGACCTCTGGGAGGAGAGAGAGGGAGGGCATGATTGAGAGATGAAATAATGTTACGGCTGAGACCTCTGGGAGGAGAGAGAGGGAGGGCATGATTGAGAGATAAAATAATGTTACTGCTGAGACCTCAGGGATGAGAGAGGGAGGGCATGATTGAGAGATGAAATAATGTTACTGTTGAGACCTCAGGGATGAGAGAGGGAGGGCATGATTGAGAGATGAAATAATGTAACTGCTGAGACCTCAGGGAAGAGAGAGTGAGGGCATGATTGAGAGATGAAATAATGTTACGGCTGGGACCTCAGGGATGAGAGAGGGAGGGCATGACTGAGAGATGAAATAATGTTACTGCTGAGACCTCTGGGAGGAGAGAGAGGGAGGGCATGACTGAGAGATGAAATAATGTTACTACTGAGACCTCTGGGAGGAGAGAGAGGGAGGGCATGATTGAGAGATGAAATAATGTTACTGCTGAGACCTCAGGGATAAGAGAGGGAGGGCATGATTGAGAGATGAAATAATGTTACTGCTGAGACCTCTGGGAGGAGAGAGAGGGAGGGCATGACTGAGAGATGAAATAATGTTACTGCTGAGACCTCTGGGAGGAGAGAGAGGGAGGGCATGACTGAGAGATGAAATAATGTTACTGCTGAGACCTCTGGGAGGAGAGAGAGGGAGGGCATGACCGAGAGATGAAATAATGTTACTGCTGAGACCTCTGGGAGAAGAGAGAGGGAGGGCATGACTGAGAGATGAAATAATGTTACTGCTGAGACCTCTGGGAGGAGAGAGAGGGAGGGCATGACTGAGAGATGAAATAATGTTACTGCTGAGACCTCTGGGAGAAGAGAGAGGGAGGGCATGACTGAGAGATGAAATAATGTTACTGCTGAGACCTCTGGGAGGAGAGAGAGGGAGGGCATGACAGAGATGAAATAATGTTACTGCTGAGACCTCTGGGAGGAGAGAGAGGGAGGGCATGATTGAGAGATGAAATAATGTTACTGCTGAGACCTCTGGGAGGAGAGAGAGGGAGGGCATGACTGAGAGATGAAATAATGTTACTGCTGAGACCTCTGGGAGGAGAGCCTGGATTCGTGTAACTGCAGAGCCAATAAGCAGGCGACAAAGAGAGCGAAGGGGTTTAGTAAATGGAAGAATGAAACAGTGTTACTGCTGATCTCTCAGAGGGAGGCCCAGAGGTGTACAATAGGACAGAATGAAATAGTGTTTCTGCTAAGACCTCAGACAGGAGACAAAGAGAGAGGGGATTTGAGTAAAGAACAGAATTAAATAGTTTTACTGCTGAGCTCTTCGGGGAGGAGGAAGAGAGCAAATAAGGTTATACAAAATGAGCAGGAGTCAGAAAGAGGGTCTACAAAAGAACATAATGAAAGAGCGCTCCCGGTGAGACCTCAGGAAGGAGAGAATGGAATTGTGTTACTGCCGAGTCCTCAGGAAGGAGACAAGGAGAGAGAGGGGGTATAACAAAGAACAGACTAAAATATAGTGTTACTGCCAAGCTCTCTGAGAGAAGGCAGCAAGAGAGAGAGAGAGAGAGAGAAACAATACAAAAAGTCATAATGAAATAGTGTTACTGTTGAGCTCTTATGAAGAAGATAAAGAGAGAGAAGGTAAACAAGGACAGACTGAAATAGTGTATCTGCTGAGCCCTTCAGGAGGAGAGATGAAGACAGAGGGAGAGGAAAGAGAAGGAGAGAGCGAGAGAGAGAGAAAGAGGTTCTAAAATAGGACAGAATGGAATGTGCTCCTGGTGAGACCTTAGGAAGGAGAGAATGGAATAGCTATACCGCTGACCCCTCAGGGGGGAGACAGAGAGAGAGAGACATAGAGAGAATACAAAAAGACAGAATGAAATAGTGTTACTCTTATGGAGGAGACAAAGAGAGAGAGTGGGCATACAAGGACAGCCTGCAATAGTGTTTCTGCTGAGCCCTGCAGGAGGAGAGAGGAGGAGAGCGAGGGAGAGATAGGGTATAGAGAATGAAAGAATGAAATAGTCTTTCTGCTGAGCCCTTCGGGTGGAGGCAGAGAGAGAGGGTGGTTGAGTAAAGCACAGATGAAGCAGTGCCACACTTGGGAATGAGAGACGGAAATCAGGGTAGAAAGGAAAGAGAAGAGAAATTGAGAAAATAGAAAAAAGGAAATCATGCTAGTACTGAGGCCGTGGGGTGGGGTAGGGACTAGCAACGAGAAAGAAAAGAGAAGAAAAATGGTTAGGATAGATAACAAAAAAGCTATGAGAAAAGAATATGAGTTAGACAAGGAAGGAAAGAGGAAAAGATAATGAAATTAAAGACAGGAAGAAACAGCAGTGAAACGGAGTGGAGGAGAAGGACGCAAGCGGGTGTAAAGGAGAGAGGAAAAGCATGGAAGAGAAGGTAAGAGGTGGATAGAAGAAAAGAGAAAGATGTACTGGAAAAAAAGGACAGTAAGAGGATTCAAAGAATAAAGGGAGAGAGAGAAAGAGAAAGAACAAGAAAGTGGGTGTTAACCAGGGAAGACAAAAAGGGAAAGGGAGAATAAAAGGAGTTTCAACTTTCAATATTTTCTATGAAGTGACTACTTTATTCAACACTTATTCTGGGCTTGTAACAATACACATAGTTAATGCCAAAAAGTTTGCAGAACTCTCCCAAGTAGGTCCATCTGGCACAGAACTGACCAATTAAAGACACTAAGTGGGAGGCGTTTCTAGAGTAAGTCTGGGCGGTGAACTCTGCGTTACGTGGAGCTCGCGAAGTTCCGAACACGAAGCAGAGCTTTTGCCCTCGCTCACATTCGTCAATGTCAAGTTGGCGAGCGTGAGCGAGCGAAGAAAATCCACATCCCGGAGAGATTTTTCATCATTCGCGATCGACAACGTTTAGTTGGTGAGCATAAGTGTGGAAAATCAACCTTCCGGCGAGATTTTTCAGCCCGGGCAGTCGGATTTCTCATTGCAAGTGGTCGTGTATGCTCGTGACCGCTCGCGTTGAATAACCGGTTGTTCGCGTTGAGAAAGCTGCCGCCCATATAAAAATCTACTCGAGCAGCAGAAAGGAAGCAGCGCCTACTTGCGCTGTGCATGGTGCCGTTCAAGATGATTGCACAGTGCGGACAAGCAACTGACACTGAGAATCACTGCGAACGGCATTTATCTAACGCACTCCGATGCTTGCGGAGCTCCGCGTAGCAAGGCAGATGGTTTTTTTGCACTTCGCGGAGTTCCGCGTAGGAGAACTCCGCAAACTCCACCTAGGCTTATTCTAGAGGGGCAAAGGGGAAGCAAGAATAGCTAGGGGTTCACACAGGCGAAGATCAGAGAGAAGAAGGGCTGAAGATGACAAATCTTGACACTTCAAGCAAACATGTGATATAAAATCGAGTCAGCACCATGATAGAGAATGTAGAGCATGCTCTGCTAATCCTACCCGGTTCCAGCCTTGTTCTCAACCTTGAAAAATGGACGAAGTCACCCGGTACACCAACCAAAAAGATGTGGCAGGTTGTCACACTCATCCTATGCTAAGCAGCTGTTTCCTTCTGGCTCCTGTACTTCATGGGCACCTGACTCATCCGGCCACCAGCTACCTTTACAAAGGCTCATAAATACTTCAAAGTTCTCAAATTGTATTTCAAGGAACCCTAGTCGGCATGGTTGGTGAAGTAGTCCCAGAAAGTAAGAGTGGCGGGCATCTGCTGGCCTGGGTAATGCAGCAGATTTACGCGGAGACTTAATGGCCGTATCCAGGGTGAAACTGATTGATGGGGGATTCTTCCTACTTGCATTCATGGGCCGCGACTTTAGTTGGTGTGAACCTCCCCTTCGCTCTGCACATGATCTGAAGATATCCAAGGAGTTTTCAGTTATGAGAAAGCGGTAGAATTGAAAGGCCTCTTCTCTGCACGCCTAGTGCATAACACCTTTGGACATGACTTGGTCCAGTAAAAGCGACTGCAATCTAGAAACACATTGGGGGCTTTTGGGAAATAGGCACATTTACCTTTCCACCACACAGATAGAATGACATCTCGGATGCATCTTCATATCTGGACTGTAGACTTCAGGAGAAGTGTGGCTCAATGGTTTCACCCCGAGTGGGCTGGGTATGCTCAGACGTGAGTCCCAGGCTCTCCACATCACTGGAGTCAAGCTATCCAGGCTGAAGAAGGCTGATAGCCAGAAACCGGCCCTTGGATGCTTGATTCCGGTCTAGTAAAGACATGGCTTGGTAGTTCGGGCTGGACTGTTCCCATGAGGCACAGGGTCAAGGCTGATTTGCATATAGCCAGTGTCTGACCTAGGGTGGTGTGGAGTGCAAAAAAACGATGGATTTAGGCCCAGATCTTTGTACTGGGTGAATGTAAGACATTGTTCTGCATTCTGTCCATCAACTGTGTTTTTTGTCAATGATTAGAGCGGCAGACCCTGATGAAGAGGTCTAGCCCGGGACCAGAGTTCAATTCCCTGCCTCTGTGGGTCTTGGGCTCAAAATTCCACGGACCTGATAATTCTCGCCTCAGTGCTTAATCCAATCATGGAGTCCCACTCTGCAACTCTGGGCAATAGCTTGCTTAATCTCCACAACGGCCCCCACAATGCTAAGGATGCCTGGCCTCCACCTTGGGGGTGCCCAGGAGTGGACGCCTCACAGGGAAAGCCAGGATGGGTTCCACAGCGGTATTCGTACAAGCGCCTTGAGACCCTTGTGGGTGAGTAGTGCGCTATACAAGTATCAATTTACATTTAGACCTCGACGGCAGACTAGCAGGCAGTTAAGCATAAGGATAATGTTACTTACCCGGTAAGAATCTGTTTTTGGCATGTAGCGCTGTAGATTCACATGCTGTGCCTACTCCTGCCATCTAGTGTTGGGTCCGGATGTGTGCAAGTTGTTTTTCTTCAAAGAAGTCTTTCCAGCCAGGAAGTAGGTGACTCCTCCTTTCGATGAGTACGCCTGGGCATCGACTCCATTGTTAGATTGTTTTCACGCAAAGGCTGAGAAATGGAGTTAGTAGGAGTAGAAGAGAGATGTCCATGAGTGTGTATATAGAGTAAGAGAGAACTGCAACAGGTATGCCTCCGGGAGGTGGGTGAGCACATGTGAATCTACAGCTCTACATGCCAAGAACAGATGCTCCCTGGGTAAGTAACTGCCCGTTTGAGGCATGTGAGCTGTAGATCACATGCTGTGCATAGACTATACAGCAGTAATCTCCCAAAGCGGTGGCTGACATGTAGCTGTTGCAGTTGTCTAAAAGAGTGTTTTGAGTACTTCCTGGCCCACATTAGCTTGTTGTCTCACTAATACATCTACACAATAGTGTTTGGTGAAGGTGTGTGGTGTAGACAATGTTGCAGCTTTACAAATGTTCTTTTTTATTTTGCATAGCAAGCTTGAATGCATTTAACAATACATCTGGCAATACCGGATTTGGATATAGGATTGCCCTTGTGAGCTGGAGCAAAAGCAACAAAAAGTTGTTTAGTCTTGCGAAATGAGTTTGTTTTTTCTATGTAATATAAAAGGGCTCTTCTAACATTTAAAGTGTGTAGAGCTCGTTTTGCCACTGAATCTGGTTGAGGAAAGAACACAGGTAACTCAACAGATTGGTTGATGTGAAATGCAGAAACTACTTTAGGTAGACATTTTGGGTTGGTACGAAGAACTACTTTGTCTTTGTGAAGCTAGAAAAAGGGTTCTTGAAGTGCCTGTAGTTCACCCATTCTCTTTAATGAAGTTATTGCAATGAGGAAAGCGGTTTTCCAAGAGAGAAATTGCAGGGGACATCTGTGCATGGGTCCAAAAGGTGGGCCAATTAATCATGTGAGGACTTTGTTAAGATTCCAGACTGGGGCAGGTGGAAGTCTTGGCCGTATAACTCTTTTAAGTCCTTCCATAAAATCTTTGATAACTGGCACTCTAAAGAGAGAAAAGTGTTACCTATTTTGTAGGTACGTAGCAATTGCTGCGAGATATAGGCGGATAGAAGAGTAAGCTAAGTGTGACCGCTGCAAATCCAACAGATAGCAAATGATGTTCTGTGTGGAAGCATCAAGAGGGTTGATATTGTTATTATTGCAATAGATAACAAAACGTTTCCACTAAGCTGCATCACAAGCTCTTGTGGTAGGCCTTCTGACCTCTCTAAAAATGTTCATACAGTCTGGCGGAAGATTAAGATAACCAAACTCTATGATTTCAGGAGCCAGATCGCTAGGTCGATTTCTTTGGGATCTGGGTGTCTGATTTCTCCACAGCTCTGAGTGAGAAGACTGGTTGTGAGATGCAGCTTTTGATGTGGGACTAGAGATATCTCCAACAGGGTTGTGAACCAAGGTTGACGTGCCCATGTGGGAGCTACTAGAATCAGTGTGAGGGATGTTTGCCTGAGTTTCCGGACGACTAATGGAATGAGTGGGAGAGGCAGAAAAGCGTATGCAAATATCCCTGACCAGTTCATCCATAGAGCATTGCCTTTGGAGAGGCGAAGCTTGGGCATTTTGCGTTTAGGTGTGTGGGCAAAAATGTATTTGAGGGAAGCCCCAACTTTGAAAGTATGGGAGGAGAACTTGAGGGTTTGCTGCCTCTGTCTGCTCAGAAAGTCGGCAATCTGATTGTTCACTCCTGGTAGGTGTTCTGTTTTGTGGTGAATGGCCCATTGCCAAATGGCTTGAGCCAAGTGTGACAGTTGGACAGAGAGTGCCCCTCCTGTTTTTGTATATACTACATAGCTGTCACGTTGTCGGTGTGAACTAGGACAGCTTTGACGGGGAGGTGAGTCTGAAATGCTTTGAGGGCTAGAAACACCACTAGCAGCTTCAGAGGGTTTATAGGGAGAGTGTTTTGCTTGTGACTTCAGAGGCCTTGAACTGTGTGTTGTTGTAGATAAGCTCCCCAGCCAGTGAGCGAAGTGTCTGCTGTTAGTATTGTCTGTGGAACTAGTTCTATAAAGGGCCGTCCTTTTGTTAAATTGTGTGGTCCACCACTGGTGAGGGAGATGAGTACGGCCCCTAACCAGCACTAGATCGGTTCAAAGACCCTGCGATTGGTTCCACTGACTTGCTAAGCATTCCTGAAGGGGACGCATGTGAAGCCTGGCATGGGGATCAATTATGATGCAAGAGGCCATCATCCCCAGCAGCTGCATAAACACTCGAGCTGGAAGCGAGTGATTGGGCTGAAACTGGAGAACAAGAGCCTAAATGTTTGTGGTGCCTTGGAGATAAGCATACGTTGTACACCTTGTGTGAGCCGGTTATGAGGAAACATTTGTGAAGGGTGATTGGATTGCGCACCGATCGGAGGCTGAGAAATGGTGCCGAACCGGAGAGCAGCAAGTCAATTCCGAACCCGATGGCGGAAAAAAACAATCTAACAATGGAGTTGATGCCCATGCGCACCTACCTCCTGATTGGAAAGCCTTCTTCGAAGAAAAACAACTTGCAAACTTTTGAACCCAACACTAGATGGCAGGAGTATGCAAAGCATGTGATCTACAGCTCACATGCCTCGAACATGCAGTTACATGCACTGTCAAGGGGGTACTTCAAACCTAGCCAAGGAAATGTCTTTGGAAGGCCATGGATAGCCCTGGCAAGAGGTTAACAGACCTAGAGAATGGAGTGCTTATGGTAGCTGGCACCACATTCTCTGGTAGGAATCTCCGTCCCAGCTCTGCCTGTAATCTAGTTGTTCCTCCCTTTAAACGCTCCTCTTGGGGAGGAGGGAGCTTCATTACTTGTATGGCTTTGAACTGGAATCGACCTCCTTGGGATCTGAAATCTGCTACTTTCCCACCAGCATTTAGGAAGTCCTTAAAAATGTGGTTATTCTGACAATAGAAGTGTTGGGGCTTTCTGATCTTGACACTTATAGTGCCAAGACGCCTTCCAAGTATTCGTTGCACTCAACAAGTTACCTCATTTATTTCCAAAAATCTACACTAAGGCCTGATTACCATCTCACTACCTCAACCACCCCCCATGTTCCTCCCTCCTGTAAGACACTCCTCGAATATCACTATTGCTGGGAGAGAGACAGGGGAGGGAGAGGATGTGGGTGGTGAAAGCGAGTGCCTACTTTTCCTCTGGCTCCCCAGAGTCATCAGGTAGTCTTCCCCCAGGGAGGCAGGTAGGTCGGAGCTGGTGATCATCACCATCCGTGGTCCCCGGGCATGCAGTAAGTCCATCACCTGCAAAAGAGAGGAGAGATGTCAGGGAGCAACCATCAAGCCCTCCGCCGACGACAGAGGAGCCAATCCCAGAGCATGCAGGGTCGTTTGCAAACTACTCGTCACCTTGAGCCTGGAGGGCTCATGGAGGGCATTACTATCCATTGTCCATGAGTGCCTCTCATCAAGAGCATGCTCTTGAAGACAAACATACATGAGCGTCTACTGGTCACCACTCATATAAGTCTGTCTTCTAGAGCATACACCACCATGTGCAAATAAGCAATCATAGGTCATGTACATCAGCCACCTACAGCATGCAGCATCATGATGCAAAGGACAAGTCACTGCTCATGTATGTCCGTCACCAAGAGCATGCATCTGCCAGGTGCAACTTAGTATCCACCGTTCATGTGTCGGTCACTGACAGCTTGCACCTGCCATGTGCAACTTAGTATCCACAACTCATGTGTGTCTGACAAAACAGCATGCATCTGCCATGTGCAACTTGGTATCCATCGTTCATGTGTCTCTGACACGACAGCATGCACCTGCTGTGTGCAACTTAGTATCCACAGTTCATGTGTGTTTGACACAACATAATGCATCTGCCATGTGCTACTTAGTATCCATCGTTAATGTGTGTCTATCACCAACAGCATGCATTGCCATATGCAACTTAGTATCCATCGTTCATGTGTGTCTATCACGAACAGCATGCATTGCCATGTGCAAATTACTAGTCACTGCTCATGTGAATATGCCCCAGGAGCAGACAGGAAATTGTGCAAAGCACTAGTCGTCCGTGTCTACGATCGCAGCTATAGGAGGCTGTGTGCAAATCACTTACCACCAATCATGCATGTCTCGCACCAAGACTATGTAGATCCATGTGTAGCCATCAGTCATGCATGACTACCATTCAGACTGAGAAGAGCCATGTGCTAGTCATGTGCATGCATCAACGGAACCCTTTGAAGATCACACCGGGCTGTGGGTACACTACTGGCCACCGAGCCTGGGTGTCCGCCCTCTCGGAAGGAAGGTGTGATTTGGGTTTGTTTATTCCTAAACCATCAGATTTAAGATTCTGTGCAAAGGCGATGAGCATGAAGTAGAAGGTGGTCCAGAAGCAGGAGTTTAGGGGACAGGAGGGCGTGGCGATGGTGGGCAAGGCTCTTAAAGCAACAGGCAGTGCGTCAAGGAGAAGCTGATTTGAGACTGTGGACTCCAGGACAGTAAGTTGTGTGGTTGCAAGGATGCTGCTGACCAAGGGGATAAACCGCTTAAGATTATTCATGATGGCACTTAAGTAGGGAGCAGAATGACCTGACTTCAGTGGTGGTACAGGGAGCTTTAGGTACAGAAAGACAGGAAAAGGTTTGCAATCCATTGAGGTATTCAACTGGGAAGGAGATGCAGGCAGATCGAGGAACAGAATAAACTGAGGAGTAAAGCTTGTGACAGTAAATCTGTAGAGAGTGGTGATAAGCAGCAGTGCATAGATGACAGGTGTGAGGCAGGGCAGCAGATGGAGAGGCTGTATGCTGAAGTGAGTGTGAAGAAGACAGGATGCTGACAGCAGACAGGTACTTCCCAATCACAAGTCTTATCCTGAAAGTTGTCAGCTGTGAGTGAGCATGGTGTGGAGGAGGAGACGAAGTAGAGCTAGCGAGGATGGCTTCAACGGAAGATGTGGATCCGCAGATATAAGGACATGCCAAGGAGCAGAGAAGAGGTTATTAGTCGAA
This sequence comes from Lissotriton vulgaris, assembly GCF_964263255.1. Classification (NCBI taxonomy): domain Eukaryota; kingdom Metazoa; phylum Chordata; class Amphibia; order Caudata; family Salamandridae; genus Lissotriton; species Lissotriton vulgaris. Next base: position 1,579,435,922 of record NC_141696.1, read on the forward strand.
TGGTATTAGGAGAAAGCAACAAATGTTCTAATTTTCTGGATTTCTCAGAGTGTATACTGGATATAAGGGCGAAGGCGTGTCACATGCAAATGGCATTAGAGACAGTGCGGGCCCGCGTGTTACTAGTGCACACCACATGTAAGGCCATGAGTGACGTACTAACCACATCCGTGTCCACTTTTCAATATGGCGGCAGGGGATCAGGACGAGGCAGAGAGCTGACGCGAGAAAGGGCGACATGTGTACTCTGGAGTAAAGTAAATTATGGAAAGGAAAGAAGGCATCTTCAAATAGAAAGGGTTCAAAGGTTTTCACAATAATTCTTGCTTTTCCTAGGATATTTATGCTTTTCATACAACAAAATGCATTTGTGAATTATGGTATTGCCATCTGAAGGAATAATAATGATAATTCATCAAAGTGGGGAATGAAGACTCAAACCTGATAGTTTGCTAAACTCCCAAGCCTTTCAAATGTTAAACAGGTTGTCACTAAGGCCAAGAAGTGTGATTACTTTACACTATTTATAGTAATACACAGAGAAAATGAATCAAAAGAACACTTATCGAGCTAAACGAACACAAACTTCGATAGGTCAGAGGCTGCATGTGTAAGAGTTGAGAAATTGGTGAGAGAATAGTCAGTCACAATCTAAAGCCCCACTGCTGCTGGTGCCTGCCCTTTCATGGAAATTGCTAGAAAGGAAACTACAAAATGCATCACAAAGAGCATGGTAACAATGTTGCTTCCCAGGCGTGGGTGGGTGTTGGTTTTGGCTCAATGAGAGAGTTTTCATGGCCTTCTGCAGGGCCGAGACAATGTAGAGATGCTTATGATTCTGAAGCAGCGAACCATGAGAAAGTGCTCCAGAAGGTTGACATTGAGCGTTTATCTGGAATAACGGGGAAATGGTCTAATATGTCTTGCTGAAATTAAAGGACAATCGTCTAATATCTCAGAAGATCAATGCTGGGGCTCATCCATATGACATGCGATATCCTCTACTTATCACACACATCTGTAGAGAAACAGCGTGAAATGCATAGCATATTATGGGATGGCTCTGATGTGGCCTGGGTTGGAGTGCTACCAAAGAGCCCAAGATAATGGCTTTGGATGGAGCTACACTGCCAGATATATTGCAAGCCGCCAAGCTCCGCCCAAAAAATAAATTGTGCAGCAGGACGTGGGCGCAATATTCAAGCAAAGTAAGAAACGCTCTGAATCCAGGGGCTGGGCTCATGCTGGGTCGGGTCTGAGATTGCGGCAGACGCAGTGTTGAGTGGGGTGCAGGATGCACTACTAGGGATGACTAACTGCATCTTATGCTTGTTTGTTACCCCAAACAAAGCATTCAAGATCATGCAGTGAACGTGCAAATTGGTAATCGCAGCTCACACTTTTTGACTTGCCAGCGGGAGAAATTGAAGATCATGCAAAGTTACATGCAAATGACTGGCCAGGCTCATAGAAGACTCATGACCCTTGGAGGACGGTGTCCAGGATCAAAAACACCCACAAAATGGGAACCCAGCCTTGCAAAAGTAGACTAAACCTCCCTGGAGAAGAAATGCATTTTATTATAAAACCCTCACCGACCAGGGTTACGCCTTGGTGGCATGCTTCATCATTGGGTCCATCCCATTCCGGTGCAGAAAGGGCGTGCTGCGACCTACGGATTACGTGGGAGCACTTAAGTTGAATCTATAATGATTAACCCCTTTAATGCTTGTGACAGAACGGTTCCATCACGAGCGCCGGTTGGGCTGTGCTCATGACGGAACCGTTTCACAGCCACGCCCGTTTCTTAGAACCTTCAGCACAGCGCAAACATTTGCGCCGCACTGAAGGTGATAAGAAAATGATGTTAAAAGAGGAGTGGGGGTTATTCTGTGCTGGGGTGTATCTTACAAATTCCTGGCTGGTTGGTCCGTCCTATTTATTCTGACCACCAGTCGGTATGATTAAAAAGGGGAAGATTAGGAAGGAAAATGCTTAATACCCAGTATGCATCTGTTCTTGGCATATAGAGTTGTAGAGTCATATGTTATGCATAGATCGCCATCTAGTGTTGGGTCCGGGTGTTTGCACTTTGTTTTTCTTCGAAGAAGTCTTTCCAGTCATGTGGTAGGGGACTCCTCCTTTCGGTGATAGTGCGCATTGGCACCGACTCCATTGTTAGATTGTTTTACCGCAGAGGGTGATAATGGAGATAGTCGGAGTAGTAAAAGGAGATGCCCGTGAATGCATGTATCTAAGGAAGATGTTACTGCAACAGTTAGAGGTACCCAGGGAGGTGGGTGGGCACATATGACTCTACAGCTCTACATGCCAAGAACAGATGCATACTGAGGAAGTAGCATTTTCCGTTCGAGGCTTATGAGCTGTGGATCGTATGCTATGCATAGACTATATAGCAGGTATCTCCCAAAGCGGTGGCTAACCTGTATCTGTTGTAGTGGTCTGAAATAGTGTACGTAAAACTGCTTGGCCCACTCTAGCTTGTTGTCTTGCTAACACATCTACACAATAGGGTTTTGTGAATGTGTGAGGTGTAGACCATGTTGCAGCTTTGCATATGTCATCTATGGGTATATTTCCTAAGAATGCCGTAGAAGCCCCCAGTTTGCGTGTAGAGTGTGCTCCAGGGGGAAGTGTTAATGTTCGTTTTGCTTTTGCGTAGCAGATTTGAATGCATTTACCTATCCACCTTGCAATTCCTGATCTTGGGTTTGCCTTTATGTGGTGGAGCAAAAGCGACAAAAAGTTGATTTGTGTTACAGAAAGGTTTTGTCCTTTCTATATAACACATGCCCTTATTGCATCTAATGTGTGTAGAGCACGTTCTGCTACTGAACCTGGTTGAGGGAAGAACACAGGTAACTCAACAGATTGATTGAAGTGAAAAGCAGAAATGAATTTAGGAAGGAATTTAGGATTAGTCCGAAGAATTACTTTATTTTGGTGCATTTGTAAAAAAAGTTTCTTCTATAGTTAATGCCTGAAGCTCACTTACTCTTCTGAGTGATGTGATAGCCACCAGGAAAGCAGTTTTCCATGTAAGAAATTGCAGTTCACACTTGTGCAACGGCTCAAAGGGTGGATTCATTAGTCTGGTGAGGACAATATTGAGATTCCATACTGGAGCAGGTGGACGTCTTGGGGGAATAACTCTTTGAGTCCTTCCAGAAACGCTTTGATGACAGGTAATCTAAAAAGAGATAGATGTTGTCTTTTTTGTAGGTATGCAGCTATTGCAGCTAGATGTAAATGTATGGACATGTATGCTAAATTGGAACGTTGTAGATGTAACAAACAGCATATAATGTTTTGGACAGAAGCAGCAAGTGGGTTGGTTTAGTTGTTATTACAGTAAAACACAAACCGCTTCCACTTTGCTGCATAGCAGGCTCTTGTGGTGGGACGTCTAGCTTCTTTGATGATATTCATACAGTCTGGTGGTAGATTAGGATAGCCAAACTCCAAGTTGACTGGTGTCTTACGTCTCTATGGCTCTGTGTGAGGAGTTTGGGTGTACGATGTAGTTTTTGAGGAGGAACTACTGAGAGTTCTGTTAGACGGGACCTGGAGGGTCGGCCGAGGACAAGAGGAGAGGTCTCCGGGGAGAGCCGTCTCCAGCGATCGTACAGACAAGTAACTTCCCCCCCACAGATGGACACCACACAGAGATAAGGTTTAACGATCTTTATAGGCAATTCTGAAGTACGGTAGAATGGTACAAGGAGGTCTGGACTCAGGGGTCCCCTCGATTCTTAGTCTCTTGGAGGGAAAAGGGGGTAGCGGGACAGTCTTGTTACCAATCTGGTAGGTGCGATGAGATGATGGGTAGCTCACAATCCTCGAGCTCGGTGTTGTAGGCAAACGGGCCGCGGCAGCGCCAGCAGGTCCCGATGAGATCGAAGGCAGCAACGGTCCGCGGCAGCGCCAGCAGGTCCCGACGAAGATGGTAGTTACAACGAGCCGCGGCAGCGCCAGCAGGTCCCGACGAGGATGAAGGTTGCAGAAGGCCGCGGCAGCGCCAGCGGTCAGGACGACAGTTCACAAGGCAGGGCTGCGGCAGCGCCAGCAGTCCGTCAAGGATGAGTTCTTCACTGTGTCTCTCGACTCCAGGATACAACTGCCTTCCTGCTCTGGAGCTGCCCCAGTTATAGGTCTGGCGCCCTTTGATGTCCGGACCCTCGCACTTGGAGGTCGGGAGGTCCGGGATGAGGGAGTCCAGACACCCAGCAGGGGGGTGGAGCCAGCGCCCGGGGAGGCTGGGGGCGATCGTCACCTGGCGGGGGAGAGCCAGCGACACTCCTCTCTCCCATTGACCTGCCAAGCGGTCCGATCACCTCCTGGGTGGATGGTGGTGCCGGGATGTCGGGGCCTGGCCAGGCCCAGGGTTAGGGTCGAGCTGAGGCCACGCGGCCTCGTGGTGCAGTGTCCAAGATGGCGGCTGGGCCCGGGCAATGGTGCTGGTGGGTGCCCAGGCCGGTGATATGAAGATGTTCGGGGCAGGTGTCCCGTGGGGGACGGGTTACGGGTGGCTTCTGAGGGTGGCTTCTGTAGAGTCGGTGTCCTGGCTCTGTCGTGCGGGGAGGGAGCGAGCTCCCTTCTGGGGCCTGTCCAACATGCGTCCCCCCCAGCTGAAGGCGGGGAGAGTCACCCATCCTCTTGGGGACTCTCTCCGTCGAGGCGGAAAAAGCGTGACAGGCCATCCGCATTGGCATGATCTTGACCAGGGCGATACTCCACAGTGAAGTTCATCCCTTGCAGGGAGATGGACCATCGCAGTAGTTTGGGATTCTCCCCCCGCATCTGCATTAACCACTGCAGGGGGCGATGGTCTGTTTGTACCCGGAAGTGAGTACCGAAGAGGTAAGGCCGGAGTTTCTTGAGGGCCCACACCACTGCGAAGGCCTCCCGCTCGATGGTACTCCAGCGCTGTTCTCGGGCCAGTAGGCGCCGGCTGATGAAGGCCACTGGCTGGTCGACCCCTTCGGAGTTGAGCTGCGAGAGGACAGCCCCAATGCCATGGTCCGAGGCGTCCGTCTGGACTATAAACTCACGGCTGTAGTCGGGGGCCTGGAGCACCGGGGCGGTGCACATGGCGGCCTTCAGTTTCTCGAAGGCCGCTTGACAGTCGGGGGTCCAGTTGACCGTTTTGGGATGCTTCTTGGAGGTGAGTTCCGTGAGGGGCCCCACAATGCTGCCGTAGTCCTTCACAAACCTCCGGTAGTACCCGGTGAGCCCCAAGAAGGCTCGTACCTCAGTTTGGGTGATGGGGGCCTGCCAGGACTGGATGGCAGCGATCTTGAGTTGGAGTGGGGCCACCAGACCAATCCCCACTTGGTGTCCAAGGTAGGTCACTGACCCTTGGCCGATTTGGCATTTGCTGGCCTTGATGGTGAGGCCAGCCCGCTGAAGGGCCTGGAGGACCGCTCGGAGGTGGCAGAGGTGGTCTGACCAGTGGCGGCTGTATACTGCGATATCGTCCAGGTAGGCAGCGCTGAAGTCTTCGAGGCCTGCCAATACCTGGTTCACAAGTCTTTGAAAAGTGGCTGGAGCGTTCTTCATGCCGAAGGGCATCACGGTGAACTGGTAGTGCCCATCCGGGGTGGAGAAAGCGGATCGTTCTTGTGCCCTGGGGGTGAGGCCGATCTGCCAGTAGCCCGCTGTCAGGTCGAAGATGCTTAGGTAGCGGGCAGCCCCCATGCGGTAGATCAGTTCATCTGCTCGGGGGATAGGATGAGCGTCGGTTCGGGTGACAGCGTTCAGACCCCGATAGTCAACGCAGAACCGGAGCTCGGGGGTGGTGCCCGGGGCGGCCGCCTTGGGTACCAGTACGACCGGGCTGGCCCAGGGGCTGTCTGAGGGCTCGATGACCCAGAGTGCGAGCATTTTTGTGACCTCTTCGTGGATGCAGGCTCGCACCCGGTCCGGGACTCGATAGGCCCGGTGACGGATAGGGGGGCTGTCCCCAGTATCCACGTCGTGAAGGCACCAGGGGGTGACCCCGGGGGTGAGGGAAAATAGGTCCGCAAATTGCAACAGGAGGGCCCGACAGCCTTGGCGCTGCTCCGGGGTCAGGGCGTCGGAGAGTCGGACCCCATCCACGGATCCATCTCTCTCCCGGGTCCTCAGCAGGTCAGGGAGGGCTCGGAGTCTTCTTCCGCCCCACTGTCTGTGGCCATCAGGAGGCTGAGTTCCGAGCGCACAAAGTGTGGTTTGAGTCTGTTGGCGTGGAGGACCCGGAGGGGGTTTCGGGGGGACTCCATGTCGATGAGATAGGTGACAGGGCCCTTGCGTTCGACCACCTTGAAGGGTCCTGTCCATTTATCTTGCAAGGCACAAGGTTCGGTGGGGGACATCACCCACACCTGCTGCCCAGGTTCGAACTCAATGGAGGAGGCATGTTGATCGTACCATTTCTTCATGTCCTCCTGACTAGCCTCGAGGTTGGCTTTAGCGATTTCCCTGAATCGTCTGGTCTGGTTGCAGAGGGTCAGGAGGTACTTGTAGACATCCGGAGGGGTTTTCAGGGGGGCCATCTCCCATTCCTCTTTCACTAGGCAGAGGGGTCCCCGGACAGGGTGCCCGTACAGGAGCTCGAAAGGGCTGAAGCCGAGGGACTTCTGGGGGACTTCTCTGTAGGGGAAGAGGAGGCACGGTAGTAGCACGTCCCACTGGCGGCTTAGGGGCTCCTCCAGCCCCATAATCATTCCCTTGAGGGTGCGGTTGAACCGCTCGACCAGTCCGTTTCCTTGCGGGTGATAGGGGGTTGTGAAACGGTAGGTGACCCCGCACTGCTGCCAGAGGGATTTCATGTACTTTGAAATAAAGTTCGTGCCCCGGTCACTGACGACCTCCCGGGGGAAGCCCACTCGCGAGAAGATCCCCATCAAGGCCCGGCCTACTACTGGTGCTGTCACTGTTCGAAGGGGGATGGCCTCAGGATAACGGGTGGCGTGGTCCACCAGGACCAGGATGAAGCGGTGCCCTTGCGCTGTCCGGGGGTCCAGGGGCCCCACAATGTCTATTCCCACTCGTTCGAACGGGGTGGTGACAACGGGGAATGGCTGCAGGGGGGCCTTGAGTTTTCGGCCGCTCTTGCCGCTGGCCTGGCAGGTGGGGCAGGCCCGGCAGTGGTTGGAAACGTCGTTTCGCATCTTGGGCCAGTAAAAGTGTGTCACCAGGCGGTTGTAGGTTTTATCTTGCCCCAGGTGCCCAGCCAGGGGGACATCGTGGGCCAAGTTTAAGAGGAAGTCTCTGAAACGGAGGGGTACCACCAATACCCGACTGGCCCCCAATTCTGCAATTCTCTGCTCGCTGTACAATAGGTCGTTGTCCCAGTAGATCCAGTGCGCCCCGGTGGTGTCTCCCGCGCTCTGGGCGAGGGCTTGCTGGCGGAGTCCCTCGAGGGAGGGACAGGTCTTTTGCTCCTGCCGAAATTGTTCTTGGGTGGGCCCCCCCTCGTGACGCCACTGAGCCAGGTCTGGAAGGTCCTGAGGCTGAGCGGGCTCCTCCGGGGCTTGTTCTGGGGGGTCAGGGCGGCCGGCGTCTTCCTCTGGAGCGATCGAGGGAGGAGGTGCTGGCCATTCGGGCTCTTCTGGTCTGGGGATGGCACGGGCCGCCATGGACCGGGTGGTTACGCACGCCCAGTCGGGGAGGCCCAGCATCCCCAGGTGTTCTCTTCTTTCAACGGCCGCCCACGGGGAACTCTCGAGATCGTTCCCCAGGAGGCAGTCCACGGGGGCATCGTCGCGGACAGTCACTTTCAGCATGCTGGACACTCCTCCCCATTCGAAGGGGACACAGGCCATCCGACATAGGCTCTCGGAATTGTCGGCTGATCGGACAGGGCAAAGGACGTTTGGCAGGATTTGTTCCGGGGTCACCAGGTGACAGCGGACGGCCGTCACACTGGCCCCTGTGTCACGCAGAGCTTCGGCCTTGCGTCCATTTATATTCACCCACTGGCTATATTTTCTGGTGTTGGCGGGTAGGGGGACCCGCGGGACCATGTCTCTTCCCCTTAGGCAAGCCAGGACCATGGCGGCAGGTTCCCACTCAGGCTGTTCTTGCTGGTATTCTTCCTGCTCTTCGGAAGCTTGTTCTTCTCCTAGGGCGGCGGCCACGACCTGGCGGGGCCCGGGAGCCTGGTTCTTGGGGCAGTTCGGGTCGTTGGCATAGTGTCGGACCCGCTGGCACCGATGGCACGTGACATTGGCTCGGAACCCTGGCCGCATCGGAGTGTTCCCCCGCCCAGCCGGGGGCGGGGTGTTGTTGACGGGAGCTGTTGGGGCGGCATCCTTACCCCGGCCCTGGCCTCCTCCTCCTCCTCGGGGACGATGGTGACCTTGGTTGTTTCGGTTTTGCTCGGTTGGCCCACTCCGGCCCACTCGGGTGCTCTCCCAACGGTCAGCCTCAGCGGCGAGCTGCCGAGGGTCAGTCAGTTTACTGTCGAGGAGGTGCTGCCTGAGCTCGACGAAGCAGTTGTTGGAGAGGTGCTCCCATACAATGAGATTGAAGAGTTGTTCGTAGGTAGTGACTCGGCTACCCTTGATCCACCCTTCGAAGGCTCTGCTAAAATAGTTCACATATTCCACCCAAGTTGTACCCGGGATCCGGGTGCAATCGCGGAACCTCTGGCGGTACATCTCGGGTGTGAGTCCATATCTAGTGAGGAGGGCGGCCTTCATGTGGTCATTTGATGGTCCGGGAGCTGTAGCAGGGCATCGCGGCCTTCATTGACGAACCTCCCCCACAGACCGGCTCCCCAGTCACTTCGATCGATCCGGTGGGAGGTCATGGCGATCTCATAGGCCTTGAACCACTGTTGTATGTCGTCGTTCCGATAATATTCTCGGACGACATCCTTGGGAATGTGGACTTTTTGTTCCGTAGCGCCCGGGGTGCGCGGTTGCTCGGGCACCCCTAGTTCTTTGTTTTGCTTTCGTAGTTCAATTTCAGCTAGTTTGCGCTCGTGTTCGTACGCCAATCTCTTTTCTTCGAGTTCTCTTTGTCTTTGCTTTTCTTCCCGCTCTTCTCGGAGCCGTAAGTGTTCTAAGTTCAGTTTTTGCTCAGCTAGTTTTAGCTCTCCGTCCAACTTGAGCCGTGCCAACTCTAACTCGTGGAGTCTGGTTTTGTCTCTTTCTTGGATCTCTTCCTGTGAGAGACCCGCTCTTCGTTCTTCGGGAGAAGTGGTGTTGGTCTCTGATGCTTCGACGTTTTGGTCCCGGGGTCTGACGGCCCCGGTTTCCGCCCAAGACTCTATGGCGTGCTTGAAGTCGTCTTTCGTGCTCAGACCGGTGGTAGCAATGCCTAGTTCTATACAGAACTGTTTTAACTCTCGATGGTTGTACTCCTCCAATTTATCCATCTGGAATTTCTCGGTGGATCCGCTCTCTTTGGTTGTCATTGTGGTTTTTTGTCGTGGGGTGAGTTACTCTCTGTACGGTACGCGTTGATTCGGATCGTGCCGCTGGCCACCAATGTTAGACGGGACCTGGAGGGTCGGCCGAGGACAAGAGGAGAGGTCTCCGGGGAGAGCCGTCTCCAGCGATCGTACAGACAAGTAACTTCCCCCCCACAGATGGACACCACACAGAGATAAGGTTTAACGATCTTTATAGGCAATTCTGAAGTACGGTAGAATGGTACAAGGAGGTCTGGACTCAGGGGTCCCCTCGATTCTTAGTCTCTTGGAGGGAAAAGGGGGTAGCGGGACAGTCTTGTTACCAATCTGGTAGGTGCGATGAGATGATGGGTAGCTCACAATCCTCGAGCTCGGTGTTGTAGGCAAACGGGCCGCGGCAGCGCCAGCAGGTCCCGATGAGATCGAAGGCAGCAACGGTCCGCGGCAGCGCCAGCAGGTCCCGACGAAGATGGTAGTTACAACGAGCAGCGGCAGCGCCAGCAGGTCCCGACGAGGATGAAGGTTGCAGAAGGCCGCGGCAGCGCCAGCGGTCAGGACGACAGTTCACAAGGCAGGGCTGCGGCAGCGCCAGCAGTCCGTCAAGGATGAGTTCTTCACGGTGTCTCTCGACTCCAGGATACAACTGCCTTCCTGCTCTGGAGCTGCCCCAGTTATAGGTCTGGCGCCCTTTGATGTCCGGACCCTCGCACTTGGAGGTCGGGAGGTCCGGGATGAGGGAGTCCAGACACCCAGCAGGGGGGTGGAGCCAGCGCCCGGGGAGGCTGGGGGCGATCGGCACCTGGCGGGGAAGAGCCATCGACACTCCTCTCTCCCATTGACCTGCCAAGTGGTCCGATCACCTCCTGGGTGGATGGTGGTGCCGGGATGTCGGGGCCTGGCCAGGCCCAGGGTTAGGGTCGAGCTGAGGCCACGCGGCCTCGTGGTGCAGTGTCCAAGATGGCGGCTGGGCCCGGGCAATGGTGCTGGTGGGTGCCCAGGCCGGTGATATAAAGATGTTCGGAGCAGGTGTCCTGTGGGGGACGGGTTACGGGTGGCTTCTGAGGGTGGCTTCTGTAGAGTCGGTGTCCTGGCTCTGTCGTGCGGGGAGGGAGCGAGCTCCCTTCTGGGGCCTGTCCAACAAGTTCCAATAGGGTTGTGAACCATGGTTGACGTGCCCATAAGGGAGCAACCTGGATTAGTGTCAGGGACGCCTGCCTGAGCTTCCGAACCACTAATGGAATAAGCGGGAGAGGCGGAAAAGCATAAACAAATATCCCTGACCAGTTCATCCATAGTGCATTGCCTTTGGACAATGGCTGTGTATACCTGGACGTGAAGTTTGGGCATTTTGCGTTTAGGTGCGTGGCGAAAAGGTCTATGTCTGGAACGCCCCATATTTGAAAGAATGGGAGGAGAACTTGAGTGTGTAGTTCCCATTCGTGGACTTGCTGTGTCTGGCGACTTAGCAGATCTGGGAGATGTTCTGCTAGGAGATAGATCTTGTGGTGACTGGCCCACCTCCAGATGACCTGGGCTACGTGGGACAGTCGGAGGGAGTGTGCCGCACCTGTTTTTGTAAGCAATACATCACTGTTATGTTGTCGGTACAAACCAGGACAGTTGTTCCCGCTAGCCGGGTTAGAAAAGCTTTGAGGGCCAGAAACATGGCCATGAGCTCTAAATGGTTGATTTGGAGCATCGTTTGTTGGTGACTCCACAGTCCTTGTACTGTTTGTTGCTGTAGATGAGCTCCCCAGCCAGTTCGAGGCACATCCGCTGTCAGTACTGTCTGTGGAACCGGGTCTATGAAGGGCCGTACCTTTGACAGAGTTTGTGTGTTCCACCACTGCAGAGAGCATTGAGTACGGCCGCTTACCAACACTAGATTGGTTAATACGTGGGACTGGTTCCACTGACTGGCTAAGCATTCCTGAAGCGGTCGCATGTGGAGCCTGGCATGCAGGACGATCATGATGCAAGAGGCCATCATCCCCAGCAGTTGCATGTAAGCCCGAGCTGGAAGAGATTGATTGGGTTGAAACTGAAGAACCAAAGCCTGAATTCTGTCTGAGTTGGGAAACACCAGAGCCTTTTGAGTATCTAAAGTGTCTCCTAGGTAGATCTGCATATTGGCTGGCTGAAGATGTGACTTTGGCACATTGAAGGTGAACCCTAGTCGATGCAGTAACTTGATGGTTATGGACGTGTATTTGAGAAATTGTTGGTACGTGCTGGCTTTGATGAGCCAGACTTCTAAGTATGGGAAGACATGGATGCTTTACCTCCTGAGATGAACAGCAACTACTGCCAGACATTTTGTGAAGACTCTGGAGGTAGTGGTGACTCTGAATGGGAGTACTTTGAAGTGGTAATGTTGGCATAATGCTAGCACAACCCTGAGAAATTTGCGATGAGCAGGGTGGATTGGGATGTGAAAGTAGGCGTCCTTTAAGTCTAGGGTAAACAGAAAGTCGCCTTTTTGCAAAAGAGGTAGAACCTGTGGAAGTGTTACCATGTGAAAATGGTCTGACTGTATGTAAAAATGTTGCTATCTAAGATTGGTCTGAGAGACCAGTCCTTTTTTGGTATTAGGAAGTAAAAGGAGTACACGCCCGACCCTTGGTTTTGTAGTGGTACGGGCTCGATAGCTCCTTTTAAAAGTAGAGACTGTACCTCTTGTTTCAGGAGGTGTAGATGATCCAATGAGAGTTTGTTTGACTTTGGGGGAATGTTCGGAGGAGTATTAATGAACTCCAGAGGTGGATAATTAGTAGAACCCACTTATCTGTTGTTATTGACTGCCAAGCTGATAAGAAATTTGACAGTCTTCCCCTATCGGGTGTTAGGTGGTCGGGTGGAAGGAGAGATGAGTCATTGGTTTGTATTGGAGGGGGAGGTGCGTGTGTTTGAACCTCTACGTCTTCCCTTACCGTTATTTCTTCTGTAACCCTCTCTGAAGTAGTTTTTAGAGCCAGAGGGTTGGTGTGGACTGGGCTTGTGGATCAGGGATGAGAGATACACCAGGTTGTGGGTCAGGGATGAGAGATACACCGGGTCGTAGAGGTAAAGATGGTTTTATTGGAATCACACGTTTTGACTTTAACATCAAAGTCGTCCTGGTTCTGAATGTTAGTCTTTCCTTGACAAACTGACTGGGATCCGTTTTTGGCGTTCGGGTTGTCTCCTTCTTGGAGTTCTGATCGTAGCTAATCGCTTCAAGGTCTGGTCTATAGGCGACTTCCCGGGCTCCGGTTTCCCATGTAAAAGAAGACCAACAGAGAGGGTGCCGTTAGTTTCAAAGTCGTCTGGGGGATTGCACCTTGGGGCCGGGTGTGGTGAGACTGGGGATCACCGGTGACAACGTGCAACTAGCTGAAGTCAGTGGTGTGAGTCGGGCTTACAGACAGTGAGGAACAAACGCGGGGTAATGGAAACGATAGGAAGGGAAAAGACGAGGGATAACGAACACGGGGCTATTTACACGATTCACACACGCTTGCTTCCCACCCAAGCAGCCATACGCCGCCGTACCTGGGACAGCCACACTCCTCCCCCCGGGAGCGTGGCACGGCTCACGGGGTCGTTGGCCTCCTGGCTCTCCGTGGGACTCTTCTCCGCTTCCTCCTGGATGTTCTTCGGGGATCCTTCGTACTCCTTCTCTGCAATCTCCAACCCGCTCTCCAACGCCGCTCCTCGCCTTCTCCTCCGGGGTGATGTCACACGCCACAAACAACACTTCCTGGGGTTTATCCAATCCGGCATTGCTGACGTGTACAGAAGGAGTGTTCTCCTCCTCAGTGAACGCCCAATTAAAGGCGCCGTGTTCCTCTTCCTCAAGTTCGTCCTGTCCTGAATCCCAGGGGTCCGTCTGCAATGAAGGAGGCATTACGTGGTCAGTTCCGGGTGTCCACCACTCCTCGTTTCCGCTTAGTCTCACCTCGTTACACTCCCCCCCCCCCTGGATTCTCCCGATCGGGGAGAACAGGCATACGGGAGAGAAAATCCGCGTTCCCATTTTCCCTCCCTTTCCTGTGCACTACTGTAAAGGCAAAGGGTTGAAGAAACAGAAACCACCGCAGTATCCGGGCATTCTGTGTCCTGTTCTTTTGCATCCACTGTAAAGGGGCATGATCAGAGTAGAGTGTGAATGCCCTCCCCTCCAGGTAATAACGCAATTTATCAACAGCCCAACGTATGGCTAGGCACTCTTTCTCAACAGTGGGATATTTCCGTTCACGTGGATGGAGTTTACGGCTTATGTATAGTATTGGATGTTCTGCATTATCTTCCCCTATTTGTGAAAGAACTGCACCTTTACCCGTATCTGAAGCGTCTGTGGCTAGGGAAAAGGGTTTTTCGAAATCAGGAGGTATAAGCACAGGGCTGGTGGTAATGGCTTTCTTCAAGTGGAGGAAGGCATTTCTGGCTTCTTGGGAAGGAGGTTGAGGTAGGGAGTTTTTGACGTTCTTCTGCAATAGATTAGTTAGTGGTGTGGCTATGTCGTCGAAGTTCTTTATAAAATGCCGATAGTAGCCCATAAGGCCCAAAAATGCCCTTAGATCCCTTTTTGTAGAGGGAAAGGGCGTCTCTGTGATGGCTTTTATTTTCTCTTCTTGGGGTGCAATTACACCGTCCCCTAGCATAAACCCGAGATATTTCACCTTTGGGTATGCTGCTCGAGATTTCTTGGCATTTACATGAAGTCGGGCATCCCTCAAAGAGGCCATTACTTTTGTTAGGTGTTCTAAGTGGTCTTTCCATGTGTGACTGAAGATGACGATGTCATCAAGATAAACAGAACTGTAACGGGTATGGGGAGCCAATACCTTATTCATGAGTCTCTGGAACGTGGCAGGTGCCCCATGGAGTCCGAAAGGAAGGACATTGAATTCATATAGTCCTTCCTCGGTGGCAAAAGCTGTTTTGTGGCGGTCCTCCTCCCTTAGGGGTACCTGCCAATACCCCTTTGTTAAATCCAGAGTCGTTATATATTTGGCTTCCCCTATTTGTTCGATCAGCTCATCTACCCTGGGTATGGGGAATGCATCAAAGGTGGAAACAGCGTTTAACGCCCTGAAGTCCATGCAAAAACGGGTAGACCCGTCAGGCTTGGGTACCATGACTATGGGGGATGACCAGTTGCTTTTTGATGGTCTGATGACACCAAGATCTAGCATGCTAGCGACTTCCTTTCTTACGTCTGCCCTTTTTGCGGCTGGGATGCGATATGCTCTTTGTTTCACTATACTCCCTTTGGCTGTATGAATCTCATGTTCTGCCAAGTGGGTGCATCCAGGTGTGTCTGAGAACAGGGGAGCAAAAGGGCGAAGACCTTTAAGTAATTCCTGTTTCTCCGCATCGGTTAGCTCTGGATTGACTGGTAGGTATTCTAGGGTTGATTTAGTACTATCTTCAGGTAGGACCAGATTAGAAATTCGTCGGACTGGGCCTATCCACTTCTTCAGGAGGTTTATGTGGAAGGTTTGTTTGCGATTGGGCGACATTTGTAACCTATAGGTGGTACTGCCGAATCTCTCTAGTACTTGGTAAGGTCCCTTCCATTCACTCCTGAACTTTTGTGTAGAGGAAGGGAGCAATACTAGGGCCCAGTCTCCTTTGTTCAGGGACCTCCATCGTTTACCCTTATCGTAGTATCGCTTTTGGTGGCTTTGGGCCGACTTCAGGTTTGAATAGGCTAAATCTCTCAGCTTACCTAATCTGGACCTTAACTGCTGGGTGTAGTCGAGTAGGGAGCGTTGTTCATTTGCCTCTTCTCTTTCCCATGCCTCTCTGGTTATTTCGAGTAGGGATCTCGGTTGCCGGCCATACAATAGCTCAAAGGGGGAATATCCGAGGCTACTCTGGACCTGTGCTCTTAGCACATACAGAGCTAACGGGAGCATTTTGTCCCAGTCCTTGTTTTCTGAACTCAACAGTTTTTTAAGGGTGGCTTTTAATGTCCTATTGTATCTTTCCACTAAACCATCCGTTTGTGGGTGGTAAGCAGAAATGCGGATGTGTTGGAGATCCAGTGTTTTGCATACCTCCATCATCATAAGTGAAACAAAGGGTGTCCCTTGATCCATTAGGATTTCACGGGGAAACCCAACTCTTGAAAATAGATCTACTAGCTTCTCTGCTACATTCTTGGTGGTTGGGGCGCTCAGAGGAAAGGCCTCGGGGAATCTGGTAGAATAGTCCACCACCACTAAGGCATAGGTGTGACCCCTGGAGGTGCGAGGTAGAGGCCCTATAAGATCCATCCCCACGCGTTCCCATGGATTGCCGATAATGGGCAAGGGTTGTAATGGCACCGACGGGGGTTTGGTGAGATTTTTCCTCTGACACACCTCACATTGTTGGCAATAGGCCTCTGTCTCTTTATATATACCTGGCCAGTAAAACAGACGCAGTATGTTTTGGGTGGTTTTTTCTGCCCCGCTATGTCCTGCTGTTAAGTGAGTGTGTGCGTAGAACAATATCTGTTCTCGGAATTCTTTTGGCACCACCAATTGTCTATGATCTCCCTCCTTTCCTTCCCGATATAGTAGATCATTATCAATACTAAAGCGGGGGTATCTTTGAGATGAGGCGGTTGTTTGTGTAATGTGGGCGGCCTCCCAAGCATTCAAAAGGGTAGGGTCGTTAGATTGTGCAAATTTGAACCCCCTGTCTATGACCCATGGTTCAGCGGTCAAGTAAGCCTCAGCAGGACGACTGTCTAACTCTCTTTTAAATAAGGACAAGAAATGCGGATTATCAACCCCCAGGATCAGTTCTTCGGGCAGTGACCCCACCACCCCTACTCTCACTGAGCAAGGTTCCCTTCCTATCGGGTGTATAGTGATGCGAGCGATGGGATAAGTCTTAATGTCCCCATGGACACACCTGATGTGCACTACGCCCTCCTGACCTATCTGAGAGGGATACAGTAGTTTTTCCCTTATAACGGATTGTCTGCACCCCGAATCTAAGAGAGCTTTCACAGGGACGTGGTTCACCCGTACCCTTACATAAAATGAAGGTCCCATTTCTGCGGTGTACATCACGGTTTTGGGTATATATCCAACTTCCATGGGTTCCTCAACAGGTTTTTTACTGGGGCACAACCGTGCTATATGGCCCCACTCCCCGCATTCAAAGCACTGGGGCCCCTTCATTGGGGTTACATCCGGGCGGAAGGGCCGTGTTTTCAAGGGTTCATAGACGGCCTTTTTTTTCTCTATTTTAGTGGAAGGGGCTGGTATCTTTGAGGTTTTTTCCGACTCCCACGGAAAAGATCTAGGTGCTGCCCTTGTATAATTGGCCGCCATCTCAATTGCCTGAGCTGCAGTCAGTCCTGGATGTTGCCTCAACCACCTTTGAGTGCCATAGGGTAATGCCTCCATGAACTGCTCAAGGATTATACTTGTCATTACGTCTTCTTTGCTCCTGGTTTCAGGTTTTAACCATTTTTCCGCAGCCATTTTAAGACGTAAATACAAAGTTTTCGGGTTTTCCCCGGTTACACCCTTTTCCTTCCGAAACCTGAGCTTCTGCATCCATCCCTAGGTGATCTAATATCACCTCTTTGATCTCTGTGTATGTGGAGGTACCCGCATGGTTTGCGACCTGGTACGCTGTCTGTGCTTCACCCGTTAACAAGGGTGCAAGAAAGAAGGGCCACTTTTCTTCCGGCCACCCACAAGCGCGGGCCGCTCTCTCAAAATTGACCAGGAAGGCGTCCGGGTCTTCACCTATGACATACTTCTGTAAGGCTACTCCTGAAGGATGGGGTCCGGCAGGCCTTCGATCCAGTGAAACTGCGGTCCCCGGGGTCTGGACTACTTTTTGCAGATTGTCCATTTGTTGAGTCATTGTGGTGCGAAATAAGGCTCGATCTGCGTCTGCTGTGCTGATTTGTTGGCTGATGGCCCATTCAAGCTTCTGTTGCCCGTCGATTAATGTTTGGATGACTTGTCCCATTTCTGAGTCTTGATCTGAGGGAGTAGATCCCACTTCTGACACCACTGTGGACTGGGCTTGTGGATCAGGGATGAGAGATACACCAGGTTGTGGGTCAGGGATGAGAGATACACCGGGTCGTAGAGGTAAAGATGGTTTTATTGGAATCACACGTTTTGACTTTAACATCAAAGTCCTCCTGGTTCTGAATGTTAGTCTTTCCTTGGCAAACTGACTGGGATCCGTTTTTGGCGTTCGGGTTGTCTCCTTCTTGGAGTTCTGATCGTAGCTAATCGCTTCAAGGTCTGGTCTATAGGCGACTTCCCGGGCTCCGGTTTCCCATGTAAAAGAAGACCAACAGAGAGGGTGCCGTTAGTTTCAAAGTCGTCTGGGGGATTGCACCTTGGGGCCGGGTGTAGTGAGACTGGGGATCACCGGTGACAACGTGCAACTAGCTGAAGTCAGTGGTGTGAGTCGGGCTTACAGACAGTGAGGAACAAACGCGGGGTAATGGAAACTATAGGAAGGGAAAAGACGAGGGATAACGAACACGGGGCTATTTACACTATTCACACACGCTTGCTTCCCACCCAAGCCGCCATACGCCGCCGTACCTGGGACAGCCACACTCCTCCCCCGGGAGCGTGGCACGGCGGCTCACGGGGTCGTTGGCCTCCTGGCTCTCCGTGGGACTCTTCTCCGCTTTCTCCTGGATGTTCTTCGGGGATCCTTCGTACTCCTTCTCTGCAATCTCCAACCCGCTCTCCAACGCCGCTCCTCGCCTTCTCCTCCGGGGTGATGTCACACGCCACAAACAACACTTCCTGGGGTTTATCCAATCCGGCGTTGCTGACGTGTACAGAAGGAGTGTTCTCCTCCTCAGTGAACGCCCAATTAAAGGCGCCGTGTTCCTCTTCCTCAAGTTCGTCCTGTCCTGAATCCCAGGGGTCCGTCTGCAATGAAGGATGCATTATGTGGTCAGTTCCGGGTGTCCACCACTCCTCGTTTCCGCTTAGTCTCACCTCGTTACAGTTGGTTATTACCCTTGTAGGTGGAGGTAATTTTAGAGGAAGAATTCTTGGACCCCAGTCGATAGAAAGAGCGTCGAAAGGAACCACAGCCTTGTGGTGACTGAAGCGCCCCCATGGATTTGGCCACTTCTGTGTCTTTCTTCATCTTTTCTAGTGAAGTGTCTACCACTGGGCCAAAAAGGTGTTCCTTATCAAAATGTGTATTTAGGATAGAGAATTGAACCTCGGGTTTGAATCCAGAGATGTGTAGCCAGGCGTGTCTTCCTAAAACGACACTGGTATTTACTGCTCTGGTAGCTGTGTCTGCAGCATCGAGGGAGCACCCGATTTGATAGTTGGAAATAAGTTGTCCCACCCTTATCAGGTATTCAACTTTAGCCTTAGGTTCTTGGGGTAGATATTGGATCACTTGTTCCATCTCATCCCAATGGGCACAGTCGTATATAGCTAGCAACGCTTGCTTTACCCGAAGCGTCAAGAAGCTTAGATTCTTTATCTGGGGGGTCTGCATCTCCTGTGGTTAGGGAGTTAGCCCTTTTGCGTGCGTTAGACACTACTAGCGAGTCCAACGGTAATTGTCCCCTAATGTACGCTGGGTCATATGGTGCAGACTTATATTTTTGTCTACCCTAGGGGTAATGATACATGCCCTGACAGGATCACTAAAGATATCATCCACATGTCTGTTCATACCCTTGAGCGTTGGTAAAGTGTGTGATGACTTTTGGGTAGTGCTAAGGGTCTTGAAAAGGAAATCTACGGGGGAATCTTTGTGGAGCTGCACCCCATGGTAATTGGCAGCTCTACCCAGCAATTCAATGTAATCTACACTGTCATCTGGAGGAGAGGGTTTGGTAGGATATAAGTCAGGATCATTGCCTGTGGGCGAGTTAATGTTATAGTCGTCCCATGGGTCTGCAGGTATTGGCTATCATCATCCCCATCCCAGTTATCATCCCCATCCTCCTGGTTGTCAGGTGTTTGTGTTGAGTGCTGAGGTGACGTAGGCACAGTTATAGACTGTGGAGAAGGAGTAAATGGGATAGGAAGAGGAAGAGAAGGAGGAGAAGTGTTAGTTCCGACAGTCCTCTTCTTCTAAGGAATGTGATATTCCTCTTCAGCATCAGTCCTTCTTTTCAGAGTCACTGTGGTGGTGATATGCCCAGTTTTTGGATGAATATACAGCCCTTTTTATTTCGGGTCCGGTTTTTCTAGTGGCTCGTCGAAACAAGGCTTTTTTTGGTGATTTCAGTGCCTGCAGTTGTTTTCGCGTTGAAGGTTTGGGGGCCAGTGTTTTCGGATCCGAAGTGTGTTTCAGTGCTGAGTGTTGAGGGTCGGTGCCGGACTTAGATTTCGATCCCGAAGGTTTCGGCTTGGTGCCCGATTTGGCGTAGGCTTTTTTGGAGCCGGAAGGCTTTATCGTAGGTTTCGGTGCCAGGCCAGAAGGCGGGGCGTCGGAAGCGTGGTCTCAGTGCCGAACAGAGCCCGAGGATGCTGGTTGGTTCGTAGCCTTCTTTTTCGGTTGAGGTGGATTTCGGGAAGAGGGAGGATCCATACTTACAGTACGGTGTCCCTGTGGGATGTCTTCATCCTGGTCGGAGCTGTACTCGGAAACAGAGATCGGTTCCTGTTCTTTCTCGGCCCGATATCATCGCTGGATTCTTCCTCCGATTCAGTCCCGAAGAGGTACAGAATGGTGCGTGTGTGCTGGCTCTGCATGTCGTGACGTCGAGCCCGGCGGTCGCAATGCGTCTTCTTGGAGCGGAAAGCTTTACACCCATCACAGTCCTGTTCACTCTGTACTCAGGAGACAAGCACAGGTTGTACACTTCGTGTGAGTCAGTGCGCGGGTATTTCGGGTGGCACAGAGGGCAGAATTTAAATGGAGTTCGTCCCATTGACTGCAGGTTGACCTGACGCGGGTAGGCCAGACGGTCTACCACGAGCTCTCCGATGGAAAAAGTGTTTTTCTGTTAGTAAACATGACATACGAAGAATGAAATACGCGATCGGAAACAATGCTGTCAAGGTAGAATGTCTTGCACGCCGAGAGAATCCGAACCAGAGCGCATTGACTAACATCCGAACCCGATGGCAGAAAAAAACGATCTAATAATGGAGTCGATGCCCATGCGCACTATTACCGAAAGGAGGAGTCACCTACCTCATGACTGGAAAGACTTCTTCGAAGAAAAACAAAGTGGAAACATCCGGACCCAACACTAGATGGTGATCTATGCATAGCATATGATCTACAGCTCCTATGCCTCGAACTCTAAGTTGTTATGTACCTAGTGTCCTCAAAGGTGAACATGTTTCAAGCCGTGCCCCTATTGGCTTTTCATCAGGACCTAGGGAACTAAACTCCCTGGTTCCACTCCTATTGCATCACATTGGACGCATACTTATTATAAGTTGAAAAGTGTATACACAGTTACCACTTGTTTTGAGATCACGGACTCTGTATATGTCAAATGTTTTGATATTTCATCATGGTTCCACTGGGTAAGAGGACAATCTGTAGTCACACTCACTCCAAGGCGTCTGCTCCGTGCGGGCACCTATTTGGTCTGCCACCAGGGACCGCATATTGATCATATATAGCCGAGCACAAATAACTAGTCAGAGCTCACACTCACTTGCCACCCTTGATGGAATGTTTTATCACTCAGTAGGAATATGCAGGAAGTGTGAGATGGGATAACAGGAAAGCGTGAAAGAGAGAGAGGAGAAAGGGATATACCAAGGTAACAGAGGGAGAGGAAGAAGATGGAGTGTGATGATCTGAGAGAGGACAAAGACAGTAAGAAAAAGAAGGGACAGCAGTGAACCTGTAGGGATGTGGAGACAGTGAGAGTGAAGGAAGATGGAAAAGGTAGAGGAGAGGATGTGTAAGAAAATGAGGCGGACTGAAGTGTCAAGGTGAAAACTGATAAAGAGGATAGGGAGAAGGAAAGAGGAGTAAGGCAGGCAAGGGGAAGCGAGCAGCTGCAGTGGAGGGGGAGAGTGTGAGACCAGAGGGGAAAGACATAGCTATAAGAGAAAAGAGCAAAGTTAAGGGAGTGAGCATAAAAAGGGGAGGAGACAGAGGTAATAGTGTAAAAATGTAATGTCACACCTCACCTGCAGCACAAGATAAGGCCCTGCCGGTCTAAACCTGATTTACACACCACCTGCAGTTAACTGTCCGATTTCCAAATGCCAGCCCCCTCAGTGTATGTAAATGTACGAAAGGTGCAGCATTACAGACACAAACTGGACAGACATGCACACCTCGCTAACACACACTGGGAGCGTGTGCATCATGCACACCTCGCTAACACCCACTGGGAGCGTGTGCATCATGCACACCTCGCTAACACACACTGGGAGCCTGTGCACCATGCACACCTCGCTGACACACACTGTGAGCGTGCGCATCATGCACACCGATGCTGGCCCTGGTGCCACCCTCGAACCTCACTCACCTCCACAGCCTCCGCTTCAGTGCGCATTTTCTTCCCAGTGAGTAACCTGCAGTAGGGAGGAGGGAAGAGGAGTCTGTGTTAGCAGCCTGGCCACAGTATCCAGAAGCGTGTACATTACTGGGTCTATGTTATGTTATGGGTGGTTTTGTAGCGCACTCAATTACTCAGGAGTGTCCTGGCGCGTGAAAGGCAGAGAGGCATCAGAAGAAAGGAGTTAGACTATCATTTTAAAGAGGTGGGTTTTAAGTGCTTTCTTAAACAAATTGAAGTTCTGAGTGGCACGCAGCGCCGGAGGGAGGGAATTCCAAGCAGCAGCCGCCTTAACAGCAATCGAGTGTTCACCAAGACGCGTGCGTTTAAAGCGTGGAACAACCAGCAGATAATGGAAAGCTGACCTTAGAGAACGATTAGGTACGTACCGGGAAAAACGTTTCCTTAAATACATAGGTCCCTGATCGTTGCTGGCTCTATGGACAAAAGTAAGGGATTCAAACAGAATCCGCTGGGCTACAGGCAGCCAATGCAGGTTGCGCAAATGTTGGCGGACACTGGACTTCCGTGAGATGTTAAACAGAAGTCGAGCTGCTGCGTTCTGAATAATTTGAAGACGATTGGTTAAGTAGGCCGGGAAACCAATGAACAGGGCATTTGCGTAGTCGATTCGGGAAAGAATGAGTGCCCTAGCCACTGCTTCTCTGGCCGTCTTTGGAAGTAAGGGGAAAAATCTCCGGAGAGCTTTAAGTGTGCCAAAGCATCCACCAGTGAGTTTTTTAATGTGCTCATTGAATATTAAATTTTTCCCCAAACCAAACCCCTAAATTCTTAGCAGGTTTGCCCTCAGAATTGGGGGGAGGAAAGCCCAGCGGCCACAAAGATTCTCTGAAGTTGGGGGGGAACTGACCATAGAGTAGAATATCCGTCTTATCTTCATTGCACTTTAATTGGGCAAGAGCAAGCCAGCTGAAGACTGAGGATCGGCAGGTCTGGACCCATGAAGTGTCCAGATCCTTGCCAGGCCAGGTGAATAACAGCTGCGTATCGTCGGCATAGGCAAATATTTTAGCGCCCAGTCCTTCCGCCAAAGAGATCAAGGGGGTCAAGTATATGTTAAATAGCAGAGGGCTTAAAGTAGACCCCTGCAGCACCCCGGTCGAAAGGAGTTTAGCCGAAGAGGAATAGGGGGGTAGCCACACCTGCTGCGTCCGTCCGGTTATTCAGAAACGAGGTCAGCCATTTTAGAGCAGAGCCAGTGATGCCAATATCTGCCAGGCGAGTGAGAAGAAGCTGATGGGGTACCGTATCGAAAGCGTAAGAGAGGTCTAACATTATCAGAGCCGCTCTGCCGCCAGCGTCCAGACATTCTCTGATGGCCTCAGATATTTCGACCAGGGCCGACTCAGTGCTGTAAGCAGCTTGAAACCCAGATTGGGCGGGAAGATGAGCATGTGACGCTTCAACAAAAGTGTCGAGCTGGCGGAATGCAATCTTCTAGCTTACTTTAGCTAGCACTGGCAGCAGGGAGATGGGTCGATAAGTGGCAGGGACTACAGAATCTAGACCTGATTTTTTAAGTAGAGGCAGGAGTTCAGCTTCCTTCCAACAATCGGGAACTGTGGCCGTTTGAAAGGAGAGACTAATAATCTCCGACACCTCGGCACAGATCACTTCAGCCAACCCGCCAAGAACACGGGCAGGACAGGGGTCAGCAGGTGACCCTGACTTCATGGATTTCAGAACAGCTAAGGTGTCTGTCTCAGTTGGAGGGGAGACATCTTTGAAAGACTGAGTGGGAGAGAGAGGAGATTGAGGGTGAGCCATACCCTTGATGCTCCGCCCGCAACTCGTGGAGCGAAGACTAGCCTGGATCTCAACTATTTTATTTATGAAAAAAGAGGACAGGTTCTCACACCATTGTGCAGAGGAGGGGACCAATGGTTATTCGGCGCAAGGGGAGAGAAAGCTCTTAACAATAGTGAAGATTTCTTTACTGTTATTATTAGCCCTAGAGATTCTACCAGCGTAGTAGTCACCTTTGGCCGCTCTGATGGGGGCATGATATTCCTTCTCAGCCGCACGCAATGCCCCCTTAGCCGTGGGGCAGTAGGCGCGTCTCCAGTCTCTTTCAAGGTTTTTGCAACCTGGCTTCAGTTCTTTAAGAGCGTGCGAGTACCAGGGTTTAGAGGGCATAGAGCGTTTGATGGAGCGAGAGCCCTGTTTCACAGAGGCTGCAACTCCTGTGCTGATCCAGGTGTTAAAGCGCTGCACAGCAGCGGGGAGCTCCGAGCCCAACGCTGGACGCCCCTGGTGGAGGGCATTGATCAAAGTAGGAAGATACATTTTCGGATAGCATATATTAGCTGGAATAACCCCAGATGGCTTCTCTAAGGACCAAGAGAACCTAATCAACCTATGATCTGACCAGGTAAGGATTTCTGGATCTAGTGCCGTTAAGGCAAAGTTGGAACAGACTACATCCAAAAGGTGACCCCCAAGTGCGTGGGCAGCTTAACCCACTGTGTTAGCTGGGCCAAGTTTAGAGATTCCGACAAGCTGATTGAGTCAGATGACTCACCAATGTCCACGTGGATGTTAAGGTCGCTCAAAAGAAGAAATTTAGGGAACCGCAAAGCTCGAGGTACAATCACGTCCTCTAGATCCCTGAGGAACGATCTAGATGGGCCCGGAGGGCGGTAGACCAATGTTACGCCCAACGTGAAATGGGGTGAAAGGATAAATGAGAAGTGGAGAACCTCCCAACACCCAATTCACTGGAGGGCTCGCTGTGAAAGACCAGCTGTCTCTGAACACAAAAGCGGACCCTCCACCTCTCCCCGCAGCGCGATCTGCCCTAATGATTTTGAAACCCCTCGGGATGGCCAGTTCCACCACCGGAGCACAGGAATTATTGAGCCACGTCTCAGTGATGAACAGTATATCAAGACAGTCATCAGACAGGAGCTCAAAGATGTCGGCAGCGTGTTTAACCATCAAGCGTGCGTTTATTAGAGCTGCAGAGATGGTATGCTTGGTATTAGATATATGGGTGGGAGCAACTGGTGTTTTGGGGGGGACCAAAGTTCCATAAGATCCTGAAAGAACAGTCTGAGACATCCCATGGTCCAACGCATCTACAGTTGGGATTAAAGGCCCAAAGCTCCTCTCAGGAGTATCTCAGTCGAGCTCCCTCATTACGAGGAATAGAACGGGCAGCATTGCTGGCACTGGGCACGCCCGATGCGCGGACGGGCGCAGACGGGCTAACCTTTGGCTTACCTTCGGCGCGCTAGCGGCGCGCCCGCTGCGCGCGTCCGCTGCGTGACCGGAAGGACATACGCAATTTATGTGTGTACCTCCCTCCCCCAGCTAGAGCGCTGCCACTAGCCCAGCCGGGGTCTGGGACCACACCTAAGATGGCCGCCTGCCCTCTACTCAATCGGCACAGCAAGCCTTGGTGAAACGGGGCAGGGAAGGCACACCTAAGCACCCCCGAGATGACTAATCAGGTAAGCGATGTTACACAGAGGGGCTAAACAATTTTAAAAACAAATATTCAGCGAGTGCAGGAAAGGTTAAAATGCAAAATTTAAATGAAATGAGGCAGAGTAAACAGAGGATGCCTCTGCAGAGCAAACGGGTCGGAGTAGGAGCTGCCACAACCTACCCTAGCCGCAAGCGTCCCAGTCTGGCAACCAATTTATGTGTGCACCTCCCTCTCCAGCTAGAGCGCTGCCACTAGCCCAGCCGGGGTCTGGGACTACACCTAAGATGGCCGCCTGCCCTCCACTCAATCGGCACAGCAAGCCGCGCTGGAACGGGGCAGGGAAGGCACACCTAAGCACCCCCCCTATATGTGCAGCACTGTACACAGACAGCACCCTTTGTGGCTCAGGGAGGAGGCAACAGATAATTCATATCAACAGGATCACAGGACGGGCCAAGATTAACCCTGACTTGTGTGAGAGAAGCACAGAGGGCTCTGAGCCGCGTGGGGTAGGAGAGGGGCACATTGCTCTCTCCTCACAGACACCACCTCTGTAAGGTAGAAACACACATTTACAGCCTTTGCTGCTAAATAGGTTTATGTTTCATAATGCTGCATCTATCAGAGTTTTCATTAATTTTGAAAAGATTGTCCTATTCCTTTTCAGCTAAGAAGCTGCTGAAGTGCTCACTTATTTATTCACGCTATTACCACATGGGCAGGGAGTGTTCCACAGGCAACAACAGATTACCTCAGAACCCAAGAACACCAAACTACAGGACGTACCACAGGGTAGTATTGTATGGCATATTTGTATAGCGCTAAACTGTCACCCATAGGGTATCCTGGCGCTTGACTTGGTCAGCCATACGCAACTTTATGCTGCCTTAAAACTTTACACCAACCTGGGAAAAAGGTGTGTTTTTAGACCTTTTTTGAAGGAGGAAAGGTCCTCTTTACTTCTCAAGGGCAAGGGTAGAGCATTCCATAACTTGGCTGCAGTGAACCTAAAGGAGCGCCCGCCCATCCGCTCCCTCAGGATTTTAGGGATTACCACCAAGCAGGCAGAAGAGGAACGGAGAGGTCTAGTGGGGACATACCAGGAGAACATCATCTGCAGAGAGGATGGTCCCTGGCCATGAAGGGCCCTGAAGACAAGACATAGTGCTTTAAAACCAATGCGCCGGGTGATTGGCAGCCAGTGGAGGTCCATGAGCGCCAAGGAGGAAGAATCAAGACGCTGTCTGGAAAGAGCCAGCTTAGCAGCCATATTCTGCACTCGCTGCAATTTACCCACCAGGGCAGCAGGCGCGCCCAGAAGTAGCGCATTGCAGTAATCAAGCCTGCTTAAGATGATACTACGCACGACCTCTGGGCGGGCATGAGCCGGAAGGAAAGATAGAATCTTCCGCAATATTCGAAGCAGCAGCATGCACGTTGCCACGGTTTTATTGACAAACGTGTCTAGCTGTAGAAAAGATTCAAACAACACCCCCAGGTTTCGAGTGGACACTGCCGCTGCCCCCGTGCCCTGGAAGGAAGGAGGCCAAAAGTCCGGTGGCAAGGGCCGAGGAATACGATCCAAGGAGCAATGCAATAGCTCGGTTTTTGAACTATTAAATTGCAGTGAATTCAGACTCAGCCATTCTGCAGTAGCTGACATGCAACGGTGATAGGTCTCCTGAGACACAGCATCCCTACCCTCAAACGAGAAGATAAGTTGCGTGTCGTCCGCATAATTGATGACCGCAATGCCAAAGGACTTGATTAAACTGACCAGGGGGCGGAGATATAGGTTGAATAGAATGGGGCTGATGGCCGACCCTTGAGGTACGCCCTGCCCCACCCGCCTGATGTCCGAAGGGTAGGGCCGCAAGGCTACCACCTGGTGTCTGTTACCAAGGTAGGAGACCAACCAGTCAAGGCCAGGCCAGATACCCCAATCTCCTCTAGTCTCCTGATCAGGATGGCATGGCTGACCGTGTCGAACGCGGCCGACATGTCGAACAGCACTAGAAAGGCTGCTCGACCAAGGTCGACACGTGAACGAAGGTCATCCAAAGCGGTCACCAATGCAGACTCAGTGCCGTGGGCTGGTCTGAAACCAAACTGAGCCTCGTCCAAGCAGATGTTAATATCTTAAGAAGCTGGATAGATGTTTTGTCGCCAATTTCTCCAGGATCTTAATTGGCAGAGGAAGCAATGAAATAGGCATGTAATTTGCTGAGCAGGTAGGGTCCAGTGTGTCCTTTTTCAGAAGTGGCGATACCACGGCCAACTTCCAACAGTCCGGAACCCGAGCCGTACTGAAAGACTGACAGCAAATGGCGTGAAGAGGGGGGAAAAGCTCTTCTTGAAACAGTTTCCAATATTTATATGGCAACTGGTCAAGGGGGGAGCCCGACGAGTTCCCGTTCACCACGGTGCAAAAATCCTCAAAGGACGGGAGGGGAAAGCTGTTCAACCGAGCTTGCCTAGCATCCAACTCCAGGATCTCAGGGGTGGTCCCTCTTGCCAGGTTAGACATAGCTTGAGGGGTCGCCGAGGCCAGGGGCCCAAGATTGCTCAGAATAAGAGTGATCTTGTCCTCAAAGGCCTTTGCCAGAGAGTCACAGAGCAGTTGGGAGGCCGGTATGTCCTTGGAGGCACATGCGGGGCGGGATAAATCCCTGACTATCTTAAACAGGGCCTGAGATTTATTTACCGCTGTCAGTAGAGTTTCCTCGAGGAAAGTGGCTTTGGCGCATTTAATCTGGGTTTTATAGGCCAGTAGTGCCTGCTTAAAGAGAACCTTATCAGATGCAAGATACTGTCTCCTCCAGGCACGTTCCGCACGTCTACACTGGAGCTTCAGCTGGAGAAGCTCCTTAGTAAACCAAGGAATAGCTGGTCTAGCCCTGTCTCTAATTTTCCGCAGCGGGATCAGTTCATCCAGTGAATTGGAAATTTTCTGACTGAGGATCACATAGCTCTCCTCCGTACTGTCTCCCAGAGAAAAACCTCCCGCTAACAGGGTTGGCAGGCTCGACTGTTTCAGGAGCCGTGACCATTGCCTACCCAGCTTTGAGGTGGCTCCTATTCTGCCACTTTTCAAAGAATCAGCTGGTACTGACAGAGAGAAGTGGAGCACTGCAGGTTTTACATCATAATATATCGAACAAGAGGCTGTTGGAACAGGAAGGATGAAAGGGCCACTCAGTTTAGGGTTGTTTCAGGTTGTTTCAGGTGAGGTTTTTGGGCCTCACAGTAGGCTAGGAAATGTGAACTGAGTCCTAGTTGTTCTGGGCACTTGACAAGAGTAGGCTTGGTTGAGAAGGTTTGATTTTTTTGGCCATGAGGATTGTCGAGGAAGGTGGATTTGCCTGTGCTCTTTCTCTGTCCTCCTGTGGTGTGGAGTGTCATTCATGGATAGGTGGGCATGCTAAAATGGATCACCTGGTGTATGAGGCAGGCTGTTCTAAAGTCCATTATGGCCTTGAGTGGACGCCACTGGTGGTCACTTACCATAGGTGTAATCTGCTCTGATTTCCTATACTCCTTTGGCAAGGTGTATAGTACACAAATTGCATTGAGAAGAGCCTAGGAGGCCCATCTATGCACATTTAAGACCAGTATATGAATATTTTATTGGCTAGGAATCCCCAGCTGCTTTGGGTAACTCTTTCGAGGCGTGTTGCACATTACAGCGTGCCTCGTATGTTATTGCGTGTACAGATGCGCCAGTTCACTTCTGCGTGTGTGCAGGCCCCACACTGTGGAAGCGCATGTGGTTGTGTAAGGGTGCGCCTGCCTGACGGTGGGGATATCTCTAAGAATAGGTCTCTCAGTGTAAAAGCGAAGGAGTGTGCAAGAGTGTATAACCTTAACTGTGAGCCACGCACACCTCGAGCTGGGGGAACAGCGGATATTCTGTGTAAAGCTCGAGCACGCTAAGACTCATGCTATGATTGTTTGGCTGCATCTCACTGTGATGTTAACCTCCTTTTGAGCTGGACTCACCCATTCCCACAGTGATAGAAACCACTTATTCCCCTGGACTCCCCTGCCCTGTATGAGGGTGGCTTAGCATATGGTGCATACTTATCTAAGCACCTTGAATGAATCCAGACAACCCGTATGGTGATTTTAGTGGTCTTAAACAGCCTTAGTAAGCTCTCTAAGTGGTAGTTGTGGAGAGCGGCCTTCAGGCTTAGTCCAGAAAGAGAGTTAAGCAGCTTGTTTTACCAGAACTAATCATATAGTGTAGATTAAATAAAAAAGAACCACACAGTGTATTTATGAATATATGTTTATTTATTACACAACACTCACTAACACATTAGTATAGCTCCTACCGAAGATCTCATCACAAATTCACACAATACTTCAGTTATAAGCAGGTAAGCACAATACACAGTGGTCTCCAGGAGGCGACCAAACCATAAACTAATGCAAACTGCGTCCGAAGTTGGGTCTTGGACCAGGAGACTCAGAAGAGCTGGGGACACAAGGAACTACCCAAGGTAAGTACCCAGGAACCCCACAGAGGCTGTGAGCAAAGTGGAAACACAGCCACGTACTCAATAGAAGTCAACGGGAAAGTCGCATTTGCAGTTTTGTAGAAGAACCCTTCCTAGTGAAACCCCGTGGAAGACAGTAGGTTGGCGAGTCACACCACTAGTGGATACCCCATGAACCAGGAAACCTACACCAGGGAAGCCAGGTGCAAAAGCGCGAAGTGACGTAGGAAAGCGCTGTAGACCACAATGGAGGACTTTAGGAAAGATGCCACTGGCGAAGAGTGTGCAAGAGTCTGGTGGAATCCAAGGGTGGATTCTTGAAGAGAAGAACCTGCAAGCAGTGGAGACAGAGTCTATGCCACTTGGAGGTGACCAGGAGGCACGGAAGAGCAATGCCCACCGCTGACAGACACTTCAAAGGAGTTGATGGTGACTTTGTCGCTGCAGCTGGGAGGACCAGGCAATGCTGAGGAAGACCAGGACCTGCGCACGAGCTCTCCCACGTCAGAAGTCAAGAACCAGGGGGTCGGTGTCCGACAGGAGCACCAACAAGCCTTGGCAGCTGGCACAGGCGTAGAAAGCGAAGAAGGAGCAACGTTGGGGCCAGCAAGGTCCAAGGGAGTTGCAAGAGGACCTCGAGCAGCTCAACAAAACTGCAGGCCCACAGTGCAGAAGATATGGTGAAGATGCTGATCTTGGCAGGAAAAGATGCTGGAGGCTGGAGCTTCTTGAAGCTCGAAGATCTCTGGAGTGCAGAGGTTTGTTCCAAGCAGCTCCAAAGAGGGATACTGGCCTCAAAGTTGAAGAGAGGACATGTCAAGCCTCAAGGGAGTTGCAAAACTCCTACCTGTTTTGCTGAGCCTTCCGAAGTTAGTGGGACGCCAGAAGCAGCAGACCAATCAGCTTCGTTGTGGTGCCAGCAGATGCAGGGGAGTGATTCCCTCACTCCAAGGGAGATTACTTCGGGTGTCCTTGATACCCCCAGGTCTGTTGAAGATCCTGGAAGAAGCACAGGCACAGATGATGAAGAAGACTTGCAGAACAGCAAGAAAGGGGTTAGGATGACTCAGGATCTCTCCCAGTGTAGAGGCTGAACAGTGGGGAGGATACTCCCATGTCTTTTGTTCATCTTCGCACAAGAGCGGGAGCCAAGGGCTCCCAGAACTGGTTTGAACTAGAGTATGCAAGGAGGGCACCAAATGTGCCCTTCAAAGCAGTCTGGTGGCGCTGGCAAGCGCCCCCACCCCAGCCCAATACACTAAGACCTGTCAGGGAAGTGGTCACACCTCCCTGTGACAGGAAATCTATTGTTCTCTCTTCCCCTGCTCGAGATCCTCTGGGAGGAACCCCGGAATCATCTGAATCATCCCAACCCTTTCTTTAGGGTACTTAAGGCCTTGCCTGCGAGGGTTCTTTAGATTAGTCGTGGGACAAGATTCAAATCCGAAACCACTTCATCTGCAACCTTCTGGGCACTTTGGACCTCGTTGGACTTTGGGAACCGAGACTGCACCAGGAAGACTCCTGCTGCTCCTGGTGTTGTCGTCCTGCCAGTCTTGCTGTTCCTGAGCTTCCACGGACTCCAAAAGGTTCAGTAACAGGTGGTGGTTCTGCAACTCCCTCGAGGCCTGCACTGTCTTCACAGCAGGTTTGAAGCCAGTATCCCTCGTCGGAACCGCTGGAGCAGTACCCCTTGCACCTTGTCGACTTGCAGTTGCCAAGGCTTGTGGACTCTCTTCTCCAGAGATCTTCAGGCTCCAAGAAGCTCCAGCCTCCAACATCTCTTGCTACCAAGACATCGACCCCTGGCTCTTGACATCCGACGTGGGACAGCTTGTGAACGGCTCCTGGTCTGCAACATTGCCTGGTTCGCAAATCTACAGCACCAAGGTCACCATCAAGTCTCCTGCATCTTCTGACAACAGTGGGCGTTCGTCTTCCATGCCTCCTGGTCACTCCTGAGTGGCATAGACTCTGTCCCCTTTGCTTGCCGGTACCTCTAATCCTGAATTCTCCCATGGGTTCCTCTGGAATCTTTCACCTTCTACGCCAGCAGCATCTTTGCTAAAGTCCTCCATCGTGGTGTGCGGCGGTTTCCAACATTACTTTGCACCTATGCACCCACGGGTATATTCCACTTTATTAGTATATGGTTTAGCTTGCCCCTGGAGATCACTGTGTATTTGTACTACTTACTTGTTCTATTACTGAAGAATTGTGATTATATCTCCGGAGAGGAAATATTGCAATGTGTTAGTGAATGCTTATAATGAATACATATTTTTATAAATACCTTGTGTGGTTCTTTTTCACTTAACCTAGACAATAAGATTATGATCTGGTAAAACGAGCTGCTTTACACTCCTTCTGGACTAAGCCTGAAGGCTGCTCTCCACAGCTACCCCTTAGAGAGCTTTCTAGGTTGTCTAAGACCTCTTAAATCACCATAAGGGTTGTCTGGATTATTGCTCCACTTAAATAAGTGTGCACCATATACTAAGCCAGCCTCCTACACTCACCCATTCTCAACGTGATATTAACCTCTTATTAAGCTGAACTCACCTGGCCTCACTTTGATATTAAACACTTATTGAGCTGGTATCACCCAAACGCACTGTGATAATCACCTGATCAGCTGGACTCACCCGCTTTCACTAAGATATTAAAGACATACTCAGCCTTAGATGTATAGTTTGTTTGTTTCTCTTTCTCCGTGAATTTTCTTTTCTAGGCCTTCGCTACATCCTCATTTATGGGAGCAGATAAGTGCGTGACAACTGTCCTCAGACGATTATTCGATGCCATGTTTCAATGCCTCTAATGCTATTACCAACTATGCATGCATTTCCGTACCATGTATGATCGTGCTTGGGTGAATTTTCATGTACTGGAACCAAATGTTGGTCATGTTTGTTTGCAGAATAAAATAAAAATAAAAAATAAAAACTTACTCCGCCTCAAACTGGTTGGGGGTGATGATGTCTGCGATTGGAACCACTTTGTCCCTGTAGACGGGGAACAGATCCTCTGGAACATACTGGAACAAAGAGTAGCAGAAAGTTATCGAAGCACAAGGCCAAGTGCTGCTATCTGTGTGTGCAAGCCTCAGGGAATTCAATGGGTGTGTAATTCTACAAGCATGTGTACACGTCTGCAGCCCTTTAGTACTTCTCTGAGCATACATGTGTGTCTCTGTGTGTCTACAGCCCTCAGAGGCATCTATGGGAATTCCAGGGAGCCTGACGCCAGCTCTCCGAGAGTATTAGGGGCATACATGTGTGCCTACAGTCCACTATATACTTCTATGAGCACACATACATATGTGTGCCTGTCTACAGCCCTCAGAGACTTCTAGGGCCACGCATGTGTGTCAACAGTCTACTACATACTTCTAATAACATGCATGTGTGTCTACAGCCTTTAGAGTCTTCTATGGGCATGCATGTGTGTTTGCAGTCCACTACATACTTCTATGAGCACACACATGTGTCCGTTTACAGCCTTGGAGGCTTCTATGGGCAATCATACTTCTGTATGCACGCATGTGTGTGTGTCTTTGTGTTTGTTTTTACAGACTTCTATGGGCATGCTTGTATGTTTGCAGTCCTTTAGATATTTCTATGAGGACGCATGTGTGGGAGTGTCTACAGCGCTTAGAGACTCCTATGAGTGTACATGTGTGTCTGTGGTCCGTTAGATACTTCTAGAAGCACACTTGTGTGTGTGTGTGCATGTGTCTGTCTGTCTACAGCCCTTAAAGACTTTCATGGGCACACCTGAGCGTCTACTGTTCTTTAGATACTTTGTTTGAGCAGGCATAAGTGTTTTTTGTGTCTCCAGCCTCAGGGCTTCTATGAGCGTGAGCCTGTCTGAAGCCCTTAGAGTTTTCTATGGCACACGTGTGCGTCTCCAGTCCATTAGATACGTCAAAGACCACATGCATGTCTGTATTTGTACGTGTGTCTGCAGCCCTTAAAGGCTTCTAAGAGCATGTGTGTGTCTGCAGCTCTTAGAGACTTCTATGACATACGTGTGTGTCTCCAGTCCACTAGATACTTCCAAGAGCACACACGTCTGTCCTTGTACGTGTGTCTGCAGCTTGTACAAACTTCTATGAGCATGTGTCTGTGTGTGCAGTCCTTTAGATATTTATTTGATCTGAATGTGTGAGTGTAGCTACAGCCTTCGAAAGAGACTTCTATGGACACACGTGTGTATGACTTTTCATGTGTGTGGGCCTCTACTGCCCTTAGAGAAGTCTATGGTCACGCACGAGTGTCTACAGTCCTTTAGACACTTCTATGAGCATGTAAGTGTGCACTCTTGGAAGTCTGTATCTGCAGTCTTAGATACTTTATGGGCACACATGTGTGTGCAGTCCTTTATATATTTCTGTGGGCACAAGCATGTCCTGGTATGTGTGTGTTTATGTCTACAGCCCTTGGGGGCTTCTCTGAGCGTGAGCGTGGCTGCATCCCTTAGAGATTTGTATGGGTACACATGTATCTAAAGTCTTTTATTTTCTTCTAGTACCATGCATGTGTACCCTTGTGTGTGTGCGCGTGTCTACAGCATCCGGGACGTCTATGGGCAACCGCATTTGTGCCTGTCTTTTTAGACTTCTATGAGCATGCAAGCGAATGCTCTTGTGAGTGTGTATGTCTACAGATCAGAGACCTCTATGTGCATGTGTGTGTATCTGCAGACCTTTAGATATTTCTATGATCTGATTGTGCCAGTGTATCTGATAGAGACGTCTAGCTGATATTCCTTACCTGTGAACTTCCAGGCGTCAGGCTGGATCTGGATTTTTTTTAATAGCAGTACCCCTGCGTGTCGATAGGTGGCGTCAGTAGATTTCATGTGACGTCGTAGGCGTCAGGTTTGTCGTCGTCATGACGTCCGCCTCGTCTATATAGGCGCCACCCCGGAGCTCTGACGTCAGTTCTTTTCTTTCCGCACCAGTTAGCGCAGATCTTTCTAAAAGAGCTACCCCTTGTCAATTTGACTGTCTTTTTTCAACTTTTTGTCGACCATTTCGGTGTGTCCAGTAAGAAGACCTTGAGGTTCATACCGTGCTACGCCAGTCACCGAGTCATGTCGGTAACGGACCCCCATCTGGCATGTCTTTGGTGTCTGGAACGCGACCACGACCCAAAGTCATGCTTCGACTGCTGGGACATGGCGGTGAAAGCTTTGAGGGAGCGGTCCCCAAAGCGGCTTGCAGTCTGACACCACAGAGATCTCCCCCGATATCTCGCTCCCGCTTCTGGTCTCTGTCGAGAGGAATGTCCGAGCACCGCTCCGGGGAATTGAAGTCTTCTTCATCCCACAAGAAGTCGGCGAGGTCAGGTAAGAAACACCATAAAAAGCACAAGAAGTCGGAGCATAATTCGACTTCGCCCCATCCGTCACCTGACTAGACGGAGGAGTTTCAGCATACGAGGCCCTGGTCTGCAGAGTCAAGTGCTGTTAGTCTCCATGTCGAGTCCTGTGACTTATTCTACAGGGCTAGGACTGGATGAAGATTGGGAGTGGCAGCAGGATCCCTTAGAAATCCTGCTTTACAACGCCATTTAATGAGGCCTTGACAGATGTTCTACAGTGCACTTGGACAAAGCCCTGCACAGGAGCTCCTGTGAACAGAACTATTACCTGCCGCCATTGCCCAACACTGGGCGACCCAGCTTTCCTCTCCAGACACCATACTGCGGAGAGCTTGTTGGTCCAAGCCTTTACTTCCTGTGGCGCGTTCCCTTTGGCACCCCTGGACAGGGAATCCAAAAGGCTGGACAGCTTTGGTAAGAAGATCTTCTCTTCCACCAGCCTAGTATTGTGTCGGTAAACACTCCATGCCTTTTCGGCGTTATTCCAATTCACTATGGGAAACGGTTGCGCAAGTTCTGCCACAAGTCCTGGAGGAGCTCAGGCTGTCCTTTCCCAGGCTGTGGCCGATGGGAGAGATGCAGCAAAGTTTGCCATATGCAGTGGCCTACACATGACAGACTCGCTGGGTAGAGCGAATTGCTCGACGGCGGCTCTTAGGCACCACGCCAGGCTGAGAATGTCTGGCCTCTAGGGGATGTCCAAGCCAATCTTATGGACATGACCTTTGATGGCTTTCGTCTCTTTGGAGCTACGGCTAAGTCATTGCGCCTCTCAATGTCATTCCTGCCTGCATCTGCCTTTCGCGGTTGCAGAAGGGGCTTTCAACCACGGGATCCCGACCCCAGCCAGAGGACCGCACAGGTTCTGCAACCTTTGCATGGCCTGGACGCGGTACATCCCCACTCCGCAGATTGGGAGGCCAGAAGGCAGGGCAAACCACAACCCCTTCTACCTTCTCCCTCCACCTCCAAACCTTCCTAGTTCGATCCTCCCAGATCATGGGCATCCAGTTGATGGCAGGATATGCCACCACTGGTTGGATATCACTTCGGACAGGTGGGTGTTGCAAATAGTCCAAAGGAGCTACACCCTCCCCTTACCACTCCCTCCATATCTCCAACTAAAGATCAGCTGATAGAGGATCACCTTGCCTTTATGAGGAAGTCAAGGGAGCTACAGAGAGGGTTCCCCGGCCAGAAATAGGATGTGGTTGCTATTACCCCTATTTTGTGGTTCCAAAGAAGGACAGAGGCCTTCGTCCTATCTTTGACCTCAGAGTCCTCAACTGCTTCCTCGAAAAGGAAAAGTTCAAGATGCTCACTCTTGCTCAGGCCCTGTCTGCCCTGGACCCTGGAGACTGGATGGTAGTGTTGGGACTGCAGGACGCCTATTTTTACATTTCCATCCTGCCTGCTCATGGCCGCTACCAGCAGTTTACGATGGGCCACGAGCACTTTCAGTGCTCCCCTTCAGCCTCACCAGTGCCCTTCGGGTGTTCACCAAGGTGATGGCAGCGGTCGCAGCACATCTGCGGGGATCAAAGGTTCCAATCTTCCCCTATTTCAATGACTGGTTGTTGAAGGCGGGCTTGTCTCAAGCAGTCGTCTCAGATACTCTAGACTATGGCGAACCTCCTGCATTAGCTGGGGTTCACTATCAACGTGCCGAAGTCACACCTGACTCCCTCTCAGACGCTCCCTTTCATCGGAGCAGTTCTGGACCAGGTGCAGGTTCGGGCTTATCCTCCTGAGCGGCGAGCCCAGGATATTCAGGCTATGATACCGATGTTTCAGCCTCTATACTGGATTTCGGTGAGAATGACTTTGAGGCAGCTGGGCCTCGTGGTCTCCTGCATCCTGCTAGTGGATCATGCCAGAGGGCACTTGCGGGCTCCGCAGTGGGACCTGACGTTGCAATGGGCACAGCATCAAGTGAATCTCACTGACCTCGTTCAGATATTGGAGGGCACTGTGAGCGATCTGCAGTGGTGGCTGACGCAATTGGGCCAGAGGCAGGCCCCTCTCTCTTCCCCATCCAGATCTTACAGTGGTGACAGATGTGTCACTTCTGGGATGGGGCAGCATCTGAGAGGGATAGAAATCAGAGGACTCTGGTCTCCGGCAGAAGCCGGGCTCCACATCAACTTGTTGGAGCTTTGCTTTGTGCCATCCGACTGGCACGGAAGGCCTTCTTACCATCCCTAAAGGGGAGGCTAGCTCAAGTGTTCAAGTCAAGTCAAGTCAAGTCAAGTCAAAGGATTTGTATAGCGCGCTACATACCCGGAGGGTCTCAAGGCGCTTAAAGAAGGGTGGGGAATTACTTGTCAAATATCCAAGTTTTAAGTTGCTTTCTGAATGCTAGGTGGTTCTGAGTGAGACGAAGGTGAGTGGGGAGTGAGTTCCAGGTTTTAGCTGCGAGGTAGGAGAAGGATCTACCTCCCATGTTGGTTTTATTGATGCGAGGTACAGTAAACAGTACCACCACGTGGCACTGCAACATACAGAGTGGGGCGGGGTCATGGACCCTCTGTCAAGAAGAGGCCCAGCATCTCTGGACTTAGCTAGAACGATGGGCCATAACACTTGTGGTTCAACACCTGGCCAGTTCCCTGAACGCCGGAGAGGACAAGCTTAGCTGTCGGTGCCTAGCAGAGCACAACTGGCGTCTTCATCCAGAGGTGGCGAACCGTCTCTTTCAACAGCGGGAGAACATTGGTTAGATCTCTTTGCCTCCGAAGACAACGTGCAATGTCAGGAGTTTTGTGTGTTGGAGTTTCCAAGGCGGCTCTCACTAGGCCACGCTTTTCATCTCCAGTGGAGCTCAGGCCTCCTGTACGGCTTTAAGTAAATACAACTCCTGCCCAGAATGCTCAAGTCATTCTTTCTGGCTCCAGACTGGGCCCGGAGAGTTTGGTTGGTAGCCCGAGCTTTTGCAGATGAGCATTGATCCTCCGATCAGGCTGCCACTTTGGGGGGATCTTCTGTCGCAGTAGCAGGGGAGGGTCTTCAACCCGAACCTGCCAGCCCTCTGCCTCATTGTGTGGAGATTGAGCGGCGAAAGTTGACAGCTCTAGACCGTCCTCCCGAAGTCTATGAAGTTATTCAGGCAGCCAGGCATCCCTCCACAAAGTTTGAATACGCCCGCTGTTGGCAAATATTTTGTAAATGTTGTACAGTCTGTGGACCCCCTGTCTGCCTCACTTTCTGACATTCTTCTTTTCATTCTCTCGTTGGCCCAGCAGGGCTCTGCTCTGGGCACTCTGAAGGGTTACCTTTCTGCCCTGCCTGCTTTTCTTCGGTTGCCAGCTCAACCATGACTTTTTAAATATGTCTCGTAGAGAGAATCCTGAAGGGGCATACTCATTTGTTCCCCTTTCACTCTTTATTATGCGCCAGTGGGACCATAACTTGGTTCTCACCTTCTTGATGTGTGCACCTTTTGCCCCTCACTCTAGGGCTTCTTTTTTGCCCAAGGTGGCGACACCGTTCCACCTAATAATTTCCACGACCATGGAAGTGCCTTCCCAGTGTATTCCTGGGGTTGGAGTGTCTGCCTCTTTGGAGTATTTTCCATGTACCTGTGTTTTGTGCCCTTTTGTAACATGCACACACCACTTTGCCCTTGTAACACACGATTTGCGACCTCTCACATGTTTTTACCTTTGATACTGGCACAAGTGCCACCTCTGCCTACATAACACTTGTTCTTGTGCCGGAGTGTCTAGCACCTTTTGCAGTATTATACCCCAAATGATACTTTGTCTTCTCTTGTAACTGCACACTTGCACTTTTTCCTCCTGTGCACTTTTTACTACCTCATGTATTTTTGGATGCGCACAATTTTTACTACCTCATGTATTTTGTTTGCTCACAAATGTCACTATTACCTTATGTAAGTAACGTATGCTTTAGTAATCTGTTCCTTTGTAATGGTTCTCCTTATGTTTCATTTCTGTTCCTTATGTGAAGCGCTCTGACACCTTCGGGTAAAGTCAGCGCTATATAAAAATGCATAAATAAATCAATAAATAAAAAATAAACCTAGGGCCAACTATCACCTTGCCCACCTTCTACGCTCCTCCTCATCCTTCTAAGGAAGATGAGTGTCTCCACTGTTTGGGCCCAAAAAGAGCGTTGTTGTTCTATCTTGATCGCTTAAAGAGTTCTGGGTGGATGACCAACTCTTTATGGGGTACATTGGGGCAAAGAAGGGGCGTGCTGTACAGAAGAGGACCCTCTATCGATAGGTCATACTCTGAATAAAGATATGTTACACTTTGGCAAAGAAACAGCCTCCTGAAGGCCTTAGAGCTGATTCAACCAGGGCTAAGGCAGCCTCCACAGCTCTTCAGTGTGGTGTTCCGGTTCTTGACATTTGCCAGGCGGCCATGTGGGTATCCCTGCACGCGTTTGCCAATCATTACTTCCTGGACAATCAGGTCTGCAGGGAGGGCCTTTCTGGCTGTTCTGTCCTATAGGAGGGGGATGTTTCCGCATTCCCAGCTCCTGGGACGTTATTGCTTGTGTATCTGTTCACGGGTAAGGAATCTGCGGCTAGATGTCTCTATCAGATGGACAAGTTTCATACCTTCGGTAACGCCTTATCGGACATGATCTAGCCAACAATTTAATTACCAACCTCCCCGCACTGCGAACCAGTTTTTAGTGTCAAGGCAGTTTCCCTTCAGGGCCCTAGTTGCTTTTAACACACCAGAGTCAGTCACTTCATGGCACTGCGCTTCCGGCGTGGAAAGTTGTGAAAAGTACTGAAGTCAACGCGCCGGGGTGTCGCCAAGACAGACCACACGGATGTCACGATTATGCCAAACCTGACACCTACGACATCACACTGAGTCGACCGGTGCCACTTATCGGTGTGCAAGAGTACTGCTATCAAAAAATCTTCCGGATCCAGCCTGATGCCTAGAAATTCATAGGTAAGGAATGTACGGCTAGATTATGTCTCTACCAGATAATGTGTTGCAGAAGGCAAGTAACTTGTCCATCAGCAGCCTTGGAAAGAGACTTCTATGGTCACGCATGAGTGTTTGCAGTCTTTTAGACACTTCTAGGAACATGCATGTGTCCTTGTATGTGTGTGTCTACAGCCTCATGTGGGTGTCTATCTGCAGTCCTTAGAGACTTCTAAGAGCGCGCAAGTGTGCACCCTTGGATGTCTGCAGTACTTCCATACTTTATGGCACACATGTGTCTTCAGTCGTTTGTATACTCCTATGGGCACACGCGTGTCCTTGTAATGTGTGTGTTTATGTCTCCAGCTCTAGGAGACTTCTGTGAGTGTGTCTGCAGTCCTTAGATATTTCCCTGGGCACATGTATGTCTGCAGTCCTTTATATACCTCAATGAGCACACAGGTGTGTCATTGTATGTGTGTGTCTACAGCCTCAGAGACTTCTATGGGCATCCGCGTTTGAGTCTGTCTCCTTAGACTTCTATGAGTATGCAAGCGTGTGCTCTTGTGAGTGTGCGTGTCTACAGCCTCAGAGACTTCTATAAGCATGTGCGTTTGTCTGCAGTACTTCAATACTTTATGGGCACACATGTGTCTGCAGTATTTTGTTTACTCCTGTGGGCACATGCGTGTCCTTGTATATGTGTGTTTATGTCTTCAGCCCTTGGAGACTTCTGTGAGCGTGTCTGCAGTCCTTAGATATTTCCATGGGCACATGTATGTCTGCAGTCCTTTATATATCTCTAAGAGCACACAGGTGTGTCATTGTATGTGTATGTGTCTACAGCCTCAGGAACTTCTATGAGAATGCAAGCATGTGCTCTTGTGCATGTCTACAGCCTCAGAGACTTCTATGGGAATGCAAGCGTGTGTTGGTGTGTGTGTGTGTGGGTCTACAGCTCAGAGACT
Source organism: Lissotriton vulgaris (assembly GCF_964263255.1). NCBI lineage: Eukaryota > Metazoa > Chordata > Amphibia > Caudata > Salamandridae > Lissotriton > Lissotriton vulgaris. The sequence goes on from NC_141696.1 coordinate 1,579,477,033, forward strand.
TCAATAAGCATGTGCGTTTGTCTGCAGTCCTTAGATATTTCCATATGCACATGTATGTCTGCAGTACTTTATATACCTCTGTGAGCACACAGACGTGTCATTGTACGTGTGTGTCTACAGCCTCAGAAACTTCTGTGACCAATCAGGTGTGTGTCTGTAGCCCTCAGTCACTTTTGTTTACGAGTTGCAACCATTAAATATATGAGTGAAGGAGGGAGGTGGTACAGGGCTGGAAAGGAGGCTGAGGAGAGAGCTGTGAGGGGAGGAAGATGAAGAGGAGGGAGGCTGTAAACAAGGAGGGTGGAGGCAGCCAGGCTGCAGGGATGAAGGCGGAAGGAACAGAGGATGGGGCAGGTTGTGATGTGCAGAGAATTGGGTCAATACTGGAGGTACTCACCATAGCACCCTCGCCGTTCCACTTGTCTCCCAACACTGGGTCACACACTGTAAGTAAGCAACAAAGAGGTGGTTAGACACTGGATAGATGTGGTTGGAAACTAGTTAGATGTGATTAGCCTTGCAGCCCTATCCAGCCGCACTCCACCATAGGCAGATCAAAGGAAGTCAAGCTTCCCCAAGCTGCGTCCACCCATCTTCATTGCCCTACCATGTGGGGGCAGTGGGGGGCTGGCGGTGCAGCACCCACCCACTACGCTGAGTAAGGGAGTTTAGAGCCCTGATGGAAAGCTACGGTTAGGTCAGACACCACCCCCTCCTCTCAGCAAGCACCAAGTTAGCTTTGGTTTAATGAAGGTGACACCCAGCTCTTACTATACACCACGTTTGGGCTAAGGATTGGACAGACGCCACTCCCAGCTCTCACCAGACACCAGTTTAGCTTTGGGGTTATGGTTATCATTAAGTTTACGTCTCGCTCTCGTTATACACCACATTAGGGTTAACGCTATGGTTACGAGGACTGACATCACCCACAGCTCTCACCAGACACCAGGTTAGGGTAGGAGTTAAAGGTTATGGTTAGGCTGAGGTCACACCCAGCTCTCAGTATACACTAGGTTTGCTTTGGGATTAAAGATTATGGTTAGAACTGAGGTTAGGCCTAGCTTTTACCATACACCACATTAGGGTTGGGATTAAAGGTTACGGTTAGAACTGAGGTTAGGCGCAGCTCTCACCATACACCATGTTAGGGTTGGGGTTATGGTTAGGGATGACGTCACTTCCAGCTCGCAACATCTACCAAGTTAGCTTTGGGGTTAAAGGTTATAGTTAGGACTGAGGTTAGGCCCTGTTCTCACCACATACCATGATAGCACTGAGGTTATGGTTACAATTAAGGTCACACCCAGCACTCACAATATACCGGGTTAGGGTTGAGGTCAAAGATTAGGGTTGAGGTCACACCCAGTTAACCATACACCAGGGTAGTTTTGAGTTCAAATATATGATTAGAACTGAGGTTAGGTGCATCTTTCATTAAATAGCATGTTAATGTTGAGGTTACAGTTATGGTACTGATTACAGTCACGCCTAGCTCTCACTATAAACCACATTAGGGTAGGCATTATGGTTATTGTTTAGACTGACGTTATCCCTAGCACTCTCCAGACACCAACTTAGGGTTGCAGGTTATATTTAGGGTTGAGTGCACTTTCAGCTCTCACTGTACACAACATTAGTGTTGGGATTAAGGGTTATGGTTAGAACTGAGGTCAGGCCTGCCTTTCACCATACACCACTTTAGGGTTGGGGTTATGGTTAGGGCTAAAGTCACTCCAAGCTCTCACCATCTACCAAATTAGCTCTAGGGTTAAAGGTTTTAGTTAGGACTGATGTTAAGTCCAGCTCTCACCATATCTCACATTATTGGGGTCAAAGGTTAAGGATAGGACTCAGGTTAGGCCAAGCTCTCAGTATACACCAGACTAGTTTTATGGTTATGGTTAAAGGCAGGCCTAGCTCTTAACACCCAACGTTAGTGTTTGGGTTTTGGTTACTGTTAAGGTCATACCCAGCTCTTACCATATACCAGGTTAGACTTGGAGTTAAAGGTTAGGGTCGGGGTTACACCCAGCTCTCACCGTGCTCCAGAGTAGCTTTGGGGTCAAGGTGTGGTCAGCGCTGAGGTTAGGTGCCGCTCTCACAATACACAATGTTAGTGATGGGGTTATGGTTAAAGTCACTTGTAGCTATCACTGCATACCTTGTTCACATTTGGTTAAGGTTAAAGTTAAGACTGAGGTTAGACCCAGGTTTAACCGTACACCACATAAGACTTGGAGTTATGGTTAAGATTAAGATCATAAAACAGCAGGTCAGGATTGGAGTTAAAGATGATGGTTAGGTCTGAGGTTAGATGCAGCTCTCACCATAACCACATTAGAGCTGGGGTTACAGGTTACTTTTAGGACTGAGGTTAAACCCCAGCCCTCCCCTTAACCATCTTAGCTTTGGGGTTAAACTTTAGGACTGAGGTTAGGTTCAGTCTCACCATTCACTGGGTTAGATTTGGAGTTACAGGTTATGATTAGGGCTGAGATTAACTCAAGGTTTTGGGTTGTGCACCGCCTCGTGTTCAATCGAAATTTTTGTTGTGCTCAAGGGTAATGCTCCCCTCCAGGAGTGTAAACTAATAATTCTAGTGTAGCAGACCTATTGCGCCATAGGTCTCTCACCCTTGGCACAGGTGTGGGGCTGAACAATATTCAGCTGGGAATTTTTGGAAAACCGATGGTCTAGTGGTTTGACCAAACTTCACAAAACAAAGTTCACTTGATTATTTTCTTCTTTGTATGTTTTTATTCACATATTTTGAAACATCTTTCAACACTTTTGTGAGGTTCCAATGCATTTCGGTGCCTCAAGCACCTTCATCAGGGAAAATCTGAAATGTGCAAATAAACATACTTAATGACGTGAACGCTATCTTTCCCAATTCATACTTAAGCACAAACATTAAAGTAACCGCTACTCTAAACGTTAAACACAAACTCTGTTTAGACCATCATGTTAATCAGAAGTTCTATTTAGTTTAATCTAAAGGATCATAGGAGAAACTCAATCTAAACACTGTTATCGTATTGCTTCTAGCCGAATATTTACTGCTAGTGCGCTCTGCCTGGATGCAATTAGTCTTACCTCACGTGCAGTTCTAACGCGACCTCCTCACTCCTCGCTGTGTTCGTGCGGTCTGTGCTACAACGCCAGTATAAGGCGGATGTTTTACGTAATACGTGTTACGCACGTCGGTGATTGCTGTTACGCGTTTTTTTTATATGTGTTTAACTTTATTGGCTGTTGAGTACCTATACTAGAATGTTGTTCAGCCCCACACCTGTGCCAAGGGTGAGAGACCTAGGGCTGAGATTAAGCCACACCAAGTTAGCAATGAGGTTCTGTTTAGGATTAAGGTCACACCCGCTCTCACCATACACCAGCTTGGGATTCTGCCTCTTCAGCTCCTGGACGATATCCACCACCATGCTGAGGAAGGACTTGTCTCTCATGTAACCTTCAGAGAGGGAAAGAAGAGAAATTATCCACTCGCAGTGTGTGTACAAATTCAAGATGGGCTTCTTTGCTTAACAACATGGCTACAGGTGTGCGTCATCTATGGGCACGACAAGCGACACTGGCAAAAATGACATCCTGGGAATTCAGGGCCAGGATTACCAAGTTTTCAAAAACACAAGGGAACCCAAAAGGTAGATAAGGACCTTGGGTAACAGTTAAGTATTAGAACAATGGTCCTTAAAAAAACAGGTATGGTCATCAGGATAAATATAGACTCCAATCAGTGCTATATTAAGAGTGTCCAGCCGGACAATCAATTTAATCAATCAAAAATTTCAAAACCAAAAGTATAAACACATCAATACAGTGGGACAAAATCCTGCATCCTATATAAACACATGACAAGTACACTTCAGGACAGCATATCCGGCAAGAAAGGGTAGCTTGTGGAATATTGAACACAATTTCTAACAAGCTTGAGGAAACAGTAAATACACTTTTTTTTAATCAGATTCGATTAATGTGCAAACTGTTTACATTAGTCGACGACGTTTTGATCCTATTTAAAAATAGTAGGATCATTATCAGGACAGTAAGGGTACAAGCCTGAATAATTAGAGATTGCCTCAATTAGGCTTGCAGAAGGTTAAGCCGCATACGCATTTGTTGGCGGTAGCCGAATTATTAGCATTTTCTGAGGATGAATAACCTGGTGTTAAAACTGTGAAATAACATGTTCCAAAGCAGCAAGTGGTGATGCACGTTATGTTGTTTGATCCAAGGCTCGATGGAAGGGATTACCAAGAGAAACATCAAGTGCCGAGGAGGGCAATATCTAGTGCCAAGGGGGGCAGCACAAGCCAGTGACAAAGACAACATCCAGGGTATTGAGGGCCAGACTTACCAAGGGCAACATCCGTGCCAAAGAGAACGGCCGCCACTGACAGAGGCGACCTCCACGGAATTGCTATTGCACAGGGGCTTGAGAGGTATCCAGAGGTGAATTGGGACTCCACTAGCACCAGGGTGAATGAGTGGGATGCTATGAAAGTGGTTCTTCGGGGGATTTGTTTGGCTACAGAGGTGGGGGTAAAAAGGGTGCTAGAGCGGGACCTCCACAAATATGAGGACCGCCTGGCAGTGCTGGAAAAAGACTTTTACACGGACAAAAAATGGCTACCGGAGTGGACGGCCGCACGCCAGCAGCTGGGGGACACGTGGGTCTCACTCAGCAAATTTAACAGAACGGCGAGTAGACGGCGGTGATATTCGGAGGGCGGTAAGGCTGCGCGGCTGCGCGGCTGCTGGCGCGTCTAATTCGGGTGGAAACCCAACCGCACCCGATTCTGGCACTAAAGAACGAGATGGGCCAGTTGGTGTATACTCAGCAGGTGATAAATAAGGTCTTTCAGTCCCATCTATGTAAAATTTACCTAGATTCCCAGTCTTCGGCGAACCCTGAGGGCATGGAAGCATTCCTGGAGGGGTTCAACTGCCCTGTGTAGACGCGAACGGTCAGGAGGAACTGGGAGGGCCCCTTCGGGAAGAGGAAATCCGAGCCGCAATAGCCCATCTGCAGACCGCAAAGGCCCCAGGGATGGACGGCTTGGCTGCTGAACTGTATAAGGAGTTTAAGGGGATTTTGGTCCCGAAACTCTTGGAAATTGCAACGGAGGCCTATGACTGCGGCTCGCTCCCAGATTCCATGCGGGCAGCGATGATAGTCATAATCCCCAAGCAGGGCAAGGACCCTCCTCTGCCCGGATCGTATAGGCCCATATCTATGCTGAACGTGGATTTGAAAATTATCAGTCAGGTGTTGGCCAGTAGGCTCCTCCCCTATCTTAGGCGACTGGTCCATGAGGACCAATCGGGTTTTATTCCGGGCAGGAATACGTTACGGAACATTCGTGGCCGGGCCCATGTCATGCAGGCCTTGGGGGGACGTGCCCAACAGAACACACTAGCATTTCTCGATATCGAACAAGCATTCAACTCAATCCAAAGGACATACCTCTGGAGGGTGCTTCTGAAAATGGGATTGGAGGAGGGGTTCGTAAAGTGGATGCAACTGCTTTACACCCGACCAGTGGCCAGGATCCGCACGGGGCGCTATGTGTCCGATGAAATACCGATAACGAAGAGGACGCGTCAGGGGTGCCCGCTCTCGCCCTTACTATTTGCCCTGGCGATAGAGCCGCTGGCATGTCATCTCCGTAGGGTATTGGAGCGTCAGGGCATTCGAGTGGGGGACATGGAGCACATGGTGTCCCTGTATGCGGACGACGCGATGATATATTTAAAACAGCCTACGCAGTCGCTGCCGACCTTGATGGCCGCTTTATCGTAGTGTGCGGCGGCTTCCGGTCTTGTGGTGAATAGCGCAAAATCTCAGCTTTATGCGATCGGGGAGGGGTCCGACTGGGAGGGGGTACAATGCCCCGAGATACGACTCCCGTGGGTGGACGATACACTTCGTTATCTGGATCGGACGGGACCCGTCCACCTTCTTCCAACACAATATGAGTAGGATAATCCTGGGTCTGAAGGGGAGTATCGCCTTTTGGAATACCCTTAAGCTTTCCCTGATGGGGAAGATCGTCTTAATCAAAATGGTGGTCCTCCCGCGCTGTCTATACACAATGCAAGGGTCCTTCTATGAGCTGCCGCACCTTGTCTTCTGAGACCTGGATTCCTTATTAGTTCTCCTGCTATGGAACGGGAAGCGGTGTAGGGTGATTCTAGAGGTCCTAAAGTGTAGATGGGGCGCTGGGGGTTTAGAAGTCCCGGACCTGGAACTTTATTATTTTGCATCACAATTACAACATGCTATCGCGTGGCTAGATACGGACCCCTCCTGGGAGAGGTCCCTGATGGCAGGTACTTATGGGAGTCGACAGTTGGGAGCGCTGCTCTGGCAGCCGGGAGGACGACGAGACCTAGGCCCTCCGCTGGCGTGGTTGGTGGCCTCGATATGGGACCGAGTAGTACGGCGCCTGATTCGAGACAGATCGTTCGCCCTGGACATGGATCTTTGGTTACTGCCACCCTTTGCCCAAATTGAACAGGTCATGTCCATGGACAAGTGGAAGGAGGGGGGCTGCCTGATGTTGGCGGACCTCTACCCAGACGGTAGATTCATTACCTATCTGGAGGCAGTGTCCTCCTTTGAGTTAGGTCCAGGACAATTCCTCCACTACGCTAAACTAGCGGCGACAGCGCAAGAGCTCTGGCCATCGTTTCCAGAGGCTCCGGAGCACACCTGCACTCTGGTTACTATGTTGGCGATGGCGGGGGGCCGTAAGTTTGTGACTCACTTAAACAGGGCATTGCGGGAGGACAAAAAGTTGCGGCACCTGGCAGTGGAGGACAAATGGGCACAGGCGTGTCCGCAGGAGATTACCCCCCAGGGAGTGGGAAAAATACACGAAAGTGTGAGGAAGGTATCAGTGAGCAACAGCTTTAAGCAGATCCAGTATAATATCATACATATCTCGCCCAAACGGATTCAGGCGTTCGATAGTGCCAGAGACTCCCACTGCCCAAGATGTCGTAGTGCACAAGCGGATTTTATACACATGGTCTGGGCGTGTCCCATACTCCAGTCGTACTGGGTTTTAGTTTTTGAGGTTCTGGCAAGGGTGACGGGGTGTATAGTGGACATGGACCCGCGCGCGTGCCTCCTGGGCTTGATACTTCGGGATCCCAAACGAAAAGTTAGCAGGCGATTCCTAATGTTGGGCCTGGTCACAGCCAGGCGTCGTATTGCAATCCACTGGTGGTCCCAACAGGGCCCGACGCTGCTGAAATGGAGGGCAGACCTCCGGGAATGGGCATTGGAGGAGGAAGGACACATGCGCACCACTAGGAGGGATGGCAAACTACCTGAGGTCCTGATGGATTGGGGGGTGATGTTCCAAGAGCTGGTGGGACGGGACACTCAAACGACACAGGGCAGCTCGGAGTCAGAGCTCATAGGGCGGAGGGAGGCTCCGGTTCCGGATGAAGGGGCACAGGGTGACCCACCTTAGGGGATACGTGACCCGGAACTTTATAGCTACTATCCTTTGATCTTTTTATGGACCTGGCAGCAGGGGGGGGGGGGGGGGGGAGTTCTCACACAGTTGTATGATGTTTCAAAGCACATGGAGACGCAATACAGGAATCCGAACAGTGATGGCGTCTGTGATAAATGGAAGTCTTCTTCAACATAAACTAAGCAGCGCCAGATATCAGAACATGACTTTACGTGAAAAGAAGGAGGACAGATAAGACTAAATGCTGCGTGGGGCTGTCTGCTTTTTGTAATGAGGAACCACTGAATGGGATATATTGGTGTTAGTTATGTCAGCCTATTGAAATGGATGTAGACAGCATGTACTGGGGATTATAAGTATTGTTGCCTCTGATGCGATTTGTTTAACTTGCAAAAGCAATAAAAACATTTATAAAAAAAAAAAAAGACCAACGCACAAGACCAATATCCAGTGCTTGGCTCGACCACATCCTAACTTCCAGCGCCATGGCTCCATATATATATTGCAGAACATTTGAGCTGATTATCTTACTTTGCATAATATTCTTTTCTCTCTGTCACCACAGCTATTTCTCCTCTTTCCTGTTTTATTTTTCTTTCTTTTTATTTTAACCAAACTTTATCAGGTTTGCAAAGATGTGTGGTACCAAAGGGTTAATCATTGGTAAGTCACTTACGACTGAATTTAGAGTTCGGCAGAAGGGTTACTCTGTCACAAATGTGATGGATATCCCGTCCGCCGTACTACTGGGGCATTATATCCAATTGCACTTGTAATACAGCGGCATCTGTGATGGATTAACCGATCCGGCGAACTCTGAATCTGGCCCTTAATGAAAAGACTTACAGAACTCCATTAAATAAATAAAGCTAACAAACAGGTGCGTACTCAGTAACGTTCTTTTTAGTGAATGCTCCAACAATGACGGTTGGCCCGATAAACATAGGAAGGCTGAAAGTGCAGACAAATAAGGTTGCATAGTGCCCACTGCAGGGCACTGGTAGACCAAAGACAAAATGAACAAAAGAACATCCGACAGCTTGACTTTTAAAGGATCAATATTGCAAATACAACACCAGAACATCCGACAGCTCGGCTTGTTAAGGATCAATCTTGCAGATACAACACCAGAACATCTGACAGCTCGGCTTGTAAAGGATCAATCTTGCAGATACAACAATAGAACATTCAACAGCTCAGCTTGTAAAGGATCAGTATTGCAGATACAGCACCAGAACATCCAACAGCTCGGCTTGTAAAGGATCAGTATTGCAGATACAACACCAGAACATCCAACAGCTCGGCTTGTAAAGGATCAGTATTGCAGATACAGCACCAGAACATCCAACAGCTCGGCTTGTAAAGGATCAGTATTGCAGATACAACACCAGAACATCCAACAGCTCGGCTTGTAAAGGATCAGTATTGCAGATACAATACCAGAAAATCTGACAGCTCGGCTTGTAAAGGATCAGTATTGCAGATACAACAACAGAACATCCGACAGCTCGGCTTGTAAAGGATCAGTATTGCAGATACAACACCAGAACATCCAACAGCTCGGCTTGTAAAGGATCAGTATTGCAGATACAATACCAGAAAATCTGACAGCTCGGCTTGTAAAGGATCAATCTTGCAGATACAACACCAGAACATCCAACAGCTCGGCTTGTAAAGGATCAGTATTGCAGATACAACACCAGAACATCCAACAGCTCGGCTTGTAAAGGATCAGTATTGCAGATACAATACCAGAAAATCTGACAGCTCGGCTTGTAAAGGATCAGTATTGCAGATACAATACCAGAAAATCTGACAGCTCGGCTTGTAAAGGATCAGTATTGCAGATACAACAACAGAACATCCGACAGCTCGGCTTGTAAAGGATCAGTATTGCAGATACAGCACCAGAACATCCAACAGCTCGGCTTGTAAAGGATCAGTATTGCAGATACAACACCAGAACATCCAACAGCTCGGCTTGTAAAGGATCAGTATTGCAGATACAACACCAGAACATCCAACAGCTCGGCTTGTAAAGGATCAGTATTGCAGATACAACACCAGAACATCCAACAGCTCGGCTTGTAAAGGATCAGTATTGCAGATACAACAACAGAACATCCGACAGCTCGGCTTGTAAAGGATCAGTATTGCAGATACAACACCAGAACATCCGACAGCTCGGCTTGTAAAGGATCAGTATTGCAGATACAACACCAGAACATCCAACAGCTCGGCTTGTAAAGGATCAGTATTGCAGATACAATACCAGAAAATCTGACAGCTCGGCTTGTAAAGGATCAGTATTGCAGATACAACAACAGAGCATCCGACAGCTCGGCTTGTAAAGGATCAGTATTGCAGATACAGCACCAGAACATCCAACAGCTCGGCTTGTAAAGGATCAGTACTGCAGATACAACACCAGAACATCCGACAGCTCGGCTTGTGTAGGATCAGTATTGCAGATACAACACCAGAACATCCGACAGCGCGGCTTGTAAAGGATCAGTATTGCAGATACAACACCAGAACATCCAACAGCTCGGCTTGTAAAGGATCAGTATTGCAGATACAACACCAGAACATCTGACAGCTCGTCTTGTAAAGGATCAATCTTGCAGATACAACAACAGAACATTCAACAGCTCGGCTTGTAAAGGATCAATCTTGCAGGTACAACACCAGAACACCCGACAGCTCGGCTTGTAAAGGATCAGTATTGCAGATACAACAACAGAACATCCGACAGCTCGGCTTGTGAATGATCAGTATTGCAGATACAACACCAGAACATCCGACAGCTCGGCTTGTAAAGGATCAATCTTGCAGATACAACACCAGAACATCCAACTGCTCGGCTTGTAAAGGATCAATCTTGCAGGTACAACACCAGAACATCCAACAGCTCGGCTTGTAAAGGATCAATCTTGCAGATACAACACCAGAACATCCAACAGCTCGGCTTGTAAAGGATCAGTATTGCAGATACAATACCAGAAAATCTGACAGCTCGGCTTGTAAAGGATCAATCTTGCAGATACAACACCAGAACATCCACCAGCTCGGCTTGTAAAGGATCAGTACTGCAGATACAACACCAGAACATCCAACAGCTCGGCTTGTAAAGGATCAGTATTGCAGATACAACACCAGAACATCTGACAGCTCGGCTTGTAAAGGATCAATCTTGCAGATACAACACCAGAACATCCAACAGCTCGGCTTGTAAAGGATCAGTATTGCAGATACAACACCAGAACATCCGACAGCTCGGCTTGTAAAGGATCAGTATTGCAGATACAACACCAGAACATCCGACAGCGCGGCTTGTAAAGGATCAGTATTGCAGATACAACAACAGAACATCCGACAGCTCGGCTTGTAAAGGATCAGTATTGCAGATACAACACCAGAACATCCAACAGCTCGGCTTGTAAAGGATCAGTATTGCAGATACAACACCAGAACATCCGACAGCTCGGCTTGTGTAGGATCAGTATTGCAGATACAACAACAGAACATCCGACAGCTCGGCTTGTGTAGGATCAGTATTGCAGATACAACACCAGAACATCCGACAGCGCGGCTTGTAAAGGATCAGTATTGCAGATACAACACCAGAACATCCAACAGCTCGGCTTGTAAAGGATCAGTATTGCAGATACAGCACCAGAACATCCAACAGCTCGGCTTGTAAAGGATCAGTATTGCAGATACAACACCAGAACATCCAACAGCTCGGCTTGTAAAGGATCAGTATTGCAGATACAATACCAGAAAATCTGACAGCTCGGCTTGTAAAGGATCAGTATTGCAGATACAATACCAGAAAATCTGACAGCTCGGCTTGTAAAGGATCAGTATTGCAGATACAATACCAGAAAATCTGACAGCTCGGCTTGTAAAGGATCAGTATTGCAGATACAACAACAGAACATCCGACAGCTCGGCTTGTAAAGGATCAGTATTGCAGATACAGCACCAGAACATCCAACAGCTCGGCTTGTAAAGGATCAGTATTGCAGATACAACACCAGAACATCCAACAGCTCGGCTTGTAAAGGATCAGTATTGCAGATACAACAACAGAACATCCGACAGCTCGGCTTGTAAAGGATCAGTATTGCAGATACAACACCAGAACATCCAACAGCTTGGCTTGTAAAGGATCAGTATTGCAGATACAACACCAGAACATCCGACAGCTCGGCTTGTAAAGGATCAGTATTGCAGATACAACACCAGAACATCCAACAGCTCGGCTTGTAAAGGATCAGTATTGCAGATACAATACCAGAAAATCTGACAGCTCGGCTTGTAAAGGATCAGTATTGCAGATACAACAACAGAACATCCGACAGCTCGGCTTGTAAAGGATCAGTATTGCAGATACAGCACCAGAACATCCAACAGCTCGGCTTGTAAAGGATCAGTATTGCAGATACAACACCAGAACATCCAACAGCTCGGCTTGTAAAGGATCAGTATTGCAGATACAACAACAGAACATCCGACAGCTCGGCTTGTAAAGGATCAATCTTGCAGATACAACACCAGAACAACAGACAGCTTGGCTTGTAAAGGATCAGTATTGCAGATACAACACCAGAACATCCAACAGCTCGGCTTGTAAAGGATCAGTATTGCAGATACAACACCAGAACATCCAACAGCTTGGCTTGTAAAGGATCAGTATTGCAGATACAACACCAGAACATCCGACAGCTCGGCTTGTAAAGGATCAGTATTGCAGATACAACACCAGAACATCCAACAGCTCGGCTTGTAAAGGATCAGTATTGCAGATACAATACCAGAAAATCTGACAGCTCGGCTTGTAAAGGATCAGTATTGCAGATACAACAACAGAACATCCGACAGCTCGGCTTGTAAAGGATCAGTATTGCAGATACAGCACCAGAACATCCAACAGCTCGGCTTGTAAAGGATCAGTACTGCAGATACAACACCAGAACATCCGACAGCTCGGCTTGTGTAGGATCAGTATTGCAGATACAACACCAGAACATCCGACAGCTCGGCTTGTAAAGGATCAGTATTGCAGATACAGCACCAGAACATCCGACAGCGCGGCTTGTAAAGGATCAGTATTGCAGATACAACACCAGAACATCCAACAGCTCGGCTTGTAAAGGATCAGTATTGCAGATACAACACCAGAACATCTGACAGCTCGTCTTGTAAAGGATCAATCTTGCAGATACAACAACAGAACATTCAACAGCTCGGCTTGTAAAGGATCAATCTTGCAGGTACAACACCAGAACACCCGACAGCTCGGCTTGTAAAGGATCAGTATTGCAGATACAACAACAGAACATCCGACAGCTCGGCTTGTGAATGATCAGTATTGCAGATACAACACCAGAACATCCGACAGCTCGGCTTGTAAAGGATCAATCTTGCAGATACAACACCAGAACATCCAACTGCTCGGCTTGTAAAGGATCAATCTTGCAGGTACAACACCAGAACATCCAACAGCTCGGCTTGTAAAGGATCAGTATTGCAGATACAACACCAGAACATCTGACAGCTCGGCTTGTAAAGGATCAATCTGGCAGGTACAACACCAGAACATCCAACAGCTCGGCTTGTAAAGGATCAGTATTGCAGATACAATACCAGAAAATCTGACAGCTCGGCTTGTAAAGGATCAATCTTGCAGATACAACACCAGAACATCCACCAGCTCGGCTTGTAAAGGATCAGTACTGCAGATACAACACCAGAACATCCAACAGCTCGGCTTGTAAAGGATCAGTATTGCAGATACAACACCAGAACATCTGACAGCTCGGCTTGTAAAGGATCAATCTTGCAGATACAACACCAGAACATCCGACAGCTCGGCTTGTAAAGGATCAGTATTGCAGATACAACACCAGAACATCCGACAGCGCGGCTTGTAAAGGATCAGTATTGCAGATACAACAACAGAACATCCGACAGCTCGGCTTGTAAAGGATCAGTATTGCAGATACAACACCAGAACATCCAACAGCTCGGCTTGTAAAGGATCAGTATTGCAGATACAACACCAGAACATCCGACAGCTCGGCTTGTGTAGGATCAGTATTGCAGATACAACAACAGAACATCCGACAGCTCGGCTTGTAAAGGATCAGTATTGCAGATACAACACCAGAACATCCAACAGCTCGGCTTGTAAAGGATCAGTATTGCAGATACAACAACAGAACATCCAACAGCTTGGCTTGTAAAGGATCAGTATTGCAGATACAACACCAGAACATCCAACAGCTCGGCTTGTAAAGGATCAGTATTGCAGATACAACACCAGAACATCCAACAGCTCGGCTTGTAAAGGATCAGTATTGCAGATACAACACCAGAACATCCGACAGCTCGGCTTGTGTAGGATCAGTATTGCAGATACAACACCAGAACATCTGACAGCTCGGCTTGTAAAGGATCAATCTTGCAGATACAACAACAGAACATCCGACAGCTCGGCTTGTAAAGGATCAGTATTGCAGATACAACACCAGAACATCTGACAGCTCGGCTTGTAAAGGATCAGTATTGCAGATACAACACCAGAACATCCGACAGCTCGGCTTGTAAAGGGTCAGTATTGCAGACACAACACCAGAACATCCGACAGCTCGGCTTGTGTAGGATCAGTATTGCAGATACAACAACAGAACATCCGACAGCTCGGCTTGTAAAGGATCAGTATTGCAGATACAACACCAGAACATCTGACAGCTCGGCTTGTAAAGGATCAATCTTGCAGATACAACACCAGAACATCCGACAGCTTGGCTTGTAAAGGATCAGTATTGCAGATACAACACCAGAAAATCCAACAGCTCGGCTTGTAAAGGATCAGTATTGCAGATACAACAACAGAACATCCGACAGCTCGGCTTGTAAAGGATCAGTATTGCAGATACAACACCAGAACATCCGACAGCTCGGCTTGTAAAGGATCAATCTTGCAGATACAACACCAGAACATCCAACAGCTCGGCTTGTAAAGGATCAGTATTGCAGATACAACAACAGAACATCCGACAGCTCGGCTTGTAAAGGATCAGTATTGCAGATACAACACCAGAACATCTGACAGCTCGGCTTGTAAAGGATCAGTATTGCAGATACAACACCAGAACATCCGACAGCTCGGCTTGTAAAGGGTCAGTATTGCAGACACAACACCAGAACATCCGACAGCTCGGCTTGTGTAGGATCAGTATTGCAGATACAACAACAGAACATCCGACAGCTCGGCTTGTAAAGGGTCAGTATTGCAGACACAACACCAGAACATCCGACAGCTCGGCTTGTGTAGGATCAGTATTGCAGATACAACAACAGAACATCCGACAGCTCGGCTTGTAAAGGATCAGTATTGCAGATACAACACCAGAACATCCGACAGCTCGGCTTGTAAAGGGTCAGTATTGCAGATACAACACCAGAACATCTGACAGCTCGGCTTGTAAAGGATCAGTATTGCAGATACAACAACAGAACATCCGACAGCACGTCTTGTAAAGGATCAGTATTGCATATACAACAACAGAATATCCAACAGCTCGGCTTGTAAAGGATCAGTATTGCAGATACAACACCAGAACATCCGACAGCTCGGCTTGTAAAGGATCCATCTGGCAGATACAACAACAGTACATCCGACTGTAGCGTTCTAATCTAGGACCCTGATCGATACTGTGACCTTATGCCCCTATACGGCTATAAATCCATTTATTCCCTATATTGGCATAACTGATCAAATGCAATATTCAGAAACTCGTCTCTGGCCTCACACGAACAGAGCCACATTTCAGAATCGCTTTCTCTGCCACTTCCTTTGCAGCCAATTAGTGCAATGACATAGCAGAAGTTACTATCTAAGATTCCTAGATTAACACTCTGAGTTCTTCAACAAGATAAAAACTCAGCAACCTGGGAAAGCCCCGCTTGCTATGTTTTGATTAGTAATTGAACTCTAATGAGCACTGATAGACGATCACTTCCTAGTGACCTCTTTATTGACGTCTTATGTCCAAAAACGTACGTCAAACAAGGCACCTTTCAGGTATAAATATTACCAACGTTGCCTTAAGCAAACGTTAGCTGCCTCAATGCCATCGCTGCTGACGAAGCTGCTGTTATGCTGATGATACCATAGCTGCTATCGCTACTGCTATCGCTGCTAACGAGCAAACGATGGTGTGGTGAACTTAGGAGCTGAACAGCCGTCCCCCTGCAAAGAGCCCAGCAGATGCAAGCTACCCGCGGACGCTGCCCCTCCTCCTCTTCCTCGACGCGCTGAGAGAGACGCTGTCTTTTCTCCTGCAGAGAAATCCAGCTCCGGCGTTTCCAGGCTACCCTTGCGGGTAACTGGGATATCAACCCCCTGAAGGAGATACCAGACCTCCATCATTCTATTCCAGAGGTATGGTGTTGACTAAACCCTTAGAGAGAATTCTTGAAGCAAACCTTGGCAAAACCAACTTAACTTAAAGCTACTTACTTACTCCCCTCCTAAGTATTAGGCTTAGGTCAGGTACACTGGGGTAGGCGTAGTTAGAAGCACCAGTTGAGTATTTTAGCCTAATGTATATATGAATGTATATATGTTTTATTCATTTTAAACCATTGTATGGCTAAGAAACCATATCAATGCTTTTACAGTATTATTTCGCAATACTCATCTTACTGTACGTACTTTTTATAATAACAAGTCTTGCAATTGTGGCAAATCATTTCTCTTGTACGAGAAGAAAGACTGTTCAATAAATGTTACCCTTTATTGACAACGCCCGTCTCTCTATTCTCTACATATTGTGAAAGTAAACTGCACAACCACTGACTGAGTAAAATAACTGTCTATTGTTTCACACGACCCTAGAGATTGACTCTTATCTGAGGAGCAAAGTTGTCATGTTGCACGGTTGTTGGAAAACTGAATCCCTTCTTGTCTGTACCAAGGAAGCTGATCACTTCCTATTCAGAGAAGAACGTTTCCAGTGACCTCTGAGCTAGTTGGTAACAAACCCAATTAAGTTTAGCATAGTCAGTGGAGGCCTGGAAGATCCGCACGTCTACGTCGATACTACTGTTTATGTTATTCCAATGTGCAGGGCCTATTGGGAAAATAGGAACTACAATACATGGCGCCCAAACGTTTGGTAAGGCGATAAACTAACGCAAGACGTTAGAGTAACTCAGTCGTGCATTTTTCACACAGACCCCTTTCTCCCGTAAATACTCCAATAGACGTCTGGAGTGGGTGAAAGGTTAAAATCCGCCCGAACTCAGTAGGAAGAGATTCCTATGTAAAGCTCTGGTTTATTCAACGTTGAAGGATACAGTGTTCCAAAATATTGTGCACCTAATCTTTGTCTCCTTGGAGACCTGCTCTGCAAACCTTGCATTTATACAATGCCAGGAGAAAACGGAACCACTGGGGCCGCAGCAGATGCGACACAGCAGGGTCCCAACATTACTACTGAACCGGGTGCAATAATCATCCCGGCACATTTAAGAAAATCTATAACGTTAAAACTTAAAGAAAATGGACTGCCCACACAAGGTGGCACAGTCGTCTTCGTGATAGAGGCACACGAATATCGGCAGACAGAGGTATTCTATTCATGGATAAAATTTCCAGCGGCAAACGCCGCAACACACAAGTTCCACTACTATGTAGTAGGAGTTCCACCGGATGAATACGCTCCTTTCGAGGAGATTGAAATCCCACTAAAATACCAAGAACATTTACTTTGGTTTAAAGGCGCCCTAAAACATAATGATCATATTACCAGGCTCGGTCCACTAGGTAGACCAGGAGCAACGTGGCCGGTTCTAGCCAGCTAAACACCACATCCGGACATTGAAAAAAATGTCAAAAGAAGAGCTGTTAGTACAGCTAAAAACACTTATAAAAATACATAGGCAATTAGTCCAATATGTAATGCGGACTGCAACAGTCCAACCAGCTGTTAATGTACCACAGCTGACCCCCCATCAGGGGAACACTAATAAAATTACACCACAGAACATACAGTCATGTCTTGGTAAAACACCCGTAAAACGGGAACAAATTCCTTTCTGGTTAGCGCAAAAACTCACTCAAATAGAGGCAGTATTTCCGAATACTACCCCTATCGAGAAACACAGAATCTTGACCATCTGCCTTCCTATGGGAATCGCACCACATGTGGAGGACTGTGACACTTGGGGTACAGTCTTTGCTTCCATTTACACAAAAACACATGGTGTTCCGTCTATGGCGGTAATACCTATGTACTAAGACAGATTCAAAATGAATACGGTCCAGAACCTGCTTTAACTCTTGGTATGAAATTACTGAAAGACTTCAAGCAGGTCTCGGCTATATTATTAGCCAATATAAAGGGAGAAGCAGCATGTAATGTAAAAATGTAATGTAAAAAGGATTTATAGAGCGCAACATACACCGGACGGTTTCTTGGCGCTGTTCACTAAATCTGGAGGAGACAGAGGAGGGAGGGGGAGGTAGCTTATGTGTAAGCACAGCGGAAGAGGTGAGTTTTTAAGAGAGACCTAAAGTGAAGGTAGGAGGAGGAGAGTCTGAGTTCCAGTGGGAGAGAGTTCCAGAATGAGGGGGCCAAAAAAGAGAATCTGAGGCCACCGTGCTTTTTGCGCCTAAACCTGGGCGTCTGAAGGAGAGCATGGTGGGAAGATCGGAGGGGTCTAGAAGGGGCGTACGGGAGCAGGAGCGACGAGATGAAGAAGGGGCCAATGCCGGCCAGGGATTTGTGGGTCAAACAGCCTAGTTTGAATTTACAACGCTCTGATACAGGAAGCCAATGAAGGGCTTTAAGTAGAGGACGAACGTGATGATGTTTTGGTTGGTGGTAAATCAGGCGGGCTGCCTGATTCTGTATCAGCTGTAATCTTTTGATTTGGTATTGTGGGATACCTGCGTACAAGGCGTTGGCATAGTCAACCCGAGAGATGACTAATGCCAGCAACATCAGGGTGAGCGCTTCGGTGGTCAGAAAATGGGCTATTTTACGAATTTTTCTGAGCTGGTGGAAGCAGGAAGACACTGTAGCACTGACCTGAGGTTGCATGGAAAGATCTTGAGAGATATAGACCCCCAAGCTTTTTACCTTGTCAGCAGGGCAAGGGGAGGGACCAAGGGCAGGGGGCCAGAAGGTGGAGTTCCAGGGGTTGGATGGGCCTCCGACGAGAACAAGCTCCGTCTTGTCGGGGTTGAGTTTGAGATGGTGAGTGCCCATCCAATTGCTGATATGACAGAGGGTAGACTGGAAATCCTGAGCCGCATCCTGCGAGGAGTCAAGATTGAAAATGAGCTGAATGTCATCTGCATAGTTAAATGCAGTGACGTTCCTTCCCCGGAGGGAGCGGATCAGGGGGGTAAGGTACAAATTAAAAAGAAGTGGGGACAGAGACGAACCCTGTGGCACACCGCAGGTGAGTTTCATCCTGTCAGCCGAAAAATGGGAGAGTCGGACAGATTGGTGGCGGTTCGTCAGGAATGAGCGGACCCAATCAAGGACCGTCCCTCCGATACCAGCCTCTTTGACACGGTCGACCAAGATGGTATGGTCGACCGTGTCGAAGGCCGCCGACAGATCCAAAAGAATCAAGGCTTGGTGGGTGTTAGAATCGGCGCCTCTACAGAGTTCCTCCATTACAGAGAGAATGACCGCCTCTGTTGAATGGGCAGGTCTGAACCCGGCCTGCTGGGGGTCCAAGAAGTTGGAGTCCTCAATGAAAGAACTGAGGATACTAGTCACATACGTCTCGAGCACTTTGCTTAGGTAGGGAAGTAGGGAGATGGGACGGAAGTTGCCCATAACCGTAGGGTCAGCAGTGGGTTTCTTTAGAATGGGAACTACCTCCGCGTTCTTAAACTGGCTAGGGACCTCACCGCGCAGAAGAGAACTGTTCAGGAGGGCCAGAGGGGGGGTGGGGCAGGCTGAGAAAGCAGCCCGGAGAATCGCGGGAGGGCAGCAATCTGTGGGGGAGCCGGAGGAAACTTTGTTAAGCAAGGCAATGAAGACATCTTCTAATAGGGGAGGGAACTGAGTCAGAGAGTGAGGGTTGGTGAAGGGAGCAGCCTCAGTGAGGGGAGTAGTCGGGGGTGTGGAGGAGATACTTATTTTGATTTTGCTAATTTTTTCTACGAAGAAGCAGTTGAGGGAATCACAGAGTGCCTGAGATGGAAGGGGTTTGATGGTCACCCTATCTGGATGTGAGAGTTCTTCTACAATGGCAAAGATGTCTTTAGATTTTTGCGCAGAGTTGAGGATTTTGGTGGAAAAATAGGTGGTTTTGGCGGCTGAGATTGCTTGTTTATATTCTCCCAGTAATTTTAGAAAAGGAGGTTTTTCTAAGGGATCATAGCTTCTACGCCAGCGACGCTCGGCTTGGCGGAGACCAAGTTTTAAAGATTTAAGGTTGTCAGAGAACCAGCGATGTGCGTCGTGAGGGCGCTTGGTTCTAATTAGCTTGAGGGGGGCGACCTTGTCACTGGCGGATTCTAGCCATTTGACGAGTGCAGCTGCTTGAGAGTCGATAGGACCAGAGCTGGGCAGAACTGAGGATGTTAAGGAGGTAAAAAATAAGTCAAGGTCTGCTTTGTTCCAGTTTCTGGCCAAGAGGCTAGTGCCTCGGCTACGAGGGGGCGGAGGAGGGACCAGGAGGAGGAAGGAAATTAGGTGATGGTCAGACCAGTGACAGGGTGTGATCGTGAGTGACTTGATGTCAAGATTATAGGTCCACACCTGGTCTAGGATATGGCCCTTGGAGTGAGTGGGTGAGTGAACGTGTTGAAGACCATTGA